>NC_060122.1:545866998-548266998 GCF_021461395.2 Schistocerca americana | reverse complement strand
GAAGAAAAAGTATCGTTTTAGCGTCACCAATAAACTCCTTATCTTAAGATATGCCAATGTTACCTAGATATCTGCACCTCTAAAATTTTACAAATTCCTTGAAATTTCCAAAGATATACACTCAACCCCGTCATCTGCATCTTCTCGACTCTCCAAGCCGCGTATATCAACTCATCCAGCTGTCACCCCTTATTCTCTTCCTAGAACAACTTAGAAAACACGATGTTAGCCGGAAAACTCAATTCGGCACCTCATATCCTACAATCTCCAATCCAGAAACCCTGATCCGTAGTTACACCCATCTTCCACCATCTATGCGCCTTTATGCTTCATCAATATATCCTCGCCAGATTTTCAACTACGTCCCTCTCCCCAACCATTAAATCTTTTCTCCCTCTTTATCTTTGCCTGTCTATGCAGTAATGTATGCTTCCTTTGGTTCATCATAATCACATTACTATAAACGTCCTTCCACCCCTACGCAATTTCAACTTTCATTCGAAATCATTAGTCAGTGTAGAAAATTCATCAAATTGTCTTGTACGCTTTGATTTAAAATCAAATGGTTACCATGTTTTATTTGCAACCTAAGCGCTCATCTTTTTCTCACGTATGTTTTTTCTTTCTTCAGACCAGTTCACAACTATTCTCTTACTGCTTCTGCCTAGAAATATTTCTACATTAAACATTTTTCTACAAAAAATATCTCTTCATCCTTCCTTTTCTACTTTTAGGTTGCGCATTTCTAAATCTGTTTTCAACTTCTTGTATCCAGCTTGGATAAAAAAAAACTGGTACACCTGTCTAATATCGTGTGGAGCCTCTATGAGCACGCAGAAGTGCCGCAACACGACGTGGCACGGACTGGCTAATGTCTGAAGTAGTGCTAGAGGGAATTGACACCATGAATCCTGTAGGGCTCCAAATCAGGCTCCAAATCAGCAAGAGTACGAGCCGGTAGAGACATCTTCTGAACAGCACGTTTCAAGGCAATCCAGTTATGCTCAATAATGCTCATGTCTGGGGAATCTGGTGGCCAGCGGAGTATCTTTAAACTCAGAAGAGTGTTCCTGGAGCCACTCTGTAGCAGTTCTGGACGTGTGGGGTGTCGCAAAGTCCTGCTGGAATTGCCGAAGTCTGTCGGATTGCACAATGGACATGAATGGATGCAGGTGATCAGACAGTATGCTTCCGTACGCGTCAGCTGTCAGAGTCGTATTTAGATGTATCAGGGGTGCCATATCACTCCAGCTGGACACGCCTCTCACCATTATAGAGCCTCCACCATCTTGAACAGCCCCCTGCTGACATCCAGGGTCCATGGATTCGTGAGGTTGTCTCCATACCCGCAGACGTCTAACCGCTCGATACAATTTGAAATGAGACTTGTCCGACCTGGCAACATGTTTCCAGTCATCAACAGTCCAATGTCGATGTCGACGGCCTCAGGTGAGGCGTAAAGCTTTGTGTCGTGCAGTCATCAAGGATACACAGTGGGCCTTCGGCTCCGAAAACCCATATCGATTATGTTTCGTTGAATAGTTCGCACGCTGACACTTGTTGATGACACAGCATTGAAATCTGCAGCAATTTGCGGAAGGGTTGCACTTCTGTCACGTTGAACGATTCTCTTCAGTCATCGTTGGTCCCGTTCTTGCTGATATTTGTTTTACCGGATTTCTGATGCTCACGGTATACTCGTGAAATGGTCGTACGGGAAAATCCCTTCATCGCTACCTCGGAGATGCTGTGTCCCATCGCTCGTGCGCCGACTGTAATATCACTTCAAACTCATTTAAATCTTGATAACCTGCTATTGTAGTAACAGTAACCGGTAACAACTACGCCAGACACTTGTTTTTTTATACAGACGTTGCCGAATGCAGCCCCGTATTCGGTCTTTTTACATAACTTTGTATTTGAATATGCATGCCCATACGAGTTTCTTTGGCGCTTCTGTGCAACTATCCAAAAATTATAAGCGTTATTTTCCTTGCTGTTTCTGTTATTTTTTCTACATTTATGTCGTTGGTTCTTTATTTCCAGGCTTCTTTGCATCTTACTGGATATAAAATTTTCCTCATGATTCTTCTGTCTAATATTTCTAATTTGCCGAATCTGTAATTCAGCGTTAGGCATTCACTTTTGTGGATGCGTTCTGGTTTCACAACCATGATGTAATGAACTGTTTTTGCATTTTACTGTAAATATTTTTTTGTTATCCCAAACGCCATTATTTTTTGTGTAGCCTATACTTCCGTTTGTACCAGTTTTTTAAGACACATTTTCTTCAGCTACGTCTCCTCTGTATGTACCTAAGGAACCAGTCCGAATCGGAAATGGTTTCATTTTTATGTTGTGTCAACCGCTTCATGTTGTACATAGACCAATACTGCCTCCATTGGTGACGCGTGGAAAATTTGTGGTCAGTTCGTATGGGACGAAACTGCTGAGGTCTTCAGTCCCTATGTTTACACACTACTTAGTGTAACTTTAAAATAACTTACGCTAAGGACAACACACACCCATTCCCGAGGGAGGACTTGAACCTCCGACGTGGGGGAGACGCGCGAATCGTGGCAAGGCCCCCCAGACCTCGCGGCGTGACGCGTGGCGAAAAAGCGCGGAGCACTTGTAAATGCAACGGCATTGGGCGACAGGTGCTTCTTGCACTTAACAACGGCTCTTTACATCGTCTCCACGCGTCACCAACGAAGCAATTACTGGTCTGGTGATGGTCTGTGTACGAATAAATCTGGTTACCATACTATAAAAATAAAAACCATTTGCGATCGGGACTGACTTTTTGTTACATTAAGATAAAGGCTTGCTGACGTTTCTGTTATGAGTTAAAAATTTCTTGACCTATGCGCTTTGAGCATTCCTTGTTACTAATAAACTTGGTGCATATTTTCTGCTGAGGCTCTTAAACTTGCTCTACTGGCTCTCCATTACACAACATTGACTTGTATGTCTGATTTGTTTTATATACTCAAGAACACTGAAAATAGTGCAGCCAGAGGGGAAAAAAGGTATAAACGCGAAACTTTGTACAATGAGATCCGATATGCAAATGATCCGAGTTTGTTGCCAATGTAAATCCCCATAGAACATGTGATGGTGCTGAAATCAGGCAGGAGACCCTATTTAAACGGCACATAATAGACGAGTCATACACACGACGACCACATCCCGATTTCATGTGGACGTTAGTAGGCACAGAATACCAAGTGAATGTGTTGGAAGACATTTCTCACAGTTAAGCCAGTTTCATAGGGGGCTACTCATCGGCATGAAAACCGCTGCCTGATCGACACTCCGTGCGGCTCGCCAGGTCGGTCATTTGGACTGTTCCCGTCAGACGATGTTGGAAGCAGTGGTCACGAGATGGCACTCATGTGCGATGTACCGGGTCTGAGACGACCAGGAAGACGACGAGGAGGGGATCGAAGCATAGTGCCACAAGCGTTAAGGGTTCTTACAGTGACTCGCTCCACTTGTTCCATAAACCATTTCCGACGCCTTATGGATGAGAACTTGCAATCGAGGCGCCCTTCCGTGTACCGCCATTATGTTCATGACATTTTCATCCTCAATATGGAAGTTAATAGGAATATAAAAAAAGGGAGGAAGGTTTATCTGTTTAGCAAGGGTAATAGAAGGCAGATTTCAGACTACCTAACAGATCAAAACGAAAATTTCTGTTCCGACACTGACAATGTTGAGTGTTTATGGAAAAAGTTCAAGGCAATCGTAAAATGCGTTTTAGACAGGTACGTGCCGAGTAAAACGGTGAGGGACGGGAAAAACCCACCGTGGTACAACAACAAAGTTAGGAAACTACTGCGAAAGCAAAGAGAGCTCCACTCCAAGTTTAAACGCAGCCAAAACCTCTCAGACAAACAGAAGCTAAACGATGTCAAAGTTAGCGTAAGGAGGGCTATGCGTGAAGCGTTCATTGAATTCGAAAGTAAAATTCTATGTACCGACTTGACAGAAAATCCTAGGAAGTTCTGGTCTTACGTTAAATCAGTAAGTGGCTCGAAACAGCATATCCAGACACTACGGGATGATGATGGCATTGAAACAGAGGATGACACGCGTAAAGCTGAAATACTAAACACCTTTTTCCAAAGCTGTTTCACAGAGGAAGACCGCACTGCAGTTCCTTCTCTAAATCCTCGCACAAACGAAAAAATGGCTGACATCGAAATAAGTGTCCAAGGAATAGAAAAGCAACTGGAATCACTCAATAGAGGAAAGTCCACTGGACCTGACGGGATACCAATTCGATTCTACACAGAGTACGCGAAAGAACTTGCCCCCCTTCTAACAGCCGTGTACCGCAAGTCTCTAGAGGAACGCAGGGTTCCAAATGATTGGAAAAGAGCACAGATAGTCCCAGTCTTCAAGAAGGGTCGTCGAGCAGATGCGCAAAACTATAGACCTATATCTCTTACGTCGATCTCTTGTAGAATTTTAGAACATGTTTTTTGCTCGCGTATCATGTCATTTCTGGAAACCCAGAATCTACTATGTAGGAATCAACATGGATTCCGGAAACAGCGATCGTGTGAGTCCCAACTCGCCTTATTTGTTCATGAGACCCAGAAAATATTAGATACAGGCTCCCAGGTAGATGCTATTTTTCTTGACTTCCGGAAGGCGTTCGATACAGTTCCGCACTGTCGCCTGATAAGCAAAGTAAGAGCCTACGGAATATCAGACCAGCTGTGTGGCTGGATTGAGGAGTTTTTGGCAAACAGAACACAGCATGTTGTTATCAATGGAGAGACGTCTACAGACGTTAAAGTAACCTCTGGCGTGCCACAGGGGAGTGTTATGGGACCATTGCTTTTCACAATATATATAAATGACTTAGTGGATAGTGTCGGAAGTTCCATGCGGCTTTTCGCGGATGATGCTGTAGTATACAGAGAAGTTGCTGCATTAGAAAATTGTAGCGAAATACAGGAAGATCTGCAGCGGATAGGCACTTGGTGCAGGGAGTGGCAACTGACCCTTAACATAGACAAATGTAATGTATTGCGAATACATAGAAAGAAGGATCTTTTATTGTATGATTATATGATAGCGGAACAAACACTGGTAGCAGTTACTTCTGTAAAATATCTGGGAGTATGCGTACGGAACGATTTGAAGTGGAATGATCATATAAAACTAATTATTGGTAAGGCGGGTACCAGGTTGAGATTCATTGGGAGAGTGCTTAGAAAATGTAGTCCATCAACAAAGGAGGTGGCTTACAAAACACTCGTTCGACCTATACTTGAGTATTGCTCATCAGTGTGGGATCCGTACCAGATCGGGTTGACGGAGGAGATAGAGAAGATCCAAAGAAGAGCGGCGCGTTTCGTCACTGGGTTATTTGGTAACCGTGATAGCGTTACGGAGATGTTTAATAAACTCAAGTGGCAGACTCTGCAGGAGAGGCGCTCTGCATCGCGGTGTAGCTTGCTCGCCAGGTTTCGAGAGGGTGCGTTTCTGGATGAGGTATCGAATATATTGCTTCCCCCTACTTATACTTCCCGAGGAGATCACGAATGTAAAATTAGAGAGATTAGAGCGCGCACGGAGGCTTTCAGACAGTCGTTCTTCCCGCGAACCATACGCGACTGGAACAGGAAAGGGAGGTAATGACAGTGGCACGTAAAGTGCCCTCCGCCACACACCGTTGGGTGGCTTGCGGAGTATCAATGTAGATGTAGATGTAGATGAAGTGGGACCTTTCCTACACGGCCTGCCAGGGCCACTTTTCCAACAAGACGATGCTCGTCCGCGTACAGCTCGAGCTGCTCAAGACTTCCTACGTCATGTTCCGACTCTTCTACGGCCGGCTTGCCCCTTGTTGGTTGGTTGTTTTTGGGGAAGGAGACCAGACAGCGTGGTCATCGGTCTCATCGGATTAGGGAAGGATGGGGAAGGAAGTCGGCCGTGCCCTTTCAGAGGAACCATCCCGGCATTTGCCTGGAGTGATTTAGGGAAATCACGGAAAACCTAAATCAGGATGGCCGGACGCGGGATTGAACCGTCGTCCTCCCGAATGCGAGTCCAGTGTCTAACCACTGCGCCACCTCGCTCGGTGACTTGCCCCTTGTACTTGCCCCTATAGAGCATATGTTGGACCAGCTGAAAGGCTGGATACTGCCGTGTTATTGTGTACTTGATTTGGAAGTGGCTGTTCAAGATTTGTGGACCAATCTGCCTCAGGACAACATCACACGTCTATTAACTCTTTGCCTGACCGTGTTGTGGCATGTGTTGCAACAAAAGGTGGTCCAACTCTTTATTAATGTTACACTATATTTGTCCTTTTATACTCTCTCTTTTTTGTTGGCATGTCTTGATGTTGGGATCAAGTCATTCTTTTATCTGTATCATTATATTTAATAAATTTCATTTCGATTCGTTGCTCCTCTCTCGGTGCGCTATTTTCAATGTTCCTGAGTGTATTAATGCATCATCTGTAAAGGACGGTGTTACCTGGTGCCAGCCCACCTTCTCCTGGGGAACTGAAATATAAATAAATAAATAAAGTTCCCTTCCATGAAGAGTAAGTTGTCCGGCCAGTCTTTTCTGCTTCGACCAGCTGCAGCTGGCGTCCCGCTTTCAAACATGCAGGTGCCTGCAGTGTACAAGTGACGCAATGAAATACCTCTGCTCCTGGTTTGTATGTGAGAGTTTTACACGGCAGTACTAACGGAATAAAAAATTCAAGTTTCGTGCCAAATATTTTCTTTGCTTGCTGCCATTTAGGTTTTTTCTCCTAAGTTATGGAAATCAGTTCGCAATCGTTGGCTTGTAGGTGGAAACAGGTTCACCGGATTTCGAGATCAAGACTTTTCATTACGGTCTACTGTCCTTTCATAAGTTTTCTCTGTCTGTTCAGTCAATACTCGTTGCTAAGATGTATCAAGTACACAACCGTATCGATCGATATATTACGCTAACTGTGCTGTACTACGACACTAGAGCGACAACAGGTGATTTCTTAAATATAGTCCATTACGCTTCTCTTAGAAGCTGTCTCCCCGTCATGTTCCAATGTTCTGCTAAGGTCGTCCCAGAAGTGAAACACCTATCTTACTTATTTCAAAATTAGTTCGTTTCTCTACGTGTTCTGTTTGCCCATTGGAAAACACTATAAGATCGTGACTTGCATGAAAGGAGCGGCGACGTAGTGCCTGTCATACGAGAGGTAAGTGACAGTGGTCGTTGTTTTGCATATGACTTGCTTACATGGGATTTTTTTCCCAAGGACATTCCTTCCTCGCTCCTCGTTTGCCGTGTGTGTGTGAGAGAGACAGAGAGAGAGAGAGAGAGAGAGAGAGAGAGAGAGAGAGAGAGAGAGATAGCGAGAGAGGAGGATGAGAACACCATATGTGTTCGAAAACTTATTCTGGTGCATTCAAAACATTTGTGGTATGCGTTAGAATTTAATGCAGTGCAGTTCTTGTAAGTGAACTGTTGTACTCCACGGTTCTGTCCGCTAGGCTGCGTGCCAAAGTTGTGGTTTTATTGGCAGACCTTTCCATCGTGCTTTGTGGAGTGAGGGCATGCGACAAGTTTGATGGTGTTCAGTCCGACTGACGTAGGATGTCAAACTTGGAGGCCCTCTCACACAAACGTACAAATACAATACAGACACTTCGGCTAGGAAAGAATGGGACCATACCTCAGTAGCTGGTTATATGAAAAACTATTCCATTGTTCGAAGCAACGATTAAGGTTTGTCGGATACACTGGCCCACATTCCTTGTTTCGTTGTTTCGTTTACCATGGTTTTCCTTTCTTTTCTTTTACTATATTTAAAATTAATTATTTTCGTCGGCTCTTTCTGCTAGATCTTTAGTACCACTACAATTAATTTTGTCAAGTAATAAAAGGAGCTTCGTATAAAATACATGAAAGCAACGCTGCCAGGAATCCTAAGGTTGATTTGAACACCCAAAAACTTTACTAGGCGTGGTTCTATTTAGGGTTGTGTGCCCTTGTCGTCCTTTGAGCTGCGAATTGACTTACCCAGCCAGCTGTAGACCTAAAGTTTAACATCGATCTCGAAGGACAGCGTAGCTGGCCATTTTTTCACAACAATCATAGTCATAGGTGAAAGAATCAGTAAGTGACAGAAAAACTCCTAAAACTGACTTGCCTGTCAATATCGAAACCCACAACTTTTGATACGTAGTCTGACATTGAGGCACTTTTTTTACAAAATTTTATTTCACCAATAAATCACTTCACACAAAGTAACAGAAAAAACTCATTTTCTAATGATACACATTTTTAATATTTTATACCGTACCAGTGGTGTGATAGGGGAAACACGTTATTTACGTTAGCTATTGACATCTAGCGGCCACCTCTGGCAATTGCTGTCGAATAGCTTACCTCGTCTTTCCTGGTTTTAAGATCGCCTCTGTAGCTCATGACTGTTGCGTGATCCACTGTCAGTTGTTGATTGAGATTATACATTTCGAGGAACTTCACATTTTGTATATCGTTAGCGTTAACGTCTTGTTTGCCGCAAGTCATTACTACGAGTCAGTTTTCGTACTGAAAAAGGTACTGTCTCGTGTTCCCAATGTTTAACCATTGGGAAGTAAGGGTCGAGTCATCTGATCTCCTTAGCACTGGAATTATGGATTATGCATGCCGCTGACCTGACTGGTAACATGCTATATCAGCCACTAAACGAATTACAAAGTGATCAGAAGCCATTACCTCCGACAGCGACAACGAAAATGAATTGGTAGTACCGCGTAATGTGATGTTTTCTTGGTGTTCGCTGTAGTCAACGAAAGTATAATCTTCAGCGGAATTAATACGAGAAGATAGAATTTGTTTGTAGTAGTATAGAGTTGCCATCATCTCAGGGCTTGTGGGAACATCAATGTGTTTCACAAGAGAAAGAACAAATGCACCACTGCGTATCAGCTGTTACAAACAATACGTTAAGCAAGTTAAGTGGTAAATGATGCTGCAGATGTGAAAGCAAAGAGGACATCAAGTAGGTGTTGATTGTGTAGGCCAGTGAGGTGCCCGCGCCGTACCAAATGGAATAGTCAGGGATGTAGTGTTAGATTCTGCATGAGTAATAATAAAAGTTGTTTTGCAGAGTACCACAAAAAGTGAACATTTCCCGGCTTGCCACACCACAGGTTTCGCTATTAAATTAGATACAATAAAAGAACCATATTTTTTTAAAAAACGTACTTGTATTTATCTCTCTTTAAAATTTACTTCATTGTATCTGTGTTAAATACCAATAATTCTACCAAAGACTTTATTGCTGGTAAACAAAGGATGAAAACCGCTTGAAGTAATGCTCGTTTCAATACCTTGCTCTGTCTATGAAGCATGAAATATATCCACGTTAAGTGACATACTTGTGGTCCATACACCCATCACGTCAGCTCAGTCCGCTCTTACGGTCACATTTTCCCCAGAATAAGCTCCTTGTGTGAGAGGTATTAGCAGTTAGACTGGCAATGGATCAGTAATTTCCAACTCACTGGCATAGGCAGGCTGCTGAGAGAAAGCTCACACTCGAGTCCACACTTCAGTGAAAGCTAATGTCTTGCTGATACTTTTTTTCCACTACAACTATCTTATAATCTGAGGTGCGTTTTCGTTCAGCATCTAGCGTAATCTATTCCCCATTTTAACACAACAAAGCTTGCCTCAGTTGCGCAATCCAATGAATGTCTGAAGCAGTGCTTCTCTTCAATCAGAAAATTGTTTTCCTTACATGGTTGTGTATTGGTTTCCCTTGTCCGCTAAGGAGGCGTGATGGAAAACTTTGTAAATAAATGAAATGACACTTTTGTCCTGCAGTCGTTGACTAAAATAGCAAACGCTGTATATCCAATGACTTCACTGGCGACTGTACGGTAAATCAACTGATAAAAGCGTGTCAAATAAATAATCTACACTTTTACATAAGAACTCTAATACATTAATGAAAACAAATAGCAGAGATGTACAGCACTTGATTAATTGGAACATGTACAGCCTGCAGTGTAGATTAGTGAGTAGACGTCGATGAACTGTGATTAGTTTCTGAAGGTGATGAAGCATGTACTATTCTTTATTGCAGTGCACTTGTTAGTTGTTTCCGATGATAGAGGCTGAAATATGGATCGGATTCTTTGCACTGAGACTGTTCTCTCTTAATCGGAAACGATCAGTACGAGCGTTTGCGTCGTCTGTTGAAGTACTAAGGTCCATCCGCAAGTATGTAGATTGAAGCCTGTAAACAACTGATGTTGTCACATCGTGGACGAGTACCTTCTGGTTTCCTTTGGGCAACAAGTAGATAATTTACTGTACTTGATCACATAAACTGTTCACATAACATTCGTTAGTTCATCGTCCTTGGGAGTAGCAAAGTTTTCATACTAGCTCTATTACACATAAATTGTGCTTGCTTACTTAATTGGAGAAAGTATTTTTTCGCCACGAGCATCTTAGAGCTCATTACATACATTAATGCATGGTGGAAGATAAGTTTTCATACTAGCTCTATTACACATAAATTGCGCTTGCTTACTTAATTGGAGAAAGTATTTTTTCGCCACGAGCATCTTAGAGCTCATTACATACATTAATGCATGGTGGAAGATAAGATAAGATTTTACCATTGAGAGTTTATCGTTCTAGGACCAATTTATTAATCATGCAGCTGAAACAGGGGCTGGAGAAGAGACGAGTATTGGCTTTAGACTTGCTGTGTGTCGAAAGTCTGCGGAGTAGCATTCCAAAGAACATACTTATGTGCCGTATTATCTGGGATAGATAATGTCCGAGTCGCTCTGTATCTTTGTGTTTGGTACATTGGCTTCGTAGATAAACGGAATGTACTTTCTGTATACATGAACTCCAGGCTTTATGGAATAGTCGGGGAATATGGAATACCGTGATTTCAGATGCGTCGAGTGATGTTCCCAAGCAGGGGACGCCATGATCTACTTCAAAATCTTCCCGGCGTGCTCTGTAGCGAGTCCTGTTTGCCTCCTTACATCGTGTGATTGTATTCATACTTTGAAAAATTTTTTAGAGGTAAGTTTTCAAAAAATATGCAATAATTATTGAAAATGTACACTAACGATTACAAGTAAGCAATTTATTAAATAAAAGAGTAAAAGAACGTTACATATTGCTCGGTTTTTGGCTGTGGATACTGTTGGTTCTTTTGCTATATTCTGAGCGTGTCCAAGTGGGCGTGTCGAGCAGTAAGGAATACTGGGTATTCCAGAAAACCTACCTGGACTATGCAGGTGCTGAGAATGAAAATTAAATTTGTGACTTATGCAAATAGCTGGAGCTAAAACGAATCACTTCCACTACGTAAACAAATAATTGTTCCAGAATTTTGTTTTGAGGTTAATAAACATAACATTTGTTATCGAATCGAATTGGCTCTCAGCACTATGGGACTCAACTGCTGTGGTCATCAGTCTCCTAGAACTTAGAACTAATTAAACCTAACTAACCTAAGGACATCACACACATCCATGCCCGAGGCAGGATTCGAACCTGCGACCGTAGCAGCAGCGCGGCTCCGGACTGGAGCGCCTAGAACCGCACGACAACCGCGGCCGGCTCGAATCGAATTAATTTTTCTGTTACTGGTAAGTAATTCCTTTATATGTTCAGAATAGGCAAACTCAGAACCGTACGTTATATACATAAAATATATTTTATCTGAAATTTACATTATTATCTGCATTTTTGCAACAGTAGTCCATATTTACCGACTGGCCTGCAAGTGAAACTTTCTTAAAAATCTTTTTTGGTGGTAAGTTTTTTAAATTTTATTAAGAGAAATACAAATACTTCTGGCGAAATAGTTGACGTTTATGGTAAAATGTATTTGAGAGCTAAGAAGGAGGTAATTTGGAGCTCCACCTACAAGAATAAATGGTATTCCATTATACTTGTACTTCATCTACATGCATCTTAAAAAGGATATCAACATGTAGCTATAGCGAAAAAAAAACGATTTTTATAGTATCAAGAATAATTAGAGAGGGCGATATCCGTATTGCTTTTTCAGCGTAAGTGACCTAGCGTTCCCCGTATTATCCTTTCAGAGGACCAGTTTTTGTCACTGCACAAGAACTTGCTTTCCTATGGAAGCTGTTTCTATTAGCTTGTTACATGGAGAACGACAAGCGACTTACAATGTGGGCGAGGAAGCGCCGAGCGTAAAGTGGCGTCTACACAAAATGGATCCCCGCCGTTCGGGGATCCATTATCTAATGACGCCTACCTCCCGTAGTAGGAGTCAGGATTACGACAGTTAGAGATGCTATTTTGATCCATCAACGGACGGCTGTGTCCAATAGAACTCCTCTTGAGATATACGGTAGCAATTGTCACGTCACGCAGAACGTCAATAACTGGAAATTGACTGTCCAGTAACGAGACAGACCCGTTGCATATAGAGTAATATTCAAAGATCTGGATGGTCATACGTTTCCCCAACAGTGCCTATTCATGAGACACTGCTGAGTTGATGGAAACACAGCGTATTATGGAAAGCACTTTTGTTCTTGTGCTGGTCACTTAATGGCAATGAAAATATAGTTTAACTCTTGGACTTGAAGTGGGTACCTCTGAATCGAATGCCATCACGTTAGCACCACTGGCTGCTGCGATACTCCAGGAAAAATACTACTGTGTAGTTATTCTGTCACCGATGCAGTGAGTCACTAGCAGAAGAGATACAAGAAGAATAGGGATATTACGTTCTCTTGTTTGCTGTCACTGTTTGACGGTACAGTGAATCAGGCACGCACTGCGTCGAGGTTATTCACAGCGAGCGATGGAAAGTACATGAGGCTTTACTGAAGCACGTAAGTATCCTGTCTGATCACCAATATCCACTAATATCTGTTGTACATTTCGACAAACTTCGGCAATTCCAGCAGGAATTGCTACATAGTGACTCCAGGAACACTCTTCTGGTTTTAAACACTTCCGCTACTACCCACCAAACTCCCCAGACAAGAACATTACTGAACATGTCTTGGACGCCTTGCAACGTGCTGTTGAGAAGAGATCTCCACCCCGTCGTACTGTTACTGCTTTATGGACAGCCGTGCAGGATTCATGGTATCAGTTCCCTCCAGCACTACTTCACACATTAGTCGAGTCCATGCCACGTCGTGTTGCGGCACTTCTGCGTGTTCACGGGCGCGCTACACGATATTAGGCAGTCGTACCAGTTTCAAAATGGTTCAAATGGCTCTGAGCACTAGGGGACTCAACTGCTGAGGTCATAAGTCCCCTAGAACGTAGAACTACTTAAATCTAACTAACCTAAGGACAACATACACATCCATACCCGAGGCAGGATTCGAACCTGCGACCGTAGCGGTCGCGCGGTTCCAGACTGTAGCGCCAGAACCGCTCGGGAACCAGCAACCGGGTGTATCAGTTACTTTGGCACTTCAGTGTACATCTACATATGTAGGGTGATCAGAAACAATCTGGAGAGCTCATAAGGGGTAGGTTGTAGAGAAATAATAGTTAAGAAAAACATTCGATACGTTGGGACGTTTCCGAGATAATTAGCATTGAAGTTAACCCATGAGGCCGTTGCGCACGAAATTTCAAGCGGCCCGCCAGAGACGGTATCGCCAAACGTGTTCTTCATTTGGTTTCCTAAAACCCAACAGGAGAGCGATACAAAAATTGGACTTGGGACGAAGTTAAGGATCGAGCTCGACACAAAGGCCGGGCGGTCACGTGCGCTATCATTTACGCAATTAGAACAGCTGACATTAATTGTATCTGTAGCGAGCCGGCCGTTGTGGCCGAGCTGTTCTAGGCACTTCAGTCCGGAACCGCGCTGCTGCTACGGTCGCAGGTTCGTATCCTGCCTCGGGCATGGATGTATGTGATGTCCTTAGATTCGTTAGGTTTAAGTATTTCTAAGTCTAGGGGACTGATGATCTCAGATGTTAAGTCATGGTTCAAATGCCTCTGAGCACTATGGGACTTAGCATCTGAGGTCATCAGTCCCCTAGAACTTAGAACTACTTAAACCTATCTAACCTAAGGCCATCACACACATCCATGCCCGAGGCAGGATCCTAACCTGCGACCGTAGCGGTCGCGCGGTTCCAGACTGAAGCGCCTAGAACCGCTTGGCCACATCGGCCGGCTGTTAAGCCATAATATAGTGCTTAGAGCCCTTTGAACCATTTGTCTGTAGCATCGCTTGAATTTTCGTGCGTAACGGTTTGGCAGGCTAACTTCAGTGCTGCTGTTATTCAATCGGAAACGACACAGTGTTCCATATTTTTTTCTTAACATATATTTTCTCAGCACAACCAAACCTATATCAGTCGGTTACTCACCACCCTGTCTACTCTGCAAACCAACCTTGCGGTGTGCGGTTGAGGGCACTTTGTGCACCAGAGTAACTTCATCCTTTCGGTGTTACTCACGAATGGTTCACGGAAAGAACGATTATTGGTAAGATTCCGTGTGAGCTCTGATCTCTCTCTGATTTTACATTCATGGCATTCCACCAGTTACACACAGAAGAAATCATTATATTGGTTGCCTATTCTACGAGCTCTTGCACTCGGGATTCTAACAGCAAATCGCACAATGATGCAGAACGCATCCCCTTGTCGCTTTTGGGCTTATTAAATGAAGCTGTAACGAAACGTTTTGCTCTTCTTTGGATCTTTTATACCTCCTCTATCGATCCTATCTTGAACGGGTCACAGACCGACCAGTAATATCCAAGTATTGGTCCAACGCTTTGTAGCCTCGCTGGATGACGTTTCCGGACACGGATTACAGTCCTCGATTTGTTCCTCAATGCACCCTCCACTACCTCTCTAAGATTCTTTAAACATTTCTGGGACATCCTGTATATTATGAAAAGTAATGGTTCAAGAACACTCCCCCGGGATATGCCCGAAGTTGTTTTTATGTCTCAAGATTTCTCTCCGTTGAGAATAACATGCTGAATTCCGTTTGCTGGTAACTCTTCAGTCCAGCCACACAGCTAGTCTGACATTCCCTACTCTGGTATTTTGTTCATCAGGCGACAGTGTGTCGAACGCCTTCCGCAAGTCAAGAAACATGGTATCGACTTTGGCGACGGAATCTACTGCTTTCTGGGTCTTGTGGATGAACAGAACGAGCTGGGCCTCACACGTTCGTTGCTTTATGAATCTTTTTTGGTTCGTACAGAGGAGATTTTTCGGTCTACAGAAATATTATCATACGCGGGTATAGAACATGTTCCAAATTTGTCATGAAATTTCAAAACTTTCACGTAGTTGGTTGCTGTTCTCTTTGCAACTGAAAATGCTAGTAAGGTCTTGGTTCAGAAAACAGCCAATAAAATTATATCTTGAAATCCGTTTTTTTTCCTCGTGTTTCCAGGCAAGGGTAGAACCCACTGAAAGTGTGATGACAGAAAGTATTCTCATGTTCTTGTTCGCTATCTATGTAACGGGAAAAAAATGTACAACCTCATTCTTGCTGTACTTCCTCAGCTAAGTACGTTTTAGGTGAAAAGAGCCAATTATGAAGTAGTAGCATTAAGCCCTCCCACACCCACCTTTTCATAACACACAGCAACCCGTCGCCAGGTTGCGCGACTTGTCCGCAGATTTCCATGCCTTACAAATGATCTGAGTTTTCTGACACATATTTTCGAAAACATTTTGGGAAATAGCAAAAAATTACACAACAATACACACACCAAAATAAATTTTGCATCACCTCGGTTCCGAGAGTTCCAGAACCTGTATAAAAAATTGAAATAGAGGTCAACATAAACATTATTTCCGCCCTTTTTATTGCTCATGAAAACCACACATTGCATGTTATACCATCATACAGCGAGACCTTCAGAGATGATGGTCCAGATTACTGAACACACCGGTACCTCTAATACCCAGTAGCACGTCCTCTTGCATTGTTGCATGCCTGTATTTGTCGTGGCATACTATCCACAAGTTCATCATGGCACTGTTGGTGCAGATTGTCCCACACCTCAACGGTGATTCGGCGTAGATCCCTCAGAGTGGTCCCCTTTTCAAACTATCCCACGCATGTTCGATAGGGTTAACGTCTGGAGAACATGCTGGCCACTCTAGTCGACGAGCGATGTCGTTACCGTGAAGGAAGTCTTTCACAAGATATGCACGATGGGGGCGCGAATTGCCATCCATGAAGACTAATGCCTCGCCAATATGCTGCCGATATGGTTGCACTATCGGTCGGAGGATGGCATTCATGTATCTTACAGACTTTACGGCGCCTTCCATGACCACCAGCGGCGTACGTCGCCCCCATACAATGCCACCCCAAAACATCAGCGAACCTCACCTCGCTGTACCCGCTGGACTATGTGTCTAAGGCGTTCAGCCTGACTGGGCTGCCTCCAAACATGTCTCCGACGATTGTCTGGTTGAAGGCATATGCGACACTCATCGGTGAAGAGAACGTGATGCCAATCCTGAGCGGTCCATTAGGCATGTTGAGGGGCCCATCTGTATCGCGCTGCATGGTATCGTGGTTGCAAAGATGCACCTCGCCATGGACGTCGGAAGTGAAGTTGCGCATCATGCAGCCAACTGCGCACAGCTTGAGTCGTAAAACGACGTCTTGTGACTGCACGAAAAGCATTACTGAACATGGTGCCGTTGCTGTCGGGACTCCTCCGGGCCATAATCCGTAGCTAGCAGTCATCTACTGCAGTAATAGCCCTTGGGCGGTCTGAGCGAGGCATGTCATCAACATTTCCTGTCTCTCTCTGTATCGTCTCCATGTCCGAACAACATCGCTTTAGTTAACTCCGAGACGCCTGGATACTTCCCTTGTTGAGAGCCATTCCTGACACAAAGTAACAATGCGGACGCGATCGAACCACGTCATGGACCGTCTATGCATGGTTGAATTACAGACAACAAGAGCCGTGTACCTCCTTCCTAATGGAATGACTGGAACTCATCGGCTGTCGGACCCTTTCCGTCTAATAGGCGCTGCTCATGCTTGATTGTTTACACCTTTGGGCAGGTTTAGTGTCATGTATGAACAGTCAAAGGTACTGTGTCTGTGATACAACATCCACAGTCAACGTCTTTCTTCAGGAGTTCTGGGAACTGGGGTGACAGAAAACTTTTTGTGATGTGTGTACTTCGAAATCTGTTTTCAATAAAAGTGGTATGTGCAATCTAGACTTTTTCTAATTGAATTTTCCGAAATTATAGTATATAGAATTTTTCAACATTGTTCCAGAAAACAGCGATCTGGTGGTATCATAATTATTTGTTAAACACAATCGCGGTCGGGTATAAGTTGCTACTTTTTATTTGTGGATGACTGGTTTCGATCTACTACAGATATCATCATCTGATATACATTCCTTCGTGGGAGTAGGAATCCCTGACGCAGAGCAGACCCGTTCGTCCTTATGTTGAGAACATTGCTCAGTGCTCTCAGCGCCAGCACGGACTGGCCTGCTCTGCGTCAGGGATTCCTACTCCCACGAAGGAACGCAGATCAGATGATGATCTCTGTAGCAGATCGAAACTGGTTATCCACAAACAAAAAGTATCAACTCATACGCGACCACGACTGTGTTTAACAAATAATTCTAGTATATTGTATGAAGTGATCCGTAGTGCTAAATCAAAGTCTTCTACACAGGAACACTCGTTACAGTATGATAAGAAATTTTTTTACCAAATGGCACGAACAAAAGGATCTTCGTTTCAATGCTGATGTCTGAAACGTTCACAGAGGGCACTGCTGTTAAGCAGGCTACAGAAGATGCCGATGTGATGACAGAACACCCTGCTGTATCAAAGGCTGCTGAAAATAACAATGTTAACATGAAAACGTAGATATTGTGGAATTGCTGACAACAATAGTCTCTTCTGAAAATAATTTCTGTTTGCAGGAGAGTAGGAGGGATAATTCTCCCGGTGCTCTACACTCGTCGTCATCATGCAAATACAATCCACAGGATACTCTTTCTCTTCATGCAGCAAGTGGGCATGACACTATTTTAGTCTCATTTGGACAGCGGAAGAAGAAAGTTCATACCATTTCTTGGTATTTTCAAACAGCCAAATTTCTGATGCGGGGCAGTTTCCTATGACATTACACGGTGGAGATAAGAACGAAGATACTGAACGATCTTTGCTGCAACCGATTGTCCTATTCTGCGGCAAATCCTAAATTTCAACTAGCGAGACTGCCATCTACTCGAGACAGCGTCCAGCACCATTCTTTTCGTACGTACCCACAACCACAGGCATGCCTGTGTAACGAAAAAGCCTATCTGTTAGAGTCTTCACGCTAGCAAGACGGGGAGCAATTCTCATAATAATGCAGTACCATAATCGTTCATGTCGGATACAAGATGATTTGGATAAAATTTTCTCCCTCGGTTCATGAATGACAACTACCTCTAAATGTAGAAAAACGTAAATTAATACAGACCAGTAAGAAAGACAAATAATGTTCGAATGCAATATCAGTAGTGTACCGCTTGACACATTCACATCGATTTAATATCGTGGCGTAACGCTGAAAACCGATATGAAATGGGGCGAGCATGTAAGGATTGTGGTGGCGGAGGCGAATGGTCGCCTACGGTTTGTTGGGAAATTTTGGGAAGTGTGGTTCATCTGTAACGGAGCTTGTAGGTCACTAGTGCGATCCATTCTTGAACACAGCTAGAGTGTTTAGGATCCGCATCAGGTCGGGTGGAAGGAACAGATCGAAGCAGTTCAGAGGCAGGCGGCAAGATTTGTTACCGGCAAGTTCGAACAACACGCAAGTATTACGGAGATGCTTCGGAAATTGAAACAGGAAGGCGACGTTCTTTTCGAGAAACACTATTGTGAAAATTTAGAGAACTGGATTTTAAAGCTGACTGCAGAACGGTTCCATTTCTGCGAACGTTGGTTCCACGTAAGGTCCACGAAGATAATTAGGACTCGTACGGAGGTATTATAGATAGTCGTTTTTCCCTCGGTCTGTGTGCGAGTGGAACAGCTAAGGAAATGAATAGTAGTGGTAAGGGTACTCTTCGCTACGCACCGTACGGTAGCTTGGGGAGTATGTATGTAGATGTAGATAGAGGTGTAACACAGGGATCTGCAGCGTGAAAAAAGCTTGACTTCATAGCCTGCCGTTAGCAGACATTGTTGTGGCCTTGTATGCTAGTATCCACACGAGCCGGCTCCCAACGAGAAGGATTCTAAGAAGGGTTACAACGAGGGGAAAACGTCACTGATGACATCCTCGCTGAGCAGGAAGGACCTGATGCCTCACTTGACTCGCCAGAGAGGTCAAGGTCTTAAGTTTTTGAGTGAGTCTTTATTCTGTTTCAGAAAATCAGATACAGATTTATTGTGTTTCGCGTTTTTCTTTATTGGTACTAGTTTTCATTTTTTAAATCTATATTTACTTGATATGTAATCACTTTGTATTACGGTGAGGGGAGGTACGAGGTGCGGCTAGAAAAAAACCGGACTGATGCGGGAAAAAACATTTATTTACAATTATTTACAATTTCATGTTATCTCCTTCAATGTACTCTCCTCCTCGGTCTCTACACCGCTCCATACGAATTTTCCACTGTTCATAGCAATGCTGCAGATCATTTTCGGTAAGCCCATACATTACTTCCGTCGCTTTTTCTTTTACTGCTTCAACAGTCTCAAATCTAGTTCCTTTCAAAGCTGACTTGACTTTAGGGAAAAGAAAAAAGTCACAGGGGGCCAAATCAGGTGAGTAGGGTGGATGATCTAAGATGGGAATGTTGTGTTTTGCCTAAAACGTCTTCACTGACAACGCACTGTGAGCTGGGGCATTGTCTTGGTGAAGGATCCATGACTTTTTTCTCCACAAATCGTTCCGTTTTCTCCGTACTCGCTCACGTAGGGTAGCCAGGACGCTAATGTAGTAATGCTGATTCACTGTTTGTCCCTCTGGTACCCAATCAATGTGCACAATCCCTTTGATGTCAAAAAAAAAAAAATCATCATTGCCTTGAATTTCGATTTTAACATTCGTGCTTTTTTTTGTCGTGGAGAACCAGGAGTTTTCCAATGCATCGATTTTGTAAGAAGGTGGGATCACTTTCAATGTTTTCCAGGATGTCAGAACAAATCATTCTTCGGCGTTCCTTCTGTTCAATTGTGAGACAATTTGGAACCATTTATGAACACACTTTGTTCATGTTGAAACTTTCATGAAGAATCTGCCTAACACTTTCCTCGTCAACTCCTGTTAACTCAGACACTGCTCTGATTTGAAACTTCCTGGCAGATTAAAACTGTGTGCCCGACCGAGACTCGAACTCGGGACCTTTGCCTTTCGAGGGCAAGTGCTCTACCAACTGAGCTACCGAAGCACGACTCACGCCCGGTACTCACAGCTTTACTTCTGCCAGTACCTCGTCTCCTACCTTCCAAACTTTACTTAGCAGACATTGTTGTGGCCTTGTATGCTAGTATCCTGATGCCTCACTTGACTCGCCAGAGAGGTCAAGGTCTTAAGTTTTTGAGTGAGTCTTTATTCACACACAGATAGAGAGAGAGAGAGAGAGAGAGAGAGAGAGAGAGAGAGGTGGTGATTAATAAAATCAGTTTTTCGATAATTTTGAGATTATTTTATAACAGCTTGTGATTCGTTTCCTCAAATCCTTCCCCTTTCATGAAATTATAATGAATTACTCGCTCCCGCATTTCCCCAAACGCAGCTACACTCATGCTCATAAATTAATGATAATTGAAGAATGTGGTGCCACACAACGTGGCACTACACAAAACTGGCGACAATAGCTTAGGCACATAGGGAACACACACGACACAGATCTGTAAATCCACGGTATTGGTGATAAGGTGAGAAAACCGTCCAGAAACTCACTTGCTACAAAACGCAACTGTTTCCTGCGCATATACCCCGACATCAATATGGGATTTGATCACGATGCACACGTACACAGGCCGCACAACGGGTTGGCATACTCTGCTCGAGCAGCTGCTGGGGTTGTTGTTGTTGCAGTCTTCAGTCCTGAGACTGGTTTGATGCAGCTCTCCATGCTAATCTATCCTGTGCAAGCTCCTTCATCTCCCAGTACCTACTACAACCTACATCCTTCTGAATCTGATTAGTGTATTTATCTCTTGGTCTCCCTCTACGATTTTTACCCTCCACGCTGCCCTCCAATGCTAAATTTGTGATCCCTTGATGCCTCAGAACATGTCCTACCAACCGGTCCCTTCTTCTTGTCAAGTTGTGCCACAAACTCCTCTTCTCCCCAATTCTCTCCAATACCTCCTCATTAGTTATGTGATCTACCCACCTAATCTTCAACATTCTTCTGTAGCACCACATTTCGAAAGCTTCTATTCTCTTCTTGTCCAAACTATTTATTGTCCATTTTTCACTTCCATACATGGCTACACTCCATACAAATACTCTCACAAACGACTTCCTGACACTTAAATCTATACTCGATGTTAACGAATTTCTCTTCTTCAGAAACGCTTTCCTTGCCATTGACAGTCTACATTTTATATCCTCTCTACTTCGACCATCATCAGTTATTTTGCTCCCCAAATAGCAAAACTCCTGTACTACTTTAAGTGTCTCATTTCCTAATCTAATTCCCTCAGCATCACCCGACTTATTTCGACTACATTCCATTATCCTTGTTTTGCTTTTGTTGATGTTCATCTTATATCCTCCTTTCAAGACACTGTCCATTCCGTTCAACTGCTCTTCCAAGTCCTTTGCTGTCTCTGACAGAATTACAATGTCATCAGCGAACCTCAAAGTTTTTATTTTTTCTTTTGTTTCCTTTACTGCTTGCTCAATATACAGATTGAATAACATCGGGGAGAGGCTACAACCCTGTCTCACTCCCTTCCCAACCACTGCTTCCCTTTCATGCCCCTCGACTCTTATAACTGCCATCTGGTTTCTGTACAAATTGTAAATAGCCTTTCGCTCCCTGTATTTTACCCCTGCCACCTTCAGAATTTGAAAGAGAGTATTCCAGTCAACATTGTCAAAAGCTTTCGCTAAGTCTACAAATGCTAGAAACGTAGGTTTGCCTTTCCTTAATCTTTCTTCTAAGATTAGTCGTAAGGTCAGTATTGCCTCACGTGTTCCAACATTTCTACGGAATCCAAACTGATCTTCCCCGAGATCGGCTTCTACCAGTTTTTCCATTCGTTAGTATTTTGCAGCTGTGATTTATTAAACTGATAGTTCGGTAATTTTCACATCTGTCAACACCTGCTTTCTTTGGGATTGGAATTATTATATTCTTCTTGAAGTCTGAGGGTATTTCGCCTGTCTCGTACATCTTGCTCACCAGATGGTAGAGTTTTGTCAGGACTGGCTCTCCCAAGGCCGTCAGTAGTTCTAATGGAATGTTGTCTACTCCGGGGGCCTTGTTTCGACTCAGGTCTTTCAGTGCTCTGTCAAACTCTTGACGCAGTATCGTATCTCCCATTCCATCTTCATCTACATCCTCTTCCATTTCCATAATATTGTCCTCAAGTACATCGCCCTTGTATAGACCCTCTATATACTCCTTCCACCTTTCTGCTTTCCCCTCTTTGCTTAGAACTGGGTTTCCATCTGAGATCTTGATATTCATACAAGTGGCTCTCTTTTCTCCAAAGGTGTCTTTAATTTTCCTGCAGGGTGTATCTATCTTACCCCTAGTGAGATAAGCCTCTACATCCTTACATTTGTTCTCTAGCCATGCCTGCTTAGCCATTTGGCACTTCCTGTCGATCTTATTTTTGAGACGTTTGTATTCCTTTTTGCCTGCTTCATTTACTGCATTTTTATATTTTCTCCTTTCATCAATTAAATTCAATATTTCTTCTGTTACCCAAGGATTTCTACTAGCCCTCGTCTTTTTACCTACTTGCTCCTCTGTTGCCTCCACTTCTTCATCCCTCAGAGCTACCCATTCGTCTTCTACTGTATTTCTTTCCCCCATTCCTGTCAATTGTTCCCTTATGCTCTCCTTGAAACTCTGTACAACCTCCTGTTCTTTCAGTTTATCCAGGTCCCATCTCCTTAAATTCCCACCTTTTTGCAGTTTCTTCAGTTTTAATCTGCAGTTCAAAACCAATAGATTGTGGTCAGAGTCCACATCTTCCCCTTTAAATGTCCTACAATTTAAAGCCTGGTTCCTAAATCTCTGTCTTACCATTATATAATCTATCTGATACCTTTTAGTGTCTCCAGGATTCTTGCATGTATACAACCTTCTTTTATGATTCTTGAACCAAGTGTTAGCTATGATTAAGTTATGCTTTGTGCAAAATCCTACTAGACGGCTTCCTCTTTCATTTCTTAGCCCCAGTCCATATCCACCTACTATGTTTCCTTCTCTCCCTTTTCCTACTGTCGAATTCCAGTCACCCACGACTATTAAATTTTCGTCTCCCTTCACTATCTGAATAAATTCTTTTATCTCATCATACATTTCATCAATTTCTTCATCATCTGCAGAGCTAGTTGGCATATAAACTTGTACTACTGTAGTAGGCATGGGGTTCGTGTCTATCTTGGCCACCATAATGAGTTCACTATGCTGTTGGTAGTAGCTTACCCGCACTCCTATTTTTGTATTCATTATTAAACCTACTCCTGCATTATCGCTACATGATTTTGTATTTATAACCCTGTATTCGCCTGACCAGAAGTCTTGTTCCTCCTGCCACCGAACTTCACTAATTCCCACTATATCTAACTTTAACCTATCCATTTTCCTTTTTAAATTTTCTTACCTACCTGCCCGATTAAGGGATCTGACATTCCACGCTCCGATCCGTAGAATGCCAGTTTTCTTTCTCATGATAACGACGTCCTCTTGAGTAGTCCCCGCCCGGAGATCCGAATGGGGGACTATTTTACCTCCGGAATATTTTACCCAAGAGTACGCCATCATCATTTAACCATAAAGTAAAGCTGCATACCCTCGGGAAAAATTACGGCTGTAGTTTCCCCTTGCTTTCAGCCGTTCGCAGTACCACAACAGTAAGGCCATTTTGGTTAGTGTTACAAGGCCAGATCAGTCAATCATCCAGACTGTTGCCCCTGCAACTACTGAAAAGGCTGCTGCCCCTCTTCAGGAACCACACGTTTGTCTGGCCTCTCAACAGATACCCCTCCATTGTGGTTGCACCTACGGTACAGCTATCTGTATCGTTGAGGCACGCAAGCCTCCCCACCAACGGCAAGGTCCATGGTTCATGGGGGGAGCTGCTGGGGTATAGCCTCCCATTCTTGCACCAGTGCCTGTCGGAGCTCCTAAAGTGTCGTAGGGGTTTGAACACGTTCAGCTATACGTCGACCGAGAGCATCTCAGACGTGCTCGATGGGGTTTAGGTCTGGAGACCGGGCAGGCCACTCCATTCACCTGATGTCTTCTGTTTCAGGGTCCTCCTCCACGATGGCAGCTCGGTGGGGCCGTGCGGTATCATCCATCAGGAGGAAGGTGAGACCCACTGCACCCCCGAAAAGGCGGACATACTGGTGCAAAATGACGTCCCGATACAACTGACCTGTTACAGTTCCTCTGTCAAAGACATGCAAGGGTGTAGGTGCTCCAGTCATAATCCCACCCCACACCATCAAACCACGACCTCCCTTTCAAGGACATTAAGGGGTTGGTATCTGGTTCCTGGTTCACACCAGATGAAAACCAGGCGAGAATCACTGTTCAGACCATACCTGGACTCGTCCGTGAACATAACCTGGGACCACTGTTCCAATGACCATGTATGTGTTCTTGACACCAGGCTCTGCGGGTTCTCCTGTGACCAGGGGTCAGTGGAATGCACCTTGCATGTCTCGAGGCGAATAAACCATGTCTGTTCAGTCGTCTGTAGACTGTGTGTCTGGAGACAACTGCCGCGCAGGATTAGCCGAGCGGTCTCAGGCGCTGCAGTCACGGACTGTGCGGTTGGTCCCGGTGGAGGTTCGAGTTCTCCCTCGGGCATGGGTGTGTGTGTTTGTCCTTAGGATAATTTAGATTAAGTAGTGTGTAAGCTCAGGGACTAATGACCTTAGCAGTTAAGTCCCATAAGATTTCACACCCATTTGAACATTTTTTGTTTTGTTTTTTGAGACAACTGTTCCAGTGACTGCAGTAAGGTCCCGAGTAAGGCTACCTGCAGTCTTCCGTGGCCGTCTGCGAGCACTGATGGTGAGATATCGGTCTTCGTGTGGTTTTGTGCACTGCGGACGTCCCGTACTGTAGCGCCTGGACACGTCTCCTGTCTGCTAGATTCGTTGCCGTAATCTTGAGAACACACTTTGTGGCACGCGGGGGGCCCGAGCTACGACCTGCTGTGTTTGACCAGCCTCCAGTCGCCCTAGTATTCTACATCAATATGTGTTCTTTGAGCCATTTCAACACACAGTCACCATTAGCACGTCTGAAAACGTCTGCACACTTACTCGCTGCACCGTACTCTGAAATGCACCAACACACCTCTGCGTATGTGGACTGCTGCCAGCGCCACCGTTCGACGACCGCCGGTCAAATGCACTGCATGGTCGTACCCCGAGGAGATTTTAACCCGCAAACCGCCCACCAGAGCATTGTCTCACCATGTATCACCATTATTTTTAATTTATGAGCATGAGTGTAATTCAGATTCTGGGGTACGTTGTTTACACCCTGTTGTTTCCCTTAATTGCGCACACCTGAGCAGCATATTGACAGGTGAACGGATCCTCAGACGAGCAACGTTCTCGGTCGCGCAGCGCGCTAGGGGTAGGCGAGAGCCCATTTAGGAGCGGGAAACGCCGTGTAGCGTAATGAGGGCTCGTCTGGAGCGAGGCAGAGCCACGGCGGCGTGAGAAACGGCTCGTTATACGGGGCCGGTAGCTGGCGGCCGTGCAGCCGATCTGAGCAGGCAGCGCCGCGAGCCGAGGATGAACGCCCACCTCGCGGGCCTTCACCTCGCAGCGCGACACGGCTGCCTCTACCGGCGCACTCGATGCTGGCTCACTGCAGGCCGCAACCTGGAATTTATACTTACGAAGGCAAGGTGAGGAGAGACTGTTCTAGACGTGCAGCCTGCATCTGTACCCCACGTTCCACCCTACGGTGTATGGCACCGGGTTACATTTAGTTCCAGTATCTGCTGCCCCTTTCTCTTTCCCATTCGCGAACGGCGCGTGGGACGAATGACTTAGATAAGCCTCCGTATTAGCTCTGATTTTTCGAATATTGTAGCTGTGGTAATTTCGCGAGATGTGTGTTGGAGGAAGTACCGTGCTGACCGACTCTTTCAGTAACTACTTCTCACGGAATTTCGCTAGTAATTATCCGTGATCCAGAATACCTGTCATAGCATCTGCCACTAACATTTCAGGATCTCCGTAATGCTCTCGCGCTGGATAAACGACGCCGTGGTCAAAATTACCTCTCTTCTTGAGATCTTGGCTATCTTGTCTATTAGTCCAACCTGGCAAGGGCTGCAGACTGATGAGCTGTACACAACAAGAGTTCTGTAAGCCACGTATTTCGCAGATGAGTTACATTTCCTTAAGACTCTGCCCATTAAACTCAATCTCGCATCTGCTTTTCCTGCATTTGGTTTCTTGTGGGCATTCCACTCAAGATTGCTCGGAAAAAAAGAACAACGTCGCAGCGCCAAAAAATATTTAACATAGAGTAGTGAAATTCCGGAGATACGTTTGTCTAAGTAACATATTTACACTGCGAAATCACAGGTTAATGTGAGCGCGAGATAAGCCACTGGAAATGAGAAATGCTGGAACAAAAATAACCGGTGTAATCGCGATAATGTTGAATGCAATCATGCGGTACGTTTCTGATTGACGCAGAAATCTGCAGTTAGGGTGCGAGGCATAACTACGAGAGTGCTCCTGCTGTCATACGAAATCGCACCCAAAGCACAACTAGAGGTGTAGGACCAGTGTGCCTAGCAAGCAGACAGGCCTGCTTCTAACCGTCACACGTCCATCAGAGGCACCTTGGTAGAACCAGCTTTCGTGAGAAAACACAACAGATCTCGACCCTGTCTTCAAATGAGCTCTCGCTTGCAGCTGCAGAAGTCACAAATGGCGGTGCTTTGGGCTCAATGAAATGCACTCTACAGGGCGTTTGGCTCGGAGCTGACTTGAAGTAACCGTTAGTGTGCGACTGTGATTCCAACCTTTACTCAGGTTGCTGCTGCAGGTGTAGTAAGATGCGCCAGAGCCGTACGTCTTCCCTCTCGGTAGTGCCACATTGCCGTCCGGAGCCCGGTCTCCTTGCGACCGTACCTTCTCGTGACCACCGATGCCAGCAATCATGTGTAGTGGCTTACAGTGCCCCTTTACAGTGCCAAGTCGGCCTGTAGTATCCGAGAAGGAACATCCATCTTCTCGTAGCCCTACTAACAACTCATTCAAACTCAGTGCGATGCTGATATGAGGTCTTTGTCGTCTTAAAAGCATTGCCGAGTAACTTCAACTCACCACATTCAATCACAAAACGCCGCTCACGACCGTTACAGCGTGGATTGAAAGCAAACCTGATTTGTATCTTCATGGTGGCGCTACTAGCGCTAGTCTTATGCGACTGGCGCGAAATTGGAATAGACGTCATGTAGAAGCACACCTACCAACTTTCGTTTATGTCACACAACTCCCCCGTCAGTGTGTAGTTACTCCTACGTACATTACTGTAAATGCTGTTTCCAGTGATTTGTCTCCAATAGCGTAATCTTATACTAGTGGATATTTTCGCTTATTTATGAGCAATACCCTACATTTATTTACGTCGGGGGTTAACAGCCAGTCCCTGCACAAACCACCGATCTCCTGAATTCTTCCCGCATTTTGCTACTGTCTTCCCGGCATTGCTAGGTTCTTACAGACAACTGTATCATCAGCGAACAGCCTCATGGAGATTCCGACGATATCCACTAGACCATTTACACACATTCTAAATAGTAACGGTTATAATACAATTGTCACATTTACATCTGTCGGTTTTATTCGGTTAAGACTGACGTGTTGAGCTCTACCTTCAGGAATAGCCTGAATCTGTCATATATACTTACGAAATACAAAGCAAGCTCATATTTTTTTAAACTAACTAACAATGCGGAACTTTATCAAATGCTTTACTGGAATCAAGGAACACGGCATTTGCTGCAGTAGTCACTTTTCGTACAACGCTATTCCATTGAGTACATTTCTACATCTGCACTACAATTCTGAAAGGTCTGCATCCTACATCTATATCTACACCTATATCTACGCACATACTCCACGAAATACGATACAATGCATTGAGGAGTGTTGCACCACTCGGGAAGGGAACGATGGGTGGTCACAAAGCTTTAGTCATCACATAGAAAATATAACAATACAAAATTAATTTTTTTGTCTGCAGTTCTGGTTCACATTGAAATCCCCATGCTTGTAGAAGAGGCTGAAAATACGGTGAAACCCACTGATTAAATGGGGTATCGTGTGGTAGTTGTTTTCTGGATCTGCAAGGAGAACAACACTGGAACAATGCATGCTGAGTTGATGGAAGTGTACAGCAACAATGCACCATCATATTGCGTTGTGGTTAGTTGGCGGAGATGCTTCTGGTGTGGTCAAACAGGTCTGAATGACGGAGAACGAAGTGGAGACCATCTCATTGTCAAGTCCCGGAAATCGAAGTAGAAATGGGGGCGTTGGTGTTCGAAATCCGGCGTATCACAAGGTAGACCACAGAGGAAAAAGTGCAAATCAAATACTCATCGGTTTTTAACACCTTGCACGACATTTCCATGACAAATGCCACTGTTTGCTGAGTTCCACTCCTTCTCAAAGCTATTCAAAAGAACCCACAGAACCGAGTGAACAGCGAAAATGTTGCACGTGTGTGAGGCCAATCCATATGGCTTAATCACTATGGATGAGTGCTGGGGGTATAACTGTGTCCTCTAAACAAAGCAAACAGAGGAAACATTGGGTTCATCACCGTCAAAAAATGTCGAACACTCAACCAGCATCGAGCAAGATGATGTGGGGTGTTTTGTGGGGCTTCCATGATATAGTGCTAATAGATGATGCTCGTGAGCGGCAAACAATCCCATGTGCATGCTGCCCAAGTCTCCTAGTGAGGTTACAGCAGTCAGCAATAATGAAGCGTTGTGGCAAGCTGTTTCTTTGCCCCCCAACAAGTCCCCAAGCTTGTCTGGGGTATCAGATATTGCCATGGCGTATTCTACTAATGTGGCACCCAGTAACATCTCCCTAGTTACTAATCTGAAGAACCTATTGCGTGGTAAACATTTGCAAAATGAAGACGAGGTAGTTTTTGAGGTGGAATGTTTCCAGAAAAGCCAAAATGTACTGCTGCACAACCAGTATCTCCGCCTCTTTGGAAAATGTGTGTCGTACTGAAGTGGGAATATGGGCAAAAGGAGTAGCAATGTCAAAAAGTGTAATGGTCGCAACTTGATGTTTTCGATAATTGAAACTCTGATCACCCATGGTTATAATATTTAGCTATCACAAACTCTCCACTGGAAACTATCTAGGGTTATACCTCTATACAAAAACTGGAAGGCATGGGAATAGGTACCATTGCCGGATATTTAAATCATTAGAGTTGCAATTGCATGCGACATGCAGCTTGGTCATCAGAGTATATTAGCGTCATTCATGTTAGATGTTGTTCCCCTGCCTGGTAGCGTACATAAGGAGCGTCAGCAAATCAGATTTTGCGTGATCACTGTGAAAGACGCGGATACACAGTGTACTCATGTGAAAAAAATGGTTCAAATGGCTGTAAGCACTATGGGACTTAGCTGCTGTGGTCATCAGTCCCCTAGAACTTAGAACTACTTAAACCTAAGCGACCGTAGCAGTCGCGCGGTTCCGGACTGAAGCGCCTAGAACCGCTCGGCCATCGCGGCCGGCTGTACTCATGTGAGACAGGGTTAGTAGCACCTGATTGAGCTGAAAGAGGCATCATTGTGAATCTTCACTTGGTCCTCTGGTCGAATAGTGCAATGTACAGATATTTGAGCCATTCAGATGTCACAGTGGCCCAATGCTGGACAGCCTGGCAACATGAAGGCAGGCATACTCGTTCTGAAAGTTATGGTCGACCACGTCTGACCACCAAAAGTGAAGATCACTGCATTGGGCACCAGTCACATCATAACCCTTTCGTATTTGCGCATGTCGTCCGAGAAAAGGTAATGGACTCCTTGCAACTTATTGTGTCATCCCCCACCACTGGTCGAAGATCTGAACAGCTGGACTAGAGCGTTACTGCTGCCGTTAACGCCACAAAACAATCGGTTGCGTTTGGAGTGGTTCCGTGACGGAGAAGCGTGTACTGCTGATGAATGGCGTCGAATTATGTTCAGTGATGAATCAAGTTCTTCACTAGCCCAGACAACCTTCGTTGTCTACGACGGCGACCTGGAGAGAGAGAGGTCCCATTCTTCAAATATTTCGGAGCGATACAGCGTGTTATCAGGAATGACTGCAAGTCACGGACGATAATGATAAGTAGGCACAACTATTCGTCATGGGAATCCTGCGTCTTCATGTGTTACCTCTCTTGCGACAATATTGTCGTGCCATTTTTCAAGCAGACAATGCTCGTCCACAAACGGCACATGTCTCTGTGAAAAGTCTGCGGCATGTTGAGATACTTCCACGTCCAGCATTATCATCAAATCAGTCCCTGAAAGAATATGTGTGGGACCAGCTCGCACGTCAACTCTGTCCCAGTGAAGTCCAGTTGCAGACCAACTTGCCTCAAGACAGGATACAGTGGCTTTATGATACCCTTCCTAAGTGAATCAGTGTATTCATCCAAGTCAGATCGGATGCAACGTCATTATGAAATGTGGACTAACACTGTAATCTTCCTTGTAAATGTGGCTCGATTTTCTAATCGCTGAAATAACATTACATAACTCCTAACTCGTTAAGTTTCCTTTAGTTTCTTTTTCCCTTCTGGCTGCTTTAGTATTTTTGTCAGGCATTGTCTGTGTGTGTTTAAATGGCAACTCTGGTAAATAACATGAAGTTTTCAACAATTGGCATCGCAAATTACTCAGTATCCTCACAGCCAAACCACCTTCCACTATCCTGACGAAAGGTGAATTTATACTGTATTTCAATACTCGATATTTCCCATGTGTTTTTTATTTCACTTGAGCTTTTGGAGGTTTGCAGTAATCTCTGCCACCAGTCATCATTTTACTATCTACAACGTAGCCGATCGCTTTTCTCTATCCCACCAAAAACTTCGGAACAGATTAAACGACTTCGTCTTTTTTTATACATGTGCACAGACTTCCTTTCACTCCTCTGAGACCTCTTTCGTTTTGGCGTGAAGTGATGGATATATATCTCATCTGCAATAAGAAATCACCCAAAAAATTAATTTTTTTAAACAATTTCGCATTTTCGTTTGATAATCCTTCGATGATTGTGGCACCCATGCTGCCTAAAGTTTTCTCACAGTCAGTTCTTGGTAAAAGTTACAATATTATAGAAAGCGAAAGGGAAGTAAATGAATCTAAGTCGGAACAGGGCCCCTGGAGCAGGTGACATTCCCTCAGAGGTACTGAGATCCTTGTGAGACCCACCCATGACAAAAGTATTCCACTGGTGTGCAAGTTGTGTGAGACAGACAAATTACCCCCACACTTCAACAAAAATGTAATAATTCCAGTTCCAAAAAAGGTAGGGCTTTTAGGTATAAATAATTCCGAACACTTACATTAATAAGTTATCGGTACAAAATACTTACACGAATTATTCACAGAAGAGTGGAAGAACTAAAAGAAGTCGACCTCGGGGGAAAGCATTTTGGTTTGGCTTCCGGAGAAATACAAGAACACGTGAAGCAAGGCCGGCCGCTGTGGCCGAGCTGTTCTCGGAGCTTCAGTTCGGAACCGCGCTGCTGCTGCGGTTGCAGGTTCGAATCCTGCCTCGGGCATGGATGTGTGTGATGTCCTTAGATTAGTTAGGTTTAAGTAGTTCTAAGTCTATAGGACTGATGACTTCAGATGTTAAGTCCCGTAGAACTTAGAGTCATTTTTTGAATGCGAAGCAACCCTGAACTTACAACTTATCTTAGACGACAGATTAAGGGAAAGCTAACTTACATTAATAACATTTGTAGATTTAGAGAAAGCTTTTGACAGTGTTAACTACTTTATTTGAATTTCTAAAGCTATCAGCGATAATACACAGTGACCGAAACGTCATATATGACTTGTGTAGAAACCAGACTGCAATTATAAGGGTCAAAGGACATGAAAGGACACCAGTGGTTCAGAAGGTGATGAAACAGGTTTGTAGCCTATCCAAGACGTTATTCAATATGTACATTGAAAAAGCGCAAGCCGGCCGGAGTGGCCGTGCGGTTCTAGGCGCTACAGTCTGGAGCCGCGAGACCGCTACGGTCGCAGGTTCGAATCCTGCCTCGGGCATGGATGTGTGTGATGTCCTTAGGTTAGTTAGGTTTAAGTAATTCTAAGTTTTAAGGGACTGATAACCTCAGAAGTTAAGTCTCACAGTGCTCAGACCCATTTGAAAAAGCGTGAAGGATACCAATAAGAAATTAGAAAAGGGAATTAGAATTCAGGAAGACGAAATAAAAACTTCGAGGCTTTCTGCTGACATTGTAACCCTAACAAAAGGCAGCGAATGAGTTGAAAAAGTAGTTGGACGGACGTGGAAGGAGGTTACAAGACGAACATCAATAAAGTGTCAAGGCTGATACAACATGGTCCGAGTAAGTCAGGCGACGCTGAGGTGATTGTATTAGGAACTAAGACAGTAAAAGTAGTAGATGCGTTTTGCCGTTTGAGCACCAAGACGAGCAGTGGGTGTACAATTCAGACTAGCAACAACGAGATTAAACGTTTTTTTTTTTTTTTTTTTTTAAAAATGGACTTGTAGTCCGGGGTGATATGTTACAATACAGCGTCACCGGTCTATTGCGGTCTAACTGTGTTGGTGAGGCAGTAAATTTCCACAGGGCAGTGACTGCGTCACTGCAATTCACTTTGGAGGTGTGGCGGTGGGACTTGTGGTCCCGTACCACCCTCTGACGGTGATAGTACTACATGAGTCAGGCAGAAAAATTTTGCCCAACATGGGCAGGTGAAGGTGTGGCGGTGGGACTTGTAGTCCCGTATGCCAGGGCAGGGGTGGGATGGCCGAGATTAAACGTTAATGGAAAAGAGAAATTTGTTAACATAAAATGTAAATTTAACTGCGAGAAAGTCTTTCCTTAAGGTATATGTCTGGTATGTAAGAGGTGAAACGAGGACGATAAACAGCTCAGACAAGAAGACAATAGAAGCATTTGAGATTTGATGCTACAGAAGAATGCTGAAAATTAGATGGGTAGATTGAGAGACTAACGAAGAAATACTGAATCGAACTGGAAAAAAGAAACTATGGCACAATGTGTTTAAAAGAAGGGATGGCTTGATATCGTGGAGTCATAAATTTGGTACTGGAAGTAAGTGAGTGACGGGGATAGAATTGCAGGACACCAAAACTCGAAAACTGTAAGGTGGGTCTAATGGACGTAGGTTGCAGTAGTTATGCAGAAAAGAAGGATCTTGCACAGGATAGCTAGCGTGGAGAGCTGAATCAAACCGGACTTTGAACTCAAGATAACAACAATAGCAGCAGCAGCAGCAGCAACAACAACAACAACAACAACAACAAAAAGAGTTGCGAAGTGGCCTTCCATTACTTGTCCGATAGTTTATGCCCGATGGTACGTAACATGCGCAGAAACACTCCTCCGTGATTTTTCTTGTCTCTGATGCATTTTGAATTTACCTCGCAGTTAACTTTCATAATATAAGGTGTTAAGTTGCATTAAATATGACGCGAACCTAGACATCGTGCTTCACTACGCATCAGTCCATTACAACATTTATTTCTCATTCACATTCATGGATTCGAAAACTCACAACGCAACTGTAACTTTCCAGTCCAACCTATACCTCGGGCAATGCTGCATATCAGCCTGTCGCCACAAAAAAGATTTCATGAGAGGACCACGCTTAGCCTTATTGTTCATACAAAAAACGCTGCGCTCTTTCTACCGATGTGTCTGCGATGGTACGTATCTCGTACAGATTTCATCTTAGATTATTCAATACTGTACTGCGCACACTCTATTTTTCAATAGTTAGTGAATCTACAGGACAAGTGCGAGCACAGCTGAATACTATCTTGTAACTGTTGAAAAGAAAGGCACAGGTCTTCAACAACTTTTGATGAATTTTCTTTAGTGGTGAACCACCTAAGTAAAAAACTTTTATCACGAAAAGGGACACTAGTCAATCCCTGTGAACTAAACTCACGTAACACTCCTTTAAGCAGACAGAGGAACAAATCAGTTCCAAACATAATTTTACACCATTAATGAAAAAAAAAGTTGTGGGCTGGCAGTGTTGAAATCCCGTGATACTTCGGGAGCTATTACATCCATCATCTCCACTAAATAGTGATGAGTATGACACTCACTCAAAACTTCAGGAAATTCCCAATTACCAAGGGGCTGGATGTGTAAGAGCGTATGAATTACTCTGGGAAGGGCTACATTCGCACAAATTAATACTAGAGTCACGCTATTATGTTACACACATCGCACAATAAGCAGGGAAATAATTAACAATGGTGATAATATTAAATGTTACTTGGATGAATTGTATGGAAATGTCTGAAAGAGCTTACAGAGCTATGGCGACTTGAGACTTCCTGAGCCACACACTAACCAGCGAATAGTCGAATACAAATAGTGTTAATTATGGACCATATCAGTAGAAAATGTACGTGAGGTGGTAAGTAAAAGATTTTTCCTCTCGGTGCGGACTCTACCTGCACTGAATGAGCCGCAAAGCGAAGGGCACCAAAAGAATGCCAATAAGTGAAAACTTGAAAAGCACCTTCATATTGCCACTTTTGTTGTCATTTTATTACGAGTTTTTATTTGAATTTATTCCTAATTAAGGTTTTTATATACGTATCATCAAATTATATGATAAAAACTGCAATAACTACTGTATTATGAGAGCAAAGGATTAAAAAAAAAGATCATTAGGCAGAAGATAGTCAATCTGAATGTATTGTATGACCTTTTTAGACACATAAGAGATTTCAGAAAGCAATAAATAAATATAAAAATAACGAAATAAAATAAAGGAAAAAAAGCCATTGACGTCAGCGTGGATAACTTTACGAGGCAACGAGGCTGTCCAGAGACCGTAGAGCCCGGCAGATCATTCATTATTTTCGCAACGCGTTACCCAGTCGGCAAACCGGTCGCCGGCGGTGCTTGTTCTCGTCAATTTCTTAACTTGGCTCGACGTATACATGCGGTCGTACTATTTCGTGGCTTTAAGTTCATATAATTAGTTGAGAACGAAAAGTTACATGGAACTGCTTTAAGGTCCTGCAGATATTAACTATTGTCTGTCTGTGGCTTTCTAACAGGAACGCCTGTAAAAGTTAGAATTATGAAATGGACAGCGAAAAATTCTAGTAGTATTACCAAAGGCCTTTCCGTCATTAACTGAATATGTGAAGTTTCAGTAAACACAAGCTGCAGTAAAAAAAAAATAAAAAAATAAAAAGATGCTGAATTAGAACCGAATTCACGATCAAAATGGGCGGAATGCATCTTTTCAGACACGGAGATAATTACTGTGTTGCCCCTCAAAATGACAGGCTTTTTCTCTATTTTTACAGAACAGAAAAAGGGAAAAGAGCAGTAAAAAATTTAAAATATGCATGCGCAAGGTAATCCGTTACAGGGACTCATTCTGGTCCGCAAAAGACGAACTTTTCTCTGGATAGTAAGCTAGCTGTAAGTTCAAAATGGTTCAAATGGCTCTGAGCACTATGGGACTCAACTGCTGAGGTCATTAGTCCCCTAGAACTTAGAACTAGTTAAACCTAACTAACCTAAGGACATCACAAACATCCATGCCCGAGGCAGGATTCGAACCTGCGACCGTAGCGGTCCTGCGGTTCCAGACTGCAGCGCCTTTAACCGCACGGCCAAGCTGTAAGTGCGGTACAGTAACACATGATATACATCTAAAATATATTTAAGATTTGTTTCAGTGTGATGTAGAGATATCTGCCAGGATCTGGTTCCACAAGGCAACGTGATGCGTGACGGTTCCGCTCCCAAGTACGCTCCAAAGAGATGCCCAGTGAGCTTAAATTGTGAGGCTAATCCAATGTGGTTTCGCCTTTCTCGAAGACAGAACTAGCATCTCCTTTGCAACGAAATTCTAGAAAGATAAACACGTGTGTGCGAAGTACAATGTTCCTACAGCAAGACTAAGCGAGATTTTAGTGCAGTTCGCTTTGTATGCACCACGTTATCAGAAAAGGACTGAGAACGGATGATCTTGGAGGCCAAGGAAGAGACACTGCTCGGCCTGTCCGCGTTGAACTGTATTGGTGCTTCGCTTCAGACGAACATCAGCAGAAAAATAAACAGTGCCAAAAAATGGTTCAAATGGTTCTGAGCATTATGGGACTTAACTTCTGAGGTCATCAGTCCCCTACAACTTAGAACTACTTAAACCTAACTAACCTAAGGACATCACACACATCCATGCCCGAGGCAGGATTCGAACCTGCGACCGTAGCGGCCACGCGGTTCCAAACTGAGGCGCTTAGAACCGCACGGCCACACCGGCCGGCTAAACAGTGCCCCTCACACATGTATACAATCTATAGCCAAGGACTATAGATGAAACTTGAATCCAATTAGATGAGGGTATAATCAGAATTTACATTCCGAATACATTCCAACCAACAGCTGAACTCAATGGCTTCTCGCAGCCAGGCATTCGCAGTTATCTTGCAACGGATCACTTTTCGAACCCATGTTTACTGAAACGTTTTAATTCCATTTAAGCTCAACATCACAGAAACAAAGAGAAACACTCCAAGTTTCTGGTTGTCTATTCTCAGCCGCATAGTTCCTCCTCTGGTCTCAGGTGGGAGTTTACAAAAACAGCTGGTGATCCTTACCTTCCTGTACACGAGGACACTGCTGCGTCAGTAAAACCAGACTTCGCTCCAGTCGCCCACTTCTGTACGGTGCAAAATTTCTGGTGGACAACAGAACAACACCAACAGACCGACGGACAGGAACAGCGCAGAATAACGCTACCCCAGAACAGCTGAAGATGCCCTGTATCTCGACCACGCCACCAAGTTTTGAAGAACATCGCAAGATCTGGTCTGTGCGCAACAAAATGAGGACAAATAATGGAAGATTTGCTGACAAATGTACATATTGGGATTAACGTCGTCCAGTTGCGATTGGGGCTTGTAACCACCTACTGTTCAGCATATCATGCGTAAATTTCCAAAGGAGTCCTTTCTTGACGATCTGGAGGAGCTCCTGTTGGCAGCTAAGGCATCAGTTGTGTATGTTCAATAGTTGAGTATATGCCTATGACGTTCTGTACTTTGAAAACACTGTAAATTTAATTAAACTTACAGTTATGATTTTCTTCTAAATGTATGTAATGTTAAGGAGAAAATGTTTCCCTGCGTGATGTGGTGCTAGCCATTCGCTAAATAAATAAACTTCCATTAACATAGAGTTTCACTTGTGTCAATTTTTCCTATTAATTTGGGTCCACTCTGTAGACAGCACAAACATTAATCGCAGGCATCCATTGAAAGCACAACTCGTAGCAGGCGCATTTTGATATGAAAATACAAGAGACCACGTGGTAGTATATAGCAAGAAAGTTTGTCGAAACGTGTGGGTTTAAACGAGTGCCGAGGCACATAAAGGTATTTATGTGAAACACCAAAACGGAGCTATTATACTGTGCATGGTTTACTGGTTTTCATTTCTTTGTCTATTGACGTCTCTGTGTGCAAGACAATATGCTACATTCGACAATCCAGAAAGTCGTCCGTGAGTTCAACAAGTAACTCAATGTTCGAGGAAAGTCATCATTTTGTGGTCAGGCGACGGAGGATCATTATACTGGAAGCGAAAAAAAATTCTGTAGTGAGTTTCAGCACCTCGTGGATGTAGAGGCATTTAAGACGAAATACTAGCTCGTTTGACAAAACGATACGATGCGAAGTCGACAGTCGCCCTGTTGAAGAAACCACGCGAGGATTTGTTCGCGGCGAGTGGGGAGAAATGTGGACATAACTCGGTGTAGATGGTTAAGGCGAGTCCATTGACCTCCATCGGTTCAGCAAATACATACCTTCAATATGACTACGAAGTCTTCCGCAACGTAAACTTGCTGCATCTCGGTTCTTTACCCGAATTTGACACTGCAAGTCAATTGAGTACTTTTTATCCACCTGCTTTCATTGTTTCTCTGACACTTCAAACGATATGTGGCAGAATACAGTATCAATTATCAGTGCTGTAAAGAGAGTTAATATTCTGGGTGAAAATCTTCTTAAAGCGTGACAATGTGACGATGTGAAATGTTACAAAGTTTCGGCCACTACCGCAGATCCCACACCAAGAAGGTCATTATGGAAACTAGTAAGGTCCGCGGTAACCTGGCCCTAGTTGCCATTGTTTTTACTAGAATGGTAAGCGAGGAAGGAAGGAAAGTTAGAACGTCAGCATCGACAGCAGGGTCAGACTGAAAAATGGGATTCTATTCTTTCTGAAGTTACCACCCCGCATTTTTACTGAAGTTGTTTGTGTTAACCACGGAAATATATTTGTGTGTAAGGCCGGCAATTGTTTTACACTTTTCTTTTGCTGAAATGTGGCTGTGGTGTTCTAGCGGGTACAGCGCTAGACTCCTGCGGTGGAGGCCTCGCGTTCAGTCCTGAGTAGAGGTGGGGACTTTTGCTCGCTCCTGTCCCTCCAGGATGGCACCAGGTACCCTGATTTTGCTCTCAAATTGAGTACTGGGGGTCTTTCGCGACGGAAAAAGACGACTGGATCATAGATCACCACACTCCCCCTCCTTGCGCCGCGGCGAACGAAAGGCTACTCTCTATCAGGCCAGAAACCCACTTATGGGTTGAGCGCCACGGACTTTTAACTTTTTCCCGAAGAAGACCAGGACGCCGCACACGGTAAACACATTTGAAATTGCACTGCATTGGCACAGGGATAACTACGTCCACGACAAATATACCTGAAATTTAGTAACTGCTTACGTACCCGATGATGTGTAGATGCTGCGCGACACTGAGTCTTTATAAGGTACTTGAGGATGTACAGTGCTGATTAGACTGACGAGTCAAAACGTTATGACCACCTCTTTAATAAAATGTTGGTCCACTTTTCAAACAGAATACAGCAGTGATTCTGCTTGGCATGGATTCCACAAATTCTTGATAGGTTTCCGGAGGTGTGCGACACCATATGTCACCGTTCAGATCAGGCAATTCGCGTAAATTGGTTTGCGTGTGCACAGCTGAAGCCGATATGTGTTCCAACAGGTACCGATCGTGGGCATTTTCTGGCCAAGACACCAGTGTGAGTTTACCATCACGTTCCTCAAACCACTGCAGCACGATTCTAACCTTATGACATTGACATTTGTCCTGCTGCACGATGTCATCGCCATAGGGAAAGATATCAAGCATAAAGCGAACATTCACGCAGACCACAGCTGCCATGGTGCCATGGAAGCCCAGCTCAACGCACCCCATGGCATAATTCTGCCCTCACCGGCCTGTGTCTGTGGCGCGGTGTATGTTTCAAGCAGCCATTCGCTTGGATGACGGCGTATAAGGACAAATCCATATATCTGGTGTAGCGAGAAACGCGATTCATTTGACCAGGCCACCAGTGTCTATTGATCCACGGTGAAAGCTTGGTGACGTATTCACTGCAGTCATAACTGACGATGTCGTTGGGTCAACACAGGAACAAGTAGTGGTCGTGCGCTGCGGAGCTCCATGGTCTTTGAACGGTATGTTCCGAAACGCTTGTGCCTGCATCAGCATTGTATTTTGTCGTCATACCTGCTTTACACAGTGGTCAGTCCTCCGGTCTCCATGCTCTGTGATGAGAGGTGGACGCCCAATACCACGTGGCCTACTCGTTATTTCATAGTCCTTCAATCACTTTCCTCAAATGCTCACGACAGTAATACGAAAAAAGGCGACCAGCTTCACCGTTTCTGAGACTCTCATTCGCAGTCAAATTCGCTTATATCAGTGGATTTCCGCATTTGCATTCCGTATTTCGCTATGACGACTGACCCATGTGTCTCTGTTCCGCTTATATTCCTTCCTTGCCACGTCACGTGACCGCAACACTACGAGAAGGCTTTCAGTCTCTCGGTGAGCAATGCTCGCAATGTTTTGGCCCAACAGTGTATATTGACTCGAGTAGCAGCGAGAATAGATCAGTGTTTAATATTTCGTCGACAATGAGGTCATTAGAGACGGAGCACAAGCTCGGAAGCGGCCGTGCCATTCCGAAAGAACAATCCTGGCATTTGCCTTAAGCGATTCAGGAATATCACGGAAAACCTAAATCAGGATGGCAGGACGCGGGTTTGAATCGTCGTACTCCAGAATGCGAGACCAGTGTCCTAACCACCTACTATGATATGAGGTACGTGCGGACTGACTCGATTTAAGGTAGTTCGGATGTACATTGCTGACCGTTGAAACTGCTACACAGGGAAGGATAGCAAATAACGAAATGTTACTTATTGTGCGTATTCTGTATGGTAGGGATGTGCCGAGAGGAAGTGTCGCTTGGGGCAGTGAAGCGTGCTGGTAGTTTTACTGGACAAATATAAATTCATCATTTACTAATTAAAAAAATGTGAACATTACACTTCGTTGAAAGAACAATTTCACCATAGCTGATCACAGCACAGTTTGATCTCCAGATATATTTCATCATACCTGGCAAAAAGAAAACAGTCTTTTTTTCTTGCTACTGATAGAATATATACTGTTAAACCATAGTCGCACACGAAAGGTGGTAACAAAATTAAAAACTGACTAACCAGTTTCAAAACAAAGAATGTTACCACAAATACTGTGTAAAGTTACAGTAAAAGCAACTTCGCAAACAATGATACTTTTTGCTTAAGAATCACGAAATAAATGTAGAAGTACTTAGCAGTTTCTTTAAAAATAGGTCTTCGACACAACCTCTCTAAAAATATACATGATAAATATAGATTAATTTTCTTAGCACGCATTGAGCCCTTGACGTAACGTTGGCGCAAATGGTACACTAAACATTACACAACTAAATAGTGACAACCTTAGGTCAATAGCATTCACAAAAATTGAACCATCTGTTTCCTATTCTACCAGCGCAATAAATGTTTAAAGACAATCAAATGGTGAGAAGCTCCATAAATTACTCTCTCAATAAAATATCACGGTCTTTCGCATCACTCAAAAGACACATGGTTACGGGCCTACGTAAGCAAAAGACAAGCCAACTTTAATTTTAAAACAGGGGACGAACGAGAAGGAATCGTGGTGCTCGTACTAGAGACCAATACACTAACATACACAGTTTAATAGGGACACTAGCTCACGCAACGAGGCAACATTAGCTGAACTAAGCGAATTATAAACGTAACGGAAGAGACTCAACTACAAGGACAACGTCACGATGAACCAAGTGACAGCCAAATAAAACGTCGCTCATACACATGATCAATCACAATGTCAGCCCAGCGACTGCACCCGAACACTGATCAACGATAATGTCTGCCAAACAACGTCGTTCAATAATTGAGGAAGCACAACTTACATACCTGTCTCGCTGATGCACCATCCCACAGCAATAAAGAAAAAAAATCTACTAAATAGCCAATACCAGAACAGAACACATGGTGAAGCACTGCGAAAAAACGGATAATTTCAACTTCAGGGATCACTGGTGTAGTGGCTATTTATTCTCTTGCGAGCGCAGCTGAGAACCCTGCTATCATATTACCATCTCATCCGCAATCATTCTTACTGGAATGTGACATGCATAGCATCCACCAGGGCGCCTTACTCTATACATGGCAGCACTTGTTCCACGTAGCTCGGTTCTGCCCTTGTCGCTCAGCGGTCGCACCCCTATGATTACGTACACTGACGCCCTGCCCGCCTTCCCACTCTTGGAGACACTGAGTTCACTTCCTCGTTCCCTGGCAGACTTTTGCCATCACTCCGCCCTAGCGGAAGCTACTTCTATTCTCCCTTCGTCTCAAATAACGTCAACCACAGAGCACTTGCAGCAAGACTTCTCTGATATCGATAGAGACGTTCCTAGGACGGCTCAGGGAGGTTCGATTAAATTTTTGGGTGATTTGAGGCGTACGAGATGTGAATTTCGGACACCTATAGCATGGTGCTACCTCGGCTGGGCATAGAGTCGAAATGAGTTTGTGTGGATTATATGGTTATGCCATTCCATATTGCTTCAACTCTGTTGAAAGAGTTCATTGATCGTAATGCTTGACTAGTGGTGGCATGCCAGTCTCTTGGCAGCTCATGACCAGATGTTTTTAAAGGACCCTACACACACACACCAACCGTCAGACCAGCCGACCAATTGACTAATTTCGTGTGCAACTTACAGACGTTTCGACCGACTTTACTCAACCATTATAGCATTATAGTGACAAAAGACGAATTTTTAATCAAAATATCCACGGGTGTACTGCCGGTATATAGTGTCCAATGGGCACAATATTTCGGCGATCATACATGTCGCCATCATCAGGTGAACTGACGGACTGAGCTCCTGTGAACGTGCCGGCACGGAGATCTGTACGCTATGGCTGCTCAGAGGGAACTGGGTTCGGTCGCGGCGGCGGCCGATTTAAATACCCTCCGCCTGCGGCTCGCTCCCTCCGCCTTCCGCTCCCCGCGCCACGGTCGCGCGGTGGAACAGATTGCGACGGCGTCTGATATGACGTCGGAGTGATGGCTCTGTCCGCCGTGGTCGTCACAACTATACGTTTGCTCGATTTACTCTTGATTAACCCAATCGCTGGTTCCCAAGCCTTCCTAAGATTATAGCCACAGTCACGGTGTATGAGGTCGTCATTGGTGCGAATTTCGATGGCCTCTCTAACAACGCTGTCCCAGTATCTCGACGTCTGTACCAGAATCCTCGTGCGTTCATACTCCATAGAGTGATTTTACGACAAACAATGTTCAGCGACCGCCGACTTGCTGGGATACATCAGTCGAGTGTGCCTCTGGTGTTCACGGCATCGATCCTCGACGGTACGCATCGTGTGACCAATGTACGACTTGCCACATTGACACGGAATCTGGTACGCGCCGGCCTTCCTCAAACCGAGGTCATCTTTGGCGCTCCCCACCAGTGCACGAGTTTTATTCGGAGGACAAAACACAGTTCCGACCCGCTGTTTCTTCAGAACTTTTATCTGGCGGTTGGCACGACAGCGCTACACATGCAGAATTTGCTAGGTAAGTGGTGGAGGGGGTCAGGTGAATTGGTGGTGGAGGTAGAGCTAGTGGTGGTAGTGGCTGGGAGCAGGGGGAGGGGGAAAGGCCCAACAAGAAAAACTGGTTGTTCACTTAGCCAAAGTACCTACACACATTCGCTCGGTCGGTCAGCCAGTTCGTTGGTGTGTTCGTGTGTGTGCGTGTAGGGCGCTTAATGGGAGAGACATCTGGAGGGGGCAGTGCGGGAGAGGGGCTGGCATTGAGAACCTAAATGGTATTGATTATGGTCCTGAACACAATGATTCCACTTGGCTTATGGGTCGTGAGATCCCGGTGTGAAAGTCAATAGCAATGTCTGCTACCGATTTCCGACATGTGCTGGTAGACGTTTACACTTTTTACATGAGGCGTAACACGAATTTCTCCCGAACAAACAACATTCTTATGCGATTTGTCAATCATAAACTCTCTGTGTAATCTTATACACACAATATAGTTGCTGTTACTCCTACATACTTCGTGCTGTTGCTAAGAGATCCTAATCACTTACACGTTCAGCCATGTAGTCATGCCAGTTAGACGTTTGGAGCATGCATTCTTCATGGTATCGCAATTTTAAACGCCAGCAGAGTTCTCTACTCCGCTTACCACACTTTAAGCCTGAGGATCAAGCTTTTTGGCTTTGAAATCGATTGAAATTACTGAAATACTTTAACACGAGTGATAAATAGCTTTTTCTCTATACTATTAAGCAGCTGACACTACATCTGTCTCACAGGTAAACCTACCCATAGGGCACACTTCGATTCTGATCGGCTTTGAATATGTATGTAGAGGGAATGAGAGATAAATATTTTTTTATACTTGCCCTTATGGCTGTCAAGGCGCTGAAACACCTCCTTGAAAGAAACTGAGCTTAGTATTTCCTAATGAATATCGTTGAAACGGTAGCAGACATAAAAAGTTCTATAAAAAAAAAAGTTATATTGTTTTCAATGTACATTACAAAGGTACATCCATATCTCTCGAAATAGCAATTTTTTTCGAGATCCCCGCCCCCGCTCCATTACTATTCAGTTTCTCCTCTCGACCTTTGACAAATAGTAATACCAAATTCAGTGGTATATAATGAAGCGGTATTCCACAGAGGCATTTGTCAGAAATCAGCTAGAAATATCTTCACGTCATTGTACAGGCGCTCGATGTATTGTATTTGTGTTTTCTTTCTGTATTTGCCGTGCTTTTTTTTTCAAGTTGTAACATTTTTGGATTTAATTATTTTATATTTGAAATCGTTTGTGTATTATTGCAAATCTGTACAGTAATGGGGAAGCACAGACATTTTTGAGTCAAAAAAATTTGAATGGACCTCGATTTTGTCCTCTAAGCACAAGGGATTTCGAAAAAAATGACTATTTCGTCAGATATGGATGCATCGTTGTAACGTACATTTAAACCGATGGAGGTTTTATTTGAAGAGTCTTTTTGCATCTGTTACCATTACAACGGTATTCATTCAAAAATACCTTAAGCGCATGTATAAGGAATATGTGTGTCTTATTTTGCTCTACACTACAACATATTCAAACCAGGTGAACATCGAAGTGTATCCTTTGGGTAGGTCAGTGTAATTGTAAACAACGAGACTCATCGTTATGTTTCTGCAATGAAATGGACTGGTGGGAAAAGTCCTTAAGGCTGATCCCTCGCTTTCAGGTGGAGCCGACTGATCCCTCGCTTTCAGGTGAAGCCGCGGTCTGGAATTGTGTGGGAACTGTCGCCAGCTGCGTGTCGCCTCCGTTTGACAGCGCAGCGCTGTTACCGGCGGCGCCAGCAGCAGCGGCAGCTCTCCTCGCCACCGCGCCGCCCACACTCGGCTGGCGCTGCCGCTGCGTGGGCCGGAACCGGTTGCCGCCACTACTTGTTGCTCTCACCACATTCTCCCAGCCACACTACGAGTACACAAAAATGCTACTTCCCGCCGGCGGCGCGCTAATAAGCCGGCGAAACGCCGTTTCCGTCTCTCGACCCGAGCCGACGCCACCGGGTCCGATGTCAACCATGCAAATACCATTCCTACGAAGCACACTATTAACTGCACAAATGTCATTAGTCCGAGATTACCGCTGATCAAGCTTTCGCAGTTTATCTCTGCTCTTGGCCAGGTGAAAAATCGCTACTTGGTAGCGTTTTATGGTTACACTGTAATGATATGACGACAGTCATGGAAGAGCTATATGTACTTATACAGATGCTGCTAGTATCGTTTACACAAAGTATAAAAGGGCAGTGCTTTGGCGGAGCTGTCATTTATACTCATGTGATTCGTGTAAAAAGCTTTCCGACATTATTATGCCCTCACTACGGGAATAAACTAACATCAAACACGGGGAGCTAGACGCTTGGGTCATTACATTTCGGAAATGGTTAGGGAATTCAACATTGTGAGATCCACAATGTCAAGAGTGCGCCAAGAATACCATTTTTCAGGCATTACTTCTCACTACGGACAACTTAGTGACCGACTGCCTTCACTTAACGACCGAGAGTAGCGGCATTGCGTAGAGTTGTCAGTGCTGACAATCAGCACTGCGTGACGTATCAGCAGAAATCAATATGGAATGTACGACGAATGTATCCGTATGGACTGTCCGGCGAAACTTGGCGTTGATGTTGTATGGTAGCAGACGACCGACACGAGTGCCTTTGCTAACAGCACGAGATCGCCTGCAGCGCCAATCCTGGGATTGTGGCCATATCGGTTGGACCCTGTTGTTGTTGTTGTTGTTGTTGTAGTCTTCAGTCCTGAGACTGGTTTGATGTAGCTCTCCACGCTACTCTATCCTGTGCAAGCTTCTTCATCTCTCCGTACCTACTGCAGCCTACAGCCTTCTCTGCTTAGTGTATTCATCTCTTGGTCTCCCTCTACGAATTTTACCCTCCACGCTGCCCTCCAATACTAAATTGGTGATCCCTCGATGTCTCAGAACATGTCCTACCAACCGATCCCTTCTTCTAGTCAAGCTCCTCTTTTCCCCAATTCTATTCAATACCTCCTCATTAGTTATGTGATCTACCCATCCAATCTTCAGCATTTTTCTGTAATACCACATTTCGAAAGCTTCTATTCTCTTCTTGTCTAAACTATTTATCGTCCACGTTTCACTTCCATACAGGGCTACACTTCATACAAATACTTTTAGAAACGACTTCATGACATTTAAATCTATACTTGATGTTAACAAATTTTTCTTCTTCAGAAACGCTTTCCTTGCCATTGCCAGTCTACATTTTATATACTCTCTACTTCGACCATCATCAGTTATTTTGCTCCCCAAATAGCAAAACCCTTTTTACTACTTGAAGTCTCTCATTTCCTAATCTAATTCCCTCAGCATCACCGGACTTAATTCGACTACATTCCATTATCCTCGTTTTGATTTTGTTGATGTTCATCTTATACCCTCCTTTCAAGACACTGTCCATTCCGTTCAACTGCTCTTCTAAGTCCTTTGCTGTCTCTGACAGCCGGCCAGTGTGGCGGTGCGGTTCTAGGCACTTCAGTGTGGAACCGCGTGACCGCTACGGTCGCAGGTTCGAATCCTGCCTCGGGCATGGATGTGTGTGATGTCCTTAGGTTAGTTAGGTTTAAGTAGTTCTAAGTTCTAGGGGACTGATGGCCACAGATTTTAAGTCCCATAGTGCTCAGAGACATTTGAACCATTTTGTCTCTGACAGAATTACAATGTCATCGGCGAACCTCAAAGTTTTTATCTCTTCTCCGTGGATTTTAATACCTACTCTGAACTTTTCTTTTGTTTCCTTTATTGCTTGCTCAATATACTGATTGAATAACATCGGGGATAGGCTACAACCCTGTCTCACTCACTTCTGAACCATTGTTTCCCTTTCATACCCCTCGACTCTTATAACTGACGTCTGATTTCTGTACAAATTGTAAATAGCCTTTCGCTCCCTGTATTTTACCCCTGTCAGCTTCAGAATTTGAAAGAGAGTATTCCAGTCAACATTGTCAAAAGCTTTCTCTAAGTCTACTAATGCTAGAAACATAGGTTTGTCTTTCCTTAATCTAGCTTCTAAGATAAGTCGTAGGCTCAGTATTGCCTCACGTGTTCCAACATTTCTACGGAATCCAAACTGATCTTCCCCGAGGTCGGCTTCTATCAGTTTTTCGATTCGCCTGTAAAGAATTCGCGTCAGTATTTTGCAGCTGTGACTTATTAAACTGATAGTTCGGTAATTTTCACATCTGTTAACACCTGCTTTCTTTGGGATTATGATTATTATATTCTTCTTGAAGTCTGAGGGAATTTCGCCTGTCTCATACATCTTGCTCACCAGATGGTAGAGTTTTGTCAGGACTGGCTCTCTCAAGGCTGTCAATAGTTCTAATGGAATGTTGTCTACTCCGGGGGCCTTGTTTCGATTCAGGTCTTTCAGTGCTCTGTCAAACTTCACGCAGTATCATATCTCCCATTGATCTTCATCTACATCCTCTTCCATTTCCATAATATTGTCCTCAAGTACATCGCCCTTTCATAGACCCTAGACTACTGGAAAACCGTGGCCTGCTCTGCTGAGTCCCGATTTCAGTTGGTAAGAGCTGATGGTAGGGTCCGAGTGTGGCGCAGACCCCACGAAGCCATGGATCCAAGTTGTCAACAAGGCACTGTGCGAGCTGGGGGTGGCTCCATAATGGTGTGGGCTGTGTTTATATGGAATGGACTGAGTCCTCTGGTCCAACTTCACGAATCATTGACTGGAAATTTCAAATAACTTCCGGGAATTCAGCCAGGTAACACTTTCAGCGACCGCCGATATTTCGGCGGGAGAACACCCCGCCATTTTCAAGGCAAACTGCAACGGACAGGCGGCGTACATGCAAATTTAATACCTCGGTTCTCCGATAGAAGCAGGAAAGATAACACACACACACACACACACTGAACACTAGTGCCACCAAAGATGACCAAAGTCGGAGCTATCGATAGTGAGACTATGAATTCGCAGGTGAGGCAGCATTGACTCTGTTCCTCTGTTTTTTGACGAGGGAGAGAGCCGGATTCCAAACAGAGTTTAAACAGAAAGCTCCATCCCTGTTAACGAGGTTGCTCGCTAATTTAATCTCAACTGCCTCCCTAATGACACTGTCCGAATAGCTGGACGTGCATGCCAATATCTCGGTGTTATTATATAACATGGGGTGACCAGTATCCAAGCAATGTTCGGCAATAGCAGATCTATTTGGCTGCTGTAATCGTGTGTGCCGTTTATGCTCAGTACATCTGTCCTCCACGGTCCTGATAGTTTGACCAATACATGCCATGCCGCAGCTACAAGGAATACGATATACATCCGCCTTACGCAGTCCAAGATCATCCTTAACGGAACTCAAAAGTGCTCTAATTTTAGATGGAGGTCGGAAAACACATTTCACATCGTATTTCCGCAAAATACGACCGATCTTATTGGACATGTTTCCTACGTAAGGCAAAAAGGCAGTAGACTTAGGTGTTGACTCAGAATTATTATCAATCACCCGATGTACAGTTGGTCGATAGCGCAACGCACGTTCAATCTGTCTATCACTATAACCATTTTGACGAAATGTAACTTCAAGATGGGACAGCTCAGCTGGCAAAGTCTCAGCGTCAGAAACGACATGTGCCCTGTGTACCAAGGTACGAAGTACCCCTTCACGCTGAGCCGAATGGTGACAACTATTAGCTTGTAAGTACAAGCCGGTGTGAGTACGTTTCCTGTAGACTGCATGTCCCAATGATCCATCAGCCTTCCTCCTAACCAACACGTCGAGAAAGGGAAGGCAACCATCCTCTTCCACCTCCATCGTAAAACGAATTTTCGGGTGGATCGAGTTCAGATGTTCTAGAAAGACATTCAAATTCTCCCTACCGTGAGGCCAAACAACGAAGGTATCGTCAACGTATTTAAAGAAACAGGCGGGTTTTAAAGGCGCCGACTCCAATGCACGTTCCTCGAAGTCTTCCATAAATAAATTTGCGATCACAGGAGATTATGTACATGATTATGTACAAAAGATTCCTATTATTTTCGTCTTCCTCTAGTTTGCTAAACTAAATGTGTATTTTCGTGCACAATAAAATGTATCATCAAGTCAGATTCGGACACTTTCCAGCATTACGACTGTGCACTGACACTCGCTACTGCCTTGCTTCCCGTGATTAAAGTGGATTAATCATTGCAGCAACTGATTCTCCACTCGCTCTTGTAAGTAGGATCGAGTGCAATGTTTTTCAGATGGTTCAAATGGCTCTGAGCACTATGGGACTTAACATCAGAGGTCATCAGTCCCCTAGACTTAGAACTACTTAAAGCTAACTAACCTAAGGACATCACACACATCCATGCCCGAGACAGGATTCGAACGTACGACCCCTTCATTCCGGTTCCGGACTAACGCGCCTAGAACCGCTCGGCGGCAAAGGCCGGCGCAATGTTTTTAAGGTTGCACGGGACGGTTTGTTAAACGAAGTGATTGGCAGCTTGGATATATCGTCAGAAGCTGCAACTTATCGAATTTTGATTCTCGGAAAATGACGTTCTTCGCGAAAGCCAATGACATCTGTTTTTCCTACGTCTCTCCGTATGTAAGGACGTACCAAAGTACAGAGGCGTAAGCTCCAGAGGAATTGTATTGTAAATCGTAAGAAATTAAGAAGATAAAAAAGTAAAATCACGCTGTGCAGTGAACGTGAGGAAGCCTTGCGATAGCGGCTAGCTGCCAGCGTCTTGTCTCGAATGTGACTACCGTCGAGGAGGTGGTTATCTCCTGTAAATAAAGCATTTCTCGTAGATATGGCCGTCTTTTGTTGTATCAGTAAAGTAACTTTCATCCTACTTCATCGGTGACCTGAATCGTAGAGCCGAGGTTGTTGCGACAGGTGCAGTCCTTAGAATTGCAGGAAACACTGTGGACCATCCGTCGGGCAACGCATCAGCATATAAGGGGGCGCAGATAACTTCGCCGTTGAGTCCCCATTAAGTAACCACCCACCCCCCCCCTTCACACACACACCCACACACACACCCACACACATACAGCATATAAGGCATTCTTGGAAACCGCAAAGTAAAACTTAAATAAGAAAAAAATATCCTCGTTTGGCCTCAAGAACTGACAAATCCGACGGTTCAACGGACCTCTGATTTGACTCTTGCTCTAAATTTGAGGTCAAAATGGCGGTTTCCATTCCTAAATCCGCTGAGCAGGGAGTCAGTGCTGTAAACGAGCAAGGAAGTGATTTTCTGTACTAAATCGGTTTGGATGACGGTAAGGGCTTGACTGCTTGTCATGCCTCTAAGAATAAGTGAGATCGATGGAAAACCCACACGCAAGCACCATAAAGGAACAAAAATCGAAACATGAACTTCACATGAGATAATGCTGTTTGCAACTAAAGACAACACTTCACACTGAAGTCTTCCTTCGAGGGTACTCTGTCATTATTTACTTATAATGCGGTACGTTACAAAAACAGAGTCAATTAAAACGAAGGAATAGTCACGAGTAATGCTGTCGCAGGGAGTTTATTTAGCATACCGCAACAACTGACAGATAACTGTGTGTCACACACGAGAAAAGTTGCAGTCTCTATCGGACATTAGAGATCGTAATCTAAGACTATGAGATCCTTCAGAAGAGTTCTATGAGACAGTTAGGCGTCAGGTGGTGGTGGTGGGGAAAGGAAGAGTGGCTGAGAAAGTAGGAGGAACATTTCTGAAACTTTTATATAAAGACATTCGTTCATTGCTTGGGTATCTGTAAATATTACGAAGAAAAGTGACGAAATCTATGTTCTAAATATCATTCTCAACTCGTGTTCTCTGTGCTATCTATTTACACTTCTAATTAACTTTCTATTCAGAGAACTTTTACACACTAAGGCAAGAACCAGATGTAAATATTTTTGTGATGTTATCTTTACGGAAGAACACTGCAAAGGACATTTGAGTTCGTACTAGGAATATTCGTATTAAGAATACATCGAGGTCATGGGATACCTCCTAATATCGTGTCGGGCCCCCTTTTGCTTGCCGTAGTGCAGCGACTCGACGTGGTACGAACTCAGCAAGTTGTAGGAAATCCCCAGCAGAAATATTGAGCCAAGCTGCCTGTAGAGCCGTTCATAATTTCGAAAGTGATGCCGGTTGATTCCGTTGCAGGATGTTGTGTACTAACTGACCTCTCGATTATGTCACATACATTTTCGATGGGATTCATGCCGGGCGATCTGGGTGGGCAAATCATTCGCTCGACCTATCCAGAAATTTCTTCAAAACCCCGCGAACGATTCTGGCCAGGTGACATGGCGCATTGTCATTCATAAAAATAGACCATGAAAGCCAAATTTCGCCGCACTTTCCTAACGGATACGGGCATCGTACGTTTCACATTAATTTCTGCGGTTTTTTCACATAGTGTTGCTTGTCGGTTAGCACTGACAACTGTGGTGTCACCGCCAGACATCACACTTGCTAGGTGGTAGCCTTTAAATCGGCCGCTGTCCGGTAGTATACGTCGGACCCGCGTGTCGCCACTGTCAGTGATTGCAGACCGAGCGCCGCCACACGGCAGGTCTAGAGAGACTTCCTAGCACTCGCCTCAGTTGTACAGCCGACTTTGCTAGCGATGGTTCACTGACAAATTACGCTCTCATTTGCCGAGACGATAGTTAGCATAGCTTTCAGCTACGTCATTTGCTACGACCTAGCAAGGCGCCATTATCAACTGCTATTTATCTTGTGATGCATGTACCGTCAGACCGATGTTTACCAATTATGGATTAAAGTTAAGTATTCCAGAAGCTACGTACTTTTCTTGCTAGTATAATTACTTTACCTGTTCCAGACCTCACGCCAGCCTGCGTGAGCTTAAACGCGTGCCTTTCGGCTTCACCTCGTAGTGGCTTGGCTGTCTTGCCAAGTCACAACAACAACTGAACACAAACTCCGCTGCTCTCGGTTGTTAAGTGAACGTTGTCGACCATTGAGTTGTCTGTGGTGAGAGACAGTGCTTCAAATTTGGTATTATCGGCCCACTCTTCATACAGTGGATGTCGGAATACTGAATTCCCTAACGATTTCCGAGATGGAATGACCCGTGCGTCTAGCTCCTACTGCTGTTACCCGTTCAGCGTCAGTCAATTTCCATCGCGTGGCCAGAATCCTGTCGGAGACAGCACTTGCAGTGCTCTGCCCTTTTATACCCTGTGTTCGCGGTACTACGCAATCTGTATATGTGCACATCGCTACCCAATGACTTTTGTCACATCAGTTTAAATAGCCATTTTCCTTAATATTTGCATTTCTAAATTGTCCCATTTTATTTCACCACACTCGATGGTCCTCTCTTTGTACTTCCTGTGCACGCAGGAAAGTTTGAAATCATGTCATGGCATATGTCAGGATGAGTTTCTTCATTCACTGTTTCAGCAGCGAGAAAACTCCGTCTGTAGTGACTGAATGCGTCATTGCAATTTTGATTGACATGATCTCCAACGCTACGCTTCAACACGCACTATTAATTTTCATTCGTGTGTGGCTGACAAACTCTGAGCACTGGTTCGGTAAATCAGGCTACCAGTCTGAAATGCAGTTTGACTCGATGTCATGTAATGAGGACATGCATTTCCAATTACTACTCTGTGCACTCGTTCCGCAGCATCGTAAACGCAGTAATTAACCTAATTTGCGTCCTACGCATGGGAAACATGCGGATGTGCGTAGAAGAAAACGCGTAACATTTAGTGCAAACGGAGAAACATCGTTTTCAAGGTAAAAATGCATTTGTTTTCGACATGTTTCCTCTTAGTGAATGCATTTTGTTTGACGTTTTTCCAATGACGAGCAAATTGTACGGGTTACCAAAGTCAGTCTTCTTAGTCCAGCTGTATAAAATTTGTTTCTGGGGATGTTAAAATAATAGGCTCTTCAGACAGATGATATTTTATTTTATTTGTTTTCAGGCAGAGACTATTTCACCAGGTGCAATTATTACACATAATGATGCAAACAGGACAATGAATTAAATTCACTGCAAAACATAAAACGTTTATAAATGACATAAGGAGTGAACTGATTGCATTAGTCTGAATCCGCCATTTGATAATAGCAACGAAATTTTAACATACAAAAAAAGTATATAGGCCTACATACGCAATAAAACATTGAAGATATTATCAAAGTTTAAGATACCCATTTACAGTGACGAATGAACCGGCAAAAATATTTGGTAAGGCTGATAACTTCCTAGTATAGACCTAGAGCGAAGAGGAGATGAATGTCTTCCGGTATGTCTTAATAGCATGAGACCGAGAATTCAGTTCACCATGGAGGAAGAGAACAACAGGCAACAACCTAGGTATAATAACAGCGATAGAATTTTGGGGAATAAGGTGCACGTTGTAATGGTTCTTCATTTACGTGACCATTACGGCACTCCAACCCCAGTTCTCGGTACCAGTAATATCCAACTACGTTTCTGCGAAGTAAGACATATTTTTATGACAATATTCACGTTTGATTTTATTAATGTATAGGTACTCCGATGTATCGATATATTACAGTGATATGGTTCTTGTGTGTATTCATTTCTGTGAGACTGTCATAATCTTTGACTCACTTGTAATCATTTTGGCGTGAATGCGCACAGAGCAGTCTTTGTTTACCTTGTATAAGTTATGTTGTTCTTTCGTTTTGTAAAAGAACAGTAAAGTCTTGTGTTTGGTTAAAGTGGAAATTAAATATGTGAAGATTGATACAAAACTGTTTTCTTAATGATGTGACAATTAAGAAGAAGTATATGTGAATTTACAAGAAGCTTATTAAAAATGTGGATCGTGAAAACCAAGTCGAAAATTATTTCTATCATGCCATTGTTCCGATCTGGGATTGTTTGATCGTTAAGAATTTCCTGAAAAACGCATTTGTTAGGTCTTCAAATATCGCTAAAATACAGATCCGGACCTTCTAGCAGCCAAAGTGGAATCACCGTAGAACCAACAAGATGAGCCATAACGACTTCGACGAAATCTACGTGGGAATCTATTCAAGATAAGTGCCAAATTAATGACTTATTTACAGTGACCTCATTATTTCGATTCTGACGATACCATCCACAGTCAATAGTTTTGTTGTTGCCCGATAAAGCGAACATATGCTGCGGGAGCAACATTATTAATCTGATTTCTAACCTGCTTTGCAAGTGGTATTGTTAGAACGTGAAATCACGACACAGAAATCGACCTGTACATAAAGAATCTAACCACCATCGAAAACAAACAAGATGTTTAATTAAAATCTTTGTGAATCAGGTAAATTAACTTACAGGAAGAACTCAACTACTTGCCGTCCGTTTTTTAAGAAAAATGATTATTCCAGCAAATCCGTGGAAGAAGCATCGTCGGATGCAGTACGGAGGGGCAAGTGACAAATACACACGGCTTTCGCGGTCGGCGAAGGGTTTCTTGACGTCGGTACCGCTACTAAACGGTGGATTAACTCCTCAGTGGGATCCATCATACTGAGTACACCCCATACTAGTTCTCTCACCAAGGAAAAATCCCTGGCCGTACCGGGAATCGAACACGCTTCCCCCTCAATGGCAGTCACCCACGCTGACCACTCAGCTACGGATACGGACAACAAGACTGTCGATTGCATCATAAGCATTTAGCAACGCATGGGGTTTTAAAGTTCATCAGAAAAATATAAGAACACCTGAAAACAGAAAAAAGATGTACGCCATCCACTAGCGACTGATAGTGCGTATAATACTGAGTGTAGTTGCGGCTAAGTGTACCGTGCGAGATGCACTAACTCACAACAAATAACTGCCCAGTCTCCGGACGTACGCAAGTAACTGTTAATCGTTCATAGCTGACAAATGGCAGCCTACTGTGTGTGACGCACGAGATAGCCCATGGTGCAACCAGAAGTCGAACAACCCAGATCATTCTCTAAGACTGTCGGCTGTTTCAGTGTTTCAGAAGAACTCTGTGAGACAGCTAAGGGGGTGAGGTGGGCGGCGGGGGTGGGGGGGGGGGGAGGAGGATTTTCACAGATTAAGATGATAAAGTGGCTGAGAAAGCAGGAATAACATTTCTCCAATATTTGAATAAAGATGCTCGTAGACCGTACGAGTACTGTAAATATTATGAAGAAAAATAACTGAAGATATGTTCGTAACAGTCGTCTTCAACTGGCATTGACTTTTAGAAAGAATTCAGACGGCATGAGATAAGTGTATTGGGTGAAGAAGAAAACTGGTGAACAAGTTTGATTTTTACAAAGTTATGAAGGGAATGAACAAATTTGGTACAGTCCATAGTAAGAATACATGATAATGGTCGGTGCCAAAAACAACATATGTAAAATAATGATCAATAATTCAAAAAGAAAGAATTGTGGGCGTATCATTTCGCTGAATCATTTTCATACGAAATAGCAACAAAAAAAGATCGACACACTCAAACTCAGCTCACCATCACCGTAAAGGTAGACGGAGCAGATATTACGCCTGTGTACCAGAATAATTGTTCCTACATGAGGACTCGGGAGTTTCAGTCGTCAGAATTAAAAGTGTGTATACAGCAGGTTATTTCAATAACAGTGTTATAACAGTCGCATGACATCATAGGAAAAGATGTGAAAATCCGTTGCGCAAATAAATCTTGAAGAATTAACAGCAAAAAATCCACGACAAGTTCAATGAAGAGGCGTCCCTTATAAGGCTTCACAGACCACGATTGTAAGAGACAGAAACAGTAAAGACAGTTATAAACGATCCAGTCACATTAATGTGACCGCCACCTACGTTCCACGTCACAGTGAAATAACCACTCACAGACGGTAAGTAGCAGCATTACCAGTGGAGGGTATATAAAGCGTGTCGGGAGGACGCGAAAAACAGCGCAGTCGCCGTTATAATGTAGAAACTGAATGATTTATCTGACGTCGAAAAGGGGATGATTATTGGCTTTCGGGCCAAGAGTGGAAGAATTTCCGAAACAATTAAGTTTGGACGCTGTTCACGTACCGCCTTGGCTTAAGTATACATAGAATGGTAAAATGGCGCTATCCAAAACAGGAGTCGAGACAACTTTCGTGCACCGCCGGCCATACATGACATGGGTGAACGACGGCTATGGGGAGGTGTATGGGCGAGCAGACGTGCAATTGTTGAGGAACTGACCGACCAGGTGAACTAAGATGATACCAATAATGTCTCTCCAAAGGCCGTTCAACGAACGTTGTTGCGTAATGACCTCACAGCAGCACGTGCCGCGTTCATGCACCCATGCTGACTGCTCTTCAACGGCGACAAAGACTGGAATTCGCACACCAGTTTCGCAACTGGACATTCGGTGAGTGGAGACGGGTGGAGTTTTCAGATTAATCACGTTTTATGCTCGATCGGACAGCTGGCCGTTGGCGTGTACAGCGTGATAGTCTGAAAGCAAACACCCTGCAATAATCGTCGGAAGGATCCAGGCTGGAAGAGAAAACTTTATGGTCTGGGGAATGTTTTTGTAGCATTCCCTGTCTGGTCTCGTCATTATGGAAGGCACCTTTGCCTGGGGACCCAGTCCGCCCCTAGATGCAGTTTGTTTTGCCTCTTGCCTCGGCACGATGGAATCTACCAGCAGGTCAATGCAACGTGTCTCGTAGCTCTCAGTGTATATGCGTGGTTCGAAGAGCACCAGTATTAATTTACTGCACTCCCCTACCCACCAAACTCCCCGGATTAAAACCCAGTCGAGTATCTGTGGGGAAACCTCGATCGGGCTAGTAGCGCCATGGAATTCGCAACCGACAAACATAGCGCAGTTCCACGGCACTGGAGTCGGCATGACCATACGTCTCTGTCGGTAAATTCCAGAAAGTCAGTGACTCTCTATGTGCACGTCTCGCAGCGGTCCACTCTGCGAAAGACGGTTATTCAGGTTTCTGACAGATGGTGACGACAGTATGGCTGGACAGTGTCTTGACGTCTAATCATACTTTGTAATGCTTTCAAGGGGATTATGAATTGGACAACGGTTGCAGCCGGAAAATTAGTAGTGAACTTGTCGATGGAAACTCCCACAGCAGTTTTCCTCAAAAGATAGAAGGGGAAAAATATGTAATCATTTTAACCGGGCACGGATTACAATACTTCTCGTCTCGAGTTCGAGCATAGCGCTTTAAACACAGGACAACCACCGCGTAGATACACAGCTAGGAAATGGTTCAAATGGCTCTACGCACTATGAGACTTAACGTCTGAGGTCATCTGTACCGGCCGGGGTGGCCGAGCGGTTCTAGGCGCTACAGTCTGGAACCGCGCAACCGCTACGGTAGCAGGATCGAATCCTGCCTCGGGCATGGATGTGTGTGATGTCCTTAGGTTAGTTAGGTTTAAGTAGTTCTAAGTTCTACGGGACTGATGACCTCAGAAGTTAAGTCCCGCAGTGCTCAGAGCCATTTGAAGCATTTTTGAGCTCATCGGTCCCCTAGGCTTAGAACTACATAAACCTAACTAACCTAAGGGCATCACACACATCCATGCCCGAGGCAGGATTCGATCCTGCGACCGTAGCATTAGCGCAGTTCCGGACTGAAGCGCCTAGAACCGCTCGTCCGCAATGGACGGCTACAGCTAGCAGCCCCGTAAATTTTACTATCCGTCTCAGGGAACAACATCGCTGATTTGTGATTGTCTGATTTTTTTCTCTAAAATTGTCTTCAATTTGCGACGTACTCTTAGCGGTCAGTAACAAACATCTGGATAACCAGAGTATGAAAAAGGAAGAGAGCGAGAGAGAGAGAGAGAGAGAGAGAGAGAGAGAGAGAGAGAGAGAGAGACAGAGAGAGAAAAGAATACGTTTGTGACAATTATAACAGTCAACCATTCCACACATTTGTAAGACAGGTGAAACAGTCCAGGAGGAAGGTTGGTTTGAACACCGCAGTGCTTCACCAGTCGTAGTCGTGCTGGAACTTGCCTCCCTCTGGCCTTCGAACGAAATTACCACAGCCGGCCGCGATGGCCGTGCGGTTCTAGGCGCTTCAGTCCGGAACCGCGGGACTGCTACGGTCGCAGGTTCGAATCCTGCCTCGGGCATGGATGTGTGTGATGTTCTTAGATTAGTTAGGTTTAAGTAGTTCTAAGTTCTAGGGGACTGATGACCTAAAATGTTAAGTCCCATAGTGCTCAGAGCCATTTGAACCATTTTTTGGAAATTAGCACAGCTCCAAACTACGATGCAGCTCGGAAATCAGTGCCAGTAATGAAAGAAGCGCTAAGTGCCAAAAAAATAATAGGATCGACGGGGGTTCCAACACTGGATACTAGAATCAGCAATCTGGCCCTTACTCGCTGAGCTACAGAGCTACAACTGATTCATCATGTAATAATCAGAGTAAGGCGATAACATACTATACTGCCTCACAGAAAAGTAGAGCGCAGAGATGGGGAGAGGGAAATGAGATAAACATCCAGAGGTTGAGGACGTATCTGATGTCATTCAGTGATTACAAAATCGATTCTGATTTACAAGTAACACGACAGTTTGATCCCACTTATTGCTATGACGTTGCACCGCCGCTGGCTCGGATGCATGCTGTGATTCGGTTGGGAAGGATATCATGAAGCCGTTGTATCGTCTCCTGCGGCATTCTGGTCCACAACTGTAGTATCTGGTACTCGATACTGGAATGGAGTTAGCGTCCGAACTGGTCCCACACACGTTCTAGCAGGGACAGATCTGGGTATCTTGTTGGCCACGTACTTCTACATCACGTAGACAGTTCTTAGAGACACGTGCAATGTGTGGACGACATTGACCTGTTTGAAAATTGTACTCCGATACTGTCGCATGGGAGTTAACACGTGAGGACGCAGGATGACCGCGACGTACTGTGGTCAGTCCCTACCAATCCTGATCTAAGCCGAACCCAGTAGCTCCCCGCATCACGACCCCAGGAGTAACGCCGCTGTTCCTCTCCAAAACATTGCAAAAATGTTGGTCATCCGAGATAGCGCAGGACCGACATTCATCGCTGAATACATTGGAACTCCATTCATCAGCACTCCATGCTTCCCAGTGAGGCATGTCGTAATGCAGTTACTTGTATCGTGGTGTAGAGGGCAGGCTACGGTCCTAGTCCGGTTGCTGCTGCTCTATGATCAGTGGTGCGATCTCTGGCGGCAGATACCCATGTGAAGCCGTCCCTGCCTTGTGGTTGTCACACGTTGACGGCCTGGTCGTTTCCATGCAATTGAACTTCGGTCCACTGTCACATAGAAATGCACCACGAATCTGGATATTACACCATTCGACCTGCCAATTAAATGGAAACCCACGATGAGGACCATTTCAAACTGTGTCAGGCGCTGTCGCACACGCATCCTTCACAGTTATCATTCAACATCTGACGCTATTGTCGCCTCTTACATATCCTACCAGGATTAGTAAGAACACCAAACACGAACAAAAGCAATGCACTCTGTTTTCCATTCTCCCTGTTACAGAGAATTGCAACGCTAATCAATTACATGGGGTAAGGTCGGTTAAGTGTACGCGTCCAGTAAGAGTTCGCAGTCGAATTTTCTCTTCATTGGCAACACTGACCGATAAGGACGAACTTCATTCAGATTTTGGTTATATAAACCCTATCACATAAAATCTTGAAAAGCTCCGCCAGATTTATTGGTTTTAGTAGGTAAATGTAAGTTTTTCTTTCGTATTACGTAATCAGTATGTTCTACATCGTAAGTAGTAAGCACTACTTCTGCATGCACTAGAAAATAAAATTATTTGCCAAAAGAATAACCGTTGTATGAGGAACAAACCACTACACGACAAACAGAGGAACCAAGCAGTGTCTTCCATTTGTGATGTTTTGTTTGAACTGTGTGGCGCATCGGTTACAGCACGCTGTACGATAGCGGGCAAGACTACGTGCGTGCTGTTAACCCCCCGCCCTCTTCGTTACTAATGGTTAGTAATCCAGTAAGACCCATTAGGCAGACAAATGTGAGTGCATTGTTTCGAGCTGCACATTCTAGAGTAGTCCAAAAAGTTGAGACATCCTTCGAGTAAGTGGGAATATTCAAGTTCATTCCGGATTCTGTACAGCAGAGGACTTTGCTCCATCAGAAATCACTGAGAGAGCCAGCCGAATTTCCAACAACTCAAGAAGGCAAAGGAGTTTAACAGAAGCCCACGGACAAATGCTGATCCTCAGTGAAAGATTATTTGTCTGTGTAGTCACCAGGAAAAACCAAGAACCTAACTCAAATGAAGTTCAGAGAGCAGTCGTACGAACAGGTGTAGGCCTATCCAGAATTTATCCACTGCCAAAATATGATCGACACACAACAAAGAAGAAAAAATGCGACAAACATGCATTATTAGACGAACAGGCCAAACCAGGCAAAACTAAGAAGAGGCAAAATATCAGTACCACGAACGCAGACTCTAACCTGGACTTAACCGCGCCATCATCTTCAAGAACAAAAATGTGTGTGAAATCTTATCGGAATTAACTACTAAGATCATTAGTCCCTAAGCTTACGCACTACTTAACCTAAATTATCCTAAGAGCAAACACACACACCCATGCTCGAGGGAGGACTCGAACCTCCACCGGAACAAGCTGCACAGTCCATGACTGTAGCGCCCCAGAACGCTCGGATAATCCCGCGCGGCTTCAAGAACAACCAGGTCCAAATACAAGGAGAGATTTCCTGTTTTGAACTGCCGAGAGTGTGCTGAAGTCTACAGGAAGCACATCACGGTAGACTGGATTAAGTGTGATAATTGCTCCTAATGGTAGCAGAAGGATGAACAGATTGTGAAGGGCATGATGAATTTTCTTGTGATTTATGTTAGTGCGCACTCTTTGACTGCATGTCGCATACACTTACTAGACGATTCTGCTAAAAGTACGAACAAGCAGTATCTTACATATGTTGACATTTAAGGTTTATGTTAAAAGTTAGGCAGCTGTAATCGATATATGTTGTTCCCAAATAAACTAGCAATAATTTGCTGTAAAAAAGTTTGTTTTAACATTCTCATCTACTAGGTACACTACGAGATCAAAAGTATCCTTACACCCCTAAAAACATACGATTTTAATATTAGGTGCTTTGTGCTGCCACCTACTGCTAGGTACTGCTAGGTACTTCATGTCAGCGATCTGAGTAGTCATGGCGAGAGAGCAGAATGGGGCGCCTCGCGGAACTCACGGGCTTCGAACGTGGTCAGGTGATTAGATGTCACTTACGTCATATATCTGTACGCGAGATTTCCAAACCTCTAAACATCCCTAGTGCCACTGTTTCCGATGTAGTAGTGAAGTGGAAACGTGAAGGGACACGTACAGCACAAAAGCGTACAGGTCGACGTCGTCTGTTGACTGACAGAGACCGACAGTGGAAGAGGGTCGTAATGTGCAGTAGGCAGACATCTATCCAGACCATCACACAGGAATCCCAAACTGCATTACGATCCTTTTGCAAGTACTATGACAGTCAGGTGAGAAAACTTGGATTTCATGGTCGAGCGGCTGCTCATAAGCCATCCATCACGCCGGTAAATGCCAAACGACGCCTCGCTTGGTGTAAGGAGCGTAAACACTGGACGATTGAACAGTGGAAAAACGTTGTGTGGAGTGACGAATCATGGTACACAATGTGGCGATTCGATGGCAGTGTGTGGGTATGGCGAATGCCCGGTGAACATCTGCCAACGTATGTAGTGCCAAAAGTAAAATTCGGAGACGGTGGTGTTACGGTGTGGTCCTGTTTTTCATGGAGGGGGGAGTGGGTTTTGCAGCCCTTGTTGTTTTGCGTGGCAGTATCACAGCACACGCCTACACTGATGTTTGAATCACTTTCCTGCTTACCACTGTGGAAGAGCAATTCGGGTATGGTTATTGCATCTTTCAACACGATTGAGCAGCTGTTCATAAAGCACGGCATGTGGCAGAGTGTTTACACGACAATAACATCCCTGTAATGGACTAGCCTGCAGAGAGTCCTGACATGAATCCTGTAGAACATCTTTGGGATATTTTGGAAAGCCGACTTCGTGCCAGGCCTTACCGACCGACATCGATACCTCTCCTCAGTGAAGCACTCCGTGAAGAACGGGCTGCCATTCGCCAAGAAACCTTTCAGCACGTGATTGAACACATGCCTGCCAGAGTGGAAGCTGTCATCAAGGCTCAGGGTTGACGAATACAATGTTGAATTCCAGCATTACTGATGTAGGGCGCCACGAAGCTGTAAATCATTTTCAGTCAGGTGTCCGGATACTTTTGATCACAGTTAAATACTAAGTGCGTACTCTTTCCCGACTACCCGCACCTGCCGATGGTGTATAAGCTCAGGAAGTTATATCAACAGCTTACTATATCTCCTGGATGCCACAGTCTTTTTGTCAGGCAGTGTACATTAGGGTCTCACAAAAGGGACAATGCGTGATTGAAAGAATTTTTCCAGTTCAGTGCCTCCCATTTATTTTATGCAGTACTACTTAGCAGTGTACCATTGTCACATCGTTAGTCTCTGCTGCACTTTTTGCAATTTGTAATTTAATTCTCGACCCAAATTACACACCAGATAACTCGAACAACTTTGCTACATGCAAAGAAAGAATAAGGGTAACACATGCCTGCACAAACAAAAAATTACTGAGTAACAAAAACTCGAGGCCACTCCGAGCAGACTTAGCGTCACATTTACTTCACGTCGTTTTCTCACGTAGCGGGAGAGCGTGAAGTCGTAAACCATAACGGGCGTCTTAGTGCTCGCGAGTGCCTTGCAATTACGTTTCCTAGGAACGTTTTAGACGTCGTAATTGTAATATAACTTGATGCTACATCTGTATTTAAGCTTAGACAGACCAGTTATCATCGGAATGTGAGTGTCTTGCACGCTAACTATGGTCTAGCGACTCTGAAGGTTTCTGAAGACGAAAGAGCATCCTGTAAAGGGCGGGAGTGCGTAGGGTGTTTCGGGAAACATCCGTACGCATTGTTCGAGTATCATTCAATAAATAACAGTTCCAATCGTTAAATAAATACCTTTTCGTTATCGTAACATTTTTATTATTAAGAATTTGGTAGCAGTATCAATCAACATTTTTTAAAATACTTGTTCTTTTATATTGTCTCCATTACGATCTGTAGCCGTTGAGTAAGAGCATGTATTCTCTGTCAGCTAAAGCTCTTGTCCTGCGATCATAGACATATTCTCACTGCTTGAATTATGCTCTCATTATCTTCGAAGTGCGTCCCAAGTAGAGTATCCTTGTGAGGCCCAAGAAGAGGATTTGACATTATTAGAATCTCAGATAGGGATTTACATAACTGAAGGCGTCAGCACTTTATTGCATATGTCGTCTTTAAACTGTTGTTGATGTTAGGTAATACAACTCAGTAATCTAGCAATGGTAGATTGGGTGTTCCTGGATACACGGTCGAAGACCCTTTGGGCGCTTTTAGAGCGAAGTATGACCATCGTGCTGCGGCTAGGGCGACAATTCATAGTTGCTCGGAGCAATATCGCCTCAATGGATACATCTGTCTTCCTGGTAAAGAATATGAAATACACGCCAAATGTAAGAACGTGCTTGTAAGTTTCCCACAGACCCCTCGGAAACCGATGCAAGTATCCAGTCAACAGTTACGAACAGCAACGGCGAAGAGAACCGGTGGATACGATCTTCGTAGGTCATTTGCAAACTGGAACTGACACACAAACTAGTAAATAGGCAGCCAGCATGTAAGATTTTTGCTGGCATTATCGAGTGAGAGACGGATAGGATGTTTCAGTTGGTAAACCTTGATATTCACTATTTAAGTTTTCAGTTGGTAAACCTCAATTTTCAGTATTAAAGTTTTATGATAAATAGCTTCTGCACTATCATTTCTACTTTCTGTGTTTACATTAATCTTTATTCACCACACTTCGTTCATGTGCATACTGATCGCTCTCGATATAAAGATTCAAGAGCAGCATGTGAATTTCTTGTTCTCAAGAAGAAATATTTCAATAATTTTGTGTTGCCACATGCACCCCCAATTTTTACCGCGGAAACGACAGCGATTCGAGATACTCTCAAATTTGTTCGTCATGTAGGATTCCAGAACCAGGTGATAGTATGAGATTCAAAAAGCGTATTGCAGGCTACTGAAATCCCCAAGTGGACAATGAAGCGAATATCCAAACAATGGAAATTATATGAGAATTATTGGAAAATAAGTGCGCGCACCTTGTTCAAAGACTTGGAGGTCAGTGAGCCCATGTAACATTATGTCTCCCCAAATTGTAACTCCTGGACCGCCAAAACGATCATGTTCGATAATATTCCTGGATGGATTACTTACGCCGGCCGTGGTGGCCAAGCGGTTCTAGGCGCTTCAGTCTGGAACCGCGCGACCGCTACGGTCGCAGGCTCGAATCCTGCCTCGGGCATGGAGGTGTGTGGTATCCTTAGGTTAGTTAGGTTTAATTAGTTCTAAGTTCTAGGTGACTGATGACCTCAGACGTTAAGTCGCACAGTGCTCAGAGCCATTTGATGAATTACTTACCTTCATATGGTGAGAGATGGAGACACGCATTTAACCCAAGGACATTCTCGAACATAATCGTTTTGGTGGTGCGTATGTAATAGTGTGGGGAGGCGTTATGTTGCAAGGGAGTACTGAACTCCAAATCTTTGCACACGCTATACTCGCCGGTCAACATAATTGTGACACTACTATTTCTTCACGTACGTCTTTACAGGGAGCATTCGGTCCTGATTTCATTTTTATAGATGACAATGCATCGAACGGCGCAGATGAAGGATCTCTAAGAAAGAGATGAATGGACTGGCCTGTTCGTTTTTTCGACTTAAATTCCACCGAGAAAGTGTGAGTTGCGTATTGCAGTACATCCACATATACGAACGACCATCTAGCAGTTGTTAACCGCGGTGGGTGATGAACGTAATGCCCCACCTCAAGAACTCATAGCCAGCCTTGTGACCACCACGGGAGCACGTTTGAGAGCATGCATTGCTGTCCGTGGTGATCACACACCCTGTTAAGAACCATATCCCGCCATTTGTAATGCCCAGGAGGCCATCGTAAATCGCGATGAATTCAGGATACTTGTTGACTTTCAATAAAAGTGTCATTTCTATTCGTTTCAATGCATATTTCTTTCAAAATGATTCAGATGGCTCTAAACACTATGGGACTTAACATCTGAGGTCATCAGTCCCCTAGACTTAGAACTACTTAAACCTAACCAACCTAAGGACATCACACACATCAATGCCCGAAGCAGGAATCGAACCTGCGATCGTAGCAGCAGCGCTGTTGCGGACTGAAGCGCCTAGAACCGGCCACAGCGGCCGGCTGCATATTTCTTTCAGTCACCTTTTGTACTATACTGCAGTAGTTCCTCTTATGTATAATCCAAGATTCATCGAGCTATGTTACCTGAGAGTGACACATCACGCGAATGTTACTTTCTGCCTTAAGTTTTGCACACCATTGCACTAGTTATTTCTAGTTATGCCCGGCATTTTATGGCTGCTTCCAGATGTCTCTCCTAGAATTTCCTGCATCCAGTCACAAGTCCGGTCGAATACTGTGATCTAGTAGCTTGCTCGATGAGCGACAGTAGGGAACTGTATCGGTTTTCAGCAGTAAAGGAACACGCCGTCAACCTTGGGCCTTGTCTACGACGCTTTGGAACTACTGGGCGTGCAATGCATGCGAATTTTAGATCTCTCCAGAAGCAAAGCTATTATCTGCGGAGGTTTTCGATCTCCAAAAAGATCATAGTATTTTAGCAAAAAACCTATTCGATAATCATACAACTGATTGGCGTCAGCGATACAGTTCTCTAATTTCTTTAAGAACTTGTTAGATGCCTCTTCTTGAAACCGGCAAAGAGCTTTGCCTTTCGTCTAATGGATTCGGCGACCTGTACTGAATTGCTGCTAGAGAAGGAGCAAGTTATTATGCACAATCTATAGAATCGTGCAAGTATTGCACTCTTTAATGTTCAGAGATTAACTTAATCTCAAAGGCATGTGAGAAAGACTCTTGTCTCTGTATCTTAAGCAGTTGCTAGGGTTGAAGTAGGTCTGTAACTTTATGTGGCTGCAATAAATTTTAGAGGAATCGTCTTAAGCTACGTAGGAAGTTTTATTTATTTATTGATGACTAGTTTCGACCGGTTTGTCCAGTATCAAATCATCCATACACTAGGTTGGTGCATAAGTTAGTAGCGTTTTTGTTTTACCTGTCGGATTTCCGGTAGCTATGTTATTATTAATCGATTGCCATTTTTATTTGTAGTTCACTGTTGCTGTTTGAGTTTACTTACTGCCATTTTGTCATATGGAGATAGTGAGTGGACCTGCGGTCGCTAGAAAATGGAGTGCCAAATGGAGAAACCGGAACATTTGCATGACATATTCTTGAGTTCAAGAGGGGGGTCACGGCAGCGGAGGTAGCCAGAATCATTTTCGCAATGTATGGGGATAATGTCATTGGACAGGGGATGGTAAGAAAATCGTTTTCTCGTTATAAGGAGCATTGCTTTGCATTAGTGACTCACCATGTTCAGGAAGACCGTCGGAGTTTGATGACGATCGCTTAAACGCATTAATCCACAATGATCCGCTACAGTGTACTCGAGAACTTCCAAATATGATGAACCATCGTGAGACATTTGCATGCAGTAGGAAGAGCTAAAAAGTCGGGAGTATGGGTACCGCATGTTCTATGCCAAATTCACGAAAGTTAACGGATGACCATATGCCCATCTCTACTTGCTCGTGAACAACAACGACCACTCGTATCCTGTATCGTTACTGGTGACGAAAAATGGTGTCTTTACGCTAACACAAGGAAAAGAAAGGATTGGTTGAGCACAAACAAAGCAGCAACTCTACATACAAAGACCTGCACGCATCCACGAAAGATAATGTTATGCATCTCATGAAACAGCGACAGCACGGTGTATTACGGATTGCTTTCCTGAGATGTAACCATCACTGCTGACAGCTATTGTCAACAACTGAGAGGTCTTGCAGACGTAGTCCAAGAACAACGTCCAGGAAGACTGCGTGAACTGTGAAGTGCTGCTACTTCACGACAATGGCCCTTCGGACACTGCTAGACTGACAAAAAACACCATGCAGGGGTTGGATTTGGAAATCATTCCGCGCCCACCTTATTCACCTGATCTTGCGTTCTCAAATTTTCACCTTTTCGGCTCACTATCGAACAACCTTCAAGGAACTTTGTTTCCGGATGAAAAAGCGCTCCGAACATGGCTCGGCGAGTTCTTCGTTTCAAAACCACGTGATTTCCACGGTTGCGGAATCGCATCGGCAGACTGTTGTAAATAGCGAGGGAGAGTATGTTATTGATATTAAAGATTCTGTTATGTGTGTGTGTGTGTGTGTGTTATGTTTCTTAAACTCAGGGAAAAACGCTACATACTTATGCATCATCCCACTGCATAAGTCTTGCTTTACAACCAGACGTGCATGTAAGTTAATGGCCACAAAACATATAAACGTGGCATTATACGACGTAACGTCCACATATAAAATCACTGTTTGTTGAGCTTACGTTTCAACGTATAGTAATGTTCTTGTGTTGACGCTATTGTGTATATTAACACGTTTATATGTTTTGTGGCCAGAAGCTTGCACACCTGGTTGTAATGCAAAACTTATGTACACGGTTCATTTGCTAATGGATAAGCCCTCCGAAACTAGTGTCAATAAATAAATAAAACTCCCTGCACAACTTAAGACGGTTATTGTGAAGTCTCTTGTGGTGAGTGAATACTGTCAAGCCAATGGAAAACAAATGTGGCGGAGAGAATGTGAAAATTCCTCTATTGAATAATGAAGTTCTGAGCAAGAAAAGAGGTCTGGTATGAAAAAATAATGCTCTCAGGTACTTAAGGCTTTCTCAGGACCACCACAGGGAAATGACCTCCCACCAAGAATGGTGGCCCGCTGAAAAGGTCGTTGGATTCACATTCGGGAGAAGCGGGCTCAAATTATTCTCCTGTCCAAGCTTAGTCTTCCCGTTGTTTGCCTTAATCCCACAAGGGCACGACCGATCTCCTTCCATCACAGAATCATTTGGGTGCCTGACGACGGTGTCTTTAGAGACCGAACCAAAATCGAATGAGAGTGCCATTGAAAAAATGAAAACTTTACTGAAAATAAAAGATAAGCCTAAAGCTCTCTCTCTTTCTGTAACACACACACACACACACACACACACACACACAAAATAGTTTTCCTCTGTCAGTTATTAAAACTTTTGCTTAAAGTGTTGACAGGCGCCAATGAAAAAAGATTAATTTACTATGACAGATATATGTGACTGACTAATCGCTAGGCAAAAAAGGTGACCCATCCACTCTGCACCACACTTCAAACCTAAGACTGGGATCGGGACAGTTCACACAGTTTTTAAAGCTGTATAATTGTCGTCTCACCGTTAGCTGAAACGGTGGGCTGATACCCTTTTCCGACAGCTAGTGCCCTCTGATCCCAACCTAAACAGAACTCCGTTATAACGTGGAATATGGTGAGTCGTGCTCTCCCAGGTTCTGCTTCGTCACCTATAGCCTGTCTTGGATGGGTCGTTCATCCGTAACCATCCTTCGCCGAAGAGAATCTTTAAGGAATTGAGAAGGTCTTTTCACGTGTTGTGCGAGAATTCTCTACACAGGTCGTAAAGCGATGGAAACGAACTGCGTTCTGTTGAAGCAACCTACAAAGAAGCGAAGGGTTCCCTCGTCTTTAAATAAACAAGTAAAAGAACGACGATGATTATGGCTGGCTCATTAGGTAATACAATAGCCATCGTAGACTGGAGGTAAAATCGATGAGCTTGCCAATCGGCCGGTGGGGGCGGTGAGGTGAAACGGTGGAGCGCCTCCGCCTTTCTCTTGCTTCTTCTTTCGCTGCACGAGGTGCAGTTGCTTTACGTTCTGCAGCCGGCGGATAGGAGGCAGTAAACTTTATATTGTTCTTTCCCCGCGCAGGGGGCAAGTTTGTCTATATGAAGTTCTGCCTGAAGTTTCATGTAAGCAACGCTGCTCTCTGCGGTCTAACAGCAACTACTGCAGAGAGTACGCCGCACTGTCAAGATGCGGAAATTATCGGGGCCATATTCTCTGGCACAGTGAAACGTGGAAGTTTCGACTGCAAGTTTTCTTGTAGTTGCGTGTATTCTGTTCCGTAAGATCACGGTCGAATTAAATCACAGGCGTTTCATTAATCAGAAATCAGCGGAATTGTTCGGCAAGCTCATATATTTAGCTGATGTGCGTCACCTTTCCTGACAGAGGAATCCAAGTAAAATAAGTCACGCTTTGAGCACACGAGATTGCCTTAATTGAATGCAGAGCCGCGCGGGATTAGCCGAGCGGTCTCGGGCGCTGCAGTCATGGACTGTGTGGCTGGTCCAGGCGGAGGTTCGAGTCCTCCCTCGGGCATGGGTGTGTGTGTTTGTCATTAGGATAATTTAGGTTAAGTAGTGTAAGCTTAGGGACTGCTGACCTTAGCAGTTAAGTCCCATAAGATTTCACACACATTTGAACATTTTTTGAATGCAGAATGTCGGTACACGTCATCCAACAAAAAGTCAGCTATGTTACAGAGATAACCATTTCAACAGCAAACAAAATATTACGAGAAACTGCTCATATTACATTTTTGAATTACTGTTTATTTAGGTTACACCAAAGTAAAATACAGCCCTGAGGCAATGCTTTTTATTTATTTTGCAATATTGTACCTTATTCCGTAATATGTACTGTTTGAAGTCAGCTACAGGAAACGTGGTTGATGCTGATACTGAGTTTTATTACTCTTAGCATAACAAGTAGCACTCTTTATCGTGCAGTTCATGATAGAAATGTTGCTACTTGTGTTCTTCAGTGCGGCAACATATAACAAGTTTATGAATTCGTCGTTATGTCAAAGAGTGTTTATTAAGCAGAGTCAACACTGCGCATTTCACGTTTTGTTCTGAAAATGTGCAAAAGCTAGAAACGCACCGGGTAAAGTAGCTTCAGTAATGGGAAGTATGAAGTCACAAGCGGCTAATTACGTTGCAACCCACGGAGCTGTACGTAAGATGAAAACATAGAAATTACTGTCTTTAACAATCCTAACATCACCAAGACGTTAAACACTAACAGTGCGTTGCCAAAGAAATTAACGCTGTGAAAATATCACGCCCGTTCCTGATTGTACAATTAAGGGCAAAGGTGACCGTTTTAAGTGTACTCATCTCTCAACTGTAAAACATTTCGGAAGCCTTGCTTCTGAATAGTGGTCCACAGAGCCCGTATGTACATTTCTGGATCCATCATTAATTTCGAAGTGAACACAGTGAAGCTCGCGATTAGAGAAGACACCTAGGCTGCGCACTTCTTCAGGGATAGGTAAGCATATGATGAAAATGGTGGAATTGAAATTAATGGAATATGTCACATGGGGATCAGATGAGGCACAAGTGACTATCAACAGTTTTCTACTTGAATTAGTATGTGGACGGTAAATCCCGTGATAACATTTTGAAAGCAGTATCTGTTTTGAACACCTGATTTGAAGTTGTGCATTAAACGCGTACTTGGAGCGGCCTAACGGCGCTGGATAATCGTTACGCGAAGTAAGTCGAATTCAGAAAAGAAATCAAATTGGATTATTCGTATTACATTTTGGACAACATTTCGACGACTCTTCTAGTTGTGTATGTGGTGTTTGTTTTCTTCGCACATGTCCGAAAGAACAGACACCACACGTCTGTACAACAAAGGCGGTGACGGCCAATGCTCCCTCCAGTGGAGATGCACACCACGCTCGAGTTCATACGGGAATCGCCGAAATGCAGGGACTAGTGAGGACAAAGGACCGGGACTCTACGTTAGTAGTGTTTGGGATAAGTTGAGAATTTGGGTTTAAATGGAGGCGTGCTATTGCAGTCCGTGCAGTTGCGATAACCACTGTGTGTAGATGGTGTTATTGTCATGCGCGTCTGCCTAGTAAACAGGAGACCCAGGTTCGACTTTCGGTCCGGTGTAAATTTTCAACTTTCCTGTAAATGGGTAGTCATTGGCAGCTAATGTCTTTAATTCCTTCGTCTCTCCTAACTGTGTTGTGAACGCTCGAAAATTTGCAGTTTGGCTGATGACATATTCACATCCCGTCGTATAATATGCACACACATACGAGTGTATGTCTTACAAGCAACTGTGTGTCCTGTTGCGGGGTAGCCGCGTGGTCTTAGGCGCCTTGACACGGAACGCGCGGCTCCCCCCGTCGGAGGTTCAAGTCCTCCCTCCGGTATGGGTGTGAGTGTTGTCCATAGCGTAAGTTAGTTTAAGTTAGATTAAGTAATGTGTAGGCTTAGGGACCGATGACCTCAGCAGTTTGGTCCCATAAGACATTACGACAAATTTCCAAACATGTTGTCCTGTTGATTAAATTGTGAAAAAAGCTAAGTAATTTCAAGACTTCTTGAAAAAAAAAAAACTAATAAAACGACGCTAATAATTCAGAGGACCACGTGAAGAAGCGCTGTAAAATGTAGCCATGTTGTATCTCGTCGCCGGCCGGAGTGGCCCAGCGGTTCTAGGCGCTTCAGTCCGGAACCGCGCAACCGCTACGGTCGCATTTTCGAATCCTGCCTCGGGCATGGATGTGTGTGATGTCCTCAGGTTGGTTAGGTTTAAGTAGTTCTAAGTTCTAGGGGACTGATGACCGCAGATGTTAAGTCCCATAGTGCTCAGAGCCATTTGAACCATTTTGTATCTCGTATTTACCTGGCGGAATTTGTGTGTATGAAATGGCTGATAATGTTTGAAATACATTACAGAACGATTTGCTACAAATAAGTTTTTGCTTGTACTTGGGTGCGTCAGATTCTACGTAATGTATGATTATTGAAAAACAGTATTGATGTTTTCTGTGTCAGACTTATTTTTTCTGTGTCAGACTTATTTCCTTCTTGGATGCAGCTGAACTCTATATTAGCACTGTTCCGCTCTAGTTATGTGATGTGTGGCCTACCGACATAAATGGAAACCATGTAGACTTATCGTCTGTGAGCGAAGAAATATGACTTTACAGCATACCTGTCTCTAGTACTCCTCTGTGTAGCCCATGTTTATTGCGGAACCACATTCCTGTAACGTAACATATATTGAAATAGCTAGGAATTGTGAAGAAATATCGTAAGAGGACACGCGAAGATACGTTCTTGCACAAAGTGTGGCGTAGTCTCATAATTTCTTGTGCTTATTTAGTGAACGACATTCACTACACAACGTTTTTCACAAGTAACGTTCTCAAAGCGCAGATCAGTTTAGGTCCAAATGTCTCATACTTTCAGCTAACAGAAGGTAGACGATACTGGCTGGGCCAAAACTTAACAATGAATTTATATCCACAGACTACGTACCGAACAAAATGCACTGTTCGGATTGCAATAAGGAGAACCGGGAAAGTGAAAAGGAATTTGTGTAGATCCAAAAATACTATCATTACCTTAATATCATGCTCCTCTCATGCGGTGTACCCCAAAAGTAGTGAAATTGCAAGTCGTCTACAAAATATGTTTATAGAGCAAAGATACTTCATTATCTAGTGGGAAGAAGACGTTCGCAGATTCATTCAGTATCTGTTTGCATTTAAGACTCCTAAAATACCCATTGGCATAAATGAGTACACTGAAGAGCCAAATAAAACTGGTACACTTGCCTAACCTCGTATAGCGGACCCCGCAAGTACGCAGAACAACCGCAACACGACGTAGCATGGAATCAACTAATGTGTGAATTCGTGCTGAAATGAACTGACACCATGAATCGTGCAGAGCTGTCCGTATATCCGAAAGAGTACGAGGTGCGGAGATCTCTTCTGAACAGCACGTTGCAAGACATCTCAGATATGTTCAATAATGTTCACACCTGGGCGGTTTGGTGGCCAGTGGAAAAGTTTAAACTCAGAAGACTGTTCCTTCAGCCACTCTGTAGCAATTCTGGACATGTGGGGCATTGCATTGTCCTGCTGGAATTGCCCACGTCTGTCGGAATGCACAATGGACATGAATGGATGCAGGTGATCAGACAGGATGCTTACGTACGTGTCACCTGTCAGAGTCGTATATAGACGTATCAGGGGTCGCATATCACTCCAACTGCACACGCTACACACCATTACAGAGATTCCAACAGCTTGAACAGTGCCCTGCTGACATGCAGGTCCATGCATTCAAGAGATTGTCTCCATACCTGAACACGTCTATCCGTTCGATGGAATTTGAAAGGACACTCGTCCGACAAGGGAACATGTTTCTAGGCATCAACAGTTGATAGTCGGTGTTGACTGTCCAATGTCGGTATTGACTGGCCCAGGTGAGGCGTAAAACTTTGTGTCATGCAGTCATCAAGGACACACGAGGGAGGCTTCGGCTCCGAAAGCCCACATTGATGTGTTTCATTGAATAGTTGCACGCTGAGACTTGTTGATGGCCCAGCATTGAAATGTGCAGCAATTTGCGGAAGGGTTGCACTTCTGTCTCGTTGAACGATTATCTTCAGTCGTCGTTGGTCCCGTTCTTGCAGGTTCTTTTTCCGGCCGTAGCGATGTCGGAGATTTGATGTTTTGCTAGATTCCTGATATTCACGGTACTCTCGTGAAATGGTCATACGGCGAAATCAACACTTCATCGCTACCTCGGAAATTCTGTGTCGCATCGCTCTTGCGCTGACTGTAACACCACATCAAACTCATTTAAATCTTGATAACCTGCCACTGGAGCAGCAGCAACCGATCTAACAACTGCGCTAGACACTTGTCGTCTTATATAAACGTTGCCGACCTCAGAGCCGTATTCTGGCTGTTTACATATCTCTGTATTTGAATGCTCACGCGTATAGCAGTTTCTTTGGCGCTTCAGTGTAAAATTTTACCTTTTATCGACATTTGAAAGACACTGAGGTCGCATTGTTTCCTTAGAAAACGCATAGTGCAATGTGGTTAGAAACGGAAAACTGGCAATAAGACGATAAATATCTACATGAGTGTCTTAAATGACCGCAAATCTAAGCTTAAGTTCCTTGGAAACGAGACCCTAGGACCATGGTCAGCTATGTGAACTAAATTAGGCGCTACGAATGTAGTTATACTAAGAATTTGATGACAGGGATGTATATAACAGACGGAAATAGTTTGATGAGGCTAACTTAAACTAAACAGATGAGAGACCCATCCACATGTAGAATAAATCAAGGAAAAAAATCTTGTTCACACAATTCTATTGTCGTTGATGCGAACGCTTAAATTAACTATTGAAGTACCGATAGTAATTTATAACATTTTTCAAATTTCTGACAAGGTTATTTATGAATACAACCGCCGATATTCTTGCATCACAAGACGGCGTTTCCACCCGTGGAAGACATGTCGCCAAAACGTGACGCTACATTTTGGACTTTCCAGAAAACTAGACAACGTGGTAGTAAAAATGGGAGGAACGAATATTCCTTTTGAGCTATCATACAAAAAATAAATTAATTGTTGTAAATCATCTTGTAGAAATCGAGTATATCTGAAAAGCACAATATATTGCTTAGCATATTGGATTCGCATTCGGGAGGACAACTGTTGAAACCCGCGGCAGGCCATCCAGATTTAGGTTTTCCGTGATTTCCTTAAATCTCTCCAGGCAAATACCGTGATGGCTCCTTTAAAAAAAAACCTTCCCGACCCTCGACACAAGCCGAGCTTGTCCTCCGTCTCCAACGGCCTCGATGTGGACGGGATGTTAAACTCAACTTTCCTTTTTCGAACATGTGCTCAGGGAAAACAAGGGGTTGCTCACTCGAGTGTGTTCATAAGGAAATGTCCATTGTAGCGACTGAACATGTTCTACTGCTCTAAAACATTTATTTCGTTGTTCGACTTTGGAGTTATTAGAGATGGACCCCTATTGTAGTTGGACAGAAGGGAACAAGGAATCGGCAGTGAGTGTATTAAAAGGAAGAGCTCGACATTTACCTGAAATGTTCTCGGGAAGCAACGAAATGTTTAAATCGGGGTAGGCAGAGGGAAATTTGGTTCAGTTCCTTCCGAGAACGGGCCAATATATCCGGTTAATGGAGGATTATACGACTTCTGCAGTTCTTCCCAGCACGAAGTCTCTTCTGTAAGCCTACCTGCTTTTGATGATTGCTTGGAAAAATGAAACAAGGTTAGTAATGTTCACTCATATCTGATATTCCAGCTGTAAGAAGTTGAGTTTACAGGAAGTACGGTTGTGCACCCTACATTTAATAGTGGCAGAAAATGAGGCAAATTCAAATTGGAGTTAAATCAAATTCAATGTTTGTACACGGCAATGACTAGAGTAGCTAAAGATCATGGCTTGCGTAGTTTGAAAAAAAAAAGGAAGATTTAGAGCTTAACGTCCCGTCGACAACGATGTCATTAGAGACTGCAAATCGGACTCAGCATCGCACTCCATAAGGCAGCTATAGTAATATTTTTAAAGTATTATAGGTTCGTCAATAACACAGAATGTTGTGCTTTTAATCTAGATAACTGTTTCTCACTGCTTCCAGTTCCAGATAAATTTATTTATCATCGAATGGCTGCTTCTGTTTAGCTACTCACCGTAAATAAATGTCGACCAGCAGCCGGTCCAATAAAAAAAAAAACTGTAAACTGCAGCGGACTAAATAAATTATTTGCAAACTGATGTTCCCCGAAAATATTTATGAGCAATAACGTATCGCAATATCTATCAACTTACACGGTTCAATGAATACAGAGCATTTTCGAACAGCGCAAGTATGTGTATATTCACGTGTAGCAGATACAGGAGCGTCATTATTAAAAAACTGTGGTGCCGTAACAGAGAACGGAGAGTGTTCTGGCATTAATTGCTTGCTTTGTCGAGTCTTCATTGGAGTCCCATTTAATTAACTCTGCTACGTTGGTGTCAGTCCGCAGAAATCATCTGATGCACTAATGTTTGCTCAACAGAACGTTCCAGATAGTTTTTTGTATATATATATATATATATATATATATATATATATATATATATATATATATATATATATACTCGGGAAATTCGCATAGAAAAAAAGTTAACAATACCTGTACGTTTCCGACACATTTAATTAATGTTCACTATTAACATAGCACTTGATTCTAAACTCACATACTTTGAAAATGCAGTTTATTTATTTATTGCACTAACATGTATCACTCATTAACTACGCAGACTGTCACTTCAGTTAGATAAAGCAGCGATTTAAGGAAGCATGCTGTATATTTGTATACTATGAAGGAAGAGAAATGTGTTGTTTGCTGGAAAACAAATTTTTGTCGTGGACGAAGTCTGCAAGCACGTTCGCATGCCAACAACCATAAAGTTCAAGACAAATAATTTCCATAGACTACTAAAAATACCTCACTATTACTTTCCGCGTCCCTTACACCACAAAGTAAATTTTGTTTTCCTGGTCGCTCACTACATGTCCTAAATCTCTTACATTTCCGTATCATCCCTACATTAAACGTACCTAGGCGAAAAAATCATGCTAATGCAATATGATATCAATGTCTGGTCCGTAAAAGGCAACTTTGAGCAATGTTTCCACGAAGTAATGGTCGCTATCGACAGGGGATCTCAAATTGATTCCGTATTTCTAGATTTGCGAAAAGCTTTTGACACCGTTCCTCACAAGCGACTTCTAATCAAGCTGCGGGCCTATGGGGTATCGTCTCAGTTGTGCGACTACATTTGTGATTTCCTGTCAGGAAGGTCGCAGTTCGTAGTAATAGACTGCAAATCATCGAGTAAAACTGAAGTGATATCAGGTGCTCCCCAGGGAAGCGTCCTGGGACCTCTGCTGTTCCTGATCTATATAAATGACCTGGGTGACAATCTGAGCAGTTCTCTTAGGTTGTTCGCAGATGATGCTGTAATTTACCGTCTAGTAAGGTCATCCGAAGACCAGTATCAGTTGCAAAGCTATTTAGAAAAGATAGCTGTATGGTGTGGCAGGTAGCAGTTGACGCCAAATAACGAAAAGTGTGAGGTGATCCACATAAGTTCCAAAAGAAATCCGTTGGAATTCGATTACTCGATAAATAGTACAATTCTCAAGGCTGTCAATTCAACTAAGTACCTGGGTGTAAAAATTACGAACAACTTCAGTTGGAAAGACCACATAGATAATATTGCGGGGAAGGCGAGCCAAAGGTTGCGTTTCATTGGCAGGACACTTAGAAGATGCAACAAGTCCACTTGAGAGACAGCTTACACTACACTCGTTCGTCCTCTGTGTAAGTAGGCTGTCTAGGTTTTTATATTGGTAACGCCACGCAGCGCTCTGTATGAAAATCACTGGCTGTGCTGTGTGCATTCTGTGGCTGGGTGGCATTGTTGTAATATTCGCTATTGTAGTGTCGGGCTGTTGGCTGTTAACAGCGCGTAGCGTTGCGCAGTTGGAGGTGAGCCGTCAGCAGTGGTGGATGTGGGGAGAGAAATGGCGGAATTTTGAAATTTGTAAGACTGGATGTCATGAACTGCTATATATATTATGACTTTTGATGACTATTAAGGTAAATACATTGTTTGTTCTCCATTAAAATCTTTCATTTGCTAGCTATGCCTATCACTAGTTAGTGCCTTCCGTAGTTTGAATCTTTTATTTAGCTGGCAGTAGTGGCGCTAGCTCTATTGCAGTAGTTCGAGTAACCAAGATTTTTGTGAGGTAAGTGATTTGTGAAACGTATAGGTTAATGTTAGTCAGGGCCATTCATTTGTAGGGATTTTTGAAAGTCAGATTGCGTTGCGCAAAAAAAAAAAAAAAAAAAAAAAAATATTGTTTGTCAGTAATTTTTCTAAGGGGACGTTTCATATGTCGACCCTTAGCCGAGGTTACCTCACTGGAATCTTCTGATTTTTTCTTGTAGTTTGTGTAATTAGTGTAGCTTTTGTTTATTGCTAGCGCGTAATTGTAGAGAGAATTTCCTTTGTAGTTGTAGTTTTTCATTCTTGTACAGTAAAACAGTTGTGGCATCCATGTAGATTTGCAGCAAGTATTTCGCAGCTGCGCTTACAATTAACGAGATATTATTTTCAGTGCTACGTTAATGTGTTCTCTTATTTTTGCTCTTCAAATTGTTCTTTTCTGTGTTGTCGTGTGAAATATTGTGACAATAATGGCGTGTGAAAAACGTAATACTAGGCTCCGAAGTAAACTGAGAAATGACGGTGAAGACGAAAGCAGTGTGTTAGCGCCACCGTGTAATGAATTAACTAATGTTCAAAGTAGTAATTTGGTAATTGTGCATAGGGAAATGGAACGGGCGGCAAGCAATGGTGTAGACAGTGAAACAATTAGTGAACAGGGAAGCATTATCGATCGATCGGTCGGCAACAGCCCGCCTCAGGAATTGGGAATGACAGAACACAATTTTGCAACTACTGCACACATTTTCTGCTTGTCAAAATGTGAATGTTGCCAGAGCAACTTCACTGCCGAAAAGCACTGAGGAACATGTTTCAGACACCAGTGTATTGTTATTACAGTTAATGCAACAAATGGGACAAAGGCTACAAAAGTCAGAGACAATGGAACAAAATCTTCAAAAGATAGACACAATGGAACAACACCAGAGACAAACACAGGAACATTTAGACGCAATGGAACAAAATCTTCAAAAGTTAGACGCCACACTTGAACAAACACGTGGAGATTTAACTACTGAGTTACATAAAATCGAATCGGAATGTCAAAAAGTCTGTAATGACGTAAAAACACAAATCTGTGAGCATTTCCAACCTGTTTTTTCGTGTCATCAAAATGCATTACAGAATCACGAAGCAGCCATAAAGGAACTGCAAACTATAGTTCATGAAATTCACGACACCTTGCAAGCTAAAATTGACTCAGTTGCATCTACCGATTCGGTTACGCAACTTGCAAAAACTCAGGAAAACTTAAAGGACACAGTAGGTACTCTGGAAATTGGTTCAGAAAGACACATGGAGGAAATTAGTTCATTATCAGAGAAAGTAGTTGAACTTTCGGATCAGCTAAATAATTTATCTACGAAGGTAGATGATAATCTGAATGACACAAAACCAGTGGTCTTTAATGACACAGAAGAGTGCGAACAAATTAGGAAATTCAAACAAAATCAGAATCAAATTAATACGCAACAGCAAAGAGAAATCCGGGAAGTACAAGATCAGTTGACACAGGTAATACAGGAATTACATATTTTACAGGCCACTCGCGCTCCAATACGGGAAGAGGGACATAGAAATACGGAACAGCCACAAAATAATAACTCAGGGCACTTCGGAAATTATGAAATAAATTGGCAAGGTACACCGAATTTTGAGATGGAACCGCCGAAACGACGTAACAATGACCGACATGCGACTCGCCGACATGATGATTTTGACTATAATTTTGACTATAATTCAAAACGTTTAAGAATTCTGGCAACGACATTCATCCACAAGCGTGGCTCCATAAATTCTCTCATTGTTTTCCTCCCAACTGGTCATTAGAGCACAGATTAGAATTTATGTGTGGCTATTTAGAGAATGAACCAGATGTAAGAATGCGATCGGTCATTCACGATTGCCACAGTGAAGGAGAATTTTATCATGCCTTCCTCTCAGCATACTGGTCTCAAGCTACACAAGACCGAGTAAAACATAGCACCATAATGATGAAACATTTCGAACAATCTGAATTTTCCAGTCTTGTGAAATATTTTGAAGACATTTTGCACAAGAATCAGTACCTGTCAAACCCATACAGCCCCTCAGAACTCATCCGCATTTGCTTAATCAAATTGCCTGAACATTTACGACATATTATTTTGGCAGGACGTTGCAAAGACGACATTGAAGCTTTTCAGGGACTGTTACAAGAACTGGAAATTGACACTGACAATCGCGGAACGCGAAAACAAGAGCACAACAATTACAGGTCACATCCGTCGCAATTCCGCAATGAAAGAAATAATAACTGGACACGACGAGGCTATTCTCATAACACAAATTGTGACCAAAACAGACACCACCCGTATGACAACCACTGGCAGAGTAATAGTTACAGAGAAAGTTCGCATTTCCGTAGTAATGAATATGACAGAGACAATCATAGAAACAGACAATATGGGAACAAAAACAATTATTATCAAGGGAGACAGAATAACTTCAGACGCAACAGTTCAGCACGCAGTTACGATTCCGGGAGAAATTCTCCACCACATGACTGACAAACAAGAAACTAAACTACTGACAAAACGACAGACCTGAATTCCATCAGAACAGGCGGGATTCAAACAGAGTAGGGCACTCTCGACAAGGTGAATTAGTAGAAGTTAGGTCTCCTAATCCCAATAACGACGCGCGCCAACAAAGAGACAGACAATGACTTGCACCGCAGGCAGCCAAGTGCGCTGCTGGCTCAGACAAAAATAACATAGACACTAACCTTGAGAAAAATTCCAGTATTCTTTACCGACGTATACCGCATGATAATTGCATTCAAATCAAACTGTGAGTACTATGAAGAGTAAAGGATTGCACCACATTTCACATGTAAAACCGTTTATTGGAAGAAAATCTGCTTTTTAACTTAGTTTTTGCCATAAAATTTTTCACTTCACATTTCTAGTATGCTTTGTCAGACTTAAGAAACTGTTAACATGCAACAATGTTTGAAGTTAAATATCCAGTCATGAACAAAGAGAACTTATTTAACCAGAAATTACGAATGCATTGTTATTGTGAACAGACGACACAGTGTTATTGTGTGTGTACATTCTTGCTTGTTAGTTGCACGATTACGTAACGACTATCAGGCTTACATACTTAGAACATATACTGGCACTGCTAATGAGATTTTAATACAACATTTTGGCTTACTTGAAAATACATTCTGGATTTAAAGAACTTTCTGAGAGACGCCAGATGACACAGTGGTTAGTTTATGTGACAGCTACACGATTTTATCATGACACTACTAATGAGTGACAATTTACAATGTTGCTTTTGCGGTGTTTCTGTTTTACGTCTGCACAGTTTTATGTATTATTCTGGAAAGTAAAACATGATTTAGTAGTAACTTTTGTGGTATAGCTACAATGAGACAGCCTTTTCTGTAGCACAACAATACGTTACATTATAGTACTTTCTTGATCATGGTAAGGTACGTAATAATTACGGTATCTATACGCAAAGCATTTCACTTTCGTTTATGATGAGGTAAGTAGAATGACTTCAGCAGAACTTTGCTTACAGAGGACTACGTTTGAGGTAGATGACACTATTGAAATGAGCAGAGAATTTTTTTTAGGTTTTGAAATTATTGGAGGAAGCTATGACTATTTTGAGAATTGACTGAGATGTTATGATATTATTATGATGACGATGTGTATTATGCTGTTGAGGTATGTTTATGATCAATAAGATGATGATACCGTATATGAGGAGTTTGATTATGCTACGTATTTCTTATGATCAAATATTGAAGAAGTGTCGACGAATATGTATATGTATAATAAGGTAAGGAATAATGAGTAGTGGTTAGGGTCCCTGCTTTGTGGAAAAGGATGTTGGAAACCAAGAATCGTATTTTAGAATTATGAAATGTATGTAAATGCGTGAATGTATTACAATGCCGACGAAAATTTTTTTTGGACACTGTTATATCAATAGGATTTTGTTTCTACAGATTTGTAACGCAAATTCTTGACCTGCGAAATTTCTTATGTGAGAATGCCACTGCAGCAGAAACTGCTGTCGTAAATATTTCAGTAAGAAAGGTAAGTGTCCTTGACGTAATGCGTTTTGGGCGCCCAGCTGAGAGGTAGTCGTCTGACAAAAGAAAGCCATTAGGTGAAAAAAAAGAGGCCATTATCCTCGCTATTGACATTCCTTTGTAGAAAGCATCGCAAATACGACACGCTCATTACTTGGAAAGATACTTACATCTGCACACCTGATTATGACAAGCGTCTTTCCATGAGAATTGAGAGAATTTTCTCTAACTTGTGAAATGCCACATGACTATTGAATGATATTTTTATGCTTTGTACATAGTTGCTTATTTCATTTGATATGTGTTTTCCAGCTGTGTTGCAGCATTGGTTTTATAAAATAAAATGAAATGCATTTGCTAATGTGAAAACTTTCTGTCAACAGATCTATTAAATTATAATTTTACTATCCACGTTCTTCGAAAAAGGAGCACTTGGAAATGAAAGAACAATAAGAAGGGATTAATAAGAGTAACTGTATACATAATTTTGTTTTCAAGTACTTGGTAATTTCTTTTGTAGAATGAATTGTGATGCATCATTGTAGTATTAAGATGTGACATAGGTATTAAACATTGCCATTTTAGTGTACTATTTTTTCTGCTTGAGCTTTGTCATGTGTAGATATAAGTTATTGCATTTGCTGCTGCTGTTTGCCAGGCGTAGTGCTACTGAATTTCACTTTACATTACTCTGTTAAGCCAGTTTTACTACTGATTTATTTTTCTTGTTTACTGCTCATTGCCTTATATTAGTTGTAATATTGCTGCTTGCTTTGCTAATTTGCATTTTTTTGTCATTGCTGTTTGTGTTAATTGTTTTTTGCTGCTGCATTGCCTCGTCCCTTAGTTTAGCATCTGAGCTCAGTAGATTTAAGTTAGCTTAAGATGGGGTAGGCCATATAAGAGAACAAGTTGTGATGAATTGGAAGAAATGCATTGAGAAGCTATAAGAAAATGGTTTGGCCAAAAAAGTATTTTGAAAGAGGATATGAACAAAAAAAGTAGGGTTTAGGGACAACAGGTTTAGGTAGGATTTTCTTGGAAATAAATGATGAGGTAAGATAATGGAAAATAAATAATGAGGTACGAAATGTGTGAACATATAAATACAGAAAGCATGCTTGGATAGAATTTTTCTGGTGGAAACAAATGTTGAAATGAGAGGAAAGATATATGGAATGAAGTTTTGGGGTGGACTGCAGTACCAAATGTCACGCTGAAAACAAACCCTGTCCTGTATTTTTGTGTTATTACACTATGAGGATTTGTGTTTTTCCTGTCTCAATGTGTTAAGCTAATAAGAGTTATGTTGTAGAATGTTTCTGATAATACGTTATTTTCTTTGTAAAGATGTTTAGACATTATTCATTCTGTTCTGTTTTAATGCTCATGTGTGAAGTTGATGTTTCGAAAGTTATTCTGATCTTTTATGTATGTACTCATGTCATAATTCCTGTAACACTGATGTATATGTTATTTCGATCCTTTGGAAAGCTTGCACTACAAATGTTATCTGTATTGTTATGTTCTTTAATGATGTATTTTGTACCTTTGTAATTGTATTCTTATGTTATAAAATTGTAATTGACACCAGTTCATCATGTTATTAACTTGTATGTTCCATTTCACTGCACACGTTTCTGTTGGTCATAGTATATGGACAATATGTGAGAAGTAGGGACTGTTAGTGTTTACACGTGTGTTAATAATTGAGCAAGGGACTGGATAACAGCATTGGTGGCTCTAAGGACATTTCAAAAAAAAATTTTGTGAGTGCACAAGTGGTGGTTCATGGACTTTCTATATTGTCCACAAGACTCTTCGATGGTGATTGTGCACCTACACAGTCGCAGCAGATGGCTGCTGGCCATCTCTACAAGCACTACAGTGGGTCTGAATCTTTGATGGCCCACCAGTACCATTATTTCTACAAGGACTGCAGTGGGTCAGCACCTCTGGTGGCCCACCAATACTGTAATCTCTACCAGGACTACAGTGGGTCTACTGTGTGATGATCTACCTACCAATATTCTTCAAAACGTCGAATGACTACTGTGGGTTTGCACTGTTGTGACCCATTACCTGTCTGCATGTTGAGAGTCAGCACTGTCTTTCCGTTGGAAGGACAACACTACTTCTTCAAGACTGCATGGAAATCCATTACTTCCATGTGCATTTTCTTTTTCTGCTCAGACATTGAGAAAAACACTGCTATTTTACTGTGATGAACGATCAGGACTGTCTTTATGGACTGTGAGAAAATTTTAGCTTTTGACCAACATTGTATCAATAAGTGTGTGCATTTGATATCTTCGTTATTGTAATTACGAAAAATTTCTTCAAATCTGTATTGGACACTGCCCAAAACAATTTGTAAAATTTTTTGTGGGGAGCATGGGGGCTATGTAAGTAGGCTGTCTAGGTTTTTATATTGATAACGCCACGTAGCGCTCTGTATGAAAATCACTGGCAGTGCTGTGTGCAGTCTGTGGCTGGGTGGCATTGTTGTAATATTCGCTATTGTAGTGTTGGGCTATTGGCTGTTAACAGCGCGTAGCGTTGGGCAGTTGGAGGTGAGCCGCCAGCAGTGGTGGATGTGGGGAGAGAAATGGCGGAATTTTGAAATTTGTAAGACTGGCTGTCATGAACTGCTATATATATTATGACTTTTGATGACTATTAAGGTAAATACATTGTTTGTTCTCTATTAAAATCTTCCATTTGCTAACTATGCCTATCAGTAGTTAGTGCCTTCCGTAGTTTGAATCTTTTATTTAGCTGGCAGTAGCGGCGCTGGCTGTATTGCAGTAGGTCGAGTAACCAATATTTTTGTGAGGTAAGTGATTTGTGAATCGTATAGGTTAATGTTAGTCAGGGTCATTCATTTGTAGGGATTTTTGAAAGTCAGATTGCGTTGTGCCAAAAAAATATTGTGTGTCAGTAATTTTTTCTAAGGGGACGTTTCATCTGTTAGAATATTGCTGCGCGGTGTGGGATACTTACCAGGTGGGATTGACGGAGGACATCGAAAGGGTGCAAAAAAGGGCGGGTCGTTTTGTATTATCACGTAATAGGGGAGAGAGTGTGGCAGATATGATACGCGAGTTGGGATGGAAGCCATTAAAGCAAAGATGTTTTTCGTCGCGGCGAGATCTATTTACGAAATTTCAGTCACCAACTTTCTCTTCCGAATGCGAAAATATTTTGTTGATCCGAACCTACATAGGTAGGAATGATCATCAAAATAAAATAAGAGAAATCAGAGCTCGAACAGAAAGGTTTAGGTGTTTGTTTTTCCCGCGCGCTGTTAGGGAGAGGAATGGTAGAGAAATAGTATGATTGTGGTTCGATGAACCCTCTGCCAAGAACTTAAATGTGAATTTCAGAGTAATCATGTAGATGTAGATGTAGATGTAAATCTCTTCACTGATTACTGAATAAAAAAGTTGAAGTACCACCGACTGTTACCTGGACGTTTCCTGGTACATCTAACATCTTCGGTTATTAATACGACTTGAACAGGTGTAGACTCTCGGAACAGATCGCTCTGAGAAGTTGCGGGGCACTTATTTTACAGATAAACCACAATTATGTATGGAGGATGCTCAAAAGAAAAAGTGCGAAACAACAGGGTGTAACTGAAATCTTTATTGAAAAGTAATCACCAGTGGCATGAGCACAACTATTCCACTGTTTCACGAGCCAAAGGATTCCCTGTCCCCTGAATTCCTGTGGCTGTCATAGGAGCCAGTCTTCCACTGTTTTTTTTCTTTTTTTTACCGTACCAATAACATGCAAGTAGCAGAGCGACATGTAGACGCTGATGTAGCGCTGATGTTCAAGCTGCTCCCACTTGAACGTGGCAATCACCATGTGACAATGGAGAATGTGTCGACACGCGTTATCGTGGAGCAAAATCACTCCCTTCGTGGGCAACCCAGGCCGTTTGCTCTTGATGGATTTGTGCAGGCTATGGAGTGTCTCACAGTACTCATCAGTGTTAATGGTTTTCCCGTGCTTGAGGAATGCGATGATTATCAGACCTCGGACTTCAAAAAAGACGGCGAGCATCACATTGCCTGGTGACGGCACAACTTTGAGTTTTTTAGGGGGAGCTGACGACACTACATTCACTTCTCTAGATGTCTCACTACGTTATCGCAATGCAACATATGCAAATGTCAACCGGATTGGTTATTACGACGTTTCGTAACTCTTCATTTGAAAACTACTTACATAATGAAGCCAAATAACGTTTTCATTCTAAAAAGATTTCCTGTTTGGCTTTCCTGAAGCGTCCACGTTTAATTCAGAATATTCAGTTCATGTGAATTATGCCTACCAGTATTACACCCATGTCTAACATTTTCATCGAATGAAATGGGTTGGACTTCTTTTTGGTCAGTTTACCATAAGTGCGAATCATTACACCAAAGACAGTTTTATTGCTTTATATCTCTTTCATAGAAGAGGAAATCGATCAGAAAATACATTCTGGTACTTTCGACACTGTACGCTAGGTGATTTCAGCCACTATCTCTATTATATATACGTGTAGCCACTTATAGAAGTTGAACGAGAGCTTCAGCGACAAAATTTCTGAGGGTGGTCTGGGATATTTTCTGGGAATTTTGCTCGAAGGAATCTGTGGTTTTCAATAGCTCATTACTAAGTAACAATGTAAATACGCTGGTGTGCCAAGTTTAAGGACAATATCTTTATGATGTCTCATTGCCAAGTCACATAGCTCGATAAACTTGGACCATACAGAGAAAAAACTGTTACAGTATATTATAGAGGGTAACTGAAAGAAAAACGCAATGGGACGAAGAGAAATGATACTTCTGTTCAATGATAATAATTACGCTTAAGTCACTGGTATGTTTAATGGTTTCCCTAGATATTACAAATGACGGAATATGGTTTTTAATAGAGCGTTTGACCAACAATGCATGCTCTGCAACATGTTCGCTTGATGGCCTTACCGTTCATAAGGAGTTCTTGTGGTAGGATTTTCATTCTCCCTCAGCACGGTTGACAATTCTTGGATGGTCGTCGGTGCATGTGGACGTGCTACGATACTTCTCCCATTCGCGCAATATCCTCTGGTTCCTGGAGCTCCTCCAGTTGCGCTGTCGTTTGAGGTCGCGCAATTTCATCTATAAAAATGAAGTCAGGGCCAAATGCACTCCTCAAAAGACACACATGGGGAAGGAGTATAGTGTCACAATAAAGTTGACCGGTGAGAAAGCAGTGTTCAAAGACTTGGAGGTTCATACGCCCAAGCAACATTACGACCCCCCACACCATAACACCTGCACCATGATTGACAATCCTGGGAATACTCTCATATGTCGAGATGTGGGAACATATAATGCACCAAGGAACAATACCGAACATGATCATTTTGGTGGTCCAGGTGTTATAGTGTGGGGAGGCATAATATTGAGTGGGTCTACGGACCTCCAAGTCTTCGAATACGATACTTTTACCGGTCAACGTTGTCGTGATACTGTACTCCTTCCACATGTGTGGCTTTTCTGGGGTGCGATCGGTCCATGATTTCATCTTTATGGATGGCAATGAGCGACTGCATCGTACAGCGTAAGTTGAGGATCTCTTGGAATGAGAGGATGTTCGGTGAATGGATACGTCCACATGCACAAACGACCATCCAACAGTGCGCAGATGCAGGAATTCTAGGAACGAGAGGATATTAAGCGAATGGACTGGCCTTCCCATTTTCTCGCCTTAAATCCAATCAAGCACGTGTGGGATGCGTTGGGGAGGAGTAGTATTTCCACATATACCAACGACCATTTAGCAGTTCTCAACCGCGCTGGAGAAGGAATGGGAAGCCCTGTCCCAAGAACTCTTTGTCAGTCTCGTGGCCAGCGAGGGAGCACGTTGCAGACGATGCTTGCTACCAGTGCTCCTCTCACACCCTGTTAGGAACCATGTCCCGCCATTTTAAATGTCCAGGAGACCATCATAAATCGCGACGACTCCAGTGTAATTATTGTCTTTGAGTAAAAGTGTCATTTCTGTTCGTCTCACAGCATATTTCTTTCAGTAACCTTATGTACAGTAATGTACATTTCTTTCCACTTATGGTCCATGTTTCATCCACATATGTTACTTGGAAGTGATATATCATATGAAAGTTATTTGCGTCCTTAAGTTTTCGACACCAGTGTATGATTTATTCTGTTTGTTAACCCAATTACAAAATACTAACACGAATTCTTTACAGACGAATGGAAAAACTGGTAGAAGCCGACCTCGGGGACGATCAGTTTGGATTCCGTAGAAATGTTGGAAGATGTGCGGCAATACTGACCCTACGACTTATCTTAGAAAATAGATTAAGGAAAGGCAAACCTAATAGAGTCGAGGGGCATGAAAGGGAAGCAGTGGTTTGGAAGGGAGTGAGACAGGGTTGTAGCCTATCCCCGATGTTATTCAATCTGTATATTGAGCAAGAAGTAAAGGAAACAAAAAAAGAAGTTCGGAGTTGGAATTAAAATCCATGGAGAAGAAATAAAAACTTCGAGGTTCGCCGACGACATTGTAATTCTGTCAGAGACAGCAGAGAACCCGGAACAGCAGCTGAACGGAATGGACAGTGTCTTGAAAGGAGGATATAAGATGAACATCAACAAAAGCAAAACGAGGATAATGGAATGTAGTCGAATTAAATCGGGTGATACTGCGGGAATTAGATTAGGAAATGAGATGCTTAAAGTAGTAAATGAGTTTTGCTATTTGAGGAGCAAAATAATTGATGATGGTCGAAGTAGAGAGGATATAAAATGTACACTGGCAATGACAAGGAAAGCGTTTATGAAGAAGAGAAATTTGTAACATCGTGTATAGATTTAAGTGTCAGGAAGTCGTTTCTCAAAGTATTTATATAGAGTGCGGCCTTCTACGGAACTGAAACATGGACGATAAATAGTTTGGACAAGAAAAGATTAGAAGCTTTCGAAATGTGGTGCTACAGAAGAATGCTGAAGATTAGATGGGTAGATCACATAACTAATGAGGAGGTATTGAAGAGAATTGGAGAGAAGAGAAATTTGTGGCACAACTTGACTAGAAGAAGGGATTGGTTGGTAGGGCATGTTCTCAGCCATCAAGGGATCACCAATTTAGTATTGGAAGGCAGTCTGGAGGGTAAAAATCATAGAGGAAGACCAAGAGATGAATACACTAAACGGATTCAGAAGGATGTAGGTTGCAGTAGGTACTGGGAGATGAAGAAGCTTGCACAGTATAGAGTAGCATGGAGAGCTGCATCAAAACAATCTCTGGACTGAAGACCACAACAACAAGAACAACAACCCAGTTACCTTTTTCTATGTGAAAATACCCTCACAGTGCCAGCTCGGTCAATGATTCGAACATGTCTGTTTTCCATGCATATGTATTCAACTAGGTAAAAACTAGATACAATGTGGCTACGTATTACCATCGCTTCTTCGGCCGTCCTCTTTTTTTTAAAAAAAAGCAAGTCTGAAATTTCTTAGCTTTAAATTTCTTCAATTTAAGCAATAATCATGCAACTCCTTGAAATACATACACTTGTATACTAGTAAGTGCGTATTATAGAACGGGATGTAAATTGTTGGTCCATCATGACCAGGGGACATCGGCTGGTAAGTACTTGGTTCAAATGGCTCCGAGCACTATGGGACTAAGCATCTGAGGTCATCATTCCTCTAGAACTTAGAACTACTTAAAATTAACTAACCTAAGGACATCACACACACCCATGCCCGAGGCAGGATTCGAACCTGCGACCGTAGCGGTCGCGCGGTTCCAGACTTAAGCGCCTACAACCGCTCAGCCACACCGGCCGCCGCTGGTAAGTACTCTTCAATGCCAATGTACTTCACCAACAGCCGTATACTTTAAGATATTTTATTTTACTCTGAAAGCAACCAGTTTCGGCTATGGTGTAAAGGACCTGACATTCGTGTGGGTCTTAAAGATGGCAAAATAAATTTCCGAAACTGGATGCTTTCAGAATAAAATAAAATATCTTAAAGTATACGACTGTTGGTGAAGTGTATTGACATTGAGAAGGATGTAAAAATGTTCTCAGCCATACTGAAAATTTTCGAACGTTCACAACACAATTAGGAGAGTCGTCGAAGTGATGTCTGACATGTATCATCGACAATCCAATTCAATTCCATTTTTTAATTCCATGTGCTTTGCGCAACGATTATCCCGTTTCATTAGACCCCTTCTAGCACTCGTTTAGTTCGAAGCTTCAAAACAAGATTTACCGTTCACATACTAATTGAAGTATGACAACAGTTGATAGTCACTCGTGCCTCACCTGATCGCCATGTGACATATTCCATTAGTTTCAGGTCGATGATTTTCATCATATGTTTACCTCTACCCGAGGGAGTGTGCAGCCTAGGCGTCTTCTCTCACCGCCAGCTTCACTGTGTTCGCTTCGAGATTTAATAATGGATCCAGAACTGTACATACGGGTTCTGTGGACCACTATTCAGAGGCAAGTCTTCCGAAAAGTCTTTCAGTTGCGGTATGAGTACGCTTAAAACGGTCGCCTCTGTCCGTAATTGTACTATCAGGTACGGGATTGTCACTGCAAGTTATTTTCACAGCGTTAATTTATTTAACAACGCACAGTTAGTGCTTAACATCTTGGTGACATCAAGATTGTTGGACAGTAATTTCTAGACTTTCACTTCATGTATAGCTCCCAAGGATGGTGTGAAATTAGCCGTTTGTGACTCTACACTTTCGATTACTTACTTTTTTTTACCCAAAGCGATTCCAGCTTTTGCCCATTTTCAGAAGTAAATGCCTGAAATCCGTGGTGTTGATCCTGTTTAGTAAACGATCTTGTGGAAATTCGCATGACGACAGATGCATAAATTGGTTGTACACTACTGACCATTAAAATTGCTACACCACGAAGATGACGTGCTACAGACGCGAAATTCAACCGACAGGAAGAAGATGCTGTGATATGCAAATGATTAGCTTTTCAGAGCATTCACACAAGGTTGGCGCCGGTGGCGACACCTAGAACGTGCTGACATGAGGAAAGTTTCCAACCGATTTTCTCATACACACACAGCAGTTGACCGGCGTTGCCTGGTGAAACGTTGTTGTGATGCCTCGTGTAAGGAGTAGAAATGCGTACAATCACGTTTCCGACGTTGACAAAGGTCGGATTGTAGCCTATTGCGATTGCAGTTTATCGTATCCCGACATTACTCATCGCGTTGGTCGAGATCCAATGACTGTTAACAGAATATGGAATCGGTGGGTTCAGGAAGGTAATACGGAACGCCGTGCTGGATCCCAACGGCCTCGTATCACTAGTAGTCGAGAAGACAGGCACCTTATCCGCATGGCTGTCACGGATCGTGCAGCCACGTCTCGATCCCTAAGTCAACAGATGGGGACGTTTGCAAGACAACAACCGCCTGCACGAACAGTTCGACGACGTTTCCAGCAGCATGGACTATCAGCTCGGAGACCATGGGTTCGGTTACCCTTGACGCTGCATCACAGACAGGAGCGCCTGCGATAGTGTACTCAACGACAAACCTGGATGCACGAATGGCAAAACGTCATTTTTTCGGGTGAATCCAGGTTCTGTTTAAAGCATCAAGATGGTCGCATCCGTGTTTGGCGACATCGCGGTGAACACGTATTGGAAGCGTGTATTCGTCATCGCCATACTGGCGTATCACCTGGCGTGATGGTTTGGGGTGGCATTGGTTACACGTCTCGGTCACCTCTTGTTCGCATTGACGGCACTTTGAACAGTGGACGTTACATTTAAGATGTGTCACGATCCGTGGCTCTACCCTTCATTCGATTCCTGCGAAACCCTACATTTCAGCAGGATAATGCACGACCGCATGTTGCAGGTCCTGTTACGGCCTTTCTGGATACAGAAAATGTTCGACTGCCGTCCTGGCCAGCACATTCTCCAGATCACTCACCAATTGAAAGCGTCTGGTCAATGGTGGCCGAGCAATTGGCTAGTCACAATATGCCAGTCACTACTCTTGATGAACTGTGGTATCGTGTTGAAGCTGCATGGGCAGCTGTACCTGTACACGCCATCCAAGCTCTGTTTGACAATGCCCAGACGTATCAAGGCCGTTATTACGGCCAGAGGTGATTGTTCTGGGTACTGATTTCTCAGGATCTATGCACCCAAATTGCATGAAAATGTAATCACATGTCAGTTCTAGTATAACATATTTGTCCAATGAATAACACTTCTTCTTGGTGTAGCAATTTTAATGGCCAGTAGTGCATGTTAACACAGTGAAGAACTCAAGTAGCAACATGTCTATAATGAAATGCACGATAAAGAGTGCCGTCAGTTACGCTCACTGAAACATAGGAAACAAAACGCACAGTAATACAACAACCCTCAGATGCCGAAGTGCTGTGATGTGGCTGCCGTCGCTGCGGGGATAGTTCGTTGTTCTGCTTTTCCAATGCAACTAATGAATAAGTACAAGAGATGCGTGAGGCCAACTCTTCATCCGTATATCCATACTGCCGCGTATCGCTTTCAGGGTAAAAGTAACATTGCTCGTAAATCAAACCCAAAACAGAAAGGAACGGTACTGAATGCGTGGTTGAGGGTGAAAAGTAAATTTGGCAGTACTGTTATCAACATAAAGTGCCGTAAGTGAATGGAACAAGTTTGTTCCCAAACTAAACACATACAGCATACTGTCGTCATTGGCACTGTCGTGTAGATATTTTCAGTGCAACGCAGATACAAGAATAAGTGGAGGTAGAAAATAAAATGAAAAGCAGTTGCTCCGCAACGAGCCACCGAAGACCAACGGCCCTTGCGGTAAGTTACTCAGGAAATACCCCTCAACAATCTCCGAAGCTCTTTCGAGTTTATTTTGTACAGAAGAGCACAATTTGTTTTCATTTCTACAACGTACTTAATGAGCAGCTCGCGTTTTCCGAAAACGTTACCGTTCAGCAATGAAACGAGGGCAGATGATGAGACGTCACCCTAGACGGTATTTGAATCTTATTCGAGATCAGAAAAAGATTTACGTGGGGAATGATCTCAGTTTACTTGAAGGGGTAATTTTCTTCAAGGAGTATCACAACCTGTAAGTACGAATTGTATTTAAGAGCACGCAGATCGGCCTGTTGTCATTTATGCCTTTCGGAAAATGGCGGGCTGGTTGTGGAGTGACATTTCAGAGAGGAAACACACAAACAGGTAAAAAAGAAGGACACTTGCAAAACCAAGTTTACTGATTAGCAAAGTTTGTGTACTCGGCAGTCCTCTGATAAGGTCACGGATATGTTGCACTTTAGAAAGGGGCATCCGGCCACCAAAACACGTGCCACATTCACAACAAGTGCTCATCAGGTGAGGCTCCTGAAATTAGAGCCGTATGCAGCTGAGAAGTTGAAGAAATATGAAGGACCTAGTTACGAAAGGTTGCATTTACGATGTGCAATATCGTTACAGTAAATCCTATAATTTGGATGCAAAATAGATTTCCGGATGGAGGTGAAAAAGTAAAAGTCCTCTAGTACGTTGGCTAGGGGAGGTCCCATTAGATCTGACAAAATGCCAAATTGGAAAAGCTTTCAGTCCTCATGCACTACGGCATCTTCTCTTCGAGAATTGTAAAAAAGTCGTTTTCAGATTATCTGTCGATAGTAAGTAACCATCATGAGTGCAAGTAGAGTTCAGTGTCATGTCTGTGATGCTGATGACGGTGAGGTAAAGAAGGGAGAGAGGCAAACCTAGTGCCTGCTCTTACCTTACTGCTCTGCACGTAGAGACTGCCGAATCTACCGTCTCCATTCAGTGGACGTTATCACCACCAGCAGTCACTCCACGATGCAATGCGGTAAGGTTCGGAATTTAACCCAGGAAACTGGCGCAAAGTCTGCCCCTTCCGGATCGAATATTGTCGATAAAAATACACGGTTATTCCAAATGATGGACCCATTTTGAAAAATTCGTATGTTTTCAAGTACAAATCCAAAATGAACAGGCTTTATGCCAATGAGATGTGGTGGTGGGAGGGCGGTGATGGTTTCAGAAGCGGCCAGTAGAGTTCGCGCGGCAATAGGGTCGTCATTCTCACTGTCAGCTGTGAGTGAAATGGCGACTGTGCAGCGCATAGTTTTCTGCGTCCTTGAGTTCGCGAAAAGTGAGTCGAAAATTGGAGTGCAGAGGGCATTTCGTACTAAATTCGGTATTCATCCTCTAACTCGCAAAAGAATTAGCCGTTGGTTTAAGCAATTTAAACAGATTGGGAGTGTGTGCAAAGGAAAAAGCACAGGCCGACCGTGTGTGTCAGAGGATGATGTCCGACGGATTCAAAGTTTTGTGCGCAGTCACAGTACGTCTACCAATAGAGCCAGTCGAGAACCTGGAATACCCCAACCAACTGTACGGAAAGTTGTGAGACGTCGTTTGCTGTACAAGCCCTACCGATTACAACTTGTGTAGAGAAGCGTCTAGCATTTTATACTTATGTGCCAACAAAGATGGAGGATGACACATTTCTACAGGGTGTAATTTTTAGCGATGAAGCGACGTTCCACCTTAGTGGAAAAGTCAACAGATACAATGTTCGCGTTTGGGATTTGGAAAATCCACATTCGCCATTGCAACGCGTAAGAGACTCACCGAAGATCGACGTGTTCTGAGCCGTATCCAGTACGAAGGTTTACGGACCATTTTTATTTGTGGAAGGAGTTGTAACGGGAATCACGTACCTGGACATGTTGGAACAATGGCTGTTCCTTCAAGTTATGGAAAATTCCTGACTTCACTTTCCAAAAGGATGGAGCTCCATCCCGTTGGCAGCGTGATGTACGAGGCTTTTTGAATGACTCCCTTCCTCAGCGCTGGATCGGTCGCAGGGGACTTGAGGACCCGGCTCTGCACTTCTGGCCACCGAGATCTCGTGATGTCACACCCTGCGACTATTTGTTAAGGGGTTACGTGAAGCAAGCTGTTTACGTCCCGTCTCTACAAACCACTCTGAACGATCTGCGGAACCGGATCACTGCTGCCGTGCACTCAGTAACAGCAGATACGCTTTCGCATGTGTGGGACGAGTTTGGCTACTGCGTCGATGTTTGCCGTGCAGCCAACGGTGGCCACATAGAACATTTATAACAATTATCACATTTCTAATTATTAAATAATTATTAAAAACTAATTAATTACAAATTATTAAAAATTATTAAATTTAGTAAATGGACATCAAACATTATGAAAAAGAACTTACAAACTTCCTCTTTTCATTCGAACAAAGCTTGTTCGTTTTGGTTGGTTGGTTGGTTGGTTTGGGGAAGGAGACCAGACAGCGTGGTCATCGGTCTTATCGGATAAGGGAAGAATGGGGAAGGAAGTCGGCCGTGCCCTTTCAGAGGAACCATCCTGGAGTGATTTAGGGAAATCACGGAAAACCTAAATCAGGATGGCCGGACGCGGGATTGAACCGTCGTCCTCCCGAATGCGAGTCCAGTGTCTAACCACTGCGCCACCACCCTCGGTGTTCGTTTTGGATTTGTACTTGAATAATTACGAAGTTTTGAAAATGGATCCATCATTTAGAGAATAACCCTGTATATTTCAGCATCAGAATTAGCACGGGCTACGTCCGAGTCGAGTGGCAGCGCATGAGAGTACATTTGCGACCACCGATACTGAGGCGGATTCTGAAAAGGGGTAACCCTGCTGATACCTGCTTACGGCTACACGCAAAGAGGGAAACTTCTATAAAAGCTGTCCACGAGACGGAGGCTTACCGCTGGTTAAGTTTCTCACCAGAAGAGCGCTGCACAAATGCTTCATAAACTATGATTCAAAAAAGCAAAAAAAAAAAAAAACCTTTAAGATACATTTTTAGCTTTAATGTATCTCACACACAACTTCCCACTACGTACATAGTGTATGGCAATAACGCATATGGAACTGAAGCGACGACGCCGGCCGCGGTGACCGTGCGGTTCTAGTGCTGCAGTCCGGAACCGCGGGGCTGCTACGTTCGCAGGTTCGAATCCTGCCTCGGGTATGGTTGTGTGTGATGTCCTTAGGTTAGTTAGGTTTAAGTAGTTCTAAGTTCTAGGGGACTGATGACCTAAGATGTTAAGTCCCATAGTGCTCAGAGCCATTTTAACCATTTTTTTGAACTGAAGCGACGAATGAGGATTTGTACCAAGGTCTGTTGAGCACTAGGCACATGCGCTAACCATTACGCCACCCTGGCTTTGCACAACTGCACGGAATACCCTAGCATTCCTCCCTCCTCAGCCCAAATTCCCGCTCACTCAGAAATGGTTCAAATGGCTCTGAGGACTATGGGACTTAACTTCTGAGGTCATGAGTCCCCTAGAACTTAGAACTACTTAAACCTAACTAACCTTGGGACATCACACACATCCATGCCCGAGGCAGGATTCTAACCTGCGACCGTAGCGGTCGCGCGGTTCCAGACTGTACCCATTCACTCCTTAACGCACTTCGATGCTGAGGTGCTATTCCATACAGTTGGAGGGTCTCTGCAATGCTGTTTGACTGTACTGAGCTCATCAAGCTTTGCATATTTATCTATTGGTATGCTGCTGACACTGTTAACTAATGCTCTATATGCAGCATGCTTTTGTGTCGCGGGATGACAATATGAGCTGTGTATGTTTATATCTGTAGTTGTCTTTCTGTAAACTTTGAAGATATGTGAACTGTTTTCTTTACTGATTTTAAGGTCTAAGAAGTTAATGCTGCCATTATTTTGTTACTAAATTATAAACCTGAAAATAATAATATTAACTTCTTCAAAAACTTGTTCAAAGTTTAATGCCTATTTCACTGAAAAAAAAATGTCTTTACCAACCACTCACCTACTATGTGCTATGAGATAAATACATCTACATATAAATATTTCATCTTCACTGCAAACTAGTAAGTTAACAATAGGAACTAGTTTATCTTAGCTTTTAATACTTTATGGATTGCTGTAAACAAATGATTGTGAAAGTGTTAAGTTGTGATGTACTTATTTTGTACTCTGTGCGCCAGACAGCGAAATTATCAACAAAAATGTAAGTAAATGCACTAAAAATGAGCTAATCGTATCTATCACTTCGTGTACACACGATAACATAGTCATCTTCCTGAACCGTCGTCTTATTCCATACATTACTTCACTAGCATACACCGCAAAGGAAACTAATCTCACTTCATTTTAATTACAATATAAAAGAACATGGGAATCCACCTGATGGTGGCAGCATACTGCCGAAACGTGTTGTGCTAGTAAAATGTTAGTAAAAGTGACTGTTGCAGTGTATACTATTTCATAAAAATCTTACAGTACAGCACAGTCGCAGTCCTCATACAGCACTCACATAAAATGCATAAGTTTAAATCTGGGAGTATCTGAAGCAGCGGGTGACTCGTAGCAGTTGACCACCTCACAGTTTGGTAACTCTGCGGGATCTAATCTAATCACTGGTCAGCGGCTGCTTCTGAAATGACATACCCGAGGAAACTTGTGGAAGCTCTCCCTCGTCGGATCGAGGAGTTATCGAGGCTAGAGATGGTGTTACATGTATTAGAGTGATGTCCCCGGGGACTGACCAACTTTTGATGGTAGTGCTTAACATACAGCTCACTATTTTTTTTAAAATCATCCACACTATCTAACCAGAATCACAAGCTTTTTAACGAAAGCAGTCATCTCCTGCAGCCTGCGGCCCTTCAGAAGTTGTCCGCTTCGGGACGCGTATTATTTGGATCTTTATTACTATATCCTCTCTGTCAACGAGAGAGTCCTCACAGATTGACTGTGTGTTGGCAGTGTGGCAATACGTCAAAAGGTCAGAGCTACGCTCAGCACCAACGTCAAATGTTGATTGGTTTAAGTTGCATCCAACTTAGTACGGACGATGTGTACTTGAAAATGTTCTCGTTGGCAGAGCGAAACTAGTCATAAAAAGTACATGTTAAGCTACCTATGACGATTTGTCTTTATATCGACAATGTTATGCTAATACTTGATCAGTGTATGACAATCGTCTTCTATAGGACTGTGACCAATGATGCTCTGTAGCGTTTAATCCGCCAGAGCTACGTCATGGAAAAAAAAAATCACATGTTTTGTGAAATGATCTGAGATGGTGTTACACAGTATTATCGTGAGTCTCAGGGGATTGATCGAATTTTGACAGTAGCGCTTACCATAGAGTTCGCTATAGTTTTTAAAATCATATCATACACATTATATAAATAGAATCACAAGCTATTTAACCAACGCAGTCATCGTCTGCAGGCGGCCCTTCAGAAATAGTCCGCTAAGGGGCGCATACTATTTGCAACTTTACTGGTATATTCTCTCTGCACGTCGGAAGTTCAGAGCTATGCTCAGCAGCATCGTCAAACATTGAGTGGTTTAAGTCGTATCCAGAGAGGGCGATGAGTACCTGAAGATGTTTTCGTCGGCAGTGCGAAACTGGACATAAAAAGTATGTATTCCGCTACCTCTGACGATTTGTCTTTATATTAATAATGCTATGCTAATACTAGATCGGCGTACGAGGATCGTCTCCAATAGGACTACGACCAAGTGAAGCTTTGTAGCGTTTCATCCAACGTGAAGCTAGACGACAGATTTACGTCATTGAGAAATGATCAAATGTTTTGTGTATCGATTTGAGTAAAAGTAAGAAATAAATTAGACTGAAAAAAAAAATTGACACGCCTTTGAATTATGCTCGAAATCATTTGTAGCAAGTGAGCCTTGTAGCAAGACAGCCATGTCAAATATTTCCCTAATCTATTTTCTTTCTGACTTTCAGTAAAGTCATTTCAAAAACGGCTGACTATTTTTTTCATTTTTTTAATTTTCTGGTTTTGTTCAGAAAGCGTGAAATATAATACACACAAATATCATTCGGATTATTATTAAAAGATCAGACATAAAGAGGAAGCAGAGAAGTTCCAGTTGATGTTGTGTAATTTGATATTTATTTTGATGATTCAAAGAATGAAGTTCACAATTCGTACTCCACCACATTTTTTATGCGCAAAATAGCTATACTCTTATGTAATAGAACCCAGTACGTTGTCCTCGATGGTGAGTGTTCATCGGAGGTGAGGGTATCATCTGGAGTGTCCCAGGGAAGTGTGGTAGATCCGCTGTTGTTTTCTATCTACATAAATGATGTTTTGGATAGGGTGGATAGCAATGTGAGGCTGTTTGCTGATGATGCTGTCGTGTACGGGAAGGTGTCGTCGTTGAGTGACTGTAGGAGGATACAAGATGATTGGACAGGATTTGTGATTGGTGTAAAGAATGGCAGCTGACTCTAAATCTAGATAAATGTAAATTAATGCACATGAATAGTAAAAAGAATCCCGTAATGTTTGAATACTCCATTAGTAGTGTAGCGCTTGACACAGTCACGTCGATTAAACATTTGGGCGTAACTTTGCAGAGCGATATGAAGTGGGACAAGCATGTAATGGCAGATGTGGGGAAGGGGGATAGTCGTCTTCGGTTCATTGGTAGAATTTTGGGAAGATGTGGTTCATCTGTAAAGGAGACCGCTTATAAAACACTAATACGACCTATTCTTGAGTACTGCTCGAGCGTTTGGGATCCCTATCAGGTCGGATTGAGGGAGGACATAGAAGGAATTCAGAGGCGGGCTGCTAGATTTCTTACTGGTAGGTTTGATCATCACGCGAGTGTTACGGAAATGCTTCACGAACTCGGGTGGGAGTCTCTAGAGGAAAGGAGGCGCTCTTTTCGTGAATCGCTACTGAGGAAATTTAGAGAATCAGCATTTGAGGCTGACTGCAGTAGAATTTTACTGCCGCCAACTTACACTTCGCGGAAAGACCACAAAGATAAGATAAGAGAGATTAGGGCTCGTACAGAGGCATATGGGCAGTCATTTTTCCCTCGTTCTGTTTGGGAGTGGAACAGGGAGAGAAGATGATAGTTGTGGTACGAGGTACCCTCCGCCACGCACCGTATGGTGGATTGCGGAGTATGTATGTAGATGTAGATGAACTCTCTGACATTTTATCTACATAGGTGCAGGTGTTCGTGAAATATTTCATTTTATCTCAAATCACTAATTATGTTTTCGGTAATTATACTGATAATTTTAACTGAATTGAAATATTTTTCGCAAAACTAGATCTAGTGCTGTCCATTTCTCATTCTTTGTTTGAATATGAAAGTTCGGGTAAAATGTTTTTTTTGAATCGTCAATTTAGTTTCTCTTGATTACTCTAGTTCTTACAAGCATTTAAATCTTTCTTTGCAAAACTAGACTTCCCGCTGGTCAATTTGATACCCCGTCTGCCCATTTCCCACTCTTCATTTGGCTGCGAAATTGCGGACAAAAATCGTAGTGTGATTTCTAGGAAGTCTCGTTTCCGCGGTGAGAGAAAAATGTAAGCAACGGAATTGCAATTTTGCGTATCCGTGCGTTCCACGATTAGAGCGCAAATGATGTGACGAGAAGCCCGCTCAATAAGCGTAATGGAAGCGAGGAGGAAAAAGAAAAGAAGGAAAGCGGCCGATGAGGACGACCTTGAGAGCGCAACGGGCGGAAGCGCGCGCAGAAGTCTGCCAGAGCGAGCAACGCCAGGAGCAATGACCAGGGGCACAGGCTGGCACCAGCCAGCAGCCGGCAGCCAGCGGCCCGAGAAACCAGCCGGGGGAGCCGGCCAGCGGCCGCCGCTACACGTGTTCTCCTCTCTGTGCCGTCAGTCTCACTTCAAACAAACGTTTCCTTAGCCTCACTTTGAACCTTTGCCAACCCCAAATAGAAAGTTCGAAATCCAATGATTCCATCTTCGTTATCGTCATCACCACCACTATCAACACCACCACCACCACCACATTGAAGGATCAGAGTGCCGCATATCTCGGTGAGTCAGCCTTATTCATGTCAGCTGTTCTTAGATCTTCCAAGACTTCTTTTCCATGTTGTACATGCACAGATGAGCAAAACATGATACTACTGCGAGAATGAATGCAGCCTGGTGGGGTTTCGGGCACCTCACGCGGTAAGGAAAGTACGCAGACTTTTTGGCTTGTACACGAGAGCATGCTGGAAATGTCTCCGTAATTTTTATGTAAAAGCTCTTAAAGCTTTTTAAACAAAACAAACTGTATTAGTAACCTACATTTTCATCCTTCATTGTGGTTACCTGACTTTCTTAGCAGGAGAGCGATATCTGAATTTGAAAAAAATGTAATATTCTTACTAGATATGTTTTACTTGCCCAGGTTTCAATACAATCATATACAAGCTGAAACGGGTATAAATCCAGATATTTCTCTAAGTATATGTGGTTCCCCAATATGTGTACGTTAACAAGTACACACAAGAAGTGTGCTGGCTGTTTTTTCTCTGCTTCTGTCTTCCTACAGACACATCACATTCTTGAACTGATGTTTTCTGCTCACTCGTAACTTCACCACTAGCTGGCATTCGCTTGTGGGTGTAGACTAACCGTTTTACGTCCGCTCAACACCTGACCTTCCGTTCAGGGGAAAATAAGCACTGCTTGCTGTTGCTACATGTACACACACCAAAAATGTTTTGCATCACCCCGGTTCCCAGAACTCCTGAAGACAGACGTTGACTGTGTATATTGTATCACAGACACAGTCCCTTTGACTGTTCAGAGATGTCACTCAATACGCCCAAAGATGTAAACAACCAAGCATGAGCAGCACCTATTAGACGGAGGGGGTCCGACAGCCGATGAGTTCCAGTCATTCCATTAGGAAGGAGGTACACGGCTCGTGTCGTCTGTAGTTCAAGCATGCCTAGACGGTCAATTTCGCGGTTCGATCGCGTCCCCATTGTTACTTTTTGCCAGGAAGGGCTCTCAAGAAGGGAAGTGTCCAGGCGTCTCGGAGTAAACTAAAGCGATGTTATTCGGACATGGAGGAGATACAGAGAGATACGAACTGTCGATGACATGCCTCGCTCAGGCCCCCAAGGGCTACTATTGCAGTGGATGACCGCTACCTACGGATTATGCCTCGGAGGAACCCCGACAGCAACGCCACCATGTTAAATATTGCTTTTCCTGCAGACAAAGGACGTCGTGCTACGGCTCAAACTGTGCGCAACAGGCTGCATAATGCGCAACTTCACTCCTGACGTCGATGGCGAGGTCCAAGTTTGCAGCCACGTAACCATGCAGCGCACTACAGATGGGACCAACAACATGCTGAATGGACCGCTCAGGATTGGCATCACGATCTCTTCATTGATGAAAGTCGCATATGCCTTCGGAGACGGTGTTTGGAGGCAACCCTATCAGGCTGAACGCCTTAGACGCACTGTCCAGCGAGTGCAGCAACGTGCTGTTATGGGATGTGCATTATGTGAGGCCGACGTACGCCGCTGGTGGTCGTGGAAGGCGCCGTAACGACTGCACTATACATGAATGCCATCCTCCGACCGATAGTGCAACCATATAGGCACCATATTGGCGAGGCATTCGTCTTCATGGAAGAGAATTAGCGCCCCCATCGTGCACATCTGGTGAATGGCTTCCTTCAGGGTAACGACATCGCTTGACTAGAGTGGCCAGCATGTTCTCCAGACATGAACCCTATCGAACATGCCTGGGATAGATTGAAAAGGGCTGTTTATGGACGACGTGACCCATCAACCACTCTGTAGCATCTACTCCGAATCGCCGTTGAGGTGTGGGACAATCTGGACGAACAGTGCCTCGATGAACTTGTGGATAGTATGCGACAACGAATACAGGCAGATATTAATGCAAGAGGACGTGCTACTGGGCATTAGAGGTACCGGTGTGTACAGCAATCTGGACCACCACCTCTGCAGGTCACACTGTATGGTCGTACAACATGCAATGTGGGGTTTTCATGAGCAATAAAAAGGGCAGAAATGATTTTATGTTGATCTCTATTCCAATTTTCTGTACAGGTTCCGGAATTCTCGGAACCGAGGTGATGCCGGTGTAGTTAATTATTCCGATCCGTCCAAATAAAACTTCTCTAACAAAGAGAATGCATTTTTTTTATTCTTCACGCCTACATATTTAGCTCTCAGCATGATCACTCTGGGGACCAACACATCCCTCCCAGTGAGAGACCAGTTTGTTTATAACGGCACTGCCGAACGTTTCACTTTGTTGACGGCAGCCACTACATCACCTCTTTTTTCGCTGCTTCATCGCTATCAAAGTAAAGTCCTCGAAGGTGTAATTTAAGTTTTTGAAACAACTGAATTTTGGTAGGGGGCTTCACGACAGTGAACTCTAGGCGTCGGATTGTTGCACATGTCTCAGCGCTCGTGTGTGGTCTGTCATTGTCGTACTGAAGGAGAGGGTGCTACATGTGTGGACAGACTCTTTGAATCCATTCTTTCAGTTTTCTGAAGGTCTTGCAGTGCCTTGCACAATTTATGGTGCTGCCTTTATATATGAATTAGAAATGCACCGCACCTTGAACATACCAGAACACTGTGAGCGTAGCTTCGCCTGCTGATGGCATGGTCTTGACATTTTTGGCGTCGCTGACCCTTTGTGGCGGAATTGTATATATGCACCTTTGTTTTCTGCGTCAAAATGGTGAACGCAGTTTTCAACACTTGTCACAATGCTGTTAAAGAACCCAATATGCTCACGCAAATGACTCAAAAGAAATTGTTGACAGGTTTTCAAACTCATCTGGTTCGTGTCAGGAGAGACCTTTCGAGCCACCCACTGTGCACACAGTTTTCTGAACCGCAGTTCTGCAACGATGGCCTGTCGTGACATGACACACCTACCTGAGTGCTGTCTCTGTCTTATCCGACGATATTCTCTGATGAGTTAATCAACCTGTTCCGATGAGTCTCGTCGGTTGCCGTATTCTGTCGTCCCCTCTGAGCTCTGCCACACACGTTTTCCTTCATTAGGGGCATGACCAACCCAACATTGTACATTACTGACGTCGACACAATCATCATCACCGGTACACAGCTTTCATTCTTCTATGGATTGCAATTGGAGGCATTCGATTACACCACGGTGTTTCTCGCGCACCGACCTACCTATATTACATACTGCCATATTACGCTCTACAATTCAGAGCCCTCTAGCGGCAGAGGGTTGAAACTTGCTTCAGCATGCATAACATGTATTACCTCAACCGATATGCAGAAAACAATAAAAAATTCGGACGCATGCCTTTTCCTAAGTACTGGTAGATAGCGTTTCGAAAGTGTATGGTTCATGGGTTTCCAATACCATGAACTGTCAGGTTCCCCAACTTGAAACCGTTGGTTGTGTGTGTGTGTGTGTGTGTGTGTGTGTGTGTATGTAGATATTTAAAAGCTTTTTTCCGTATTACAGACCTGTTGATAGTGCCGACGAACTCTGGGTACGGATTGTGGTTTCTGGATTCGAAGGTAGTAAAGTGAATGTCCTCAAGTGCATATCTCCCGTTTGGATCCCAGGGGATTCTACATGTACATCTACATTCATACGCCGCCGGCCACCTTGCGGTGTGTTCAAAAATGGTTCAAATGGCTCTGAGCACTATGGTACTTAACATTTGACGTCATCATGCCCTAGAACTTAAAACTACTGACACCGAACTAACCTAATGACATCACACACATCCATGCCCGAGGCAGGATTCGAACCAGCTACCGTAGCAGTCACGCGGTTCCGGACTGAAGAATATAATAATTCCAATCTCAAAGAAAGCAGGTTTTGACAGGTATGAAAATTTCCGGAACTATCAGTTTAATAAGTCGCGGTTCCAAAATACTAACATGAATTCTTTACAGACGAATGAAAAAACCTGTAGAAGCCGACCTCGGGGAAGACCTGTTTGGATTCCCTTCAAATGTTGGAACACGGGAGGCAATACTGACCGTATGACTTACCTTAGAAGATAGGTTAAGGAAATGCAAAGCTACGTTTCTAGAATTTGTAGACTTAGAGAAAGCTTATGACAATTTTGACTGGAATACTCTATTCAAAAGTCTGAAGGAGACAAGGGTAAAATACAGGGAGCGAAAGGCTATTTACAATTTTAACAGAAACCAGATGATAGTTATAAGAGTCGAAGGGCATGAAAGAGAAGGGAGTGAGACAGGGTTGTAGCCCATACCCGATCTTATTCAATCCGTATATTCTGCATATTGAGCAAGCAGTAAAGGAAACAAAACAAAAATTCGGAGTAGGAATTAAAATCCATGGAGAAGAAATAAAAACTTTGAGGTTAACCGACGACATTGTAATTCTGTCAGACACAGCAAAGAACTTGGAAGAGCAGATGCACAGAATGGACAGTGTCTTGAAAGGAGGACGTAAGATGAAACATCCAACAAAAGCAAAACGAGGATAATGGAATCAGGTGATGCTGAGGGTATTAGATTAGGAAATGAGACACTTAAAGTAGTAAATGAGTTTTGCTATTTGGGGAACAAAATAACTGATGATGCTCGAAGAAGATAGGATATAGATGATGCTCGAAGTAGAGAGGATATAAAATTTAGACTGGCAATGGCAAGGAAAGCGTTTCTGAAGAAGATAAATTTGTTAACATCGAGTATAGATTTAAGTGTCAGGGAGTCTGTCCTGAAAGTATTTGTATGGAATGTAGCCATGCACGGAAGTGCCACGTGGACGATAAACAGTTTGGACAAGAAGAGAGTAGAAGCTTTAGAAATGTGGTGCTACAGAAGAATACTGAAAATTAGGTTGATAGATCACGTACCTAATGAGGAAATATTGAATAGAATTGGGGAGAAGAGGAATTTGTGGCACAACTTGAGTAGAAGAAGGGATCGGTTGATAGGACACGTTCTGAGGCATGAAGGGATCACTAATTTAGTACTGGAGGGAAGCGTGGAGGGTAAAAATTGTAGAGGAAGACCAGGAGATGAATACTGTAAGCAGATTCAGGAGGATGTAGGCTGCAGTATTTATTCGGAGATGAAGAGACTTGGTCAGGATAGAGTAGCATGGAGAGCTGCATCAAACCATTATCTGGAATGAATACCACAACAACAACATTAGATTTTTTCTGGATAATGTATCTTATTTCCACGACTATTGTAATTTTTTACTTGTTCTATTACCTTGGCATAAATAACAATTTTTTATTTTATAGAGGATGTCTCTCCTGAGAGCTGTCAGTTGCATTTTCTCTGGTGTTTTGGCAGACATTTGCAGTCCTGTTTTTTTCACTTTTAAGATGGAATTTTACGTGCCTATTCCAGAGAGCGGTCCCAAACTACTATAGTACGATATTAGTTCTGCCGACAGGTACTCGTGTTAACAGGGACAGTAAAAATTGACGAATGACCAGCGACAGCGACAGCGACAGCGACAGCAGCGCCCTGGCTCACGAAAACTGCTGCCGCCATGCAGAAGCGCTGGAGTACCAGCTATTCTCGTTTTACTGTTCCTGTTAATATATATCGGTAAAACAAATATTGCACTAGACTAATCTCGTAGCGCTCCACCGAATTAGCACGTAAAATTCCATTTTAAAAATAATTTTGTTTGAAACGGGAAACAAACGGACGCATTCGTGTACGCTGGGCGTCACGTGAAATATGAGATATCCAGTATCTGTTTGGGTTGACATCAGCTACACGTTGCAAAAACAAAATTGAAAATATCTGCTGAAAGACCAGAGATTATTCTCCTGACGACGCGTACGAGAAACAACCGGTAGGTTCAACTCCTGTAAATGGCATTACTTTTGTCTTACCGTTACAGATTTCGTACTGTATTGTTGGCTCAGTAAGCTCAACTTGTGGACAGCGGTTTGCAGTTTATCTTCATCGTATATAAGCAGTTGGTCAGCAGTGGATAAATGTGTGTTTATTGGCGTTTCGTATAAAATTGTTAACCAAAGTGAACTACAAATTTCCGCTTTCTCAAAAAGTAGTCAAACTGTGCCTTAAAAAGTGCACGAGAGACCACACGCTTGTTTAAACCTCTGATCTGTTTCTATTTGTTCAGATATTTTGTATGAGTTTTAATATTTACTGTTGTGTTTTATATTCAGGTTGATTCAACAGGTTGCGCACTAATTGAAGCAACTAGTAGAGGAGTCAAAATGAAACTACTTTGGAATAGGAACTTATGGTCTTGGAAGTAATCCTGAGCCGATGAAAAATTTCGAATTTTAGGAGTAACAATGACAATCAATGTACACGCTTCTTAAGTTCTGTAAAGAAATTGTACTGATTGCTTAACAATGTTGTACATTACAGAAGATGCTCGAATCCTGCCTCGGGCATGGATGTGTGTGATGTCCTTAGGTTAGTTCGGTTTAAGTAGTTCTAAGTTCTAGGGGACTGATGAGCTCAGAAGTTAAGTCCCATAGTGCTCAGAGCCATTTGAACCATTTGCACAGAAGGTGTTCAAAATGGCGACCGCAACATCCAATACAGGCATAACATCTTCGTAGAAAATTCTGGCGCACTCGATCACGTACACCATGTATCGCTCGAACCTCATCAATCGATGCAAGTATTACGGCGAGAACCGTTCATTCGTCGGGAACTGGTGTGATCTATACGAGTCGTTGCCATGATCCCATGCCCTCGTAAAAAAACCAACCGTACGGACACAGAAACAGTAAATTATCTTTGATGACAATACAGCATATGTGTATTGATTGTCCTTGTTGTTCCTAACATTTCGGAACTTTCACTGCCACAGGCTTATTTCCAAGACTGTAAATTAACATTCCAATTTTGTTCAATGTCGAATCCTGTATCAGCTCCCTTAATTTGTGCGCAACTTTCTGAATAATTATGTTTGTAGTTCTACTATTATGCTTCAGAGAAGTAGTCTTTGGAGCATAATGGAAGAGAGAGGCTACTCTTAAGCATTTCATCTGATTATTCTATAATTATTAAGCATTTTGGTACCGTCATTCACGTAAATGAAAAATACAAAACTCGTTAACGTCATGCTGTTAAAAGCATCATCTTTGGCCTGTCCTTACGCTGTACACTGAAGCGCCAAAGAAACTGGTATAAACATGCGTACTCAAATACATGAGATACGTAAACATGTAGAATACGGCGCTGAGGTCAGCAACGCCTATATAAGACAAAAAGTGTCTGGCGTAGTTGTTAGATCGATTCCTGCTGCTACAGTGGCAGGTTATCAAGATTTAAGTGAGTCTGAATGCGGTGTTGTAGTCGGCGCACAAGCGATGCGACACAGCATCGCCGAAGTAGCGATGAAGTCGGTATTTTACCGTACGACCATCTCAGGAGTGTACCGTGAATATCAGGAATCCGGTAAAACATCAAATCTTCGACATCGCTGCTGCCGGAAAAAGATCCAGCAAGAACGGGACCAACGACGACTGAAGAGAATCGCTCAACGTGACAGAAGTGCAACCCTTCCGCAAATGGCTGTAGATTTCAGTGCTGGGCCATCAACAAGTCTCAGCGTGCGAACCATTCAATTTAACATCATCGATATCGGCTTTCGGAGCCGAGAGCCCTCTCGAGTACCCTTGATGACTGCATGACACAAAGCTTTACGCCTCCCCTGGGCCCGTCAATACCGACATTGGACTGTTGATAACTGGAAACATGTTGCCTGGTCGGACGAGTCTCCTTTCAAATTGTATCGAGCGGATGGACGTGTACGGGTATGGAGAGAACCTCATGATTCCATGGACCCTGCTTGTCAGCAGGGTACTGTTCAATCTGGTGGAGGCTTTGTAATGCTGTGTGGCATGTGCAGTTCGAATGACAAGGGGCCGCTGATACTTCTAGAGACGCCTCTGACAGGTGACACGTACGTAAGCATTTTGTCTGATTACCTGCATCCATTCATATCCATTATGCATTCCGACGGTCTTGGGCAATTCCTGCATGATGGTTCGAATTGCTACAGAGTGTCTCCAGGGACACTCTTCTGAGTTTAAACACTTCCGCTGGCCACCAAACTCCCCAGAGACGAACATTATTGAGCATATCTGGGATGCCTTGGAACGTGCTGTTCAGAAGAGATCTCCACTTCCTCGTACTCTTATGGATTTATAGACAGCTCTGCTGGATTCATGGTATCAGTTCTCCAAGCACTACTTCAGACATTAGTCGAGTCCGTGCCATGTCGTTTTGCGGTAGTTCTGCGTCTTGGGTCTTCAGTGCACATAAAGGAGTTTGTAATTATTTTGCATTATCATCAACAGCCATTTGACACCGGCTGCTCGTTAAAGACCTCCTCTAGACGTTTCTACACAATGAGATCTTCGGATAACGTCACGCACTATCCTTATATCAGGTCGTCGTCTCGCTCATTCCACGTGTCTTGGGACCCAGCGAAGAGCTTCTTCGGTCCACCTGCTATCCATTCCCCTGTATTTTCGATTAAAGTAAAATTTTGTTCGAAAATGAACAAGTCATACAAACTGTCTACAAAGGAAAAATCTGACAGAAATCTGTAATATTCACAGATGGATGTTTCTACGTATAATGCAGTTTCAGTCTATTCGTGATGTTTTTGGGAATTGGATCGAAATGTCTTTGTTGTAAATAAGTACTGAACGATCCAGATTCACAAGTGACGGTTCTAAAAAAAAACTTGACGGACTCTTAACGTACGACGGAATGCCACACGTCAGCAACTGGAAACAGCTTTAGATTATTTTACTGCTTGAGAGGCTGAATGCTTCTTCAAGCACACTGTTTTATTCCGTATGTCTCTAACCAGCTGTCTGAATTCGTCTGACTGTCAGTTTACGTAAGTAGCCACAAGTACTGTTGCTTCTTTACTGAGAGTTCACTGTTTCCTACATTGTCATATTTTTGCATCCCCTGACGATTTCGAAAAAGCGTAACTTCCAAAGTTCTAATCACTTAAGGATTTCGGTAATTACGAAGAAAACTACAGTGACTGGGATAAACATTAAGTGGTGAAAACAAGCTCTCAGTGCGTTGCTAGATCAGTAGACCTCCTCAGAAATAATGCTTATACAGGATACATCGCTCTTATGGTTGAAGGAAGGAAGCCAACGCTCGAAATGATATTCTGTAGTTTTGTTGCATTGTATGTACGTTTAGTAATTTTTGCCAATATTGCTCGTGGAGAACAGAGGGTTTTTTGGTGGTTTGAAATGACCATAAACAGTGTCGATAGCAAGAAACCTTTATTTTTGTGGTTGCTGGTTTCGGTCAGTTTTTGAACATCTTCAGACCTCAATCCGTGATGGTGGCGGTGAACGGAGCAGGTGTTACGACTCCGCGAACATCAACTGCTCGTATGTACGTTTGTCTTGCATAGGGGTCCGCTTCAGTAGCTGAGTGGTCAGCGTAAGGGGCTGCCATGCGGAGGACCCGACTTCTATTCCCGGTACTGCTAAGAATTTTTTCTGGGTAGGAGGCCTGGTACAAGGTGCATTCAGCCTTGTGATGTCAATTGGGAACTTCTTGGCTGCATAGTAACGGCTTCACGGTCTGGAACACGTACAAAACGGACCGGGAAAGCAGTATACTGGTCACGTGCCCTTCCATACCCATCTGCATTAAGTTGCTAGGCCGATGACAACCAATCCCATGGGCCTGCACGACCTGGCGAGGACCTCGTTATTAGGCAGTGCTTTTGAAAATAATAACCTATGGTTCGTACCACGTCAGAAGCTTTCGTATCCGACATTTGCTTGCTGATTATATCTATGATTAAAAAAACGTGTTTAACATACCGTCGATGGTGTGGTCATTAGAGCCGTAACACAAACTCGGATTGGGGATGGATAGAAAAGGAAACCGATCGTTCCCTTACGAAGAAAACTTCCCGGCCTTAAGCGACTTAAAAAAACCACGGATGACCTAATCAGATTACAAATTCATTGTCTTACAATTGCTCTGCCTCGCTGTTGAAATAATGCACTGTGAGGGCGAGGGCATCTGGAGGGTGCTTTGGGACTCTTGTTGTTCCATTTTCAATATTATGAACTGACAGACTCTAATGTAAGATCGTAGCTTCCATAGGCAGTGTGTCTGAATAAAACTATTTTGTGTACTAGGCCGCCGTCATTATGAAATATTAAAACAACTGAATTGCCGACGTTTCGTCCGACTTTGCCGTGGTTGTCTTCAGTACGACTGACTGCTAACAGTTAGTTGCCATGAAGAGAACCACTGCAAAGTCGGCATTAAAATTTCGTAATGACGCGTCCCAGTACACGAAATAATTTGTCTCAAATGATAGGCTCTTGTTAATGTCTGTCCAGTAGGCACGACGTGCGTCAACGCACTCGCTTGAGCCACATACTCTCTTTTACTTCAAAATTCCTCAAAAGTGCTATATCTTACACAGAATATATGAGATTTAATTCTCAGCGGTAGCCTCGTCTACTACTGTGCAAAAGTAACAATGTACACACTAGTGGTACGTCTATACAAGCTTTTACCGAACAGAGCCTGATTGCGGTCAAAGTATTTTGCAACATGACAGTTTTCATTTAAATTCGGATAGGTTTAACGCAGTGGCATTCACGAATCGACATTGTTCCGTATATATTTCATGTGATTTGAGGTACTTCATGCCTTGTACGCAAGGGAAAACCGTTAGGCCGTGAGCCTACTAAGAATGTATAGGTCTGTTTTAACCATGCTACGTATTCAAGTTCTTGCTTTCTGAATGGTATACACTGTCGTGTGTTAAATTACGGCTAACTTGCGTTTCAGTATATATGTGGTCGCTAACGTAAGCCTGTGCAGTGTCAATCCACTCGGAGATAAACTGGTTCGAATCCTGGTAGTTCAAATAGCTCTGAGCACTATGGGTCTGGACTTAACTGCTGAGGTCATCAGTCCCGTAGAACTTAGAACTACTTAAACCTAACTAACCTAAGGACATCACACACATCCCTGCCCGAGATCTGATTTGAATCGGTGACCGTAGCGAATCCTGGTAGTGGATGAGGTTTTCACTGCCAGGAATTGGCTGGGAAGTTGAAGAAAGTTGGTGCCGAAAGTTCATGATCACAAACCTTTGCGCCAATCTCCTGAATTAAATCGCAAACTTCTCCGGAGTGTCTCGTGAACTGAGGGTGATCCGTTTGTCAGATGGGGCTCATCGACCCTTTGGTGCTTTTCGAGAAGAGTAAGGTATGTGCTGGCACAGGGCTTCATCCTCTCCTTTCTCTCATCATACTCCCATCTTCATTATCATACAACGGAAATATAACACTACACGTTCCACGCTGCCTTTACGCTCACCCACACTCTAAAGATACACAGTCAACACAACTATCATATATCCTCAAGAAGAGTGACCAGTGTACCCAGTCGGCCGGTGTGACCGTGCGGTTCTAGGCGCTTCATTTTGGAACCGCGTGACCGCTACGGTCGCAGGTTCGAATCCTGCCTCGGGCATGGATGTGTGTAATGTCCTTAGGTTAGTTAGGTTTAAGTAGTTCTAAGTTCTAGGGGACTGATGACCACAGATGTTAAGTCCCATTGTGCTCAAAGCCATTTGAACCATTTTTTAACCAGTGTACGCGGAGAAAAGAAAACCCTTTCCGACAGACGGCTGAATCCACTTCATGGGATATTAATATATGGCCAAGAAAGCCATTCGACATTTACATCTTTTTTAACTACCGTTATACGATGGAAGGACAGTGACGGATCAGAGACAGGGTGATTCGTGTGGAATGTGCCACGTGGTCTTACATTATTATCCTTTTAGTTGTTCGTAGACGACACCAAAGATATCTAACGATGGAAGTCGGCGTTCAGCATATTCAGCCGAGGACATCCAAAAGCTATGACAGTCTCTGAAGGGAGATATTTGCTGTTGCACGCTAGAAGGAATCGGACCGCTGCGGCGGCACTGCTAAACTGTATCTTCCCTGCAGCCATCGCACGGATAACATGATCAAGTACTGTGGCTTGACAAAAGTGGTGGCCTTCGAGGTTGTACCACTCCCTACTTATTGCCACAGGAGGGCGTTTCTGCAGTCCGTAAATTAGTGGGAAAAAAATTGGGCAGAGGTATATTGTTGCAGAGCCGGATATCCAGATGGGATGGGATTGCTCAGAGGTACAGAAAAAAATACGCTGCATAGAATAAATTCCTTTGCTCATTCCTGAGTATATACGAGGGTTGGAACTTAAATAGTGGCAACTATGTATTCACGGCCGATACAAAAGGGTTACAAGTTTGCGCCTGTTTCTGTCCTTCCAAGTAGTCACCAGCATTGTGTAGAACCCGTTGCCAGGGATGTGGAAAGCGTAGTATACCGTTAGCAGAGCCTGTTCTGTTGATGGTGCGAATGGAGCGCTCTACTGCCTGTCGAATCTCTGGAACAGTTCTGAAACGAATGCCACAAAGCGGTTCCTTCATCTTCGGAACCCAATGAAAGTCACAAGGACTTAAGTCTGGGGAGTATGGTGGATAGTACAGTACTTTCCAGTCCCATCGACCGAACAGAGCAGCCACAGATTGCGCTGTATGCGCCCGCGCCTTGCCGTGCAAAATAATGGGTGGGTTGCGCAGGGAGTGTCACCGCTTCTTTCGCAAAGTTGGTCGCAGGTGATGCTCCAAAACCGAACAGTAATACTGTGCATTGACGGTCTGCCGTGGAGGAACGTAATGCGTTAGGATAACACCATCACAGTCGTACACGGGAATCACCGTTACGTTAGACCGCTCACTCACAAGTGACTGCGTTTCCCTCGATTGTGCGCACGCCGGTGACGTGGGACGGGCGAGTCCATTTGCTCGGAGGTAAGGTAGGTATGTCAACAACGTGTGCTATCAGCGACAGTAGTAGATTCCATTGCATAGTGTCTCCGCAGCAGTGTTGCAACTATTTAAGTTCCAACCTACTAATTGCGTTGTTCACAAGTGACAGATTGAAGCGTTATGTAAAACCGGTATTCAAATTTGGGTCACTGCTCTTAATGGGCAGTGCCTTATGCGTTACTCAGTCCAAGCATGTTTCACAGGCTGACTCGATGCCAATGGAAGAGACCGCGACAAGTTGATGCCTTGGCTACGACTGTCAGGCGTGCTTGAATGGTGTAATTTGCAGCGGAGGATGGCTTAGAATCCTCTTCCGGCATAGGGTTTCAGAGTGCCACATATCATCAATCCCCTTGACGCAAACGGAATGACGTACTATTATTTCATCCTACAAAACGACAATGAGGTACCACGTAGAAAGACAATGAAAGCTGTATTTGTTTACTAGGCAATCACAGGGCGTTTCCTTGTTACCTATTCGTCCTAAAGTGCTATTAGATAGGAAATGGGGGCACTTGAACCTATAGAGTAAAATCAAAGTAATATTATTTATATTTTAAAAGCATAGTAAGTAAAGCACAAAATTATACTAGTAAAATATTTTATAAATTAGCTGAAATATTAATAGAGCACAAAATCTGAGCTCTACTTTGCGCTTCAATAGCAGAAATAAAACGCGTTTTGAACAAAAGTGATATTTTCTATCTTCTATGTATTAAAATCTCTTCCTAGTTCCATAGCTAATGTTAGCCTTAAAACGGCCATTTTGAATGGCAACGTTTGAAATTATGAGGGCGTGCCGAAACGTAAAGCCCCCGAATTCATTATGTGAAAACTCTTATAGCTTTTTAAATAAAACAAATATTATTGACATTCTACATCTTTATTCTTCATGTCTACATATTTATTTCTTAACGCATGTCACCCTGGCGACGAAAATATTTCTCCCAGCGAGATCACTTTGTTGATACCGTCACTGTTGAGTTTGTTGACGAAGCCACGAACACTATCATAGCGAAGTCCTCGAAGACGTTTTTAAGTTTTGGAAAGAGATGAAAAACGGATGGGGTCAACTCGGGACTATACGAGGATGAACGATGACAATGAACCCAAGGCGTCGGATTGTTGCAGATGGCGCAGCGCTCAATATGGTCTGGCCTTGTCATGCTGTAAGAGAGCGTGTCCCATCTGTGGACGAACTGTTTGAATTCGAAACTCAAGCAGTACGCTATTTCTCACTCACCGACACAGTTGCGTTACCCACCGGCATGTTACACGGTACAATTCGGAGCCCTCTAGCAACAGAGGGCTGCAAGTGTGCATACATGAAGGACAAAGATGTAGAATGTTAATAAAATTTGTTTTATTTAAAAAGATTTAAAAGTTTTCACAGAAAAATTCAGAGGCATTAGTTTTCAGCACGCTCTCGTAATAATCGTTTATGAACAACCCACAGTGCGAAAGAAGCAGTGATCTTCAAATACCTATTGGCTATACCAATGTGTGCAGGATCAACCACTGAAAGCAGTTTGTGCTCTCTGATTTTAAAAACACGAACGTTCTACAACTCTGCGCTATGCCTTTTGTCGACAGTTAAGTACTGCGTGTCTTTCCATTGTGAGCAACTAAACCTCGTATGTAACGATCATTGTGTCGCACGTCTAAGGGACAGTATTCTCTATCAAACACTTTAGAAGGTGTTTGGACACAGCTTGGCACTTACATCATTCAAGGCGCAAATTTCGAAATTACGTCAAAGGAACATGGAAAGATGCATTCATTCTGCCTACAGGCTCTGAAGGAGCAACGGCACCGACCGGCCGCCATGTCATCCTCAGCCCTTAGGCGTCAACGGATGCGGATACGGAGGGGCAAACGGTCAGCACACCGCTCTCCAGGCCGTTGTCAATTTTCGTGACCGGTGCCACTACTTCTCAGGCAAGTAGCTCTTCAATTGCCCTCACAAGGGCTGAGTGCACCCCGCTTGCCTACAGCGCGCGGCAGACCTGGTCGGTGACCCATCCACGTGCTAGCCAAGCCCGACAGCGCTTAACTTCGGTGATCTGACGAGAACCGCTGATACCACTGCGGCAAGGCTCTTGGCTCCCTACAGAAGAGGAAACTGAAAATTTTTCGCCGTTGCATTTGTCTGGAAACGTTTACAGTCACGGCCCTCATTTCTGTCCTGTATTTACAAAATCCTTTGCTGTTTACAAGTATTACTCATAAGTCACAGAGAATTTTACGGGCTGAATTGAAACGATCATATTACAGTAAGTGAGAAGGTAGACGAACGATAGAAAATTTGCTCCAGAAATTCGTCACGGTTTTCGCAGCCATGGAAGCTGGCATTGTGGTACTAACTCCTACGGTTTCTTGGTGACTGGAAAGCTTTCACTTTTGTTTAAACCTATGTTATCATTAATTTTCCTGTCTCTCAAACTTTCGAGCCCTGAGAGGTACACTTTCACTCAAAAAAGTCTGCTAGAATGTTGAAACTTTATAGTTGCACACTGTTTCTCAAGAAACAAAGTAAGGAATACGCTTGTGCTTGAGGCTTTAAAGGAGGTCTTATTTCTCCATTCCCCGCTGCCTTAGGTGGAGTCAGTTTTGTAAAATAAATCTCGCGATAAATTTTTCGAAAAGCTCTATGTCAACTTCATCTGAATCGACGCTAAATGTCACAGTCACCTTAACAAACGAATAATTGTTTGGTGGGAATGTCGAAACCGTTCTGGAATAGCATAAGGAAATTTTTAAAAGAGGTCTGATGCGTTGAAAACGTAATAAATACAAGTCGTTTCGTTTTTAGTCCGTTTCGGTTGTATCTGAAGACATCACGATTTATACGTGGGCGTTTCGGTTGTATCTAAATGGCTCTGAGCACTATGGGACTTAACATCTGAGGTCATCAGTCCCCTAGAACTTAGAACTACTTAAACCTAACTAACCTAAGGACATCACACGCATCCATGTCCGAGGCAGGATTCGAACCTGCGACCGTAGCGGTCGCGCGGTTCCAGACTGTAGCGCCAAGAACCGCTCGGCCACTTCGGTCGGCTCGGTTGTATCTGAAGACATCACGATTTCTACGTGGGTAAAGGAGAGAAGTTGCAGAGTGAATTTTTTCCAGAACGTTAGAGGCCAAGCACTGTGCAGTTTCAGTCACTGTCTGTTTTAAGTTGAGTGTCAGGTAGTCATCTGACTCTTGCTCTCTAATAGGTTTCCCTCCTGTCATTTAAATTCTTGATGTTACTTACGCGACTTACTAGCCGTACAAAATAATGAGAAAATGGAAGGAGACGAATAACTTACCAAAGATGGAAATGAATAGTTTGTTATTTCACTGCAATAAACAGCTATATGTAATCTGATGTATGACTTGGTGGTGGTCTAGAGTTAAACCGCATGCTTGGAAACCGAGGGGTCGCGACACTAAATCGTGGCTAGCCCACGGAAATTTTCAGTCTGCCTTTATCCTAAGGTTCCCATGTCAACGCCGAGAAGGCACAGAGATGACATGTGGCTCGGATTTCACGTTCCCTGCAGGTCACCCTTCCTAGGTTGAATAGCTGCGCGTGTCGTCGAAGTTGAAAGACTTGCAGTCGGCCATTGAGCCACACGAAATTATTACTATTATTAACTGATGCATCACGTAAGGCAGTACTGAAATTAATACTGGTAGTTATTAGTGCGAATCAGAAAGTAAAGTTAAAGAAAAGTAGCACGCTTATGTAATCAATGACGATTCCATACGTTCCACATTGGAACAAATGGGGTACTTGGTAAACAATAGAGTTGCGGCGCAGAGTGCTGTGGTGCGGAACGTTGGATTAATAGAAATGTATTGTACGAAACAGCTGATGGCAGTGGAATTACAATATATGGGAGCAAAATTTCAAATTCTTGACTGTTGGGGTATTTTTTAATGATTTGTTCATCGAGTAACAAATGTACAAAGAAAAGTGTGAAAATTACGTTACATTTGTAGTAACATATAATTGAGAGATATTATTTACAAAACTGGAGAAGAAAAGAATCGAAGGGTTTGACATCTGGAGTTGTAGAAGGATACAGAAAATTAGCCGCACGGGATTAGCCGATTGGTCAGGGGCGCTGCAGTCATGGACTGTGCGGCTGGTCCCGGCAGAGGTTCGAGTCCTCCCTCGGGCATGGGTGTGTGTGTTTGTCCTTATGATAATTTAGGTTAAATAGTGTGTAAGCTTAGGGACTGATAACCTTAGCAGTTAAGTCCCATAAGATTTCACACACACACACGCGCGCGCGCGCGCACACACACACACTGAAAATTAGGTGCTGATAAGAAATGAAGAGTGTCTCCGAAGAACCAACGAGGATAGAAATATGCGCAAAACATTGACAAGAAGAGGAACTACATGGGGGGGGGGGGGGGGCAGGGAATAGCTTTCATGATGCTAGGCCGGCCGCTGGTGGCCGAGCGGTTCTGGCGCTACAGGCTACAGTCTGGAACCGCGCGACCGCTACGGTCGCAGTTTCGAATCCTGCCTTGGGCATGGACGTGTGTATTGTCCTTAGGTTAGTTAGGTTTAAGTAGTTCTAAGTTCTAGGGGACTTATGACCTCTGCAGTTGAGTCCCATAGTGCTCATAGCCATTTGAACCATTTGAACCATGATGCTAGATGGAATTATAGAGCGTAAAAACTGTATGTGAGAACAGTATTTAGAATATATCCAACAAATAATTGAGGACGTTGGTTGAAAGTGCTGCTCTGAGTTGGGTTGCTTTGGGGAAGGTGACCAGACAGCGAGATCATCAGTCTCATCGGATTAGAGAAGGATGGGGAAGGAAGTCGGCCGTGCCCTTTGAAAGGAACCATCCCGGCATTTGCCTGGAGCGATTTAGGGAAATCACGGAAAACCCAAATCGGGATGGCCGGACGCGGGATTGAACCGTCGTCCTCCCGAATGCGAGTCCAGTGTCTAACCACTACGCCACCTCGCTCGGTGCTGCTCTGAGATGGGGAGGTTGGCACAAGAGAGGAAGTCGTAGAGCGGTGCGTCAAACCAGATGTTGTAGCGTACACTAAAAGTATGACCTTTTACCACATTCCGAGTAATTTGCCAACCATTAATAAGTTCTGTCTTTTTCTGATATATCTCATGTTTTCCATCAGGCAGGAAACAATCTATAATGAGGTAAAAGTGGTACATTCTCGTTTTGACAGGTGCACAAACCAGTCTGATAAAGAAAACCCGATTCTCGCCAATTTTAATTTTTTTGCTTCTTAAATTAAGTCTAGCGCTCAGCCAGTTGAGCGCTTCCCACGTCTCCTGACAGTACCGTATCCTTACGAAAGATAACGAAGCGGCAGTTACGTCTCATCGTTAATTCTTACGTCCGGTTTACTGGGCATGTTAAGTGGCTTCCGTGTTACCTGCCGCCTTCGTATCGTTACAGTTTGTCGTATGAGGCAACATAACACTGCCTCCGGCGCCTTCTGGAAGCGGCAGCTCTGTCTAACAGTTAATTATTACATCAACATGCAGCGGAAGTTAGACAATGACACGGCCATTCAATCGCATGTTGTCGACAGGTAATTACTGCAGTTAGTAGCTTCTAAATGGGATGGTGCGACCGTTAGCTTCTGTCACGTCAGATATGGTTTCTGCAAGTGTAGCAGTTTCATAAATACCAAAATACAGTTTTTTAAAGTCATAAACAACTAAGTTCTAAGCAAACGCACTAACAGCACTAAAGTCAACAAACACATAACCGCAACGAAATACGGGAAAAAATATTTTCAAAATGGTCCTGAGCACCATGGGACTTAACATCTTATGTCATCAGCCCCCTAAAACTTAGAACTACTTAAACCTAACTAACCTAAGGACATCACACACATCAATGCCCGAGGCAGAATTCGAACTTGCGATCGTAGCAGTCCCGCGGTTCCGGACTGCAGCGCCTAGAACCCCACAGCCACCAGGCCGGCAAAAGTATTTTCATTTACTTGATGAGGAAGTAGGGTATGTTCTTCTCCTTCAGTTCGATCTCTTATGAAATTACTACCTGTCGAGGAGGAGCAATTCTAAGTCAACTTCAAGAGTGACGTGTAATGCACGTCCAACTTACAGTCAGATATGACAGACTGGTTATTAGTTTCAAACAGCATGTAAGCATGTGACTTTGAAGTTTTGCTAGACCGTAGAATTATCCACATCTCAGCACGAAAAATTTCAGAAAACATGTAATTTTCATTGTTTCTAAAGGCTAATAATGTCAGTCATCTTACATTTCCATACTGACAAAGCCTTAGATTTGATAGTGTCAGACCTCCCAGAAAGCAGGAGGGGTCGAGTAGTTTGTTATCACCTTGATAACACAACTGACGGAACCTCTTGAACGAAATGCAAAATATTGCAATGGTCATTTATGAATTTTTATGAAGTGAATGACGAATTAGTATCCTTAAGTCGGGAAAAATAAATATAAAAGAATAACCCAATTATATAAAAAAATTAACACGAGATTTGTATGTGTTATTACTAAAGCAGTGTAGCTCGAAAGTGCCACATGCAAAATATCGATGTTGCATTCTCAAACTCAGTGGATAGCAGAAAACTACTTGGTTGAAAGTAGGATAGCGGAACTTATAGCCAGGGAAAAGACAGTTTGGGTAACCAATCCCATCGAGTGACCCCGAGACATTTATCAGAGGCGCAGAGACAGTTAAAGAGGGTTCGGGATTGACAGACATCAGTAAATTAAAGGCAGGTGACACTCAAAGTCAGAAAACTGCTTGTAATTCCTACCTCTTTTGTTCGTAAACTGTGGTAAAAATTCATATTCACAGTTCAGTAATCCAGTAGTTATGTGCGAGGACGCCATCGGATATCATGTGCTCAAAGGCAGTTATTTTGTGCACTCGAAGAAACAGGATTGAGAACATGCGCCAAAATCGATTTGCTGTCTCTGGAGTCATCGAAGCATCACTTTATAAATTAGTGTTTGTGGAAGGCTTCATGCACCCGGAACGTGTGAGAAGTTAGCGTCTACACGTGTCACATCTCTGCACATCTCAGAACGGGGTTTCGGCAGAGGGTATGTGAACATTTTAACTGGACTGCAACTCCCTGGGCACGCATCAGTTATTGGTGCATGATACACTAAGCCTTCCTTTCCGCGTGATGCACTGGCCTCTAATGAGCATCTTCGTGACTATTGCGCAGTTACTAAGCGAACCCGTGATGAAACACCCCATTACTTTTTGGATCTTCTAAATCTCCTACATTACTGCTACATCTACATGACTACTTCGCAGTTCACACTAAGTGCTTGATGGAACCATCTTCAGACTACTCTTATGTTCCACTCATGAACAGCATGCGGGAAGAACGAACGCTTACGTGTTTCTGATTTCCCTTATTCTTTTTTATTACTGTGATCATTTCTCCCTATGGATGGGCGTCAAAAAAGTATTTTCGCATTGAGAGGAGAAATTTGGTGATTGAAATTTCGTGAAAATATCTCGCCACAACGAATAATGCTTTTGTTTTAATGACTGCCAACTCAACTTTCTTATTATATCAGTGTCACTGTCTTCCCTGTTTCGCTATTATTCGAAACGAGCTGCCGCCTTAGAATTTTTTCCATATCCTCTGTCAATACTATATGACGCGGATCACATACCGCGCAGCAATACTCCAGAAGAGGAGAAGCATATTGCAGTAGATCTGTTGCATCTTCTAAGTGTTCTGCCAATAAAACGCAGTCTTCATTTTGCCCTCCCCATATGATTTTCTACGTGATCTTTCCAATTTAATGTTTTCGTAATTAGACTCCCTGGGTGTTTAGTTGAATTGTCATCTTTAAATTTACGCGATTTGTTCAAATGGCTCTGAACACTATGGGACTCAACTTCTGAGGTCATCAGTCCGCTAGAACCTAGAACAACTTAAACCTAACTAATCTAAGGACATCACACACTTCCATGACCGAGGCAGGATTCGAACCTGCGACTGTATCGGTCGCGCAGTTCCAGACTGTAGCGCCTAGAACCGCTCGGCCACCCCGGCCGGTGAACGTGATTTGTCTTGTAACCGAAATTTAACGAATTCCTTTTAGTACCCATATGAATGACTGCACGTTTTTCATTATAACATCTTTTTCATTAGAGTCTTGCCTATAGAATTTTGCAGTTGTTTTTGATCTTTTGGTGAATTTACTGGTCAGTAAAGGACATCATCTGTAAACATTCTACGAGGGCTGTTCGGCTCGCCTCCTAAATATTTTATATGGATTAGGAAGAAGTCTGGAACGGTAGCACTTCCTTGGGGAACGCCAGATATCATGTCTCTTTTACTTGATGACTTTCCGTCAATTACACGAACTGTGACGTTTATGACAGGAAATCACGAATCGAGTCACATGAGTGAGACTATACCCCACAGGCACATAATTTGATTAGAATCCGCTTGTGAGGAACAATGTCAAAAGCCTTCTGAAATTTAAAAATATGCAATCAATTTGACATCCTCTGTCGATAGCTTATTATTTCGCGTGAAAAAAGAGCTAGTTGTGTTTCAAAAGAACAATGTTTTCCGAATCCGAGCAGTCTATAAGTTAATAGAAATTTTTCTTGATGGTAGTTCACAATGAGAGTATATGTTCCGAAATCACACTGTAAACCGACGTTAGTGATATAGTAGTTAGGCGGATTACTCCTACTGTCTTTCTTGAGTATTGGTGTGACTTTAACAACTTTCCAGTGTTTATATACGGATCTTTCGTCGAGCGAATGGTTGAAGCTGTTACCGGGGATAGACAAAAATATGAAAGCACTAAAAATATGATACATTATCATGGCTAATGCAGGCTAGGAAATCGTTAGCATTCAAAACACCTTCCAGTCGTCTCCGAATGAATAAATACAAGGCCTTATACAATCACTTCCTGCAATGTAGTGGAATGTTCAGGTAACCATGATGGAAGTGGATAACCGTCACATTCCCTTCTCAACTAAGTAGACCAGGAAGGCTCAACAATAGCGAGGGCTGTGTTAACAGGGCCCCTATCGTTTTGTAACATAGACTGACCATTGGAGAACAGACAATGTATGGACCTGATCATCCAAAATGGTCACATCGTCCTTGGCAGTAATGTGACCTTGCAAAGTGCAGATGTAATATCACGTGTAGGCTGTCCAAATAGTCACCGGTCCCCCACTACGTTGTAATGGCTGGTTCAAATGGCTCTGAGCACTATGGGACTTAAATTCTAAGGTCATCAGTCCCCTAGAACTGAGAACTACTTAAACCTAACTAACCTAAGGACGTCACACACATCCATGCCCGAGTCAGGATTCGAACCTACGACCGTAGCGGTCGCGCGGTTCCAGACTGAAGCGCCTAGAACCGTTCGGCCACTCCGGCCGGCATATGTTTCAATCTCGGAATGTAATTTCCGCCAGAAGTTTGAATCAGTGTGAAAAAAGACCTATTCGACCAAACGACCATCTGTCATTGCGCTACAGTCCCGGTTTTTAGCTTCGGAACCACGTTTCCGTCTTACGGGCATTTGCGTCACTGATGTGTGGTTTCGGAAATCCAGCTCCCTCTTCTTATGGAGCCTCTTTCGTGTTGTTTTCGTGTTGATAGGATTTGCGAGTACAACATTCAGTTCGCAGTGAGTTTTGCAGCTAACGATCTCTTAATTTTCGTCACAATTCTCTTCAATGACCGTCTGTCATGATCACTCAACACACACTTGCTTCTGCGTTGTGGCTTAGTGGATGCTGTTTTACCACTTTCCCTGTAAGCGACAGCACAAGCACCAAGCACTTCGGCTGCCCTGGTTGCAGAAGCATACGAGCACGAACATTTGCCTACGAATGAGGTCGCTTAGATCCGACATACACAGAAAACGGTTCTCACCACTACTAACACTTGCAACGTACTGAAGACATTGCAATAAAAGTCGTTCGTGGTCACATACAACAGCGCAAGCTTCGGGCTTGGGTAGCATCTTCATTTCTGCTCAAGGATGCATCTCTCGCGATGTTTTCGTATTTTTGTCCAACCCTTGTGAATCAGCATACTTAGAAAGGAACCTAATTGGTATACAGTCTGAACCGGAAGACATGGCTTTATTTAATTATATAAGTTACACGTACTTGGGCTGTTGCCGAAGGTAACGATTTCATGGTTCAAATGGCTCTGAGCACTATGGGACTTAACATCGAAGGTCGTCAGTCCCCTAAAACTTAGAAATACTTAAACCCAACTAACCTAGGGACATCATACACATCCATGCCCGAGGGAGGATTCGAACCTGCGACCCTAGCAGTCGCGCGGATCCGGACTGAAGCGCCTAGAACCGCTCGGCGACAACGGCCAGCGAACGATTTTATCTCACAAGACCATACCGATCGACATATCACGTTTCGGTGACATTGACTATACAAGTAGAGGTGTGCTAGCTTGAGGAGGACCCTGAAAGAGGACGAATCTTGTCTTTTCAAAAGAGCTTCTCGCCTTACTTGATTTATGGAAGGTATAGAAATTCTAAGTCCAGATGGCTGACGCACCTTATTGACGAATGTCTTCAATAACAGACACTGCAGTAGGTGGAGCGACTCGCTTGATATCTTCCGCTTAACCCGTTGCGGCATATTTTAGATACGGATGTTCCTGGCAGGTGTGTCGCGGCCGAAAGTCCCCCTTCCCAGTCCCTCGCCGAGCTTCGAGCGACTGTGCAAGAGCAAGGTCGTTCACTTCGCACGTGGCACACAAGCACTACCACTAAAAACACAGCCCATCTCTGAGCCTGTTGCACGACTGACAGGCTTAATGACTCTCCTATAGCTGTCAGTTGTACTCTAAGCAACGGAAAAATTTCTTTTAGCCATTTAAAACTTAATCGGCGAGACAAATACGAAACGGAACAGCTCGCGCTAATTTTGAACTACTTCTCCTGCCGTACTAGTGTAGTTTTCGACCTTGCTCTCCATTGTCCAGTCACATGAATGTAACCACCTGTCAAAAGCGTTAATACATTACTGGCCATTAAAATTGCTACACCAAGAAGAAATGCAGATGATAAACGAGTATTCATTGGACAAATATATTATACTAGAACTGATATGTGATTACATTTTCAAGCAATGTGGGTGCATAGATACTGAGAAATCAGTACCCAGAACAACCACCTGTGGCCGTAATAACGGACTTGATACACCTGGGCTTTGGGTAAAAAAGAATTTGGTTGGCGTGTACAGGTGCAGCTGCCCATGCAGCTTCAACACGATACCACAGTTCATCAAGAGTAGTGACTGGCGTATTGTGACGAGCCAGTTGCTCGGCCACCATTGACCAGACGTTTTCAATTGGTGAGAGATCTGGAGAATGTGCTGGCCAGGGCAGCAGTCGAACATTTTATGTATCCAGAAAGGCCCGCACAGGACCTGCAACATGCGGTCGTGCATTATCCTGCTGAAATGTAGGATTTCGCAGGGATCGAATGAAGGGTAGAGTTACGGGTCATAACACATCTGAAATGTAACGTCCACTGCTCAAAGTGCCGACAATGCGAACAAGAGGTGACCGAGACGTGTAACCAATGGCACCCCATATCATCACGCCGGGTGATACGCCAGTATGGCGATGACGAATACACGCTTCCAATGTGCGTTCACCGCGATGTCACCAAAACACGGATGCGGCCATCATAATGCTGTAAACAGAACCTGGATTCATACGAAAAAATGACGTTTTCCCATTCGTGCACCCAGGTTTGTCGTTGAGTACACCATCGCAGGCGCTCCTCTTTTTGATGCAGCGTCAAGGGTAACCGCAGCCATGGTTTCCGAGCTGATAGTCCATGCTGCTGCAAACGTCGTCGAACTGTTCGCACAGATGGTTGTTGTCTTGCAGACGTCCCCATCTGTTGACTCAGGGATCGAGACGTGGCTGCACGATCCGTTACAGCCATGCGGATAAGATGCCTGTCATCTCGACTGCTAGTGATACGAGGTCGTTGGGATCCAGCACGGCGTTCCGTATTTCCCTCCTGAACCCACCGATTCCATATTCTGCTAGCAGTCATTGGATCTCGACCAACGCGAGCAGCGATGTCGCGATACGATAATCCGCAATCGTGATAGACTACAATCCGACCTTTATCAAAGTCGGAAACGTGATGCTACGCGTTTCTCCTCCCTACACGAGGCATCACAACAGCGTTTCACCAGGCAACGCCAGTCAACTGCTGTTTGTGTATGAGAAATCGGTTGGAAACTTTCCTCATGTCAGCACGTTGTAGGTGTCGCCACCGGCGCCAACCTTGTGCGAATGCTCTGAAAAGCTGATCATTTACATATCACAGCATCTTCTTCCTGTCGGTTAAATTTCGCGTCTGTAGCATGTCATCTTCGTGGTGTAGCAATTTTAGTGGCCAGTAGTATAGCTAGCAGCAGCAAGAGAGTCAGTGAGGTTCTGGAAGGCATGACAGGGATGTGAAGATATGCCTACCCTAGTGTCGTGGCTAGCTGCGCTAGTTATCTCGCTTGAGGAACAATGGCATGAACAGCCTGATCGAAGTGGTTCCGCAGATTCCAGACTGGGTTTAAATCTGGGGAGTCTGGGGTCAGGGGAGTACACGAAACTCATCTTGGAGTGCTTCGAACCGCTCACTAACACTGAGAGCTGTGTGACACGTTGCATTCTCCTGCTGGTAGAGGCCGTCGTGACAAGGAAAAACAAACTCGATTCAGGGGTAGACATGTTTTCAAAAGATAGATACATACTTGTTTGATCCACTGGGCCTTCCAGAATCACCCAGGAAATCCCACATTCCCCAGACCATGACGCTCCTTCCTCCGGCCTGAACGCCTCTGGCGATTGTTGCAGAGTGTTTGCTTTCGGACGCGGTACACGCCAACAGTCATGTATCCGATGGAGCATAAAAAGGTCACCTGTCGCCACTGAGTGAACGTTTAGTTGCGGTATTGGCGTGCAAATTCGAGTCTTTGTCGATGATGATCTACAGTCAGCGTGGGTGCATGAACCAAGCTCCCTCCTGCTGCTGGGGCCTGTACGCGGCAACGTTTGGGAAACATGGTTGATAGCCCCTCTATTCATCTGGCGGTCATTTGCTCGACAGTGGTAAATCTGTTCACCTGTACACATCTCCACAGTCGTTGTTTACCCCAATCATCTGTCACCCGTGGAACATAACAGTTGCCTCGACATCGGTTTTGGATTTAACCGTGACAGCACGCGACAGTTTACAACTTAGCGGTTTCGAAAATGCCTCCATCTTGTCCCGAAAGCCAATGGTCATGCCCTTTTTGACGTCAACACCGTTCCCGCATTACGACAACGACTGCACTGTTTTCCGCATGCCCCCGACACTCTTTATATGTCTTTCATTGCTGTTGATGCCACCGGCCGTCTGATGGTGGTTACTGCACGTTTATGTCGAGCATAGGCGGTGCTCACGTTAATGTGAATGGACCGTGTATGTCTACATTACGTCTATACTACCCAAGTCAAAAATGGTTCAAATGGCTCTGAGCACTATGGGACTCAACCTCTGAGGTCATCAGTCCCCTAGAACTTAGAACTACTTAAACCTAACTAACCTAGGGCCATCACACACATCCATGCCCGAGGCAGGATTCGAACCTGCGACGTAGCAGTCGCACGGTTCCGAACTGAAGCACCTAGAACCGTTTGGCCACCGCGGCCGGCTTACCTAAGTCACCTCATGGTGTTCGACGGAGGGTAGTTTCTGTACCATTCTCATTTACCCTCTTTGGTGTTTTAGGTGCGTGGAATGAACGACCGTCGATGAGCCTCCGTATGATCTTGTGTTTATGTAACTTTACTTTCACAATCTTTTGGTGAGATATATATATATACCGGGAGAATCAATATACTGGTTGAATATTCTAGGAATGTACGGTCTCTTAACTGTAACAATAAGCCACACCGTGATGCACAACGCCTGTGTTGTAGTGTTTCGCACTTGAGTTGGATGAGCATCAGCGTGCTGCTTTCGTGCTAACTAAACGAACCTGTGTCGAAACACACTGCTGTTCTTTGGATATTTCCTATTTCCTATATCACGTCTGTGTAGAAACAGTCAGAGAGTGACGCAAACAGTGTGGCATCTGCTTTCTTACGTTTAGTTTCATCTGGCCATTCCACTTTAAATCGCTTCATATGCATAGAAAATTTAATGGATGTAACTACAGCCACCGGTTGTTCGGTAGCCGTGTATTCATACAATAACGGGTCTTTCGACCTGTTTATGCACACAACACGTTACATTTGTGTATGTTGAGGATCAACAGTCAATTTTTGTGTCTGTAGATTTGTCCGCGGTAAAAACGACCCGTTTCCTCTGGGACGCAGCTGGTCCGATGTTCCGTATGTGTGTATTTTCTTCATTAGACGTCAATGAGGAACTGTATAGGACGTCTTCCGGAAGTCAAAAGACACAGTATTAACGTGAGCATCGCTATGGGCTACCTTCTCTATGTCGTGCATAGAGTGAACTAGGCTTCACACGATCGCTGTTTGTCGAATCGACGTTGATTGCTACGGAAGAGAATTTCAGCCTCCAGAAAGACCTTAGTGGACGAACACGAAACAGTTCCGAGGTTCTACAACAGACTGACATCGGCTATATAGTCCTACAGTTGCGTGCGACTATTCGAGGAACGACCTTTCTTGAAAACAGGAATGTCCTGATGCTGTGTTAAGTTTCTTAACAGTCGATCAAGTCAGTGGTGGCAGACTGGCAGGTTACTCCATGTTTGTTTCTGTGAGTGGGGCGGAGTTCCCGTAGAACATCACGAAAACGACCTGCATAAATAGTCTGAGCTTCGGATAAGACGAATGCTGAAGTACGTGGACTCAAATGTGTCCTACTTTGAAGGCGACCAACATTTTTTGTATGTGACTTCTGAAATTTTCCCGGCGTATTTCTTCTTCTAATAATTTCCGGGTATGCAGCCGGATCCCGTCGACATTCTGCCACGATATTTCGGCCCAGAGACGTCCGGCCATCATCAGGTGAGTATCCTGAACCATCTCCTCCCCGTAAAGGTATGTGTTTAGTGAATACACAAATTTCCTTCATCTCTCTCGTTTCTTTTGTTTATTTGACGCCACTTCCGTGACTTGTGCATGGAAGAACTGGAAAATAGTCAAGCATTTACATCGCGTAAAAAACAATTACGCAATGTTCAGAAGCAAATCCTTGGTCCGTTACCGTATTCTGTGTTCTACACTTTGTCCAAAATCAGTTACATTCAACTTTTAACTCTATTGTCGACATATAAGTGATTTCTCCAATGGAAAATGTTATTGTGAATAGTGGGATAATACTGCATGGATGTCAAGGTGGCTTTATCATTCTGTTCTTCAACAGAAGAATGGAACTGCCAATCAAGTCAAATAGTCTTTTATATACCTTCTAGATTTCAATCTGTTTGCTGGATATCAGAAGGATTGAACATGATTCAGGGTTGGAAGGAGACTATCGATGGCTGAGTCTGAATTATTATTTTAGAGAAAGTTACATTCTTATGACCACCCACATACCATGGAAGTCAAAAACTGCTGTAATTGCTCATGAGTACCGTAAATACAATGAAAAACCCCCATCGTGTTGAAGAGAGTTCACAAGCTGCGTGGCTCCAAAATCTCTCTAAAGTCGAATAGGGCCTTCTAGTGGAATGGCGAAAGTACCATGTCAGGACATAAAAAACTACTTGGCAATCATTTTTTGATTATGTAACTAGCTATAATGCTTGTATAAAGTGTCAGTAGTAAGTTTGGATCTTAACTGATGTGTCTATTCGTCAAAATTATGAGAGAATACGAGAATCTGTTCTCTGTTAAAAGTCTTCGTAGACCACACAACAGGTACTTTTGTAAATGGACATTTATGTCCGACATTTATGCATAACAAATTAAAAATAAATCCAAATTACAATAACCTGTTCAACGTATATAATGTTGAATTACTAAAACGCTGTGTCATAGATTGGAAACAACTCTTAAGATTTCATACAGAGATCTCTTGTGCGTCTGTACGAATAGCGTGTGTGTGCCCTTGCCCAAGTGAATCGCGGATTCGTGTTCATAGAGCGATGAGTGGAACATAGTGGCTCCACAGTTAAATGAAAATCGTTTGAAGTTCAGTCTTCAGTGACTATACCATTGTGGTTCCCCTTCTTGAACTTTTCTTGTATCGATGATTCATGTGTGAAAAATTCTATGTGAGACCGTGGTTTGCGTTCCGTGCTAAACTGCTTAAAGCACTTTAGCGTTCACACAAATCTTTGAAAAGGAATTTGTTCCACTCGTTCATAAGTATTTACAATAGAATAACCATAATGGCACAGCCACAGCAGTTTCTCATGTCCGTTCAAAACTGGCCAGCTGTGCTGCATGAATAATAAATTCTAGTTTCTGAACGAATTTAGCAATCCCTGCGTAGCCATGACTTTAACCTTGAACAAATTCGTGGCAGTTATGGGATAGAAAATAAAAGATCTAGCTTCAAGGACACATTAATATCACTGCTTACATCATTACCCAAAATTTTTATGAATGACTTGCCAGATGCCAACACACAACAACTGGGAGAAAAGTGGTGTTGGATAAAAGGCGTCACATAAAACAGAGACTGTTTTCTTAGGTAGTTTCGCATAGAAATCCCTTCTCAAGGACGAAATTTTGTCGCTAATATACTCCCTGATTTTAATAATGATCTTGTAACCCCTTCTGGAGACCTTCATCAGCAACACAGTTGCGTATTTGAGACAACTACGTTTTAGCATCGAGTCAATATTTGTGCCACACACAACTATGTACGCCGTGAAGACAAAGCAACTGAAGAGTGATTTACTTAGAAATAAACACGAAGAAAAGTTGAAAAATTAGCAGTTATCTAAGGCACATGTCCTCCTTTGCTCCTCTCCTGCTACTCTCCTATTATCCTGTCCCCCTAAAAAATAAAAGAAAGAACACGCATAAAAAGAAAAGGATGTTCGACTTGTCGTGCCTTGCTACTTCCGTACTACTACTTCATCTGTTACGAACACTGAATGGATGTTGAAAGTCATGAAAGTCAAAGCACATGATTTCGTATCGCCAGGTTCGACTACAGCTCGCAATTACAGCTACAAGTATGTTCCCTAAGACTCTCAAGAATGCAAATATGTGAAATTCTTCTTCTGACACTATAAATATCAAGTCTCAAAGATTGCAGTTACGTCCAATTTATCTTCACAGCAATTACGGTTGCTGGACATCTTGATGCGAACCGGTTTATAAAAAATTCGAATGCAGAGTACTTCGCAGCCAGGATTTGAAGAGCTGCCATTGGTGCGTGTAATCATTTTAAGCAAAACTGGGTCTAATATGGTCACGTGTTCGTTTGGCCGCAGCGCAATGTCAGATAATAACGGTAAGCACTTTCTTTTGATACCGAAAGTACTGTCGCAAAATGAAGGATACAATTTTACTCAAAGACATCAGCTGCTAGCGGTTGAGAGGTAAAACACGAGTCAATAATAGACTGAGGGTTGCTCAAATAGGCAACGTAACGTCTACTTTCAGAGCCTTCTTCGTGGTCTTTTTGTCTTTTTCAGTGGCATGTCTATGATACGCAAATTGATGCAACGATGACGAGAAGTCAATGGACTGATGATTTACTTAGAAACAGGATTCAGTACGTTGTACTATGTTGATAGTCTCTCAGAGAACATTCCTTGACGTCTCTGTAATTAGACTTCGCATTTAATATATTGGATATGTCTGCAGAACGAGATTTTCAATCTGCAGCGGAATGTGGGCTGATGTGAAACTCTCTGGCTGATTAAAACCGTGTGTCGAACCGAGACTCGAACTCAAGAGAGCTCGAGTCTCGGTCTGGCACACAGTTTTAATCTGCCGGAAAGTTTCATATTGGATATGGTTTTCTGCGCATTATCGTCCGCTTATACGTATTTGCAAGCTCTCCACAAGTAAATGCACGATGCATGTTGAAGGGTACTTGTTACGGTTATGGAACGCTTGCTTTTCTGCCTCGAGCGGAAATAAAATGAGGGAAAACTGAATATCAGCACAACCCTTATGCACCTTAATAGTCAATTATGAAGTTTTGTAATGAAAACAATGATGGGAGACAGTACAACTGTTTTTTATATAATGATGTTCCACTAAATGTACTGTATGCAGCAGTGAGATATTTGTGTAGAGCACCGAGTAAGGTCGTATCCAGTGAAAGTCAGGATAGGGCCACCATCTTCCCCTCACCTTCGCCTCCTCCCATCCACATAGTCAGATGCAGGTGTTTCATTTCAGTATCCACTTGAGGAAGACTAGAACAAGTAATAGATACTGACTAGTATCAAATGTACCTAGAGCAGTTTGTCGTGATATCTTGCAACTATTTCGTCCTTCGCCGCTATTCTCCATACATTTTTTTTTTCAATTCAGTTCAATTTATTGCCACGAATTTTAGACCTGATCTGGGAACTCTACACAGGTCGTACGTATTCAATAATCATGGTAACGTACAATGTTTTATGTTATCTATGTAGTAATAAATTATGTTAACAGCAACCATTGGTAATATTAATGCAGAAAGGAAACAGAACAATTCAGAAAGAAGAATCAGTTGAAAAAATAATACAACTGAAAACTTCACGTGGCTCAGTATTCTAAGAACCCGCAGCAGAGTTCTGCTTTCACGTCGCAGTCTTCTTCTCATATTACCAGCCAATGTAGAAAACTAGGAATCTGAATATAGAAAGTATTCATACACATCTTCTTGACATCAAAATAATTCGTAGAAATCTCACGCAAACGATACTCTCTCAATCAATAGCAGAGAGAAGTTACGTATTATTAAGTAGTAGCAACAGTATGTTCGGTAATTAATAAACACGGTTTTTCAGTAATGTTGTGTTCAATATTGTAAGAAATGATGCTTAGGTCTCTCCATTCCCCCCAGCCTCTCCTCCCCCTCGTGTAACAGATTCAGATTTTGGGTATGCTCTTGGTAAGGAGAAGTGCAATAACTTGTCAAACTTGGCGGTGAGCCAGATCCCGATATTACCTGTGCGCTGCCTTGACCACCACTGTCCTGATGTACACACAAGACTATCTGTAAACATCCCCCAAGCTGTGGGAAAGCCATGTCGCCGCAATATCCTTTCTTCCAGGAGTGCTAGTTCTGCAACGTTCGCAGGAGAGCTTCTGTGAAGTTTGGAAGGTAGGAGACTAGGTACTGGCAGAATTGAAGCTGTGAGGACGGGTCGTGAGCCGTGCTTGGGTAGCTCAGTTGGTAGAGCACTTGCCCGCGAAAGGCAAAGTTCCCGAGTTCGAGTCTCGGTCCGGCACACAGTTTTAATCAGCCAGAAAGTTTCAAGACTATCTGTGATTGATGTGCACCTTCCCTTACCCCTTTCGGTGATTTCCAACATGGATACCACATGTGGCGTATACGATCCTTTTCTTCGCAGATTAAAGCGAAATTGTGATGCCAGTTAGGGCAACAGGCCATGAAAATACGCAATCGCCGGTTCTAATCCGAGCAGTGGATCACCATATGAGGACCTCGTAAATGGTATAACAAGAGGAAGAAAAATAAATTTAACGTTATCTAAGCACTTTGCGAAAGATAGGCCGCTTGCTTTTCAGTAGTCCATCTTCGTTGCATTCTCTTTGTAAGTAAACTGGAGACGAGAAGTTAGCTTAGCGAAAAATGTTAACGATACTTCATAATTACGTGGATGCGATACATTGTAATGTAAAGCCTATGACCATTAGGAACCCCGTGATACCATCGGGTATCGTTATCTTCACTTCATGTAGAAAACCACAAAAAATTATTGTTTGATGATTGAATATTTATATTCCATATCGTTGGAACTGTGTTGAAATTTTAACACATTATTTTGCAAATTCACTTCTATAATATTTTACTAAGTAAATACTAGCTATTGGCTCTGACAAAAGCGTAAAACTTTTCTTTAGTAATTGTTTCTTTTCATCGCGTATGTACTTGGCGGGAAGTTGTGGTGAATTGCGATAATAAAAGCAGACATATTATTTGAATTGTTAGTTCAAATTGTGACATCACAATGTGTGAAACGTTTGGTTCAAATGATTCAAATGGCTCTGAGCACTATGGGAATTAACTGCAGTGGTCATCAGTCCCTTAGAACTTAGAACTACTTAAACCTAACTAACCTAAGGACATCACACACATCCATGTCCGAGGCAGGATTCGAACCTGCGACCGTAGCGGTCGCGCGGTTCCAGAATGTAGCACCTAGAACCGCTAGGCCACCCCGGCCGGTGCAACTCTTTCCATCAGTTGATTATCTACATACTAGACCAGCCTGCGGACGTTATCATGCTTCTAAAGAAGACAACGAAGCCAGCATCAAGACAATCAGCCAAGTAAAAACTTAATATCTTAGTAATACATGCTTCGATGCAACTCAGGCCGGCCGGAGTGGCCGAGCGGTTGTAGGCGCTACAGTCTGGAACCGCGCGACCGCTACGGTCGCAGGTTCGAATCATACTTCGGGCATGGATGTGTGTGACGTCCTTAGGTTAGTTAAGTTTAAGTAGTTCTAAGTTCTAGGGGACTCATGATCACTGCAGTTAAGTCCCATAGTGCTCAGAGCCATTTGAACCATTTCGATGCAACTTACTTCAAAATAAAGCCTGACGTCCGATCTGAGGGCGTCATTGAATATGCAACACTGAAGAAGCGCATTACAACATTTATCAAAGTTCCTCATTTCGTCGTATCTCTTGATTCCTAATGTTGTGCTTTCTTACATTTTATGGCTATAATTAGTTTCAGTAACTACCGGTATTTTTTCCATTTAACACATTTTCTAGCATTTATCCACATCTTAGGTGAGCTACCTTTCACTACAAGGATAAAAGACAATTACAAAGCCTTTTCGCTGGGAATGTACACCGGACCGGGGCTGGAACCGGGACAACAGCATTTTCTAGGCAGTGTGCTATCGACTGCAGTATGTGAGCACGTCTCGCGACCCACTCGCAGGTTGCACTGTAGAGTCTTCCCACGACGCTGCGGGGGTAGCAGAGAGGTACAACGAGGAGTCTGGCTTCTCTGAAGCCTGATGGATGCTGCGATGGAATTATTATTCCAGTCCAGGGGGCGTATACGATTTGTTGATGATATGCGACGAGGTCTAATTATGTTCAACCGCGCTTCTTTACAGCTGCCTGATACACAGCGAAGATAGGTTTAGGCAGACAACAGCAACACCATAGAATAATCAAGAGTGTTTACAGACGGGTCATACAATGCACAACAGGGATTTCATCCCTCTCATTAGGGACACGTCATCGCTGCCGTTGCTTCTAATAAACGCTTAGCAGAGCAAGTTCTATCTGTCAAGTACACCCCAATCCAGCCACACACTTAGGATGATAAACCATACATCGGTCCCAAAATGGGATGACTCTGAATGTCTTTACGTAAATACACATGGCGGATGCAGCCATTCGCCTGCACGTACTATTTGCGTCATATTGTGGGAAGAGACAGAAAACTGCAGAACCAAAGTGTGCAGCTTCTGTAAACAGTTCTTATTTTTGCGGAATAGCTCACCTTTCTTTCAAAGGGACATCGTTGTATTGTGGCTTAAAATACATTGCAGCTTGCTGGAACTGACTGGTATGGGAAATAACAATTTCTAATTCTGAGTGTCTGTTCTTCTTGCAAACTGAGTAATAACGACTCTTTTCTCACTCATTTCAAACTATTATCCGCATAAAGCGTTCAAGCTTCAAGTTCTTTATGAACTGTGGGGATGATGGTGCATTTTCCAGTTTTGCTGGACTATTTCCAACACCAAAGATTTTCTAAGATGACAGTTCCAACGCGTAAATCAGAAATTACATCAGATGCTGAGCCTCATTCACTTAAGCCTCCTTCAAGTATTTTGCGACATTTGAGACATAATACGACGGTCAAGTGTAGTTAGTGTAGCTTTCTCGTACAACTGAACTATGAACCCAAAATAGAAGTTCTCTGATCTACTCTAATAACAAAAAAAAGAAAAACATCCTATAGGCTTCTTGTCAATTATTTCACTTTGAAAACCATCGCAAATGTAATGGCACCTTCTTCACTAAATCCTACGTCTGTATCAGCAGTATTGAGAATATCAGAACAATTTATTGCCAGAAGATCTGAAAGAAACTGTCGCAGGAGGATCCCAACATTGTTTCGCAAGACTGTTTCTATATACAGTCGTTGATGAATATGCAGTCATCACAGTCAGTGCTATTTATTCAAATCATCTACTAATACTTGTAATATCGCCTCTATTACATTAGGTATAAAAAGTAAACTTGAGACTTATTGTAACACAAATACGAAATGAAAAAACAAAAACTTTCACGAATTCAACGAATACGCCTATACTGAACACCATTGTAGTTGCAGTAACGCAAGTGTGACAGAACAAGTTAATTTTTTTTCGATAAGAGAGACTGAAATTTATTTTTGATGAAGGCAAGAGATCACTAAAATGAATCCTTGGAATTTTATGGATCAAAAATGGCACAAATAAATTTAATAAAATGACTGTCAAACTCTTGGACGCCTATTTGAACTGTACTGTTAATGACTTCGGTTTTGTATTGCATGTGAGATGCGAAGGACCGCATCAGAAAAAAACTAACTAGTATTAAATTACAAACGTTTCCTTGAACTGCCAACTCATTTCACCAACACAGAGTATATTGTGCAGACCACTCTACAAGATCACCATACCCTCATCGAATGCTCAGTTTTAAAATCTTCTTTAAAATTCAATACTACATCAGGGACTCTTATTCACACGAGTAGTAGTAAAGGTTTTCTGTCAATACAGTGAAACGTTGCAAGCAGCCAAGTGCAGGAACATAAAGAGTATTGTATATAGTCTTACTGTGGTGTTTTAGTCATTCAGAAGTACCACTGTGATTCATTTATGATTCTGTTTTGATGAAATATAATTGATATTACTAGTAGTGGTGGACAATGTAGTTTTGCCATCGTCGAATGTTGTTTCGAAGTTTCAAGCTACTTGAATTAGTTGGCCAAAATGGTTGTGCTTTCATTAACCTGTCACTATTTTCGACTTGCAGTTTATGATTTCATTGTTACTGCTGCATTAATTTACATTAACAAATAGTATACGTTTTCCTATTCTATTTGCCAGCATTTGCTGTATTTCAATGTTTAGAAAGAAGCATAGAAGTCGAGGAGTTGTGCCAAAAATCAGGAAATCTATGAAGCATCGTGGCGATGGGTCCGAGTGCGACCATTGCATAAGCAGACTTATTTATGGAGAAATCAGGAATCGTGAATAAGTAAAAGCAATCCTAATTGGCGTTGAAGAGATTAATGAAGAAGAAAGTAGTGACAGTGGAAGCGAATACCTCAGGTCGTCATTAGCATAACCTGAAAAACACCTTACAGTAACCTCATCTACAGAAATGACGCAGCGCTGCAGTAGCACGATGTGTGTTTCAATCGGTACTGGAAATCGCGTGGAGACACATTCATCTATTCAGCTCTCTCCAACAGCGGGTGGTGAAAGTAGCATTCCGAAAGCGCGTTCTTTTCAACGAAAATAACGTCTTGTGGTCGCCTGTCATTTGATATGCTGGTGAAATCTACATTCGTCAGGTATCGGTCAGATCGTAGGCTGTACGCGTGTGTCCACGATGTGCGCGTTAACGCAGATGTTTGTGTGGGTACGAGTACATAGGCATTCGTGCGTGAGGTAGAAACAGAAAACGCGATAGTTGTGAAACTGAAAGAAGGGAGGGGTGGGGAGAGAGAAGGGCACGGCAAGAGTTGAGTGAGTGGTGGTGGGGAGAGAGGAGGGGGACGATGTGGGGAAGTGTGCAAGCTTCCTCTGTCACTGACCCGGAATTCATCTCAAGCAGCTGACGATCTGTAGGAATTCCTTAGGGAACGAAGCCCTTGTAGTCGACGGCCTGAAAATTACCAGTAGTTGTCGTGCCCACAGGAGAATTTGTATCACTTCTGTGACTCGGCATAGCGGAAACAGAGTGAATCGGCCACGAACAAGTTCAAGGGCACCGCGTGGAAAGCTGCCAGACGCTGTAAACAGCCACATAGTAGGAGGAGCACGTCTCTGCCTTTTCAAGCAATAGAGAAGGGGGGGGGGGAGGGGCATATTTGGTCCTTCTCAAGTGACAATACTCTCTGACCTACAACTCAGTGTCAATGCGTAACTGTATGATTCACTAATTAAAACACGTAATTGAAAACTAGCTTCGCAGAGTGTTTAGCAGAAAATTGCTGTTTTGTCACATTTATGCAAACTGCATATTAAATCGAGTTTTTTATTGCAAACAACCTTTTAAACGAGTTTCTCCGGTGACTCTTAATTCAGCTATCAAATGAATGACAGATGTACGTAGATCGAAATATTTGTTCGTCCTCTGTTTTTGATGCAAGTTTTGAGAAGTTATAGCTAGAAGACAATACTGTTTGAATGATATTAACACAGCATACCATACCTTGCATGTTTGACTCCATATTTCATTGTCTGTTGCGCTGTTTTTAGAAATACTTCATTAGAGGAAAAATGTCATAGGCTAGTGCGAATTGCATGTAATTAGCAGCTGTTCGAGGCGGTAATATTGACTAGAGCCATACCATCGTCGGGACTAGAGGGTTGGGACATGGTATGTGCACTCGCATTCGGGAGGACGACGGTTCAATCCCGTCTCCGGCCATCCTGATTTAGGTTTTCCGTGATTTCCCTAAATCGCTTCAGGCAAATGCCGGGATGGTTCCTTTGAAAGGGCACGGCCGATTTCCTTCCCCATCCTTCCCTCACCCGAGCTTGCGCTCCGTCTCTAATGACCTCGTTGTCGACGGGACGTTAAACACTAAGCTCCTCCTCCTCCATGGTATGTGCGTCGTTAACAAGAATTATTTCGATACTGAGAGGAGCTGTCTGAATTTGTTGACAGTTCGTGCCATCTTACACTTTCGTTTAGTTTGAGATTAGAGTTATTTTGTATTAGTGATGCTAAAATTCCAATTTTTAAAATAGAAGTTAAACAACTGTTCATTATAAATAGTCATTTACCATATGATCGTGACATTCATAATATTTGTGAGCAAGCAACGTAAACACTGGATGAGCAATAAACAGACACGGATCGATAAGGTGCAAAGACGCCGTTTGGTTTCTTCTATTGCGTTTACGTACCGGTAAGGAATAAAGCTTGAATGTTTCCAGCAGGCTGTACCGCGTATTTAGCATTGTCACACAGTTTCAAGGTGTGCATCAGCCTCATCGGAATACAGAGCATGTACAATAATTCATGGATCATTTCCAAATCACTAGTGCCGAGCCATGCCTATTAATATTTTTAACAGTAGCATTGCAGAAACGTCTTATTCAACACCGATATTATGGATGCCGGTGTAGTTTCAAACTCTGGGTTATTTCATCGGTTACGGTTTTCGTTGTCTTTCCGGTAGCATTATTTTCTTATTCGTAATATTACAGTACGTATACAAGAAGATAATATGAAGTCCAGTAGAACTCTTTCTAGTATTGTAACACTCTTGCTGGTGTTATCACACAAACCGAAGAGAAAGTAATAAAGCTCTAGTCTGTTGTGAGGTATCAGCTCCAAAACACCACGCCAGTAATGTATAGGACTTTGCTGGCATACTTTCTAATTTATTAACAGTTGAACGTCTATTCTCGAATCATTCGGGTAAAAGAGGGATTCGGAATGCCACAAAGCTTGAATCTGGATTCGGCCGGCAGACTGCAGTTTGAGGTGAGTGAGTGGTAAGCGCCGACAGTCCAGCCAGATACACGGCTCACGGCGTGCAGGCCCGGGCATATCTTTATTCGGGCTTTGTATGCAAATAGGCCGAAATTACGCATGCGAATGCAAATTTTATTTGTATCGGCAGAGTGCGGGTTTGTTTGAGTCTCATCGGCCGACACGTGTGGGATATTAAGGAGTCAGAAGCGAACGGCGACCAGCAGACTGAAGGCTCGACTGATGAGCGAAGACACGGTCGCACAAGAGTGCGCAGAACACAGCGTGGCGAAACAGCGTGTAATGGAGGAGCGCGCCGCCATCTCCGCGACGGCGAAGTTGCCGCCACGATGAATGGTGCCTCTTATCGTAGCGCTTTTGGCTGACTCGAATAAATGTTCCCTTAGGAATTGCAGAAACTTCCGTGAAAATGTCTAGTCACTAAGATCCCATTTATAATGTATTATCGTGACACTTGGTATATAGTCCGTTACTCAGTTATACAGTTTGTTCTCCTAAAGAGGTTCTGCACGTTTCTCGAATGTGTGTATTCAACATAACATCATTGTTTTCTAAACATTACATGGCTATAATCCTAATGAACTATGTGATGTGGCGGACCATGACACAGTTGGTGTAATTACTTTAAGGATTCATACTTGTACATATTCGATTGTACGAATCACTTTCTATAAGGGTAAATACTCTATAGAAACTGAGGTAAGAAAGGTAATATTTGCTGAAAAAACACTAAACATTAATCATAATTAATAGGTGTGTGGAAATAAAGGGACGGCCATCTCCGAAATATCTAATTATGTGACCAGATAGCGTCATTTTCGGTTGATAGATGTCGTTCGTGCGTACAGTTTACTCTGAAAAAAGTCTGAATCACTGTATCTGCCAACAAACGTAACAAGATAAACTAATAACAATAAAAACGGGGTAACTCATCCGCCTTAAACAATAAACAGTTGTCTTCAGATGAAAACTGTGCTCCAAAACGCATCACCAAGTTCCCAGTTTCCCACTGGAACAAGTAATACATCTAAACTATTACGAAATCACTCAAATTTGTTACACAAATTGCTTGCAGGAAGTAACTATTTCTACCTAGACGGTCATAATGTAATCACCTCTTCACACATTTGTCAACATTTCTCAGAATTTTTGTAACTGAAATTTACGGACTACTGATTGTAAATCAGTACGACGCAAGAAATGAACAATGTTAACGTTCCGGAACTAGTAAACCGTCTCCTACTATTGTTTAATGGTACCGGCTGAATTTGCTAGAATCACAAGGAGCGAAATAGCGCAATAAGCTCAGTTTGGGCTCCGAAAATAGTGGGTTAAGACCACTGTAGTTTTGCCTCCTTGCTAAATTCAATCAATCTCATTTTATTCTTCATAACATCGGTACAGTCCTTCACGTATGAAACTATTTAATAATCAACTTACATACATAGAAGGCAGTTAGCTACGAAATTCCTATTTTTTAAAGCAAACATTGTGGCTTCATTTGACAGAAATCTAGATGTCGTTCTGTTTTATTTGTCAAATGTTACCTTCATCCGTTGCGACTTATTTGCTAGGCCATAATGGAGACTTAGCAATTATCTCTTGTGAACCTCGAAGATTGAGCTTCCGCTATTATTTCGCAAAGGTTCAATAGAAACTAATTTTAGACAGCAGACAGGATATTGTGGCTTAGCTATGTTCTGAATAGCTGAAAGATCTCCAAGGTGTCACATTGTTTATGCAGGCCTGAATGAAGAAAAAGAAGCTGTGTGGAATAGAGGAATAGAGGTAAGAGAGAACTTTTTTGTAGCTGGGTACAAAGTCATGGTTAACTTTTTAAAGGACGTTATGGCGGTCATCGACAGCAGAAAAAAATCACTACTGCAGTTTCTGCCATGTGGTTATTATCAGGGTGGAGTCTGCGAAAATTGTGCTTCAGCACATTTCAAAACTTTAAAAATATTTGATATGTATACATGTTAGATATTTACAGTCTTGAGCATTTTGTGCTCCACAGTTGAATAACAACAATGATGATAAAAAGCACCGGAACTGTAATTCAGGCACGTTCACCGAGGCACCGCCTGTTTAGTTTTAAATGAACATCTTCAGGTGACTGAAAGTTCATCAACAGTCGTCGTACTTAAATATTACAAAGTGGCATAAATATGTCTGTCTCGTGACTCAAAAACGTATGCAAATGTCTGGCATATGGTAGTTTAAGTTGTGATACCGGCACATTTCTTCCACTTTGCAAGGAAAGGTGAACTTTCGGTGTCACCTGAAGACCATTTATAACGAAGCCGGCAAACCGGTTGTGGTGGCATAAGCGTACACGAAATATAGCTGCGGTGGTATTTATTCACATTTAGGTATTTTTAAAGTTTTTAGGTATCCTGAGGCACAATTTCCACGGTAGTCCACTCGATAATAGCCATGCCGCCGAAATTTCAATATGGACAAATAGGTTTTGAGTCTGAGGCAACCACGGAGTTATTAAAAAAGTACGAGACTGCAGAGAAGTTGTGTTATCACCAATGAGATGTTCCTTTGCGTCTACAAGACTCCGCCTCCACACTGTCGGATCGAGACCGAGCGCTAAGAGGGCGATAAGCAGTGGCAAAGTGGAGCGGCCCGTGTGGCCAGCGTCCCCACGTGGGAGAGCAACAGGCTGCCACCGCCACGTGGCCATCGGGAGGTACCCGCTCACGCACGCAGATGACGGCAGCGTACGCACCTTGCTTGGGGGCGGCGGAGGCGGAGGGAGGCGGCAGCAGCTGCGGCGGCAGCGGCGGCGGGGGTGGCTGTGCGGGGGCGGGAGGGGGCGGCGCCAGTACCGCCAGCGGCGGAGGAGGGGGCGGCGACGACGCCGACGCGGACCCGACCGAGCCGGGTTCGTGCTCGTCGCTGAAGCCCTGCGTGCTGCTGTCCTCGAAGAAGCTCAGGCTGAATTCGGAGCCGGCGTCGAAGGACACGTCCGCCGTGGCGGTCGCGATCTTGTCGGGCGAGGGCGCGGCGCCTGCGGCTGCGGAGGCGGCGGCGCCCGCGAGCGCCTGCTCCATCTTGAACACGTCCATGTCGCGAGCGCGGGGGCGGGCGTGGGCGTCGGCGCCGGGCCAGGCCGGCGTCGGCGTCAGCGGCGGGCGTCGGCTGTCGCGCCGCGTCCACGTCCACGTGCACGTCCGCGGCCAGCCAGTCGGCTGACGGTCCGCCCGGCACTGGCCCAGGTGAGGCGAGTGGCTGCAGCGCCGCCGCCGCCGCCGCCGCCGCCAGCGCGGGTTCACTGACCGCCTCCCGGCGCGGCGCGGGAGGAGGGAGGCCGCCGGAGCAGCGGCGGCAGCGGCTGCGAGTGCCGAGGGGTGGGGGGAGGCAAACAGCGCGCCCTGCTGGTCCACGCCGCCTTGCCGAAAAGCCCGCGGACCGCGACACACCTCTGGCCTGGCCTGCACGCTGGCGAAATCGTCAACGCCCCTCGTTTAATCATCACCTTCGCCGGACTCGTCATGCCGCCAGCCGCACGCGTCTCTAACCTTCCAGTTGGCTTCTCAAATACGATTCTGCCTAAAGCTGTGCCGAGCCAGAACATGCTCTCCATTCAGATCTACAAGACATCTACATCTACACAGAGATCTGTAGTCCACCGCACGGGGTGTGGCAGAGGGTACACCATACTACTTTCCTGTGCTACTCGTAAACAGAGTGAGGAAAAACGACTGGCTAAATGCCTCCGCATGGGCCCTAATTTCTCGTATCTTATCTTCGCGGTCCTCACGCACAATGTATGTTGGAAGCAATAGAATCGTTATGCAGTCAGCTTCAAATGCCGGTTATCTAAATTTTCTAAGTGGTGATTCATCGAAAGAAACCTAGCCTTCCCTCCAGGGATTTACATTTGAGTTCCTGAAGCATGCCTATAACACGTGTGTATCGTTCGAAAAAATCTAGCAGTTCGCCTCTGAACTGCTTCGATGTCTTCCTTTAACACGACCTGGTACGGACCGCAAACACGTGAGGAGTACTCAAGAGCAGGTCGCACTAGCGTCCTACACGCGGTCTCCTTTACAGGTGGACCATACTTTCCTAGAATTCTCCCAGTAAACCGAAGTCGACCGCCTTTCCTACCACAATTCTCATATGATCGTTCCATTTCATATCGCTTTGCAACGTTACGCACAGATATTTAAACGACGTGAATGTGTCAAGCAGGACACTACTAACGCTTTATCCGGACATTACGGGTTCGTTTTTCCTTCTCATCCGCATTAGCTTATATTTTTTACATTTAGAGCTAGCTGCCATTCATCACTCCAACTAGAAATTTTGTCTAAGTCATTATACTTCAAGACGTTACCTTACACACAGCACCGACCGGGGTGACCGGGCGGTTCTAGGCGCTACAGTCTGGAACCGCGCGACCGCTACGGTCGCAGGTTCGAATCCTGCCTCGGGCATGGATGTGTGTGATGTCCTTACGTTAGTTAGATTTAAGTAGTTCTAAGTTCTAGGGGACTGATGACCTCAGAAGTTAAGTCCCTTAGTGCTCAGAGCCATTTGAACCATTTTTTTTTTTACACACAGCATCATCGGTAAACAACCACAGACTGCTGCCCACAAAGCATGCCAAATCATTTATATGTACAGGGAATAATAGCGGTCCTGCCATACTTCCCTTGGACACTCCTTGTCTATGATCAACACTCGCCGTCGAGGACAACATGGGTCCTGTAACTTAAAAAGTCTTCGAGCCACTCACATATCTTTGAACCTATTCCATATACTCGTACCTTCTTCAATAGCTTGCAATGGGGCACCGTGTCAAACCCTTTCCGGAAATGAAGAAATATGGAATCTGCCTTTTGCCCTCCATGCATAGTTCGCAGTATATCATGTCAGAAATGTCACCTGTTATCGTGATCCACCTTATGGTAAGTCAGAAGGACTAATTATGACAACTGAGACTTGAAGCATGGATGAAGACAGTAGTACAGCGAAATCACTCTTTAATCCCTATCGTGCAGGAGTGGTATATCAATTCGGTGAGAAAAGGTGAAAGGCTAGCAGACGATAAGACATAGAACATCATTTTGAAACTAGAGCGCTGAAAGGACCACTACCCAATTTCTACGTCCACATATATGAAGGGCGTTCAATAAGTAATGTCACACTTTTTTCCTCGGCCAGTTTCGGTTGAAAAAATGCTGACTTTGTGAAATAGTTTCATTAACTCACGGAAGGTTGCGGCGATATACCGGGTGATAAAAAAGTAAGTATAAATTTGAAAACTGAATAAATCACGGAATAATGTAAATAGAGAGGTACAAATTGACACACATGCTTCGAATGACATGGGGTTTTATTACAAAAAAAAAAAAAAAAAAAAAAAATACAAAAGTTCAAAAAATGTCCGACAGATGGCGGTTCATCTGATCAGAATAGCAATAATTAGCATAAGAAAGTAAGACAAAGCAAAGATGATGTTCTTTGCAGGAAATGCTCAGTATGTCCACCATCATTCCTCAACAATAGCTGTAGTCGGGGAATAATGTTGTGAACAGCACTGTAAAGCATGTCCGGAGTTATTGTGAGGCATTGGCGTCGGATGTTGTCTTTCAGCATCCCTAGAGATGTCGGTCGATTACGATACACTTGCGACTTCAGGTAACCCCAAAGCCAATAAAAGCACGGACTGAGGTCTGGGGACCTGGGAGGCCAAGCACGACGAAAGTGGCGGCTGAGCACACGATCATCACCAAACGACGCGCGCAAGAGATCTTTCAAGCGTCTAGCAATCTGGGGTGGTTCTAATAAAACCCCATGTCATTCTAAGAATGTGTGTCAATTTTTACCTCTCTATCTACATTATTCCGTGGTTTATTAAGTTTTCAAATGTATACTGACTTTTTCATCACCCGGTATGTACTCTTCAAAACAGTTTCTGTAATGGAGGTGCTTTCCAAGCAGAAAGATATCACTGAGTTCCTTTTGGCGGAAAACCATAGCATTGCAGATATTTTTAGGCTCTTGCAGAATGTCTACGGAGAACTGGAAGTGAACAAAACCACGGTGAGTCGTTGTGCGTGGCGTCTGTCATTATCGGAACAAGGTTGCGCAAACCTGTAATATCTCCCGCGTGCCGGCCGGCCGCACAAAGCTGACACTCCTGTAATGTTGGAACGTGAGGATACTCTCATTAGACATATCACAACCAAACACCTCACTACTCAACTGGACATCTCTGTTGGTAGTGCTGACACGCTCGTCCACCGGATGGGGTACTCAAAAGTCTGTGCCCGCTGGGTTCATCGCCGCCTAACAAGGACCGTAAAGAGCAATGAAGGAGCATCTGTGCGGAATTACTTGCGCGTTACGACGCTGGTCGTGACATCTTTTGTCGAACAGCGTCACAGGCGATGAAACATGGGTTCTTCACTTCGAACCGGAAACAAAACGGCAATCCATGGAGTGGCGCCACGCCACCTATCCTCCGAAGAAAAAGTTCAAAGCCGCCCCCTCATTATAAACTCATAGCGACGGTCTCCTGGTACTTTGAGGGGATTATTCTGTTTGATGTCCGCCATTATGATGCAACGGTGAACTCGGCAGTGTGTTGTACTAGCCTCAGGAAACTGAAGAAACGACTTCGGTACGTTCGTCTCCACAGAAGTGCAGCCGGCCGCTGTGGCGTAGAGGCTCTAGGCACTTCAGTCCGGAACCCCGCTGCTGCTACGGTCGCAGGTTCGAATCCTGCCTCGGGCGTGGATGTGTGTGATGTTCTTAGGTTAGTTGGGTTTAAGTAGTTCTAAGTCTAGGGGACAGATGACCTCAGGTGTTAAGTCCCATAGTGCTCAGAGCCATTTGAACCATTTTTGAACCGAGAAAATGCAAACAAACTTCTCCGCCTCCATGACAACGCAAGATCTCACACAAGCCTGCGCACGAGAGAGGAGCTCACAAAACTTCATTGGGCTGTTCTTCCTCATCCAGTCCAAACCCTGGATCTCGCCTATTCCTACTCGCGACTTCCATCTGTTCTGCCCAATGAAGGATGCACTTCGCGGGAAGCAGTGCGTGGAAAATGGGGAGGTTATTGTCGCAGGAAGGCTTTGGCTTCGGCGTCGACCAGCAGAGTGGTACCATGCGGTGGTGCGGGCCGTCCAAGTAAGGTGACCTAAGGCCGTCACATTGAGCAGAGATTATGTTGAAAAATAGGATTTTGTAGCCCAAGGACTGAGCGATAATATGGTATATTGGAATTATGTATAAAACCTACCTGCTTTCAGAAAAAAAATGTGTTGCATTACTTATCGAACGTCACTTGTACATTTACACTCTGCGAAAAGCGCGTACTTTCTATTCACGTACGAAGCGTGGGAGCAACAACTGCTTAAACGCCACCGTGGATGCTGAAGTAAGTCTAATTTTGCCCTCGTGACCCCAACAAGAGCAATACGTAGAGTGTTATTCATTGCGTAATAATGATCCTTGCGAGATAGACGATGTCTATATCCATGTGTTTACAAATTTAGATTTTTTATTATTGCCTCCATACTCTCCGCAGAGTCAAACAAATCTGTGTCATTTCGTGCAATTTTTCTTTTCATACGTTCAGTATCTTCTTTTATTTTTATTTCGTATGGGTCTCACACAAATCGTAATTTGTTTTACCAAAGACTGAGGCCATTTGATAGTTCCATCTGATACCCCTACAAATTGTTACACCGAGGTATTTTTATTAGTTGACGGATTCCAGCTATGACTTTCTGAGACAGTAATCACACGGTGCTAAATTTTGGCGTCTTGTGAAATGTAAAATCTTTCGTTTCTGAACATTTAAAGCGAGTTTTCCATCTTTGCACCGCTTTCTAATCTTCTCTAGAAACGATTGAAGATAATTACAGCTTTCGTCAAACGATACTTCGTTACAAATTACTAGAAAAAGTTGGTATTATCAGCAAGGTCAATAACACACAACAATAACAGAAATGGTCCCAACACTGTTTCCTGAGGTAAGCCTTAAAGTTATTCCGACTTCTATCGTTGACTCTCCTTCCATGATAACATGTTGCATTCTCTCTACCAGTAAATTCTCAGTCTAGTCAGAAATTTGGCTAGATAACATACATGATTGCAATTCTGTTCGTTTGTGGCGGACTGTCCCAACAGAACAGTAGACTAACCGGTGGTCTTTCCGCTATTCACCAAGCTGACGCCGCCGCTTTGCATCGACTGGAGCCTTAGAGATTATCTTGTCCTTGGTGACATCAGTGTAATATCAAATTTTGATCTTTTGTATTATCAATTTCTCTAGTGTTCGTGGTACAGAAGAATTTTGCAAACTATGCACTAGACAAATAACTAAACAGCACAATGATTTCTATATGCGGTTTCTCAAACTTTATTCTATGGTGTGACGGCACATGAACGTTCAAAGTAAACTAATTCTGATACACGATGGACTGGTCGCATCTGTTTCCTCCACAGCGCCGACACCGACCCTCCTCTCCGTTAGCATCTAAAATAAGTCCTTTGAAACCATCTGTTTTCGAGACGCCAACATTTTGCTACGACAGAAAAACTAATTAATGGTTGAAGCAAGAATGCAGGGAGGGCTATACAGAGACGAGTCTAACAGTGAAATTATCGGATATGGAGATCCAGCTCCTAGACTGCTGAAATCAAATGAGGCGTACACCCGCATCTACATGAATACTCTGCAAGTCGCACTTAAGTTCCTGGCAGATGGTTAATGGAACCACCTTCACAATAATACGTTATTATTCTAGTCTCGAACACCGTGCAGAAAAAAACGAACACCTATAACTTTCCTTCCGAGCTCTGATATTCCTTATTTTATTATAATGATCGTTTCTCCCTGTGTAGATCGACGTCAACAAAATATTTTCGCATTCGGAGGACAAAGTTGGTATTTGAAATACCTGAGAAGATCTTGCCGCAACTAAAAACGCATTTGTTTTAGTGATGTCCCCACAAATCTTGTATAATGTCCGGGTCACTCTCTCCCCTATTTCTCGATAATTCAAAATTTGCTGCTCTCATTTGAACTTTCTCAATATACCCTTTAATCCTATCTCGTAACGATCCCAGACCACGCAGCAGTACTCCAGAAGAGGACGGACAAGTGTAGTGCATGCAGGCTCTTTAGCAGATCTATTACATTTTCTAAGTGCTCTGCCAATAAAACACAGTCTTCGATTTGCCTCCCACACAACATTTTCTACGTGTTTTTTCTAATTTAAGTTTTTCGTAATTGTAATTTCTAGGTTTTTAGTTGAATTTGCGCCCTTCAAATTTTACTGATTTATCGTGTAACCGAAGTTTAATTGATTCCTTTTAGCACTTATGTGGATGACCGTACACTTTTCATTATTTACGGTCAATTTCCAATTTTCGCACCATACAGATATCTCTTCTGAATCGTTTTGAAATTTTTTTAAATCTTCTAATTACAAGACGCTAAACGACAGAATCATTTACAAACAACCTAAGACAGGCTGCTCAGATTGTCTCATAAATCGTTTATATAGATAAGGAACAACATAGGACCTCTAACACTACCTTGGGGAATACCAAGTACCACCTCTGTTCTACTAGATGACTTTCCGTCAATTACTACGAACTGTGACCTCTCTGACAGGAAATCATGAATCCAATCACATAACTTGGACGATATTTCATAAGCATGCAATTTCACTACAAGCCACTTGTGTAGTACAATATCAAAAGCCTTCTGGAAATCTAGAAATACGTAATCAATCTGAAATCCCTTGTCAACAGCACTCAGCACCTCGTGTGTGGAAAGAGCTAGGTGTATTTCACAAGAACGATGTTTTCTGAATCCGAGTTGACTGTATGTCAATTGGCCGTTCTCTTTGGGATAGTTCATAATGTTAAAAACAATACTGTTCCAAAATCCTACTGCATATCGACGTTAATGATATGGGCCTGCAATTTAGTGGATTACTCCTTATACCTTTCTTGAATATTGGTGTGACCTGTGCAACTTGCCAGTCTTTGGGTACGGATCTTCCGTCGAGCGAGAACTAGTATGTTATTGTGAAGTATGGAGCTATAGCATCAGCATTCTCTGAAAGGAATCTAATTGGTATACAGTCTGGACCGGAATACTTGCTTTTATTAAGTGATTTAAGTTGCTTCACTACTCCGAGGATATCTACTTCTAATTTACACATGTTGGAAACTGTTCTTGATTCGAATTCTGGGATATTTACTTCGTCTTCGTTGGTGAAGGAATTTTGGAGGGCTGTGTTTAGTAACTCTGCTTTGGCAGCACTGTCGTCGACAGTATTTCCATTGCTACCTCGTACAGAAGACATTGATTGTGTCTTGCCACTGGCACACTGTTCATACGACCAGAACCCCTTTGGATTTTCTGCCAGGTTTCGAGACATGCTTTCGTTGTGGAAGGTATTACAAGCAATTTCGAGCTTCTGTAAAAGATCGCCAATCTTGGAGATTTTGCGTCCCTTTAAATTTGGCATGGTTTTATCGTTGTTATTGCAGCAGTGTTCTGACCCGTTTTGTGTACCAAGGCGGATCAGCTCCTTCGTTTATTAATTTATTTGGTATGTATCTCTCAACTGCTGTCGATACTGTTTCCTTGAATTCAAGCCACTTCTAGTCTACACTTGAACCGTTAATTTGGAAGGAGTAGGGCTAGTCTCTCAGGAAGGCATCAAGTGAATTTTTATCTGCTTTTTTTTTAATAGGTATATTTTTCTTTTATTTTTGGTGGATTTGGGAGTTACGGTGTTCAGTCTCGCTATGACAAGCCTGTGTTCGCTAACCCCTGTATCCGTTTGATATTCGTTATTAGCTCAGGATTACTTGTTGCTAAGAGGGCAAGTGTGATTTCGCAGCCGTTTACTATTCGCATGGGCTCGCGAACCAACTGCTTGAAATAATTTTTACAGAATGCGTTTAGCACAGTTTCGGATAATGTTTTGTGCCATTCAAACATGTATTTTCGCCAACGTATCGAGGATAAATTAAACACACCACTAACTATAACTGTATAAGACGGGTTCGTGCTTGACATTAAATTCAAGTTATTTTTGAACTTTCAGCAATTGCATCATCTGAGTAAGGAGGTCGGTAAAAGGATACAATTATTATTTTATTCCGTTTGCCAAGAATGACCTCTACCAATAATAACCCACAGGAACTATCTACTTCAATTTCGCTACAGGATAAGCTACTTCTAACAGCAATAAACACGCTACCGCCAACGTTTATCCTATCTATTCGGAACACCGCCATGTTCTTCGCTAAAATTTCTGCCGAACTTATCTCTGGCTTTAGCCAGCTTTCAGTTTCTATAACGATTTTAGCAAAACTGCTTTCTATTAGCGCTTGGAGCTCTGAAACAGTCCCAACACAGCTACGACATTTGACAACTCTCAAACTGATGGCTCCTGTATCTACGTTCTTCGTGTGTTCGACCTGCGCCCTTTTTGTATTTCCCCGAAACCCTCTACATTTACATCTACATACATACTCCGCAATCCACCATACGGTGCGTGGCGGAGGGTACCTCGTACCACAACTAACATATTCTCTCCCTGTTCCACCCCCAAACAGAACGAGGGAAAAATGACTGCCTATAAGCCTCTGTACGAGCCCTAATCTCTCTTATCTTATCTTTGTGGTCTTTCCGCGAAGTGTAAGTTGGCGGCAGTAAAATTGTACTGCAGTCAGCCTCAAATGCTGGTTCTCTAAATTTCCTCAGTAGCGATTCACGAAAAGAACGCCTCCTTTCCTCTAGAGACTCCCACCCGAGTTACTGAAGCATTTCCGTAACACTCGCGTGATGGTCAAACCTACCAGTAACAAATCTAGCAGACCGCCTCTGAATTGCTTCTATGTCCTCCCTCAATCCGACCTGATAGGGATCCCAAACGCTCGAGCAGTACTCAAGAATAGGTCGTATTAGTGTTTTATAAGCGGTCTCCTTTACAGATGAACCACATCTTCCCAAAATTCTACCAATGAACCGAAGACAACTATCCGCCTTTCCCACAACTGCCATTACATGCTTCTCCCACTTCATATCGCTCTGCAATGTTACGCCCAAATATTTCATCGACGTGACTGTGTCAAGCGCTACTCTACTAATGGAGTATTCAAACATTACAGGATTCTTTTTCCTATTCATCTGCATTAATTTACATTTATCTATATTTAGAGTTAGCTGTCATTCTTTACATCAATCACAAATCCTGTCCAAGTCATCTTGTATCCTCCTACAGTCACTCAACGACGACAACTTCTCGTACACCACAGCATCATCAGCAAACTGCCGCACATTGCTATACACCCTATCCAAAAGATCATTTATGTAGATAGAAAACAACAGCGGACCTACCACACTTCCATGGGGCACTCCAGATGATACCATCTAATCCAAAAAACGGCCCATTCCACGCCACACAACCCCTGCTACCAGAGCAGCCGCCGCCTGCATGTAATGGAATCCTGGCCTATTCAGCGGAACCCGAAACCCAACCACCCTATGGTGCAAGTCGAGGAATCTGCAGCCTACACTGTCGCGGAACCGTCTGAGCTTCTGATTCAGATCCTCCTCCCGTCTTTGTACTAGAGGTCCGCAGTCGATCCTGTCAACTACGCTGTAAATGGTGAGCTCTGCTTTCATCTTGCAAGCAAGACTGACAGCCTTTACCATTTATGTTTGCCGCTCTAAACCAGAGAGTATCTCTTCCGATCCATAGTGACACATATCATTGGTACCTACATGGACCACCACCTGCAGCTGCTTGCACCCTGTGCCCTTCGTGGCATCCGGAAGAACCCGTTGTACATCTGGAGTGACTCCACCCAGTATGCACACGGAGTGCACATTGGCTTTCTTCCCATTCTTGGCAGCCATGTCCCTAAGAGGCCCCAGAGTTTCCAACTACCAACAATCCCGGATCTTGCAGGCTGTTTCCTTTTAAAAAGGACAAGCGACTGCATATTTTCGGCGCCCTGGGAAATCTTTCGCCGCCTGTCACGCCCCGAGACAACCTCCCAATCGACCACGGATGAGGGGTCAACCTCACTCAGGGCGGCCAGTGGCTGGGCTGGGCACCGTCCTGACTGGTCGGCGGAGTCAGACGTGCTGAACGTTCGTTGGATCCCTACGGCTGGCCGACTACAGTGATGACCATCCACTGCAGTTTCAAGCTGTGTAACCGAAGCTGTCGCAGCCTGGAGATGAGTGTGCAGTGTCACCAAGAAGGCTCGCATCCGCACACAGAAGTCACAGTCCCTATCCATACTGAAGACCGTGCAATACACTACACAGACAAACAAAGAACTATCGACACGCGCTACGGAACTCTAGTGTAGACTCTGAAGAAAACGTAAGAACAGAGTCTAGTAAATTAGACTAACACGCAGATACTCAAAAATTAGACTACCAAAGCACTCGGATCAGATTAAATGATCCGCTCTGATTAGGAACTTGTAATCTGTCACAAGATCTATTTACTTTCCGGCGCAAATGAAAGCGCGAGAGCTGTGTCTCTTAAATATTAAATTAACATGCAGAAACTCAAGAAATTAAACTGCCGAAGAGGACAGACGAAACTATACAATTCGCTCCTGCTTAAGTATTTGTAAATTGTCACAAAATCGGTTACTTCTCTGTTGCTGCTTGTGTCTCAGTCGGCTACTGCTGTAGCATAAACATTTATAGACAGGCCAAGAGCCAGCAGACACGACCCGCACGGGGGATACAATGGTCGAGATGCTTTGTATGACTACAGCGCCGAAAGGACCACCGTCCAATTTGTGGCGCAGTACAATAATACTATACTTCCGGTTCTTTCCCCTGTGTGTCAGGCGCGTATGTGAGTACGAAATAGCAGTGCCAGTGTTACTAACAAATACTATGAGATGTTCCAGAATGTGCCAGGCCGGGAGTCTAACCCGATTACCCTGCTTTACGTGAGCGGTCGCATTAACCGCATCGGCCTTCCAAGCACGAATGTACACTCCTGGAAATTGAAATAAGAACACCGTGAATTCATTGTCCCAGGAAGGGGAAACTTTATTGACACATTCCTGGGGTCAGATACATCACATGATCACACTGACGGAACCACAGGCACATAGACACAGGCAACAGAGCATGCACAATGTCGGCACTAGTACAGTGTATATCCACCTTTCGCAGCAATGCAGGCTGCTATTCTCCCATGGAGACGATCGTAGAGATGCTGGATGTAGTCCTGTGGAACGGCTTGCCATGCCATTTCCACCTGGCGCCTCAGTTGGACCAGCGTTCGTGCTGGACGTGCAGACCGCGTGAGACGACGCTTCATCCAGTCCCAAACATGCTCAATGGGGGACAGATCCGGAGATCTTGCTGGCCAGTGTAGTTGACTTACACCTTCTAGAGCACGTAGGGTGGCACGGGATACATGCGGACGTGCATTGTCCTGTTGGAACAGCAAGTTCCCTTGCCGGTCTAGGAATGGTAGAACGATGGGTTCGATGACGGTTTGGATGTACCGTGCACTATTCAGTGTCCCCTCGACGATCACCAGTGGTGTACGGCCAGTGTAGGAGATCGCTCCCCACACCATGATGCCGGGTGTTGGCCCTGTGTGCCTCGGTCGTATGCAGTCCTGATTGTGGCGCTCACCTGCACGGCGCCAAACACGCATACGACCATCATTGGCACCAAGGCAGAAGCGACTCTCATCGCTGAAGACGACACGTCTCCATTCGTCCCTCCATTCACGCCTGTCGCGACACCACTGGAGGCGGACTGCACGATGTTGGGGCGTGAGCGGAAGACGGCCTAACGGTGTGCGGGACCGTAGCCCAGCTTCATGGAGACGGTTGCGAATGGTCCTCGCCGATACCCCAGGAGCAACAGTGTCCCTAATTTGCTGGGAAGTGGCGGTGCGGTCCCCTACGGCACTGCGTAGGATCCTACGGTCTTGGCGTGCATCCGTGCATTGCTGCGGTCCGGTCCCAGGTCGACGGGCACGTGCACCTTCCGCCGACCACTGGCGACAACATCGATGTACTGTGGAGACCTCACGCCCCACGTGTTGAGCAATTCGGCGGTACGTCCACCCGGCCTCCCGCATGCCCACTATACGCCCTCGCTCAAAGTCCGTCAACTGCACATACGGTTCACGTCCACGCTGTCGCGGCATGCTACCAGTGTTAAAGACTGCGATGGAGCTCCGTATGCCACGGCAAACTGGCTGACACTGACGGCGGCGGTGCACAAATGCTGCGCAGCTAGCGCCATTCGACGGCCAACTCCGCGGTTCCTGGTGTGTCCGCTGTGCCGTGCGTGTGATCATTGCTTGTACAGCCCTCTCGCAGTGTCCGGAGCAAGTATGGTGGGTCTGACACACCGGTGTCAATGTGTTCTTTTTTCCATTTCCAGGAGTGTATTAGCGAGTCCGAAGGATCATTGCATCGTATTTGTTAACAGCACAGTCATTGCTGTTTCATATTTATTCTCCAATAGCAGGCCCTTGACTCTAAAAAAATGTCCTTCCTGGGCGGCAATATACATAAAATACGAGTGCAGGGACGACGATTTATGGAAGTTTGGTTCTGGCCGTGGTTCTTGCTCGGATGACCTAAGCGGTTAAGGCGCCTGGTCGCGTAAAGCAGGAAATCCGGGTTCGAGTCCCGGTCCGGCAAAAATTTTCATTGTCGTCATTCCAATATACGACCGAAATGGTTCATATTCGCAACTGCGAGTACATTTACTGCGTATGCGAATGTTACGCTTAGCAACTTAAATGAGAGTCTTTGGAAAAGAAAGCAGCGTTGTTTGCGTGAAACCTTGTTGGGTAAATTTAGGGAACCGGCATTCATGGTAGACATGGCAACAGTTATACCGTTTTCACTGTACATCTGACTCGAGGATAGTGAGAATAAAAAAGGCAGGTGTTGTGTGCATACTGAGTCTTACAGGGAGTCATATTTCCCTGACTCCATTCTCGAGTGGATTACAGCAGGGAACGATTAGCAGTGATCTACAGCAGCGTAAACGACGTACCGTACAATGACTTGCGGAATATAGGGCTAAACGCAGATAATCACACACTCAAATGGTATGAGGAAGCACTGAAGAGCTTTCTCTTGATGATTCCATCAACAGGGACTCCTGTGCATCTTGAGCACATATGTTTTAAACATGTCGTTTAAATGGTTCTACCTCTGTCATGAAACATCTTGCAGCACTTTTACCTTCGCAGTACACAACACTAGCGATGCGTAGCTTGTTGTTACATACGGTAGTTTTTTAGTATCCATCGAATTAATCTCGTAATGTCAAACGGCTGCGTTTCGAATTAAATTTGATATTTTCCACAACACCTTCGAGTTTTCTAGTTTTCGATGCTTTCGTATCTAAGTTAAGCTGAGCGTAATGTCATTTGCATGTTCGCAGGGTTAGAAGCTGCTCATTACATTTTTCACAGTGCTTGCATCGCAAAAGTAATTCAATTCATCTGCAGTGAGTCTATCAGGGGAATATGGTGACCAAATATTTTAACTTACTAGGCACATAAAATTACAAAAAAAATCGCCATTAATCCGAGAATCACTTTTATCAAAATTTCCTTAACATGTATAGATTTTTTTTTCAGTATAGGATCTCTTGGTCCAGGCCTTGAATGCCCAATGCCCAATGTACCGACCGCTTTGTTATCCTCTGCCATGAGGTGTCCTGCATATGCGGTATGGAGGTATGGAGGGACACGAGATCAGCACACCGCTCTCCCGGCCGTTTGGTCAACTTCCCAGACCATGGACCTGCTGCTTCTCTTTCAGGCAGCTCCTCAATTGGCGGCACGGGTTTGAGTGCACCCCGTAACAGCCCTCCCACTAAGGAAAAATCCTTGGCAGTACCGGGAATCGACTTGACATCTTTAGTTCTGAAACGTTCTATTACACGCATCAAAAAGAGTTTTGCGTCACCCCGGTTCCCAGAACTCCTGAAGATAGATATTGACTGTAGATATTGTATCACGGACGCAGTCCCTTTGACTGTTCATAGATGTCGCAAAACCCGCCCAAAGATGTAAAAGAACCATGCATGAGCAGCACCTATTAGACGGAGAGGGTCCGACAGCCGATCAGTTCCAGTTATTCCACCAGGAAGGAGGTACACGTCTCGTGTTGTCTGTAGTTCAACCATGCCTAGACGGCCAATACTGCGGTTCGATAGCATCCGCATTGTTACTTTGTGACAGGAATGACTCTCAACAAGGGAAGTGCGCAGGCGTCTCGGACTGAACCGAAGCGATGTTGTTCGGACGTGGAGGAGATACAGAGAGACAGGAACTGTCGATGACATGCATCGCTCAGGCCGCCCAAGTGGATGCGTGGATAACCGCTACCTACGGATTATGGTTCGGAGGAACCCTGACAGCAACACCACCGTCTTGAATAATGCTTTTCGTGCAGCCACAGGACGTCGTGATACGACTCAAACTGTGCGCAATAGGCTTCATTGCCGACGTCCACGCCGAGGTCCATCACTGCAACCACGACAGCATGCAGCGTGGTAAGGAATGGTCCAACAACATGCCGAATAGACGGCTCAGGATTGGCATCACGTTCTCTTCACCGATGAGTATCGGATATGCCTTGAACCAGACGTCGGAGACGTGTTTGGAGGCAACCCGGTCAGGCTGAACGCTTTACACACACTTTCCAGCGAGTGCAGCAAGGTGGAGGTTACTGCTGTTTTGGGGTGGCATTATGTGCGACCGACGTGCACCGCTGACGGTCATGGAAGGCTTCATAACGGCTATACGATACGTGAATGCCATCCTCCGACCGATAGTGTAACCATATCGACAGCATATTGGCGAGGCATTCGTCTTCATAGACCAATTCGCCCCCCCATCGTCCACATCTTGTGAATTACTTCGTTCAGGATAACGATATCGCTCGACTAGAGAGGCCAGCTTGTTCTCCAAACATGCCTAGGATAAATTGAAAAGGGCTGTTTATGGACGACATGACCCACCAACCACTCTGAGGCATCTACGCCGAATCGCCGCTGAGGAGTGGGACAACCTGGACCAACAGTGCCTTGATGAACTTGTGGATAGTATGCCACGACGAATATAGGTATGCATCAACGCAAGAGGTACCGGTGTGTACAGCAGTCTGGACCACCATCTCTGAAGGTCTCGCTGTATGGTGATACAACATGCAGTGTGTGGTTTTCACGAGCAATAAAATGGCGGAAGTGATATTTATGTTGATCTCTATTCCAATTTTCTGTACAGGTTCCGTAACTCTCGGAACCGAGGTGATGCAAAACCTTTTTTGGTGTGTGTATACGGTGCGGTGTTAAATAATGAGGAGTATTATTAAAATCTTAGCACTTGGATTTCCGGAATTTCTTATGTTTAAGTATTTTAGTACAATGATGGAAACTGTTTCTCTCAATAACACTACTTCAAACGAAGTAGAGAGCGCGACAGTTTAAACTCGGAAAAAATGGCGGCAAATCGATGATTGAGTACTTTTATCATTAGCTCATTCATATGTCTATGGATTAAGTGATGAAACATACTCAAACAGCACATGTCAAAACGCTAAGTACTAAGAAAGAGCACTTTATCTACAACCAGTTACACTTAGATGTCACATCTCTTATCTTACCGACACCTCCGTGTTGTTCCCACGAGTGTTTGATTCATAAAACGTAAGGTCTTACAGGAAAAAACGGATATATAGCTTTATATGAAAAACGTTAATTTCCCAAATAATCACAACATTGATAAGATAAAAATATTTCTGGTTTTTCGAATATTTAATGGACTGACATTGTAATAATTATATTGCTTACAAGTGATACGAGTTCGTAAATACAGAATGTGAAGAAAGGGGACTCTAACAATAAAACTGACGATTATAATTTTTTCAATTCAGGCGTTACAGTAACAGCTGATTACTATATGTTTGTAGTTTACTAATTGTTAGTATATGATAAAAATTGGTTCTTCCAGATCTGTATAGATTTAAGGAGAACAGAGAGTTAAGATATGTCAGTCTAAATTAAAGACTGTGCCTCCCCCCCCCCTCCCTCCCCCCACAGAATGAGTTACAACTAGAATCGTAGAAACTACGTGGTATACTCATATACGTTAACGTCAACGTAGGTTTTTGGAAAAAGAGAGAGAGAGAGAGAGAGAGAGAGAGAGAGAGAGAGAGGAAACCATGAAGGGCAGCGGCAGCGGCCTAATCTGGAAGGTTCTTCCTATTCCTCACACACGGACAACCTTCCTTCGCAAAGTGTGATATTCCTGTGCTAAGGATATCTGATACATGTAGATGACTGTAATGTGTGTGTGTGTGTGTGTGTGTGTGTGTGTGTGTGCAACATGGTGTCATGTTGGCGTTGTATGTTGAGAGAAGGAAGAGGGTGAAACATGGCGTCGGCACATAGCCTACTCCTCTGGATTGTTGTTTATTTAATGACGACCCAGGTTTCGATCTTCTATGGCATTTTCAGGTAACTGAGTTTATGTCATTAACATATATTGCAGGGCATAAAACTACAATATATGTTAGTGACATAAACATAATTACTTGAAAGTGTCATAAAAGGCCGAAACCTGGTCGCAATTAAATAAACAAGAATACAGTCAAAAACCGGTGTGTTCATTTAAAACTTATTGTATATCTGTTGCTGAGCAACACCAGAAACTGTTTACTCCTCTGGAATAGCACCAAGGGGACCGAACGACGGATCACCGTTAACAGTGTCACATGCCCTCACTCCGTGAGTTACTGCAGAAAGATTTGCAGTTTAATCCTGAACACTGGCGAAAGTCTTGTGATAGAGAATTTTACGCAACCATCCACCATCACGTGGTGTACTCATCCAAGTATCGACCAGGACCGACGTTGCTTAACTTTGGAGGTTTGACGGGAACCGGTGTATTCAACGGGGCAACCTCTTCATATCAGAGTAGTACTTGCATCTAACGACCTCAGTTTTTGTTGGATGTATTGCAGGCTCTGTCTTCCTCTACAGTGTTTGCCCTTTACAACTCTCCAGTACCACAGACGTTACTGCCAGTTTTCTTCGCACATGTCATATCATCCTGTCCCTACTCGTCGATGTTTTCCACATGTTCCTCTCCTCGTTGATTCTGCAGACAACGTCCTCATTTCTTATCTTATCAGTCAACCTAATTTTAAACATCCTTCTATAGCGCCAGGTCTCAAACGCTTCGACTGTCATTTTTCCGGTTACGTGATAAACTAATATATTTTACTCACATGAAAATTAAATCCCTTACATTATAATGATTTGATCGAAGCACATCGTATAATATGACTAACTGCGATGGCTTGTAAGGTGCACAAAGCCTGCATCGTGCTGCATATTGTATTGCGGTAACGACTAACGATGTAATATGGCATCCATTTACACTAACAGAGACGCCTTCTCAATTATCAAAGTAACCTCCTTAACGTAGAAATGAGATCAGCGAGATTCAGCAGTATCAACGCAGGAAGAATTAGGAACGTAGTTTGATGCTAGACGGACTATAAAGCATCAGGTAGTATTTCCAGGTTGAGTACTGCGCGCATCATAGCCTACTCGTACTTACGTGAGTGTACTGCCGTCTTGTCAACTATGACCGATATGATTACCATACATCAAATTAGTAGTCAAGGTATTACGTGCCCTAGTCAGCCCTTGATACGTGTGGTAGTGTAGATGCCCGCATTGTAGTGTTGTAACACATCGTTTCTATAGAGGACAGGCACATAAACCATTAATCAGGCACGTAATGCCAACACATCATTCTCTCCTGCCGGCATTCAGTCATTCAACCAATTTGTTGCAGGAACGTACCTACGTCCAATGAAAATCAAGTCTATTCTTATTTACTTCCTTTTCTGTTGGTACGTTAACGAATCGATGAAACTATTAAATGTGTTAAGACTCTGCTCCTCACCAGTAGTTGAAACTGGTGATCCGTGCCTTTAGCGAGAATTTCGCTACAAATTTAGCCACCCATGCACGTCTGAGGGACCGATTCGACGTAGTGACAAATTTCTCTTCGTATCTTAAAAAATTTATAGAGTCTCTCCTAGTTTGTAGCAACACAACAATGTATGCGGTACAGGATACACAAAATTTTAATTTTTATTACAGCCAAGTTGGCGTATGCCTACAGTGACCCTGAGTATGTAATTAGATGCAAGTTTCTTTCCACCTGAGAAACGTGGGATTTTTTTAACCTCCTATCTGTCGCGAAATGGGAACCAAAGTGAAAATAAAATATGCTTTATTTACAACATTTAGCTACACCTCCCAGCTACTTCCCTACAAAGTCGCTGCTCCGACTTACAAATTGGTCACATCGTGGTAGCAACTTCTTAATACCCTAGACATAGAAAATAACTCCCTGTGCTTTCTACCAATTTCCTACGCTGATCTGCAATCGCTGTTTGTGCCAAAATGTTGTCATAGAGGTTCATGTGCGTGAAAAGATGAAAATCAGAGGAAATCAAGTCCAGGCTGTGTGATGGGTGATCACACTTTCCCGGCGAAAACGGTGCAGGAGCATCGCTATTACATCTGTAGTGCGCGGCCAGAATTGTCATGAGAAGGAAACGGATGACAGTTACGTTACGTGGGCTGCTTGAAATCAGGCGGAACCCCTCAGCGGAGAATTCCCACGTGACGTGAGACTCTATTGTTATAATTATCTTTATGAGCTCACTGTGTACTCAGAACTAAAACGCACGACGTGACGCGATCGACGGGTATACTAGACACACTGGGCAACACATCCGGAAAAAACTTCATGTATTTTCACTGTGATTTTAATTTCGCGATCTGCCAGAGGTCGGAAAAAGACCTCTAGTACTAGTCCAGCTCCTAGGATTGAGCTATCGACCTCCAGGACGAGCGCTAGTCACACAGCAGCGCTTATCTCCTAGATAATGGGGTCGGGTGGTTCATACGGTTTTGGTTAGGATGCTGTGAGGTTGCATTAGACCCGCTAACAGGCTCAAGACAGTGTGTACTATCAAACATGAACGTTCTGTGGTAAGTTACCAAGTACATCTTCTGCAGCGTAATATAAGCAGAAGACAGTGCATCAATAAATGTTCACCTTACAATATTGTCGTATTTTGGATGAGGTGGGGGTGACGAGGCTGGGACGCGTTAGTGGAGAGATGAGCTCACTTTCTGGTAAGTGATCCTCTCAGCACGTTTCTCATTCCTCAAAAAAGCGGCTAATAGTACTGACTAGAATAAGAGCACGCTTTCGTAATGATTCTTGGAGTCACTAAGGTATTTAAAAAAAAAGTACAAACTGAATGTTTTCGGGGACAGAAACAAGATGTATTACTCCCCATGCCACATACTCGTAACAGGTTAACATATTGTTCCGTAACAAATTAAACCTTAAGTAATTGTGACTCAAGCCCACATGTACAACTACCCCAATCTTCGAGCATGCTCCTACATTATAATAAAACACTAAAGCCAAAAAATATAAATCAGTTTCTTCATGACACTACCCATAAAGCAGGGTTAGGGGAGCCGTGATTCAACTGAAACGAGGAAAAACAGCGCAAACATCATCTTCTAATTGCTTTTAGCAAGGGAACATACACTGATCAGCCAGAACATTGTGACCACCTAGCTAATAGCCGGTATGTCCACTTTTGGCGCTGATAACAGCGCAATGAGTCATGACTCGGAAGCAATTAGACATTGGCAGGTCGCTGGAGGGAGTTGACACCACATCTGCACGTACAAGTCATCTTATTCCCGTAAATTCCGGGTAGGAGGGGGGTGGGGGGATGAGCTCTGACGCCACGTTCAATCACATCCCAAATGTGAACTATCCGGTTCAGACATGGCTAGTTAGGGGGTGGGAGCGGGGGGCAGTACATCAATTGGAACTCGCCACTGTGTCTCTCGAACCACTCCATCACATTCCTGGCCTTGTGACATGGCGCATTATCTTGCTGAAAAAAAAAAGCCACTGGCGTCACGAAGGGGTATACATGGTCTGCAACCATTGTACAATGTTCCATGGCTGTCATAATACCTCGTACGAGCTCCACTGAACCCATGGAAGCCCACGTGAATGTTCCCCAGTGCATAATGGAGCCGCCGTCAGCTTGTCCCTCAAAAATGGTTCAAATGGCTCTGAGCACTATGGGACTTAACTTCTGAGGTCATCAGTCCCCTAGAACTTAGAACTACTTAAACCTAACTAACCTAAGGACGTCACACACATCCATGCCCGAGGCAGGTTTCGAACCTGCGACCGTAGCGGTCGCACGGTTCCAGACTGTAGCGCCTAGAACCGCTCGGCCATACCGGCCGGCCAGCTTGTCTCTGTCTCACACTACAGGTGTCAGGGAGCCGTTCGCTGGGAGACGACGGATTCGTGCCCTCCCATCACTATGATGAAGAAGGTCTTGAGATTCATCTGCCACTGTGCTAACACCCAGTGCCGATGGTCACATGCCGTTTCGGTCGTAGTTGCCGATGTCGACGCTTGCTTGGTCGTCGAGTGTGGAGGCCCGTCGTTAAGAGTGTTTGGTCCACTATGTGTTCAGTCACACTTGTATTCTACCCAACATTAGAGTGTGATGTGTCCCGCCACAGTTCGCTGCCTATTCTGTTATGCCAGTCCGCCCAACCTACGAAGCCCGACATCTCTAATGAGGTGTGGACGCCTAACACTGCGACGTCTGGACGTGGTTTCACATTGGTTTCGCCAAGTGTTGAAGACACTAATCACAGCACTCCTCGTATTCCCGACTAGTGGTGCACATCAAATGCTCGTGCCGAGCCTCCAGGCTATCACAATCTGCCCGTCGTCAAACTCGTGCGCCTTCGTCATTCTACACGCGGACTGCATGCTCACTGATACTACATGCACCGTGCGTGTGACTGACTAGCAGTCATTCCTCGCTAGGTGACGCAGTTATTCCATGGACGGGCTTAAATATATAGTAGGTTGGCGGTCATAAGGTGTATGTGGGCCCGTCAACTGACCTGGGAACATGGGTATTGTTTCGGAAAGTGATTAAATTTCACATTTCGCTAGGTGGCACAGAAAACTGCAAGCCTTGGTATCCCTCTAGATGTCACTAAAGGAGAAATTACCCTCATTTTGGTCAAATCCAGTATTCGAGGACACCCTTACAGTTGCTCTGGCGCGCAGCATGTAACACGATGTACGAGCAATTCCTTCTCCTATACAGTCATTCAAATTTCATAATGCGTTCTGTGAAACAACAGCTACGTTTCCTCCCCACACAGCAATATATCTAGAGATAACATGTCATGGTTTTCTAGAGTTATTCTAACTAAGGAATTGTTAGAAAAGTTGCACAATCTCTGCCTGGGCGCGTCTCTCATTGAAAACCTTGAAATCTATGCTCATCGTTGTACTAACCCAGATAATGTAACTAATGAACAAGTTGCAAGTAGCTGACAAGCATTTTTCAACGTTTTGGATGATGTTCTAGCTTAATTTTTTTCTTCATTTTTCACTAATACTAATGTACTACCTTATATGAGACGTACACATAGTATCAAATAAAACAATACTGCGAAGTCCACCTAACAGAGACTGAAGATCTCAGCCACGTGATACTAGGATGTTCACGTTATGACAGACAACGCCACAAGTTTCTTAAGACATTGCTCAGAGTAGGAATTCCCCAACCTGCATCGGCGGCGGACGTATTTCGACAGGTCAGTATTGCCCAGTTTCTGCAAGAAGTGGATATCCAGTTGTAAGTGAGATACAAAGGTTCCAGCGTAAGAAGTTGTGATATGTGAACTGGGTTGAATGTGTGAATGTACAGTGTGTACCATGAAGTTTACCTAGAATTAATGTAATTTCTAATACCTCTGCTGTATATGTGATGTTATATGCTAAATCTATATTTGCTCACATCTCTGGCTATATGGTTAATGCTAAAAACCAGTGAATTATATAAAAAATAAAACAAGTTACTTTTATGCTTAGATTTAATATTTTTGCTTTATTATCTTACGAGGGTCGTTCAAGAAGTAATGGTTCAAATGGCTCTGAGCACTATGGGACTTAACTGCTGTCATCAGTCCCCTCGAACTTAGAACTACTTAAACCTAACTAACCTAAGGACATCACACATATCCATGCCCGAGGCAGGAATCAAATCTGCGACCGTAGCGGTCGCGCGGTTCCAGACTGTAGCGCCTAGAACCACTCGGCTTCACATTCGATGTTTGTTATGTGCGCTGGTGAAGTTTCGAACCGTTCTGGCAGATGACAGAGCCGTAGTACAGCGCCGGAGTGGCCGAGCGGTTAAAGGCGCTACAGTCCGGAACCACATGACCGCTACGGTCGCAGGTTCGAATCCTGCCTCGGGCATGGATGTGTGTGATGTCCTTAGGTTAGTTAGGTTTAATTAGTTCTAAGTTCTAGGGGACTTATGACCACAGCAGATGAGTCCCATAGTGCTCAGAGCCATTTGAACCATCGTAGTACAGCGTCAAAATGGCGTCTACATACGACTCACACACGTGCTGTTACTGAATTCTTGTGTGCATAAAAAGAAACCATGGTGAACATCCGTAAACGTTTGTGTGCAGTGTATGGCGATGCTGCAGTTGATATGAGTACAGTTGGGCGATGGGTAAGGAAAGTTACAGCCTCAGGAAATGCAGAAACAGAGATCCTTGATCAGCCATGCTCGGGACGTCCTGTCACAGCCACTGCTCCACACATGCTGAATCGTGTGGATGCCATTATTCGTGCTGATCGACACATAGCAACTCCACAGTGGGCTCTGCAGTTGTCGGTTAGCATTGGAAGTGCGTCTGCAATGATCGAGACTCTTGGATATTCAAAGAGGTGCTTACGATGGGTTCCACGAATGCTCGGAGCGGACCACAAGATTCAAAGAAAGGCCATTTCATCTGAGTTGTTGGAGCGTTTTGAGAGCGACAGAGACCTTTCTGTCATGGCTCGTTACGGGGGACGAAAGCTAGGTGCACCACTTTGCGCCGGAAACAAAAAGGCAGTCCATGGAGTGGCACCATTCTCATTCACCACAAAAGAAGAAAATCAGGTCAACTTCTCTACCGGAAATGTCATGGTGACAGTCTTCTGGGATTGTGATGGCGTCATTCTCGTGTATGTGATACCAAGAGAGTCAACCATCAATTCAGAGGCATAAGTGAAGACTCTGAATAAACTCAAAAACAGTTTCCGACGTGTTCGACCGGACAAGAATCCATCAGAAATCTTGCTCCAACACGATAATGCACGCCCACACACGTCTGAGAACTCGGGAACACATCGCCGTTTGGGTTGGACATCACTGCCTGACCCAACTTACAGTCCAGACCTGGCACCCTCGGACTTCCATCTCTTTGGGCCGCTTAAAGATTCTTTACGGGGATGACACTTTGAAAATAACGAGAGTGTCAGTCATGCAGTGAAAATATGGTTAGCAGGGAACGGATACTCTCACACAACGTTGGCGTACTGCCTTAGAACGTAATGGAGACTACGTAGAAAAATAGGACACGGACAATATATGTTGATGTATATTGTCACCATATTCTGTCTCTTAACAATAAATATGTTCTGACAAAAAATGTGGGGCATTTCTTATTGAACGACCCTCGTAACTTGCATCATTTGTGTTAAATATGTTTCACTTTGCGTGTATATTGGCATCAAAAACATTTTAAAATTTGTTTAAATATCTGTTCGTATTGTGAAGTAAATATGACGCAAAAGTATTGGTTTACTATCTCGTACTGGCGGGCTGATCTTTATGCCTGTATAAATACGATTGTGCATGTCTTCACATTTGTAATGTAAAAAAAAGTTATTCATTTATCTGCTCGTTTGATGATGGGCCAAGGCCGAAACGGGTTATGAAAGTAAAGGAGTTCCATTAACATCTAGTGAGTACTTTTTGCTACCAATCAGCCTTTTTTGAGTCATAATAAAACTCTCATAGCTGCATTAATGGTCGCGGCTCTCGCCTCCTTGTTTACCCAGATTTATGTAAGTCCAAAAATGGTGCTAAAGGCACCAGGAACCACCAATGATGGATAAGGTGAGACCGGGATTTAAGTAGTCTTTAGTACACACAACGTCTAGTTATACTCTTTCAAATAGATTTGTACATATTCTATTACATCAGCGAGTGAGATCGTTGTATAGCTGATTTACTTATCGAATGCACTGTTTGTAAATATTTTTATAGTATGAGAACTAGAGAAACACACAACATAAAATATTACAAAGGTCAAACATCGATGGAACACTAGCGTTGAGATACTCTAGCCACTGCAAAGTAGCCACAGGGTTGTGTGCCTTGGTGGCTTAGCGAATAAACGTCAAATCATGAAAGCATAGCTTCGGGATTCGGTTCCAGTCCCTCCTTGAATAATTTATAAAAGATAACAACCCGATAAGCTCTGCTTATGCTTTGAGTTTGCGAAAATTCAGAGTTTTGCCTTGATTCGGATTCCACGTTTAAATGTGACTGAGTAACGAAAATCAGCTGCCTTCGAAAGTCGCATAAGTTTAGGGGCCAGTAAGTATGCACACTGTTTCAGAAGAATTATAAGTATTCATTAATTTACTTGCTTTCCATTTCTTTACTTAACTAAACAAAGTTGTGTTTCTTGAGTTGAAAACGTACGTAAAGTACGGAAATGTAGAAATGCCAAAACTAGTGAGGATACAACTTTAAAGCCCATTAATATTTCATACTTGTTACACCAGTAGGATATCTGTTGAGAGTTCTAATACATCATAGTGTTCAGCAATGAACGTTTGCACCGAGTGCGGTAGAGCTGTGGTTATTACAATGGAGCCGGCCGAAGTGGCCGAGCGGTTCTGGGCGCTACAGTCTAGAACCGTGCAACCGTTACGGTCTCAGGTTCGAATCCTGCCTCGGGCATCGATGTGTGTGATGTCTTTAGGTTAGTTAGGTTTTAGTAGTTCTAAGTTCTAGGGGACTGATGACCTCAGAAGTTAAGTCCCATAGTGCTCAGAGCCATTTATTACAATGGACTCACGTTCGGGAGGGCAACGGTCCAAACCCGCGTCCTGCCATCCTGCTCTAGGTTTTCCGTGATTTTCCTAAATCGTTTCAGGCAAAAGCCAGGATGGTTCTTTGGAAAGGGCACAGCTGGTTTCCTTCTCCCTCCTTCCCTAATCCGGGCTTGTGCTCCGTCTCTAATGACCTCGTTGTCGACGGGACGTTGAACACTAACCTCCTCCAATAAATGTACGTCTTCTAGATAACCTCAGCGATCATTATTAGTATCATGCATCGGCACAACTATCTTCCGACACTATAACAATAAACTAAAAAGGAATATAACGGAAATACTACAACGTTAACAAAATGTCTCGTTTCCTTGCGATAAATGGATAGCTCCTTTAACAGTTAACAGAATGTGGCTATAAGTTCTGAGTAAAATAGCTTCCTTAAGGAAGGTAAAGTGACAACTACTGAAAACAACGATTAAAGGTCGATGAGGAAGGGTAAACTGCCACTTGATGGCGGTAGTGGAAACCATGTTACACCGTATCCCCCACGATCATTGACGTCAGAAGGACGATGACAAATTATAAATGTGTCCGAAAACACAAACTCGTTATGCGAGAATACAAATTTTGAGTATTATGTTAAAATGTCCAGCAGAACCCTCCTGCATATCAATCTTGCATGAAGTCGTGATCATTTGTATAAACATACAACAGATATTAATTTCTCCACGTCTGGATGATGCTGCCGATTCCACAACTGATTTTCCAATTAGTAAAATGTCGCTCCAGTAGCTTTCTTTTAGAACTTCATTAATTTCACGCGACGGTTTCGGCCTTGGTATTAGGCCATTATCAAAATCATCTCAATCTGCCGCATGTCAATACATAATTTGATGGGCATATACGTTCTTTTGTTTTTGATATTAGGGTTCAAATGGTTCAAATGGCACTGAGGTCATCAGTCCCCTAGAACTTAGAACTACTTAAACCTAACTAACCTAAGGACATCACACACATCCATGCCCGAGGCAGGGTTCGAACCTGCGACCGTAGCGGTCGCACGGTTCCAGACTGTAGCGCCTAGAGCCACTCGGCCACCCCGGCCAGCTGATATTAGGGGATGAGTCACAGTGCTTTATATACGAACTGTACGAGTGGAAAAATAATATACTAGGGGATGAGAGAGTACTGTTTTATCACTGGACGTTTCTTTTCTACGTAAGTTGTATACTATTTCTGGACTCGTACTGTGTTTATATAAGCACTGTCTCTCATCTCCTATTATAAAAAACAAAAAAATATTTATGTGCCCATCATATTATGTACTAACATGTGGCAGTTCCAGATGCACTTGATAACGGCCTAATATAAAGGCCTAAATATGTCGTGTGAACTAAATGAAATCTTAAAAACAGCAACCGGAGCGGCTTTTCGTTAACATCGAAGTAGTAATCACCCACGCTGATAGTTTGAGGTTGTTCTGTCAGTTTTCCGACCTCAGCTATTGGCATTACGAATTTGTATTTCCACTTTGCTCCCATTTCCTCTTAGTGACGTGATCCGCGGGAGTGGTTCTCAGCCCGCCTCGCGTTCATTACATCACTCGGCGCTCGTCGGCGTGCGTTCCTTATCTGCCCATGACGCCACTCCGCCGTTCGTATTTTGGACGGAACTGCGCAAGAATGCCTCTTCGCGTGTTAGGGTACACAAACGTCACCGTCTTTTATTTGCTCCGCATTGTTTTCCCGGCCGAGATAAGTATGTGAGTAGCCGGCACAAAAGGCTAAAGACCTTATTTCTTATCTGCCGCGGCTGCTGCCAATATTGTAATGTCTGGGAACACAGCTATAGACGTGTTTCATCTGTCAAAAACACTCAAATTCTCCGTAATGAAACTGACATAAAATTTGCGCCTTGAAAGATCAGCTTTGGAATTGCATGAGTAAAGATATTAAAATGTTTGTAACACCGACACAGAAAATAGAACGGGAAGATTCAGTCCCGTTAATATCACGATTTAAATAACTCGAGAAAAAAACTGAAGACACACATGGCTGTTCGTGCGTATTCTATGGAAGTAATTTATGGTTTCTTGTGAAAGAGACAGAAGAAATGAGAATTTGTAGCATAAGAAGAGGGGCAAGAACGGAAGGTAAATGTGATGTAGAAATGAGGACAGAATAACAAATATAACATATACGAGACCACCTAAAGCCTAAATTGATGCATTTCAAAAATACATCCGCATCATCGTACTTATTTTTTTTTTTAATTTTATGGGGCTTAACTGCTAAGGTCATCAGTCCCTAAGCTTACACACTACTTAACCTAAATTATCCTAAGGACAAACACACACACCCATGCCCGAGGGAGGACTCTAACCTCCGCCGGGACCAGCCGCACTGTCCATGACTGCAGCGCCTGAGACCGCTCGGCTAATCCCGCGCGGCATCATTGAACTGAAGAAAGACAATTGCAAAATATGGAAATACCACAATAATCACTAACAATAAAAAGTCGTAGTAGGCTACAAAGCATAGCACCCGATTAACCAAAGAAGAACATAATGTGTCATCATAATCGGTGTCAGATTTCGGCAGACCTTACAGGACAGAAAGCAATTTTCTTTTTTCGTTGACATCAGCCTCTGTTACTTGATAGACTTGGTACCTTGCTGTGTCTTAGCTTAGTGTCTAAGACGTAAGATCTCGTGGACAGGGACAGTGAAGAATTCACGGACTGCAGGTATAATAGTAATCCGTCGAATCACAGCAGATAACACACAACTTTCTCAGACGTTGTCCTCCGTTTGAAAGCGAAGAACTGCATCGTTCAGCAAAAAACGGAGGTAAATAGGGCACACTATTGCAATTTGAGGATCTGAAGAACACTGTTCACAAAGACATTTGGAATGCTGAGATAAATGAGTATGAAGTTTAACCTCACAGAAGTAATTTATAACACTGGCACCGTTGAGTTCTAACACAACTAGTCTCCATGCCTCTTCATCTGTAGAAGTATTTTCTGCCGTCTGTTTATCCTGCACGACTCCAACAGTTTCCGCGTGCCAGTAATTCCCCTTTTCCGCTATCCTGCGGGTGTACATGCTCCCTCAGAAATACTCCTAAGTCTGCCTCTTTTCCGCTGTCCTGTAGGTCTACATGTCCCACTCTTTTTGTCACCAACTGTACATCCAATATGAAAATTCCGTTCTAGTTGTTTCATCTCTTTCCACTGTATCAACATATTTACATCAACCACTAGAAGTTTTCATTTTATACCAAGTCCTTTATTGTGGTTTTGCAACATCTTTCTTTCAGTTTTTTGTCCGTGCCCACACTCTTGCGTCGCATGATGGTGTCCTCCAGAAACCTCTGTATCAGATGCTTTCAGTACCTTTGTCGATATTCCAATTCCAAAATACTGCATCTAACTGCTTGCTTACGGTTTTTGTTTTCCTTATGTTATTCTGTCATCTTCATGGTATTCACATGGAGCGTTTATCGGTTACTTGCTCCATTTAACTTCTTCTTGTTTCCCAATATAACATAAGATAAATTGTGAGATACATCCCTGGAGTAAGAGTTTGCCGGAGTAAGCTAGTACGTCGTGTCATAACTTTTCTTCATTTTTTATCTGTGAATGGTGCGAAAAAGGTAAAAGGTTTAAAACTTCGACAGGTGAGAAACGAAGAAATATTGCTACAGTCTAAGTACTATCTCATTTCGAGAAGCTTTTCTCGAAGCACTCTGCTCAAGTGGCATAGGGAAACCAGGAAAGACTAACTCTGAGTGGTCGAACATCTAAACGTCCCACGCTCTCCTGTGTATACCAGACCAGCACCGTCTGATTCGGTTGTACTGTCGCACTGTCGGAAACAACTTGAAAGTTAAAATAGCGTATTATGACGACCCTATCTTCCACGGGGAAGGGAGGAGCTACTTCAACAGAATCCATCACAAAATGATAATACATAAGCATACAGTATCCGATCAAAAGTATCCGGACGCCCGTATGTACTGCGGAACTGGTCATTAAATGTCACGAGAGGCAGACCCGCCAGTATAAAACGAGGCGATAGTATTTTGTTGTCAATAGAGGAGCACTGTAACAGGAGAACGGGTTCCATCAGGACAGCTCGGTGGCTTCGACTGTGGGCTTGTCATTGGATGTCATTTGTGTAACAAAGCCATCAGGTACACATCCACCCTCCTGAAACTGCCTAAATGAACTATTGGTGACGTGACTGTGAAGAGGAAACGCGAAGGAACAATTACAGCTAAAAAAAGATGACGATGATGATGATGATGATGATGATGATGATGTTTGGTTTGTGGCGCGCTCAACTGCGCGATTATCAGCCCCCGTACAAATTCCCATCCTTTTCTCGGTCCAATCTCGCCACTTTCATGAATGATGATGAAATGATGAGGACAACACAAACACCCAATCATCTCGAGGCAGGTGAAAACCCCTGACCCCACCGGGAATCGAATCCGGGACCACGGGCTCGGTAAGCGAGAACGTGACCGCGAGCCCACGAGCTGCGGACGCTAAACAAAGAGCAGACAGACATCATGTACTGACGAACGGTCAGCGAACGTCGAACACTGAAAAGAATAGTCGTAAGAAATAGCATGAAATCGGTGGAATAAATAACTCGTGAGTTCCAAAGTGCTAACAACAGTTAAGCTAACAGAGTCGCTGTGGGTAGCGAGTTAAAGAGACTGGGGTGCAGTCGTCGAGAAACTGCTCATAAGCCACACAGTTCTATAGTATGGTGTGGGAATGGTTTTAGTAGTTATCGTGCGGTCCCGTTATTGCGCTAAAAGAGATGTTAAATGACATAGGATATGAATACATTTCACCATTTTACAGCATTGTCTACTACTTAGACTAGAGAAACTGTTGATAGACGATGCTGTTTTTCTATCAGCATGACAGTGCACCCTGTCATAAAGCAAGTTCTGTGAGGCAATGTTTTGTGGACAATAACATTCCTGAAATGGGCTAGCCTGCCCAGAGTCCCACACGAACCTAGTGGAACCTTTTGGATGAGCTAGACCGTCGACTTATTCCAGAACCTAGTGTCCAACATCACCACCTTGTCTGGTTTCGACTGTTGATGGAGGATACACATTCCACATTTTCTTGAGTCATCAGTCTTCTGACTGGTTTGATACGGTACGGCTCACCACGAATTCCTCTCCTGTGCCAACCTCTTCACCCCAGAATAGTACTTGCAGCCTATGTTTTCAGTCATTTGCTGGATGTATTCCAATCTCTGTCCTCCTTTACAGTTTTCACCCTCTACGGCTCCCTCTAGTACCATGGAAGTCATTCCCTCATGTCTTAACAGATCTTCTGTCATCCTATCCCTTCTACTTGTCAGTGTTTCTCACATATTCTCTTTCTCTCCCATTCTGCGCAGAACCTTATCAGTCCACCTAATTTTCAACATTCATCCGTAACACCACATCCAAAACGCTTCGATTCTCTTCTGTTCTGGTTTTCCAACAGTCCATGTTTCACATCCATACGGTGCTGTGCTCCAAACATACATTCACTGAAATTACTTCCTCAAATCAAGGCCTGTGTCTGACAGTAGTAGACTTCTCTTGGCCAGGAATCCCCTTTTTGCCAGTGCTATTCTGCTGTTGATGTCCTCCTCGCGCCGTCTGTCGTTGGTTATTTTGCTGCCTAGGTAGCAGTATTCCTTAACTTCATCTACCTCGTGACCATCAATCCTCATGTTAAGTTTCTCATTGTTCTCATTTCTGCTACTTGTCATTACCTTCGTGTTTCTTCGATGTACTCTCAATCTATATTCTATTCTCACTAGACCGTTCATTCCATTCAGGAGATCATGTAATTCTTCTTCACTTTCACTCAGAATAGCAATGCCATTAGCGAATTCTATGATTCATATCTTTTCACCTTGAATTTTAATTTCACTCCTGAACCTTTATTTTATTTCCATCATTGCTTTTTCCACGTACGGATTGAACAGGAGGGGTGAAAGACTACCTACCTGTCCTACATTCTTTTTGATCCGAGCAATGCGTTCTTGGTCTTCCGCTCTTAGTGCCACCTCTTGAACCTCGTAGATATTGTATATTACTCATCTTTCCCCATAGCTTACCCCTATTTTTCTCAGAATTTGAACAGCTTGCACCATTTTACAGTGCTGATCGCTTTTTCCAGGATGACAGATCCTATGAACGTGTCTTGATTTTTCTTCAGTCTTGTTTCCATTATCAAGCGCAGTGTCAGAATTGCATCTCTGGGGCTTTTACTTTTCCTAGAATCAAGCAGATCTTCATCAAACACATCCTCAATTTCCTTTTTCATTCTCCTGTATATTATTCTTGCAACCAGCTTTAATGCAAGAGCTGCTAAGTTGATTGTACGATAATTCTCGCACTTGTCGGCTCTTAAAATCTTCGGAATTTCATGGATGCTATTCTTCCGGGAGTTACATGGTATATCGCCAGACTCATACATTCTACACATCAACGTGAATAGTCGCTATGTCCTCACTTCCCCCAATGATTTTAGAAATTCTGATGGAATGTTATCTGTCCCTTTTGCCTTATGCGATCTTAAATCTTCCAAAGCTCTTTTAAATTCTGTTTCTAGCTCTGCAACCTCTATCTCTTCTATATCGATTCCTGTTTCTTCTCCTATCACGTCATCAGACAAGTCTTCCCCCTCACAGAGGCCTTAGTGTACTCTTTCCGCCGATCTGCTCTGTCTCTGCATTGGAATTCAACATTGAAGTCTTAATGTTAGCACCTTTGCTTTCAATTTCACCGAAAGTTGTTTTGGCTTTCCTACATGCTGTGTCAGTCCTTCCGACAATCATTTCTTTTTCTATTTCTTCACATTTTCCTGCAGCCATTGCGGCTTAGCTTCTCTGAACTTCCTATTTGTATCGTTTCTAAGTGACTTGTATGCCTGTATTCCTGAATTTCGTTGAACATGTTTGTACTTCCTTCTCTCATCCATCAGCTGGAGAATTTCTTCTGTTACTCATGGTTTCTTCGCAGTTACCTTGTTTGTACTTATGTGTTTATTTCCAGCTTCTGTGAGTGCCTTTTTTAGAGATGTTCATTCCTCTTCAACTGAACTGCGTACTGAGCTATTCCCTCTCGCAGGGTCTACAGCTTCAGAGAACTTGAAGCGTGTCTCCTCATACCTCAGTACATCTGTTCAAAATTGCTCTGAGTACTATGGGACTTACCTTCTGAGGTCATCAGTCCCCTAGAACTTAGAACTACTTAAACCTAACTAACCTAAGGACATCACACACATCCATGCCTGAGGCAGGATTCGACCCTGCGACCATAGCGGTCGCGCGGTTCCAGACTGTAGCGCCTAGAACCGCTCGTCCACCCCGGCCGGCTCAGTACTTCTGTATCCCACTTCTTTGTGGACTGAGTTTTCCTGACTAGTCTCTTGAACTTCAGTCTACTCTTCATCACTCCTAAATTGTCATCAGAGTCTATATCTGTTCCTCCGTGTGCCTTACAATCCTCTATCTAATTTCGGAACCTCTGCTTGACCATGATGTAATCTAACTGAAATATTCCCGTATCTCCCGATCTTTTCCAACTAATTTTCGTCCTCTTGTGTTTCTTGAACAGAGTAGAGCTATTACTAGCTGGAATCTATTGCAGAACTCAATTAGACTTTCTCCTCTGCCATTCCTAGTACCAAACCCATATTCTTTTGCTCCTTATCCTATAAACGCTTTCCAGTTCCCGATGACTATCAGATTTTCATCTCCCTCTACTTACTGAATCATCCTTCAATAGCCTCATATACTTTCTCTATGTCTTCGTCTCCGGCCTGAACTATCGCTGTTAGTGTTGATTCGCTGTCGAATCTGATGAGAACAATCCTATCACTGAACTGTTTACAGCAAATCAATCTCTGTCCTACCTTCCTATTCATAACGAATCTTACTCTTGTTATACAATTTTCTGCTGCTGTTGATATCACCCCATACTTGTCTAACCGGTAATCCTTGTCTTCTTTCTATTTCACTTCACTGACTCCAACTATATCTAGAATGAGTCTTAGCGCTTTTCAGATTTTCTAGCTTCCGTACCATGTTCAAACTTTTGAAATTCCACGCCCCAAGTCGCAGATCGTTGTCTTTTCGTTCATTATTCAGTCTTTTTGTCATGTTCTTCACCTCCCCCTTGGCAATCCTCCCCCCCCCCCCCCCCCAGGATATCCGAATGGGGACTAGTCCGGAATCTGATGCCAATGGAGATATCATCAAGACGCTTTTTCAGTAACAGGCCACATGTCCCAAGGAAACACATCAAGTGTCGCCCAAGAAGTGATTTCCATTGCTTTCTGCATCCTCCTGCCGTCGATCGTTACTGATTCGTCCGCCATTAGGGACAGTTTCCCACCCCAAAGTCAAGTATGCATAATATGAAATGAATACAAAAAAAAACCTGATAGTAATAATCAAATATTATGTGTGTGTGTGCTTAGTACATTCAAAGATTATTGGGTAATAAGAGATGGCAGTGGGGGAGAAGGTCATTAAAAATCTCGGTAACAGTTCCATTAGTAGGAAAATCTGCAGTCAGTAATAAATTCTATGTCGGGCTATTAGCTGCTGAGTTGCTCCACGTCGGAAAGGTAACATTTATTCGCATGCAGTCGAAACTTTTTCTATATCACATCTGGAATCTACGAGTTAAATATATTTTGTCAGTGTACATGACTGTTGTGACTGCATGAAGATTACCGTGTTTTGAATTTGTATTAGTGCCAGCATGTAATCCACTTATCGCAAGAAGCACTAAAGGGCCTCCAAACTTAACCCCTCCATCCAGTGGACGGTTCAGCCTTCGAGTCGATCACCTTTTCTGCGGGGGCGGGTACTTTTTATTTGTTTTACCTGACAAGAAGAGGACTTTCAGGCCCTCTCCTACATCAACCCACACACTCTTAGCGAGTCGGTATTACAGTTTGCACAGTACATGATCACAGTATAATATTAAAATACAGTAATGAATGTACAGAATTTAAGAATGCGCCTGATCAGAGGAAGACCGAGAAATAGTAGTGTACGATTAGCAGGTGAGTTAGGAGTTAGAAAACAGAAATAGAAAAGTTTTAAAAGCATGGATGGTTTATGATGACATGGTGGCACTGAAGGGAACAGCTCGGCTTTGCCAAAAGGAAAGCTACGCCGATGATAAGAGATAAAACACTAATTTCCTCTTGATACAGAGCACTTTTGTATAGGACGCAGCTTAAAAGATTGGTTGTTACATAGTCGTGTAGCTGATATGGAGAAGGTGATGGGGAAAAATGTAATGTTACGCAAAGGTACAGCCAAGACGCTGGACTTATCCGATCTAGTATTGCAGATGTGGATCGATGACAGGTATATGATATGTCAGCAGAGGTACTGAGGACAACAGCGATTAAGAAATCATGAAGTGAACAGAGCGAGCAGTACACACGTCACCTGTCCGGCCGCATCCAGCCTATTGGAACACAGGAAGGACCGGCGCGCAGGACCAGCGCTAGGATTTACGAGCTCCGGGTAAGCGTTCTTAGGCCCCTCCCCCAAATTGTTTATTTTAAATTTTGGTTTTTGGGATATAGTCAGAAAATTTTTATAGAAAAATAAAACAAAGCATTTTTAAGAATTTTTTCATGCTCGCAGCTTACATAAATTCGGTAGTTTACAAAATTATAATTTATTTCTAGCCTTTTTAGAGGTGAACTCTTTACAATCCTGGCATAATTTAACGGGTGGGCTATCTCTGGCCGCGCGGAGGTTCTGGTCCTCACTCGGGGATGGGTGTGTGTGTGTTTGTCCTTAGGATAATTTAGGTCAAGTAGTGTGTAAACTTAAGGACTGATGACCTTAGCAGCTAAGTCCCATAAAATTTCACACACATTTCAACATTTTTGGCTATCTCTGACTCTATTGTGATCAGAGGTAATTCAACAGGCTGCTCTTGCCCCATTGTAGTTCTCAAATAGTTTATTCTTACCTCTTGAAAGAAAGATGAGTGACCATTTTGCTTGGGCAACAGTAACAGAAAAAAAATCAGAAAATCCGTAAGGCTAACATTATATCTGCAAATAGCCTATTTTATTAAAGTTGTACTGATGATGAGCACTGAGATGGCGCACAAGGTGAAGTATCTCATATCGAAAATTGGCTGCATGAATCTTTTTTATTTGCAAAATCTCTTGTTTCAAATCCTGCTTATTAACTTCTATGCTGTAGAAATACGTCACATTTTCAGTGCACTCCAACAGTGTAAAATATTCTAGTATTACGTAGTCCCATAAGAACCCAAACGTGTCCATCGTGTTGCTACTTTGCAATTTTCTGCTTAAATAGTATCCAATACATATATTAATCTATTTAATTCTTCCACCTCACTCTTAATATCGGCACTTCCGACAATTACTGTGGCTTCCCTTGTTTGAAGCACAACTTTACGCACGTTTATTGTAGCTAATACGCTGTGCTACAATGGACACGTACTGAAAAGATTTCAAATACTTCTCAGTGGTCTTTAGTTCAGAATGCGCGTCTGCAGTCAAATTAAAGTTAAAACCAAGCTAAGTCGCCTTTTGTAATCCTGGCACTTGCTTAACAAGCGGATACACGGAGTCTCTCCGTTAGACCATCTCCTTTCCAATAGTGTGTGAAGAGACAGTCCAACATTTTATTTTAAGACTTTCCTTCTGCGGCGACTAGACTGTTACTTACGCTTTCAGTAAAATCTGGTATCAACTGAAAGAACTTAAAAGCAGTTTGTAAGTACACTGCCGGAGAAAAAGGACGTCGATTTTGATCTGATGATAACATGTGCCACCTGGGGGGGACAGCAGATGAAATGATAAATTTTTCAACGTCGTCCACCAGAAAACAGCGCAATGCCGTAGCTACCAGAGCGCCATTTGCATCTACCCTGTAGAGGTATGCTCACAGCCAGAAGGCTCAGTGTGTTGCAGACGTGTGAAGCAAGTAGGCCACCATGCTGTGGTGACACACTCGTGCTTTCTACAGCCAACTGAGCGAGTTTGAAAGTAGTCAGGTTGTGGCCTTTTGAGTGGCCGGATGGCCCTTTTGGAGAACTGCCACACAGCTTGGACGCGCTGCATCAGTTGTGCAACGATAGGGATATCACTGGTCACGTGAACAGTCTCACACCCACAGACGAGGTTCTGGACGTCCACACAGCACAGACGCCCTCAGTATAGCAGTATTGTAACGGCAGCTGTGGCGGATCGTACTGCTAACATAGCATAGTTATGATGGCTTGTGAACCCAGACGTTTCAACACAAACTGTAGAGAACTAGTTATTACGGTTGGGACTATGGGTATGCACACCTACAGCCCGTCTTCCACTCACGCCACAGCAGCGACCGGTGGCCCCGAAGATCACTTGGAAGATGGAATGGCGCACAGCGGTCTTCAACGATGAAAGCAGAGTTTGCCCGCACACAAGTGATGGTCGTTTACCTGGTGAGCGCTGTCTCGTAGAGTGCATTCGTCCGAGAGACACTGGCCTCACCTAAGGTCTTATGGTATGGGGTGATGCTCCAAGAGGATAATGCTCGCCCAGACGCTGCCCATGAAACTCAATGTGCTCTGCAAGACGTGCAACATCTACCCTGGCCAGCACGATCTCCGGAAATGTCTCCAATCGAGCACGTGTGGGAATGATGGGATGAGAAGTTACTCTTGCGGCTCGTCAACCATCAGATCTTATGGAACTACGGGACCAAGTCGAGCAGGTGTATCATAACGTAGCGCAGGATGGTACTCGCCATCTGTACGATCGACGGGACGTCAGAGTCAGCGCCTGAATTGCCGCCCGTGGAGATTACACCAGCTACTAACATAGGTGTTTCAGCATAGGTCTATACCTGGTAGCTGAGAAACGCTTGCGCTATTGGTCTGTTGTTGTTGTTGTGGTCTTCAGTACAGAGACTGGTTTGATGTAGCTCTCCATGGTACTCTATCCTGCGCAGGGTTCTTCATCTCCCACTACCTACTGCAACCTACATCCTTCTGAATCTGCTTAGTGTATTCATCTCTTGATCTCCCTCTGCAATTTTTCCCACCACGCTGCCCACCAATACTAAATTGGTGATCCCTTGATGCCTCAAAATATGCCCTACCAACCGATCCCCTCTTCTAGTCGTGCCAAAAATTTCCCTTCTCTCCAATTTTATTCAATACCTTCTCATGGGTTATGTGATCCACCCATCTAATCTTCAGCATTCTTCTGTAGCACCACATTTCGAAAGCTTCTATCCTCTTCTTGTCCAAACTATTTATCGTCCATGTTTCACTTCCATACATGGCTACACTCCATACAAATACTTTCAGAGACGACTTCCTGTCACTTAAATCTATACTCGATGTTAACAAATTTCTCTTCCTCAGAAATGCTTTCCTTGTCATTGCCAGTGTACATTTTATATCCTCTCTACTTCGACCATCACCAGTTATTTTGTTCCCCAAATAGCAAGACTCATTTAGTACTTTAAGCGTCTCATTTTCTAATCTAATTCCCGCATCATCACCCGATTTAATTCGACTACATTCCAGTATTCTCGTTTTGCTTTTGTTGATGTTCATCTTATACCCTCCTTTCAAGACACTGTCCATTCTGTACAAATTGTAAATAGCCTTTCGCTCCCTGTATTTGACCCCTGCCACCTTCAGAATTTGAAAGAGAGTATTTCAGTCAACATTGTCAAAAGCTTTCTCTAAGTCTACAAATGCGAGAAACGTAGGTTTGCCTTTCCTTAATCTATTTTCTAAGATAAGTCGTAGGGTCAGCAAATTTAATCATTTCATGCTCTCCATATGCGCTGTTGGAGCAGTAACTCTTGAGTGGATTGGGAACCTCTAAAAGTGTGTACAAAGCTCTTTTCAGCGGTATATGCTACACCCATTGTACATATGCAACAATAAAATTTTTTGCTCTTATGTACAGCCGTGCCTTACTTGCAGAACCATATTATTTAGCATTAATTTAACCACTAGCTGTCAATGTATATGTTTCCTTAAAACTATTCCGCAGGTTCCGAGAGGACTTCTAGTGCTAAGGTCTTTTATTCAAAACCATAGGTGCTGGTTTTAAAGCTTGCCGTTCATTACTATTAAGCAAGGCACACGAGCCAGGGGGCACCCTTTGGGGGCGTGGGCCTGCGATACTTTTACTCCGCTTACCCTCCTACCCCCAAACACGAACCCCTCCCCACCCACACCGTAATGCCGGCCATGTTGACATGATCAAACAATCGAATGTTCCTCACATATCTTACGCGAGCGTTCAAAGCTAGAGTTTAACTGCCCCATGTTGAACTTACACTTAAGGCCACGTAACACAGGCAGCCGAATCGTTTTTCGCTATCAGTAGGCGCCAGCGACTTCGCAAGTGCGACATGGTCGGATTTCCAAAAGGACGACCATGTACTGGAGATAATAGTAGGCAATTTCGACAGCAGAAAATAAATGAAAGTTGTGCCAATCATACGCGTAAATCTGCCAACGAAATACACTGTAGCTCTGGAATACGAAAGAGCAGTGAGAAACACCGTCATCACTGACAAAAAGAATGGTCTTAATGGCGAGGCCACACAACAAAGTGGACTCTGAGAGCAGCTGCTATCCGCTGACGCGCATGCTCCTGTTTGACTGATGGGCACGAGCAAATTAGCCACCGGCGGAATGCACCGGGGTGGTCTTCGTGCTCATTAAGGTTTTTGCGCTCTTCTGAGAAACCTCCGGCCTGGCGCCCAAGACTCGCGGCTCATAACTTTATACGGAGCGGAAACCGGCAGCACTAAGCGCTTTTTGAAAGGTAATGAATACCGTATTTCAGTAACGGATTAATCTGGCTCAAAGTACTTTAACGAGCCGGCTATTAAAAAAAAAAAAAAATCACGATTTCATACAACCACTGCTGTCGATTGCCAGTAGGAAGTGCGAATGCGTTGCACGTAACCTCTTGCTATTCTAAACATCCTTTCTATATGACCGGATATTAAAATCAATTTATGCATTCAGAAATGTAGTCTTCCACGAATGCGAAGGAATGATGTTTCGTAACTAATGATGCGTAGTAATGGCTGGTACAGTAACCATTAGCTGAAGTTGCTTTATTATAAGGTGATTAGTCGGTTGCAGCAACAGAGTACTTTTTTAACAATTACCTGAAGTGTAGTTTATATTGAGACCGTACAAGACATAACATGTCGTTATAGGGACTTGAACTGGATGCATTGATTTTCATATGTTCTAATACTGAGGTACTGTAGTAAATAAAGAATTTTTTTTATAACACCGCATATCAGAAAAACATTCAAGCTCCACAGGAGCACTTAAACCTCCCCAAAAAATACTGTTAACTGCATATAATCAAAAATAAGATATTCTGTCGGGGTCCACTTTGTTTCTAAACATTTTATGTCGATTTAGACAGCACGTTATCTCCATCAGTACAATTAATTTCTGTGTAAAGACTTCAGGCAGAGTCAGTTAATTCCGTCCACGTTTGAGTTAGAGAGAGTTTAACCCTTCCAGACCCTCTGGCTGCAATTGTGTACATTAACCTGTACTGTGTTTTAGCTGCAAGAGGAGTATTTTTTCCCAGTGGAAACCTGAGGTACACATTTGTGAATGTTCAACTGTTTCGTCATGAAAAAGCGCTGCCAGCTGTTGGGCATCACTATGAAGATATCAGCAAATCAATGTAGCTGTGCGCAGCAGCTCGTGACCACAAGAATACACGGATGTGGTTGGTTCACTGCATCCCATTGCATGATTGAATATTGCTTTTTGCATGGTAATTATTCACTGATCATTTTACTATTTATTACAATAGAGAATATTTCGTTAATTGGTTATTTTAGTCCATAAAATGAAGCCAAGTGTACGAGGTCTGTTTTGAAACCGGTACATATTTTTGTATAAATCTTGCATCTAAAATCATTAAAGAATCGCCTAAGAGGCTTACCACGTAAAGGCAAATTTTTCTTTATGCCGTTCGAGAGTGGAACGGTAGAGAGACAGCTTGAAGGTGGTTCATTGAACCCTCTTCCAGGCACTTTACTGTGAATAGCAGAGTAACCCCAGAAAAAAATCAGGACTGAAAGGGTTAAAAAAACCTTTATCTTTTCTGAAACCCATACTTCATTGCCTGTTAGGTTACGGTAATTCAGATACCGGTTAATTTCATTTAAAGCCACGTCATTCCTGTTGTTACGTCAACAAGCCGTCGTCAATGGATGCATGAACCGTACCGGGTTATTCCCAAACCCCTTTGAGAAAAGTTAGCCGATAAAACGGAAAGGTTATGAAGAAGATCATTCTTATTGTTAGTAGCCTTTCCACTAATGTTAAATGCTGTTCTGGTCAGGGACAAGTAATTGAGAGATTATGCAAGAATTTCAGAATTTAACAAACTGTCGTCTTTCCAGTATACGTTTTTACTCGGATGTTCAGCGATACAGTGGTGCCAGAAAACTGAATGCAAGTTGAGAATCTGTGAGGAAAGTGGTCCACAGCGAGATGGGAAAAGCCTTTGCGAGATGCGGGACTAGGACTGTCAACGAGAACAAGAAGAGTTGAATTAATCTATTCTGTAGCTTAATAAGTTTCCATCTGTGTACCAAAATAAATGCCAAAATTGAAGAGGGGGAAAAAGGGAGCCGATAGTCGCTGAAGACATTTATCATTTTGTCGTGCTGACAGAGAAGTAAAACTATGTCAATGCAGTGAAAGTATGGATCATAATACGATAGTTGCCATAAATCTGGCACTGAAGATATTTACCACGTAATTATTTTAAGTGTCCAGTTACATACGTTTTTTACTCCCCATGAAAATATTAATTTCAAAAATAAAGCTTGGAGAATGAATATCAAACTGTTCTTGAGTGACTGGAGAAAAGCGACAGTTGGGAAAAAGCCTATTGTTATTGATTTTGGAAATTTTTATTTTTCATTTTCTCTGCTAGGAACGTATGAGCCACCATCTAGCTTCGCATTCCGGGGAATGGAGCACCCATGAAACATGTGATTGCTGGAGACACTGAACAGTGGTGTAGGAGGCATTCCATCAACGACTAGTGGATGTTTGCAAAAAGCAAGACAAAATTGGACATTGTAATAGTCAACCGATGTATTGTATTCATTCTGGACAGACCGATTTATAATTGCCCCAGGGCTAATGTAGCAATCAACAACTTCTGTCCTTAGGTTAACGAATAAGCTAATAAAAACCTTTTCGATGTCTCCCACTGACATGAACCATTGCTACCACGATTTTATGGTTTACCAAAAATTTCACAAGTATGGCATTCCACTGAGACTAATTGTTAGCGCCACTAATTGTCCGGCATATGGGATTGCCGAACACTTAGATACTCTCCTATGGTCATTTGTAGGAAATAATGACACTAATATTAAAGGTCTGCTCATTTTAACGAAAAATTGAAATCCTTCAGGCCAGGCTGAGTCCAAATGATTTTATGGTCAGTTTTGATGTATCACTGTTTACTGTGGTTTCTCTTAATGAGATTATGTCACAGCTAGACAATATTTTCGCAACGGATATAACAGATTTCTTTAAAGATTATCTCACGTTAACTTACTTCCAGTAGGACAACAAATTCTATGAGCAAACTGATGGTGTGGCTATGGGGAATCCAATCATCGCAATTGCAGAGTGCTTTGAACAATTTGAGGAAGCATTGCTTCAGACGATGAAGAAGAAACCACCGTGTTGGCTTCGATTATGTAAGTGATAATTTCGTTATATGAACTCCTAAGGGAAAAGAACTCCCCGAATTTCGAAATTTTCTTAATAATATTAATTGTGATATGAAGTTCACTATGGAAACAGCGAAAGTCAGATTTCATTATAGGGTGTACGGGTCATTAGAAAATCAGACACAACTTTAGGGCATAAAATCTACACAAAGCCGCTCCCACGGAAAGACAGCTTCACAGACATACAGGCCACCATCCCAAGCGTAAAAGACGAGTGGTCAAAACATTAGTGGAATGGGCTAAAAGGATCTGTGAACCACAGCACTTGGGAGACGACCTCGAGTATTTAAGAAAGACCATCTGAAGGAATAGCTACTCTGATAAAAAGATAAATAGGGCACTACGTCCTAAAGTGTGCAGAGCTTCTAAGGAAAAAGTACAAACTCATGGGAAAGTTTATTTTCAATTTGTAAGACCAATCACAGGTCCCGTAAACAAAGTACTCAGAAGTCACCATATTGTTACACACTGAGCAGCCAGAACATTACGACCATCTACCTAATACCCAGTGTGTCCACCTTTGACACTGATAACGAGGACGACAGGTCGAAGCATAGAGGCAATGAGGGCTTGGTAGGCCACTGGAGAGGCCTTGGTAGGCCGCTGGAGGGAGTTGGCACCACATCTGCACACACAAGTCACCTAATTCCTGTAAATTCCGGGCAGAGGGGTGATGAGCTCTACGCCACGCTCCATCACATCACAGATGTGTTCGATAAGGTTCAGATCTGGCGACTTGGAGGGCCAGTACATCAATAGGAACTCGCCACTGTGTTCCTCGAACCACTCCATCACATTCCTGGCCCTGTGACATGGTGTATTATCTTGTTGAAAAATGCCACTGTCGTCGTGAAGGGGTGTACGTGGTATGAATCCAGTGTAAGATACTCCTTGGTGGTCATGGTGCCTTGCACGAGTTCCACTGGATCTATGGATGTATATGCGAATGTTTCTCAAAGCATAATGGACCCGTTGCGAGGTTGTCTCCTTCCCGCAGTACAGGTGTCAAGGGGCTGTTGCCCTGGAAGACGATGAATTCGTGCCCTCCTATCGGCATGATGAAGAAGGTTTCGGGATTCATCAGACCATGCAGCACTCTGCCACTGCACCAACGTCCAGTGCCGATGGTTACATGCGCATTTCAGTCTTAGATGCCGATTTCGTGGTGTTAACATTGGCACATACATGGGTCGTCGGCTGGAGAGGCCCATCGTTAGGAGCGTTCGGCGCACTGTGTGTTCAGACACACTTGTACTCCGCCCAGCATAAAAGTCTGGCGTTAGTTCCACCATAGTTCGCTACCTGTTAAGTTTTAACGGTCTGCCCAGCCTACGACGTCCGACTTATCTAATGAGGAGAGTTCGCCCTATCCTACGACGTCTGGACGTCGTTTCACCACGGTTTCGCCATGTGCTGAAGACACTTTCTACAGAAATCCTCGAATGCCCGACAAGTGGTGCAGTTTCCGAAATTCTCGTGCCGAGCATTCGGGCCATCACAATCTGCCCTCCGTCAAACTCAGATAGATCGCGCGCCTTCCCCATCCTGCACAGGGACCGCATCCTCACTGATACTACAGGCATCATGGGTGTGGCTGAGAAGCAGTCATTCATCGCCAGATGACTCTGCTATCTTCTGTACGGGTTTATATCGATAGTAGATCTGTGGACATCATGTTCCGGCTGATCTGTGAAGTGTTCAAACCAACAAGTAGGTATGCGAGTACTTGAACACTGCGAAGGATTCACGCCCACCGGTTGACGTAGCAGGAGTATATAAAACCCCACGCACTTGCGCCAGGTATACGTAGGAATTACAAAGAGAAAAATTAACGCCCGCCTTAAGGGACACAAGACTCGATGGGCAAATCAGATAAATCAGCGGCAGCAGATGATGCACCAGGACCGGAAACGCTTCAAAATCTTTTCTCTGACAATGTGGTTTTAACAAGATCTAATAATTAGTACGCTACGATGTACGGGGAGACCATAGAAATTCAAAAGTTCAAATAAATTTCAACAGAAATGACGAAGGATCGAAATTAAACATGTTGTGAGTCATAGTGCTAAATAAAACAAACTGCGTTTACTCTTCCCCACTAAGAACTGTATAGCATAGGTTGGCGCGACGCCGCGATCATAGGCAGCGGTTTATGCAGTTCGGAGAAACACGGAATGAATCATGTTTAAGTTAGTAATTTCGGCTCACAGTAAATAAGAACAACTCAAAAGTAAAAAGAAACAGGAAATTTATTTCTCAAATCATAAAGTTACTAATCTTTTTTGGGAAATTACGAACTTACATTTCGAGGACGTGACGTGTCCGAAAGCCACTTGAACAGAGGAAATTATATTGAAATGTTGAAGGAATTAGGAAATTCTGATGTAGAGTTACCGCATCACTTGCCAAAATGCAAAAGTTTTTACGGGGTTCACAGTAACATATGAAATGATATTTCTTACTCTGGTTCGGAACTGACGACAAACGAAATAATGAAAGAAACTTCTGAGACTTATTTTGTTGGAATTATTGTGAATGAGGCAACATATATTACAAGTAAATCGGAACTATCTATCACACTCTGGTAAGTGGGAAAATATGGAAGTACTGAAGAAAGTTTTTTGTGTCAGAGATGTCAATGTTCATAGAGTCGTATGGGCAAGTCAGATAAATCAGCGGCAGCAAGTTCTCTAGCATACCAAGCTAGTGTTAATTTTGTGTCTTGCTATGGACGTGGTTTGAATGTAGTTTTGTCACACGCTGTGATCTTTCTTAGTCAGTGTAAAATCTTTCTAATTCATCTTCTGGTTTCGGTATTTTCTTTGAAAAATCTACAAAGATAATTCAAACACACAAATTTGAAATAAATAAGAGATTTGCAACATTATTTGCAACGAGATCGAATTATGTAAAAGGCTATTAAAACTGTGTACGTATACAAATAAGTTATAGAAAACTTTGCTACGTAATTAGTCGAAAATGCACGTTAAATTGGTCTGATTTCATCTGTTTTCTTCATCTGTTCTATTGTATGTTTCCTTAGACTGACATATTGTTTCAGGTATTCTAAATGAAGGCTTTTAATACAGAGTTTTGGCGTAAACAACATGTAAAACTTTCGATGCGTCTTACAAAACTCGCAGACGATTTTGAATCTATTTGCAATAATACATCTGATTTCCGGGGCAAAATAAAGGCGGGCTTACACCACGAGGGGCCATAATGCGTGCGCAAAACAGAGATCCTTCGCCGCACTGCGCATGACGTCAGCGTCGAGGAACTCCGCTCATTTCGCGCGCACTTGCTTATGTGTTGAAGTAAATAAGTTTTGAGCTGTTGCTAATTGTTATCGTATTGAATCGAGCTTATTTTTTCTGCGACACTTTAACAATGCCGAATTGTGCCGTGGCTGTGGGTGAAAACCATAATCAGAAGAGTAAAGGGAGTGGTATTTCCTATCATAAGTTTCCGAAAGATCCTGAAACATGTGCTCGGTGGGTTCAGCTCTGTAGAAGAAGTGATAGCATTAACATTAAAAATGCTACTATCTGTAGCATACATTTTAAAGAAGACAATTATTTACGGGATCTCCAAGCTGAATTAATGAAACTTTAACCAAAGAAGATCTTATTAAAGCCGACTGCAGTTCCTTCATTGCACCTCATTAAAGCCACATCTGCAGCTGCTGCTGCTGCTTCGTCTTCTGTCCAAGAAAGAAATGACAGAATGAAAGATCGCGAAACACGTAAACGTGCACTTAACAGACTAGCTTCTCTGTCACCGAAGAAAAAAAAAGTGGATCAAAGCACAGAAACTGAAAAACGCCGCATCGAGGATGAAATGAAGAGGCTTCATAGGGAATTATCGCTACACACAGAAAAAAATAAGCGTTTGATAGCTAAAAACAACACGCTGAGAACGAGAAACAAATTACTGGCTCATGCATTAAGCAGACAGAGAAAACTATGCCAAAGCCTTCAGTATCAACGAAGTACTAAAGTGACAACTAAAGTACACCAAGTTTAAAAGAAAGTGTTTAAGAACGCACAAATTGAATGTCTTCTGAAATCAAAGAAGAGTACCCATTGGACCCAGGAAGATATAAGCAAAGCCTTGCTTCTGCGCTCTCTGTCCAGAAAAACTTATATTTATTTAAGAAATATAATGGGAATACCATTACCTGGATTTTCTACGTTAAAACGATGGATATCCAGTTCTTTTCGTTGTGTTCCCGGAATTTTGACTGATGTATTGTACTTAATGAATAAGCAAGCAACAAACTTCAGTCAAGCAGAGAAGCTGTGTGTGTTAAGCTTTGACGAAATGAATGTGGACAGTCGCATATGCTACGACCAAGAAACTGACACCATATACGGACCACATAGCCAGGTACAGGTTGTTATGGCACGTGGTTTATGTGGAACCTGGAAGCAGCCCGTATATTATAACTTTGATACTACGATGAATCGGGATTCACTTATTAGTATCGTCAGAGAGACGCAGAAAGTGGGATTTGTCGTAGTTGGTATAGTGTCTGATTTGGGGGGGTAAAAATGGGAAAGTGTGGAAGGAATTCCACATCGACTACACAAACACGTTCTTCACCAACCCAGATGATGAAACGAAACGTGTTTGGGTATTTGCTGATGTAAGACATATGGTAAACTTCTCAGAAACTACCTTTTAGATGATGGTTTCTCATTAAGTGACGGAAGAACAACAAAGCGCGTAATCGAGCAGCTAGTGTCGAAAGATAATGGAGAACTGAAACTATGCCCTAAGCTTACTGCTCATCATCTGACAGTTTGTGGAAGAGATCGACAGCGCGTTCATCTTGCTTGCCAACTCTTTTCCTACACTATATCAGAAGCAATTTCTTTTGTAATGCCTGAAGAAAAAGACACGGCAGAATTCTTCAAATTGGTGAACGACACTTTTGATGTCATGAATTCGAGGGTACCTGTCGGCAAACGACCAATTTCAAGTGCTTTTGGATTGTGTAAGGAGACATAGGAGGAAGCTCTTCGCAGATTCTACTCCGTCTGTGAAAAAATGAGAGTGGAAAATCATAAAACTTTACTTCCTTTCCAAAAGGGATTACTCACCTCGATTCAGTCACTGCTGGGTTGTTTTTCGGATTTAAAACATGACTACGGCTTGAAGTATGTATTGATCTCAAGGTTCAACCAAGAGCCGGCCGGTGTGGCCGTGCGGTTCTAGGCGCTTCAGTCTGGAACCGCGTGACCGCTACGGTCGCAGGTTCGAATCCTGCCTCGGGCATGGATGTGTGTGATGTCCTTAGGTTAGTTAGGTTTAAGTAGTTCTAAGTTCTAGGGGACTGATGACCTCAGATGTTAAGTCCCATAGTGCTCAGAGCCATTTCAAATGGTTCAAATGGCTCTGAGCACTATGGGACTTAACTGCTACGGTCATCAGTCCCCTAGAACTTAGAACTACTTAAACCTAACTAACCTAAGGACAGCACACAACACCCAGCCATCACGAGGCAGAGAAAATCCCTGACCCCGCCGGGAATCGAACCCGGGAACCCGGGCGCGGGAAGCGAGAACGCTACCGCACAACCACGAGATGCGGTCAGAGCCATTTGAACCATTTTTTTTTCAACCAAGACTGCCTTGAAAACTTATTTTCCCAGACAAGAGCAATTGGCAGAGCCTATGATCATCCCTTACCAGTGGAATTTAAAAGCCATTTGCGTATTTTAGTTATGAACAAAAGTATTGCTGACATTCAGTTACACAGTTCTTGTCCAGTCTCAGCGGAAACTGATAGAAATTATTTGACTTCCAACCTGTTTACAGGACTTGTGCCGGGCTTTGAGGAAGCGTTGTCAATGATAGAAGGTGATCAACAAATGAGGGACATTACACTACATGACTTAATTGTTCCACCTTTGATAGAAGATTCAGAGTGTTCTCTAGAAGGTCTCCGCTACATCGCTGGATATATTGCCTCCAGGTGCGTCTCCATTGACAAATCACTTGGTCATTCTAGTGGTAAGACACTCGAAGTGTCGAAAGACCATGCAAATTCTGAGTGGATTGAGAAACTGTCTCGTGGTGGCTTAATCATCCCTTCAGATGAGTGGTTTGATGTTGTTAAGCAGTTAGAGGTGCTTTTTTTAAATTTTCATGGCAGCGCTCTGTGTAAAGACGGCAATGTGATCAGAAACCTGACGAGACTTTTGATTGGGAAGTTTCCAACTATTCCTCAAGAGGTCATCACAGTGTACGCTAAAACCAGAACCTTCATCCGGATAAGGCACTTCAACACATTTGCAAAGGCACAGAGGGCCAAACAGCAGCAGCAGAAAGCAGCACACAGGTGGAGAGCTTCTGTAGTCCCCTCCAGATCTGATTAAGGTATTTAAATTCTTCTTAAAATTTTTGAATGTGAGTTCATTAATCCGAGCTTCTGTATCATTATGTGTAGTAATGTCTCAACTAACTAGACGTACGGTTGCTGCTTAATATCTGCATGAAAAAGATGGTACACACTATTGCCGACTGTGATGCACAAAATGTGTTTAGTAAACTGAAAGCTCTTGTAATTGTTGCGTTTCCAGTACTATTAAAAATTGTAAAATATATAAAAAGTTACTGAAGCATACCAGATTGTTGTTATCTAACAAAAAATATTGAGTAATAGAATATAAATTGAGGGGGAGCCACAAATCTGTAGTTTTACTTTTGCCATTACCAGAGACACAATATAAGAGTTTCACAGTCGTAGCAGGTATTAACATTCAGTCCCTGTATTGGTAAGCTTCGATCGAATCCATAATTCATTATATTGCCCTTCACTTTTCGTAAATTAATGTTAGTTTAAGCGCAATAGTGCCGTATGCGAACGTCTCGCGCTGCTGACGCTTCTCGACAGTGACGTCACACGGAAGCACCCGATCGCCGCCGAACGCACTGGCCCAACCTTCTATGTAGCAACCTTGTGCTTACACTGGTATAGAGGTAGGGATTAATTCAGTAGGAATTGTATGAATTTATTATAAGAATTTAAACTTGGAAGTTATTGATATAATAACAAGCATTTCTGATTCAAGATTTCCTGTTTTGGTAAAACGTAACAACTTTAGCCTGTTAGTAGTCATTGTTCTGGACATCAAGAAGCATTTCGTGCTAAATTTACAGGCATGGAGTGCGTGAAAAAATTTGTGGTACGAAAAGTAAAATTTCTTATGTCGGCACATTATTCCATTGTCAGTAGCAACAGTTTTAGATCGAACAGAACATAGAGTTCGAAGGCTTTATACATTATTTAAGAGTACTTTGGTTAAGTCGAGGGGCTTGCCTGGAACAATTTTTTCGATTTGAAATCCGCTGTTGTCGAATTTATGAAGAAAAAATAGTAAGGTAGTGCAGGAACATCCGTAATAGATTGCAGACCTCGCATTTTAAGTGAACTTGACTGCACACTGTCCAAATTAAGGCACTGCAAGGTGGAAAACCACTTATTTGTCATTTGGTAGACATGCATTTAAAAAGAAAATCGCATTGTAGAAGGAGTAAATTCTGACGAAGACAGTCCAGTTCCCTAAGTTCACTGGCGTTAAGGAAAATGCGAATCTGGAGAATTTATTGTGAGTTTGAAAGAATTACAAGGATAGTTTTCTAAACGTTTAGTGCCACTACCAATCTTGTACGCGTTTTGAGTTGTTTTTGAGACCGTTTGCCAGTGCTCCTGTGCATGTAGATATGTAACTGACTGACTTACAATGGACCTCCTGTTCTAAAGACAAATCCTTCTACCTTAAAACTCAGGTATAGTTCCCACTTTCCGTAAGGAGGTACCAAGTATTTGTGCCAAACTAAATGCGTCATGAAATTAAATGGGTCATGATTACGTGCCAACTTGAGTGCACAAGTGTGTGAAATCATTCTGGAATGTATGAAATTGCCTGCCGTTGACCAACAGTTTGTACCAGATAAAAATAATTAAGTAATACTGAAAATTTGTTGTGTTTGTGATCTATGTTGTTGAGAAATATGAACTGTGAAAGTAAGTCCTTTGAAATGCATCATGTCACTCTCTCCAGGATATGGCTTGTAATCCGAATTCTTGGTCGCCCCTCCTGAGAGGTCATTCTCAGCAATGAATAGGATTGAATCCTATTTTTGAAATTCTCATGGTCAGGACAGACTTTCTTCGCTATCTTTTTTCAGCACTGAAAAGTCTCGCTTGCAACTTTCCGCCAAAGGCAGTCCTTCGTCGATAACGTGATTGATAACTTTTGGAGGAAAACTGGAAGGATCGATCTGAGGCACAAAAATAAGGTATGATTTTTAATTTACTCTCATTTAAAATACAATATTGCATAGATATTAAGAAAAAAATTACTGTCACAACGTTCATTGATCTCTCTAATTTTAATGAAAATCGTTACTCGGAGCATCTCTCACAATAAAAGTCACACCTCGCCACTGGGTACAGCGTTAAGCTTAGATATTTAATCGTAGCGACTGTGTGAAGTAGCACAGGACTAATGCGGTTTTCAGACATTACGGATTTGTTTTCCCTACTCATCTGCTTTAACTTACATTTTTATACATTTAGAGCAAGCTATCACACTAATTACAAATTTTGTCTAAGTGATCTAGTATCCTCCTACAGCCACTCAACGACGGTACCGTCGCACACACATCATCATCAGCAAACAGTATCACATTGCTCCTGTATGTCAGATCAATTAACTACATAGTGAGTAAGTGCGGTCCTATCACACTTTCTGGGCCATTCCTCACTGTACACTTGTGGCTGATGAACATCCATCATGGCGGACAACATACTGGGTTCTATTATTTAGGAAGTCTTCAAGCCACTCACACATCCAGAAACTTATTCCGTAAGCTCGTATCTTCGTTAACACACGCGATTGAACCACCGCTGTTTCCAGAACGATACAAAATGGTTCAAATGACTCTGAGCACTATGGGATTCAACATCTTAGGTCATAAGTCCCCTAGAACTTAGAACTACTTAAACCTAACTAACCTAAGGACATCACACACACCTATGCCCGAGGCAGGATTCGAACCTGCGACCGTAGCAGCCTCGCGGTTCCGGACTGCAGCGCCAGAACCGCACGGGCACCGCGGCCGGCAGAACGATACAACTGGCTAAATGTTTGGCCAGGAGAACGTAAACAAACGTACTATATTTCGTTCTTTTTAACGCCAAGAAAAGTGTAATGCTGCAAACTGACGTGAAATTAGTAAAGAACATCAGTACCAAATGCAGGAATAACTGAAAAATGTGCTAGCAGTCGATATTTCCAGATTTAATTGGAAATTAGGAATTGTTTTAAATCAATAAAAGGCAACTCTAATGGTAAGATAAATACGCGTTCTTATTTGCTGAAAGCACATACAGACACTATAGTCACACAGATAAATGATTAAAATTATAAAAGCATAGAAGTGCTTCTTGTAATGGAACAGGATGCTATAAGTCTAGTTGTCAGATATGAAGTTTTTACTACAGTTTGTGTAACATTATTGAACTGTATTGGTTTTGAATGTTTACTATGCAGCATGAAAACTGTCTGTTGATGTTTGTGGCCCTGCAGATGCCGTTTTGTATTATCTAATCTGACGCGAAAAGAAAATGTTACAGAAACAGATTGCGACATAAAATATCTATACTGGATGACTTAATATCATAGTCTTTATGTTAATGTACGTCTTGATCTGTCTTCTGTGCTTGAAGCGATTGTTTCTGGGGAACGTCTATAATATATTCTGTTTTCATTGCATTGTGGTGGGTTGAGTGCGTTGTTGTGATGTCATTAAATTTTCGTCGTAGTAATTTTTGTGGGAAGATGGGTGAATTAAAGAAAAAACTCACAATTAATCGTTTTTTGGGTGTTAATTATTATTGTTTGTTAACAAAAAACTAGTACAGATTGAACTACCTCATTCAATTACGTTAGACACTGCTTTGAACATTGAAATAAATTCTTATTTGTTTCTTTATTTTACTTATAATACTCGAGTCTTTCTTGTACCCTCGATATTCTATGCCAAATGTTAATTTCATCCTTCGCACACACTCCCTCAACATTCAGATCCTACGCTGTCCATAAGCTGCTTCCGCACGACTCACATTGACGTGGCATTCCATCAGCTGGGTGCCTCCACCTGCTTTTCACGCTGTGATCACGAGAACATCACGCACAGGTTGATAGCAACAAAACATGTGCCATTCACGTGGTCATCAGAGGGGGACAATATTCTTCTCAACAATTTATTTTCTTTACGGTTCTTTTATAATCAAGCAGCTACATCAAATGGGCAGTGAGTTTAGGGACAAATTCAGATTTTCATTTACATACAAAGAAACTTAATCATCAGTGCATTAATAAAACTGCGAGGTGATGTACGGAATGATATGTTTGCTAAATGGTCTTTTTTCGTTGCAAGACGTGGGCTGCGAACTAAAGCATGTATGATTAAAAGTACTTCTCGTCACAAACAAATATCTAAAAAAACGTTTGAACAGTACAGAGAAATGTTAATCAAATGGAGAGAAATTGGATAACAATAAGTTTTCTGAGCGAGGCACATTTGTTCTGTCATCGACTATAGGCTGTAAATAAGAAATATTCCGTTACATTGTGATGCAATTGGTCTTCCCAAGACGGCATTTATAGTTACTGTTTCTAACACAGATTATGCTATTGCAATATGGTTTATGGGCCACCAAAGATGGATGAAGACACGACATTTCTGACAGCTAAGTATTTTTGAACGGACGTTCTGACTATTAGAAAGTTTCTTTTTGTATTTTGTTTAACAAATTACTTGAATAATAGCTCTATAAACCTTTAATGATTTTATGTGTAGGACTACAACTACCCATGGTAATCTGTCTGATGGAAATGTGTTTCCGGATTTTTTTTACTTAACTTTTAGTAATTCCAGAAGATTAAACTGAAACAAATTTTACCGTTTAATGCTTTTTCTTAGTAATATGGAATCTACGTGTGTTTTATTTTTAACATTGCTTCCACTCATGTGGCATCTACGAGGGCGTGCTTAAAAGGAAGGCCTCCGAAATTTTTATGTGAGAACTCATAAAACTTTTTAAAATATTATTAGTCATATCTACATATTTGAGCCCTCTGCCACTAGAGGGCTTCGAATTGTAGCGTGTAACTACGTATGTCGATGTGTGAGAGACAGAGTTTCGAATTCGAAGAGTTCGTCCACAGATGAAGCACCCTCTCCTTCAGAATGACAACGCACTGCGATATCCGTAACAATCTGACATCTTGGGTTCATCGTCATCGACCATCCTCCATACAGTCCCAACGTGGCACCCTCCGATTTTCATCTGTTTCCAATATTCCTGCGAGCATTCCACTTCGATAGTGATGAAGCAGTCGAATCAGAGTTGAGGTTAGGGCTACACCAACAAAGACGTTCTACAGTGATTGTATCAACAGACTGGTCTCTCGTTGGGAGAAATGCTCTAATCGCCAGGGAGACTATGTGGAGAAATAAATATATGTAGATGTACTTGAGGGCAATATTATGGAGATGGAAGAGGATGTAGATTAAGATGAAATGGGAGATACGATACTGCGTCAAGAGTTTGACAGAGCACTGAAAGATCTAAGTCGGAACAAGGCCCAAGGTGTAGACAACATTCCATTAGAACTAATGACATCCTTGGGAGAACTAGCCATGACAAATTTCTACCATCTGGTGAGAAAGATGTATGAGACAGGCGAAATACTCTCAGACTTCAGGAACAAATATAATAATTCCAATCCCAAAAAAAGGAGGTGTTGACAGGTGAAAATTACCGAACTATCAGTTTAATAAGTCACGGCTGCAAAATACTAACAAGACTTCTTTACAGACGAATGGAAAAACTGGTATAAGTGACCTCGGGGAAGATCAGTTTGCAGAAATGTTGGAACACGCGAGGCAATACTGACCCTACTTATATTAGAAGATAGGTTAAGGAAAGGCAAATCTACATTTCTAGCATTTGTGGACTTAGAGAAAGCTTTTGACAATGTTGACTGGAATACTCTCTTTCAAATTCTAAAGGTGGCAGGGGTAAAATACAGGGAGCGAAAGGCTATTTACAATTTGTACAGAAACCAGATGGCAGTTATAAGAGTCGAGTGGCATGAAAGGGAAGCAGTGCTTGGGAAAGGAGTGAGACAGGATTGTAGCCTATTCCCAATGTTATTCAATCAATTGAGCAAGCAGTAAAGGAAACAAAACAAAAATTTGGAGTAGGAATTAAAATCCACGAAGAAGAAATAAAAACTTTGAGGTTTGCTGACGATTTTGTAATTCTGTCAATGACAGCAAAGGACCAGGAAGAGCATTTGAACGGAATGGACAGTGTCTTGAAAGGAGGATGTAAGGTGAACATCAACAAAAGCAAAACGACGGTAATGGAATGTAGTCGAATTAAATTAGGTTATGCTGAGGTTATAAAATGAGACACTTAAAGTAACAGATGAGTTTTGCTGTTTGTGGAGCAAAATAACTGATGACGGTCGAAATAGAGAGGATATAGAGTGTAGACTGGCAATGACAAGGAAAGCGTTTCTGAAGAAGAAAAGTTTGTTAACATCGAGTATAGATTTAAGTGTCAGGAAGTCGTTTCTGAAAGTATTTGTATGGTGTGTAGCCATGTATGGTAGTGAAACATAGACGATAAATAGTTTAGACAAGAAAAGAATAGAAGCTTTAGAAATGTGGTACTACAGAAGAATGCCGAAGTTTAGATAGGTAGATCACATAACAAATGGGGAGGTACTGAATAGAATTGGGGAGAAGAGGAATTTGTCGCACAACTTGACTAGAAGAAGGGATCGGTTGATAGGACATGTTTTAAAGCATCAAGGGATCACCAATTTAGTATCGGAGGGCAGCGTGGAGGGTAAAAATCGTAGAGGGAGATCAAGAGATGAATACACTAAGCAGATTTAGAAGGATATAGGTTGCAGTAGGTACTCGAAGATGAAGAAGCTTGCACAGGATAGAGTAGCATTGAGAGCTGCATAAAACCAATCTCAGGACTGAAGACCACAACAATAACAACAACAGACATGAGAAATATAAATGTAGAATGTTAATACAGTTCGTTTTATTTAAAGAGCTTTGAGTGTTCTCACATAAAATATTCGAATGCTGTACTTTTTTTGTATTCTGCCCACTCGTCTAATATAGGATGCCTAGGAAACTGTTTTCTCGGATTGCTAGGCAACAATTCAGGCAAATCATATTACTGGAGTTTATTACAGTAAGTTAAATTGACAATACTTAACTTTGCATATTCATAAAGGTGTGTCGCAAGCAAACAATCAATGTCCTTCGATATATACAATTTCATTGCAAGCAAGACTGTACAGTTCATCATTCACTGCTGTAGCATTTGTATGACGGCTCGTTTTTCACTCCGCCACGGCTAGGCAGCGCAGCGCTTATATTCTCTTCGATTAGATGCTGCTCCTGCCTTGGTGTATTCCTAATCAGCGTAGTATTGGCTGACTTCGTCTCGCAGCCCTCTCTGCTCTTGCGTTCTCCATCGTCGTGCCGGCGCTTGCGTTGCGCTGGAACACTTTTCAGCATGCCCTCACACATGTGTTAAACTTTATTGACCGATATGCAACGACACAAAATTTTCCATTACCCTACACTCTCATAACAAGTGTTTTGCAAACTAATAGCACAAGAGTACTGCGAATACTCCAGGACGTATGACATCACACTGTTCTACAACAGCACCTAAGTTCTGGAGCCAGATGGATTAGGGTTCGACACGTGCCATGGGCAAATATTTTAATGTCATGCAATTTAATCCAAATTCCGCAATAACGCTTAGTGTAAGCAGTTGTGCGAAGTACTCTGAGCATCATGGACCCCGCTTCCCGGCCTTAAATTTAGGCCCCTACCCTCCAGGTCCTTAACCCCTACCCGCCAGGCTCCCTACCATCTACGTTCTACGTTTCACCCTCAGCACACATAAATACTGTAATTTCATCAGCATAATTCTCTCAGTTTCACAACAACGCCTAAGCTTCAGAGCCAAGGGTAAATAGTGTAATTTTCACACTCTGGCACAAGTAAATATCCTAAGTTCACATACATGTTGTAACCAGTGGCGTAATTCCCTCAATTTCACAACGAGTTAGGTACAGAGCCATATGTAAATAGTTTAATTTAGATGTAATTTCACATCATCGCTTACGCTCAGGGGCTCCGAAGCTACCTATGAAGTAACAAAAAACGTTCAAATGTGTGTGAAATCTCATGGGACTTAACTGTTAAGGTCATCAGTCTCTAAACTTACACACTACTTAATCTAAATTATCCTAAGGACAAACACACACACACACACACACACACACCCATGCCCGAGGGAGGACTCGAACCTCCGCCGGGAGCAACCGCACAGTCCATGACTAAAGCGCCATAGACTGCTCGGCTAATCCCGCGCGGCTATGAAGTAATGTTGCTGTGGAGAGGTATACAGGGTGATTTTTTTCCCACCATGTACAAACTCTAGAGACTGATTGATGAGAGGATACGGAACAAAAAAGTCCAATGAACTCATGTCCGGAAATGCAAGGTTTCCATGCTAGACACCGTTTATTCAATCCCATATTGTTACTGAGACGGCAGTCTAATAAGCGCAGTAACATGCACTCACAGTTAGAGTATGTGCTGAAAATAGTTTCCATGTGCCTCAACACATGCGTGTATGAGCCTTAGCATGTTCTATCGCACATGTTCACATTGGTCAGGCTGCAACTGAGCAGTGTCAAAGACAACGTCAATGGGCTGCTCCGGTGTCTCCAAATCTACAGTGGGCATTGCATACATGATACTTTTGAGATGGCACCGTAACCATAAATCGTCCGGGTTGAAATTCGGTGAACAAGTAGGTCATGCAACTGGACCCCCTCGTCGAATCTGTCGACCAGGGAAGACACGATTGAGATGCGTCGGGACGTTAACGCCGAAGTGGGCTGGAGCTACATCTTGTAGCAGCCACATAACCCTTCGAATCATCAATGGCACTTCTTCCAGCAGAGGAGACTAAGTCATTCGCAAGAAACGCCGATAGTTTCGGCTTGTTTGGCGAGTGGAAGGAGTACAGGCCCCAAAATACGGTCGCCAATTCCCCGGCCCACACATTCCGGGTGCACCGATGCTGATGATTCGCTGTCACCATACCATATGTGTTCTGCATATTATCCCACAGATGACTGTTATGAAAGTTGAAAATACTACTCACTGTAAAATTGGCCTCATCTGTGAATAGGATGGATGATACAAATCCTGCAATCATGGTTGCCTGGTGGAGAAACCAATGACCAAACTGCTCTCGATATGGAAAGTCTGTCGCTAGTAAGTCCTGCACATGCTGTAAGTGATAAGAGTAGTAACAATTATCATTGAAAATGTTCCACACGGTCATCTGGCTTACATTGTAACGGCGAGCCAAGAGCCTGGTGCTGAAATGGCAGTCGCCTTCCACAATGTTAATCACATTTTCCTCCAAGTCTGGTATCCGAACATTTTGGGAAAGTCCTTCGTGGTTTCCTGCTTTCTGAATAGACCCTGTCTCAGACAAACGGTGAAACACTGTTGTAAATATTGAATGCAACGGTTGATGTCGGCGGGGACAGGTCTTCTGATGCAAACCTGCTACCCGCTGCCTGTTGCCATTTGGCGTTCCATAAGTAAACACCATGTCGGTAAGCTCTCGATTCGAATATGGACCAATTGTGTACAACACTGTATACACATCCATCATAAAGTGACGAATCGGAAACGACATTACCCATGGCTATGGCAGGAGAGGGCCCTACGGCACGACGTAGCATCAGATAAGACTGAAAGGCAACACTGTAAATTGAAAACTTTCATTGTAATACGAAAGTGCATTTTAACACGATGGAGTGTGGTGAATTATGCAGCAACTGAAGAACGTCGATAGGTCAGTGACAACAAAGTATGATCCATCTCATCTTCCTCCAGACATTAACATCTTCAGCAAAAAGGCGTCCATCATCAACATGTACGTAACTCCAACACTGAAGTTATCATCAAAAGAACCACTCACAGTGTTTATGTTTACAGCATTCAAGTGTAGATAATTTGCATTGCTTATGCGGTGCATTATGGACTGCGATAGACAGCATTACTCAATGGAAACCATATGTGAAAGCACTATTCGATAATGTTGTGAATATGTAAGTGAATATAGCATACAGTATGTTTTAGAACAGTGTAAAAATGCACGTATGTCTGCAGTACCGGCGCCTGCTACCATAACTGCTATAAATGTTAAATTAAAAGAGCTTGAAATTACAGATGGATACCGAAACATGTTGTTGCTCCTGTTGGTTTGAGTGCTACACAAGCAGAGTTTAAAATGTATAAAAATTAACTATTTAAACAATGTTACAGGGAGGTAAGTCACAATGAATAATAAGAAATGTGATAACGATATGTGTTTTATTTCTGCATGAAAAATACTTAATAAAACAAAGTTAAATTACAATATGTGTTTTTACTGAAGCAGTTCCAAAGACAATATAACACTACTTAAAAAATATAGCCAGCAGAACCCGGAAATATACAACTATGATAAACGGGTCATTCTATTTCGCAATAAATGCATTCTTTCAATTGATGGGGAGGATAAGTATGTTAGAGTGTCAATACCATTCTCACGAATGCCCCGTTTATCATCATAACGCGAAAGTGCAATCCTTAGTTGCAATGAAGTGAACATCAAATGTTTTTGCGATTCAGCATTATCTCGGTGTACCATACGTGGGGAGGCGCCATCACAACATCGTCATGCAGACACCTCAAGTAATCGTAAACCATGAGATTCTTTGTGACCGCACGACTTAGGCCCTCAATCCGTCTAAGAGTACAACCTGTGTCTGTATGGTATGCATACATTCTTGAATGAATACCAACAAACTCTTCGATCTGCCACCCATTCATCTAGTCTTTCATATGATCTATGTAATTATTGTTTGGTGGTGTTATGCCATAAGGGTTATCAGCCTCATACCAGAACTTATTGAATTCATTGGGACTGCACCTTATTAGTTCATGTGGATCACAACCTTCACCCAATACATGAAGCTGTCCGAATCCATATAAAATGACGTAGGGTGCTTAAAATAATGTTTGGCAAACGTAATGAAACCCGTACACGTGAAACTTAGATACATATAATATACATATACCTATATTAACAAGTTTCGTCAGCTTTCCGAAACCTTTACCATCTCTGGACCAACAAAGTCTTTATCAAAGATATTAGTTTAAAATTGAGCGTGGCTATCAATTGTCTCTTGCCATGATACCCATCCCATTCACTGATCAAATCAGTATGACAGTGCTTTCGAAGATTTTCTATTTTTTTAAATAGAATTATTCATAAGTTTACAGGAATATTTTTCAGATGAGCTCATCGCAGAAGCTCTCTTACTAATATTTAAATCAATATATTCCATCAGACAGGGAACGAAAATGGAGCCTTACAATTTCATCTACCTCGTTTCAACTACTTTTCAAGGCTGTAAAAGTACCCACAGTCCCCAAAAGTAGATCACCATAAAGACGAGATTTTTGCTTTGATACTGGTGGTATAAATTACACCGAAAGCGACGCGCTGTTTATCAAGAAGAATTTAGATCTGCTTACACCCATTACAGAACCGTTGTATGATAACGTTATGGTTGTTAAAATCTGTGATCAAGTAGACTGTTAGGGGCAATTAGAGAAAAAGAAATTCTCTTATGTTAAAGAAAGATGCGTATGGATCATTTAACTATTTACGACATACAAAATTATTCAAGTTCCTCACTGTGGGACATGGTATCAAGGCAAAGCTACCATTTGTTCCACATGGGAATGGCAGTGTGACATAAAGAGAAATTCTGGAAAAAATCGGCAACGAAGCACTGTAAACCATTTAGAAGAAATTTAAATATCCTATGGCTCTACTATATAAAGCGAAAATAGCTGACGTTAAGTTGGAAGGGCTAATGGAAGTGCTGCCTGGAATATTATAGCAGCTTTGTGTAGACGACTGTTATCTTCTGGATTTGGATATAACGCAAGATTCTGCCGGCATTTTTTTTCCAAATGGAGATGTACAACTACCTAATATCGAACCACGACTTTTGCATGGAAGAAGCCTGCAAGGAAAACAGCAAATTTATTGTGGACAAAGATAAAACAGTTGGAATAGACTGTTTAGCACGAATGACCTCCAGTTGGAAAGATATATAGCAAATTTATATTTAAAATCACAAGCCCATGCGTGAACAAAGTTGTCGGTTACCACATTTTCGATTTTATAAATTGTCTAGGCATGTGACTACGAGAAACTTTTACGTCTTTCTTTGCTAAAGAACATGGTATTACCACGCTGGAGGCTACAATATTCATCTACGGAATGGATCATGTGTTTGACCCTGTGCAAGACTATTGAAGTACTCGTATTTTAAACTCTAAGAAATACCATTTACAATGCGCTCCTCTGTACTCTGTGCCAATCACATCGATGTTGTGTCAGTAAGCAAATATGTTTCAGAACACCTGCGTGTGGTCTTTAACAACATTCAGCAGTTTGTCTACTGGGGTACAAATAAATTTTTCTGACACTCAAGACATAGGAAAGCTTATAAATTACGATCTGTCCACATGCAGTTTTATTTAACACTGACCCCCAGCTAAATCGACCTAAGTGTTCCACATAAGTGTTGTATTAACGCGGGAGATACAAATCTCTATCAATCCAGGACATTGTTCTCCACAATACCATCAGATAAGGATACTGCTGAATTAGCGCTGGTTCCCATAAACAATGTTACCCTACATGTCATAAGTGTAACGCACAGTCTTAAGCCATTCCACATTAAAGAAATTACGTCTTCAGTTGCAGTTAATGCATGGTGTGTAGGAAAAAGGAGACTAGAAATGGAACAGATTGAAGTCAAAAAGAAAAATTATATGGGGAAGACAGCTGCGACAAAGGACAAATATCAACTGCAACTGGAAAAAGAAGGAGCTATTGTAGAAGTGCAAGCAAGGTTTACATGTTGCTTTAAACACAGAGTATGGCAAAATCTGGCTGCAGATTGGGAAAATAAAATACCTGGATTTTCAGTAAACAGCAATGGAAGTTGGTCGCATGTTGGAGTGCTATCCAAAATCAGATGAATCGAGAAAGTTTACTACATTAAAGGATACACAAGAAAATTTTATAAACCTCTGTTCCCATACAGATCTGCTTAAAAAGAGTGCTTATATTCTACCTAACTGTCGAATCCTGGATGTTGCGCACCTACCAGCAGAACAACCATTCACAGAGCTGAAGACACATAGAAGAACAAAATTTAATGGCCTTTTGTTTGCAAGAATTGTAAACTTTAACTTTTTTACATGGCCTTGAAAAGTCGTTGCAACAAGGTAACTGAAAGCGTAGCCACCCCCTACATGAAGAAACGGTGAAAATCTTAAAACCTGTATTACAAACGTCTCATTGGTATAATATGTGGATGAAATGACACCTCTCAGAACCCCTACGCCCTGGACCTTAAAGCAATACGTATATTATACGCTTGCCTGATATCTCAAGGCACTGATGCTTAATGTTCTTTGCACAACTGCATATAACACGGCATTGTTGTGAAATTTCGTATGAATGTTAAGCTATTTACAAATATTTATTTTTGCTGGTAGACGTCGTGAAATTACGTACTAAGGGCGCCAGGTCTTGAGTGCTGTTGTGAAATTACGTGCAAATTGATCTATTTGCACGAAACTCTGAAGCTTAAATGTTGTTGTGAAACTGAGACAATTATGCTTTATTGTTGTAGCATTTAGTGAAATTACGAGTGTTGAACCTAGGGCCTGAAAGTCGGGGCACCTGGGAAGGAGTAGGGTGGAGGGTGCATGAACCTAAGGCTTGGGGCGTGGTGGAGTTTAGCGTAATTCTAACAATGGCTTACACTAAGTGTTGTAAAATTTCAATTAAATTACATGAAAATTAAAATATTTGCCTACTCTAGGGATTGAACCCTGAATCCTCGGGCTTCAGTGCTTAGGCGTTGTTGTGAAATATTGTACGTCTTATGCCACTAGATACGCTTAGTTTGCTTGTGCTATTAGATTGCATGACACGTGGTATGGCAGTGGAACGCAATTACTTAAAAGTGAAAGTGGTCGTGATAGTGTGTGATCCTCGGAAGCGGCTGTATGCCCAGTCTTCACCTACTTTGTGTTGCTCCTTTATACTGTGTTTATGCAAAATTAGAGTTGATCTTTCTGTTGGTAAAATAGCTGTGTCATTTAGCATCCACCACTGAGCCAGTTGGTTTCGATCAGTCAGTATAGGCCTAGAGTAGGTGATTCTTCATTGGTGATTCGTTTAGACGACGAGAAAAATTTAGAGAAATACGTATTGAACAGAGTTTATGTCTCTAAAATCAACATATTGAAGTACTCCAGAATCAATGTAGGTAACGTTTTTGATGAGTGCCAGTAATAGTTTCAGTCTATGTTTAACACTCCGTAAATTCTGGTAATAGTTACATATTTTTTGTAACTTTTATTCCAATTGTGCAACATTACGTACAATATATATTTTAAACTCGTTTCAGTATTAATGTGTCGGGTTTCGTCTCAGTTTTAAATTTTTTATTGGATTCTGCTTTAATTTGAAAGATCATTTTTATTTTATTAAAATTTTTCGCTATATTGATCATTTGAGATAAGAGTGACGTTACAACAGATCCTGTTGCGTCACGAGCTTCAAAAACAACAGAACACTACAGAGGATTTAAAATTGGACCCTTACCTATGATCAACTCAAAAGATGGGCACCGACGGCGTTCATCTGGAGGCAAGACCGATGATATTTTAGTGGCAGGTGAAATGGGGAGCCATTACATCTCCAAGAAGAGTCAAAGGTGCCATTTTCACCGTACCGGACCAGGAACTGTCTAGGTCCAATCATTCCACTCGTCACCAGGCAGGTAAGTCTAGGGTTGCAAACCACAGTTACAATAGGGTGCTTCACTTTCCAGTGACGCAACGGCCCCGTCAATTTGGCTCCTTGGAGCAACATTACGAGCACCAACAGCAAAAGAACCCCCGGGAGAAGCATAGCAACACTACACTTCCCGCATTCTTCTCCAGACGACAGCGCCCCGCCAGGATTGCTCTGGGTACCTGTCAATGTGTGAAGGAACAGAAGTCCATTTCGCACATGTCGACGAGGACACTTCCTGTAGATACAGTCGCCGACGCATGGGCGAACATTCACCGTATGCGCGAACTACAAAAGGAGGAAAGGGGGTGGACACTTGTATCCTGGCGGATAACAACCAGATGACTGACCTGCGTCCCCCTATAGCGATGAAGACGACTCACCGCCATCATCCGAGGTGTTCTGGCTGCCAAAGGGCAGAACACGGAGATCGCCGATATTCCTCCACTGCCCATTAAGTGCGATTGATACATCGTTTGGAAGTAACGTGTTATGGGCCGTTGAGATACACGACCTTACAAAGAAAGCGAAGCACCCAGAAGGAGAACAAGAAACGAAATGAAACTTCGCCGCTTGAGAGGGTATGTGATGTTATTTCAATGACTGCATTATCGATTTAATTTACAAAGAATGTGGCAGTATGAGCCTACTTACTAGTATGATACTGATCTCTCTCCGTCCTGGCCCCATGCACTGTTCTATGTGGAAGGGTATCATACAGACAGTGTATACTGCCCTGAGGCAACTTGACCTACAACTGTTGTAACTGGTCATTGATATCCTGGATACCACTGGGACGAAATTGAGGCCAGAGCTACTCCCATACCTGTTCTGCCAAAGTTAGATGTGAGGATCTTGTTGGCCATGGGAATACCTGAACGTCATGCAGATGGCTTATAGAGACACGTGCCACGAGTGAACGAGCACTTTCCTGTAGAAAACTGACCAAGGTACTATGGCATGGGAGGTAAGCGTGAGGAAGCAGGATGCTCGTGACTTACTGTTGTGCCGTCATAGTTATCCCAATTAGTACCAGCTGTAGCGTGAAGTCATACCCGACGCTCCAAACACAATGAAGCGAGGAATATCACCGCTGTGCCTCATAACTCACAGCAAGATAAGACCTCTCCCCAAGTCGCCGTCACACTCGCTGACGATAGTCATCCATAGTAGGGCAGAACCGCGATTCATCGCTGAACACCATACAACGTCATTCGTTAGCAGTCCGTGTTTCCCGGTCACGGTACCGTTCCAAACGCAGCCGTTTGCGTTGGGATGGTTCGTAAGTGTACGAAGTTACATCGAGATCCCGTCAGCTCTTCTGGGAGGTTCACTTTTTTTTATCACGCAGTGTATCAGGCGACAAGAGACTGCTCTTTCTCGATCCCACCTCGACTACGCTGGCTCCTGTTCATCATCTCATTTGAATCGCTAAGTCAACCGGACTGAACTTTCTTCTGCAGCTCCTCGAATTCAACGAATTTGCTGCTCCAATTTTCAAACACAGCACAACGGAGATTCTACTTGGAATGGAATCTACAAGTCCTTGAAAGGATTCCAGAAGTATGTGGTACCAGATGGCTGAGAACAGATCAAGCAATTCCCCCAAATTACGGGATTATGGTTTACTGGCTCGCGGCTGGTGGCCGATATGTGTTCCAGAGCGTACAGATCAGGCACATTTGTTGCCAAGACATCAGTGTGAGTTCACTTAAACGCCCCTCAAATCACTGTAGCACGATCCTGACCTTGCAACACGGAAATTTATCCTGCTGGAAGATGTTATAGCCATGGGGGGAGATTTCTAGCAACAGGTGGTCCGCAATAATTTTCATGTACTCCACTGCTGTCATGATGCCTTCGATTACCACCACAGGTCTCATGGAAGCCCAACTCAATGTACCCGACAACACAGTTCAGCTCTCACCGGCCTGCATCTGTCGCTAAGTGCATGTTTCATGCAGCATTTCACCTGGATGACGGCATGTAGGACCCAACCATCGCCCTGGTGTAACAAGAAATGCGATTCGTTCGACAGGCAACACGTTTCTATCGATCAACGGTGAAAACTCAGTGACGCTGTGCCCAGTGCAATCATGACTAACGGTGTCGTTGGGTCAACACAGGAACACATGGGGATCGTGCCATGTAGAGCTCCGTGTTCAATGGGTGCTCCGAAAACACTTGGGCCTGCACCGACTTTGTACTCTGTCGCCGGGTCTGCCACCGATTGCTGTGGGGTATCCTCCGATCCCAACGTTTTGCGATGAGACGTGGTCGTCTAATACCGTACGGCCTATTCTTTATTTCACCATACTTCAACCACTTTCCGTAGCTGGTCACGACAGTAGTACGCCAATAGGCGACCAGCTTCGCCTTTTCAGAAATTCTCGTTGCCAGCTGTAGAGCCACAATAATGTGTCCTTTGTCGAAACCGTTTATTCAGCGGATTTCCGCATTTGCGGCCAGTATCTTCGCTACAATGACTGCCCATTCATCTCTCTTTCGCTTACATTCTTTCCTTACTGTGTCAGGTGGCCGCATCACCATCGGGAGGCATTCAGTCTTGCGGTGAGCAGTGTTCATAGTGTTATGGCTCTTCAGTGGTATATTGCGACTGCGTTTCACTTTGTGTTCAGTCAGTCAGTAAACGTCATTTTGGCAGTGAAAAATAGAATTACCATTAATAAAGGCAGCGACGTAGCGGGAACAGGCTACAAACAGCCTACAGTAGTTATCAACAAGAGGGGTGAAATGAGAGTTTTCATCGTTAAGAGTCTAGCGGCAGACAGGTCATAGAATAGGATGACCTGTGGTTCAGCCAACTAGATATCGGTAACAAGTTACTCCAGCCGATGGCCTTGATGAGATGTCGGAGAGAAGGATATTCTGTTTCAAGAGATAGATTGCCGGCAGAAGTGGCCGTGCGGTTCTAGGCGCTGCAGTCTGGAACCGCGAGACCGCTACGGTCGCAGGTTCGCATCCTGCCTCGGGCATGGATGTGTGTGATGTCCTTAGGTTAGTTAGGTTTAACTAGTTCTACGTTCTTGGGGACTAATGACCTCAGTAGTTGAGTCCCATAGTGCTCAGAGCCATTTGAACCATTTGAACCAAGAGATATATTAGAATCACTGTAAACGTGTGCCTATGGATCGTATTAGCGAAGTTTTCATTTGTTTCAGGCAAGATTTGTCGCCTGTGACTGTAAGGGCGCGAATATCCAACGACTGTTTTTACCGAATCGAAAATTACTATCCGGATAATAGTATTGCATGTTAGCAGTAAGTTACAACAGTACTGACATCGCTCTTATTAAATAGAGAGGAAGCGGAAGTAAAGGCCACATAGTGTTGTCAGTGCAGAAAGACATAAATGGGGAAATAGTCATCTTTTTCGGTTGTCTTATTTATAACTGCACGTGATAGTAACTGATCGCTGGGTACATTGCCGACAAACGCATCAGAGTTTTCGTCATACAGTACTAAAGACATATGTCTCGATGCTTTTAGCTCCTGAATTGTGTCTGGTTCAGGCACGACTGCCCGAAGTATATGTACATTTGATATTATAAACGTTTACACATAGTGGAACACGATCTTTCAATGTTAATACGCTGTTAAAAAAGACCACAGTTAATTTCAGTCTTATAATGTAATGGAATTTCACCACTTTGCGTTTTACTTGTTGATGCAATGCTTTCTGGCTGACCGAGGGGAACTTGTCAAGGAAAATATGCAGTGAGAACTACAAAGCCACCGAACGGGGTAGCGCAGTTGTTAGCACACTGGACTCGCATTTGGGAGAACAACGGTTCAAACCCGCGTCCTGTGATCCTCATTTAGGTTTTCCGTGATTTCCCGAAATCGCTTAAGGCAAATGACAGGATGGTTCCTTCTAAAGGGTACGACCGCTTTCCTTCTCCATCCTTATCGAATCCGAGCTTGTGCTCCGTCTTTAATGAACTCGTTGTCGACGGGACGTTAAACACTAATCTCGTCCCTCATCCTCCAGAAGTCCAAAGCCAAGAATACCCAAAAGAAACAGCTTAAGTGATTTCACTTTCATGTAGACGTGATAAAACAGACTAAATAATGCGATCATTCATCACGATTCACATTAAGCGAGAGTGAGCAACATAGAGACAGGTGTAGGTTTGGTGTGACCGATAACAGGTGGAACTCAGGGTACTGCAATATGTTTATTTCACGCGACTGATACTGGTAAAATGCACATATTTTGTTACTTTAAGTAAAGAGTGTTCGAAATTTGCTTCGCTCTAGGCCTTCATACAGTTATTGTTTAACCAGTATTTGTAGGGAAAAAGGGGAGTGTGACAATTTTGAAATAATACTGCTTTGGTATACTTCACTGCCACTCTACCATCGGGAGGAGGTTCAAAGATTTCTGTGATCGTGAGAAGATCTTGACATTTGGCAGAGGTTGAAATTTCGTTGCTTTGCTAGTTCTAACCATGAGATTTGGAGACAAAAACGTCGTTCCATCTTCCAGCTAGAAAGGAGACTAACTCGTCATAACGTTTTAGCTTGAAAGCGTTTCCGGTACTGATCACGCCCTGAAGCGGATCAGTTTTTGTCCATTGCATTCGCTCAGGCACAACAGTTTCCTGCCGTGGCTGCCAACTTCTTACACTCCTAACCACTGATCCCTAGATATCCCTCAGACCTCTAAAGCAATGTACATACATTCAAGCAGTTTGACTTTTATTAAAGAAAATTAACACTTAAGTGAAAAAATTGTAAAATTTTATAATGCAGGTAATTTGGTACAACATCAAATGAAGGGCTTATTTCAATAGTGGTACAAGTCCATTTTTGTTCATTTTGAGATACAGAGTCCTAAAGTTAAATGAGCGCTAAAAAATCTGCAGTTGAGATACCAGAAATATTCAAGCATATGGCTTTTAGCTAGAGATGAACCTTTCTTTCTGTTTGTTTGGATCATTAATTTCAGGAGCATTATAGGCAGAAAAGTGGAGGTAATGGACTTGTACCGCTACTGAAATAAGCCCTTCAAATGTAAACACGGTGAAAGGCCAGAAGTTAACAATTAAGACAAAAATCATATCTATAGCAGCACGTATACAGGGTGTTACAAAAAGGTACGGCCAAACTTTCAGGTAACATTCCTCACACACAAATAAAGAAAAGATGTTATGTGGACATGTGTCCGGAAACGCTTAATTTCCATGTTAGAGCTCATTTTAGTTTCGTCAGTATGTGCTGTACAAATGTGGAGTTGGCAGATGCCCATTTTATGTATGGATTAGCACGGGGCAATAGCCGTGGCGCGGTGCGTTTGTATCGAGACAGATTTCCAGAAGGAAGGTGTCCCGACAGGAAGACGTTCGAAGCAATTGATCGGCGTCTTAGGGAGCACGGAACATTCCAGCCTGACTCGCGACTGGGGAAGACCTAGAACGACGAGGTCACCTGCAATGGACGAGACAATTCTTCGTGCAGTTGACGATAACCCTAAAGTCAGCGCCAGAGAAGTTGCTGCTGTACAAGGTAACGTTGACCACGTCACTGTATGGAGAGTGCTACGGGAGAACCAGTTGTTTCCGTACCATGTACAGCGTGTGCAGGCACTATCAGCAACTGATTGGCCTCCACGGGTACACTTCTGCGAATGGTTCATCCAACAATGTGTCAATCCTCATTTCAGTGCAAATGTTCTCTTTACGGATGAGGCTTCATTCCAACGTGATCAAATTGTAAATATTCACAATCAACATGTGTGGGCTGACGAGAATCCGCACGCAATTGTGCAGTCACGTCATCAACACAGATTGTCTGTGAACGTTGGGGCAGGCATTGTTGGTGATGTCTTGATTGGGCCCCATGTTCTTCCACCTACGCTCAATGGAGCACGTTATCATGATTTCATACGGGATACTCTACCTGTGCTGCTAAAACATGTGCCTTTACTAGTACGACGCAACATGTGATTCATGCACGATAGAGCTCCTACACATTTCAGTCGAAGTGTTCGTACGCTTCTCAACAACAGATTCGGTGACCGATGGATTGGTAGAGGCGGACCAATTCCATGGCCTCCACGCTCTCCTGATCTCAACCCTCTTGACTTTCATTTATGGGGGCATTTGAAAGCTATTGCCTACGCAACCCCGGTACCAAATGTAGACACTTCGTGCTCGTATTGTGGACGGCTGTGATACAATACGCCATTCTCCAGGACTGCATCAGCGCATCAGGGATTCCATGCGACGGAGGGTGGATGCATGTATCCTCGCTAACGGAGGACATTTTGAACATTTCCTGTAACAAAGTGTTTGAAGTCACGCTGGTACGTTCTGTTGCTGTGTGTTTCCATTCCATGATTAATGTGATTTGAAGAGAAGTAATTAAATGAGCTCTAACATGGAAAGTAAGCGTTTCCGGACACATTTCCACATAACATATTTTCTTTCTTTGTGTGTGAGGAATGTTTCCTGAAAGTTTGGCCGTACCTTTTTGTAACACCCTGTAAACATAAATTCAAACTGTAAGACACAGTTTCTAGGGTCTATTAAACGGTTATTATCCGCAAAGTTTGCACTTTGTGTCAATGCAAGTCTTGGTGACAGACTGATCAAGTAATTAACGTAATTTATGTCCTTTCTACATTAACTTCGTGTGCGGCAATATTAAACTTTAAGAATGAAGGTTTTCATTACATAAAAGTGTTTTCATTGTTATTTTAAATATAACTTCACAATAAATATTTTATTTAATAAAGTATGTTCTAACATAATTAATCTCATTTCAAGTAGTATTTTAATGTCCTATTTTGTTCAAGAGGGAATAAACCACGGCGTGAAAAAAGTTTTGACCTACGTCACAATGGGGCAAGGTGAAAAGGTTCTCTGCCAGACATTAAGTAAACGGCAAAGTTAAATACACACTTCGTTTTCGGCGTTGTCTCCGTTTACTGGCATCCTCATTTTCCAACATATTTAGAAGATTTGTACATTCAGTACCTAAAATTCGATTGCAGGAGATCTGCAGAATACACGTATTTGGTTACCACTATCTTTTAATTGGATTCAGTAAGTCCTTACCAACAAAATTCCTTAAGTGTGGGAGAGGGCAGCAAACAGATTCCCCGTACGGTGACCAGCAAAACTGTTCCAGTAATCCGCGCAAGTCTGCCTCTCAGTCTTGTCTGTTACTGTGGTAATTCAATATACCCCAATTTTATCCCGAATCACAAAGGTAACTGCACTTAAACTTATGCACGGTGATCCAGTGGGGCATTTTCAGGTACTTTGGTTTTTATTAATGGCTGTCTTCATATGATTTATTGTGTATAGTGCTAGCAAAAACGACGTAATACCCAGCATGTATAAAAATTAAGATAGAATGTATTATTGTTGACAATAGAAGACTTCCTTACCAACACGTAAAACGTAAAATATCGGCACAAAGAAGGTAATTCCGTAACTGGTATCATGTAATATAGCCTCTAATTAAGACACTGACCTAAGGATGCTACATGATACAAACGTTACATGTCAACCAAAGATAAATTCTTATACATAAAAGCTGCTTACTATATTTAGAGGGATGAGACTTACAGAAGATGCAGGACCAGTTTAAGATCGCAGTGACACAAGCCGTAGCTATGGGCGCCAAGCTGAGACGGGCGCCAGAGATACCCAAGTGCAAGATTTGCATACTGTGCGTAACACTATTAATAGCGGAAACTGACATGGCTGAAAATGTATGGTCGAAAAGGGGGGAAAACGGGTGGGCACCAAATGATGAGTGCCTTGTGTGGAAAAGTGTTCTGGTACCGGTCATGAGAAGCTACTGACTACTTAGTACTAGTGCAAATGCTTTCCGATTAATTTCAAAGACATGCATGTATGTAAGCAGTCGTCTACTCTTTATGAAAAATGATTGAAAATTACATCTACGTGTATCATGAAAGGTGGTCAGGAAATCGTAGCTGTAACACTTTGTTTCCTCATTCAGTAACTATTTAAATACCTGCAAGCAAATCTGCTGCTCTTCTACTAAGTCGAGTATTTTTCACTTCACTGCAGTGACACTTGTCTGACACTTGGTGTTTTACCTACATGATGCAGTTTGTGATCGGCGTCGCACATGTGCCTGGGTGTAAATAATTCGTCATTGTGATGCAGTGTAAGTGAAGCAATACTTTTACTGAAGAATTTTTTCAGTCTGACCTATTAGGCAGAACAATCCGCGCACTAAACTTATACATACTGAAAGATTAAAACTCTGTGCAGGACAGGAACTCGAATCAGGGCTCTGCATTTCTTTTGTGGGCAAGTGCTCTACGGACAGAGCTATCTGCTTCCGCATTTTTCTTTTTTTGATTTCTGGTTTTTTTCTTTTTAGTTGTTGCATCTTCTTGTTAAAAAGATAATAATTCTCCTTGAAGATGGAAGAAATTAACTAACGTAACTATTTCATTACTAACTCATTCTTACATTTTATTTTATTCTGTGATCTACATCGCTTTTATGTTTACATTGTGCTACACCAGTTAATAGTTGCAATCATATCTTCTCTTTTGTTTATTGGCTAACTGGTATCTCCGTTATGTTGTTCACGATGTTACTCGTACCTCACGACGCACATTTCATGCTATGTAAATTTCATCTAATGAAAGTACGAATTTGTTCTCTGTGTAAGTAGCATCAATGTATCTTTGCCGCGCGGCTGCCCCCGTCCGAGGTTCGAGTCCTCCTCGGGCATGAGTGTGTGTGTTGTCTGCAGCGTAAGTTAGTTTAAGTTAGATTAAGTAGTGTGTAAGCTTGGGGACCGATGACCTCAGCAGTTTGGTCCCATAGGACTTACCACCAATTTCCGGTTTCCGAATGTATCTTTGTAAAGTTGTTTCCGATTTTCTGTGATTTTGTTCGTTGTCATGTATGGTTTCTTTGTAAAGTTACTCTTTATTTCATTTCTATAGCCTCCGTTTAGTTATTAGCTAGATCGATCGCCTAGTTTGGCACTGGTTCTCTTCGAATAGACAACTGCACTGTCAAATATGTCTATAACATATGCGATCTATATTATATCCAGTCTATGGGCCCACTTTTGTAAGCCTTTTACTAAATTTTATTTAAATGCTCACGTCGGATCACCGAAGTTAAGCTCTGTCGGGATGGGCTAGCACTTGGATGGGTGACCATTCGGTATGCCGAGCGTTGTTGGTAAATGGGGTGCACTCAGCCCTTGTGAGGGAAACTGAGGAGCTACTTGAATAAGAAATAGTAGTTCCGGTCTCGGAAGCTGACATGCGGCTTGAGAGCGGTGCTCTGACAACATGCCCCTTTAAATCTGTATCCATTTACGCCTGTGTTCTGAGGGTGACACGGCGGCCGGTCGGTACCGTTGGGCCTTTATGGCCTGTTCGGGTGAAGTTTTTTTTATTATTTAACTGTAAGTATGATATTAAATAAAATTCAGTATATGGATCACCGATATACAAACTTCGTCAGTACTGGTGTGTATAAATTTTGACATCGTTTATTCCATTGTACACTGTATCACACAGGTCTTGTCCAGTGATGAAATTTTGAAATGCATAACGCTTAATAAAGAATTCTGCCTTCAAGACCTTTCCATATTTCAAAGTTCTAAATATTTCATTTGAGGGGCACTTGTTTTTAATATTTTTTTAAGATGTGAATTGTAAATTCTGAATGGTAAATTAAATGATAAGGGAAAAAAGTAATGGGACAGTGCAGTCCCTTTTGATGACTATATATTCCTTAATCCTAAAAACGTAAAGCAATTTCTCCTTGGACTGAAAACCTTGATGCCTCTCCTTGTTCTAAAGGTGAAATTTATACTCCGTTGTAAATGCAAGGGATTCTGATATTTGGTCTAAATCCAGTCACTTGATCGTCTATAGAAACTTAAATTCTTGTTTCTTGTTAAGGAAAATAGAAAAATAACATTTTCTCCTTCGTCGTAGTATTTTTTTTCTTTTTATTATCTTTATTCTACTTCGAGTGTCTAAGTTACATTTAAAATAGAAGTAATATAACGAGTAAAAGTAGTTATTTTAAACTAAGCTTTCGCCCGCGCCTTCGTCCGAGTGGATCTCGAGCCTGATCTCGAACCTGCATGAAATTTGAAAAATCCTGAAGCTTATTATTGGTGAGAAAAACACACATAAAAACGGAAGTTGAAGCTGTCAAAAGTCTCTTGAGATCGAGACGACGCAACTCTAGAACGCTGCGATCCTAAACGCTCTTTACTTTCCGGTTCACTTTCTGTTAATCTGCTCAATCGTGCTCGTTTGGCTTCAGCAGAAACGGAAGAAAGATCAAATTGTTTTAGGGAAGGAATTACTACTATTCGACAAACTTATCGACGATAATAGTTGCACCCGCTGAAGAATGAATCCAATAATGAAAGAAGTTAAATGAACGAAGACACTATTACGAAATCATAACAATTGTATGACTTCAATTACATCGATAGGACGCGATGAAAACCTCTGAAGATCGACCATAGACCATCGATAACATAGACGGCGTGTGACATCATCGCACTGAAACCAACACCTAAGTCACGTGACTCGGGGCAGGACGCCAAGTTTCTGTTGTCACGCCACTCATTGTGTGGAGTGGAGCTGCAGTTACAGTTTTTCTCATTTATAGCTGTATATGTAGTAGTGCAGTTAATCTTATTTCTCCGAAATTTCTAAAATTAATACGATGATTATCGTTTTTACATGTGGGCAGGTGAAAGGTACTGACAGTTCTGTTTACAAGCAACAAAATTACAGTTCTTCAGTGAATACTTATTTTTGTCGCCTGGTGAGTCTTTTAGTCCACCGTTCCCACAGGAGTTGGACACAAAATATCAGTCTGGCAGGCAACATTACTTTTCTGACGATTCCTCACCAAAATGTGTGAACTGTTTTGTTATGCTTTTATAAGAAATAAAATCCATTTTCAACCATAAGGTTCGGTTTTGGCGCAAGATAAGAGTTTATATTTTATGACTTTTGCCACTTAGTGATGCCGGTTTGTAAAGCGAGTGAAATATTGCCAGTTTACGTTATAAGAATCTCCTGAGGGAACTTACTGATTCGCTCAACAAGAACAGATTTGATGCGTATAATTAACACCCTACATTCATCTTTAATGGTGTATGATCCTATTAGAAGCAGGTCTGCACCACGAAGGACTTTCGTACTGACATATAAAGTCACTCAAGACCTGCTGGAAGTGTTTCTTTAACTGTGATAAGTCGTGGAGGAGCAGAATATCAATCCAGCGGTCTGAAGCTGCTTCCAAGAGATTTATGGTACACATTCAGATTCGTATATCTACTAGTGCTGATTGCTCTACCATTGTAATAAATAATGGCTATGATTATGCCCCATCCAGTTTCTCACACTTTTTACTTGGCCAGGAAACTGAACAAAAAGCTGGAGTGCCACATTTTCTAAAACTTCTACTACCGATATCTTGAACAGAAAACAGAGGCGGCTTATCTATAATGTCCAATGATCGTGTTTATCTCTGCAAAATGGGCCAGAAAGTATTAGACAAATGTCCGTCTTTCACTCGAAAAACCCTTTTAAAAATTAGTTACTTTAGCTTTGCAGGACATAAGGAATGATGTTTTCCTTCCACTGAATAAACATGGTCGGCCGATGTGGCCGTGCGGTTCTAGGCGCTTCAGTCTGGAACCGCGTGACCGCTACGGTCGCAGGTTCGAATCCTGCCTCGGGCATGGATGTGTGTAATATCCTTAGGTTAGTTAGGTTTAAGTAGTTCTAAGTTCTAGGGGACTGATGACCACAGATGTTAAGTCCCATAGTGCTCAGAGCCATTTGAACCATTTGAATAAACATGTTTCTAACAGTGCTCCCCTTGATAATCACATTCATCAACTGAAAAAATGCTGTACCCTTCGAGTACTGTAAAAAAAGGCTGTGTGATGAAGTGATACTCTCCAGCAAGAAGCTATACACTTCTCTGATTAGAAGCGTCCACACAAAAATATTTTTGTTTAACAATCAGTGATTCTGTGATTGTTTTGAAAATAAAATTACTTACATACGTGGTGGCACCTACAGCTGCAGAAGTCAGGTGACCTACAGCTGAAGTATAGTTTTTGTTTTTGTTTGTGTTAAGTAAATTAATGAATTTGAATCCCAGTCTATAAACCTTCTCTGTATTTTTCTTCAACTCTGTTGCTGAAAAGTGAGAAATGCCTTATATTTGTTTCAGTGTGTAATTCACAATATAGTTTCCAAATTTCCATGCCTTAAAACTGTGATATCAACTTAATTTTTAAGGTGATGAACTATTTTTTTTCTTCTTCTCCCTCATACAGAGTTTCCACTGCAGCAGGAATTGGATTAAATAAAGTTGAGTCTAAGAGATCTGTGTTATATATTAAAGTAATAAATTTCCACAGTGCAAGGATGTAAGTTTTGGTTAGGTGCTGTTTTTCTGTGATAAACAAGTGCTTATATTATTACCAGCAGTACTTTCATTCTCTTTTGTGTTAACTGCTGACTTTAGAAGTCTTTTCAACTTTTTGGCACCAGGTCAGAAAGTGGAAATGACACTTTATCCCAAAAAAAATCTGCAACTTTAACACACATAATGTAGCCTATTATTAAAGTTTTGAAAGTGACAACGATCCTGTTAAAAATACTGTTTTGCTTACGCCTTTGAGAGAGCAGTTCATCTATAAGAAATATACAATAATATTAAGACAAACACAGTGGTATCAAATTTGATTGTCTGTATAAAACGTTTAGGGTGTGCATTGCTGTCCATGTAAATGATGATTTTCTTTGTGAGGAGGGGGGGGGGGGGGCTGTGGGCCTTGGTGTCAGCATATTTTCACTCTGCTCTAAATGAATCGTATTGGGCAAGGCACTTTAAGTAAATAAATTGTTTGGACATGTGTATTAAATAGTGTCTTTTCACCAGAAGTGAGCAGCAATATTATTGTGTAAGGCAGATAACCAAACATTGTGCAGAATGCCTTTTAAGGCCCTCAGCGTTCTTACTACCTTGTGTCTGTACTCCTTAATGGTTTTTCTTACTGACGACAGAGACAAGGTTCAGTAGATCTGTGATGCACTTAACACATTATAAGGCAATCAAAATCATTTTCATGTGCACTTTGCATTCTTACCCAGTGTTCTGAGAGGAGTAATGGATTCTGCTGCCAAAGTATGGTATTCACCAAGCTCCCATCTAACATAAAGGAAGAAACTGGTAATTTCTACTAATTCAAAGGAAAACTAGACTCATATTAGCCACTCTCTTTATTACTTGAAGATCTAAATTCAATAATTAAAAAGTTTTGTTGGTTACTTGGTAGGTATGAATGTGTCATGTAAAGCTATATGTTAAATAGTAATGCACTGCAAGCAAGACTCAGATATAAGTAACTATTTTGTTTGAAAAATTCAAGCGTAATCAAAGTAGTCACTAAGCTGCTAGTGTGAGGCAAACAGCAAGTATTTAGTGTAACTGTGGATGCAGCAGGTATTTTCAAAGTAGCAACTTTCCTTTTACTTTAATTTATTAGCTGCTGTATGTATGAATATAACTATGCAGTATAGTAATAGGTACATTTATGTTTAAAGTAGATTGTCTAGAATCTGTTGTTACTGCAGGTCTTGACTCATTCCACATCCCTGAAGGTTCTCCATCTACAGTGTAATTTCGTTACAGATCAGGTTTTGTGCTTTATATTAGTAGCATAATTAATGTCCTTTACATATTCCCAAGTCGTCTTTTGACCCTCCACACTTCATAAACGGATGAAAATCTCAATAGTGAAGGGGAACTATTAAACTATTTCAAAATCCTTGCAGAGGCATTTCCATTAGTTAAAAGTTAGGATGGATGCTGGTCCCTGGATTTAAAATTTGAGAAATTACTAAGATTTTGAGACGACGTATTGTTAATATCTAGCTCACTACACAAGTATAATCAAAGTTTTGTAATATATTACGCTTCCTATGTTGATATCGTTTTGGTATCTGTACTGGATTAAGCAAAAGTCAGAAAATATAAGCGCTTATTTTATGTAAATAACTGAATTATACACGTAAACGAATTTCGTTTCTTACAAAGCATACTAAAAAATTTCACATATATTCTTGTGGAATCGTAAGAAAACTAAACTGCGTCCGAAATTGTTACTTTGTCTTCCACAGCTGTGGAAGCGGTGAACTGCGAGAATTCACAGTGAAAAAACAATTGAAAAAAGTATTCAAGAAAGAACAGTGAATCCGTCGCTTGTTAAAAAGAACTGTTAATACATTTCAGCTTGACCGCAGGTATAAACGATAACCATTACTTTATTATCACGAATTTCGGAGAAACTAGGTTAATTGGACTACTACATGTGTAACAGTAGTACTGCAGTTCGTTGGATTGTCAAAAAAAAAAAAAAAAAAAAAAAAAAACGTAACTGTCAGCTCCACTTCACACAGCTCGTAATAACACGAACTTGGCTTTCTGCCCTGAGTCAGGTGATTTAGAAATTGGTTTCAAGCCTTAACACAGCAGAGATAAGGACATGCACGATCTATGTTACATATGGTCTATGATCTCGACAAACGTAGCAATGATAATAGTATTCGACAAACCGAGTCAAGCATGGAGGAAGAAAAAAGAAGGGAGTTGTCATTACGTTACAAACTTGAAGTCGACGTCCGCCACCTTACGTAGCCTAAAAACACAAGGACCAATACATTTATACCTCCATGGTTCAGCGCAGTGATACTTCTTCCCCGTGACGTCACTCTGGTGTGCCTATACCGTTTCAACCGTAGGTAATAACTATCGGCTTTCATAATCATATGCCAAATAACAGCTGGTGCTTCGACTGTGTGGACACATACCAACGTGCGACGTGTACAGGCGATATAATAGATCGAACATAATGTAAAGTTTAAAGGAATTACATTTCATTCGCAACTGAAGCCGTGCAAGCAATGTTACTCACGTAAGCCGCATTTGCACATTGAATCATTGAAAATCTTAGGGAGAGTCAAATCGTGTGGTTGTCATATTTTATGTGTATATTGCCACTCAATATTGGCACATGGAATAGTGTTATGGGCTAACTTATCTTTACGATAGAAGATATTAATTGCTCAAAAACGTGCTGCAAGAATATTATGTGATGCTCACCTGTGTTCGTCTTGTAAACAACCGCAAAAGGCGTTAGGCATTTTAACTACTTCTTCGCAGCATATCAAACAATGGAATGGAAAGTGCAGATTGGAATATCAACAGTATTGTGAAAACAATAAATAGCTTGCACCTCACCATAAAGAATACACGTCGAGCAGTAGGCAGACTACTGGAAAGAATATTCACATAAGCTTTCGGCCAAACCATTCTTCAGAAAGTAGAACACAAACAGACAGCATTAAAATCACACACACACACGCTGCCAGAATCGGCAAATACTGTTGATATTCCAACCTGGACACCCTACTGTTTGATTTTGCGTAATGAGTTTTCTACTATACTACAAACAAGTGACGTTTTCCTTTATTACTATCCTCTGAAGTTTTGCTTTACTAGTGTCCGTTCTTGCTCTTCTTTCCCGCGTTTTTCATTGCCTCCCAAATAACAAATTCACCGACATCCGAGCTACAATGTGTCTCGTTCCCGTACAACATACAGCTACGTGACTGCATTGATTGTTAGTGCAGCATCTCATGCACTAAATTCCTTCAGACGATAATAATTCATTGCTCACATTTCATACCTTTTTTAAAAAAAGGTTCTGGCTAGAACATCCGGAGACATCGATGAGGTGTGTGTTACTTTTGTGTCTATGACTGTATGAATGTGTGTTTATGCCTTGCTTCCTTTGGCCGAAAACTTGTGTGAGCACTTTTTTTCGTACCAGCCTGCTGCTCGCCTTGGGTGTAGCAATGCATCCGATTCACAGTTTAGTTATTTCCTCATGAAGTTAACTGTAAATAATCCATTGCACTTCACCAAGCACAATAATGTACATAATTAGAACACCAGAAAAAATATGACATTCACGATGCGCCAATAAGGTTGTCTATAGCACAAACAGGGGTTTATAATGCTGCAACCAAAAATTTTGATCACTTACCCAGTGATATAAAATGCCTGATAGACACCAAGGTAAAATTTGCAACGCCTCCTATTCCACAGAAGACTATTATTGTAATGGGTAAATGGTGATGGGTAGGAATTACTGATTTAGCATCTGTCTCTCTTTAACTTAAAAAAAAGCTAATAAATGATAGACATGGAGACATATGTACAATAAAAGATCGATGTTAGTATAAAATAACTCGTTCCACGTCATTATGAGTTATCGTACAAATGATACATGGAACATGAAACTAAATAACTATTGGTCTATCACAAAGCATGGTATATGCTCATATACACTGAAAACCTAAAAATGAAATTCAAAAGCAAAATCAAGCTCATGCTCAAACTAGACGTACATTACAACTGCGATAAGTTGGTTATTCCTGAGGAACTGGCAGAGTTACTGATGGGAAATATTCCGGGAAAAGAAGTAGAGTACTGTTGGAAAGGTAGGTCTACATGTTACACATGTTAGGCAATAATTTCTAAAAAAAAATGACTTACATACACGCTAAAGTAAAATATCCATTTTAGTTCCATCTAAGCGTTTGAGACCTTTTCCTTAATCACATTTATAGCATTGCACACTGTTAGAAAATCTTTAAGAATTATATCTTTTTTTTATCCCGTAAATTGCTAGTGTTGGACACACACTGAATGTCACATCATAGGTAAGATTTCAAAGCGAGAAGATGTGTAAACTATACTGAGATTAATCCACTGACACACTAACAAAACAAGAACTCGATTCTGCACGCAGTTCTGTTTCTTTGACATTTCAGTAATCGTTCACTTCCTTGATGCGCACAAGATACGATAGAATATCGTGCTTTTTTCCTCATAGCACGCGTTTATTGGCTAACACAGAACTCGTAGGTACGTTTATTGCAAATGTGAACATTAAAACCGTTGCGCATACGAGCTGAAATCTGGCAATGTAACAAACAAGAAACGGTACCAGTAAGCAAACAAGTACTGCTTTCGGAGTTCGAGCTTCATTTGCTATCGATACAAATACAGTAAAAGTGGAATTACGTCGATCACGAAAGCATCCTTTTCACATCACACCCAGCTCTTCTTGGTTATTTTAAATATACCGAGAAAAGACAAGTTACACTAACGAGGCTAACTGAAACGCATTCAAGAGCAGAAAGACGTCCGAAGTTACCTTCCTGACACTAAGTTATTCATGTAAGCACTGTAATTGTTCGTATTTTAAACAGCTGTTGGCTACAAACGGCAGAAATAATGAACAAGAAGCAGTCGTAAACAGTAGTCCACTAATGTTTGTGACTATTTGAGGTAGCAGTAGGCCCGCCCACTCTGGCTTCGAAACGACATGCAGCCACAATGAAACATAACAGTTGCAGCACGCCAACTGATTATTTTTGTTACCCACTGCGACAGCCGCGCGCCAAGCGGCCAGAAAGTGACAATTCTGGCAAGATATCAGATGAGTGCCAACACTATCGTTTATACTGATTTCTATCATAGTTTTCACAATATAGATCTATGTAGAGCCATATAATCGACAATAACTTACAATAACTGACGCTACATTTGTCATTATTTAGTTTCCTAGGGACCCTGGGAGGTATGAAACTGTAGATTACAGCACTGTTTCTTTATGATTCTCTTGCAACGTACGGATACTTATCGAAGAACGTCATTGTCCTTTAATAACAAAAAAATGCCAGTACACAACGGAAGATCTGACTCTTTACAGAAAGACGTCATAGATCAACACAACACTTCGAAGTTTTGTTCGCTACAAAAAAAATGGCTCTGAGCACTATGAGACTCAACTGCTGAGGTCATTAGTCCCCTAGAACTTAGAACTAGTTAAACCTAACTAACCTAAGGACATCACAAACATCCATGCCCGAGGCAGGATTCGAACCTGCGACCGTAGCGGTCTTGCGGTTCCAGACTGCAGCGCCTTTAACCGCACGGCCACTTCGGCCGGCTGTTCGCTACACTTCAAACCAAATCTGAGAATATGGAACGTAATAAACTCGAATGAAAGGTAACACCTATATTATTTAACGTACCAAAGAAGCCATCGCGCATGTAGCTGAAGGCGAAACCGCACAGACGTCACAATAAAACGCCGGAAAGCAATAAAACTGGTTCCCGGCAGGGAGGACACCAATTTAACTAATGTTGCTACGTCCGAGCTCCAAACGGCATGAATCTTGAACACATTCGCCTTTGAAGCAAAAGTAATTACATCTGCAAAAATATTTGTGTATCAGAAAGTCGAATTAAGTCTAAGAATTGGCGCATCATTAGACTCCATAAATTTTTTTGTCTGTCAACGGAAGCCTATCGCAATAAGAACAGCGAGAAACAGGAATATATGCTTTTTGTGCTTGATATAAATATTTATATTCTGTTGTTGTCAGCGAAGTAAGTGGCAATTATTCACAAATTCAAAGGTATTTCTTTGTGAACAAGCTGTAGCTTATGTCACTGAATCAGTGAAATTCGGCAGTTTTTAGGTTTCTTTCACGATAACTCATATGATATAATATAACAATTATTTCGTTACTTAGACAAAAAAAAATCATCCTTCGACATATGCCACTGACCGTTCTCTTAACGCTTGGAGCGCTAGTGTCGCTCCAGCTGTCAAACGGTAACAACTTTCTCAGCGGAGTGTATCATGACTATGTTTGTTACACTGTGATCTAACGTAACAGTCGCGACACTCCGTATCGTTTTTGTTACCCCGGCGATAGCAGCGCCTCAAGCGGTCACCAGCGACAGTTCTGAATACGATATCGGATGAATGCGAGTACTAACGTGTATATTGCTTTGTAACACAGTTTTTTACAAGAGGGAGTGTATTGAGTGCCATAAAAATCAATATCTACATGTAGACCAAGCAAGCCACCGTTTGGTGCGTGGCGGAGAGTACCATGTATCAACCCTGTATCACTACTAGTCCATTTCCTTTCCTGTTCCACTCGCAAATAGAGCGGGGGAAAATAATGTCTATATTCCTCCGTATGAGCCCGAATTTCTTGTGTCTTATCTTCGTGGTCGTTACGCTCACTGTATGTTGGTGGCAGTAGAATCGTTCAGCAGTCAGCTTCAAATGCCAGTTCTGTAGGTTTACTCAATAGTGTTTCTTGAAAAGAATATCTTATTCCCTCCAATGATTTCCATTTGAGTTCCTCAAGCATTTCTGTAGCACCACATGTTGTTCGAACCTACCGGTAACAAATCTAGCACTTCGCCTCTGAATTGCTTCGATGTCTTCCTTCAATCCGGTCCCCTACGGATCCCAAACACTTTAGCAGTACTCAAGAACAAATCGCATAAGCGTCCTATATGCTGTCTCCCTTATAGGTAAAGCACTCTTTCATAAAATTCTCCGAATAAATCGAAGTCGACCATTTGCCTTCCCTGCCACAGTTCTGACATGCTCGTTTCATTTCTTATCGTTTTGCAGAGTTACGCCCCGATATTTAAACGACTTGTCTGTGCCAAGCAGGACACTAGTAATACTGTATCCGAGCTTTAAAAGTTTGACCTTCCAAATCAACCGCATTTACTTACATTTTTCGACAACATAATAATTTACAGCGCGTTTGTGATTAACTAAAAGACCCTTGGAGATGCGAAACTGTGCATTACAGGATAGCTTATTTACGACCCTGTTATAGCGTACAGACATTTACTGAATAATGTCGTTTTCCTTTGATAACAAAAAACTGATAGTAAACACCAGAAGACCTGACCTTTTACAGAAAGATGTCGTATATCTATCCAACAAAGCAGAGTTTTGTTCCCTACACTTTCAGCCAAAACAGTGGGTGTGGAACGTAGGAAACCTGTATGAAATGTAATACCGACATTATTTAACGTATCAAATAAGTCACCACAACTGTAGGATAAGAGAAAACCACGCAGACGTGATAATAATCATCAAAAGCGATAAATCTGTTTCCCAACATAGGAGAAACCAATTCCAAAATTGTTGCTAAATCAGAGCCACAAGTGGCAAGAATATTCAACACATTCGATTTGGAAGCCAAAGTAATTACATTTACAAAAATATTCGTCAGTTAGAAAGCCGAGTGATATGTAAGAGAGGGCGATTCATTGGATAAAGTAATTGTGTTAAGGAATGTGCCTATGATAATAACAACAGAAATATATGATTCCCCTGCATGAAATGTGCTTATGTTCTCTTGTTTTCATCGGAATAAGCTGCAAATATAGCCATATTCGAAAGTATTTCTTCTTGAATGAGGTGTAGCTTATGTCATCGAATCAGTGTGATTCGGTTGTTTTTACATGTATTTCACGACAATTCGTGTATCTTGGTAGCTTAAGAACGCAAAACAATATTATCCTTACGATGCATATGACTGTCTGCTTTCTCACCACTGCATGTGTGTGTGTGGGGGGCGGGGGGCGCTATGGAAGCTCCACCCGTTAAACGGTACCAACTTTCTCACCAAAGAGTGTCATGAATATATGTATTAGACTGTGATAGGTCTCTAGTGCCAGCTCCCTTCTTTGTTTTACCTCCACGGATTCAAGTATGAATTTAAGAATATCTCTGGATAGCAGGATTAATCTTAACATTACTATTATGATGAGAATTTGCTCTAAAATTCTGCCTTTTACGGATTCTATCATTTCTATCCTGATAGTTTAGCTTTATAAAACTTTTGCTGTCCCGAATTTGTTCTTCCAATATAATGAAATGATGATTACACGACACTGAGTCGATCCACATCAAAAAGATTTGTCAGTTTTACTCATTTTCATGAACAACTTACCCTCGACGAAAAATTTATGAAAAAATTGTTTTCACAAAAAAACTCCTAAATGTTCCTAAGGCAGTTTCCCTGTGTCTCCTATGGATTCTGGTTTCCCCGATTGACCTAGTTACAGACTCTGTATGTATAGATAACGCAGGTTCTAGGAGACTTATCGAGATTAAATATCCACGAGATTTTAAGTTGGATCTCCAACAATATAACTGTGAAAAACGCATCTAGTTTGATGTACGAACATACGGGCAGACAGACAGACAAACAAACAAACAAACACCTAAAGTACTTGTTTTGGCTTCTATTGCTGTTATATTGATCCCTCATATTAACTTTTATTCAAATATCTCCTGTGTACAGAGATCAGCCAGTTAGAGTTTTGTTATATGTATAGAGGTATAGATACAAAACAAAAGGTAGGGAATCAACAATTTTTACACTTGTCTTAATTTCTTAGCTGCAGGGATAAAATACTTGTTTTGATAATTGAGGTTTCTTTTGCAGTTCATGATGGTTTGTTATTAGCCTATGCCGAAATTCTGTTAAACTCGGTGTTTCTGATGTTATCACGTAATGTACGAAATGGATCAAAGGACATATTGTTTTTCTGGCCCGGTTATCGCTTCTCCGCGGTGTTAAAACTTCTTGTAACATCACATACTGCGTTTTCGTCATCAGTAGTGATGCAAGTTTTGTTGCGTCCATTCCCAGTTTCTGCATGCATAGTGATATGCGATTCGATGTGTAAGCATATCCTCTTTACCATACTTTTCGAAAGGGGGCGAATCTTGAAGATGGATCAATATAACTTTGCCGCCATTGGAATCATTTGTTTCATTGACAACTTTGCAATGTCCTGTCCTAACATCTGATGTAAGCTGGTTCTTCCACACCTCCTGCCTTCTGCCAACTGCAACTGTTATGGAATTCCTTTTTAATGAGGAGATACAAAATATTAATTGATTATTATTCTTGTTGTTCTGTTGTACAATAGTTTCTATACATGTTAAATTGTACAAGCAGTCCATTGTATCATATTTGGTCAACCAAAGAAAACAGATTAATTCGTCATTCCATACCTTACACTATATACTACTTTCTGAGTAGCTTTTTCATTTCTATGGGAAGAATTAATCGTTTAAAGTGAAGCGATTGTTTCAGAAGGTTACCAGTTTTAACATGCCAGTAGTTGCCAGTATTTCAGGGACTGTCTTATTTGTATGTTTTATTAGGTTTCTCTCGTAATCTGTAAATAAGTTAACAATATCAGGAGACATCAGTTTAATCTTCTTTCGTATTTTTATCTCTTTCTTCTTTGATGCACGATCATGTGTATTTCATTATTAAATAGTAACATTGAAATGTATAATATTTATGAAGGATCTACAGAAGCAGACATCTTCCTGTGAAGGTATGTACAAATCAAGGATACTACTTTATCACTAAATCTACCATTTCAAATTCACACTTAGACATTAACATCATTCATCATATGTTTTGAAAATTTGCAGTACGTTAAAAAAAGTGTCAGATATAATGAACAGTAAATATTTCCTAATAATAGACACACTTCTAGTGACTATCCAATGTGATACACATATATCAGCGATTATACAGAGCTCTATTTCAAATGTTTTTATTAGACTTTCATCAAAACTTAGTGATAAGTTTTAATATCTAGTATGTCATAATTAAACACACCGATTAAAGCAGAGTGAAATGTTAACATTTAAATTCCACAAAAATTTATGCAGACATAAAATTTCTGTATCTCCATTTTCAGAGTGAATTCTGAATACCTTAGCAAAAGATGAAATTAAAATGGATTTCAGTTAAGAGGAAACGAATACAAGGCATCCACTCTCTTGAATTTAGACATCTTTGGGAGAAGGTTAACGAACATGAAATAAATACCCAAACAGTAAAAATGATTAATAGTGGCCATGTATGCTATGTTTGGGAACTGTGACAGTGTGGAATAATTATTTATTTGTACTTTCTGCTATCACTCACTTTTATATGTTTTACATTTTATTTAACATAATACAATGCATTTCACTTATTTTTTGCTCGTCTTCTGTAATTTATGCACACAGAAAACTGTTACTTAATAATAAATAGTCTTTAACTAAATTAATATGGAACTATTTGCTTACTGTTTCCTGCTGGAGTGGCTGTTGGGGTATTTAGAGGGAGGGGCTGCAGTGGATGACCAGAAACTAATTTCCAGTGATGTCTTCTTACGCTATGGAACTGTGTTTCGTTGTTTATTATGACTGACACCACAGTAATTTTGTCCTCTCAAAATCGTTGTGGTATAACTCATAATAAACAATGAGACTCAGTTCCATACCAGCAAAGACATCACTGAACATCATTTTGTGGCCGACCACAGCCGCCCCTCCCTCTAACTACCCCAAATGCCACTCCAGTAGCGAACAGTAAACAAGTAGTTCCATATTAATTTAGTTTAAGACTTTATTTTTAACTATCAATTTTCTATTGTGTGAACATCTAATGTCAGGCAAAACTTACTTGAAACCTGTTTCAAGTTGTTAAATTAAACGTAAAACAAATAAATGTGACTAGTAGCAGAAAATATAAGTAATTAATCGAAATAATGGTTGATAATAGATGAACAATGTTGTAATTATCCTACATCATCGTATAATATAAAGGATGTCGTAACTCAAAAACTAATAGTGCATATTAGAATAATGATATTCTGAATTAATAATCAAATTTAAAACTGTTACAGAAAAAAATGTTCTTAAGTTGTAACACAACAGTTTTCTTTGATTATGCCACATCGCACAGGACAGTGCTATGTACTGCGAATCCTATTGTGTGACACTTTAATCAGTGTAAATCAAAACGTTGGGCTGTAATTAGGGAGGAGCTGAATGAAAAAAAATGAGGCTGTCAGAAGTACTTTGTAAGTTTTGAATGTCATTCTAGCATTATGACAGAAAGATTCTCCCCCTCTCCCCCTCACCTTTTTCGCCCTCGCCACTACAGTGTACATAAAGTCTGGGAACATTTTCAGTTATTTATTGCACAAGAACCAAACATTGTACACGTATCATACATATGTCATTTTGAAGAGAAACCATGAAAGTCTTTTTTAATGTATACTGCCACAGCGTAGTTTGGAATTTGCCAATAGTCAGCGCTAGACGCAAACATGACGAGTTCAGTTGCGGAGCAAGCTTTCTGTGTGTTGCAATTCGTCAAAAACAAGTGTTCTACAGCTGTTCAATGGATGTTTAGAACCAAGTGCGGTAAGAAGCCACCAACAAAGAAGGCCATTTACCATTAGCACAACATATTCGTTACGACAGGTTGCTCGTGCCCTACAAAGAGAAGCGGACGTCCCAGTGTGAGTGAAGCGAATGTGGAGTGCGTTCAAGAAACATTCATAAGGAGTCCAAAGAAATCGGTGCGTCGTGCATACATTGAATGCTCGTAAAAAAAAAAAGAAACTTTCAGAGTTTCTCTTCAAAATGTAATATGTATGACATCTGCACAATGTTTAGTTCTTATGAAATATATATATATATATATATATATATATATATATATATATATATATATATATATATATATAACTGGACCTTTCTGTAAAGATACTAAATAAACGTAATGGTTTTAACATTTTTATAATAGTGAGGAAAATATTCAGACTGTCAAACATATAATTTTTTTCTGCAGATGAACTGTATACTTCCTGTCAGCCCACACTACCGAATTTATCTAGCACTTGTGTGGTAATATAAAGCAATACAATCACTTGTTAACTCATAACTGCTCTGTGTCTCATGTTTTTCAGCACCTAAAGTTCCTGTTATTAGTGTGAAGATAAAAGTAGTAGCCTTTACTGATAAGTAACGTTTCCTCCTTTGACCCATTCCGAGTATCTTACTGACACAAAGTCAATTTTCACTGTTGCTACTACTAATAAAGGGATTTGTAGCACTGGAGCAAATGCGATTCATATTAAACTTTCGGTCTTAGCATAAAATTTAAAGCAACAATGTTATATTTCAAGTCACGTTTGAATCCCAGTTTAATCACAGTCTGGTTTAATGTTGGCGAATGTGCAATACGCTTTTGCTCACACCATTGACATCCGTTCTTTATGTGAGTCGTCAGTGTAAGAGAACGAAACATTCAAAGCGTCTCTGATGTTAACAACGTTACACTGCACCTAGCGGAATAAATCTGAACTTAACAAAACTCGTCGTCTGCTGCGTTGTATGTTTCGATTCCGATATGTAAATATATTTTTATATTTGTACTTTTATATATGAATCAATTACAGTGATAACTGAATGTTATTACTCACCGACTGTTTCGAATATGGCCTGAATCAGCAGAGAGCGGTTTGTATTGGACCTGGTGGTGTAACGTAAACTGTGATTTAAGGGAGAAACGTGCCAATGAGTTTCGAACAGTCGATTTGTTTTAAATCTTAGAAGCTGGTGCCTTTATACGAACGTGTGAATAGATCGCTGTGATTCGTCAAACTATTTGTGATTTCGAACAGAGTATATCATTGCCGAAATTCTCGAAATAATTAATACACTTCTCGATGTAAAAAATTAAAATCATAAATTAAATTGAGAAACATCATATAAAATTTTAAAAATTTGCCAAAATTTTAACGCTTATTGTGAACTGAAGTGCAGTTAACGTGTCGGCAGATTTTACCAGACATCTGCATCTTGATAAACGTTGCAAAGAATCATGGGAATGAAAATAGACGATCAGGAGAGAGATGCATGTAGCCAATGATATTCTAGTATTTCATCTGTTTGCAGCTGTAAACAAATCTGCTATCTCTCCGAGCTTCCAGCATCATAGTTGATTTGGACACAGAGTGCTCTTGGACACGAAAATGATTGCTGAGAGTGCACGTAAGCTATGCTGTTACGTTCCTGCATAACAATATACTCGAAAATCTTCACATGTTGCAGTTCCACATTTATTGCACGTTCCTCACTTATTGCACGCTGTAAACAGTTCCGCATTAATCCAGTGCTTTCAGAAATGTAGTTGCATCGGTCAGTGTAAATGCACTCCCAACAAGTATGATTGGTGGTCATTTTACTTGCAGTAATTCAGGTTGTCCTATAGGATTTCCGCCTAATCGCAACCTCCAAAGTCACTCGAAGTGATTTATGCTGCGCTATTAGGTTCCTGCATAACCACATACCCGAAAATCGTCACATATTCATAGAAAAACAGTGAAGCATTTTTGACAAGCAAATTGTGCTATGAAATTCCAACCTAAGCTCAGACTCTGACATCGCAACATAAATGTCATCCTCAAGCTGTCACCGACTAATGGTGAGTGCCACAAAACCAATTGCATTCACGTTTACCAAGACGAGAGATATGTGAACGTTCTTTTCGACAACATCATTGAGTGGCATCCAACGAACTTTTCTACTAACGACAAGCATTTCGGAAGAGCATTTGTCTGTATATTTCTTTCGTATGCAGCAGCTCCTGTTGAAAACATCACTGTACAACCTTACCCTGAAAATTAAATTGACTCAATATGACGTAGCATCAATTACAAAAATTTCTAAATAGTGTCACAAACAAACAACAAAACAACATACGTAAATAACTAGCCACCATTGTAATCCACAATAACAAATTTTGTGTACATCATCTGGACCCCTTCCATGGCGACACTAAACAAAACTCTAATAAACTACGATGTTCTCCGGAAGAAAAGAAGATATATCCAGCTACTCTAGACTACCACGATATTAAAATGAATCACAAAATACAGAACCATCCAAACAACTGACGCCAATATGAAATCTAAAGGCACATCGCTAATTGCACGTAGCATAAATTCTAAATTCGTAATTGACAAACAAAATTATTAAATAATTTAATCTGCAAAAGTAAAAAAAATCTGTGTCATTACCACAGAAATTAAGTGTAGTTAACTTCATTTACGAAACGAGAAAAATGAACATTCTCATTCGTTATCTTCATGTGACTCATGATTAGTCGTCTAATCGCCGCACTGTTACCAACATCTAAGCAAGATGCAGAAACTTTCGACACCGTAACTACACTTTAATCCACACTACACACTTTTTCAGAGTAAATCAAGTGTTAAAATACCAATGACATGAAGACAATATGTAAGTCTTATTAGTAACACTTCGGCCAGTGACTGGTGCTAGGAATCATATTACGGAATGAGGTAAATTCGTAGGCTAAAGTGCAGTATCTACATCTCGCTAACGATTCATTGATTTCATTTGCCATCATCCGTCGTAGGAACAGTTACTAACAACAGCAAGCAACGGAAATGTCGCAGGCATCATTAGTGCATTTTGTTATGGGTTTAGATAATCGTACAAGCAACATAGCAACATACAGACTGAACAAAAGCGGTAAATATTTCAAGATGTCCATCAGTCTAACTTGAGGAGAGTTTTATATTTGGAGTATATTTATTGGTATTAAGGCTACTACTTTTCAAAATTTACCATAGTATTGGCAGCACTAATTGCGGCCAGGAAGATTTCTGAAGATGAGACTGTAGACTCGAATCTGAACCGGCTTACTTCCTGAGCTGCGCTAGCCTCTTGGAGAGCTCGTCGCGCTCGGACACGAGGGAAGCTCCGAGGCTGTCCAGCGCTACCTGAGGCATCTCCAACTGCACCTCCAGGCCCGCCTCTTCGGCCAGCTGGATCACCAAGTCGTCCACCTGCCGCATGGGGACTGCCGTGCACGTCGTCGCGTCCAAACCCGACTCCTGCACCATACTCGCCACCTCCAGCTGTTGGCACTCTTCGTCGAAGCGGTCCATCAGCGACTGGACTCGTTCCAGGTCCATGCGCTTTATGGCCGCATCCATGGACCGCGTGACGGCTTGTATGGTGCGTGTCATGTTGCGCATGTTGTTGAGGCTCTGCACCCGCGCTGCCACAGAGTCGAGTCGCGCTCCCATGCGCAGGAAGCCGAGTGCCTGGTTGCGGTGCCTGATGGCGTTCTCGGCATGCACTCGCGCAACATCCAGCGCCCCCTTGCGCAAAGCGCTTTTGCATTTGCTTTTCTCCGCATCCTCCAGCTTTTGGGACTTGCTAGCGTTTCGCGTCATTTCTTTGGAAGCGAACTTCAAGTTGAAGAGATGTCTCTCCATTTCTCCGTCCTCTAGCGGTAATGGTCTAATCAGCGTTTATTTTCGTTCGCTTCTGAACCCTGCGCTGTTACAGCGCATCAGTCTTACGCCTGCCATTTAGCATTGAATAACTGACAAAACGAGAACAGAGCCACATCTTTCGTCGCACTGGAACACTGGTTTATTTCGTAGCTGTCATGAAGCGCAATGTTTTTCAAAGATAACCTGTTACAGCAACTCGCACCAGAGATAAATTATGTCCACCATAGATCTCTTCACTCCATCGCAGCGTCATAGAACAAAAACTTCATATTTTAGCTAGCTGAAGGTAGTGTTTATTTAACTTCTAAATGTTGTAATTAAATTAATTACAATGTGATTTATATAAATGATAGTTAGGTCGATCACAGTCTAACATATACAGTCGTTCTGTGAAAAGTTTTACCATCTGACAGTTGCAACGACACTAGAACCCGTAGCGGCGAGAAAGCCAACATTAAATGTGATGTTTGTTTTTAATTACTTTTCTAGTTAATTAATGAGATAGTAATTGCTTTGTTGCGTTCCAGGCATTAGTAATTTATCAGTGATCGTTAAATAAATGTAAAAACAGCAGTTTCTCGCTGATTCAGTGACGTAAGCTACAGTACAACTTATTCATGAAGAAGTGCTTTTGATTTTATGTATAATTTCAGCTTACACTGCTGATAGCGAGAGAATATAACCACATATTTCATGCATACATTTCTGTTGCTGTCTGTTGTTATTACGATAATTACTTTCCTTGACACGTAACAATATTGTATGGTGGCTAGTGATTTGTACATTCTTACGCTTCAGTCGACTTTATGATACACAAATATTTTTGTAAATGTAATTACTTTTGCTTCAAAAGCTAATATGTTGATGATTCTGCAGGCTGTGGCTCAAATGTAGAAACAGTTATGGAACTTCTATGATAGGAAAGAATTTCATTGCTTTTTTACGTTTCATTATCAAGTATGTATGGTTTTATCTTCAGCTACCGTTGTGGTGGCTTAACTGGTACTTTAAATAATTTAGATATTGCATTACATGAAAGTTTACTATGTTCCACATTCCATGATTTCGCTGGAGGTAGTATGTATGGTTTTATCTTCAGCCACAGTTGTCGTGGCTTAACTGGTTCTTCAAATGATTTAGATATTGCATTCCATGAAAGTTTCCTATGTTCCACATTCCATGATTTGGCTGGCGGTAGTGAAGAAAACTTCACGTTACTGAGTATATATTCTGAAAAAGGTCAGGTCTTCTGTTGTTTATAGTGATTTTTTTGTTCTTTAAAGAAAACGACGTTCTTCAGTAAATATCTGTGGCTTACAAGAGAATTGTAAAGCAGTTGTCCCTTCGTCTTTTGTTTCATACTTTTCAGCGTTCTAATAAAACTGAAGAAAGAAAATGTGGTGTCAATTTTCAATCAGTATGGCAGCACAACGCTCCCTGTTGTAAAAACAATGTTACAAATCAATATAAACGACACTACTCCCACTCATCCAGTATCGTAATCGGAAGTGCAGGTTTCTGTCCGCTTGGAGCTTTGCTGTCGCAGTATATAACAACGATGAGTGTGAGCGTCGTGACTGTATGTGTTAGACTGTAGTTTAACACAGAAGAAAGATGGCATGTTTTATGCAGCACGTCAGTGAGTGCAAGGTACAGCCTCAAGCACAAATGTTGGGTAGAACTTCAGAAAGACATACGGAACTGATTACAAGAAATGGACACATTTTACGTGTGTGTATATATGAAACTAAAACGAGGACAAGATCTTCCTACTACAAAGCATAAAACTTGCCATTCTGTAAGCGGAATAAGATTTTTAAGAAAAATACGGGAAATACGCTATAGCAGTCGTCAACGGTTGATGTTGATAACAAAAGATGGCCAAACCAGTGGCAGAACTGCGTTAGATAAACGTCACCATGATGCCACTTGTAGGGATATACACAGCGGCTTAAAGAAATACACATCTTTACGGCGGAATAGAGAGAGGAAAGTGCAGTTAAATTTAAAATATTCTATCAGGTACCATCCGAACCACTATCTCAGAAATCACGACATATTCGAAAAGAAGCGTCGAAGATGTGTAACAATGTTGACTGTGAAAAATCTGTGCTACTTGTTTTATTCAAAGCAAATAAAACCATGCTACCCACTGACTTCATTAAAAAGTCTTGCCAGTAAAGGGTAAAGAACGCTAAGGTGTGTAGCTCAACTTTTTTGTGAACGAAGTGCGGGCAACACCATCAGAAACAACGTCAAATAACCATATCGTGACGTCATAGCCAAGCGGCGATCGTAATATAAAGCAGCCACCATCACCATAAAAATTGTCTGTCCCGTAAATTTAACGGTCTTTGAGTTGATACTTCAATGACGTCAGTTAACAGAGAAAATACACATAGTTGTATATTTGGAATGAGGCATAACCAATTAACATCGCACTATTGCGATTAATTTCATGCATAGTACATACAACATGACTAACAAATCTTTAAGCAAAACTGCAGACGTTTTTGAAAAAATGGGGTTATTTTCATGTGTATGAACAGTTAGAAACATCTGGAACACTTTTAAACGTAGTCTTTAGTAGTTGCTTAGTAAAACATTCACACATTTCCATGTAATATTTTCATACAATCACAGTGAGACATGCATGTCAAAGTCGCTGTATTCATACAGTTTTCTGTTACCAGGGCAAGATGAAGAACAAATTCGGGTGAATAGAATTTTCGTTCAATAAAACTACTTTTGGACAGACCTCCACTTTCAAATAATTGTCAGTCACAATAAGTAACACACCACACTAATTAATGGGACAGCACAGACAGTTCGATAGGAATACGGTATAAATAATAGACTCTTCGTTCATTACTTTCACGCAGTTCTTCTGAAAGAAAATTGTATGAACTTTATCTTTCAGTCCCTGAATACTGTTACATGAAATTCCTTTCAAATACTCATTATGGCTGGCTGCGCTAATCTTGATGTCTTCCTGCTGTACTAATGCCTCCACCATGATTTTCTTCTATCCTTTTTCTAGACGGTCCTGCAGCTGAAGACAGGTAGGCTGGACAGACCAAAAAATGCCTGGCATGGCGTTTAAATTAAGCCGTAGTTTTGAAGCTGCTGTTACGGTTTTATCCGACTGTGGCTGACACTACCCAGATAATGTAGTTAGCTTGTGATACACTTGAAAACTGAGCAATGAAGTACAGTAATCGCAATATATTCGAGCCAAAAGATCCAGCAAATAACAATATACCATAATATAAAACATGCGTTACTAAATTACATTCAGAACAAAACTTAACACTGAATAATTAGCAACTGTGATATCTAGCCTTAGTATTGAGTGGAGACGTTTCTGTCTCATTAAATCATCTTTGGGGAACCTGATCACATGAACCTTGTTTCCTGAATGTAATTCCCATTAGCTTTAGCCACACAACACTTCACACTCGTAATGAATATGAAACTAGATAAACATATTATGTTGCGTTAAACTCATAAACACGACATTGTAACACATAGCATGACTTCAGTGCACTTAAATATCATTTTCGCAACAATAAAACAGCACAACGAGTTTGTGACTAACAGGTTGTTGCTACAACACAAGACAGCTGTTGACTTTCGCCGCTTCTCGCTGACGTCTCAAATTCGAGTTCTAGCAGTTTTTCAGTCTTTCCACCCAGTCTTGGTGTGAGTCATAACAACACAGTAGTGTCTTACAATACCTTGATATACCATATGATTAGTTATTTGGTAGATGTTCCTCGGTGTGATGTTTACGCGAACTGCATATGTCAGAAAACGTGATGAAGAATGACGGATCGGACTATCACGTACTCCACAAAATCATCCTCGTGGCAGACGAGAAAATGTATTTATCAATCACGCTGGGAAAACATGAGCAATTATTTCATTTTACTCTATAGGGAGCCTCTTACAACCTAATCATCTTCGATAAACTGTATTGCTAGCGTGGTAGTATTTTGAAAATGATTCCAAAATGAACGAATTTTACTTGCTTTGGAAAAATTATTAATCGTGGGGTGGCACTAACAGTAACACAGATCGGCAGGACTACAATTAGCGTACATACTTATTACCGACATCTATGTAATGAAGCAGCCTCTAGATTGTCAATAATACTGCACAACATATTAACGTCTGGCTCCACACTGCAAAGTGATATTACGCAAACAAAACGGATATGGGCGCTAGCTGTTATTTGGCCTTTGGTCTGGCTCTGCGCTCGCGGAAAGCAAAGAGGAAGCATAGATGGACGAACGAGTGTTGTAAGAAGAAGAAAGGAAGGAATATTAGAGTTTAACGTCCCGTCGACATCTACGTCATTAAAGATGAAGTACAAGCTCTGATTGTTTCAAGGACAGGAAAGGATATTGGCCACGCCCTATCAAAGCAATGACCATTGCATTTGCCTGTAGTGATTTAGGAAAACAAGAGAAAATCTAAAACCAGATGGTTTCAAGGAGATTTGAACCATAGACCTCCAGAATGCGAGTCCTGTGTGTAAACCACGACACCATCTCGCTCTCTGTGGTGCAAGAAGAGAGGAAGAATGACACATGAAGATTTACTGAGTGACTATTATCGGAACTTTCTGAGAATAGATGCTAGCTCATTTGATGTACTTCTGCAAAGTGTTATCGTTATAATTAAGGAAAAAAGACACTATTCTATCTTGAAACTCTCTAATAAACTCTATACATACATTTAGTTTAGTTGATATAATAGCTCAATTAATTTTATCTTTAAATTCTCTTATGATATTTTCAGTTAAGTTTTGATGTAGTATAGTGTCCTAGTTTACTTAGTATTGAAATTCTCTTATAAAATCTACAGAAATTTTGTTTCATTGATATATTATTCCAATCAGTTTTATCTTGGATTTTAATCATGAAATCTGTGGACAAACTAAAATGTCTTGATATAAATCTCCATGCGGCTTCATTAAAAAGATCATGTGGTTCAATACAATCAAAAACTTTATTTCTGTGTATTTTAGTTTTTGAGTACAGTTTATATAATTCTTCAAAACACATTTTCAAAATCATAATTAATCCATGCAATAAGCTGTTCCTTTCTTTGTTTAAAATATTGTTTATTTCCTAGTTATTTTGCTATACTTTTTAGATCTTTTACAGTGTTATTTATCTCTTTATCATTATTGTTGCTGATGATGAGATCAGTAAGCGGTTTTTTCTCATTTTAGAATATCCTTTATATTCCAATTGTTTTGTCATGGCTTTAATTCACTAACTTTTAGGGTTTGTAGTGTCACCAGTTATAAGCTTTATTTCTTAAGAAGAAAATGAAAAACTGTCTATTTGCAGGTGGTAATTATAAATTCATTCAGAAGAAAATATACCAGCTAAATTTAGGTACTTTGTTCAACGAAATTTTAACAAAAAAGGTATTGATCATGAATGATATTTTATGCTTTAATTATTGAGATTTTGTACATTAGTCATATAGATTTTATGTTTTATTTATAGAGATTTCCAAGGGACTAAAATTAAAACTTTTTTGAAAACATAGATTTTCATTGCCATAAGAAATTATGAGACTTCCGAAAAAGATCATGATTGAGGTTATGTGTTTTTTATATGATATTGCCAAGTGAAGATATTTGGATGTGGCAAGTTTTATATTTTTTTTCATTATTCGGAGACTATGAGTGTAGGCTCTAAAAAGTGAAAGAAATTTAAGTCAATCTTTAAATAATTATAATCTTGATTACATTTAAATTTGATATAAGGATCCACTTGCTTTAGAATATGAATATTTTCAAAACATTTTTTCCTATTAATTTTATTTCTTTATAAATGACATCTAATGTTGCTTTCTCTTCAGAAGTACCTATGATGAAAATATTTGAATAAATAAAGCAAATTAATTTAATACTATCTGGTGAGAACATATCTTTAGAAATATGGCTATCATTGAAAGATAAGAAAGAGATAGTAATTATACCTAATTTACTTATTTTTGTGGGATTTCTTATGGAAACTCATTGCATGGAAAAATGGATCATTAAAGCAGTGAGGTCTTAGTAGGTCACTGGAGGGAGTTGGTGCCACACCTTCACACATAAGTCATCTAATTCCCATTAACTCATCAGAGAGGGGCATTGGGCTCAGTTGCCAGGTTCCATCTCATCCCAAATATGTTCGATGAGGTTCATATCTGGTGAAATGGGGCGCCACCATATCAACTGGAACTCATCACTACGTTCTTCAAACCACTCTAGTACACTGGCCTTGTGACATGGTGGATTGTCTTGTTGAAAACTACCACTGCCATCAGGAAATGTGATCAACATGAAAGGGTGTACATGGTCTGCAACCAGTGTACAATATTGCTTGACCATCATTTTGCCTTCCACAAGCTCCACTGAAACCATGGGTGCCCATGTGAATGTTCCCCAGAGCATGTTGCAGCCGCTACCAGCTTTGTCCCCGTATCCCAGTACAGGTGTCAAGGAGTTGTTCCCCTGGAAGACAACAGATTCGCACCCTCCATTGGCATGATGAAAAAGGTATCAGGAGTCATCAGTCCATGTAACACTCTGTCACTGCACCAATATCCAGTGTCGAAAGTCATGTGTCCATTTCAGTTGTAACTGACAGTTTCGTGTTGTAATAATATTGGCTCATGCATGGGTCCTCAGCTGCAGAGATCCATCATTAGGAGTGTTCAGTGCACTGTGTATTCAGATACACTTCTACTCTGCCCATCATTAAACTCTGATATTAATTCTGTCACAGTACACCACCTGTCCTTTTTTACCATTTGTACAGCCTATGACATAAGATATCTATAATGGGGAGTGACTGCCCAACCACAAGACGTTTCCACGTGATTTCACCTGGTTCTAATCAGGTGTTGAAGACACTCACCAATGGACTCCACAAACACTTGACAAGTCGTGCAGTCTCCGAAATGCTCGTGCCGAGCGTCCAGGCCATCGCAATCTGCCTTGGTTGAAGTCAGATAGATCATGCACCTTCCCCATTCTACACATGGACAGCTCGCTCACTGGTATTGCATTCATCATGTGTGTGCCTGACTAGCAGTCATTCTCTGCCAGGTGATGCTGATATCACCTGGACAAGTTTGTATCAATAGTAGGTCGGTGGTCACAGTGTTCTGGCTGGTCATTGTACATCAGCATAGTTTGCTTTTTGAAGTTCTTGCTAATAAAAATGTCCTTGTACTTCTCCATCTAAAGCTCTTAATTTCCATGTGATCGGATTAGAAAGAACAACACTTTGAATTTAGAAAATTTCTGATGACGAATTAGCTGCGAATATTTTTTCTAAAAATTCCTTTAAGTTCGCTGATTAACAACTTTATTCCTATTTTAAATTTTAGTTTCTTATTAGAAACTATGGCAGTTGGCTTATAGTATTTCTCATTAACTTGTACTGGCTTCATTTTTATTGTTGAATGTTTTGTGTATTGCATTATCAAATAGTTTTGTAAGTCAACCAACTTATAATTTCCTTGAAGAGCAAATTTCTTCCAGGTTTTTTGTTTTAGTGTTCTGTTACATTTTTCAACAACAGATGCTTCTATTTCTGTAATTGTTGAATAATGCCCGCATTGAGGCTGATCCCTCACCTGTGGTAGAGTGGGAGGTCGTTTCAAGGTGTGGCAGGGGGCGAAACACATTCTGGAGGGCTGAACGGAAAGCCTCTCCAGTTTGTCTGACGAACCGGTTTCAGGCTCTGTCTCAGGCTGATACTGATCTTCGGCCTGACATGGCTGCTTGTCCTGTTCCAGAGGTTGCCCCACAGTCTGCAACATCCGGGCAGTTGCAGAGGGTGGGCTTACTGGTAGTTGGGAGCTCCAACGTCAGGCGCGTAATGGGTCCCCTTAGGGAAATGGCAGCAAGAGAGGGGAAGAAAACCAATGTGCACTCCGTGTGCATACCGGGGGGAGTCATTCCAGATGTGGAAAGGGTCCTTCCGGATGCCATGAAGGGTACAGGGTGCACCCATCTGCAGGTGGTCGCTCATGTCGGCACCAATGATGTGTGTCGCTATGGATCGGAGGAAATCCTCTCTGGCTTCCGGCGGCTATCTGATTTGGTGAAGACTGCCAGTCTCGCTAGCGGGATGAAAGCAGAGCTCACCATCTGCAGCATCGTCGACAGGACTGACTGCGGACCTTTGGTACAGAGCCGAGTGGAGGGTCTGAATCAGAGGCTGAGACGGTTCTGCGACCGTGTGGGCTGCAGATTCCTCGACTTGCGCCATAGGGTGGTGGGGTTTCGGGTTCCGCTGGATAGGTCAGGAGTCCACTACACGCAACAAGCGGCTACACGGGTAGCAGGGGCTGTGTGGCGTGGGCTGGGCGGTTTTTTAGGTTAGATGGCCTTGGGCAAGTACAGAAAGGGCAACAGCCTCAACGGGTGCAGGTCAAAGTCAGGACATGCGGGGACCAAGCAGCAATCGGTATTGTAATTGTCAACTGTCGAAGCTGCGTTGGTAAACTACCGGAACTTCAAGCGCTGATAGAAAGCACCGAAGCTGAAATCGTTATAGGTACAGAAAGCTGGCTTAAGCCAGAGATAAATTCTGCCGAAATTTTTACAAAGGTACAGACGGTGTTTAGAAAGGATAGATTGCATGCAACCGGTGGTGGAGTGTTCGTCGCTGTTAGTAGTAGTTTATCCTGTAGTGAAGTAGAAGTGGATAGTTCCTCTGAATTATTATGGGTGGAGGTTACACTAAACAACCGAACTAGGTTAATAATTGGCTCCTTTTACCGACCTCCCGACTCAGCAGCATTAGTGGCAGAACAACTGAGAGAAAATTTGGAATACATTTCACATAAATTTTCTCAGCGTGTTATAGTCTTAGGTGGAGATTTCAATTTACCAGATATAGACTGGGACACTCAGATGTTTAGGACGGGTGGTAGGGACAGAGCATCGAGTGACATTATACTGAGTGCACTATCCGAAAATTACCTCGAGCAATTAAACAGAGAACCGACTCGTGGAGATAACATCTTGGACCTACTGATAAGAAACAGACCCGAACTTTTCGACTCTGTATGTACAGCACAGGGAATCAGTGATCATAAGGCCGTTGCAGCATCCCTGAATATGGAAGTTAATAGGAATATAAAAAAAGGGAGGAAGGTTTATATGTTTAGCAAGAGTAATAGAAGGCAGATTTCAGACTACCTAACAGTCAAAACGAAAATTTCTGTTCCGACACTGACAATGTTGAGTGTTTATGGAAAAAGTTCAAGGCAATCGTAAAATGCGTTTTAGACAGGTACGTGCCGAGTAAAACTGTGAGGGACGGGAAAAACCCACCGTGGTACAACAACAAAGTTAGGAAACTACTGCGAAAGCAAAGAGAGCTCCACTCCCAGTTTAAACGCAGCCAAAACCTCTCAGACAAACAGAAGCTAAACGATGTCAACGTTAGCGTAAGGAGGGCTATGCGTGAAGCGTTCATTAAATTCGAAAGTAAAATTCTATGTACCGACTTGACAGAAAATCCTAGGAAGTTCTGGTCTTACGTTAAATCAGTAAGTGGCTCGAAACAGCATATCCAGACACTACGGGATGATGATGGCATTGAAACAGAGGATGACACGCGTAAAGCTGAAATACTAAACACCTTTTTCCAAAGCTGTTTCACAGAGGAAGACCGCACTGCAGTTCCTTCTCTAAATCCTCGCACAAACGAAAAAATGGCTGACATCGAAATAAGTGTCCAAGGAATAGAAAAGCAACTGGAATCACTCAATAGAGGAAAGTCCACTGGACCTGACGGGATACCAATTCGATTCTACACAGAGTACGCGAAAGAACTTGCCCCCCTTCTAACAGCCGTGTACCGCAAGTCTCTAGAGGAACGGAGGGTTCCAAATGATTGGAAAAGAGCACAGATAGTCCCAGTCTTCAAGAAGGGTCGTCGAGCAGATGCGCAAAACTATAGACCTATATCTCTGACGTCGATCTCTTGTAGAATTTTAGAACATGTTTTTTGCTCGAGTATCATGTCATTTCTGGAAACCCAGAATCTACTATGTAGGAATCAACATGGATTCCGGAAACAGCGATCGTGTGAGACCCAACTCGCTTTATTTGTTCATGAGACCCAGAAAATATTAGTTACAGGCTCCCAGGTAGATGCTATTTTTCTTGACTTCCGGAAGGCGTTCGATACAGTTCCGCACTGTCGCCTGATAAACAAAGTAAGAGCCTACGGAATATCAGACCAGCTGTGTGGCTGGATTGAAGAGTTTTTAGCAAACAGAACACAGCATGTTGTTATCAACGGAGAGACGTCTACAGACGTTAAAGTAACCTCTGGCGTGCCACAGGGGAGTGTTATGGGACCATTGCTTTTCACAATATATATAAATGACCTAGTAGATAGTGTCGGAAGTTCCATGCGGCTTTTCGCGAATGATGCTGTAGTATACAGAGAAGTTGCAGCATTAGAAAATTGTAGCGAAATGCAGGAAGATCTGCAGCGGATAGGCACTTGGTGCAGGGAGTGGCAACTGACCCTTAACATAGACAAATGTAATGTATTGCGAATACATAGAAAGAAGGATCCTTTATTGCATGATTATATTATAGCGGAACAAACACTGGTAGCAGTTACTTCTGTAAAATATCTGGGAGTATGCGTGCGGAACGATTTGAAGTGGAATGATCATATAAAATTAATTGTTGGTAAGGCGGGTACCAGGTTGAGATTCATTGGGAGAGTGCTTAGAAAATGTACTCCATCAACAAAGGAGGTGGCTTACAAAACACTCGTTCGACCTATACTTGAGTATTGCTCATCAGTGTGGGATCCGTACCAGATCGGTCTTACGGAGGAGATAGAGAAGATCCACAGAAGAGCGGCGCGTTTCGTCACAGGGTTATTTGGTAACCGTGATAGCGTTACGGAGATGTTTAATAAACTCAAGTGGCAGACTCTGCAAGAGAGGCGCTCTGCATCGCGGTGTAGCTTGCTCGCCAGGTTTCGAGAGGGTGCGTTTCTGGATGAGGTATCGAATATATTGCTTCCCCCTACTTATACCTCCCGAGGAGATCACGAATGTAAAATTAGAGAGATTAGAGCGCGCACGGAGGCTTTCAGACAGTCGTTCTTCCCGCGAACCATACGCGACTGGAACAGGAAAGGGAGGTAATGACAGTGGCACGTAAAGTGCCCTCCGCCACACACCGTTGGGTGGCTTGCGGAGTATCAATGTAGATGTAGATGTAGATGATAAATATTTTTTTCACAAACACTTGAAATTAATTATGTAGAATTATTCACCATTATCTGTCACTGGTTTTCTTGCAGTTCAGATGGTTCAAATGGCTCTGACCACTATGGGACTTAACTACTGAGGTCATCAGTCCCGTAGAACTTGAAACTACTTAAACCGAACTAACCTAAGGACATCACACACATCCATGCCCGAGGCAGGATTCGAACCTGTGACCGTAGCAGCAGCGTGGTTCCGGACTGAAGTGTCTAGATCCACTCAGCCACAACAGCCAGCTCAACATTTCAATATAATTTCTTCTGTTCAAGTAGCTTTCGGACTCGTCATGTCCCCGAAATGTATGTTCGTACTTTCCCAAAAAAGATCACTAACTTCATGATTTACGAAAGAAATTTCCTGTTTCTTTTTAGTTTTGCAGGATCCGAACCTGCGACTGTAGCGGTCGCGCAGTTCCAGACTATAGCACCTACGACCGCTCGGCCACCCGGCCGGGTATCTTGCAGTCCTGTCTCTAAATTTTTTTTTCGAAGAATCGGTGCCATTTTTACCCAATTTGTGGTGGTGGTGGCGGTGGTTAGTGTTTAACGTCCGGTCGACAACGAGGTCATTAGAGACGGAGCGCAAGCTCGGGTTAGGGAAGGATTGGGAAGGAAATCGGCCGTGCCCTTTCAAAGGAACCATCCCGGCATTTGCCTGAAACGCTTTAGGGAAATCACGGAAAACCTAAATCAGGATGGCCGGAGACGGGATTGAACCGTCGTCCTCCCGAATGCGAGTCCAGTGTGCTAACCACTGCGCCACCTCGCTCGGTTTTAACCCAATTTGTCCTTGATTAGAATAGCTCAACTGATTTTGAAACAATAACAGTTAATAAATATTTGTACCTTTTATTTATTTTTGAGATTCTTCTTAAGTTTGCAGAAGCCATTTCTACTCAATCAGCTTTCTGTAAGACATCTGTATCAAGAGCAACGACATTAGTTGTTTTAAAATGTGTTCTAATTGGTTGATGTAACTCATTGATAATTTGTGCGTCAACACTAGTGGCAAATGCAGCAGGACAGTCTGAAAACTGCTACAGCAGTTGATTCCTTACCCTTCACTTTATAGTTTTCAGACTGTCTCCTTCATTTACAATTTTTATTAACAAATTTAGTCTTTTTAATTTTACATATTGTGCAAAGACCTTCAATCCTTTGTCTTACATTTTTTTAGTTACTCTTTGATGATGATGGATCTCAGTAGACATTTTGCACTTTAGGCATTAGCATGTTATTGCACTGAAGGCCTGAGTGTGATCCGTTTATATAGGTTTTAAATCTAATAAATCTAATTTACTCCACCAAATATAAATGTTTTACATCTACAGGCACAGTTTTCAATAATATTTTATTGTTACAGTTAGAAAATTTTATATTGGCATTATTTTTATCGATTGGAAACTAGGAGTAATTTGGTAAACATTACCAGAAACACTTATCAAGACATCAGAATCATTGACAGCTTGGTTTTTATGTATATTTTTTCCTTCATTTCTTGTCATAAATGTATATTCGAAGACGTGTTTATCACATGCCTTCATCTCTAGCATATTAACCCTATCTAGTGCATGATTAATAGTTGTGATTGCATTAGTTATCTTTTTATAGTAATCCTCTGTTGCATAAAATAGGAAGGATTTCTCTTTTTGAATTCTGAAAGAATACTAATGTAATCATCCTTTGTGGTAAAATTTTTTTTATTCTTTTTCTATATGACATTATGTAACATAGTTATTAAATTGTGTTAAAATAACTGGTAATAAGATTTTTTATCTTATTTGCTAAATATCATAGTTTGTTATGTTTTTTTTGTCAATTGGATCGTTTGCATCTACTTATATTGCATTACTGAAATCAATATAACTTTTAGTTAACTTTAAAATGCCGAGTAATTCTCTATTAAATTGTTTAATTATATTTGATTCCAAGGATTGTAATTCAGTATCAATCTGTGAGATTTTTGATTCTAATTCTTTTCTAATTTCTCCTGATGCTCCAGATTTTATTTTTGCACTTCTTTGCTCATTTATCGTATTTCCAAAAATGTTTATCCAACTAGATTCCAAATTTCCTTACATTTTAAAACAAATAGACACAGATAACCATATATAATTGCATTAAAATTCAGTATTGCCTGTCTGTTATAGAACAACTCACTTGAAATTAAGATATTCAACCAATTATTCAGGCATATTTTCTCCAAATGAATCAAACATAAATTTCTTATCATTATTCTTATAATTTTATATCTATGGGTGCCAACATTATCAGAAATATCTAAATTAACTATTTCAGATTAAAATTTTTTGGTTTGTTAGGTAATTTAACAATCAGGTAAACATCACATGTTTAAGTTTTAGTCACCTAGGTAATTTTTCATTATGTAAATTTGATAAAGGGTTACTACACTCTTTGATTATCTTTTGGGTATTTTTTTACACCAGTTCCTCCTCCTGTAATGCTAGGTAATGTCTTTTTCTTTCCACTGCTTATCATCTTCTTTCCTTCTTTATTACTGCATTTGCTACAGCAGCTGCTCCACAAGTTAATAAACCAGTAGAAGGTATATATGGTAATGCTGCCAACAGTAATTGTAGAAAACCACCAGGCCCTCCTTTCTTTTTTATTACATTTTCAATAATTTTTTCACAATAGGTATGTGTAGTAGTGTGATTAAATTTCCACCAGTTTTTTCTCTCTTCCTCTCTCTTTCGAGTATCAGTTAAAAAATTAGCAGTACTATGTAGCTAATCATTATTGAGTTTAATTTTAATTGCTTTTACCTTAGGTGTACCACTAGGTAGCAAACTGATTAATGCTGAAATTATGCATTTATACAGAATCAGAATTTTATGAACAATGTTTTTATATACTACTGAAATGATTCTTCATCTTTCAATTTTTATTCTATGTTGTTTAGCTTTGTTTAATACCTTATGGGTCTTACTGTACGAAGATTTACTAAAGACAAAAAGGATTACTAAAATATTTTTTTTATTTAACATTTCGATACTGTAAAAAAAACGTTTTAAGTTCATGTCTGCATTCACCTTCATTGGGTTTTCTGTTCACATCTACTGCAAAAATCCAAACTGACTCTCATTCCAGCATTTACTCCAATATTCTTTAATAATATCAACCTTTAAATCAGTGCCAACAAATTCATGATAAATAGGATTTAAATTTCCATCACCTTGTCTAATTATATTTAAAAATTTAGATTATCTTTCTCTGATTGTTTTGGTACTTTTGAATAGGTTTGAGCCAAGTGAAAACCATCTATTCCTTTGTGTCTGCCTCTAGGGAGATATTCTCTAACCACATCCTTGTTGTTGAGGATGATGTCATTGAAAACTGCAAGTGAATCAGACTATCTAGACATTGATCCAGGGTATCATTTCATCATTATTTTCAATAAAGGTAGTAATCGTCTCATTATTTTTACCTTACACTTTTCTGCATATTTTTAAAAAGTCTTGTTTGTTTGTAGATCTAAACTTTTAGTTTAAACATCCAGGTTGCTGATTTTATTCCAATTTAACGTTCCCACAGCTAGAATATAATTGTCAATCTTTAATGTTATTGCTCCACATCTGCTTGGCACTATTACTGAACATGGAATAGAACTAGGCAAGATTTGCAGTGTGTATTTTTGATTTCTTCTCTGAAAGTCTTGTTTCTTTCCCAATCAGTTTTCATTTAATTAATAATATATTTTTAGTACTAAATGACTCCCTTATTTCAGTTGAGTTGTAAGTCACTCGTCCTCAAAAAAGATTGACTGTACCTATAAGAGACAGTAATAGTAATGATACACTATTTGGTTTTAATATACCATTTTTAACTCCAAAAATTACATCAAAAATAAAAAATTGTATAGCAATGGAGAGATAATATAAACTCCTGTATGCGTTGAAAAGCTTAGAAAAACTTATTTATTCAAGAAAGCCAAAAATTTACATCAATATGACGCAATTTTAAATAGAGTTATTACTGGAAGTGATAATAATAATGTCGTGTGACGAGGGCGTCCCGTCGGGTAGACTGTTCACCTGGTGCAAGTCCGTCGATTTGACGCCACTTCGGTGACTTGTGCGTCAATGGGGATGTAATAATGATGATTAGGACAACAAAACACCCAGTCCTGGAGTGAAGAAAATCTCTGACCCAACTGGGAATCGAACCCGGGCCCTTAGGATTGACAGTGTGTCACGCTGACCACTCAGTTACCAGGGGCGGACACTGAAAGTGATGTTGTATATGGATATAAATGATAGTATTGGAAGTATTCTTGGATTTAGAGCCCAAACTATTATTGCTAATGAAAAGATTGTTGCTAACCATGTTTGTAAATTCCATTCAAATTAATCAACATAAATTTTAATTTGGCTGATAGAGTGATTGTGAACCATACCAATCACTTTCCTTTTGGAACTGATATTATGGCTTCATTCAAGTTGAATTTGGTGGACCACTAATTCGTGAACCACATTATCCTGTGTTTGTTTCAGTTTTTGATACTATTCAGGATTTTGAAGTAACTATAACTGATGAAAATGATAATTGGATTGAGTTCAGTGGTGTTTGTGTAAACGTCGCCTTAGAAATGGCCTAGAAAAATTTTATCTGTATTAAATGATTGAGATAGAGAGCTATCAGTTCTACTCATTCCTTATGAATGAGAAAAGTAAATGTAACCTAATTGTTCCTTATAAGGATAGTGAAACTAACATCCATACAGGAGACAGATGGCTTTGTCCTAATTATGCTTGGCTAAACAAGAGCTTTAGGACTGTTAAAGTTGATGTATTAGATTATCCAACATTTGATGGAAAATCCAATATAAAATCAATTGATAATCATGTGGCAAAGCTATTTGATTTTATAACCATAAAGAAAGGAAAGTAGGATAGCAGAGTTAATTTGTAGGACAGGGTAATTTTTTCTTACTTCTCTCTTGGAAACTTAAGCTGCTTCTGGGACATTTCTACAACAGATATTGCAATTGTTGACTACAAAGCTCTTCCTAGTGATCTATAAGTGAGCTAGCCATAATCGTCCTGCTATCAGGTACTCCAGATATTACACTGTACCTTAAGTGTGCATGGGATCCATGTCCTTTAATGAGCCCTTCTGTTTTATTTCCAGTTTTGCATATGTACACTTCTCCACAACTGCACGTCGTTGTGGAGGGAATCAAACACTTGTGCTGATGTTTGAACATTTTTCGGTGCACTGAAGATAATACAGGAAAGATAGCAAATAACGAAAGTTTGGTTACTGTGCTCATACAGTACAAAATACTTTATATTCGTTTCAGTATGGAATACATGATTAAATGTTCATTCATTTGGGGTTATACAGGGTGTGAAAATTAGATATCCTACATCTGCCAACAACGATGGCTCTAACTTGGAATACAAAGAATTTTGCGTTAGGTGTTATGAATTTTTATAACTCAGCAGAATCCGGTTTGCCTCAATTCATATTCATTATATTTCAGACATGCCAAAAAAATAATCAGTTCCTTGATTCATGATTATTTGACCATGTTAAGCTATGCAAACTTAGTCATAAGAATGGAAGGAACAAAGTCTTCCTGCAAGAAATGTGGAAATTAGATCCACCAAATAATATTTTTGAGGTTTACGATTTTTTTCTCAATTTAAAACGGTATAAAAATTAAAGGCGATGTTGATACACATTAATATAATTTAATAACGAATTATCCAATTTATGGTACATCACGAATATGACTCTTAGAATGAATGTAGCTGCCACTCAAAAAACAATGTTCAAACATTGTGCAACTTTTAATCATAAAATTCCTGCAGACACCCTTGCTTATGTAATTACTTATGTTACAAAGAATCTCACGTGTGATGCACAGCAGAGAACATGAACTGGAAATTTTTGATTATATTTCTTTTGCAAAGAAAGACAGAGGAAAAAATTCAATGCCAAGTAGAAGATGATACCTATTATTATTTCTGTGGACAGCCCTTTTCATGTAGATTATGCTAGATGCTTGAATTTTTAAAACTGGTTAATATTTGGCTGAGAAATGAACAAAAATCGACCTGTTTGCGTGCTAGCAGGTACCAGCTGATTTCATGGGAGACTGATAGAGCAAAGCGATGCCTCTAGATATCAGGACTGCAACTTCAGTTAGCTCTGCTTGAGATATAAAACTAAATTGGTTTACAGTGCCTTGCCTGGTTAGCTCAGCACTTAAAGCGAGTGTGACTGCAACCATGAAATCTTTCCTAAAGCCATTTTGTACTTCAAATCCTGTTCAAATATGGGGCAATTTATAAGAAATCCTGAACAGTGTAGCCTAGGGTTTCTCCACATGAAGTGGGAGTTTTGTAGAAAAAACTATACTTTGAATAATAAATTTACATCTAAAAATTAAGTTTTATTTAAGGGGTAGGATGTTAAAAATTTAAAAAGATTCAATTTTTCAAAAATATTCCTATTTTGTAGTGCTTATCTTTCTGATTGGTTTGATGTAGAAAACATGTACATTTGAGAGATTATAAGGCACATTATTTGGTCTTACGGGTGTACCAATATACTGCGCCACACCCCTTTGCACAGCATTCTCCTGTCATATGTAAGTGTATTTCACTCTGTAGAATTTGAATGTTTATATTTTCGCCAAAAATTGTCATTTATGAAACAAAGGACTATTGATATCGCCAATTTCTTTGAATAAATTTCTTCAAGACCATACCCAAAACCCAAATGAAAGTTTTGACCAAAGTCTATGGGAAAGATAGCCAAAAACCATTTTTAGGGGAAGAAATGCACTTTCTGTTCGAGTTTATGATGCAGTTTCATGTTTTAATGATGGTGTGCAAAGCATTTTATATGTTTTAGAGAAAATGGGAATAAAGCCCAGGTTGAACTGCATCAAAGCTTTGTATGCGATAGGCAGAGAGCATGTAGTGAAAGCAGATAAAATCATTTTTGGAGGTGATAAAATCAGAAGAGTGAATCATAGGAATGAAAAAAGTAAGAAAACTGATTAAGAAAACGAAACAGAACCTGCTTATGGTGCTGGACAATTGTAAAAGAGTGCCAAATACAAGCAGAAACTGTAACGGCCATTTTCTGCAAAAGACAAAATTCTGTACTTAGGTACATGTAACATCCAAAATAAATGTCCCACTTCTTTCAAACTTGGTATGGTTATTAAACACGAAAAACTTAATTAAAAAATCTATTGAAAACTGTTGTAAAAATTGAGGTAATTAACTACAAAATTTGAGTTTTTTAAAATATGAAATTAAAATGTAACAACTCATTCATTTTTTTATAAATTAAATAAATTCTAGAGTTTCATACACCTGTAAGCATGGTTTTTACGCTGTGCAAAATTCATCGAAGACTCTTCCTTACTTATGAAAAAATGTGTACCTACAGCAACAAATGCAGCCAACAGCAAGAGAAAAATAATGAAATTTCACACATAAAAATTTTATTTTGTTATGTTTTTGAACTTCCAGTGCTATGAGCGTGAATTCTGAATCCTTTCTCGTCATGCTGACGAAGTTTTATGAATTTATTTGTAAAAGCATAGACAGTGGAAATTAAAATGTCCTGTGGTGCCTCTTCTTCTCCAAGCTCATTTTATGTCCTAGTCCCCTTAATACAAATTTTTTCTGTGTAAATGCAGCCCCTACTCAAGAATTTTAATAAGGCAAGCAATTCTAATTTGTTTAAAACAATTAGTGAGCTACAAGTAAATCTTTCATACATAAAATTACTGGTTTTGAATATTTTAATACTGTACTAGATATGCAGGAAATATTTGTAAGCAGCTTAATAATAACAAGTTTAATATTCTTTTACGACATTTGAGATTGATAACTAATTAAGATTTTCAGTTTTCTGAAGATGGACAGTTTAAACCAAGAAATGATGGAATGAAGAAAATGAGTAATAATAGCAATGAACGTCGTTATATGGAGTTTTTATTTTATTTGAAATTTTTGTTATTATTACTCTTACTCGCCACTAGTCTTTTTCACCGTCAAGTGCACTTGAAGTGCCCACTTACTACTTGTATACAAAAAATTATATGAAATCTCACACACATACACATATAAACTATAGGAAAAACGACATAGATCATAAAACTCTGAAAGGATTTTTTTATTTATGTCATTTTTTCTTAGAAAAATATGAGCCTGAACCTACAAATTATTTCTACTTTCTTGGAAATTTCGACTGCTTTCAGGACTATCAATCATGTCCTACTGAATCATAAGTCAGATAGCCATAATGTTCCTGGTGTCCACTACTGCAGATGTCACACTTTGCCTTAAGCGTGGGTGGCATTCACGTTCTTTACTGAGCCCTTCTATTTCCCTCCAAGTTTCGCGTATGTACACTTTTCCACAAACACACGTCACCGTGAATTCGATCGAGAACGTCCACTGATGTCAGAACATACTTCAAAACACTGACTTTCATTAAAAGTTTAACGCAGAAAATATATCGAATAACGAAATTCTAGTTACTGTGCTTATACAGTATACACTACATGATACAGTGCAGAATACATGATTGTATAAGGAATGATTTGGGGCTGTATAATGTGTGAAATTTAGATGTACTACGTCAACCAACAACAGTGGCTCTATCTTGGCTGGACATTATGTCAAACTGAGTTTGGGCGACTACCAGAGGTACTGTGTTAGTCTATATTGATTCTACTCTGAGCCAGAGTTCATCAGTCGTAGCGGCTAGTGAATGGTGGCGTACGCGCCAGTATCTCGACAACCCATGGTCGGATGCTGTTGATGCGTAAGAGATCTGGAACACATGTGACCAGGCAACAGCCTAATCCCGAGTCTTCTGTATCGAAGTAGGTCAGATCAGTACGTAAAACCGTTAGTGTTATCTTCTTGAAATAAAACACACACCGGCCTTCAGAAATCAGAAATGTAACTGCTACCGTCAAAATTCCAGCTGTGCGAAAGAGAGATGCTATATACCAAATGGTATCCCATACAATTATAATAGATCCTAGGGCAGTTTGACAGTGAGGAATGCAATCTGGCAACGTCCGTTCTCCTCAGCGCCCCCACACACAGATATATGCATCGTTATTCTCTACGTAGAACGGGTACAGTGAAAAGCCGATGTGGTGCCGCTATTGTGTCCATTGTTATATCTGGGTGCGCCACTGTTGGCGTTCCTCTCTATGCTGGTGCGTCAATGGAAGCCACAACAATGGTCGCTGTACTAATGGTCTGTGGTGCTTCAGACGCCGTGGCACTGTGCACGTGAATAGTTCTCTTGCTGCAACCAAGCCCATTTCATGACTCCAGATACATCACGTGGAGCAATTCTACAGGGTGGAGAGGACAATATATCAACAGTCTAGATAGGCTCGATACTGACACTGTGGAATCTCGAAACATGCTGGTAGACATCTTTCCTTCTTACTCGAGGTATAACATGATACTCTCCCCAAAAACTACAATAAAGTGCCTTTTCCGAATAAGAAACACGATACGTAATCTTCTCTTGTACACAGGAGTTAGGCCTACCCTCTCTGTGCGGTTACACTGAAACACTGATCTGTTGCATATCCAAGCATTTTGTATATGTCAGGCAAGTTTGACGATTGGTGCATGCTGTCTTCATGGTGTTGCAATTTCAACAGCCAGCAGTTTAGTTGGACGTGACAGGATACATCAATATGGAGACACAACAAGACTGTTAAAGAAGATACCAGCGCAGAGGTCGAAATGTCGCATGACAGAGAAGAAATTTGAAGAGGGTATGACGTGGCCTAACACGTAGATTTAGCCTTGAACGACAATGGCTCCAAAGCAAGCAGAAATACGATACTATTAGCGAACCCGGTAATAATTCACATTTGCTAAATATGTATGATACATCCCGAATACCTTGTCCCCTCTCTCTGTCCATCTTCTCACGCCCCTCTCCCTCCGCACATCTCCACCTCCTCCCATCTCTATGCCCATTTCAGTCTGAACGTTTAGTAGCTCCATGCATTTCCTCTCCTCCCATTTCTCTGCTTAATCTCCCCCACCCCCCTCCACTCGCCATTTCCTTCTAAATGTTCAGTAGAGTATCGTGTAAAAGTTTGAAGCATAATGGTCAAGAATGTGTCCAGAGTTGCAGTATCTACTCTTCCGCTATATACGTGCCTACGTCCATCCGAACGTTCATTAGTATGTCGTGTAAAAATCCGTAGTAAACCTGTCAAGAACTTTTCGAAGTTTTCGTTAACAACGTTTCTCCTTTATATATTATGTTAACTATCAAACAAAATCTTTTTTGTTTTGAAAACTTGTGATATCAAAGCTGACAAACTGAAAAAAACTATTTCATACCAAGAATAACATTACCGAGCACAATTAACGACACAAAAAAGTCAAACAGATCGGTTGAACCTTTCTCAAGTGGTGATCTTTCACAGTTGATTTTAATTTCCGACTTTTCCGGTGGATTCTCCAAAAAGTTTCTTTCATACAAACCTTGTCCTAACAATAACGAACATAACAAAAACAAATCAAGTAAATCGGTCAAGCAGACCTCAGGTGATGATCTTTCATTTATTTACACGTCTTGTTCAGTAGGACCAAATTGAGGAGCAAATCTCCAAGGTCATGGAACGTGCCAGTACATGAAATTACAACATAAAAGTAATAACAGATAAAAATAAAATGTAGAAGTCAATCCATGCGTTTAAGTAAACGCAATTAACAATAGAACAAGAATCAGCTTATTTTTTTAAGAAACTCCTCGACAGAGTAGAAGGAGTGACCCATGAAGACACTCTTCAGTTTCGATTTGAAAGCACGTGGACTACTGCTAAGATTTTTGAATTCGAAAAATTAAGGAAGTCCGATCCAAATGCAGGTTTGATTTCAGCCGAGTATTAACTGAGTGAAAGTTGCCTGTTCTTGGGAATAAGCGAATATTAACAAGAAATGACGGTAAGGAGTATATATATTGGGAGGCCAATGTCAAAGCACCCACCCCCGTGAACAGGGGTCGACAAGAGGTTCGTGAACTTACACCACTTATTACCCGAACTGCCAGTTTCTAAGTCAAAAATATCCTTTCAGAATAGGAAGAGTTAGCCCAACATATAATACCATATGACATAAGCACATGAAAATAATCAAAGTACACTAATTTTCGCGCAAACGATCACTCACTTCAGATACTGTTCGAACAGTAAAAATGGCAGCATTAAGTCTTTGAACAAGATCCTGAATGTGAGCTTTCCACAACAGTTTACTATCTATCTGAATACCTAGAAATCTGAACTGGTCAGTTTCACTAATTGTATGCCCATTCTGTGAAATTAAAATGTCAGGTTCCGTTGAATTGTGTGTCAGAAACTGTAAAAAATGAGTCTTCAGCATTAGTTTATTTTCTACAAGCCATGATCTTAGGTCATGAACTGCACTATTTGAAACCAAGCCAATGCTGCACACAACATCCTTTACTACAAAGCTAGTGTCATCAGCAAACAGAAATATTTTAGAGTTTCTCGTAATACTAGAGGGCACGTCATTTATATAAATAAGGAACAGGAGTGGTCTTGATCCCTGGGGCACCCCTCATTTGACTGTACCCCAATCAGACCCCATATCACAGCCATTCTCAACATTGTGAATAATGAACTTTTGCTCTCTGTTGCTAAAGTAAGAGGTGAAACAAGTGTGAGGTACTTCCCGTATTCTGTAATGATCCAACTTCTGGAGCAATATTTTATGATAAGCACAATCAAACGTCTTAGTTAAATAAAAATATGCCTAATGTTCGAAACCTTTTATTTAACCTATCCAGTACCTCACAGAGAAAAGAGAATGTAGCATTCTCAGTTGTTAAACGGCTTATAAAGCCTAACTGCACATTTGATAGCAAATCATGTGATATAAAACGATCAATTATCCTTACATACACAGTCTTTTCAATAACATTAGCAAACACTGATGGCATAGAAATAAGTCTAAAATTATCCACACTATCTCCTTCTCCCTTTTTATAAAGCAGCTTTACTACTGAGAACTTTAATCATTCAGGAAACTGACCATTCCTAAAGGAAAAATTACAAATATGGCTAAATACAAGGTTAACATGTGCAGCACAGTACTTTAATACCCGGCTAGACACTCCTTCATAGCCATGAGAGTCTTTAGTCTTCAGTGATTTAATTATTGACTCAATCTCCCCCCTGTCTGTATTTCAAATATCAATCTTGGAAAGACATTTACCAAGAAAATTATATGATTCCCTGTGGAAACTAAATTTTTATTTAATTCACCAGCAATGGTCAGAAAATGATTGTTAAATACTGTACATATATCTGATTTATCAGTAACAGAGTTATTTTTACTATGAACTGACTTTACATCGTTGACCTTGTGTTGCTGACCAGACACTTCCTTCACAACTGACCACATGGTTTTAATTTTATCCTGTGAATTAGTTATTCTATTGACATACCACATATTCTTTGCCTTCCTAATAACATTTTTAAGGACCTTACAGTACTGCCTGTTATGGACTACTGCAGCTTGATTGAGTTTACTTCTAACATTTTGATATAATTTTCGCTTTGTTCTACATGATATCCTCATCCCACTAGCTAGCCAGCCACCAGGGATGCCTATTGCTGCTAGCACCCCGTTTAGAACGTTCTAATGGAAAGCAACTCTCAAGGAGCATGAGAATTGTGTTAAGGAAAGCATTATATTTATCATCTACATTATTTGCACTATAAACGTCCTGCCACTCTTGTTCTTTAACAAGATGTAAAAAACTCTATTGCCATTTCCTACATAGTTTGTAATTATATGTGAAATTTGTTTGAGTAAAAAAGCCTTTTAGTGTTAAAATTTGTGCCTCATGGTCTGAAAGGCCATTCACCCATTTTCTAACAGAATACCCATCTAGTAATGAAGAATGAATGAAAATATTGTCTATGACTGTACTGCTGTTCCCCTGCAACCTATTTGGAAAAAACACAATCTGCATCAGATCATATGAATTTAGGAGTTCTAGCAATATCCTTTTTCTTGCTCCATCATATAAAAAATTAATACTGAAGTCACCACATATAACTAATTTTGGTACTTCCTACAAAGTGAATCAAGAAACCCCTCTAGTTTGAGTAGAAAAGCTCTGAAGTCAGAGTCAGAGGACCTATAAACAACAACAACAATTAGAAGTTTAGTTTCACTAAATTCAACTGCCCCTGCACAACATTCAAATATCTGTTTAGTGCGGTGCTGTGATACATCTATGAACTCAAATGGAATACGGCTTTTTACATACATAGCCACTCCCCCACCCCGTAAGGAAAAACAGCGAGCTAATCTGTATCCTGGTAAAGGAAGCCTCTGAATTGCCAAATTATTTAAGTGGTGCTCCGACATACCATTAATTTCAGAGTCAACATCTATAAGCAGTTCACTAACTCTATCTCTAGTACCTCTCATATTTTGATGAAATATGCTTATTCCTTCTCTGTTTGGAAACATGACGTCCTCCGAGGGTGAGCCCTTAGGTAGAGGGACTTCCTTTAAACAGTTATACCTATCAGCTGAATTCAATCTAAAAAAGGTGCAGCTCTAACACCAACTACTGCAGGAATTTTTCCATGAATGATCCCACCACCATCCACTACACTGCCACCTATAAGCTTTGCCAGCCTCCCCTTCTCATACCCATTGAGGTGCAGGCCATGCCTAGTGAAACCCGATCTACTGATACACCCAACTGGCACCACTGAAATGTGACCCATACCCCCTGCCATAAGCGCCCTCGGCAGCCCCATGTTACCGCGCCTAACGGCCGCATTAAGATGAGGCTGATCATGACACTGAAACAGTTGCACGAAATGCTCATTAGTGCCACCAATTTGAGTAGCTATCTCTCTCTGGACGATTGCAGAGTTGTATCGTAGACTGTTTACTGTTCAAAACACTGCACCTATTGTCCAAGGCAACAGTGAATATGTATATTACCTGGGATTACGATCAAGTACATTGTTCCATCTAAGTAATGTGTGACTCAAACTTTATTGATGTGGCAGCGAAGTTTCAGGCTCTTCACTTCAATTATCCGTCTTGTGTGAGTCTTGTAAACAAAGCGACGAAAACAATAAACTATGAACGGCTTCATACGAGTGTTAAGCCAATAGTTTCTTTTGATTCCTGGGCCGTAACTAACTCCAAACCTAAACCTTCCGTGTCGCTACAGCATCCTAGCAACCGATGTACACAGTAACATAGCATCGCGCAAATAATACACACTGCGAATGCCACTTTTAGTAATATCCTGTGTGTTATGTGTTACAGAGCGACTAGCGCTGGAGCTTAAAAAGTCGAAAATAAGAGACAGAAAACGCACATTGCAAAATAATTAAATTATTCGGTGATCATATTTAATGTGTACCGTTATTGTTCATCGAACAGTCGTGCCTTTGAAGCTGCCGATCGCATTTCGACCATTCGTCTGACGCTGTGTTCATTCGAATAAACGTTTATAAAATGTTTTTCTCTGCAGCAGCCTGTTATTATTGAACAAGCAGGAATTTTTATTTGCTCCGCCTTTTATAAATAGCTTTGTTCATCTCCGTCACAATGCAGAACACAGAAGCGTCAGAGAAACAGAGGAGGGGAGACAATATCAGCACTATTATGTGGAAATATTTACGTGCTGCCTACATCAGCGTTCATTCTCGAGTTGGCAAATACAGAAATACATTGAAGTATGGCTGTCTTGTGATAATTAGATGTATCACTCATTTACTTTGGAGCTAGTTGTGTACAGATATGAGATGAAATACGTTAAGTCTGGCACGTGTCATTACAATGACGTCACTTGTAACGGGACTGTCTAAATATTCGTGTCATATCTCAGTGCAATTACGTGCTTGGAGAAAATCTTCCACATTGTATCTTAACAGTTTGTAGGGTTAACTAGAAATTCGTATCTTAAAGGTATTGAAGGTTACAGGTTTAAAATTGGTTGTCACGTGTGAATCTGATGGGATATTGGCATGGGTGATCGTTTTCTAAAGTTAGCGTAATGAATAGTAACTGGGTCTTGTCATGTGACTGGTGGGTTGTTCACAAAAGATTTTCCATTTTTAATGAAGTTTTCTGCGATGTCTACGCAACCCCCCAACATAACAATCTCTGCTTATCGGCGTTCATAAAGTACGAACTGTGGAAAGTGAATAAGATGCAAATAAGCTGTCTGTCACCACTAAAACACAATGTCACAACTTGATCAAAAGACTGTACGTACAACCAATTTATGTCAATAAAATTCTTCAGGGTATGTGACGGCATTTTCAGTATGTAAAATTCTCCGACGTTTCGGCATCTATTACAAATGATCTTCGTTGTGGTGTTTTGCTGACTCAAAATATTATATACTGACAGTGCCATCACATACTCCGAAGAACTATTTGGACATATCAACTTTTGTTGAAGCCTACGCTTACATAAAGGAATTTATGTTCCGTTAATCTAAATAAATCCATTTTCCATTTGACAATAGAGGTATAATTCTCCGTAACGTAGTTGAAAGATGAATAAATCTGACTGGTTCCAATAAAAATGGCAACAGACGATTTGTAAGTCCGTTAACATGTAGTATCATTGCCTAACATTAATACTTCATATCTGCATAGCAGCATTCAATTCATCTTGTATGATTTTATTTATGGTAAGCAATTTAAAGTATCAGGAATCCTGAACCAACGAAAAATTACGTAAGGCAATTCGGATACTGTTAGGCAAATATTGAGCATTAATGAAATACAGTTTAATAAGGTTCATGAGGAAGGCAAAAATCAGCCAAAATACGTGCAACTAATATAAATAAAAAATTTTGACTTAAAAAGGAAAAGTAAAAGAGAAATGTATGTCGCGAGGCAAGCGGTCAGAATTTGGTAAGCAACCAGGTGGCACTTCATCTTGTCACTGCTTTTTCTTGGCTTCATTTGGAACAGTGATGAGTTTAACATCGTCAGGGTTGGAGAGAAAGAACCTTGAGTTAATTCTCATTATCACATAACTATGAACCTATAGGTGCAAGTTGAAACTCGCCATTGAAAATGTTAGAAGGAAAGTTTCCTGTAGTATTATTTCGAAAGATTTCTCATGAGCGAGAAACGAGACAAAGTAGCTCGGGATATTTTAGATTTATCACGATATTATTTTCACGGTGCCATTTGGCACATAGTAAATTTCAATTAGCACATGATAAATTCTATTTGTGTGTCCGCTTCTATACGAACTGGCACACGGTTTTTAGCAGCTGAAAAGACAAGTCTTATGCCGATACCGAGCACACCGAGAATATCTACAGGAGACCGCTAACTTAGGACATAATCTTGCTCGTTATTAATCTTGTAGCATTTTCGTTAAATGTGTTTTTTAAGAACGCAGTGACACTGCTAACTTTAATTTGTGTTCTTACTGTATTGAAATGTCGGAGACAAAAGCATCTAACAGGGAAAGAGATTTCATAGAATGGAGCATTCATTTTTGACCAATTTGTCGAATTCCTTGTTTGTACTCATTTCCAAACTGTCGGTTCTGTTTCTGTGCCTGTCTTTCTGCAGAGCAGAACATTTGTTTGATTTCTCTGTTTTAATTAAAAGTATTGTGAGCTCACAATATCATATGAATCGGAAAAAAAATGCCTTAAAACCTCTCACTTATGTTGTGTACATTGATTTTAATTCTCTGCTTTATGATGGAAGAGCTCAGTATTCTTGAAAACGGTAACACTTGTGGTACTCTGCAAATGTGACTTTATTTCCTAGGAATACAATCTAAGTGTTTAGTCAGAAATAGGTTTTATATAGTATAATCTGCATAACATGAAGTCGCAAAATAAAGCATAAAAATAAATACTGGGCTGAATAATATTTCAATAATTACATTATAAAATGGCTGCAGAGGAAATGCAATATATTATTTCACAAGCTTTTAAAAAATTACTTTTCGCGTCAGCGCTCTCTACCAGCTTTATTCCTGGCCATTCTGGTATAAACGATGTTAATTGCTTCCTAGAATGCAGTAGTTGCTTCTTTGTTTAGCTTGTGTTCATTTTCCTGGAAATATATACTAATTAGTATGTTATTTCGGTAAGCTCTGGTCTTTTCGTCGACAGAAAATCGAGCTCTAAGAAGTTAGAGTGTCGGATCAATGCACATTTACGTGTAATATGAATAATAAAAGTCACGGAAAGTGATGTTGACCACAAGGAACGCATGCACTGTAATTTTATCGTGGTCGGTCTCGCTTTAATTCAGCTGCTAGCGATGTTTAAATGTTTGTGACGGTGCATAAACTGCCTCAACTTTCTTAACTTACAGTTTTAGAATTGCAACAGTATCGTGTGTTCATATATGTTATCCACGAAATAGGTGACGAATTACTTCCTCTAACTTGCAAGTAGGCATCACTATTCAGTGAAGAATATTTAGAACATGTTTTACGTGTAACACTAGTTACGAAATCCTTCTATGAAATCTCCTGCGTATGATCAAGAAGCCTGAGGACTTAGTAGTATCCTTAGATTTCAAGGCTTTTGCAGACTAATGTATTTGTAGGTGCCAGGCAACGGTTACCTTATCAAGAGCGAATAAACTGAAGACTGGTTTGTAATGAATGAGCATAGTGGAACGAACGAAATTTGTTTCCTTTCCGTACTTGTACGTGAAATTTGATTATCACGATTCGCAGAAGAATTTATTAATATAAATTTACTTTGCTCGCAACCGAACACGTTTCGCTTCACTGTATTAGACATTATCAGCCTTATTCGGTTGTGTCTCTAGTGTGCATTGGTTGTCTTCATACCGCTCTGGATGTTTGCATCAGCCTAGTACACTTCACACCTATCAAGTAATTTCCTGACATAAAAGTTCCGTGCTCGTTACCCCTTTGTACAAAATTGTATACCTCTTGTCATTCCTTATATCTGCTTTGTATACTTTTTCCAGATTATATCCAAAAGTTCGCAAATATTTAAAGAAGTATATTTTTATGTAGCACCAAGAACTCATAGCAAATAGAGATTTCTGTTGTTAGCAGCTCGCGGTATTGAATAAAGATTACTTTCTTTAAACCTACCGTACACCAGTGTGTGCTCTTCACAGCAGCCAAGATAGTCATACCAGCCAAGACATACTTCGTATGTATTGCAAGTGTCTATCGTACTTTTCTAATTGCCACGAGTAGCGTGAAGAAAGTAGAATATACACATGTAACAGACGAAATGTCCACATTCCACAATTGGTATGTAGGACAGTAGGGTCAAGATACTTAGTTAACCAAACAAATTACAATCGGCTGTTAAAGGCTATGATTAATTACATAACTTTAGATTTCGAAGGTGATAAAACTTGAAAGACTCCTTCCCCTGTCTTTGAACTGAACCGAGTACATGAAATATATTACTTCAGTAAGATATCCTGAAAATGTAATGTGCCCCTTTTTATTTGAAGTTTTGATCCAACAACGATTACTTACGTTATTTGACCACAATCTAGTTGAAATATTCAGGAGTAAGAGATGCTGTCAGTACACAACGATAGAGAAAATGGGATATGAACGAATATTTCAATGAATCTAAGATCACGACTAGAACTGGTAGTTTCCTAGCGTGACTTGGAAGTTTAGATATGACAACCCTTGCAGGAAGATCACGTGCTACGAGGATATACAACCTCCCATTGAAAGCCTTTGTCTATCCACAAAGAACATGAGATATAACAAGCACATCGTACACGACATGCAACAGTACGAGGTCTCGGCAGTGCTGGCTTTCTTCACAGGCTAAAAATCATGCTAAGAACACAAAATATTTCCGCACATTGGTTTCGACTAATAATTCCGCGGAAGATAGAATGAATTAAAAAGTTTGTGGTCAAACAAATTACTGTCTCAAGTATAAATACATGACAATGTGTGTGTGGTTCAAAAAAACGTGTTGGCTTCTTAAATGAAAGGGGTTGAAAATAAATCAGAGACGCTTTTGTTGAATTCCTGATTATTAATGGAGAGTTCAATAAATAATGACAAACAACAAATTCACAGTTACGTTAAGATGGTCCACATGGGTTACAAATCCACGATATATGAATATCAGAACAGAAGAAAACTAAATACAGGGTAGAAGACTTCAAGCAATGTTAAATCAGGTGGAATGTAACGGGGCCCATACAATAACCTCACAGTTGGGCAGTTTAAATTCCAATATTCTGCCGAGAGAGAGTAACAGGATCTGTCTCTGTCTGAACAACAGAAGTTAAGTCTGGATGCGACTCAACGTACATCTGTAAACCTGAAAGCGATGCATACGTAATATTACCCCAAGCTCTACGAGTATTGGGGTCATCTCATCATGATCCTTGTAGTTTGCAACATGGGAATGGCCATCAGAATGTAACCCCAACTCAGTACACAGCATCCATAAGCCAGCTCCGATAAGCGTCAAGACATACAAAACAGCAAGTAGTCCGTAGAAAGCTGGAAAAAGAAGTGGAGTCCTTTGTCTCACCTTCATCGGGACATACTGTCCTACATCTGCCACGAGAGCCTCATGTTGGTCAGGTCACTGTACGTCCGAAGTGCCACCTACAGACATACCTCCACTTTACTAACAAAGACTGCAGTATGTTTGGCAGCCTATAGCCGGAATACAGAATATCTTTTCAATAGTTTAGCGATTCACAATTGGAGTAAAATGAATAACTTGAAATACGGCTTTTTAATGAACGGATTTCAGACTTTATGAGGATCCCTTGTACAGCATACCATTTTGAAGATTAAATGTAAAAGCTACTCTGAGATAAAGAGATTGGTGGAGGAGAGAGAACCGTTGTCGGTCACATAAAACCAGTCCGAAGATTCCACCTCTCCGGAAATGGCGACGATTTTCATTCATTAGACAGTAGACACAATCATTAAAACTTGAAAGCTGTTACAAAGACAGCGAGTCCAGAAAAGGAATTTTAGCCATAAGTTAAGAATAAATTTGGATAAGCATTCATTCCAGGCATCTGCTCGAGCACGACAGTGGACGGTATCAATATGTTCCAAAAAGCCGCTCTCGAAAACGCGATTTCTCTGGGAATCATATTTCGGGTTCTATTGATCACAGAGATAAGGGCCAATTATATTGGACAGCCCATAGCCTAAGGACCACTTGTATATGTATTGGAAGCTCGGGCATACGGTAGCTATCCTACAGTTTAGAGGCAAAATTTAAACATTACACATTTCCTTCAGCTCAGACAAGTTGAACCAATCCGTTGGTTCCTTTGCATTACGTGTGTTGTAGGGCTGGCCTTCAGCAGCTTACAGAAGCTCCATTCGGTCATAACCAGTTCCTGAGACAAGCCAAAAAAACCATGATTTTTGGGTACCAAAAGCACTAGTTGTGGGGATGGGCACTTCTATCATTTATATTCATGGTAAATCATCGAAATTTTTACCGTATGTTCTTAACACGATGTTTTCGGGTAACTTCGTAACTTTTTTCGATGTCAGAGGTTCAAAGACACCGTACTTACGCACTTAAAATAAGCATGTAATGTCAAGTCTGAGGCGTAAATGTGGCTTTAACTAACGTAGTGAACACATGGCAAGGGTTTCGGCTCCATCGAAAGGGTTCTGAGGCCACGAAACCGTATTTATAGTTGCCATTTTTTCACTAAGAAAACTTTACAGTGCGCTGTATCTGTATAATGGGCTCTTTACGCCTATGCAGGCTGTCTTGTCTTGGAAATTATAGCTCGTCCACAGGGTAGTTTTTGAAGAAACCAAAGTAGACGATCGATATAGTTTTCGATGTACTGAACGCAAATATCACGATTAAAATTGTCTCTTAACTCAAGTTTGCAAATAAATTGGGACTTGCGTTTGATATATATTACTACCGTAATCAATAGGATATGTAGAAAGAGATTTTCACTCTGCAGCGGAGTGTGCGCTGATATGAAACTTCCTGGCAGATTAAACCTTTGGGGCGGACCGAGACTCGAACTCGGGACCTTTGCCTTTCGCGGGCAAGTGCTCTACGAACTTTTTTTTTTTTGCGATTTGTTCGTTATTGATCGTTGTGTTTGGTCGTTGCGGACGTCGCAAGGCATTCTGTTCAAGTTCGGTGGTTGCTCCTTCCACTCAGTTTTTTTATTACAGAGGCCAACTGGCTCTCTGACCGAACACGCTGAGCTACCGTGCCGGCTTTTTGTTCGCTTTCGTTCGTTACACTGCTCGGGGCGGACGTCGTAAGACATCCGTTCAAGTTCGTTGTTGATCGATTAACTCAGTTTATTTTATTACAGAGGGCTGCTAACCCTCTGACCGAACACGCTGAGCTACCGTGCCGGCACCAACTGAGCTACCTAAGCACGACTTTCGCCCCGTCCTCACAGCTTTACTTCTGCCAGTACCTCGTCTCCTACCTTCCAAACTTTACAGAAGCTCTCCTGCGAACCTTGCAGAACTAGCACTCCTGAAAGAAAGGATATTGCGGAGACATGGGTTAGCCACAGCCAGGGGGATGTTTCCAGAATGAGATTTTCACTCTGCAGCGGAGTGTGCGAAGAAGTAAAGCTGTGAAGACGGGGCGTGTGTCGTGCTTGGGTAGCTCAGTTGGTAGAGCACTTGCCCACGAAAGGCAAAGGTCCCGAGTTTGAGTCTCGGTCCGGCACACAGTTTTAGTCTGCCAGAAAGTTTCAATGGTACATATACATTAATTGATATATACATAAGTTAATATACATGAATACATTAACGCACGGAGGTCGGAAAACAGGAAGTATATCTTCAGGGTCATGTTGTAGCTAATGCCCCTATAAGCCTAAATGAATTCGTCCATAAGATCCCTGCAATTTTCCACTGTTCTCAAGAACACTGCTGCCATCTTACTAAAACAATGCCATGCACGCAGTTGATCACGGATTAGGGTAGACTCGAAGGGTGTATCCCCCAACAGCTGGCCTATCTGTGGACAAATGAATATCCACTTAATTATCTTCACTGTGCAGAGTCGTGGAAACCTCTTGTTCAAATACTGAAATACTGCTTCATTCCTGTGCAAAGTTTTAACAAATGATGTCTTTAGTTCCAACGTAACCCTCCTACCAACCCAACAGCACTGCAATGACTGATATCTCCACATACCAGTTATTCACGCTTATTGAATTAACACAGTTTGCACCGTACTTCAACACGGTATTATTTTCTTGAGCTTAGACAGCACATGCGACAGGGATAGATGGCCTTTCCTTACTATTCCGTAACAGCACTGCATTCAGGCTTGTTTTTGAGCCATCTATAAAGTGTCTCCACTCCTCTGGTTTGTACGTAACGTTCAGATCTTCGAGCAAACCGTCAATGTCACCTCTGAGTGTAATGTTTCTTTCACTATCGAAATGACACTGAAGTTTTTTTCTGATGCCCTCGAGACACGTACAGTGTCAACTAGGAGATTCCAGTGCTGCAGTTGTGAGGCCAAGAGTGCAGCTTTACGCTTGGAAAAATCTAAATCCTCAATCAGATCCCTGAGTTCACACTGTGTGGTTTTGTGTGTTTCTCCAGATGACGATGTTTGTATAATGTCTCGGTTCGGCATCATAGCGATCGCTAGTTGATGGTAGCACTTGTGGCGGGGCAGGAACTGCCAGTCATTCGCCATGAACCACACGGCGAATGGCAGATTGGTTGTCAGGTTATTAAATATTCATCTTTGTCTTGATGCTGACTCCTTTTCAAGGTTGATACCATACAAAAATAGCAATCTGATAAGATTTGAGGGTTCAAGCCAAATAGCACACACACAAAACTTAATGGAGAAGTTTTTGCCATGCATCCAAATAGGACGAAAAGGAGACAGTGGGAGAGATATACAGGGTGTTACAAAAAGATACGGCCAAACTTTCAGGAAACATTCCTCACACACAAAGAAAGAAAAGATGTTATGTGGAAATGTGTCCGGAAACGCTTACTTTCCATGTTAGAGCTCATTTAATTACTTCTCTTCAAATCACATTAATCATGGAATGGAAACACACAGCAACAGAACGTACCAGCGTGACTTCAAACACTTTGTTACAGGAAATGTTCTAAATGTCCTCCGTTAGCGAGGATACATGCATCCACCCTCCGTCGCATGGAATCCCTGATGCGCTGATGCAGTCCTGGAGAATGGCGTATTGTATCACAGCCGTCCACAATACGAGTACGAAGAGTCTACATTTGGTACCGGGGTTGCGTAGACAATAGCTTTCAAATGCCCCCATAAATGAAAGTCAAGAGGGTTGAGATCAGGAGAGCGTGGAGGCCATGGAATTGGTCCGCCTCTACCAATCCATCGGTCACCGAATCTGTTGTTCAGAAGCGTACGAACACTTCGACTGAAATATGCAGGAGCTCTATCGTGCATGAACCACATGTTGTGTCGTACTAGTAAAGGCACATGTTTTAGCAGCAGAGGTAGAGTATCCCGTATGAAATCATGATAACGTGCTCCATTGAGCGTAGGTGGAAGAACATGGGGCCCAATCAAGACATCACCAACAATGCCTGCCCCAACGTTCACAGACAATCTGTGTTGATGACGTGATTGCACAACTGCGTGCGGATTCTCGACAGCCCACACATGTTGATTGTGAAAATTTACAATTTGATCACGTTGGAATGAAGCCTCATCCGTAAAGAGAACATTTGCACTGAAATGAGGATTGACACATTGTTGGATGAACCATTCACAGAAGTGTACCCGTGGAGGCCAATCAGCTGCTGATAGTGCCTGCACACGCTGTACACGGTACGGAAACAGCTGCTTCTCCCGTAGCACTCTCCATACAGTGACGTGGTCAACGTTACCTTGTACAGCAGCAACTTCTCTGACGCTGACATTAGGGTTATCGTCAACTGCACGAAGAATTGCCTCGTCCATTGCAGGTGTCCTCGTCGTTCTAGGTCTTCCCCAGTCGCGAGTCATAGGCTGGAATGTTCCGTGCTCCCTAAGACGCCCATCAATTGCTTCGAACGTCCTCCTGTCGGGACACCTTCGTTCTGGAAATCTGTCTCGATACAAACGCACCGCGCCACGGCTATTGCCCCGTGCTAATCCATACATCAAATGGGCATCTGCCAACTCCGCATTTGTAAACATTGCACTGACTGCAAAACCACGTTCGTGATGAACACTAACCTGTTGATGCTACGTACTGATGTGCTTGATGCTAGTACTGTAGTGCAATGAGCCGCATGTCAACACAAGCACCGAAGTCAACATTACCTTCCTTCAATTGGGCCAACTGGCGGTGAATCGAGAAAGTACAGAACATACTGACGAAACTAAAATGAACTTTAAAATGGAAATTAAGCGTTTCCGGATACGTGTCCACATAACATCTTTTCTTTATTTGTGTGTGAGGAATGTTTCCTGAACGTTTGGCCGTACCTTTTTGTAACACCCTGTATATAAAGACAGTGCCGGTAAGAGGGGGATTCCAAGTATGAAGAATTCACTACAATTAGAGACAAGGAGAGAATGATTTAGAATATTCTGTAATAAAAGACGGCAAATATGTATACATGCCAAAATTGTTGCGACCAGGTGGAACTACTTTCGTCTGGCCTTGGTTCTTTGACTGCTCATCAAACTGGAACACATTAAATATTAGTTGACTTCATTACAAAAATGAATAAAAGATTTATTTAACTTTGGCACAGGACTGCTTGATAAGTTGCAACCGTTATTGACTGCTAAACCATCACTTCATACACAGTTTAAAAAACAGTTCTCTTGCAGCACAATGATGCTGACGCCTTTAGATGGGTCATCAGCCTTGTGAATGGTTTGATTCGACGCACCACTAATTCATCTCCTGTGTCAACCTTTTCATCTCAGAGTAGCACTTGTAGCCTAAGTCCTCAATTATTTCCCCGATTTATTCCAGGCCCTCTCTTCCCCTACAGATTTTGTCATCTACAGCTCCCTCTAGTACCACAGAAGTTGTTGCATGATGTCTTAACGTATGTCCTACTATCTTATCTATCCCTCTTGTCAATGTTTTCCATACATTTTTTCCTCGCCAATTCTCTGGAGAACCTCCTCATTCCTTGTCTTATCAATCCACCTAATTTTCAGCTTTCACTGCAGCACCACATCTCAAATTTTTCGATTCTGTTCTGTTCCGGTTTTTCCACAGTCTATGTTTCGCTGCCATACAATGCTATGCTCCAAACGTGCAATCTCAGAAGTTTCTTCCTCTCTTGATCAGGAATGCCCTTTTTCCTAGTGCAAGTCTGCTTTGTGTGTACTCTTTGCTCTTTCCGTGATGGCTTATTTTGCTACTTAGGTAGCAGAATTCATTAACTTCATGTACTCCACAATCTAGAATTCTGATGTTAAGATTCTCGCTGTTCTCATTTCTGATACTTCTTTCTCTCTTTCTTCGATTTGCGTTCAGTCCATATTCTGTATTCATTGGGCCTTTCATTCCATTCAGAGGATCCTGTAATCCCGCTTCACCATCACTAATGATAGTAATGCCATCAGCGAATTTTGTCATTGATATCGTTTCACCCTGAATTTAAATTCCATTCTTGAGCCTTGCTTTTATTTCAGTAATTACTTCTTCAATGTATAGATTGAACAGTAGGAGCAAAAGACTACATCTCTGCCTAATCCGAGCACTTCGTTCTTTGTCTTCCAGTGTTGTTGTCGTTGCACAACAATACGAGGGGCGTTTGAAAAGTCTGTGCATAGTCCAAGAGATGGCATCACCGGCGGGTATCGAGGTCAAGTTTAGTTAGCAGCATCTTTGGAAAGAACGCACACTAAGTTTCAGCCATATTGGTCTATTTATTTGTGTTTGGCACTCTTGTGAATCAAGGAAGTCGAGTGATTGTCAAAAAATGGACGAAAAAGAATTTCGTGTGGTGATTAAACATTGCTTTATGAAAGGCAAAACGCCTCAGGAGACTAAAGAGAAGCTTGATAAACATTACGGTGACTCTGTACCTTCGATTAGAACGATTTATAAGTGGTTTCAAAATTTTCGGAGTGGCCATATGGACACAAGTGATACTGAACGTTGTGGACACCCTGTGGAGGTTACAGCTCCAGAAATCATTGATAAAATCCATGATATGTTGATGGATGACAGAAGAGTTAAGGTGCGTGAGATTGCCAGTGCTGTGGGCATCTCGAATGAACGGATACGTAATATTTTGCATAAACATTTGGACACGAGAAAGCTTCCGCAAGATGGTTTCCGCGATTGCTCACTCTTGACCAAAAACGTGATCGTGTGAAATGTTGCAGGGATGGTTTGCAGCTGTTCAGGAAGAATCCGCAGGACTTTAACCGTCGTTTCGCCACGGTGTATGAAACATGGATACATTACTATACTCCTGAGACCAAACAACAAACTAAACAATGGTTTACCAAAGGAGAATCTGCAGAAAAAATGGCGAAGACCATTCTTTCGGCCGGAAAGGTTATGGCGAGTGTCTTTTGGGATTCGCAATATCTGGAAATGGGTAAAACTCTTACAGGTGCATATTATTCATCGTTATTGGACCCTTTGAAAACCGAGCTGCTAGAAAAACGCCGGCGACTGGATCGCAAAAAGTCCTTTTCCATCACGACAATGCACCACCACACACCTCAGCAGTTGTGGTCGTAAAATTAATGGAAATAGGATACCATCTTGATTCACATCCCCCGTATTCTCCAGGCTTGGCTCCCTCGGACAAGTATTTGTTCCACAATTTGAAGAAATGGCTGGCGGGACAAAGATTTTATTCAAACGAGGAGGTAATTGCAGCAACTAATAGCTATTTTTCAGACTTGGACAATTCCTATTATTTGGAAGGGATCAACAAATGAAAACAGCGTTGGACGAAGTGTATAAGTCTAAAAGGAGACTATGTCGAAAAATAAAAAAGGTTTACTCCAAACACGTAAGTAGTTTTTATTTTTGCACGGACTTTTCAAACGCCCCTCGTATATTGACTTCAGCGTGAGGGCACTGCTGTTGCTGAGAGGGAGGTGCGGTCTTCAGAAGCGCCTCCACACGTCGTCGTGGACTGCAGCAAGCCCCCACTAATTTGTGTAGTATTGATTCGGGTTGCCGACTTTGGTGTGGCATCGCGATCTCTGGACGACGGCACGAAGATTTTTGGTGAGGAAGGCAGAATGAGGACTGAGACAGTCGGTTCCCTAACTTTCTGCCTGCCTTTTAAAGAGGAGCATATTCTCCTTTTCGTCATCCTACTGGAGCATATTTCAGCTGTGAAGTTGTACGTGACGTTAATTGTAACGAACACGGCATACGTTGGGTGTACAAGAAAGCGTCGCACGTTGTTGGCGCTCTCGGAACAAGAGCGTGGGGCCCCGGGCCTGGGCGCGGGTCGCCTTCGGTTGGGGCGGCAGAGCGTGTCCCGTGGATCGGTCCCCGCGGCGCCATCTCGTCACGCGTCGTCCCATTTCCTCGGAGGAGGGCCGGCAGTTACGGCAGGCAGCGACGATGAGGCCGGCAGACAGACACTCCTCGCCAGGCCGCGTGCTCCAGGTCTGTTATTCCGTCGGGCACAGGCAGCTGTCACAAGAGGACGCGTCCTGGCGAATCTACGGGTACTTCAGGAACTTACCAAGGAAAAGCGCCCAACAGTCGCATGTTTTGAGAAGTTATTTTGTTTAGACAACCAGTTTCGGCACTACGCCATCTTCAGGCTCCTATGCACTGCATGTATAGACAGTCAGATATATCGATACTTACATAACTGGAGCCATCAGTATCTGGTTTCTGTGAACTCGTTTTTGAAGTATTTACTTTGACAAGTTGTTGTCAAGTCTTCGAAGTACTACTACTACTACAACTACTACCTGATCAGACCCAGTGGACCGCACACATCTACAAGTTACCTCCTCCACTGTATTCTGTCCATTGCTGCTATTCGTCATCCGTTCACATCTATTGACACTTGGTTTAAATCTTCATGGAGTCCATCCCTCCAACGCTTCTTGGGTCTCCCTGGCCGTCTCTTTCCTGTAGGTGTGAAATCCACGGGCTTCCGAGGCCATCTGTGATCCTCTATCCGGGCCACACGGCCGGCCCACTGCATTCGTTTGGCTTTGACAGTTCCTGCTATGTTGGGCTGCTGGTATAGTTCCTCAAGCTCTTGGTTGTATCTGATCCTCTATTCCCCTGTATCTGCATCCAGAACCGGATCGGAGATCTTCCGAAGCACTTTTCGCTCAAAAACAAGGAGCTTATGGCAGTCCTGTTTCCGGATACTCCATGTCTCACAGCCATATAGAACAACAGGCTGGATCAGGGTTTTGTACACTCGAATCTTGAACTGTCTGGAGAGATATCTGGACCGAGGCAGTTGTGTTAGGCTGTGATAAGATCGGTTTTCTACTTGTATTCTGCCATTGATCTCTGCTTCACATGACGAGTTCTCAGTGAAAAGTGCCCTTAGGTATATGAATTCTTGCACTCTGTTGTAGGAATGTTCCTCAACCTGCAGTGATTGTAGGTGATCAGCAGTCTGACAATGATCACGCGTCATAACGAGGTACTCTGTCTTGGCTTCGTTTATGTTTAGCCCAAATTTGCTGGCAGCCTCCTTTAGTGGTTTGGTCATTCGCTCCAACTCCTCTTCCGACCTAGAGAGTAGACAGATGTCGTCTGCATAGGCTAAGTATGCCAGTCTCGAGGGCAAAGTTGAACAGGTCTTCGAAGTAGCACTCCAAAAGCGAATTCACAGAATCCAGATGCTGATGGCTCCAGTTATGCAAGTATCGATATACAAGGTGACAATTATTGAACCATATGAAATAAAATCGTCATAACTTCTGAATGGTTTGCGTTAGGACGTTCAAGCTGAACAATTGGCCTCGGGCATGATAGGAATTAGTGTGCTGGGAATTAGTATGGATGTGTGGTTTGGTTTAGCGACGAAGCCCACATTAATTTGGACGGGCGCGTTTGGGGGTCTGAGAATCCGCATTTCGCGATCTAGAAGTCTCTTCACCCTCAAAGAGAGACTGTGTGATGTGCAGTGTCCAGTTACGGAATAATCGGTGCTATATTCCTTGATGGCATGGTGGCTACCAAACGGTACGTGAAGGTTTTGGAAGATGATTTCATCCCCATTATCCAAAGTGACCATGACGTCGACAAGATGTGGTTTATGCAAGACGGAGCTCGACCTCATCGAAGCAGGAGAGGGTCCTGGAGAAGCACTTTGGGGACTGCATTCTCGCTCTGGGGTAACCAGAGCCCTCTGGCATGGACCTCGATTGGAAGTCGTGTTCTGGACATCTGAACACATGTGACTCCTTTCTGAGGTGCTGTATTAAAGACAAGGTGTACAGCAATAACCGACAAGGTGTACAGCAATAACCCCAAAACCATTGCCGAGCTGAAAACAGCGATTCAGGAGGTCACCAACAGCATCGATGTTTCGACACTTCAGCGGGTCGTGCAGAATTTCGCTATTCGTCTGCGCCACATTACCGCCAATAATGGCAGGCATATCGAACATGTCGTAACTTAAATCGGAATATCTGCAGTGACGATTACATTTCGAACGAAGTATGCGCACGTCGTAGTTTGTAACTAATTTACGTTTTTGTTGATATACAGGGTGACTCAAAAAGAATACCACAACTTTAGGAATTTAAAACTCTGCAACGACAAAAGGCAGAGCTAAGCACTAATTGTCGGCGAATTAAGGGAGCTATAAAGTTTCATTTAGTTGTACATTTGTTCGCTTGAGGCGCTGTTGACTAGGCGTCAGCGTCAGTTGATGCTAAGATGGCGACCGCTCAACAGAAAGCTTTTTGTGTTATTGAGTACAGCAGAAGTGAATCGACGACAGTTGTTCAGCGTGTATTTCGAACGAAGTATGGTGTTAAACCTCCTGATAGGTGGTGTACTAAACGTTGGTATAAACAGTTCACAGAGAATGGGTGTTTGTGCAAAGGGAAAAGTTCTGGACGGCCGAGAACGAGTGATGAAAATGTAGCACGCATCCAGCAAGCCTTTTTTTCTTATGGGGGTATGTTAAGGCCACCTCTCCCAGCCACCATTGATGATTTGAAACGAGAAATAACAGCAGCTATCCAAACTGTTACGCCTGATATGCTGCAGAGAGTGTGGAACGAGTTGGAGTATCGGGTTGATATTGTTCGAGTGTCTGGAGGGGGCCATATTGAGAATCTCTGAACTTGTTTTTGAGTGAAAAAAAACCTTTTTAAATACTCTTTGTAATGATGTATAACAGAAGGTTATATTATGTTTCTTTCATTAAATACACATTTTTAAAGTTGTGGTATTCTTTTTGAATCACCCTGTAGTTTGATAATTGTCACCCTGTTCGCAGCACATAGGGGCCTGAAGGTGACATAAATGAAATGCCGAAACTGGCTGTCTAAATAAAGTAACTTCCCAAAGCATATGGCTCTTTGGCGATTTTCCTTGGTAAATATTTGACCGACCGCTGTCCAGTATCCACAATGGATCAACAGACACTCCTTCACAAGGCTGTTAATTCTCCCCGCGACAACTCTCTTCTTTAGAAATAAACCAAAGAGCAAGGTAGACTTCCTCTACCTGACTTCACTAATATAACACACTAGTTGCAGTTCCCGGCGATGCACGAGGTGTTTAATGTCTGCTACACAAAGCGATTTGTCTTGTGCCTTGTTGATGCTCAAAGTGAATGCAAACCGCACGGAAAACTGCAATCGCTTTAAATCGCAGGACATATTTGAACCACTGGGTGTCAGTTGAAAGCGACGAACGAATACGTCTTCACTTGTATGAAAAGATGACTGCTTCCGCCACCCGTTGTTACATTTTGCGATTAGTATCTCATTGCGTTATTCTTTCAGCTCAGTTTTTACTGTTTCAAGTAGGGCTATGTCAGACCAAGACACGAATTGTTCGAATCGTTTACGTCGTAGTTCGGGAAATGACTGGTTCTGTTCGATATTTTCATAAGCCCGCAATCTAGTGACATTTATTGGTACCGTATACATGACCTGCCATAGCTTTTCTATGGCACTGTGGATTTTTATTATAAAAATGACTGTGAAACACGGACTAAAATATCTTCTAGGGTACCGGCAACTAACTTGAAAACCTCGCCTAATAACCATCCAACAGAAAGCCCAGAATAGTTAAAACTACTAACAGGACTAACTTGTGGATTAGATCTCTTCAACATTCTCCATACCTATGAAACCCTAATCCGACCCATCCTACGCTATGCAGATGTTGCATGGATCTCCACCCCCACCAAAGTTCTGTAACTCTCTGCAAATCCTCGAACGCCACTGCACTCTGCCTTTCTTTCCGCATCCGTTTACCTTTCCCTACCTGGATCCTGTACCATCTCATCAAATTCCCACCCCTCCTTCCCTACGTCGAACACCTCGGCATCTCCGATAATGTCGGAAATTAGATTCCAATCACCTCATTGTGTCCCCTCTGATCACCAGCATTGGTATGCTGCCGCGCTTCACGAATATATCTCTTCGTCCCTACACCTTCACAAATTCTATATCCTACTCCAACCCAACTTCAACCGACTTCTTTCCCTGCAGTGAGATCCGCCCTTATATTTATCCCTGCTACCAACTTAAACTCTCCCCCAACTGTCAACTGTTCCACCCTACAACAGGGCTCCTCTTCTTTCCCCCTCCAACCGTCCCATCCCTTTCCTCTTGCAACCCCTGCCCTACCCACACAAGATACTACTCCTCACCCTCTGTCTTTCCCACCGACTATATTTCCCACTATCCCTCTCGACTCCTATCTCTCAGTTCCATAGTTTTTCATATCTAACAGACTTCCATCTTTCTACCCACATCCTTCAAACCTAGGGACTAGACTCTTTCCTCCGGCAATACCTCTCACCATAGTACAAGGTCCTTCAGTTTTTAATGGAAAGTGCAGTGCTTCTGTGTCTTTGTCCCAATTTCACCTTCATGTGATGTGTTTTTAAAATGAATATATTTTCGTTTTTTGACTGTCAGTTTTTGTTGTTTAATTAAAATAGAAGAAACCCCAAGTATTGTTTATATTTTCCCACTGTAAATTTTTTTAATTTGCTTGGCTGAAGAGCGGAAATCTGTATTGCTGGCAGCCCTCCGCCTACATGGGACGAGGGGGACGAAATAATAATAAACGGAAAAAAAATCTTCTGCAATGTATTTCATATGTAACAACCGCAACTAATCAATAAATAAGAGTATACAATCATGTTTCAGTCTAGTTCTCAAGTTTTCGCTCGATCTGCGATCTAGTGAGATGGGACTATATCCAACACGGGCATTTCCACTGTAATTTACACTCTCGATAGCACTTGTCTTGAAGATAAAGCGTGCAAAATTTCATCACGATCGGGAAAAAAATTGTACTTTTGTGTGAATTAGAAACAGCCAAACAGACGCTCTTCTTTATACGTATAGATTAGTGTGAAAGTTCTTGGTACTGCAGTCTCTCGGTACTGTCGCTGTCTCGTAGACACGAGGCTGTAGATCCGACATCTGCCTCGGAAATCGATATACTGTTTGATTTAAATAAACATTATTATTTATTTCCTTTGTGTACATTACACACAGTGGTTGGACAAAAACACATTACCAAGCTTAATATGGTGTAGGAATACCATTGCTATTCAAATCATCTTCTAGTCGTCTATAAATGAATAAATACAGCCAGCCGCTGTGGCTGATCAGTTTTAGGCGCTTCAGTCCGGAACCACGCGACTGTTACAGTCGCAGGTTCGAATCCTGCCTCAGGCATCGAGTGACGTTTGTATTGTCGAAACGGATCGACGTACATATGACGTCGTCAACAACTGTAGTTTGACTGTCGTTCAGCCGGCCGCTGTGACCGAGCGGTTCTAGGTGCTTTAGTCCGGAATCGCGCTGCTGCTACGGTTGGGCATGGATGTGTGTGATGTCCTTAGGTTAGTTAGGTTTAAGTAGTTCTAAGTCTAGGGGACTGATGACCTCAGATGTTAAGTCCCATAGTGTTTAGAGCCATTTTTTGATAAATATAAGTTCTGTATAGCTTTCAAGGAAATCATATATCGTTTTTCCTGCAAAACACTGACAAGTTCAGATAACGATAATTGAAGTGGAAAGTGATCATGTACCCTTCTCTCCGAGGTAGAGCAAAAAGGCTGAACAATACACTGACGAAAAAAAAAAAGAGTCGGAACACCAAAGAAACCCGGCCGAAGTGTCCGTGCGGTTAAAGGCGCTGCAGTCTGGAACCGCAAGACCGCTACGGTCGCAGGTTCGAATCCTGCCTCGGGCATGGATGTTTGTGATGTCCTTAGGTTAGTTAGGTTTAACTAGTTCTAAGTTCTAGGGGACTAATGACCTAAGCAGTTGAGTCCCATAGTGCTCAGAGCCATTTGAACCATTTGAACACCAAAGAAAAAAAAATCAAAGTTAATGTAAGGCACTCAAATTTCGGGAATACATTTGGCTAGGTAACATAAGTAATTAACATTGTAAAATCACGGTCAGCGCGAGGTAAGGCACTGCAAATGTGAACTGCTGGTAAATTAATAACCACCGCCAGATTGTTGAATGCAAGCATGCAAACGTACATGCATTGTGTGGTACAAGTACCGGATGTAAGTTTGTGAGATGGATAACCATGCCTGTTAACTAGTCGGTAAATACAGGGGCGGTTAAGGCTGTTTGTGGATGACGCTGGAGTTGTCGTTCGATGATGCTCCGTGTGTACTCGATTGGAGACTGATCTGGTGATCGAGCAGGTCAAGGCAACATGTTTACGCCCTGTAGAGCATATTGGGCTCATGGTGGGTTCATGTTCGGTTCATGATGGGTATGAGGGCAAGCGTTATCCTGTTAAGAAACACCCCCTGGAATGCTGTTGATGAATAGCTGCATGACAGGTCAAATAACCAGACTTACGTACAAATTCGGAGTCAGAATGCGTGGGCGACCTCGAGAGTGGCCCTGCTGTCATACGAAATCACATCCCAGGCGATAACACCAGGTGTAGGGCCAATGTGTCTAGCACGCTGACAGATTGGTTGCAGGCTCTCAAGTGGCCTTCTTCTAACCAACACACGGCCATTAGAGGCAGAATTAGATTTCATCAGAAAAGACAGCAGACCTCCACCCGCCCTCCAATGAGTTCGCGACTGACGACACAAAGTATCAAATGGCTGTGGTTTGGGATCAGTGGAACAGGGTGGCTGGCTCGGAGCTGTCCTTGAAGTTAGCAATTTGTAACAGTTTTTTGTATCACGTGGTGCCAACTGCTGGTCAAATTTCTGCTGTAAATGCAGTACGATGTGGCTGAGCCATACGCCGAACACGATGATCTTCGCTCTCGGTAGTGCCACGTGGTCATCCAGAGTCCGGTCTTCTTACGACCATACAATCTCGTGACCACCGCTTCCAACAGTCATGTACAGTAGCTACATGCCTGCCAAGGCTTTCTGGAGTATCGCGGGAGGAAAATTAAGCTTCTCGTAGCCCTATGTCGTGTTCAAAGTCAGCGAGGTGTTGATTGTGGCGTGTTTTCCGCCTAAAGGCATTCTGGACTAAGATCGGATCACCATGTCCCATATCAAAGACGAATAACGCTCACGACTATTAAAGGATCGTGTATTTAAAGCAAAGCTGATTTGCATTCCCGTACTGGTGCTATTGGCGCACCTCTAATGCGACTGGGGCGAAATCTGAGTAGATATCATCTTTCATTTCTGTCGCACATTTCGTTCCTGGTGTTGCAATTTTTTTCCCTCAGTGTGTTTAGATCTGGTCAGTGGAAATGCGAGGATCCATCATCTTGCTCACAAAACCAGTGTTTGACGATGCAATCTGTGTAAACAGCGAACCTGCAGTGTAGTAACACAGCATCGCCGTTTGGGGACAGATAGCGTACCACGCAATGGGCCTGATCAGCCGAAATGGTCATATAATCCTTGACGGTAATGCAGTCTTGCAGTGTAATCTTGGGGCCCATGAAATAGCATTATATGGCTGCCCAAATTACCACCGAGCCCCTGTCACTTTTCACTTTTGGCAGCAATCAGTCTGCATCTAGTCTTAGGATGGCGTACGCCGGACGTAGACAAGGCCAAGAGTTCGAACAACATGAGAGGAGACTCATCTGACGAAATGACTTTCTTCCATTTCTCCATAGCCCAGGTTTTAAGACTTCAATACCACTTTTACCTGCTACAGGCATTTGCATCACTAATGAGTGGTTTCGGAATTCCAGCTTTCACTGCATCTTCCTGCAGATGTCCGAGTTCGAGTCTCGGTCCGGCACACGGTTTTAATCTACCATGAAGTTTCATATCAGCACACACTCCGCTGTAGAGTGAAAATTTCATTCTAGAAACATCCCCCAGGCTGTGGCTAAGCCATGTCTCCGCAATATCCTTTCTTCCAGGAGTGCTAGTCGTGCTTGGGTAACTCAGTTGGTAGAACACTTGCCGGCGAAAGGCAAAGGTCCCGAGTTCGAGTCTCGGTCCGGCACACAGTTTTAATCTTCCAGGAAGTTTCATCATATTTTTCGTCAGAATGCTCTTCAACCACCGTTTGTCACGGTCACTTAACACACAGTTTTGTCCGCGTTGTGACTTGAGCACCCACAATACGAGCACCAACAATTTGCCCACGTTCGAATGCCATGTGTTCCGCCATAACGCACCATCAAGCACCTGCACGCTTGGTTACCATCTGCATTTATGTTCAGGCATACATGTCTCGCGCTATTTGTTCAACCTCGGTAAATGTGAATATAATTCATAATTTAAGACCACCATAGAGAATATCAGATACCCCCCCCTCAAAGGAGTATACCGGTCGTTTTTGACGCGCTGTGGACGGTGCAGAACTGATATCAGGTGGCCATGTGACCCTCCACTGCTGAGATATGCCATGGAATTGAAGTGGTGAGTGTGTTTGTATCTGTCTGCGCGTGCACATGAATGGAATCAGCGCGTTGAATCAGACAGAAGAAGGTTAGACAAGTAGCCAGGGAAATGTATTCCAAATGAACCAAGGATGTTCTTAGCTTTATTCCAGGATATCGGAACTGTCTAGCATAATACAAGTGCAAATCACATCCGATATGGAAGATACAGAGGATCCAGTTTCAGAATAAAAGTTTTACAGAGTTTTGGAAGACTTCCGAGAAGACGAAAGGCATAGACAATGTTCCTTCGGAATTTCCAAAGTCACTGGGAGAATCTGCAATCAAATGGTTGTTCATGAATCTATGAGACTGGAGACATACGATCAGACGTTCGGAAAAATGGCATCTATACATCCTGAGGGTTTTCAAGGACAATTAGCTTCACAGCTCATGCCTCAAATTTGCTGACAAGAATATAGAAAAATGGAAAAGAGAAATGAGGACCTGTTAGATCAGTTTGACTGTCGAAAATGCAAAGGTACCAGAGACACAGTTCTGACGTTGCACCTGGTAAAGAAAGCAAAACTTATGAAAACTGATAAATTTATACCAACTCTCTACCAGGAAAAAGCATTCAACATTGTAAAATGATGCAAGCTGTTCTAAAGTTTCAGAAAAACAGATGCAACCTATACGGAAGGTGTTGTGTGCGGCTTCAAACACAGAGGTAAGAAGATGTGGCCTACAGAGTGATGCGGAAACTGTCGTCGTAGGACCCTTGGACAGGAGCAGAAATGGTCAGCGAAAAAGTTAACACGGCAAACAGAAGATTTACTTAAATTGCATACGAAGACTCGTTCCAAATAATACCAAGATACAGAGTGCATCTAATGCTGAGTATAATGACTTTTCGGAGACTAGAAATCTACTCTGTAGGAATCAGCATGGGTTTCGAGAAAGACGATCGTGTGAAACCCAGCTCACGCTATCCGTCCACGAGATTCAGAGGGCCATAGACATGGGTTCCCAGGCAGATGCCGTGTTTCTTGAGTTTTATACAGTTTCCCACAGTCTTTTAATGAACAAAGTAAGCTCATATGGACTATCAGACCAATTGTGTGATTGGATTGAAGAGTTCTTAGACAACAGAACGCAGAATGTCATTCTCAGTAGAGAGACGTCTTCCGAAGTAAGAGAGATTTCAGGTGTGCCGCAGGGGAGTGTCGTAGGACCGTTGCTATTCACAATATACATAAATGACCTTGTGGATGTCATCGGAAGTTCACTGAGGCTTTTTGCAGATGATGCTGTGGTGTATCGAGAGGTTGTAACAATGGAAAATTGCACTGAAATGCAGGAGGATCTGCAGCGAATTCACGTATGGTGCAGGGAATGTCAATTGAATCTCAATGTAGACAAGTGTAATGTGCTGCGAATACATAGAAAGAAAGATCCTTTACCATTTAGCTACAATATAGCAGGTCAGCAACTGGAAGCAGTTAATTCCATAAAGTATCTGGGAGTACGCATTCGGAGTGACTTAAAATGGAATGATCATATAAAATTAATCGTCGGTAAAGAAGATGCCAGACTGAGATCATTGGAAGAATCCTAAGGAAATGTAGTGCGAAAACAAGGGAAGTATGTTGCAGTACACTTGTTCTTCCACTGCTTGAATACTGCTCACCGGTGTGGGATCTGTACCAGATAGGGTTGATAGAAGAGATAGAGAAGATCCAACGGAGAGCAGGGCGCTTCGTTACAGGATCATTTAGTAATCTCGAAAGCGTTACGGAGATGACAGATAAACTCCAGTGGGAGACGCTCAGTAGCTCGGTACGTGCTTTTGTTGTTGTTTCGAGAACATACCTTCACCCAGGAGTCAAGCAGTATATTGCTCCCTCCTACGTATATCTCATGAAGAGACCATGAGGATAAAATCAGAGAGATTAGAGCCCACACAGAGGCATACCGACAATCTTTCTTTTTACGAACAATACGAGACTGGAATAGAAGGGAGAACCGATAGAGGTACTGAAGGTACCCTCCGCCACACACCGTCAGGTGGTTTGCGGAACATGGAAGCAGATGTACATGTAAAGCAATAGCAAGTCGGATGAAGTTCGCTGCGCTATGCACGAACGATGGTGTAGTAGTGTAGAGGCTCCAAGTGTAAGTAGGTTAAGTGACTGCTGCTAGCCGTCCTATATTGCAGCGGCAGAGGGCGCTTCGACGTCCGCCTTCGATGAACAGCCATACATATTTCTCTTTACAATTCAAGGGACATTTTAATTATACGAATTTACTGCTTGTGACTTGAGTTGGTTAGCTCGTGGTTCATGTAACACATTTAAATTAATGTAATCAAGTAACATCACGTTCTCCTGTAGAAGAAACTCAGAGTAGTATCGAAACCTAGGTCGAATTTAAATAAATGATCTTCCAGCAATCGACTGGCTATTTAATTTATTACCTGAAATATTTTGTAGCTATGGCTTATTAAAATGATGATTCAGTAATATTGACAATTGTCACCGTCTGCCTAGTTTGGAACTATTATTGAAGTCTGAGGGTACATCTCCTGTCGTATATACCTTGTAGAATAATTCTGTTGTGGCTGGTCTCCGAAGGATCTCAATAATTTTGAGGGAAGATCGTCTACACTAGTAGCCTTGTTCCCACGCATTTCTTCCAGTGCCCTGTCAAATTCTTCTCGAAGTACCATGTCTCTCATCGCATCTTTATCTTCTTCCTCTTCTTTTTCTATAATGCTGTCCCCAGATTCTTTCCCCGTATACAGACCTTCTATATATTCCTTCTACCTTTTCTCTTTCCCTTCATTGCTTAGGACTAGCATGCCATCTGAGCTCTCGATATCCAAGCAGCTGGTTCTCTCTAAGTTTCCTAGAAACAGCATATGCGAGGGGCGTTCAATAAGTAACGCAACACATATTTTGCTGAAAGCAGATTGGTTTCATTCAGGATTCCAATACACCATGTTATTCCCCACTCTTTTGGCTAAAAAAATCCTCTTTTTCAACATAGTCTCCGTTCATTACGACTGTCTTACGCGTAGGGTTTGTATGCGCCCATGGGGCCACTGTACTCGCCGACGTCGGAGCCAACGTATTGCTACATCAATAACCTCCCCATTAGCCACGTACTGCCTCCCGCAGAGTGCACCCTTCATTGGTGCACACAAACGGAAGTCGGAAGGTGTAAGATCCGGGCTGTAGACAGATGAAGAGGAACAGTCCAATAAAGTTCTGTCATCATCTGTCAGGTGTGCAGTCTTACGTGAGTCTTCGCATTGTCATGGAGAAAGAGTTGTTCATTTACCTTTTTGTGGCGACGAATACACGAAAGCCGTTCCAACCATGCAGGAATCACAGCAATGTGCGGCCGATCGGCACGTGGGAGATCGGACGGGTTTGCGCGACCTTGTTTGCATTGATGACAGACGCCTCGCCCAACGACTCACCGTGCTTTTGTGAGTGCCATGTCTCTGTGGACATTCTGCAAGCGCCTATGAATATGTGCAATGCTCTGCCTTTCTACCTAAAGAAACTCAATGACAGCTCTCTGCTTGAAACGCACCTCCGTTACGACACCGTTCTGAATGCTAGTATAGAGCCGCCACCTACCAGAACTTTATGAAAATAAAACGGCTGAAGCAGGAATATTCCACGATGTCCCACAACAAATTCCGCATCTTCCCAACCGAAATTGTCCGAAAAAAACTGTGTGTTGCGTTACTTATTGAACGTTCCTCGTATCTTTCACCTAGTCATGCATGTTTCTGCAGCCTTGCATTTGTCATCTAGCCATTCCTGCTTAGCCACTTTGCATTTCCTATCATTCTTCTGTTTTAGACGCCCGTATTGCCTTTCATTTGCTGCATTTGTGGTTCAAATGGCTCTGAGCACTATGGGACTTTACATCTGCGGTCATCAGTCCCCTAGAACTTAGAACTACTTAAACCTAACTAACTAAGGACATCACACACATCCATGCCCAGGGCAGGATTCGAACCTGCGACCGTAACAGTCGAGCGATTCCGGACTGAAGAGCCTAAAACCGCTCGGTCACCGAGACCGGCAGCTGCATTTTTATATTATCTCCTTTAGAAAAGTAAATTCAATACCTTGTGTGTTATCCAACGATTTCCACTATACCTTGTCTTTTTGCGTATGCGATCCTCTGCAGCCTTCACTATTTCATGCCACTGGAATGTATTCGACAATAGTTGATGACGTTGATTACAACTGCTACTCTGAGATGAAGAGGCTACCCTAGGAAATAGGCAGAAGAGTCGTCTTCTTTTTCTTGGCTTCATCGCTTGCCTTCGGTGAGCCGGCATATTAATTCATAAATTTGGCGATGTTAGTAATAGAGAGTGGCCGGATGGCCTTTCTGTCCCCACCCCTTGCCACCGGGATGGAAGTTGTGTGCCCCATCTGTCTGCGACTATTGTTATCCCACGCTGAAGTATGAGAAAGTTTTCCAAGTGTCTGCGAATAGTTAGCTCAAGCAGGACTTTGGTACCAGCGCAGTGTTCACACAGTCAAATGTGGGAATCCGCTCAAGAACCACATCCAGGCGGCTCTGGAGACTAGGCCTTGTCGTTAATCCGCTGGCTGTACTCGACTCGGCGAAAGCCAGCCTTTCGGAACCCGGAAGCAGTGTAATGGAAAGTGAGCTACTGGAAAACATGGAGGAATATCATGGATGCGTTTAACTGGCAACCGTAATGTAATGAAAAATCCAGCATAGGACGTAAAATGAGTATGATGATAATGATGATGACAACGGTGTTGTTTATAATGGTAACTGCGCAGTCAGTCGTGCAATACTGTCAGAAGGAATTGAAGCAAAGCATGCAGTTAATCGGTTTTGTGATAGAAATGAAGGCACGATTGCGAGATTAAACACATATCGAATTTATTGCACTGTTATAGTACGAATGAGAGTCGCATTACAATCTCTATTTGAGTAGCTATCGACGACCAAGTGTCTCTATGAATCAAGTGATATCCACTCAGGCAAATATTCCGTTCAGGTCGCATTTCACGGAAAACACGTTAGCGGCAGCGCACAAATCACGACAACCTCGCAGAACAAATAACAATGGATAGAAATGTTGTACACTCACCCATCAGCGTAGGCGTGTAAAGGCTCATTGCGAGAGCCGTAGCTAGCGGATTGTAAATGAACAACCGAAAGAGTTCCAGAAGCGAGCAGAATATTATTTTTCAATTTTTGTATTTTAAATTTAATCTCTCAATATTTTGATACACATTTACAAATTGTTCATCTGCAGTAGCTTTCCCGTCATCATCCTAGCATTTATTTAATGTGCACTTTCAGGAAACTGGGTACAATTGGTCTTTTTATTGGTCTGACAGTGATTTATAAAACGCTCCCCCACCCCCGTTTGACAACGATGTGCCATGAACAGTGAAGTTGCACGACTGTTAAAACTTGGGCTATGAGAAACTTCTTTAAATAACATAAACCTTTTATTATCCTTAGGTAGCAGTTACGTCACAAGCGAAACCCTAAATGTGCAGTTACGTAAAGAGGATTTCTGTTACATACTCAATGAATCACGAAAACCATGCGATCCAGAAGCCGTTTATCCTGCAGAACTCAGTGTGCGTTTCAGCTGATTGTCCTTGTTGTTCCTTACGTTCCAGAGTCTTCACTAGCTCAGAATACTTCCAGACCACAAGTTCCTGTTACGAAGGTATTGATTGTATTTTGACTCCTCTGTCAGCTCTAATTTCTGTCCAACCTTCTGAATCACCCTGTAGAAATTTGGAGACACATGCGTTCCCAGTGGGAAACGGGAAAAAACGTTCTAATGTACTTACAGTTCCAACTTCATTTTACAGAATGACACGGGCATCATTGAGTTATATCTAACAGAAATTACTCCAGAAATTCAGTAACGGTCTAGTTAGCTTGCTTTGGAATTGGCTTGACTGGCATTTCTCTACTGTCATACGCAATTTATAAACTTCTGAAGCAAATATCTACGATAAACACCAGTGATGAATGTCTCAACGCACGTTAAATTTGTTGTTTCATACATACTTAGTAAGACAGACACTGATTTTGTTTTATTCGTGCCATGAATTAGCTACAGCAGTGCAGTGTTCTAAATTCGAGGAACTTCAGTTCTAATGGAAGACAGCTTCTTGTCTTTCATCAAACAATTGATAGAGACCTTGCGCAGTATAAAAGTAATTTAATATTTGAAAATAAGCCTTTGCAGTTACCTGCCTCCCCATCGTCCCTTTATGTAAGCAAAACTTAAACATTTTTCATACCTCACCGGAATATAGTCTCTGTCACAGGTATGCGGACTGTAGCGTTCCTCGCATCAATATTTCAAGTATTTTTTCGATGTGCCTCTACAGTTTATTTCCATGAATATTATATTATAAAAATGTAGCAGACGATTCTTTATCGCCCACCCAATTTGAACAGTATATTTTTCAGTATTTACTCACACTGATAAAATTCATACAGCGTAGAGCGTTAGCTGGCGAGACTGCGAGATCAGTTAGAAGCGGCAGAACTCGCGCACGGTTGAAGCAGCCTGAATGCGGTCCTTCATTTTCCGTACATCCGTTTAGCAGTATCTCATCCCGGCACCAGCACAAGAAAACAGCTTCCACTAAAACACAGTTTCAGCGATTTGCAGACAAAAGGCGTACGTGCCGTTGTATGGAGATGAAGTTGTAGCGCAAGGAAGAGCAACCTGTCACTAAGAAAATGGTTCAAATGGTTCTAAGCACTATGGGACTTAACATAGGAGGTCATCAGTCCCCTAGGCTTAGAACTACGTAAACCTAACTAACCTAAGGACATCACACACATCCATGCCCGAGGCAGGATTCTAATCTCCGACCGTAGCAGACGAGTGGTTCCGGACTGAAGCGCCTAGAACCGCTCGGCCAAAGCTGCCGGCTTGTCACTAAGTGGGAAATTTACGATGAGCAGAATTTCGTGAAACCTCTAATACCGCCAGAGACAAGAAGATGAAGAAAAACCTTACACAAAAATGACTCAAATTACTTCCCGGTCCGAAAAACTGAATTCGCTATCAAAAGGGTTAATAAAACCGTAGAGTTAGCCAACATGCAAGACGTATTACTCTTCGTAAATCCATTATTTATGTTTCATGTATACGACATTCAGTTTGTCGCGCTGTAAATTCAACGTAGCGCACTTATTTTAAGCACTGTGTATATCCATAATAGTATATTTCTAGAGCTTCCAGAAACTCACTGTAACACGGTGTTGTTGTTGTTTTAGTCTTCATTCCTGAGATTGGTTTGATGCAGCTCTCCATGCTACTCTATCCTGTGGAAGCGTCTTCATCTTCCAGTACCTACTGAACCTACATCCTTCTGAATCTGCTTAGTGTATTCATCTCTTGGTCTTCCACTACGATTTTTACCCTTCACGTCCGCAACTCGTGGTCGTGCGGTAGCGTTCTCGCTTCCCGCGCCCGCGTTCCCGGGTTCGATTCCCGGCGGGGTCAGGGATTTTCTCTGCCTCGTGATGACTGGGTGTTGTGTAATGCCCTTAGGTTAGTTAGGTTTAAGTAGTTCTAAGTTCTAGGGGACTGATGACCATAGATGTTAAGTTCCATAGTGCTCAAAGCCATCTGAACCATTTTTACCCTTCACACTGCCCTCCAGTTCTAAATTGGTGATCCCTTGATGCCTCAGAACATGTCCTACCAACCGATCCCTTCTTCTAGTCAAGTTGTGCCACAAACTCGTCTTGTCCCCAATTCTGTTCAATACCTCCTCATTAGTTATGTGATCTACCCATCTAATCTGCAGCATTCTTCTGTAGCACCACATTTCGAAAGCTTCTATTCCCTTCTTGTCTAAACTATTTATCGTCCATGTTTCACTTCCAAACATGGCTACGATCCATACAAATACTTTCAGAAATGACTTCCTGACACTTAAATCAATACTCGATGTTAACAAATTTCTCTTCTTCAGAAACGCTTTCCTTGCCATTGCCAGTCTATATTTTATATCCTCTCTACTTCGACCATCATCAGTTATTTTGGTCCCCAAATAGCAAAATTCATTTACTACTTTAAGTGTCTCATTTCCTAACTTAATTCCCTCAGCATCATCCGACTTAATTCGACTACATTCCATTACCCTCGTTTTGATATTGTTGATGTTCATCTTATATCCTCCTTTCAAGACACTGTCCATTCCGTTCAACTGCTCTTCCAGGTTCATTGCTGTCTCTGACAGAATTACAATGTCATCGGCGAACCTCAAAGTTTTTATTTCTTCTCCATGGAATTTAATACCTACTCTGAATTTTTCTTTTGTTTCCTTTACTGTTCGCTCAATATATAGATCGAATAACATCGTCAGATCCCTTAATCGGGCAGGTAGGTAAGAGAATTCTCCCCCCCCCCCCCCCCAAATGAACCACGGACCTTGCCGTTGGTGGGGAGGCTTGCGTGCCTCTTGCCTCAGCGATACAGATACTCGTACCGTAGGTGCAACCGTATCGAAAGGGAATCTGTTGAGAGGCCAGACAAACGTAACACGGTGAAGGTAATTGAAACTGCGTTTTGGCACAAGGAAATAGTTCCTGAAATAAAAATCCTGATACGTTTGAACAATGTGTGGAAACAAACGTACATAACTACTAAATTGCGCAAATAGTTGCAGCGTTACGATTAAGCACCTGCCAGAAATGTCTATAGAAACATGAAAAACCCTATGTGTGGTCTACAAATGATCGTACGTGTTCTATGATTAACAGCGAAAAACAGTCGCCCATGTCTGGCATAGCGTCAGCAAAACTAACAACCTGTTCGTACATTGTACGCTGTCTATACTGAGATGACAAAAGTTCTGGGATAGCGATATGCACAGATACAGATAGCGGTGGCATCGCGTACACAGGGTACAAACAGGCAGAGCATTGACAGAGTGTTATTTGTACTTCGGTGATTCATGTGGAAGGGTTTCCTACGTGATTGTGATTGCACGACTGGAGTTAACGGACTTTGAACGCGGAATGGTAGTTGGAGCTAGATACATGAGACATTCCATTTCGGAAATCGTTAGGGAGTTCGAAATTCCAAGATATACATTTCAGGCATTACCTCTCATCACGGACATCGCAGTGGCCGAAGGCCTTCACACAGAGACGGAGAGTTGCGGCGTTTGTGTAGGGTTGTCAGTGCTAAAGTATAAAAAACACTGAGTGAAATAACCCAAGAAATCAATGTGAGATGTACGAGGAACGTATTTCATTGATTTATGGTGTAACCTGATGACCTTCCATTTTTCATTATTTAGGCTCAATTGCCAATCTTTTAGCCATACAGATATCTTATCTAAATCGCATTGCAATTGGTTTTGATCGTACAATGACTTTACTAAACAACAAAGGACAATATCATCTGGAATTGAACTAAGACGGCTGCTCAAATTGTGTGCTAAATTGTTTATAAGGATAAGGAATGGCAGACGGTCTATAACACTAACTTGGGAATGACAGAAACAACTTCTGTTTTACCAGATGACTTTCCGTCAGTTGCTTCAAACTGTGACCTATCTGACAGGAAACTACGAATCCAGAGACGATATTCCATAAGCACACAATGTGATTACAAGCCGCTTGTAAGGAACAGTGTCAAAAGCCTTCTAGAAATCAAGAAATTCGGAATCAATTTGAAATCCCTTTTCGATAGCATCAAACACTAGGTGTGAGTAAAGAGAAAGTTGTGTTACACAACAACGATGTTTTCTACATCCGTGTTGACTATGTGTCAATAGACCATTCTATTGGAGGTAATTTATAATGTTCGAACAAATTATACGCTACTGGCTATTAAAATTTCTACACCAAGAAGAAATGCAGATGACAAACGGGTATTCATTGGACAAATATATTACACTAGAAATAACACCTTGTGTGAATGCTCTGAAAAGCTGATCATTTGCATATCACAGAATATTCTTCCTGTCGGATGAATTTCGCGTCTGTAGCACGTCACCTTGGTGGTGTAGCAATTTTAATGGCAAGTAGTGTACATTTTGCAACGTCTGTACCGCCAAATCAATTACAAATTTAGTCATGAATACTTCCTACTGAACCGGAGTCGCACGACAGGTAAAATTTTGTTGTTTGCTGTTGTTCCTGGAGCAGCAGTTTTAGTAGCCAGCACTCACGGGCATAATTCCGCAGTCACCTGAACGACGCGCCGTGTTACCTGCTGCGTGCCCAGCTACGTGTACGGCGTGCTGGCGGGTGGTAAAGCCATCTGAAACTCGCCGTGAAGCCCGGCCGGAGATAGAGCAGAGCCACTAAGCAGGCCCTGCCTTTGGGCTCACGGCGCCTTTGTACGGCAACGCCGCGGGTGCTGCGCGCAGAACAATGACGTGCGCCGCACTGCTCCCTCCCCCGGCCCCCCTGCGGCCGTGTCATCTCACTCTCTCTCTCTCTCTCTCTCTCCCTCACTTGGTGGACGTCACCACTGCAAATCTCACACGCACTCTGTTCTCAGACGGCGCGTGCTACACATGGAAGGCGACTGTGCCTGTACTGCTAGGAGATGCGTCCTCGTATGTTGCCATGCTGTGAGACACCAGTGCTGACAGTGCACCAGGAAACACTTTCTCTGGAGCTCGGCCCCAAAATTCCAGCCCTGTTAAGGGTCAACACGTTCTTCTGTACTTCTCGAGCCGACCGAAGTGGCCGTGCGGTTAAAGGCGCTGCAGTCTGGAACCGCAAGACCGCTACGGTCGCAGGTTCGAATCCTGCCTCGGGCATGGATGTTTGTGATGTCCTTAGGTTAGTTAGGTTTAACTAGTTCTAAGTTCTAGGGGACTAATGACCTCAGCAGTCGAGTCCCATAGTGCTCAGAGCCATTTGAACCATTTGTACTTCTCGAATACTTCGGAATTTAGGATAGGGGTACTAGGTTGGATGAAGTAAAAACATCTAAGCAATTCAGGTAGTGTACCCTTACATTTAATGACTATCGTACAGGACGTGAATTCAACATATCCTACAACATAAAGATGATCGCTGACGCCAACAATGTATTTAAGAAAGCACAGCAGACCTACAAGGCCGTACGCACTACACTCTGTGAATCATAGCCTACCTAGGACGTAAATCTCGTTTCTCTCTACTTTGGTATACTTGAACCGTGATTTCTTTTCAAAGAATATTCTTAAGAATTTATTTTACTTACTAGCGATTCATCAAGAATATTAACACATTTAATCACACTATGTAAGCATGCAAGTAGTTGCCAGGGAGTAACTTATGAAATCATAACCAAATTCCTTTTAACAAATGGGAAATTTTTTCACTTTAATAGTTCCTAAAAGCATTAAAAAAAAAGATTTAAAATTATAATCAGAAAGCACCCTCTAAATATCAAGTTACAATTTATTCAAAGGCAGAAGGAAACAAGTTTTGACTGTATGAGCTTTCGGGCAGGGAACCTTGCTGCTCCCTTTTGACACGGCCGTAGTTACGACCGCTCACAACAGCCTCTGAAAGACTACACTGGTGCAAATCTGCAACACACCAGATTACTTTAAACTAAGAGTTTTTACAAATTACACAAACTATGTACCCCCCCCCCCCCCTAGGAGGGATGGAAATGATACAAAAGGCTAACAGTTAAAATATTAACTTTGCCACCGAAGATGCAATTTATTTTAACTTCTAAGAAAAGTCTTACGGTGTAACTGTGGCAACTTTATATACTAAAATGATCATTTAATTAAAGGCCCATAAAATACAATCTTACATAAAATTCTACAAGGTTGACCAAACAATAGTTAAGATGCTCTACAGTACACAGATACTGCCTCTGAAAATCATAGGCAATAATATCAAAGTTCTAAAGATCAAACATATTTCAGGTATTAGGCCGTTACACTCCAAGCAATAAATTTGTTAACACACCAAATCCGACAAACATGACAGAGGCAGCTACTAACGTACGGTAGATTGATAGGGAGATTACCGAACAACCCGAACCGCAGGTTGCTCTAACCCGACCCTACTCCACAAGGTAAAAACGGACCACCCAATTTATAAACAACCACCTTCCCGCGGGTGGGCAAACGTAGAAGAATGGTGGGACGACCCCAAAGCAAAACGGCTGGTGACCTCACCAGGAAAACAAGTAGAATTTAACAAGAGTAAATCAAACAACATATCACCAATCACTTAACTTCTAATAACTGCGATTTCTCGAGAAGGCCTGGCGCAGCACCCCCAGATCACTCTCCCGAGCCGTCCGCTGCCAGCCGCTTCAACGGACGCAGGAAGGCGCACCGATCTCCCGTCTCACGGCGTCGCAGCTCGCACCGGCCAGACTGATGTCGTGGGTTGACTCCTGTTGCTCTCGTGTCGACCGCGAAGTCACAACCCCTCGCTATACGCCGCGGCGCACTGGACTCACGTGGCGACCTCACATGCGCCGACGCTCAAGACGGACAAGTCATCTTGTGTCTCAGTGCGCGACCGACCAACCGATCAATCCAACCGTCAATGACCATTGCCTGAGCAGACTGGCGGCCTAACGTGCAGACTCAGATGCAGGAACTAAGCCCCGACCGGGCGACCACTCGCTGAGTTCTCTTGCTGGCGGAGTGGAAAGACTCTCATTTTGCCGGCTTTAAAGGTTGATCCGAACGACAGACATACTAGCACTCCGAACGATAGACAGACACTAACTGTCTACCAAATGCGGACGAGAGACTGACCCAGACAGTACCGACTGGCGAGCCCATAGCGCCCCTTAAATGCACGTGAACAGGCAACCTTTCCCCTTTCCCACCAGAGGGAGACACCAAAGCTGCCAGTGACACAGAGGCGATCAGAAACGGAGGGCGACTGCTTCTCACTACACGCTGCGGCGCGCTCTTCAAAACAGCAATTTTTACCACGGCTGAATACTGATGAGCAAAATTTAAAAACGAAATCTCAATAAAACTTGGACGTTACATAGAAACAACTGCTATTAGTATTGTGCAGAAAGTAACTGAAAGAAATAAACAATGAGACAAACAGAAGTGACATTATTATTCAAAGACAATAATTACAACGAAGTCACGGCAGTTGATGATTGTCCACTGGAATTACAAAAGGCGGGACACGGCCTTTATAGGGTGTGTGATCACCACGGACGGCAGTGTATGCTCTCTGACGTGTTCCCATTCTGACCACAAAGCTGGTAAGGACTTCTTGTGGTAGGGCGCTCAACTCCTCCATCAGCGCTGGTTGGTCGTTGGCGCATGTGGACCTGTTGCAGTAACTCTCCACAACGTATTCCACACATACTCAATGGGATTTAACTCGGCGAACGGGCAACCCACTCCCGTTCGCCGAATATCCTCTACTCCCAAGAGGTCCACCACCTGCGCTCTTCGATGCAGTCTCGCTCCGTCAGCCTTGAAAATGCCTCTCCTCAAGAGATGTTCATGGGTAAGTAGTACAGCGTCACAGTAATGGTGACCGGTGATGAACCGGGTTCCAAGATTTGGAGATCAGCACGACCATGTAATATTGTGCCTCTCCAGACTATACAACTGGACCATAAAAACGATCATGTGCGGGATTGGTGGACGTACCCTCATATGACGAGTTGTGGCAATACGTAATTCATCCAAGTGATCACACACCCTACTAAGAAACATGATGTGTCTTTTGTATTGTCCGGCGGACCGTCATAAGTTATCAGTAGAATTATCGCCTTTGATTAGGAGTGTCATTCGTTTCTTATCATTGCACATTTTTTTCAGTCACCTTCTGTAGTACACTGTAGCCGTTCTACCTACATACGATCCAAGTTTCATAGAGATATGTTACTTGGTACTGGAACATCATGCGAAAGTTATTTTCCTCTTTAAGTTTTGCACACCAGTGCAATTTCAGAATGTAATTGTGGCACACAGTAACAGTCAGAATATATTTATATATATGTGATAACCGACACTGTGTTCTTCGCTAATATCGTGTTTCATCAGCTTCACCCAGTCAGTATCCGATCCTAAAGCAGATAGCCAAACGAAAGCATTTAGCAAAACATAGTCACGGCAAGAGGTGTAGTACTAGAAGGTATGCTGAGAACGGTGTTGCTAGAATGTTACCGTTTTGTTCTGTCACAACGGAGATGCCTCGTGGGTTTGGATGGACTTATGTGAAGACGATGTTCTTTTTCCGAAACGCTACTGAGGAGTTTGGAGAACCAGGACTAGCGACACACTGCAGGAAAATTCTACAGATCCCAACGTTCGTCCTACCATAAACGGTCTGTTGTCAAGTGCTGGAGGCAACTGTAATGAAAACATCAGAATAGATCGGCTGGTTCTTGGAGAATGCAGTTAACTTAGCGACAACTCCTCTTCAAACCATTAGCGTCATAGCATTAAAGGGTAAAACGAAGAGATACAATCAATGACACTAACAATAGTGACGATGATGTTGATATTGGATATATTAATCAGTAAAATATGGGTAATATATTATTACTACGAAAAAATAAAAATATTAATCACAGACACAATAGCCGGCAGGAGAGGCCATGCGGTTCTAGGCGCTACAGTCTGGAACCGCGCGACCGCTACGGTCGCAGGTTCGAGTCCTGCCTCGGGCATAAATGTGTGTGATGTCCTTAGGTTAGTTAGGTTTAAGTAGTTCTAAGTTCTAGGGCACTGATGACCTAAGAAGTTAAGTCCCATAGTACTCAGAGCCATTTGAACCATTTGAACAGACGCAATAATCAACAAAATGTGCATAGTACATTATGTGTACAAAATGAAGACAATACTCTGTATTGTTGACTGATATACTATAGTAAAGGATTTCAGAAATGTCACCCTCATTACGCGTTAAATAATACTGTGTTGCGTTTTTGTCGAATGAAAGTGATTAATATAACAGAAATATGTCGCAGTAATAAAAAAGAATCAGATCTACAGAAGAAGCTGACAGGTATGGAGAAGAGGACGAAGTAATGACATAAAATTAGTAGATGAGATACAGAAAGATAAGGATGATGAAAATTATGACAGAGTTGCGTGCTGTTCATTTTTTTCCCAATAGTTCCTGATTGGCAGTAATAATAGTAATAGTAGCAGTAGCAGGTTTTGTTGTTGTCCGTCCAAATACTAGCGTGATGCAGCACTCCACTTTCCGCAAGTCTCTTCATATCTCTGTACAGACTGCAGCCTAAAATGTAGTCTGATTTTAGTTTCTCCTATCTTTCTCCACATCCAAACACACACACATCTTCACTTCATTACCAAGTTGATCATTTGTAGATGCGTCAGTTTGTGTCCTATCCTTTCGATTACTAAATTCTACCATACAGTTCTTTTCTGTAGAATTATGTACAGTGACTGTTTATTAGTTATCCGATGTACCCATCTAATCCTCTTCTGTAGCACCACATTTCAAAAACTTTTCTTCTGTCCTTGCCTGTACTGTTAATCACCGACGTTTCACTTCCTCATAAGGCTACAATCCACGTAAATAGTTTCAGACAGATTGCCTTACACTTAACATATTTCTCTTATGCAATAAGGCTTTGTCAATTGAAGACATAAAATCTATATGTGAGGCCGCAATCATATTTAACGTTTTATTCATAAGAGGTTTTCGTTCTCTATTTCATTTTATTATATTTCTTTATTTATTTAACGTAATCTGATTAGGGCCAGCATGCCCTCCCTTACATTGCATCAGGGTTTCACACGTACAATATCTTTAAGAAAACGAATGTGGGAGGAAATACGCATAATAATTTAGAAGTGATGTACAGAGCGCCGAAAGAACTAGTATTAAACGTACTAAGATTTTGTGTACATAAGAAACGGCGCTCAAAGTTTTTACGTAGTAAATGGGGTGAGTTTTGAATGGCTATTATTAAACGTACTGAGATTTTGTGTACATAAGAAACGGCACCCAAAGTTTTTGCTTAGTAAATGGGGCTATTTCGATGTACTCACAAGGGACACTCCCCATCGCACTGCCCTCAGATTTAGTGGTAAGATGGGCCAGTGGATAGGCTGAACACAGATCAAGCATGATAACTGGGAGAAGGTGTACTGAACGGTGAGAAAAAAGAAGGAAAATAGAAATAGTGAACGGTCCAATCTCATGATATGCAACATAGAGCAAGTTAGAAAAGCAACGATGTCGTGTTTGTGTGGCGACGGTGTCGGAGTGCGAAGGGGCAGATCCGTATTCGAATCTCCCTCGTGCACCATGTACAATGAGCGCCAAAGAAACTGGTATAGGCTTGCGCGTTCAAATACACAGACACACACACATCAACAAGAGTTTTGAATCATCTCGGTTCCGAGAGTTCCGGAACCTGTACAGAAAACTGGAATAGAGATCAACATAAACATCATTTCCGCCATTTTTATTGCTCATCAAAGCCATTCAGTGCACGTTGTACCACCATACAGTGAGACCTTCAAAGTTGTTGGTCCAGACTGCTGTGCACACCGGTACCTCTAATACCCAGTAGCACGTACTCTTGCATTGATGCATGCTTGTTTTCGTCGTGGCATGCTATCCACAAGTTCATCAAGTCACTGTTGGTCCAGATTGTCCCACTCCTCAACGGCGATTCGGCGTAGATCCCTCAGAGTGGTTGGTGGGTCACTTCGCCCACAAACAGCCCATTTCAATCTGTTCCACGCACGTTCGATAGGGTTCATGTCTGGAGAACATGCTGGCCTCTCTAGCCGAGCGATGTCGTTATCCTGGAGGAAGTCATTCGCAAGATGTCCACGTGGGGGCGCGAATTGTCGTCCATGAAGACGAATGCCTCGCCAAAATGCTACCAATAGGGTTGCACTATCGGTCCGAGGATAGCATTCACGTATCGTACAGCCGTTACGGCGCCTTCTATGACTACATAATGCCATCCCAAAACAGCAGGGAACCCCAACCTTACTGCACTCGCTGGACGGTGCGTCTAAGGCGTTGCCTCCAAACACTGTCTCCGACGATCGACTGGTTGGAGGCATATGCGATACTCATCGGTGAAGAGAACGTGATGCCAATACTGAGCGGTCCTTTCGGCATGTTGTTGGGCCCATCTGTACCGCGCTGCATAGTGTTGTGGTTGCAAAGATGGACCTCGCTATGGACGTCGGGAGTGAAGTTGTGCATCATGCAACCTATTGCGCACAGTTTGAGTCGTAACACGACGTCCTGTGGCTGCACGAGAAGCATTATTCAACATGGTGGCGTTTTGTCAGGGTTCCTCCGAGCCATAATCCGTAGCTAGCGGTCATCCACTCAGTAGTCCTGAGCGAGGCTTGTCATCGGTAGTTCCTGTCTCTCTGTATCTCCTCCATGTCCGAAGAACATCGCTTTGGTTCACTCCGAGACACCTGGACACTTCCCTTGTTGAGAGACCTTCCTGGCACAAAGTAACAATGCGAATGCGATCGAACCGCAGTATCGACCGTCTAGGCATGGTTGAACTACAGACAACCCAATCAGTGTACCTCCTTCCTGGTGGAATGACTGGAACTGATCAGCTATCGGACTTCCTCCGACTACTAGGTGCTGCTCATGCATGGTTGTTTACATCTTTGGGCGGGTTTAGTGACATCTCCGAACAGTCAAAGGGACTGTGTCTGTGTGTCACAGACACAATATCCAAAGTAAACGTCTGTCTTCAGGAGTTCTGGGAATCGGGGTGATGCAAAACTTCTTTTATTGTGCGGAATGCGGCGCTGCGGTAGGCAACGCCTATATAAGACAAAAAGAGTCTGGCGCAATTGTTAGATCGGTTACTGCTACTACAGTGGCAGGTTATCAAGATTTAAGTGAGTATGAACGCCATGTTATATATAGTCGGCGCATGAGCGATGGGACAGCATCTCTGAGGTAGGGATGAAGTGGGGATTTTCCCGTAAGACCATTTCACGAAAGTTTCGTGAATATCAGGAATCCGGTAAACACCGAATCTCCGACATCGCTACGGGCAGAAGAAGGTCCTGCAAGAACGGGACCAGCGACGATTGTAGAGCATCATTGAACATGACAGATGTGCAACATTCCGCAAAATTGCTGCAGATTTCGATGCTGGGCCATCAACGAGTGTCAGCATTCAACGAAACATCATCGATATGGGCTTTCGGACACAACGCATTACGTCTCCTTTGGGCATGTCAACACCGAAGCTGGACTGTTGGTGACTGGAAACACGTTGCCTGATCGGAAGAGTCTCGTTTCAAATTGTATCGAGAGGATGGACGTGTAGGGTTACGGAGACAACCTCATGAATCCAAGGACTCGGCATATCAGGAGGGGACTGCTCAAGCTAGTGGAGGCTGTGTAACGGTGTGGGGCGTGTGCAGTTGGAGTGAGATGAGACCGCTAATACATCTACATACCTCTGACAGGTAATACGTACACAAGCGCCCTGTCTGATCAGCTGCATCCATTCATGTCCATTGTGCATTCCGACAGACCTGGGAAATTCCAGCAGAACAATGTGACACCCCATACGTCCATAATTGCTATAGAGTCGCTTCAGTAACACTCTTCCATCGGTCACCAAACTCCCCAGACATTAATATTGCTGAACATATCTGGTATTTTCAAACTTGCGGGAATACAGCCAGGTAATATTTACGGCGATCGCTGTGAATATTACCTGGCTGACTTCTCGTAAGTTGTTTAAAAATTGTATACGCCGGGAGAAACTCGGCCTCATATCTGGGATTCCTTGTAACGTACTGTTAAGAAGAGATCTCCACCCCCTCGTACTATTACGGATTTATGGACAACCCTGCAAGGTTCATGGTGTCAGTTCCGTCCAGCACTACTTCAGACATTAATCGGGTCCATCCCACGTCCTGTTGTGGCACTTCTGCGCGCTCGCGAGGGCCCTAAAAGACATCAAGCAGGTGTACCACATTCTTTGGCGCTTTAGTATACTTTTTTTTACAAAATTATGAACCGTCCGTCCGCTCATTGACGTGTATGCTCGCTGTATTTAAATTTGTGTCTAGTGTCGTAGTGAAACGTCAATTTGCAACAGCGAAGTGTAAGGAAAAGGCCTCCAAATCTAGTTGTTCTATCCAAGTACCGCGTGTTACGACTCTTGCGTTCAGTTTTGTAAGTTTTGACTTTAGAATTTCTTTGCTGTAACACCAGTTTCTTTGTTGTTTTCATTCCTGTAAGACATCTATGCGGCATCTCTCCTGCTCTCCCTGTTCATCACATTTACTTGCGACGGTAATATATTCTTCCCATATGACTCATGTATTATATACCGAGCGAGGTGGAGCAGTGGTTAGCACACTGGACTCGCATTCGGGAGGACGACGGTTCAATCCCGTCTCCAGCCATCCTGATTTAGGTTTTCCGTGATTTCCCTAAATCGTTTCAGGCAAATGCCGGGATGGTTCCTTTGAAAGGGCACGGCCGATTTCCTTCCCAATCCCTCCCTAACCCGAACTTACGCTCTGTCTCTAATGACCTCGTTGTCGACGGGACGTTAAACACCAACCACCACAACCACCACATATATTATAAAGAGTGTATAGTAAGGCAGTTCCGAAGGCTGCAGAACGAGAACAGACACGTCTATCACCGGATAATACTGTGACCAAAAAAAAAAAAAAAAAAAAAAATAGAGGTACGAGGGGGATTTGAACATCTGAACACGGATGTCCTGCTTTGCAGTCCAAAACTGTGACAACACGACCACCACGCCGTGGTTCTTCTAATTCGTTCGATGTTGAACATATTCAGCTTGGACCGTTCACTGTGTCTGTTTCGCTTCTTTTTTAACAGTTCAGTACACCGTCTTCCTGTTTTCATGACTGGTCTGTTTTCAGTTTTTGATGGGCTATTCACTGGGCCATTTTACCACTAAATCTGAGGGGGGTTGTGATGGTGAGTCTCCCTTTTCAGGGACCGAGTGAGAAGGCGCAGCGGTTAACACACTGGACTCGCGTCCAGATGGACGACGGTTCAAACCTGCATTAGGCCATCGTGATTTAAGTTTCCCGTGATTTCCCTAACTTGCTTCGGGCAAATGCCGAGATGGTTCCTTTTCAAAGCGCACGGCCGCTACAAGTCACTTTTTTATTTTTGTTTTATGTTTAATCTAACATAATAAAAAGCGTTTCGAACATGTTCTGTTCATCTTCAGGCGTTTATGCATACATAAAGAGAAAAGTTACTTAAAAATAAACCATCTTAAACTAGGTTAACATAGGACACTTTGTCAATTTTCTGTTACAGTAGTGGCTCGTGTGGCATTTGAGGCAGGGGGAGGGGGGAGAGGGGTTTATTTTTAAGTAACATTTCTCTTTATGTATGTATAAACTCCTGAAGATGAACAGAACATGTTCAAAACGCGTTGTATTATGTTAGATTAAACATAAGACAAAAAATAAAAAAGTGACTGGTTGTATAAATTACAAATAAATAATTATCCCACACAGTCACGGTTCATAAACGTAGCCACTATGGCCGAAAACAAATAGAATTCAATATTACTGCACTGTAGACTTAAGATTTTCGGTCTCTCTGACCTCAAGTTACATGTTCCGTTACTAGTCCATCTTCAGGGGAAATTATCTAAGGGTATTTGCAAGTATTCAGAGAGAATTCTGTATGCCATGACCAAGGTTCGGAAGACGGGCCCTTAATTCTAGCCGGCCGGAGTGGCCGAGCGGTTCTAGGCGCTACAGTCTGGAACCGCGCGACCGCTACGGTCGCAGGTTAGAATCCTGCCTCGGGCATGGATGTGTGTGATGTCCTTAGGTTAGTTAGGTTTAAGTAGTTCTAAGTTCTAGGGGACTGATGACCTCAGAAGTTAAGTTCCATAGTGCTCAGAGCCATTTGAACCATTTGAACCTTAATTCTAACGCTGCGTGAGACTAAGGCAGAAGTTGAGTAGATTGTCGCTTATGCCTGTCGACTCGGTCGTTTCCGGTCAGGGTCTCTTACCTCAAACTGATACATTTACCGCCGCGCGGGATTAGCCGAGTGGTTTAAGGCGCTGCAGTCATGGACTGTGCGGCTGGTCCTGGCGGAGGTTCGAGTCCTCCCTCGGGTATGGGTGAATGTGTTTGTCCTTAGGATAATTTAGGTTAAGTAGTGTGCATGCTTAGTGACTGATGACGTTAGCAGTTAAGTCCCATAAGACTTCACGCACATTTGAAGATTTGATACATTTACCCTTCTCCGTCATCCCCTAAATTTTGTAACATAGTCATGTAATCATCCTTATGTGCGCGTAACTTACTTTCTAAAGTCCCTATGTGCATTATAACAGTAAGACAATACGTTTTCGATTTTTTGAAATGCATAATTTTAATTTTTTTTGTACTTTTAACATTGCAGCATGATTTTACATTTCAGCATATTTAAAGTAAGTCGCCAATTTTGCATTTCTTTGAAATCTCATCAGTATCGGACGAGATGTGTGTAACTTTTTTCAAGTAGTATTTCATTATACAGGTTGTCTGGGCTAGAGGTATACAAAACATTTTTTTATTTTTCAGTACCTATTAAGGTTTATAACTGTATTTGCGCAACGTTGTACACACGAGCTCAAATACTTTTGTGTGTGGTGGTTCAAAGTGGCTCCGTTTGTATATTGACATATATCACAACGGTACTCCACCTCTCGCCTCATGTGCATAAGCGTGACAGATGTTGTGGCCTCTACTGTGGTGTAGATCCAACGCCTCAGATCTGCGAGATCTCGGACCTTTGTTCTGTAAACAATGTCCCTGATAAGGCCCCACTCACAGAAGTCCAGCGGAGTCAGATGGGGAGGTCGAGGGACACATGCAATGCGACCTTCCCTTCACGTCCAGCGCTCATGAAACGTCTAATGGGGCAATGTGGTAACATCCTCTTGATAGTGTGGTGTGTGGAAACCATCCTGCTGCACAATGACGTTGGAAGGCATCTCTGTGAGTGCATAGTTCGCCAGCATATGGAGATAGGTGTGCCCTTTCAATGCGGACCTCACTAAAAATGGAGCAGTAAAACCATGTTTGTGAAATCACAGCTACACATAAAGTTTTGGTGTGCTTCTTTCGTACTCATTCACTTCTCCTGGAAACTCACTTCCTCATATTTGACAGTTATGCCGGCAAACTTTGCGACAGACGTGGAAGGTAGATTCATCATTGGACAGCACTGCATTAAGGTATTCATTTTTTTCGTCTGTACGAGGCAACATTTCAGCAGAAAAATCACATCGTCTGCGGTAATCCGCAGGCTTAACGTGATGCAAAAGTTGGAGTTTTTAAGCACGCAGCCGGAGACTTCCTTGCACAGTTCCGTGCATTGTCGAACGGGGGCGGCTAGGTTCTTACTAGCCTATCCGATGGGTTAAGTGGGCTTTTATCGAATGCTTCGCGCACACGTTCCACGGTCTCTTCATCACATGCGTATTTGGATGTTTTCGAACATTTGAAATCAAATTTCCCGTTTTTCAAAGAGTTCTGTCCGACTGATAAATGGATTTACTTGTTGAACGATCCACGCCGATGAACGCGTGTTACCGATTTTAACTCTTATAACCATAAAACACACACTGCACCTTTCGTTGTGGCGTCCACATGCCAGGAATACGTCTGCCTGCTGAACAGTAAGCATTTGTGCGCATGCACCATACGACTCAGCGCTGTTCATGGACCGGTGAGGGTCACTTCTTGGAGAGTGTGTCTACTGACTGCAAATTTACCCAACAACATAAGATGTCGAGCTCCTTCATTATAAGCATTTGTCTGCGTACACCTCTAGCGCGGACAACCTGCACATAGAGCGTATCATGAAGAAACTGACAGCGATGGAGGTATACTATAATGTTATTTGGCTCAAATTTCATGCATGGGCAGTGGTTGGAAACGTGATACGTGCGTGATGGGACATTGGCAAAGTTTGCTGCTGATGTAAAGCGACATCGCCAGTATGGTCCAAGATGTATAGGTCTAGTAGGAACAGTGCTATGGGCTTTATGATCACCTGACCTCTATGCTCTGAATGTTTCCGTGTGGTGCAATCTCAGAAGTGAAGCGTACAGATCCCCCGTTGATACCCCTAAAAAAACTGGAGCACCGAATTATACGGTCTTGTCAGAACTTAGGAGATGAAACTAGTAACTCTGCTAACTGCGGTACGCGAGGACCAAACTTTTCCTGACTTCCTTTAACGAGTGTACAGTCAACTGTGACGTGTAACGTACTGAAGGGGTACTGTAAATTGTTTTGTTAATGTGGGACATAGCTGTAATTTGAGCACAGTTATATGGATACTTAATCCGAAAGTATATATTTCAAATACATTTATTTGATTTTACTAGGGCAATAGTTCATACTAAAATCAATGGTGGTTCGTTTGCGGACCTATTTTTACTGGAACATCGTTAGCTGTATTACTATACTTTCACCGCTTTCATTTTTCGCTGTTAATGATGATACACACCTTGTATATATGCATCACTTGCAGGAACTGAGGGTATCATTGATATAGTCTGTCAAGTCATTTGCATACAAAATTAAAAGAATTATTAAAGATACATTTTCCCATGACACGCCCCAAGTTATTTCTGCAACTGTAGATGACTCTCCATTCGGCATAAAATGCTGTGTTTGAGGCGGCGGCTTGTTCCAGGCCTTATCTCACATAGTATCATGCTTTGATTACGCGATTAGTACACTCCTGGAAATTGAAATAAGAACACCGTGAATTCGTTGTCCCAGGAAGGGGAAACTTTATTGACACATTCCTGGGGTCAGATACATCACATGATCACACTGACAGAACCACAGGCACATAGACACAGGCAACAGAGCATGCACAATGTCGGCACTAGTACAGTGTATATTCACCTTTCGCAGCAATGCAGGCTGCTATTCTCCCATGGAGACGATCGTAGAGATGCTGGATGTAGTCCTGTGGAACGGCTTGCCATGCCATTTCCACCTGGCGCCTCAGTTGGACCAGCGTTCGTGCTGGACGTGCAGACCGCGTGAGACGACGCTTCATCCAGTCCCAAACATGCTCAATGGGGGACAGATCCGGAGATCTTGCTGGCCAGGGTAGTTGACTTACACCTTCTAGAGCACGTTGGGTGGCACGGGATACATGCGGACGTGCATTGTCCTGTTGGAACAGCAAGTTCCCTTGCCGGTCTAGGAATGGTAGAACGATGGGTTCGATGACGGTTTGGATGTACCGTGCACTATTCAGTGTCCCCTAGACGATCACCAGTGGTGTACGGCCAGTGTAGGAGATCGCTCCCCACACCATGATGCCGGGTGTTGGCCCTGTGCGCCTCGGTCGTATGCAGTCCTGATTGTGGCGCTCACCTGCACGGCGCCAAACACGCATACGATCATCATTGGCACCAAGGCTCTCATCGCTGAAGACGACACGTCTCCATTCGTCCCTCCATTCACGCCTGTCGCGACACCGCTGGAGGTGGGCTGCACGATGTTGGGGCGTGAGCGGAAGACGGCCTAACGGTGTGCGGGACCGTAGCCCAGCTTCATGGAGACGGTTGCGAATGGTCCTCGCCGATACCCCAGGAGCAACAGTGTCCCTAATTTGCTGGGAAGTGGCGGTGCGGTCCCCTACGGCACTGCGTAGGATCCTACGGTCTTGGCGTGCATCCGTGCGTCGCTGCGGTCCGATCCCAGGTCGACGGGCACGTGCACCTTCCGCCGACCACTGGCGACAACATCGATGTACTGTGGAGACCTCACGCCCCACGTGTTGAGCAATTCGGCGGGACGTCCACCCGGCCTCCCGCATGCCCACTATACGCCTTCGCTCAAAGTCCGTCAACTGCACATACGGTTCACGTCCACGCTGTCGCGGCATGCTACCAGTGTTAAAGACTGCGATGGAGCTCCGTATGCCACGGCAAACTGGCTGACACTGACGGCGGCGGTGCACAAATGCTGCGCAGCTAGCGCCATTCGACGGCCAACACCGCGGTTCCTGGTGTGTCCGCTGTGCCGTGCGTGTGATCATTGCTTGTACAGCCCTCTCGCAGTGTCCGGAGCAAGTATGGTGGGTCTGACACACCGGTGTCAATGTGTTCTTTTTTCCATTTCCAGGGGTGTATATCAAACTTTCACTTCTTCATTTTGCTAGTAATGTCAAAAAAAAAGGAACCAAACCCCGCCTGAACAGCACACGAAGGCCGAACGGTACCGACCGGCTGCCGTGTCTTCCTCATACCACAGGCGCCACTGGATGTGTATTGGAGGGGCGCGTGTCGGCGTACCGCTCTCCCGGCCGTAAGTCAGTTTACGAGACCGGAGGCGCTACTTCTCAGTCAGTTTGCCTCACAAGGGCTGAGTGCAGCCCGCCTGCCAGCAGCGCTCGTCAGACCAGATGGCCACCCACCTTAGTCACCCATCCTAATGTTAGCCCAACCGGACAGTGCTTAACTTCGGTGATTTGACGGGAACCTGTGTTACCAATGCGGCAAGGCCGTTGGCTGTGCTAGTAATTTAGATCGGTAATAATACGGGAATTTGGGTTCATCCTCACTTCTGATGACGTTCAGTTTTCTTTGTTCGTATCTTGGCTCGGCACACGGATTTCCTCTAAGTGTGGAACAGCAACCTTCTCACGTCTTGCAGAGGCAAACTCAGTCAAGCCCTGTTTTCCTCAGCACCTGGCTTTCCTAGAAGACAGCTCTGAAGCGAGCAGCGACCAACGGACTATCCACTGGCTACGTCTTGTCAACGGAAAGTCAACTCAAACTAGTCGGCCGGAATGGCCGTGAGGTTCTGGACGCTACAGTCTGGAACCAAGCGACCGCTACGGTCGCAGGTTCGAATCCTGCCTCGGGCATGGATATGTGTGATGTCCTTAGGTTAGTTAGGTTTAATTAGTTCTAAGTTCTAGGCGACTGATGACCTCAGAAGTTAAGTTGAACCATTTTTGAACTCAGGCTAACTTTTCCTCAAAATAGAAACCAGTACTTGACGGTTGGTGGGGTTGAGACCTATCCGTCGTTACAGCCATAGACGGGCGATTTTGACAATCCACAGTAATACTTCCCACTGTGTTTGCTCCGTGGCTCCGTCTTGCTAGGCCAAAATTATTGCCTCGGGTGTTCTGTGGGAACGAGGTTTGTAGTCTTCCAAAAATTGCAAAATTTCCCATCGTGAAGTATCGAACGTGATAATCTTCGTTGGCTAGAGAAACTACGATTTTCATTGGCTAGCGCATGTTACATTATATGATGGGAGACAGGGAAACAGTTTCCACACCTGGAATTGGTGGTTCACTTAGGTCCCTTTGCTGATTGGTCTCGGAGGGGTTTTTGGAAGTGCTGTTCCGAAGTGTGGAGGAAGTCTTGCTGGAGAGCAGTTGGTTGCTAGGGGAGCTGAAAACGCTTCGAATCAGTAGAAGTTTGGACTTGGGCCTTCTGCCAAGTCATTCCGGTGTTATAGTTCAATTTTTACACGACTTACAGAGTTTATTCAGCCTCATCAGTATCGACAAGATGATGAACTCAGTTTCACAGAGTCAACCTACGCCCAGTGACGTACCCCATTTATGACACTGAAGGTTGAAGAAAGGAAAGGAAAGATAAGGAACTTGTATGTGTACTGTAATATTGCTGGTTTAGTTGTGGAGTATCTATGCGGGCAGCCGCGTCTAGAGAGTCGAGCGCGGGACACGGAACTGTTATGTTGTGCTGTGGATAGCTCTGTATGTAAGAACTTTTGTGAGTATGGAAGTTGACGTGTTGCTACAAGTGCTATTATAGTAATGATATATGGAAATGGTTCAGAGGAAAGTGCGTCAAGATGCAGTGCCGCCAATAACGTATTTATGTATACTCTCGTTTTGTGTCGCACAGCATCGATCATCCGCGCCGTGTTCGGTCTCCCGGCATGAATTAATGTGAATCAACAAAAATTAGTTACCATAAAAGAGTGCAGTCAAGTGCCAGTGTCCTGTAGCGAGCGTGAGGACGTGCGTTCGGTCATCGTTCCGCATTTATCAACAATCAGCCACGCCGCGACGGTTAAGCGTACGCTCGTAAAAGTGATAACTAAGAAACTGAAAAATTAACTTTACGAACAGTGTTATATCATTACTAGTGTCAAGGAGCACTATTACCAGATATCTGTATCTGTGATGTGTGACGAGTGTAAGAACTTTCGTTCGATCATTCAGCTTCCGCACCATCAGCATCACCCGCGTCGTGTCGGTTACGCGTACGCTCGTCCGTATGATATTTTGGACTGTTAATCATCAAGATTGTTAATTGGGATAAACATTTACGATTTGGAGTGTAAACAGTGCAACCTGTGTTTTCAAAATGGCTCTGAGCACTATGCGACTTAACTTCTGAGGTCATCAGTCGCCTAGAACATAGAACTAATTAAACCTAACTAACCTAAGGACATCACACACATCCATGCCCGAGGCAGGATTCGAACCTGCGATCGTAGCGGTAGCTCGGTTCCAGACTGTAGCGCCTAGAACCGCACGGCCACTACGGCCGGCTGTGGTTTCCATATCGTCTCAGAATATAGATGTTCATACCAGACATAGGACAGTGTTTTGTTTTAACGTTGAGTGGCTCCCCTAAACACGCTTGCATGTTTCGATACATAATTTCAGGCAAGCCCACAGCAGTGTGGTGCAGGACAATACGACCGCCGCGGGATTATCAGATACGTGGTGTGGACAGGGCGCAAGGTCAAGGAACAGTCAACTAATCGACAATCAGTTTAACGTACCCCACCCATTTGTACCCCCAGGCGTGTTACAAACTGACAACATCAGCTGCATCGGGAATCTGTGCACAATCGCCGGCAACGAATGAAAATGTGTGCCAAACTACGATTCAAACTCAGCATCTCCTGCTTACTAGTTAGTTGCGTTAACGACTGCGTCATCCACAGACGGAGTTTATCGCAAATGCGCAGACCATCACGGAACGCTACGCGTCCCACTTAGCGGAAAGAACAGACGCCACGCATTCATATCATTGATTCACATCGATGGGTAATGAATCAATAATCTACATTGCGGATGCACATTTTGTTCGAGGCTCTGAGCACTATGGGACTTAACATCTATGGTCATCAGTCCCCTAGAACTCAGAACTACTTAAACCTATCTGACCTAAGGACATCACACAACACCCAGTCATCACGAGGCAGAGAAAATCCCTGACCCCGCCGGGAATCGAACCCTTTTAGACATGTCAGAAAGAATGGACGCCACGCATGCATACGCGTATACGAACGTTGTTCAGCAGCTCTAACGCCTCAGCGGTCGACGCCATCACCCACGGCTACATTTGCTGCGGCCCACTGTGAGACTGCAGATTGCGATGCGCACTTTCAGTTTCAGGTTCTGCGGCAAGGTGGAGCACACGAGGCTTAACGTCAATCTACTGCTCAGTTAGTGTGTCTGAGGTACGTGGAATCGTGCATGTTTTTTCCACAAGCCACTTTTTCTTTTCCTGGGGCTTTTCAATGGCTAACCACGCATGAACCAATTAATTGATGCTGTTATCAGATGTAGGTCTCGCCACTATTATAATGACTTTTCAATACTTTATTTCCTAATTCTGTTCCGATTGTAGACTCGGTTGATCTATTACTGATTTGATTCCTCTTCTGGCACGTTAGAAATTATTACGCGTGTGTCCGTAAATTGCTTCTGGCTACCATTTCAGTCGCCTTATCTAGTGTGGTGCTGGTGGTGACCGTTTGTCATTAATTATTCAATTAACATCTCGTTAAATAGCTCTTTTGATTCTAATCTATTCTTCATGGTGAAGCAGTAACTGTCGAAAATCTTCACGGTGAATGACAACAGCCAAACAGTTGCAGGATAAAGATTTATTGAAATCCTTTACCACGGTTTCGGTATACCTAAATATACCTTCATCAGGAGCAAAAATACACTAAAATCACATCCTGCAGTGGAGATACATAAAACAATCATGCCTAAGGCGTCGTCAGTAGTTAAAATATCACCTCCATTTGTACAGCATAATTATGAGTAGAAGGTCGATGTGAACACGGCATATAATCAGTACTAAGCCTGTGAATCTATTCATGAAATCTTCTGATGTTCTTAGTTGTTTCATGAATAAAAATAAAATGTTATCAGGTCTAATTCTCTAGTTTAGAAATTATCAGATTACCCAACATACTGATTGGCCAAGTTCTCTAACCATCTGCCAGTTTTAGGTACTAAATTTCAGCGTTTCTTATCCGTGTAGTCCACGTGCTTTTTGGGTGTATTTTATCATTTCTCGGGCAACAGCCTTGCCGCCGTGGATACACCGGTTCCCGCCAGATCACCGAAGTTAAGTGCTGTCGGGAGTGGCAGGCATTTGGATGGGTGACCACCCGGGCCGCCATGCGCTGTTGCCATTTTTCGGGGTGCACTCAGCCTCGTGATGCCAATTGAGGAGCTACTCGACCGAACAGTAGCGGCTCCGGTCAAAGAAAACCGTCATAATGACCGGGAGAGCGGTGTCCTGACCACGCGCCCCTCCTATCCGTATCCTCATCTGAGGATGATACGACGGTCGGATGGTCCCGATGGTCCACTTGTGACCTGAAGACGGAGTGCTGTGCTTATCATTTCTCGGGATTTGGTTAGACAGATTAGCAAGATTTGGCCATTTCCATATCCACTGCCCTGTGAATTCGTTAAGGCAGTGTGTATGCTCACAGAACATCGACTTTCGGCACTGCCTTTCTTACCAATAAATCCTCAGTCTACTTACAAATTTCATTTCATTTTACTTTTATTAATAAGCGTTATTGTGGTGTTGTGGTAAATGCTTTTTGTAAGTTAGAGAAAATTGTATTCACCTGATTTCCTTGACCTGTGGCTTACAATATTCATCTTACAATGAAGTGACAACGGTAATGGGAAACGTCCTTACATTGTGTAGGATCTCGTTTTGCTCGGTGTAGTGCAGGAACTCGACGTGGGTGGGCTCAATAAGTTGTTGGAAGTCTCCTGCAGAAATAGTGAGGCGCTCTGCCTCTTTAACGCCCGTAACTGCGAAGATGTTGCCAGTGCAGGATTTTGTACACGAAATGACCTCTCGATTATGTCCCATAATCGTTCGATCGATATCCAACGAGACAGTTGGTAAAATTATTCACTCGATTTGCCCAGAATGTTCTTCAGACCAGTCGCGAACAACTGTGGCCTGGTGACATGGCGCATCGTCTTTTGGGAACTTGAAATCCATGAACGACTGCAAACGGTGTCCAAATAGCCGAACATAACCATTCCACGTCAATGATCTGTTCAGTTGGACCAGAGGGTCCAGTCCATGCCATGTACACACAGCCCGTACCGTTACGGAGGCACCATCGGATTGCACAATGCCTTATTGACAACGTCGATCCACAGCTTCGAAGGGTCTGAGCCACACTAACTCTACCACCAGCTCATACCCACTGAAATCGGGACTCTTTCGACCTGGTCACGGTTTTCCAGTCGTCTAGGGACCAACCGATATCGTCACGACCCCAGGAGAGCTGCTACAGGCGATGTCGTACTATTAGCAAAGGCAATCGCGTCGGTTGACTGATACATAGCCCATTAACGCCACGTTTCACGCACTGACCTAACGAATAAGTCTGCCGTAACTTCTGTGGTTATTTCACGCAGTGTTGCATGTCTGTTAGCAGTAACAACTCTATGAAACACCGCCGCTCTCAGTCATCAAGTGAAGGCTGTCGGCCACTGGGCTGTCCGTTGTGAGACGTAATGCCCAAAATTTGTATTGCCGGCACGTTCTTGACACTGTGGATCTCGGAATACTTAATTCCCTAACGATCTTCGAAATGGAATGTCCCAAGCGTCTGGTTCCAAGTACCATTTCGCACTCACAGTCTGTAAATTAGCTCCGTGGGGCCATAACCACGTCGGAAATCTTTTAATAAGGGTCACCTGAGTACAAATGACAGCTCCGCCAATGAACTGCCCTTTTATACCTTGTGTACGCGATACTACTGCAAGCTGTATATGCGCGTGTCGCTATCCCATGACTTTGGCACCGCGGTGCAAAACTCATTTCAAAACACTACTGTACGAATTTTCGTTTGCTCTGGCGAACTTGTAACGCGTGAGTGTTCTTTCATTGACAAAACGGTGAATGTACACTACTGGCCATTAAAATTGCTACACCAGGAAGAAATACAGATAATAAACCGGTATTCATTGGTCAAATATATTATACTAGAACTGACATGTGATTACATTTTCACGCAATTTGGGTGCATAGATCCTGAGAAATCAGTACCCAGAACAACCACCTCTGGCCGTAATAACGGCCTTGATACACCTGTGCATTGAGTCAAACAGAGCTTGGATGGCGTGTATAGGTACAGCTGCCGATGCAGCTTCAACACGATACGACAGTTCATGAAGAGTAGTGACCGGCGTATTGTGACGAGCCAGTTGCTCGGCCACCATTGACCAGACGTTTTCAATTGGTGAGAGATCTGGAGAATGTGCTGGCCAGGGCAGCAGTCGAACATTTTCTGTATCCAGAAAGGCCCGAACGGGACTTGCAACATGCGGTCGTGCATTATCCTGCTGAAATGTAGGGTTTCGTAGGGATTGAATGAAGAGTAGAGCCACGGGTCGTAACATATCTGAAATGTAACGTCCACTGTTCAAAGTGCCGTCAATGCGAACAAAAGGTGACCGAGACGTGTAACCAATGGCACCCCTTACCAGTACGGCGATGACGAATACACGCTACCAATGTGCGTTCACCGCGATGTCGCCAAACACGGATGCGACCATCATGATGCTGTGAACAGAACCTGGATTCATCCGAAAAAATGACGTTTTGCCATTCGTGCACCCAAGTTCGTCGTTGAGTACACCATCGCAGACGCTCCTGTCTGTGATGCAGCGTCAAGGGTAACCGCAGCCATGGTCTCCTAGCTGATCTGATAGTCTATGCTGCTGCAAACGTTGTCGAACTGTTCGTGCAGATGATTGTTGTCTTGCAAACGTCCCCATCTGTTGACTCAGGGATCGAGACGTGGCTGCACGACCCGTTACAGCCATGCGGATAAGATGCCTGTCATCTCAACTGCTAGTGATACGAGGCCGTTGGGATCCAGCACGGCGTTCCGTATTACCCTCCCGAACCCACCGATTCCATATTCTGCTAACAATCATTGGATCTCGACCAACGCGAGCTGCAATGTCGCGACACGATAAACCGCAATCGCGATAGGCTACAGTCCGACCTTTATCAAAGTCGGAAACGTGATGGCATGCATTTCTCCTCCTTACACGAGGGAATCATAACAGCGTTTCACCAGGCAACGCCGGTCAACTGCTGTTTGTGTATAAGAAATCGGTTGGAATCTTTCCTCATGTCAGCACGTTGTAGGTGTCGCCACCGGCGCCAACCTTGTGTGAATGCTCTGAATAGCTAATCATTTGCATATCACAGTATCTTCTTCCTGTCGGTAAAATTTCGCGTCTGTAGCACGTCATCTTCGTGGTGTAGCAATTTTAATGGCCAGTAGTGTATATTATGAGACGTCAATGGCCAGGTGGGCCTCTTGTTAGCCTATGGAGAGTTGGACTGCTAAAACTTGACTGGTCATTGCCTCAAAATGACGTGTAGATGTTGTCTTTCTGTATGAAGGATTTATTTTAATGAATGATAGGTTTATGGTGGTTCCTTTTTCTGAGGGCAGTCGTGCCTGGTCTTCAATTTTTGTTTGTGTATTTGGCAAGAAAATGATCAGGTAATGTGGTGCAATTATATCATATTTGTAGTTTCTTAGGTCTCAGTCTTATCGTGCTTTGTAGTTCTGAAAGGAAATGACTGCGGATGTTGCTTATAAGGGTCAAAATATTTTATCGCATTGATGCAATATCTGTGTCTGACCCTTATGTACAAAGATTCGTTATCGCTGAGGGAAAATATATTTTCCGTGAGCTGCTTCCGCACATTTCATAATGTGATAACAACAATCAAACTGCATTAGCTGACTCGTCCACAAGTCAGTCGGACGTCATAGTAGTTGGCTGGAGATCGTCAAGCGAGCATGTTACCCGAGAACGTACCGTTTTCGGTGGGTAGTTCTTTCGTGTTGTGCGGCGATGGGATTGTCAAAACGCCTCAGAGGTTGATGACACGTATCCCTGAGATACGAATGATGCTTGCCAGGTTCTTTACTTACATAATATGAAATGCAGAAGAACATGATAATGCAGCACGAGGAAGCGCTGGTCATTGGTCTCTGAGGTTCTCGTGTGAAGTGATGTGAGAGTGATTGTGTGTGTGTGTGGGGGGGGGGGGAGGGGTGGTGGGAGGAGAGGTGGAGGGGGGGGGGGGGGGACGGCAGACCGCTGGAGCCGGCGCCGGTCGGCAGGGTCAGGGTCCTCGACTGTGACAGCAGATGCTATCGCGTCCCGCATGTAAATACCGCGGCCAGTCCTACGCTCCAAACAGGACCGAATCGATGCGATTTAATTTTTCCGGGTCGTGTAGCGAGCAAAAACACAAGCTCGCCTGTTGGAAATTGGAAGAGCTGTACTGTAGGGTCTCTGCTGTGGTGGGGAGTGGGGACGGGGAGAAAAGAGCTGTCAGACAGTGGGAGGCGGAGTGGGAAGCGGAGGGGAAGGGGCGCACACGGACGGGTTTGGCAGATCGCGTTGGCAGCGCAGAGCGCGAATAAAACATGCGCCGCCCGGGCCAGGAGTGCCAACTGTCCTGTCGAGAAACACGCGCGCGCACTGTAAAATTTATACATTTTCGCCCACGTCGTTCCCGTGCCGGCCGCAGCCACTCCGCCAGTGGCAGCGGCTCTCGGAAAGGGATTAGGAGCCACTCTGCTGACGAGGGCCGACTGCCTCCATTAGATTACTTCAGATCAGCCTCCGTTACAATATCAGTCGAATCTGCGTGGTAGGCACTAGTGAATTCCCGGAAATCGAATACGCGCTTGGTAGCTGGAAGACGGATTAGTATACTTCGTTTGAGAGCGTACACAAAGCAGACGGATAATCATACAAAACGCACAGGATTAGTACGTGACGGAACAGCTATATGATTGGGATGTACGGTAGTGATGTGAACAACTGAATGAAAACTTCAATGGATTGAAAACGACAGCCAACTAACTGCAAAATACATGTTTATTAAACCTCAACGGTTTTAACATGTCTTCATCAGGTAGTATTCTACCTATTAACAAATATTACGACACTATGTATTTAACAGAGATGGTTTCATTAAAATAAACAAAATTACAGGAAATATTTACAAATAACTGTAATGAAGCAGACTGACGTAGAATTACATATTATCTATATCCGACGTGCGAGTCGTAGACTCTGTCTAGAACATGTGCGTGTACCTCACTTAATCATCATTTAAAGCACATGATTTAAAACTAGTAACACTCTACTATAGGGCTTTATCTTGAAAATTTTCTATTTTTTATTATTCATGTTTTATTTTTTTATGTCTGAAGTGTGTTTTCTTCTGCTTACAACATCGTGATTTTTAGGCTCATATACACTTCTTACTGAGGCTTCGTTTAGTCATTATTTTCCTGAGTATTTTATAACAAACCCTTCTTCCAGCATATGTCTTCACACAGCATGCTTTTATCAGTAGAATCAGGTAGTACAGTGCTTCACAAGTGCTTATCTACCTCCGTCTCCTTTCCCACTCCTAGTTCCAAAATTAGCACCTCATTCTTAATATTTACATTTTCTCCATCACAATGTGTCTGCCCTTTCACAGTACTTCCTCATGTCAGTGGTCAACTTAGTACTTCAAGTATTGGTCCTCTTATACGGCAAGGGGTCAAATATAGGGGGCGAAAGGCTATTTACAATTTGTACAGAAACCAGATGGCAGTTATAAGAGTCGAGGGGCATGAAAGGGAAGCAGTGGTTGGGTAGGGAGAGAGACAGGGTTGTGGCCTATTCAATCTATATATTGAGCCAGCAGTAAAGGAAACAAAAGAAAAATTTGGAGTAGGAATTAAAATCCATGGAGAAGAAATAAAAACTTTGAGCTTTGCCGATGACATTGTAATTCTGGCAGAGACAGCAAAGGACCTGGAAGAGCAGTTGAAAGGAATGAACAGTGTCTTGAAAGGAGGATACAAGATAAACATCAATAAAACCCAAACGAGGATACTGGAATGTAATCTAATTAAATCAGGTGATGCTGAGGGAATTAGATTAGGATATGAGACATTTAAAGTAGTAGATGACGTTTGCTGTTTAGGGAGCAAATTAACTGATGATGGTCGAAGTAGAAAGGACATAAAATCTATACTGCCAATGGCAAGAAAAGCGTTTCTGAAGAAGAGAAATTTGTTAACATGGAGTATAGATTTAAGTGTCAGGAAGTCTTTTTTTCTAAAAGTATTTGAATGGAGTGTAGCCGTGTATGGATGTGAAACATGGAGAATAAATAGTTTAGACAATAAGAGAATAGAAGCTTTTGAAATGTGGTGCTACAGAAGACTGCTGAAGATTGGATGGTAGGTCACGTAACTAATGAGGAGGTCCTGAATAGAATTGGGGAGAAGAGGAATTTGTGGTACAACTTTACTAGAAGAAGGGATCGGTTGGTAGGACGTGTTCTGAGGCATCAAGGGATCACCAAGTTAGTACTGGAGGGCAGTGTGGAGGGTAACAATCGGAGACCGAGAGACGAATACACTAAGCCGATTCAGAAGGATGTAGGGTGCAGTAGTTACTTGGAGATGAAGAACCTTACACAGGATAGAGTAGCATGGACAGCTGCAACAAATCAGTCTGTGAACTGAAGACCACATTAACAACAACATACATTGATAATATGTCAAAGTATTGATGCTTTTTACATCAACGCTCGTTACAGTAGCGTATAGGCGCACAAATGCTTCTAGTTTACCTGAACCTGGGGGCTCTTTATAAGCCAGATAACTTTAATGGCACACTTTTTTTACCCGCCTCCCCTCTCCCTCTTTCCAACTTGTTAGCTAATATGTTAATTCTGGTAATGAATGTGTACTTGTGAAAACATACACGCTGTTCATCGCACTTAACGTGCATACAGAACGCGCTGGTGCCCCAGCCATCAGAGGCGACCTGAGGCTCGTGCCTCTAATGTTCAACCAGGCGGCGCGAGTCACTAGCTATGTACGTCGCAAACTTACGTTCCATACGATCCGATGCCATGCTTTTTTAATTATTTAAATGTCATGTATATATACAAACATTTCAAGTGGCACATTACAAGTTGTTGGATCCATTGTCATACGTGTGACATTTAAAAATAATTTACGACGAAGTGCTGCAGTAGACAGCTACTACTTTTAAATTATGCTTACGTGGATGACACGCACATGTTCTAGAGAGAGTCAACGACTCCCACATCGGATATAGATAATGTGTGATTGTAGACGAGTATGGTTCACTAGAATTGTTTGCAAACATTTCCTGTAATTTTGTTTATTGTAATGATATCATCTATGTTCCACACACAGTGTCATAATATTTGTTAATAGGTACAATACCTTCTGCAGAAGACACTTATAAAACTTTTTAATTTTATCCAAATTTTGCAGCTTAAAATGTGACTGTAATCAGAACATTGGAGGTATGAATTAAACAACGCCTTCAGTCACAACTTTTTCGTGTTTTATTAACTACACGATGCATTTTGGACCCTGTGAGTCCATCGTGTAAACTTATCACTTTCCTTGGATGATGTGGTAAGTTTACGATGTTCATTTTCCACTATGTTACACATATTTTCCACGTTCGACTTACGACATTCATAACCTAACATTAAACCTTTTCGTGACAGGAATATGCATTTCACCTCATTAGGAAAAGAAATAAGACGTGTATTAAGACAAATTACACCTGACGATGGACCCACAGAGTCCGAAATGCATCGTGTAGTTAATAAAACACGAAAATGTTGTGGCTGAAGACGTTGTTTAATTCATACCTCCAAAGTCTTAAAACAGTCTAAAGCATGGTCAAAGTTTAATAAACCTATATTTCGCGACCGGTTGGCTGTTATTTTCAATCCATTGAAGCTCTTACAAGCACAGTTGCTGAAGCGCAGCCATGGTTAAAATCTTGAATGAAAACTATATTGCCGGCCGGTGTGGCCGTGCGGTTCTAGGCGCTTCAGTCTGGAACCGCGTGACCGCTACGGTCGCAGGTTCGAATCCTGCCTCGGGCATGGATGTGTGTGATGTCCTTAGGTTAGTTAGGTTTAAGTAGTTCTAAGTTCTAGGGGACTGATGACCTCAGAAGTTGAGTCCCATAGTGCTCAGAGGCATTTGAACCATTTTTTGAATGAAAACTATTGATTGGTGGAAAACAATCGACTCATCCGGCTGCAGCTTTACGCAGTTCATTCATTCTATTTGGTGAAACTACTCATGTGGGCAACCAAACGTAAACGATCAATTCAGTCGTTTGGACTATTCATTCTATTCTTTTTGAGTGAAACCAGTCTGTGGCAGCAGCCGAAAGAAAAAAATCGACCCTGTCGGTTCTAGTTTTACGTATCGGTTGGATTATTATTTGTTCGTTCCTTTCGAGTGGAACCAGTCTGTGAAAGTAACCGAATAAAAACAGTCAGGCCATTCCGTTGTAGTTTTGCGTATTGCCTGAATTACTCATTCTTCCTTTTCAAGTGAAACCAATCTGTAATTCTTTCTTTCGGTTGAAACAAGCTTTCGTTCTTTCAACTGAAAGCACTCTCTAGAGCGTAAGTTGACTGCGCTAACCATTTATTGTTCTGAGTGAAACTAATCTGTGGCAGTTTCATTAGCTGAACTAAAACGATGGAGTACGGCCAAGCATAGGCGTCCGCAAAGGGTGGGCTTGCCTTCTCCTCCCCCCATCCCTTTAGAACCTGAAGTAAAGACTTTTTATTCATATACTGGGTGGATAAAGATCAATTTGATGGGATGTAATAAGTTTTTACTCTCAGCCACAAAATGTCGTTCTTATGGTATGATATGTATCGAAACTCACATCATTTTTATCAAAAATGACAATTTTAGAGCCATGTCCCCTTCCCCTCTCCCCACTCTCCATCGCCCAAATTTCTACGAATGTCACTGGGAAGCACTATCCGTGCGGTATGTGCAGGCAACTCACGGATTACACCGAAATTAAAATAAGCATCACACAAAGTCATTTACTTGTGTATCCGCCTTCGTAGCTGACTGGTCAGCGTGGGTGGTTGCCATGCATAGGACTCGGGTTCGATTCACGGTACTGTAAAGGATTTTTCCTCGTTGAAAGGAGTGATACGAGATGGAGTGAGCCTCGCCATTCATTGAGGAGCCATTTGAATGAGAAGTAGCTGCTCCACTGTCTGGAAAGATTGCCGGCACAGCAGGGTCTGACCACATACCCTTCCATAACGCATCAACTTGATGCCGCAAGGCAGAGGATGACACGGTGGCCGCCGACATCGAGGCACAAGGGCCTTCAAGGCCTGGACAGGGAACTCGTCTTCAATTATACTCTGTCCGGACTGGCCTTCAAGGGGCAACGGTACCGGCCTATCGCCGTATCATCCTCAGCCCCTACTGGTTACTGAATGCGAATGTGGAGAGGCACGTTGTCAGCACATCTCTCACAAGGCCGTTGTCAGTTTTTTAATTGTGTACTGAATAGATTAATTCTTTTTCTCTTCATCTAAGTTATTCCAGATACAATTAACACGTAACTAATGAAGATGATCTATCGCTGAGGGTTCAAAGTTGCGCTTAAAAGTTCCCTTAGACACATGAAAAAGAAAAGAACACTGCCAAATTTAAACCGTTGTTTGTAACCCGTTTTTCTGAAAAACTGTGGTGATGTCCGACCATTAATTAAAACCCATTGAACTCTTGCGCTTAAACACTCATTCCGCCATTTATTTGTATCAAAGGCAAATACACAGTACGACAAAAAAACGCCGCAACACGAAGGAGCCTTACAGGTTGGTCAACGATTTATATCCATACAGATATCGACGGAAAATGTAGAATTGTAAACTCTGGTGGCCAATAGATGAATATGTGAGGCTGCAGTGCAATTTCATAGGGCAGCTGGCAAGAACATTAACTGGAGGACATGTCGATACCGGGGCATAAACCCTTTGCAAATTTCATACAATGTATTCCGATGGAGAGTAGCAATGCCGCGTAGACGCAGGTTTCAAAATTCGTGTGAGGATTTGTGGTTGGGCTCAAAGAAACTGGTTGGAGTAATCGGCGAAAAGCTCGGCATTTGGGTAGGAGTAATGCCACTATTCGATGATATCAGTAAGAGCAGCTGTATCTTGGCCGAACAAAGCGTAGAGAAGGAAGCGGCCGACCTAGATAGAAGAGAAAATATGAGGACCTAGCGATAGTCAGAGATGCCCATACGATAGTTTGTGGGGGTGGGGATGGGGGGTGGTGGAGGAGGGAAGGGCGGTACTTGGAGCTATGGAGAACTTATAATATTCTGGAAGGCAGATGGCGACTTGTAAGTACAAGTAGTCGTTACAAAGTACCACTTACTGTCCTGTTAAATACCTGTGTAATACCGACTTTCAGGTCATTTTCCTGAAAGAAAAACACCTGATAAACTAATCTGTTTCCTTTCCCACAGAGCTGGGGCTTGTGGGAGGGTGGGGGCGGCCCTCCCTTGTCCCCGAATAAGGGCATTCATTCACCACTGTCGTCGATCCGACGTACAACTGGTGCTTTAGTGACCACAAGGACCAGTAATGGGCGGCTCGGAGCAACGGGGCTAGGTGCACGGCTTCCTTGCCCCGACTTCCATTACCTCTGTGAACCAATTAACCTGTCTGCAGTGGTGTGGGACACATTCGGCCCGGAATATCATTGACTGGAGTAGCAATGTCTTCAGTGACGAGTCTCGCTGCGAACTGGAGATGCCCTAGACAGTTGTGGGACACCAATCTGACTGTCGTCCACTACACAGGCCGACAACCGGGACTGATGGTCTCTGGTGCCATTTCCTTTTATAACAGGACCCCTTTAGTTGTCATTCGCCGCAGCCTTATAGCACAGCGGTACGTTGAGGATATTCTACGCCTCGTTTTGTTGCCCTCCGTGGCAAGCCATTTGGGCTCACATTTCAGCAAGATAACGCCCTACCACACACAGCGAGTGTTTCTACTGCTAATCTTTCTGCTTGCTGAGCCCCACATTGACCAGCAAGATCGCCGGATCTCTCCTCAATTGAGAAGGTTTCGTGCGTTACGGGCAGTGTGCTCCAACCAGCTCGGGATTTTGACGATACAACGCGCCAATTGGACCGAATTTGCCCCGATACTGTTTAACGTCAAGGCGCATATTTGCTTGCATAAGGCCCGGAAGTGGACCAACACGTTATTAACTTGCTCAATTTGTGAAGCTCCTCTTGAATAAATCATTCAATTCTTCTAAAATTGTGAAAATTTGTTTGTCTGTTCATGTATATCACATCTACCGATTTCCATTCCATTCGGATAATTCCTTCGTGGTGCGTCGTTCTTTTTGCCTTGGAGTGTATATTGTGCAGAAAATTACGTTCCTGGCTACGTAAGTGCAAATCGTATGTAAGCACACAAAATTTGACACATTTTCTCAAGTACTGAAAAGTAGCTGGTATAGTGACTACTTCACAGACAGAGAGAAGTGCTATTCACATGTATATAATCTGCGCCGCTCTGGAGCGCTGGAAACAGTGTGTTTGTTACCTCAGCTCCTGCGCTGCCGCCCAGGGTTATAGAAGTCGCGGAGAGGTGGCGCGTTTCGCTCGCTACCTCCTGCGTTGGAACGCTCTCCTGGCCGACCTGAAGGCTCGTTTCGCTCCGTTCCGCGCGGCAGGCACGCAAATTGCCAGAGGGGGAGGGGGGTGGGAAAGAGGGGAGGAGAGGTTAATACAAGTAGTAACCTTTCGTTCACATGAAGCGGCTCTCAGCGCATCTGTTGAGGTTCACGCCTTCTATAACATCCAGTAGTGGTCTGCTGAGATTTCCTTAACCCGAAACAAATGACGTTCCCCAAAAAAGTAATATTTTCAGATATACAGCATACATACCTTGCATTCACATCTCTTTGAAATAAGATATGTCATTTGTCTCTAAAGAGTTGACAACCCTAGTCGTGGTCCATGTACAGTGGAAAAAGTTTGTAAGTGAAATGTACACTCGTTGTGCTAATGAATTCTACATCTACATCTACATGGATACTCTGCAAATTACAATTAAGTGCCTGGCAGAGGGTTCATCGAACCACCTTCACAATTCTCTATTATTCCGATCTCGTACAGCGCGCGGAAAGACTGAACACCTATATCTTTCCGTACGAACTCTTATTTCCCTTATTTTATCGTGGTGATCGTTCCTCCCTTTGTAGGTAGGTGTCAACAAAATATTTTCGCATTCGGAGGAGGAAGTTGGTGATTGGAATTTCATGAGAAGATTCCGTCGCACGAAAAACGCCTTTCTTTTAACGATTTCCAGCCCAATCCTGTATCATCTTCTTCTAAAGTTTGGCTTCATGTGAATTTTCTGTTCCCCCTTTACGTCCTAAATGGAACGGAGGGAAGGTGATAAGAAAAACCTAAAAGCGTTGAGGCCGACTTTTATTAGTGTTAATATATTACTTACCAAACTTACAAACACTGGGATGTCATCGAGAAGCCTGGACATTGCTTGATGCTCAGTTTGTAACATCCACGAGATAAATTTTAGCTACAGTGCGACGAGAGGAAATTATGCCTCTAACAATTATAAACATTATCTATTCAACATATGAAAAAACAGTGAAAACGATGATAAATATTAATTATTTATATAATATTCTATGATGTAATTGGACATATCGCTATGTATCATACAAAGACAATGATAATTGTAAATTCCTTTTATGATCTGCGTTTGTCTTCCTTTGTTTTTACCTTTTGTTGGTTGGCTTTTGTAGGTTGCGGCCGCATATCAAACTGAGGTCTGTTAATAAATTGTAATTATTTGTTAATTATTACTTGAGAATAGAGTTCATTATTATTATAAACATGAGTGAATAATTGTTTGTAACTTTAATTCCTCTCTCAGTAAGGATTATCTGTGTTAATTATTTCTTTCCGCTGCAAGGAGCGCAGCCATTGAAGATAGCGATTTGTGTCGCGTTTTTGTCTGTTTTTTCCTTAGAGCCGGCCGAAGTGGCCGTGCGGTTAAAGGCGCTGCAATCTGGAGCCGCAATACCGCTTCGGTCGCAGGTTCGAATCCTGCCTCGGGCATGGATGTTTGTGATGTCCTTAGGTTAGTTAGGTTTAACTAGTTCTAAGTTCTAGGGGACTAATGACCTCAGAAGTTGAGTCCCATAGTACTCAGAGCCATTTGAACCATTTTTTTTCCCTTAGAAACAAATCAAATGTTTGCTTGCTGAAGTCTAAATAGTGCACAATATGAAAGCAGAGTTTAATAAGCATTTCAAATACTTACTTATTTGGTCTAACAATAGAAAGTCTCTATCAATTGTCTGCCGCCATCTTAACAATTATCTCAGCGGCAAATTCAAATTACGCAACTCTGCAGACATAAATGCCGAACGTAATACAAATGTGTAAAAATAAATGTGCACCGGTGGTCCTGAACTCATTTTAATGAAAATAATTCGAATCAGATTGGTTCTTTAAAAAAAGTGCTCATAGCACGATCGTTATAACAAACTTTTCTAGCTGATGTATGGGGTCGAAATTAATTACGCACGAGTTGCGAAGAATATTTTTTCAGTTAACGTACGTCTGTGTTCTGCGCGGCTGATATTCGGTGGTTTTAATGATCATTTTGCTGAAGATAACTATTTCTATCATAATTAATAGTTGTATAGAATCTGTTGTATGAACTGTGATTTAGTGACACTTACACAACTTACAGACAACACTTTAACACAACGTTAACTTGGAGTTCTTTAGCAACTTGACCAAATCTTTAGCCGGGAGAAAAATTATTCAGTAATTACTCAATGTAATAAAATAAGATTATCATTTTCATTTACAAATTAGTTAAATACCAAACCACTGAATAACACAGCGAACGCCACGAGTTTTATCTCTCAATTGTGTCTCATATTACGTAAAAAAAAGAAAAAAATTGTTCAAATGGCTCTGAGCACTGTGGGACTTAACTGCTGAGTTCATCAGTCCCCTAGAACTTAGAACTACTTAAACCTAACTAACCTAAGGACATCACACACATCCATGCCCGAGGCAGGATTCGAACCTGCGACCGTAGCGGTCACGCGGGTCCAGGCTGTAGCGCCTAGAACCGCTCGGCCACTCCGGCCAGATATTACAAAACTACTTACGTCAAATGTAGCTGTGGTTCACGTGTAGAATCAAGAAGGAGAGACTGTTTGTTCCCGTGGGACCATGTCCGGGATGCTCTCGAGGGTGTTCCGCGCACATGCCAAACTGAAGCAAACAGCTCACTGTCCGCCTGATACTCGTATGGTAGTTCTTGCAGGGTAATAAGCGGGGTGTCGTGTGACTACACAGGGTGGTCAGAAACGGTCTGATAAGCTTTTGAGGGCATTGCGGGGCACGTTGTGGAGAGAAATAATTGTCAAGAAAAAAAATCGAGACTTTGCGCCGTTTGGGAGTTAATTAATATTGAAATTAGCCACTCAGACCATTACGCGTGCAATTTCAAGCAATCCAGCAGAAATGGTGTCACCAACCGCTTGGTTTTCTAAAGCCGAACAAGAGAGCGATACAAAAATTGGATATGTAGTGCCAGCACGGATCGAACCCGAACTAGAGGCTGAGCAGTCTCGTGCGCAATCATTTACGCTATGAGAGCAACTGTCGCTGATTGTATCTGGCGGGCCGCTTGAGTTCGCGCCCTCAATGGCCTGATTGGCTAAATTAAATGCTAATTATCTCTGAAACGGCCCAACGCACAGAATTTTGTTCTTAACAGTTGTATCTGCGTAGCCTACCCTGCAATACCCTTACAAGCACTTCAGACTGTCTCTGATCGCCCTGCATACTTCCAACATTTCGTATTAAATGCTGCTTCTGATCATGAAGTAGCGCCTGTGATGCCAAGTCTGTTCACTGAGAACTCATAAAGTCCTTAAGGCGGTATTATCTAAGAATCAGGAATGACTGCACAGCTTGGCGTACAGAATGTCCCAGTTGTGTCGCAAACACTGACCTCTTTCAGGAAGTTATGTGACTGTTTTGATGCGGGCCGCTACGGATTCCTCATCTGTGACAGCCTGGTCATCTGACAGTAGCACCACAGCTTTTGCTCTCTAAATGTACCTCTAAAACGATGAATGTTATTCCCCGAAGTATTAATACAAGCCATAGCATCCTGCCCTTTCTTCTAGTAGTGTTTAGGTCATTACTTTCCTCATAGATTCCGCGGAGAACCACCGCATTTCTTATCTCATACCGACAAGTCCACTTAAAATTAAACATCCTTATGTTACACCACACTGCAAACGATTCGATTGTCTTTTCCTTGTTCTTCGAAGGTCCATCTTTAAGTTTTATAAAATCATGTTCTCCAAAAGTAAATTCTCAGCAATTCCTTGGCCAAATTAATGCCTATATTTGATACCAGTAAATAACGAATTCCTTCTTTGCCTGTGTCAGTTTGATTCTGATATGATCCTTGATTAGTCCGTCATGCTTTATTTTGCTTTCTAGACAGCAGAATTCTACGTTTTCCCAATTATGACGCTAAGCTCATCACTAATCCCATTTCTGCTACGCGTCATTACTTTCACCTTTGTTTACTCTCAGCCCATATTCTGTACTCTTCCGATCATTCCAATCAACAAGTTATGTAATTCTTTCTCACATTCTCTGAGGATAGTAACGCCATCTGCGAATCTTATTATTGAAATCCTTTCATCCTGGCTTAAATAAGACACCTAATCTTCCGTTTGTTTCCTACACTGCTTCTTAAATCAACAGGGGAGCACTTCTCTCGGGATTTTCCATTGTTATTGTTCCCTTTTGTGTCATGTAAACGCCCACCCGTGTCTGCAGCTTATAGCTGTTTTTCTGAGAATTTTAAATATCTTATATTGTTTTATATTGTGTCGAACGTTTTTCTAGGACGACCAATCATTTTAAAGTGTCATGATCAAGTCTTGTTTCTGTTATAAAGTCCAACGTCAGAACTGCCTCTATGGTGCCTTTACTTTCCTTAAAGCCAAACTGATTATCATCTAACAGATCTTCGGTTTTCTTTTCCATTCTTCCGTGTATTATTATTGTCAGCATTTTGGATGCATGACATGTTAAACTAATCGTGCGACTATTCTCACATTTATCTGCCCTTACACTCTTCGGGATTGTGTGGATGATGTTTTTCTGGAACACTCAAGATACGTCTCTGTACTCATAGATTCAAGCTGAATAGTCCTTTTCGATGGACTCTTTCCACCTATCCGCGCTCTCCTCTGCGTTTAACAGTGAAATTCCTCTTGCACTCTAAACGTTGACAAATTTGATTTTAATTACATCTAAATTTCGAATGAAACAACTTACCAATCAATGTTTATTTATCTTCACGACGCGTTTAGAAGGTTTAAACCTCCATCATCAGATGGATTTACATTTGTTAGTATGGCATATTTGTGTGTTGTGTTACGATTTTTTTGAAAAGCTTGTGGGACTGTCTTGCGGAGAAACAAAACACTATTTCATAACATGATTTTGGAGCTCTTTTTGACTAAAATCTAAACGTATATCTAACAGCGAAAATAAAACAAGTAAAATAGAACACCTCCAGTGGTCACAGTTTCCTTTCACTGTCGTAACACATCACATGTAAACTGCCATATTTTGCAAACAAAGATGGCAGTTGGAAGCTGTTAGCTGCTAAGAACATATAGCGAAAGAAACATTATCACAAAGAACAAAGAATATACATCATAACAACATCATTATTTCGGAATAAGTTTTAAAGTATGAAGAGATCTTCGCTTGAGGTGCCTCAGTACTTCCGTGTCCGACTTCTTTGCATGATGATTCTTCCTGCAGGTTCTCTTAAACTTCACTCTACTCCTCATCACAACTAAATTGCATAGCATCTCTGTCTGACCACGACGTAATTCATCCGTATCTCCCTGTGTCCCGAGGGCCTTTCCAAGTATTCCGCCTCTTGTTGCTGTTCTTGGAAAGTTAATTTCCTGTTACCAGCTGGGATGTATTGCAGAATTCAGGGAGTCTTTCTCCTCTCTCATTTCTTTTACTGACACTGTATTCTCCCGTCCCTTCTATTGCACTCCTACTACAACGTTCCAGTCTCCCATAAATATTAGATTTTTGTCTCCCTTCACGAATTGAATTACCTGTTCGCTGTCCTCATGTACTTTCACTATATCTGCATCTTCCGCTTACGATGTCAGCATGTATAATTGGCGTATTGCTAGTTATTCTGTATGATACAGGTAAGAAAAAAATCCCTCTTTTGCAACTGAATCTATATTCAGCATAACTGAAGTGGCAACTGAGGAAAATGCCTAGAGTTACTAACAATGAATTATTTTGTTTGCGATGGTTTAATGGTGATTGTGATGAGCAATATCACTGTCTCTGCCATACCTCCCTACTCATAACAAAGACTACTTCCTTTCTGCTGTTGCTCACCTTATCCTGTAGTCATCTGGCCAAAAACATTTATTTTCTTTCCATATCATTTCACTGACTCCTACTATATCTAGATCGAGCCTTTGCATTTCCTTTTTCAGATTTTCTAACTACCAGTCACATCCATGCCACTACTAGTAGTATGCTATCCTACCGTTGGTTTTTGATGAACTTCACCGTGGCATTCTCCTTCCGGAGATGCAAGTGGGGTACTAATCCACGATCCTTAGCAATGGAGAGATCATGAGCGCACATTTTTCTCATTTGTAGGCCACTTTTCATATGGACATACAATATCTACCTATAATTCAGTGATTTCCACTGCCTTCCTTAGTAGATGTAAACAGTCAACTCAACAGTTTGCTATACATTTGGCGTATGCGTTTGATGAAACTTCTTCATCCGTTATAACGGTAATTAGTGCGCTGTAATCTTTAATCGAAAAAACTCACAGTGTCGGGCTGGTAACTGAAAGTGTAAGAATCCATAGAAATCCCCATGCTGATTCGGAAAATTTCTGGTTTTAAATTAAAACTACTTTTTATTGCTCATACAAATGACACAGTGTACTTGAGATATCTTTGGCGTTGGGCAATGGAGATCAGTGTGAAGCCTGAGTAACGTGTTATTTTGGCTAAATAACTTACTCACAGAAAATCTGATGGAACTGAAATTAGTTTTTAAATATATTCAATCGGGTGGTGTCGGAGGGGGGGAGGAGGGAGGGGGGGGGGAGGACCAAGCGCCCATCCGTCTTTTCGGAAAGGGTAAAATCGAGCATATTGATCATATTGATCTTACCCAAGAAAAATGACGCCATCTACATTGCTAGCCGCAAATACTTCATGATACACTGCAGAGAAGTTTGGTATTTAACCTACAACAATGATGAACAGTCTTACGAACTGTATGCATCACGGTTTCCTTGTGTCTTGGTCATATTATGCTGCTTAAGTCTCCCACCACTAACACTCGGAACAATTTTTGTTTCCTTGGCGAAATTTTTCTATTACCAGGCCTGAAGCGGCTCCCAATCCTGTAAGATCGCGTTTACAACCTGGACTACACAGACTGCTACCAAAATCCTCTGCTAATTGTTTTTCTGTTGCGATTACGGCACCTGTGGTACTGTAGGACTATCTAATTACCAAATTTTCATGCATTTCGAATGAAATTAGTATAAATTACTTACGATATTACGCATAATTTTAAATAATTCGCATGGAAAAAGACCGAAAGTACAAGTGCAACATTCCTGAAACTTCTTCCGATGGTATGAGTCCGCGTTCCGTAGAAACTCAAGACACTTCGCAGGGTATGCTAGGTTCAGCGAGGCGGGCCGCCAGCAGTCGTATTTCAATAAAAGTCTCGCTTTGCATTCAAGAGCGGCGTCGCACCCGGACAGTTCTGCGACACTCCCTCCGCGCGACATGTCTATGCTCTTTGTGCACGGAATACCAAAGCCGCGGCCGCGGGGAAAAAAAAGTCTGTTTCGTCTAGCTGTTCTACAGTGACGCCCACGGAGACATGGCAAGGACACGACCGGCCGAGGTCCGCCAACTTACCGGAGAATAGTCGACTTTTGGGCATTTGTTAGCACGCATTCAACATTCAATGTGCATGTTCTACTTTTTATCGTCCGCTGTTGTTGTGGTCTTCAGTCCAAAGGCTGGTTTGATGCAGCGCTCTATGCTACTCTAACCTGTGCAAGCCTCTTCATCTCTGAGTAACTACTGCAACCTACATCACTCTGTATCAGCTCACTATACTCATCTCCTGGTCTCCATATACGATTTTTACCCGCCACGCTTCCCTCCAGTACTACACTATTGGCCATTAAAGATGCTACACCAGGAAGAAATGCAGATGATAAACGGATCTTCATTGGACAAATATATTATACTAGAACTGACATCTGATTACATTTTCACGCAATTTGGGTGCATATATCTTGAGAAATCAGTACCCAGAACAGCCATCTCTGGCCGTAATAACGGCCTTGATACGCCTGGGCATTGAGTCAAACAGAGCTTGGATGGCGTGTACAGGTACAGCTGCCCATGCAGCTTCAACACGATACCACAGTTCATCAAGAGTAGTGACTGGCGTATTGTGACGACCCAGTTGCTCGGCCACCATTGACCAGACGTTTTCAATTGGTGAGACGTCTGGAGAATGTGCTGGCCAGGGCAGCAGTCGAACATTCTCTGTATTCAGAAAAGCTCATACGGGACCTGCAACATGCAGTCGTGCATTATCCTGCTGAAATGTAGGGTTTCGCAGGGATCGAGTGATCTGAAATGTAACGTCCACTGTTCAAAGTACCGTCAATGCGAACGAGAGGTGACCGAGACGTGTAACCAATGGCACCCCATACCATCACGCCGGGTGATACGCCAGTATGGCGATGACGAATATACGCTTCCAATGTGCATTCACCGCGATGTCGCCAAACACGGATGCGACCATCAAGATGCTGTAAACAGAACCTGGATTCATCTGAAAAAATGACGTTTTGCCATTCGTGCACCCAGGTTCGTGTTGAGTACACCATCGCACGCGCTCCTGTCTGTGATGCAGCGTCAAGGGTAACTGCAGCCATGGTCTCCGAGCTGATAGTCCATGCTGCTACAGACTCGTCGACCTGTTCTTGCAGATGATTGTTGTCTTGCAAACGTCCCCATCTGTTGACTCAGGGATCGAGACGTGGCTGCACGATCCGTTACAGCCATGCGGATAAGATGCCTGTCATCTCGACTGCTAGTGATATGAGGCCGTTGGGATCCAGCACGGCGTTCCGTATTACTCTCCGATTCCTCCGATTCCATATTCTGCTAACAGTCATTGGATCGCGACCAACGCGAGCAGCAATGTCGAGATACGATAAACCGCAATCGCGATAAACTAGAATCCGACCTTTATCAAAGTCGGAAACGTTATGGTACGCAATTCTCCTTCTTACAACAACGTTTCACCAGGCATCGTCGGTAAACTACTGTTTGTGTATGAGAAATCGGTTGGAAACTTCCCTCATGTCAGCACGTTGTAGGTGTCGCCACCGGCTCCAACTTCGTGTGAATGCTCTGGAAGGCTAATCATTTGCGTATCACAGCATCTTCTTCCTGTCGGTTAAATTTCGTGTCTTTACCACGTCATCTTCGTGGTGTAGCAATTTTAATGGCCAGTAGTGTAAATTGGTGAACCCTTGACGGTTCAGAATTTATCCTACCAGCCGACCCCCTCTTTTAGTCTGGTTGTATCACAAGTTCCCCTTCTCCCCAGTTCTATTCAGTACCTCCTCATAAGTTATGTTATCTACTCATCTAACCTTCAGCATTCTTCTGTAGCACCACATTTCAAAAGCTTCTATTCTCTTCCTGTCTAAATTGCTTATCGTCCACATTTCACTTCCACACATGGCTACACTCCATACAAATACTTTTAGGAAGGACTTCCTTAAATCTATACTTGATGTTAACAAATTTGTCTTCACCAGAAAATATTTTCTTGCCATTGCTGGTCTTCATTTTACATCTTTCCTACTTAGACGATCATCAGTTATTCTGCTTTCCAAATAGCAAAACTCATTTACTACTTTAAAAGTTTCATTTTCTAATCTAATCCCCTCAGCATCACTTGTTTTAGTTCAACTACGTTCCACTGTGCTCGTTTTGCTTTTTTTGATCTTCATTTTATATCCTCCTTTCAAGATACTGTCCATTCCGTTCAACTGCTCTTCCAAGTCTTTTGCTGTCTCTGACAGAATTACAGTGTCACCGGCAAACCTAAGTGGAATTTAATTCCTACTCCAAATTTTTCTTTTGTTTCCTTTATTGCTTGCTCAATACAGATTGAGTAACGTCGGGGATAAGCTACAACCCTGTCTCACTCCCTTCTCAACCACCGCTTCCCTTTCGTGACCCTCTACTCTTATACCTGCCATTTGGTTCTGTACAAATTGTAAATACCCTTTCGCTCCCTGTATTTTACCCTTGCCACCTTTAGAATTTGAAACAGTATTCCAGTCAACATTGCCAAAAGCTTTACCTAAGTCTGCAAGTGCTAGTAAACGTATGTTCGCCTCGCCTTAACCTGTATTCTGTGAGAATTCGTTGGGTCAGTACTGCCTCGCGTGTTCCTACACTTCGCCAGAATCCAAACTGATCTTCCCCAAGGTCGGCTTCTACCAGTTTTTCAATTCTTCTGTAAAGGATTCGTCTTAGTGTTTTGCTGCCGTGACTTACTAAACTGATAGTTCGGTAATTTTCACACCTGTCAGCACCTGCTTTCTTTGGAATTGGAATTATTACATTCTTCTTTAAGTATGAGGGTATTTCGCCTGTCTCATACATCTTGCTCGCCAGATGGAAGAGTCTAGTCATGGCTGGCTCTCCTAAGGCTATCAGTAGCTCTAATGGACCCTCCCGGGGTTTTGTTTTGACTTAAGTCTTTCAGTGCTTTATCAAATTCTTCTCGTGTTCCTCTACGTCCTCTTCCCTTTCTATAACATCGCCCACAAGTACATCTCCATTGTATAGCCCCTCTATATTCTCCTTACACCTTTCTGCTTTACCTTGTTTGCTTAGAACTGGTTTTCCCTCTAGTCATTTGATATTCATACAGGTGGTTCTCTTTGATCTAAAGGTCTTTTTAATTTTCCTCTAGGTAGTATCTGTCTTACCCACAGTGATACATGCTTCTACATCCTTACATTTGTCCTCTAGCCATTCCTGATTAGCCATTTTGCACTTCCTGTCCATCTCGTTTTTTAGACGTTTGTAGGCCTATTCCCCTTCGCCTGCTTCATTTATTGCATTTATATATTGTCTCCTTTCCTCGATTAAATTCAATATCTCTTGTATTACCCAAAGATTTTTACTAGCCCTCGTCTTTTTACCTACTTGAGCTTCTGCTGCCTTCATTATTTCATATCTCAAAGCTACACATTCTTCTTCCATTGTTTTCCATTCTCCAGTTTTTGTCAATAGTTCTCTAATGCTCCCTCTGAAACACTTAAAAACTTCTGGTTTCTGGTTCTTTCAGTTTATCCAGGTTCCATCTCCTTAAATTCCTTTGATCTTCCAGTTTCTTCAGTTTTAATCTGCAGTTCATAAGCAATAAACCGTGGTCAGAGTCCACATCTGCCCCTGAAATGTCTTACAATTTAAAATGTGGTTCCTAAGCCTCCGTCTAACCATTATATAACCAATCTTAAACCTTCCGATGTGTGCATGTGTCTTCCACATGTGCACCTTATCACATGATTCTTAAACCAGACGGCTTCCTCTTTCATTCCTTTCCCCCAGTCCATATTCCCCTACTACTTTTCCTTCTCTTCCTTTTCCTACTGTTGAATTAAAGTCCCACGTGACTATTAAATTTTCGCTTCCCTTAACCGTCTGCATAATTTATTTTATCTCGTCATACAACTCCTCCTCACCTGCGGTGTTAATTGGCATGTAAACTTGTAGTACTGAGTGGGCTTCGTGTCTATCTTGGCTACAATAATGCGTTCAATATGCTGTTGAAAGTAGCTTAACCGCGTTGCTTCTATTTTTTACTCATTATTAAACCTACTCCTACATTACCCCTATTTGATTTTGTGTTTATAGCCCTGTATTCACCTGGCAAGAAGTCCTGTTCCTCCAGCCCTCTTTTTCCAACTTTATTCTATCCATTTCCCTTTTTAAATTTTCTAACCTACCTGCCAGATTAAGGGCTCTGATATTCCATGCTCCGATTTGTAGAACATCAATTTTGTTCCTTCTGATAACTACGTCCTCCTCCGTAGTCCCCGCCTGGAGATCCGAAAGGGGAACTATTTTACCAAAGAGGACGCCATCATCATTTAGCCGTACAGTAAAGCTGCGTGCCCTCAGGAAGAATTACGCCTGTAGTTTTCTCTTGTTTTCAGCCGTTCGCAGTATCAGTACAGCAAGGTCATTATGGTTAATGTTACAAGGCCAGATCAGCCATCATCTCGACTGTTGCCCCTGCAGCTACTGAAAAGGCTGCTGCCCCTCTTCAGGAACCACATGTTTGTCTGACCTCTCAACAGATACTCCTCCGTTGTGGTTGCACCTTCGGAACGGCAATGTGTATAGCTGAGGCACGGAAGCCTAACCTTGAACGGCAAGGTCCATGTTTCATGGTTTTTTTATCATTTAAAAGTTATTATTGTTCATTTAAATGAATATAAGTACACAGATTTGCCAGGAATTAGAACGTTTGTAATGTTAAAATCTTGTAGCAATATTCTCTGCAAAATCATGAACTTTCATATATACATACACAAACTTCAAGTGCGGACAGAGAAAGTGTAATTTTGAACAGGACATTATCAGAGCAGTACCGTTCTTGTTCTAAGAAATATGTATGAAAGATCCATAGTAATTCTACATCCATATACTGTAAACGACTGTGAAGTGCAGAGGGTTACTTCTCTTGTTAAAGTTTCCTCCAGTTCCATTCGCGATGTAGTGTGCGAAAAATACTTGCTTAAATGCCGCTGTGGGCGCTGTAATTAGTGCAACGTCCACTTTGCAGTCCGTACGCGAGAGGTGTCTAAGCGACTGTGGTACGTCCCTAGATTCCTTGCTTGGTTACGGTTCTTGAAACTTTATAAGTGGGTTTTGATTAAATGATTGACGTCTTCATTCAAGCGTTTGTCGGTTCAGAGTGTTCAGCGCTTCCTTGGCACCCTTGCCTCAGTCAAACAAATCTGTGACCATTGGTGTCCTCTTGTTTGTATTCGTTCAATATCCCATGTGAATCATATTTGCTACACTCGCTCACATTTAAAAAATATTCTAGTTTCTTGTCCAACATGTGGAACATGCTGGTGAAGATTTCGCAAACGTGGTGATAATTCTGAACAAAATTTCAGCACGAATTGCAATTTTCTTTTTATTCTAAACCACGACCGGTGTATGTCCCTAAGGCCACTATCTAATTGTATCTACATAGTATCAATCAACACTGTACAACAGAATTACTGAAATGAGGAAAAATGTGGCAATAAGCATAATCAACAACAAATCAAATGCATAAATGTTCAAGAAACTGGAGCACCCCATGAAGATAACAAATTAAGAAGTAGTGTAGTGTGATTTCGCCTTGTATTAAAATGGATGTATGTTATATAAACAATATAATGTTGAACAAACTGGTCAATAAACATCAAAAAATACGTCATAATAACATATATGTAGCACGAAATCGGTTACAATCTAGGAAATCGACTTATGTGTCCTTAACTTACAAGTCAATCGCCCTGAGAGGGCACGGGACGCCTGCCGAGGAACGCCAGGAATGCACTTAAATATGGAGAGGAAAGTTACAAGTAGGGTCTGTAGGGGGCAGCCAAGGAAGTAGGCATAGGAAAGAAACTAAATAAAAGCTGACAAAATGCATTAAAAGTTAGAGAAACTACAAAAAAAACTGGAATTTAAAAGATTGACAATGATGCTTAATAAAGAGTCCCACAAAGAGTATTATTATGAAAAGAGAGAGCACAGCAGTCGACGCTCAGAGATACTATGATGAACGAAAAGTTGATTTGGAAAGAGACGACAGTAAACAAACGGAACCAGCGAAAGACATTCTGCATGCAAACACAATGTTAATACGCCACGTAACGGTGAGGAACTGAACATCGTCTGCTGTTTACAATAAATGGGCCTGCTGTACTAAGTAACGAGAAGTTACAGCACTGATTCCGTGAATTATTTGTAATAGCTCCCACTTATAAACTGACTGTATTTCCCCAGTATCCTACCAATGAAGAGAAGTCTGCCGTGTGCTTATCTATTGATTGATCCTTCCATGTTGTTGTTGTTGTGGTCTTCAGTCCTGAGACTGGTTAGATGCAGCTCTCCATGCTACTCTATCCTGTGTTAGCTTCTTCATCTCCCAGTACTTACTGCAACCAAATCCTTCTGAATCTGTTTAGTGTATTAGTCTCTTGGTCTCCCTCTACGATTTTTACCCTCCACGCTGCCCTCCAATGCTAAATTTGTGATCCGCTGATACCTCAGAACATGTCCTACCAACCGGTCCCTTCTTCTTGTCAAGTTGTGCCACAAACTCCTCTTCTCCCCAATTCTATTCAATACCTCCTCATTAGTTATGTGATCTACCCATCTAATCTTCAGCATTCTCCTGTAGCACCACATTTCGAAAGCTTCTATTCTCTTCTTGTCCAGACTACCTATCGTCCATGCTTCATTTCCATACATGGCTACACTCCATACAGATACTTTCAGAAACGACTTCCTGACACTTACATATGTACTCGATGTTAACAAATTTCTCTTCTTCAGGAACGCTTTCCTTGCCATTGTCAGTCTACATTTTATATTTTGTCTACTTCGCCCATCATCAGTTATTTTGCTCCCCAAATAGCAAAACTCCTTTACTTCTTTAAGTGTCTCATTTCCTAATCTAATTCCCTCGGCATCACCAGACTTAATTCGATTACATTCCATTATCCTCGTTTTGCTTTTGTTGATGTTCATCTTATATCCTCCTTTCAAGACACTGTCCATTCCGTTCAACTGCTCTTCCAAGTCCTTTGCTGTCTCTGACAGAATTACAATGTCATCGGCGAACCTCAAAGTTTTTATTTCTTCTCCATGGATTATAACACCTACTCCGAATTTTTCTTTTGTTTCCTTTACTGCTTGCTCAATATACAGATTGAATAACATCGGGGAGAGGCTACAACCCTGTCTCACTCCCTTCCCAACCACTACTTCCCTTTCGTGTCCCTCGACTCTTCTAACTGCCATCTGGTTTCTGTACAAATTGTAAATAGCCTTTCGCTCTCTGTATCTTACCCCTGCCACCTTTAGAATTTGAAAGAGAATATTCCAGTCAACATTGTCAAAAGCTTTCTCTAAGTCTACAAATGCTAGAAACGTAGGTTTGCCTTTCCTTAACCTATCTTCCAACTCATACACGTACAAAATGTTAAACCTAGGAATTTGTATGAGTTATCACTAACTGATACTGCAGTTATACTGTACAACATTTTTGCGCTTTGTTACGTGCATAACTGCACACTCCTGAGCATTTAAAACTAGTTTCCAGTACTTCCAGCACTGTGAAATCACATCAATTTCTTACTGGATATGATTGCAGCTGTTTCAGGTAGTACTGCATTGTAGGCAACTGTGTCATCTGGAAGGAATCTGAGAATATTATTTATATTGTCTTCTTATAAACACCCAACACGAACAATAACGGCCACAACACATTTCACTGGGATACGCCTGAAGTTACTTTTCATGCGCCATTGGCTGTCCAGATTGCCACATCCCGAGCAAGAAATTCTCAATCCTGTCATAAATTTATGGTCATACTTTCTTTAATAACCGTTGGTGTGCTACTGAGTCAAACACTTTTTGCAAGTTAAAAAATGCTGCGTGCATTTGATTATCTTGATTCTTGGGTTTCAGAATGTCATGTGAGAAGAGTGCGAGTTGGGTTCTGCATGGCCCATTCTTTCCGAATCCATGTGGCTAGCATGTGAGACGTCCTTCCCTTTGAGATACTTGACTATTTATGAACTTAGAATATAAATTAATGTGTGAATCGGGCAAACTGTTTTAGTTTGTGAAAGAAGAACAACCCAGGTGACTGAAAATATGTTTATATCTCAAATTAGACAAGTTTCAATACACCACAGATTAAGAGCATTGTACTATAGTGATCTCTGACTTTGAGAGTTCAACATGATTCGCAACGCGCACGAGATATAAAGTCTCAGAATGAAATCACAGTGGCCCTGGATGTGCTAGTGGGGCTGTCCCTGTAGATCTACGCAAAGCACGAACAGTGGTTGCCGGAAAACCAGGATTAATATGTTCTGTGCCATCTAAACACGTTCATGAAAGATTGATGTTAGGTCAAGCGGAGATATCCTGCAACAACTGAATTGTTTTTCTGATATTTTTACATGTTACTGCATCTGTCTTTAAAAAAATAGACCCTAATGAAAATATTAGAATAAAAACGTTTAGTTTGCGACATGTCAGGAGAACACGCAGGCCGGGAAAGCAAGGATATTGAGTTTTTTCCAGGAATGTTGAAACACACTACTCCTCAAGTGGTTGGGTACTGACGTTCTGAAACCGGAGATATGGAGTTGGCTGAAGGAGGTGCAGATAAGGAGGTGCAGATATTTGCGGTCTAAACCCTCCATAATGTAAGCGTTTCTTTTCAAATGACGCATTTACTGGCATGACAAACCATTAAATTTGGTATTCGTCCTCTGTGCCACAAAATGCATGCAGACAGCCAGACTTCACCCACTATATTAGCAACTAACACATTTAAGAGCTTTCTGTAAAGAACTTAGGTACGGTTTGCTACTCAGAACTGTAGCTCACTTGCTCACTGTCGTCTGAGGCGTTTTTATGGACTCCTTCTGTTGACGGCTCCGAATATGAGCAAGATGGCAGTCACTCCAAGTTTTCATCGGTTGAGCTGATTACTACTAGCAGACCACTGTACAAACGACTTTCCTCTGATTCAACAGACGTATCACTGCCGTAAAAAAATAACCTATCAGAATCCAAATGTCACGATATGACGAATCCATTTCCTAGAGATGGGACATTGCAGTCTGTCCGAACTCACATGCCGATATTGCGTTCTTTGACGTCGAGAATATTTACTTCTATGTACACTGCAAACGGATGGCACTCGTATTTCGTAGCATTAACAGCGATTCGCTTACTGACCGATGGAAAATTGGCTGTTTCAACCTCTATACGTGCCCTAATCTCTCTTATTTTCGTAATCGCTACGCAAGACATTCGATCCTTACAGCACAATTTTATCACAGTCACCTTCGAATACAGGCTCGCTAAATTGACTGAACCGGTTTACCCGTGAATTATTTCCTATTTCAGCCGCATTCCTGTTTACGTTCCCCGAGTTTTTCTGTTACTCTTTCATATTGAATAAACCGACCAGTTACGAAACTAGCAACTTGTCTCCGAATTCGTTTGATGCCTACTTGGTAAAGACTTCCAAATACTTGAACAATATTCTAAAATTGGTCACATTAGCGTCATGCTTGAAATTTCATACAGTGGTAAGGGATCCTCGATTAAAAATAGGGTTGTTGCATGTAAAATATGGTATGGGGCGTGCTTTATTCATATTAGTTGATAGTTCCAAGATGTACCGAGAAATGACGGTCCTACCTCTAATTTCAGAGTCCCAGTAATGGTGAATTGTCAGGAGACGTGCATTTAAGTAGTGGTAAGTGGCTAAGCAGAACTGCTGATAAGCCTGTTGATAAAATGTCGAAGTATCGATATTTTTTCGAAAAGTTTCGATAGATAACGGCGATACTTTTTCTGGATATGTCGATAGCGAAATGGTAATATCGAGTACAGATATTTTTATTTTATGTTATATTTTTTTCGCAATTTTCGGTAAATATTTGAAATTGTAGTAGAACATAAATTTACTCCCATAAAAGTATTTTCTTTACGTAAAATTCAAACAAACCGAGAAATTTTCAAACGGTTAAAAATGATCTTAGAACAAGGCGCGATACACCGGTGGACCAAATTTGAACTACCAGTCTCGTTGCAGGCAGGAATTATATAAGGGTAAACTGTTTTTGCACGCAAAATCCGAAGGATGCATATAAATATGGTGTCGTTAGATGAACATTAATTTCATTCCTATTAAAATATTTTGCAAAAGCAATTAATAGATTTGCACAATTTGCCTGGGCACCGGCATCGATCCGTCGTTCAACTCTTGCTAAATAAATTGTAACATAGCAACAGTAAGCCAGATGTTCGAATGCCTGTACAAATGGTTGTTGGGCGGGGTTAAATCAAAAACTTTCTACTTTGTGTTACCAGCCGAAATAGGAACTGAAGACTACAACTCCCCAAATAGCGATCATGCCCACAGCATTTTGATACATATTCGTTACAGCGCTTGTGGGTTCTAACGATTTTTGAAGATGTTACACTTCCTCATTTCAAACGCAGTCCGCCCCCGGTAGCTGAGTGGTCAGCGCGGCAGACTGTCAATCCTAAGGGCCCGGATTCGATTCCCGGCTGGGTCGGAGATTTCCTCCGCTCAGGGACTGGGTGTTGTGTTGTCCTAATCATCATCATTTCATCCCCATCGACGCGCAAGTCGCCGAAGTGGCGTCAAATCGAAAGACTTGCACCAGGCGAGCGGTCCACCCGACGGGAGGCCCAGCCACACGCCATTATTATTATTTCAAACGCATATCTTAGCAGCATAAACTGAAACATTTCGCGCTTTTTAAACTTATATTTTCGAGACGTTTCACAGCGATGTTTCACCAACTCCTCCACCAAGTAAATAATGGTAACTGTGTGTGAAATCTTATGGGACTTACCTGCTAAGGTCATCAGTCCCTAAGCTTACACACTACTTAACTTAAATTTTCCTAAGGACAAACACACACACCCATGCCCGAGGGAGGACTCGAAACTTCGCCGGGACCAGCCGCACAGTCCATGACTGCAGCGCCCAAGACCGCTCGGCTAATCCCGCGCGGCTAATGGTAACTCAGTAGTAACTTACGTATAAGTGCACTCAGTTTGAAACTAAATAATGTTATATAACCATTGGCGTACTCTTAAGAATAAAATTTTTGGTAGAATTTGAGATTTTAAAAATATGTCGTTGCTCTACAAATACTTGAAATCATTGTCTCTACTGAATAAAAAGCCACAATGGATGCACTTGAAATATCTTATTATTGAAATATTTTATTGAAACTTTACTGCTCAGTTACTCAAAGAAACCAGCTTATCATTTTCCACTATTTGCAGCCGAGATTCACATGCTGCATACAAGTCGTCCTTTTGCCTTCCCTAGTACTGGTTTTACGAATTCGCCCTTTTCATATCGCTTCTTAATATTATCCCAAAGTTACTGAAACCATGTGGCGAACTCCGGATAATAGCCACTAATCTTGTAATCGATTGCCACTGGCCTTTCTTCCTTTGTTACTGGAAATGGCTTGCAGTTATCCATTTGTAAGAGACTTCCAACTCATTATATCAAGAAGAAACGTTTTCCAAATCTTGCAGCAATTTCTTACAGTCAACGACGATACCCTCCTATAGTCAACAGTATTGACTGCGATTAGTTTAGCGCCCCGCGAAAGGAAGCAATGGCACAGAATGAGCGTTTCAGGTGGTGCGAGGTCTTACGTGACCAATGCATGTTAGGCGTATGTACGCTTCATAGCAAACAACGGTCTCAACAACGTACACACCGACAAAAAAAAACAAAAAAACTGAAGCACACAGATGAATGTAATACGCGTCTACGTACTGTTTGTAAGATATTGTGTATAAGTAAAGCATTTTGTGTTCACATGGGTATTTTTTACTGAACCCTATGCTCTTTCGTTGAAGTAAACCTCATAATGTTTGAGCCTTCAAAAGTAATCTGACATCCCACATCGGAGGGAAGTTAGTTATTTTAGTCTGCAACTGTCTGCATCCGTTCAGAACCTTTAGAATACAACTTATAAAATCACACCTTTGCTATCAGGTGGCATTATTACAATTGTCTATCGTCTTCATGTGGTCTAGGTACAAACTGGGTTGTTAGTTGTGCACACCGCAACAAAAAAATCAGTTTTAATAATCAGTTTTGGAGTGTTTTTTTTCCTTTTCTTCGCAGCAGTTTAAAATAAGCAGAGACTTGTGTAATCGTAGTGAAACATGCATCATTCATTGGATGCAATATGAACTACGATTGCGGGAATACTAGTTGCGAGTGGTAATGTGTCCACACTTTTCTAATTAAAACTGCCGAGGAAGAGTGCGGAGTTATAAGACGCTAGACCCTATTAAGGGAATGTAATAATGCTATACCAACGACCGTTATTTTAATATTGTTTTATTAGGCAACCAGTTTAGACGCTACCATCCCCCATCTTCAGGCATGTCATATGACTGACGCCAAGTACCACTCACGTATATTTGAGACAAGGCACCAATACTCGTTTTGATTCCGTAGATATCCGAACTTCTTGAGCATCTGTGCTCTTCACATTTGTGACAGCAAGTGTTCTATTAAGGAAGACTGCCCTACTAAGGACGGCGTGATGGTTCGAACATCTCTGCATGCGGTCCCTATTTAGGTTTTCCGTGATTTCTCTAATACGTTTAAGGTGAATGCCATGATGGTTCCTTCGAAAGAGCGCGGTCGCTTTCCTTCCTGTCCTTCCAAGGTTGTGCTACGTGGCAAATGACCTCGTCTTCAACGGTACGTTAAACCCTAATCTTCTTTCCTCCTAGTGAAAATAATCACCTTGTGATTGTGTAAAAGACATACCATTGAAAAAGCTCGTCTAAAAATGACATTTTGAGACTGTTTGAAGGGCGTCAGGTAGAAATTATACCTAACACCAAAATTCGTATTATAGCCGACAAGTCTCGTTTTGAACGTGAGCCACAGTAACGCACTGTGCTGTTGCGCCTAACTATATTTCTTACTATACACTTTACAACCACTATATCGCATTCATGAATAATAAATAAATTTAGGACGTGTACTGCCCCTTTAAGATAAAGCTGCAAGTTTGAAACCGAAAACGTATTTTTGTAGCAGAGGTTAAACAATCAAGGCTGGCTGTTGTTCTATTTTCAGTAAACAAATTCTAGCTGGAGAATTACGTTTAAACGGGAAAAAAACTAAAATTACCTTTAAACGAATCATGGTATGTATTTGCGAATTACTCTATTTATTTTATTTCATTTTATTACAAGCTGAGTACCTAGCGTGTTTATTTCGATCTTCTATTAGTCAATCTCTCCCTTCCCTCTCTTCCCATGTCCGTCTCCTTCTCTGCCCCCCTCTCATTGTTCATCTCTTCCTCCCTTCTCTGTCGGTCCATCTTCTACCCATGCCTTTCTCTGTCCATTACTCCTATCGCCTCTCTCTCTCTCTCTCTCTCTCTCTCTCTCTCTCTCTCTCCACTTCTGCCCCTTTCTTTGTCCCTCCTCTGTCACCACTCTCTGCACACCTCTTCCTGTCCCTGTCTCTTTCCCTTTGCTTCTACCCTTTCCTTTCTCTCCATCTCCTCCTATCTTCTCTCTCTGTCTGTCTCCTCTCTCTCTCCCCTTCCTTACCCCTCTCTCTGACGTCTTTGCCTCCTGCACGTTTCCTTCTCTTTCCCTTCTCTATCCATCTCCTCCACTCTCCTCTCTCTGGCCATTTCCCCCACCTCGTCTCACTATTTATCTCCCCACCCCCCAAATCAGTGTCTATCTCCTCCTTCCCTCTCTTATCTGTCCATATCCTCCTCTTTACCTTCGCTTCTGTCGCCTCCTCGCCATTCTCTCTATTTTCCCCACCTCCTCTCCCTATTCATCTTCTCCTTCTCCCTATCTGCGTCCATTTCCTTCTCCCTCCTTCTCTCTCACACTCAACCCAAAAGGAGGCTGGTGGTTCTTACTTCCACAGTATTTGTTTACAGATCGTAACTAATATGTGTATCAAATTTGACTGAAATCAATCCACGGGTTTGAGCTTTTTATCCGTGGCTGTGTACACACATGTAAAATACATTTCGCATATATTTAACGTATTTTGCAGTATCTGTACATACACTCCTGGAAATGGAAAAAAGAACACATTGACACCGGTGTGTCAGACCCACCATACTTGCTCCGGACACTGCCAGAGGGCTGTACAAGCAATGATCACACGCACGGCACAGCGGACACACCAGGAACCGCGCTGTTGGCCGTCGAATGGCGCTAGCTGCGCAGCATTTGTGCACCGCCGCCGTCAGCGTCAGCCAGTTTGCCGTGGCATACGGAGCTCCATCGCAGTCTTTAACACTGGTAGCATGCCGCGACAGCGTGGACGTGAACCGTATGTGCAGTTGACGGACTTTGAGCGAGGGCGTATAGTGGGCATGCGGGAGGCCGGGTGGACGTACCGCCGAATTGCTCAACACCTGGGGCGTGAGGTCTCCACAGTACATCGATGTTGTCGCCAGTGGTAGGCGGAAGGTGCACGTGCCCGTCGACCTGGGACCGGACCGCAGCGACGCACGGATGCACGCCAAGACCGTAGGATCCTACGCAGTGCCGTAGGGGACCGCACCGCCACTTCCCAGCAAATTAGGGACACTGTTGCTCCTGGGGTATCGGCGAGGACCATTCGCAACCGTCTCCATGAAGCTGGGCTACGATCCCGCACACCGTTAGGCCGTCTTCCGCTCACGCCCCAACATCGTGCAGCCCGCCTCCAGTGGTGTCGCGACAGGCGTGAATGGAGGGACGAATGGAGACGTGTCGTCTTCAGCGATGAGAGTCGCTTCTGCCTTGGTGCCAATGATGGTCGTATGCGTGTTTGGCGCCGTGCAGGTGAGCGCCACAATCAGGACTGCATACGACCGAGGCACACAGGGCCAACACCCGGCATCATGGTGTGGGGAGCGATCTCCTACACTGGCCGTACACCACTGGTGATCGTCGAGGGGACACTGAATAGTGCACGGTACATCCAAACCGTCATCGAACCCATCGTTCTACCATTCCTAGACCGGCAAGGGAACTTGCTGTTCCAACAGGACAATGCACGTCCGCATGTATCCCGTGCCACCCAACGTGCTCTAGAAGGTGTAAGTCAACTACCCTGGCCAGCAAGATCTCCGGATCTGTCCCCCATTGAGCATGTTTGGGACTGGATGAAGCGTCGTCTCACGCGGTCTGCACGTCCAGCACGAACGCTGGTCCAACTGAGGCGCCAGGTGGAAATGGCATGGCAAGCCGTTCCACAGGACTACATCCAGCATCTCTACGATCGTCTCCATGGGAGAATAGCAGCCTGCATTGCTGCGAAAGGTGAATATACACTGTACTAGTGCCGACATTGTGCATGCTCTGTTGCCTGTGTTTATGTGCCTGTGGTTCTGTCAGTGTGATCATGTGATGTATCTGACCCCAGGAATGTGTCAATAAAGTTTCCCCTTCCTGGGATAATGAATTCACGGTGTTCTTATTTCAATTTCCAGGAGTGTATATTCCACCTTTAACTAATTTCGCCCTACAGTATCATTTTCACGCAGCACAATATTTATGACGTCATATCTCCTGAACTACGTGTCGAAGAGTGATATTTTGCTGGTACACTCAGTGCTACATGTGAAACCACCAAGTGCTCTCATTCTCAAATACCGAATGAATGAAATCTGGGTATTCGCACATCTTTGATAGATAGGTGGGTCTTACCCCCACAGCGATTCTATCTAGACAGTAAGTGATTTATGTATGATGTTTGGTTGGAAGATGTCCACTTGTTTAGCAGAAGACGCAAAATATACATAAATACTGTATGTATGCATTTTTGTAATATGTATGGACTATGATTATTACTTTACTTTTCATTATCTATTTAGAATGGCCGATTCGAGTAATGACGCAACTTTTCAGCGAAACATCGGGTGAGCTGGCAGACAGGGTCCAAATTGGGAATATATCGGAGAGAATTTCCAGTACCGTCATCTGCAGTACATCGAAGGACGCACTCCCCCCCACCCCTCTCCCTCCCTCCCTCCCTCTATCGTTCTTTTCCTTGGCTGACTCATATTCTTCGTGATTTTGGCTTACAATTCAGCATTGATTTCAGAGTTCCGATTTTTTTCTTTCCTGTTCCACGTTATTTTCATTTCTACTTTACTATTTCTTCATTCGAATCAAATGTGTTTAGTTCTTTCTCAATACCGTCCTTTTTGTCCCTATTAAGCCATCTATAGCCAACAACTTTTCTTAGAAATTTCAACTCTGCTCTTCCTATTCTTTTTATATGTGGTTTAATAAATGACTAACATTCTCATCTGTACAGAAAGGTTGTTGTTGACATTACCTGATACAGTTTAACAATGAATTTTTTCTGCAAATTTTAAAACGCTGTTTGACTGTGACACATTTCTGTAGCTTTCTACTCACACTGTCACTTGATATGTAAGTAGTCTCAAATCACAACTGTAGGAATTTGTTGATTTGCACCATTGCTTTGTTATTAATTATTGTTTTGGCTGTAACTGGTTCACACTCTCTAAAAGCCGTCAATTTATTATGTGGAGATATTTAAATTATATACTTTCGCCGTTACAAAACAAATTCTCTTTCCAGACGACTAAGTGACTTTAACGAAATTGGAAAAGATCTTCACGTACTTTTAAAAATTAAAATATTAGTGAAATAAAAGCCACACACACAAAAAGTGTGTGTGTGTGTGGGGGGGGGGGGGGGGGGAGAAACAGATACAGATAGACATAGAGAGAGAGAGAGAGAGAGAAAGAGAGAGAGAGAGAGAGAGAGAGAGAGAGTATCTGCACATGCTAATGGAACTATGGAACTGCTGTCATCTACAAACAGATCTGCACTCCACCACCTCTTGTGGAAAATGAGTGATTAATGGCTAGACGACCAAAGCCTGTTTCTAACCCACACAATATACACTCACAGTAATTAACATTGAAATCGCAAAAATGCCCATAGGCAAAGTAAACGTGCAAGTTTTAACGTCTCGTCACCAGGAGATAAAGAATAGTCTTGAAGATACGTGAAATGAACTGTAACTATAGGCTCCTTTTCCGAAAAATGGAAGATATGAGCTGCCTAAGTAGATGTGCTATGTTTAAAATCTAAATCGAGTAATAATTCAGAATACACACTGAAGATTCATTACAAATGACGGAAAAATGTGTATGGAGCAATATATCTATATTGCAGCATGCAAACAAAAGCTCTTTTTGCATTTATGTAGCTGTTACAGATAATGACCACTTCAACAGTCTTGCAGTGGATTGTTTTAAGTGTTGGCTCTCACTGTGTGTTGCGCGGATGCAGCGGGGGAGAGTGACACGCAGAATTACATGCATGCATGCATCGATTAGCTGCAACACGCTGCGAAATTAGCCGTCAGCGGCATGCGGGATGCAGGGGATCCGGCGTCGCGTGCTGCATGCGAGCGGTCGCGGGCCGCCCAGGAATGCCACGGCCCTATCTGGCGGCGCACGCGAGCCGCCCACAGCCTAAACTTAGCTGCTCCCCATTAGCGCGCCTCTGCCCCCCAGGCCGGGAAGTTGCACACTAATCACTTAGACTCCTCACCTTCATGCCGTCAAATCAGCAGCAGAACGGAGCACTTGGCAACTGACTGGAAAGATAGACTCAGCAGTTCAGTCCGTATACCGAAAGACGGTTTATGCTCAAAGGCTTCTCTACCGTGATTCAGATTACATGATAAATTGTACAAGAAGTGGCCCGGACGATTGTATACGATTGCGCGTGAATGAATGCATATAACCACACCCCGTGAATTCCAACAGGGTGGAGCAACTGCCCATACAGCCGGCGGAACCTTGGAGCTCATTTACACAATCTTTACGCCTGATAGAGTTGTTAGCACAAATCAGTATGGTCGCGGCACTAGCTGGGCATCAATGTCACGTAATCGGTCAGTGTGCGATTACTCTGCGTGGGGAGCCCTCAAGTCTGACGGGTATCGCAACAACACTCAAAGCCTTCAAGAACTGCAGCAGAACATCTGAGGAATTCCAGCAGTCCAGCTTCGATCTGCCTTGAGCAACTTGCTGAACAGGGCCCAGAAGAGCAAAGAGATCAACGGTGGTTAATTTTAACATCTTCTATAGTCAGGTAAATATTGTATTTCTTTTCCCTTGCCGTGTTTCTTTGTATCCTGGAACTCTGTTCTCCGGGCCACTTTCATTTGCCCCACTCTGTATATTGATGTACAGTGATGACCCAAAATATTACTATCACTGCCCGTCGCGAGATTGCGCGTGACGTGACAGGAAAAGTGTAGAATTGGAACAGAAACGAATGAGAAATGGTTGCCGGCACATGCAGATATTTACTGACATAAGCGAATTTGACAGAGGTAGCGTTTTAGGCACGTAGCGTGGGAACGAGCATCCCGGAAACGCTGAAGCTGGAAGGATTTGTATGCTGCTGTCGTGTGCATCTATGGGAAGTGGTTGGGACAGATTTGGGGATCTTGCTGGCCAGTGCAGTGCATCAGCAAGTAGACAGTTCTCAGAGACATTTGGCATTTGTGAACAAGCATTGTATTGTTGAAAAATGGCGTCACTGACACTGAATTCTGTCAGAGACAAAGGACTTGGAAGAGCAGTTGAATGGAATGGACAGTGTCATGAAAGGAGGGTATAAGATGAACATCAACAAAAGCAAAACGAGGATAATGGAATGTAATCGAATTAAATCGTGTGATGCTGAAGGAATCAGATTAGGAAATGAGACACTTACAGTAGTAAAGAACTTTTGCTATTTGGGGTGCAAAATAACTGATGATGGTCGAAGTAGAGAGGATATAAAATGTAGACTGGCAATGGCAAGGAAAGCGTTTCTGAAGAGAAGAAATTTGTTAACATCGAGTATAGATTTAAGTGTCAGGAAGTCGTTTCTGAAAGTATTTGTAGCCATGTAAGGAAGTGAAACATGGACGGTAAGTAGTTTGGACAAGAAGAGAATAGAAGCTTTCGAAATGTGGTGCTACAGAAGAATGCTGAAGATTAGATGGGCAAATCACATAACTAATGAGGCGGTATTGAATAGGACTGGGCAGAAGAGGAGTTTGTGGCACAACTTGACTAGAAGAAGGGATCGGTTGGTAGGACATGTTCTGAGGTATCAGGGGATCACCAATTTAGTATTGGAGGGTAGCATGGAGGGTAAAAATCGTAGAGGGAGACCAAGACACGAATATACAAAGCAGATTCAGAAGGATGTAGGCTGCCGTAGGTATTGGGAGATGAAGCCGCTTGCACAGGATAGAGTAGCATGGAGAGCTGCATCAAACTGGTCTCAGGACAGAAGACCACAACAACAATAGTGTCAACCGAAGACTTCCGGCATAAGAAGTCACCCTCTTTCTGGCAACGGCCTTGTCAAAGACGGCGGAGGAGCGGACAGATGTTCAGGGCACTCTCTTGCTCTTGGGATGGGAAACTGCCTCTAAAGGCAGAATATTCAGCAATGATCAACGGCACGAGGTTGCAGAAGGCAATAGAAACCACTGCATTAATGATACACAATATGTATCCACAGGACATATGGCCTGTAATTGAAAACGTGTCATGATGATGTCTCCAATGGCAAAAGATTCCGGAATAGTCCCCCATTCGGATCTCCAGGAGGGGACTGCCAAGGGGGAGGTTACCATGAGAAAAAGATTGAATAATCAACCAAAGGATAACGTTCTACGAGTCGGGGCGTGGAATGTCAGAAGCTTGAACGTGGTACGGAAACGAGAAAATCCGAATAGAGAAATGCAAAGGCTCAATATGGATACGGGAGGGGTCAGTGAAGTGAAATGGAAAGAAGACAAGAATTTCTGGTCAGATGAGTGTAGCGTAATATCAACAGCAGCAAAAAATGGTATAACGGGAGGAAGATTTGTTATAAATAGGAAGGTACGGCAGAGAGGTTGTTACTGCGAGCAGTGCAGTGATAGGGTTGTTCATACCAGAATCGACAGCGAAACAACATCGACTGCAACAGCTCAGGTACACATGCCGACCTCGCAAGCTGACGCTGACGAGATATAGGAAGTAAATTAGGATATTGAAAAGATAATACAGTACGTAAAGAGAGATGAAAGTCTAATAGTCGTGGGGGACTGTAATGCAGTTGTCGGGGAAGGAGAAGAAGAAACGATTACGGGAGAATAAGGGCTTGGGACAAGGAATGTGAGAAAAAAATGGTTCAAATGGCTCTGAGCACTATGGGACTTAACATCTGAGGTTATCAGTCCCCTAGAACGTAGAAATACTTAAACCTAACTAACCTAAGGACATCACACACATCTATGCCCGAGGCAGGATTCGAACCTGCGACCGTAGCGGTCGCGCGGTTCCAGACTGTAGCGCTTAGAACCGGAATGTGAGAAGGGGAAGACTAATTGAGTTCTGTAATAAATTTCAGCTAGTAATAGCGAATACTCTGTTCAAGAAATACAAGAGGAGGAGGTGAACGTGGGAGAGGCCGCGTGATATGGAAAGATTTCAGTTTGATTACATCATGGTCAGACAGAGATTCCGAAATCAGATACTGGATTGTAAGGCGTACCCGGGAGCAGGTATAGACAAAGATCACGACGTAGTAGTGATGAAGAACAGTCTGAAGTCAGGAAGAACCGATACACAAAGAAGTAGGATACAGAAGTACTATGTTCTCTAAGGTTATAGATACAGCAATAAGAAATAGCTCAGTAGGCAGCACAGTTGAAGAGGAATGGACATCTCTAAATGGGGCAACCACAGACACTGGAAAAAAACATACATACAAAGAAGATAACTGCCTAGAAACCATGGGTAACGGAAGAAATACTTCAGTTGATCGATGAAAGGAGAAAGTACAAAAATGTTCAGTGAAATTCAGGAATACAGGAACACAAGTAGCTGAGGAATGAAATAAATAGGAAGTGCAAGAAATCTAAGGCAAAATGGCTGCAGAAGAAATGTGAAGAAATCGAAAAAGAAATGATTGTCGGAAGAACTGACTCAACATATAGGAAAGTCAAATAAACCTTCAGTGAAAATAAAATCTAGGGTGGTAACACTAAGAGTGCAACGGGAATTCCTCTGCTAAATGCGGAGGAGAGAGCGGATAGTTGAAAAGAGTACATTGAAGGCGTCTGGAGGGGGAGGGGGGTGGGGGGGGGGGGAGGGGGGGGGCGATTTTTGTGAGTGATAGAAGAAGAAACAGAAGTCGATTTAGAAGCGATAGGGGATCCAATATTAGAATCAGAATTTAAGAGAGCATTGGAGGGCTTAAGATCAAAAAAGGCACAATGGACAGATAACATACCATCATAATTTCTAATATCATTAGGTGAAGTGGCAACAAAACGACTATTGCGTTGGTGCGTAGAATGTATGAGTCTGATGACAGACCATCTGACATTCGGAAAAATATCATCCCCACAATTCCGAAGACTGCAAGAGCCGACAAGTGCGAGAATTATCGCACAATGAGGTTAACAAGTCATGCGTCCAAGTTGCTGACGAGAGTAACGTACAGAAGAATGGAAAAGAAAACTGCGGACGTGTTAGATAACGATCAGTTTAGCTTCAGCAAAAGGTAAGGGCACCAGAGAGACAACTCTGACGTTGCGGTCGATAATGGAAGCAAGACTAAAGAAAAATCAAGACACTTCCATACGATTTGTCGACCTGGAAAAAGCGTTCGACAATGTAAAATAGTGCAAGATTTTCGAAATTCTGAGAAAAATACCAGTAGGGAGAGACAGGTAACATATAACATGTACAAGAGCCAAGAGGGAATAATAAAAGTGGACGACAAGGAAAGAAGTGCTCGGATTGAAAAGGTTGTAAGACAAGGATATAATCTTTCGCCCCTGCTGTTCAATCTGTACATCGAAGAAGCAATGAGAGAAATAAAAGAAAGTCTCAGGAGTGGAATAAAGATCGAGGTGAAAGGATATCAATGATACGATTCGCTGATGACACTGCTATCCCAAGTGAAAGTGAAGAAGAATTACATGATCTTCTGAACGCAATGAACGGTCCAATGAGTAAAGAATATGGACTGAGAGTAAATCGAAGAAAGACGAAAGTAATGGGAAGTACCAGAAAGGAGAACAGCGAGAAACTTAACATCAGGATTGATCTTCACGAAGGAGATGAAGTTAAGTAGCAAAATAACGAATGATGAAAGGAGCAAGGAGGACATAAAAAGCAGACTAGCACTGGCAAAAAGGGCATTCCTGGCCAAGGGAAGTCAACTAATATCAAACAGAGGCCTTCCGTTGAGAAAGAAATTTGTGAGTAAATGCGTTTAGAGTTAACATTGAACAGTTGTAAAACGTGGACTGTGGGACAATTAGAGCTGAAATGAATCGAAGCATCTGACATGTGGTGTTACAGAAGAATGTTAAAAATTAGGTGGACTGGTAAGGTAAGGAACGAGGAAATTCTCTGCGGAATCGGTAAGGAAATTATCGAAAACATTGAAGAGAAGAAGGAACAGGACGGTAGGACTTGTGTTAAGACATGGACTATATCCGGCAAACAATTGAGGACGTAGGTTGCAACTGCTGTTCTGGGATGAGGAGGTTGGCACAGGCGACGAATTCGTGGCAGACCGCTTCAGAGCCGTCATAAAACTGATGGCTCAAAAAGAAACGAAGGAAGAAAGAAAGACTGGGGCAACGATGAGCCAGGGTGGGGAGATTGGACCGAGGCAGTGAGAAGATGTCCTCTCGAGCGCGTCTGGAGTTTTGGCTCTCGCTTTCAGAGGAGGAATGGAGTGGAATCGGACGAAGCGTCCCCCAGTGGCAGGTTTACGCCTTAACTAAAGCTTTGTTAGGGCTGGGGAACTGGGCAGCGCAGTCTGGCACTTCTTCGCATAAAGTATGCACAATATGGGGCCCAGGCTACATACAAAGAAGCTGTATAATGCATTGTGGCGAAGACCTGTGCTCATGTAGAATCTTAGTTTTTTTACGGCAGAGAGTAATAAGTGATACTAAGGGGCGGACATTAGAACGCTGTTGCAGAGGCAACGGAAAAAGCATGCGAAGTTCAGGTAGAACGCGAAATCCCGAAGATTGGCTAAAGTTTACAGGCGCGCGAAAATTTGGCACGGACTTCAATGCGAGATGCCTTTAATAGGTTTCACAACGAAACATTGTCTCGAAATTTGGTAGAAAGTCCGAAGAAATTCTGGTAGTATGTAAAGTACAAAAGCGGCAAGACGCAGTCAATACCTTCGCTGCGCAGTGCCGATGGTACTGTTACCGACGACTGTGCCGCTAAAGCGGAGTTATTGAACGCAGTTTTCCGACAGTCCTTCACTAGGGAAGATGAATGGAATATTCCAGAATTTGACACACGAACAGCTGCTAGCATGAGTTTCTTAGAAGTAGATACCTTAGGGGTTGCGAAGCAACTCAAATCGCTTGATACGGGTAAGTCTTCAGGTCCAGATTGTATACCGATTAGATTCCTTTGAGATTACGCTGATACAATAGCTCCCTACTTAGCAATCATATACAACCGCTCGCTCACCGATAGGTCTGTACCTACAGATTGGAAAATTTCGCAGGTCGCACCAGTGTTTAAGAAGGGTAGTAGAAGTAATCCATCGAACTACAGACCTATATCATTGACGTCGGTTTGCAGTAGGGTTTTGGAGCATGTACTATATTCAAACATTATGAATCACCCCGAAGGGAACGATCTATTGATAAGTAATCAGCATGGTTTCAGAAAACATCGTTCTCGTGCAACGCAGCTAGCTCTTTATTCGCATGAAGTAATGGCTGCTATCGACAGGGGATCTCAAGTTGATCCTGTATTTCTAGATTTCCGGAAAGCTTTTGACACCGTTCCTCACAAGCGACTTCTAATCAAGCTGCGGGCCTATGGGGTATCGTCTCAGTTGTGCGACTGGATTCGCGATTTCCTGTCAGGAAGGTCGCAGTTCGTAGTAATAGATGGAAAATCGAGTAAAACTGAAGTGATATCAGGTGTTCCCCAGGGAAGCGTCCTGGGACCTCTGCTGTTCCTGATCTATATAAATGACCTGGGTGACAATCTGAGCAGTTATCTTAGGTTGTTCGCAGATGATGCTGTAATTTACCGTCTAGTAAGGTCATCCAAAGACCAGTATCAGTTGCAAAGCGATTAAGAAAAAATTGCTGTATGGTGTGGCAGTTGACGCTAAATAACGAAAAGTGTGAGGTGATCCACATGAGTTCCAAAAGAAATCCGTTGGAATTCGATTACTCGATAAATAGTACAATTCTCAAGGCTGTCAATTCAACTAAGTACATGGGTGTTAACATTACGATCAATTTCAGTTGGAAAGACCACATAGATAATATTGTGAGGAAGGCGAGCCAAAGGTTGCGTTTCATTGGCAGGACACTTAGAAGATGCAACAAGTCCACTAAAGAGACAGCTTACACTACACTCGTATGTCCTCTGTTAGAATATTGCTGCGCGGTGTGGGATCCTTACCATGTGGGACTGACGGAGGACATCGAAAGGGTGCAAAAAAGAGCAGCTCGTTTTGTATTATCACGTAATAGGGGAGAGAGTGTGGCAGATATGATACGCGAGTTGGGATGGAAGTCATTAAAGCAAAGACGTTTTTCGTCACGGCGAGATCTATTTACGAAATTTCAGTCACTAACTTTCTCTTCCGAATGCGAAAATATTTTGTTGAGCCCAACCTACATAGGTAGGAATGATCATCAAAATAAAATAAGAGAAATCAGAGCTCGAACAGAAAGATTTAGGTGTTCGTTTTTCCCGCGCGCTGTTCGGGAACGGAATGGTAGAGAGATAGTATGATTGTGGTTCGATGAACCCCTCTGTCTATCACTTAAATGTGAATTCCAGAATAATCATGTAGATGTAGATGTAGAAAAAAATTATAAAAACTTACTCACACAGCCAGAGGCAGATTCAGGTCATGACAGAATCAGAGGCGGAAGCAAGAGGCAAGCCAGAACGACGCAAGTGCTTCAGGTCGACGACACTATGTGCCGATTAAGGATACACATTCAGGAGAAAGGAGAGTGTGATAGAAAATCAAGTGAAGCTAGACAAGTATATTCGTTAGGTCGTTAAGACTTGTTCGTAAAACTGTACCGTTTTCATAACAGCAGATAGCGAGGGACCGGTGAGTGAATTTAGCAGAATAAGGAGGACACACTCAGTCATTACGATCCGAACCGTGCATCACAGCCTCACGCTAATTCCTTTAAATTCTCCAACTATCCAGTTCTCGTCATGAGTCGATCATTGGGTTAAATGGCATTCACAGTAATAGCACTCAATTCCATGATTGCGAGACTGTAGTGAATCTATGTCCTAGATGCTCCAGCACAGTCTATAAACTAAACGAAGATGCACTCAAGATGGTGGGCGCGCGGGGTAGCCGCGCTGTGTGGGGCACCTTGTCACGGTCCATGCGGCTCTCCCCGTCGGAGGTTCGAGTCCTCCCTCGCGCATGGGTGTGTGTGTGTGTTGTCCATAGCATAAGTAAGATTAAGTAGTGTGTAGGCTTAGGCACCGATGACCTCACCAGTTTGCCCCATAAGACCTTACCACAAATTTACAATTTGCATTCAAGATGATGGGCTTAACCTGATGTACTTCATGCTGCTCGCCTCCTTCCACGTTCTGACGGAGAAGCCAGCAACAGCGCCTCCTTGGGGTCCACGTTCCTGTTCAACACTGGACGCCTTCGGCTGCTGAAACCTACCAGGAGTAGGGAGGAAATCAAAAGACCACACGACTATCGACAACAAGAACATCACGGATGGGTCGTCAAGGGTCATCGTAGCATTCGGACTGGGACCGAGTACACACCGAAACGGCCGCGCCTGCTCACCGGCAGTCGTCCGCGTGTGCAACCAACCGCTCACCTAGATACCAACACATAACTGAATGAGCAACCGTCGTGGCTGGCGTGAAAGGACGAAGACTTACAAACACTATGAACAATTATCTGAACTGTAATAATGCTTTAATACCGTCGTTGACGCTTCACAGGTTTCCGAAAGCTATCTTGAATTTATGCAGAGATGTCTCCATTCGGCCCTCCGTAGTTTTTACAAGCAGTGCCATCTGGCCAAAACACGTTTCGAAGTAACTTTGTTTTACGGTGACAAGTCGCCTTCTGAGAACGCTATGAGGGGGCATTCACTAACAGTTCTCTGTGTTCTGTCAGAAGCGACAGAGCCGAAGTGTGCCGGCCGTTGTGGCCGAGCGGTGCTAGGCGCTTCCGTCCGGAACTGCGCTGCTGCTACGGTCGCAGGTTCGAATCGTGCCTCGGGCATGGATGTGTGTAGTGTCCTTGGGTTAGTTAAGTTTAAGTAGTTCTAAGTCTAGGGGACTGATGACCTCAGATGTTAAGTCCCATAGTGCTCAGAGTCATTTGAACCATTTTGAGCCAAAGTGTGGTCAACGATTCTTTCCTCTATGGTCCCACCATATGAGAGATGACCAGTCTCTTGTTTAAAAAGTGATAAGAGGGCTCCTCATGGAATAATCTTAAAAATATACTCGAGGAAGGGTAGCCAGGCTGCCAGTCTGCAAGAAATGCGGACGTGGAGACTAGCGCACTAGCTGAAGGGGAAAACTTAGCTTAACAGTGGGAGCGGAACTCTGAATTGTTTAAGAAATGTGAAGTGCAGTGAGACTATTGGTTATTTCGTGAAACTTTTGTTACGAGGGAAGATTGTTGTCTTGTGAAAAAAATATCATAGGCCAGCATTTTGAAGCATTTTTCATTGGCTCATGGAAATTAATGAGTATGTAGAGAGGAAAAAGAACTCTGTGCTGGTAAATAACACTTCGTCTGGAGACACGGAACAGAGGACAGAGCCTGCAGAAGCAGAGAAGGAATGTTCTAGCAATTGGCAGCTGATGTGCTGCAGTCTGCAGCAGACCACGGCGTCCGCAACGTCCCACTATTGAGTGAAAAATATGGTGAGAAATTCCATCTTGGGCGAGCAAGGTATAAGAATTACCGAGCGTTTGTAGGCGCTTTCTTAGGATCGAACATGACCCGTGAATCTTATGCCTTTCTAGAGTGATTGATGGAGTATTCCTGACTCGATCAGTGTCATAGTTTTCCATTCCTCTCGCGGACTCAAGCAATCGATGTGTGTCCACTGCAGATTTGACTTCCTTTAATTCACTCGTAGGGTACGGTTTTATCCAGATCACCTAAACTTTCAGTCTTTGCTGGGACCCTCAATTGATAGAGTAGTACCATTCCATGTCACTAACTGTCAACTTCCGTGTTCTCTGCGTTTCTTGGGATCGAATAGACCATGCAGTAATTTCTTATTGACGCATATGGTATCAGGGAACTTTATAATAAGCAGTAGTTAATGTGGATCATTGTTTCATTTCGTAGCTACATGATCACCCCACTTGTTAACTTTTGTGAGATGCAACAGCCATACCTGATGTTTGCTAGGGCCATCTCAGTGCTATTAGTTATCCATTCCATGACAGCTTGTATTAAACGGATATGAGCCCAAGGGGAGAGATATGTCGGCCAGTTCAATCAATGCGAATTGTCCTGACATCCACATGAGTATGTCGAAAGCTCAGGTGTACCCTTGAGAGATTGCAGGGCACTCTCACTTCAGATACGGTGTTATGCTGCGTAATGTTCTTAGGGAAGATGATCTTTATTACTTGGTTACTATAGTGGATACAATCTGACTTCATTCATTTGCTGAAATGGTTGGCAGTAGTTAACACTTTTAGGGAGTTTATGGCCGTTCTTTGTAAAGCTCGAAATGGACGCAATAGGGAAAATAACGATTTTTTTATGGTGTGCTGTGGTTCCATCCAGGTCATGCTTTTAGGAAAGATGCGTGGGAAGAGGCCGCGAAGCTGAATCTTTTTCCTTTTTTTCCCAATTAATTTTTAAAGTCGCCGATTGGTGAAATCTGTGTATGCAGAGCAAGGGGCGGTCTCCCAGCTTCGAATGCTGCACTCCAGCTCGTGATTGGCTTGTGCTAAAGTGGGAGTAGCCTAAGATGTAACTGTGCTGTGTTACCGAGCTGGCGAGGAAAGCTGAGAGAAAGAGAAAAAAACACGCTAATAACTGGCGCTTCGCTAGTAAAGAACGGCAGGTGTTTACCTAAACAGTGAGACTTGTGTCCTTTGCTAGTGTGCCACTTAGAGCCTGTGCCAGTCACTATCTGAACCGTCAGAGGTACTGCTTCTAGCATCATGCACACAAAGAGTGATGCGTGGGTGTACTTATTTGTTTTGAGTCGTCCGTCTAAATATTTGACACATTCCGTCATGCATAGTCATGGCACGGAGTGAAATTGGTTTGGCAGACCAGCAAACGGGTCCACCTGCATGCTGGAATCCACCGGGGTTTCAGAGGCTCATAGGGAAGTACCTGCTTTCCGAATTAGCCGAACACGAGAGAGCGTACTTTCATTTTTTTTGGGGCGCGCGCCATTAATAATAGATTGCTGCCGTCCATCACTTCAGCCGTCGATAGCATCGTGGAGTGCCACCCTGACGAGCAGGAGGGTAAGTATTCGCTGTTAAGGCGTAGGGCTCCAATATATGCTTGTCAGCACCCTGTTCTTTGGATCCATATTTTTCTTTGTGGAATAGTAGAGTACGGATGCTTGATAGTAGCGTAGTCTTTGGGCCGTACCATGGATTCACATGTATGAAGTCAGGTAAAGCGATTAGTTCTGGTTAATGCCGTGTGTTGATCCCCAGCTGATCACTTTGTTCACTATAGACTGCGTATCAATGAAAGTGTTTGTCGAATAAAAAAATGTTTGTGTGCCATTTATTTAGCCATTTTTGTTGTCTTTTGATGTTAAGAAATGAATAAATCTATTGTTATTTAGACCACAACTCCTCCCAGTGTTCTGATTAACATTAACATTACCATTTTTATTAAAGTCATGATTACAGTTGAAAGTTGGAAGCTTGTAACTGGCGACCCTGCCAGTATCTAGGTCCTTGGCACTTCTGTGACGAAGTCATTTAGCGTCATTGCCGAACAGGTCCACATTATGTTGTAGATACTTGTTTCTCTGTGTTGTTTATGTTTTTATTTGTTTTATTTACAGTGTATTTGTGTTAGTGACTTCTGTGTCATTTGTCAGCCATTTTCTCGTCATTGCTAATGGTGTTGTATTATTTCGGTGTTGTTTACTATTGTATTTGTTTTGTATTTGGTTGTTTTTGATTCTGAATCTTGTGTACTATTGTTGTAGTCTCGAACTGCATATGGCTTTGCAATTTTTTTTTTCTTTTGACATTCATTGTATTGTACTGTGCGTATCTTGTGAGCTAGATAATACAATTGTCCACGTGTTACACGGATAATTAAAGTTTGTTGTGGACAGAGAATTTGAATGATAACAAGAAGTAGGGCACGGAGAAAGTAGGGCACTGAGACAAGTAGACTGGGAGAGGGAAAATTAATCGTTCGTCATGCAGGAAGAGCGCAATGAACGGTGGACGCACAGTTTGAACGTAGGGAGACGTTGCTGTTGAACGGTGTTAGCAACAACGATGTCATGCAACAAGGAAATCAGGGACACGAAAGCGATATGGCTTTTCTTGAGGGAACGTACAGAGTCAGATCGCGTGTGATAGAAAACGTGAGCGTACCACAACATATCGAAGCAGGGATGATTATTAGAAATCCGGACAGAGAAGACAGGGTGGTATCAGAACGCAATGATGCGGATACAACACCGCAGAAATCAAGTATAAGTTCGGTCGATCACTATACTGAGGAAAAGGAAGAGCACTTCAATCTGGCGGCATTTTTAATGGGAATGGAGAAGAAACTTGATACACTAAAAGTAATGGAGGAAAAGATTAATGGACTAAGAGGAACAGAGGAGAAAATTAATGATTTGGTACGAGATGATAACGAGACGAGGATGGACATCAAAAATATCGGTGCTCAGGTAAATCAGACACAAAAGGAACACAAGTCATGGGCAAATCAACTCCGGGAAAGTCTGTGTAAAGTAAACACCAAAGCAATGAAAAGTTTAAAGATCGCACATGATGCTAAGAAGACGGCAGAGAGCGCCAAGACAGTAGAAAGTTTCGCAAGACGAGTAGCAGCTGAAGCAGCGTAAACGAGTACACGCACAGAACAGGAAGGACGAGATGTGGTGATCAATTTGAACAAGAAGGTCGAAAGCGTGGAAAAGCGGCAAAATGACGCGGATCTTCATACAGATCTTCATACGACAGCGGCCATGGACAAATTGGAGTCAGAAGTGCGCGAATTAGGGACTGGTTCGGACGTGACAACTGCAACTCCAGTGAGCGAGACTGAAAAGGTCCGGACTCTCCTTTCGTTCAAATCTCGACACGCGTATGGAGAAGAATCTGAAGAAGGCGCTAAGGAAACAATTTCAAATGCGGCCAAGCGTGAACGCAAGAGAACCAGAAACAAATTCGGACGGGATGGATAACTGCATACCGTTAGCAGCGAGCAGAGTACATGGTGAGATGAACGTCGCATTTTCTTGAAGCCGAGGAGGGAGCACAAATGAGGGGACGTCGAACGAGGACATCCAAAGGACTGATATTTTCCGTAGGACAGAAGTTGTCGACGAAACGCCGTTTGATTTTAAACACTTCTTACTACTCCGAAAATTTGAAATTTTCCGAGATGAGGGTAATTTTACTCACCCACGTACAGGATATCACAATTTGACCTCTCTTTACCTCCAAATTGACCTTTAAAATACAAATTAGGCTTTATTTGCGGACACTTGCAAGGGTCAGTTGCAGGGAAAATGCGGGGAATACCTGTGACGTGTAGGAGTTACCAGGAGTTCAAGGACAGCTTCCTAAATATCTACTGGTCCAAGGAGACGCAAGAGCACATAAAGTACGAGATGATTGTTGGCAAAGGTTTCGATAGTTCAGGCTACAAAAGCCCAGTCAAGTTCTTTGATGCAATGATTGACAAATACCAGTATCTTGACGTACCATGCGCCACCGGTGAAATTATACGTCACTGTTACACCAAACTTCCGTCAGCATATCAACAAGTATTAGCTGGCAGGTGTAATGTGGAGCTCAGTACTTTCGTAGCACTCTTTACGAATTAGAGCACACATTCCGAACAGCGAATATCAGAGAACACAGAGGAAAATCTGACAGATACGTCGCAGGCCCTATATCGCGTCCACAGTATAACCATTACATTAATAAGAACGGAAATGTACGGAATGGAACGCCTAACTGCAACTACATCGGTCATGATTTCGAACAGTTCTTACAATAAAACAGTTCTATACTGTTAGCCGCCTTTCTGTACTGTTCTATAACAGAATTATTGTATTTCTCTTCGTTTTATAAGTTTTCCTGCTCTATTCCTCAAAACAAGATGGGGTTCTCTTGTTATGAGAGTTCAGGCCTGGACATTCTGGGCGGGGTACGGGTGAAAAGGAAACTATATATCTGGTATTCTCTTTCTTTTTTTATTGGCCTGTGGGAACACCAATTTAGCCAGTCCAAACCACCTGTCTCTCCTCTGAAAAGGCATCTGTACCAATTTTTCTACAATTTCTGAGGACTTGAAAGCATAAATTTCATTGCCACTATAAATATATAATATACAGTGGCCCTTAATTTAACGGACAGGTTTCTAATAAATCGAAATAAACACACACACACACACACACACACACACACACACACACACACACACACACACACACACAGAGAGAGAGAGAGAGAGAGAGAGAGAGAGAGAGAGAGAGTGCACAGAGAGAGAGAGAGAGATTGAATGGTTACAATTTAATGTCAGCTTTCAACTCGAACACACACGCACACTCACACAAAGTGAACGGTTGTAACTTAATCCCAAATTTTAAAATGCATTCCAAGATCAATTCATAAACGTCTCTATTTCTTGTTGTCGAGAGTGTTAACACGTTAGAGGTTATTTCTTAATACACGTGGATCAGCTCCATAAGTAGCGACTCTTGATTCGCTTCTGTACCTAGAGTAGCCAAAACAGGAGTGCTTGACGTTCTGGATCACTCCACAGTCACACGATCTGTATCCTATAGAGGTGTTGACGGTAGAAGCCATTTCAGACTGCCAATGGACTTTCCGGACTGCCTCTTTTTCCCGGTGCCAATTGAGTTATACTTCGTATTCCACTTTTCAGCGTTCCGCGTTGCCTTCGCTTAATATCTGTGTAATTGTGTGTACTATGTGCAAATCTTCGGTCTCCCACTTTTAATTCATTTCGTTTTGGCCTTGTGTCTGACAACAGCAATTAGATTACCCGCTTGAATGCATTGCTCTTGTGTTACCTGTGTGTTGTCAACAGCGTACACCACAAGACGATCCAAGCTCAATATACATTCGGTATTACTTTCATTTGCATTGGTATACAGATATTATAAGCGTAAGATAACCGATAAGGTGGATGGGATAATAAACCTAACTACCTTGCATGTCATTGAAGATACAAGTACATTTACAGCTGCGTGGCTACTCTGCTAATCACGCTTCAATGTCTGGTAGAGGGTTCATCGAACCACCTTTACAATAATTCTCTGTTATTCCACTCTCGAACACTTAACCTTAACGTGCGAGCTCTGATTTCCCTTATTTTATTATGATGCTCGTTTCTCCATGCGTAGGGCGATGTCAACAAAATAGTTTCGCATTCGGAGGAGAAAGTAGGTTGCCTGCCGAAGTGGCCATGTGGTTCTAGGCGCTTCAGTCTGGAACCGCGCGACCGCTACGGTCGCAGGTTCGGATGCTGCCTCGGGCATGGATGTGTGTGGTTTCCTTATGTTAGTTAGGTTTAATTAGTTCTAAGTTCTAGGGGACTGATGACCTCAGATGTTAAGTCCCATAGTGCTCAGAGCCATTTTTGAGAAAGTTGGTTATTGAAATTTCATGAGAAGATCCCGCCGCAAAGGAAAACGCCTTTGTTTTAATGATGTCCACATAGATCCTGTATCATGTCCGTGACACTCTCTCTCCTATTTCTCGATAATATAAAATATGCTGCCCTCCTTTGAACTTTCTCAATATACCCCGTTAATCCTACCTGGTAAGGATCCCACACCGCACAACAGTACCCCAAAAGAGGACGAGCAAGCTTAGCATAGGAAGTCACTTTAGTAGATCTGTTACATCTTCTTAGTGTTCTGCCAATAAAAGTGGAATCTTCGGTTCGCCTTTTCCACAACAATTTCTATGTGTTTTTCCAATTTAAGTTTTTCGTAAGTGCTATTCCTAGGTATTTAGTTGAATTTACGCCCTTTAGACTTGATGTATTTATCGTGTAACCTTCTAGCACTCGTGTGGCTGACTTGCCACTTTTCAATATTTAGGGTCAATTGCCAATTTTCGCACCACACAGATATCTTATCTAAATCCTTTTGCAATTGATTTTGATCTTCTCGTGATTTTAGTAGAGGAGAAACGACAGCATCACTGTAAACAATCTAAAACGACTGCTCAGATTGTCCCTTAAATTTTTATATAGATAGGGAACAACAGATGGCCTATAACACTACCTCCGGGAACGACACAAATCATTCCTATTTTACTCGATGACTTTCTGCCAGTTACTACGAACTGTGACCTGTCTGAAAGGAAATCACGAATCCAGTCGCTTATCTGAGACGACATTCCATAAGCACGCAGTTTGATTACAAGTCACTTGTGAGGTACAATGTCAAATATCTTCTGGAAATCTGAAAATACAGAATCAATTTGCAATCTTTTGTCGATAGCCCTCCACACTTCTTGCGAGTAAAGAGCTAGCTTTGTTTCACAACAGCAAAGTTTTTTAAATCCGTTTTGACTGTGTGTCAATAGACAGTTCTCTTCGAGATAATTCGTAATGTTCAAACACAATATATGTTGGAAAATCCTGCTGTATATCAACGATATGGGCCTGTAATTTGGTGGATTACTCCTATGCCCTTCTTGAATATTGGTGTGACTTTCGAGTATTTGGATACTGATCTTTCGTCAAACGATCGGTTCTGTGTGATTCTTAAAAGCATGGAGCTATTGCTGCAGCATACTCTGAAGGGAACCTAATTGGTATACAGTCTAGACTGGAAAAACTTCCTTTTTTTAAGCAATTTAAGTTACTGCACTAATCCGAATCTGCTTCTAAGTCATTCACGTTGTTAACTGTTCTTGATTCGAATTCTGGAATATTTACTTCATCAGCTCTGTTAAAGGAATTTCAGAAGGCTGTGTTTAGTAACTCTGCTTTGCCAGTACTGACATCGATAGTATTTCCATTGTTATCTCGCAGACTGTGTCTAGCCGCTGGCATACTTTACATACGACCGGAGTCTCTCTGGATTTTTGGACAAGTTACGAGACAAAATTTCGCTGTGGAAACTGTTATAAGCATGTCGCATTGAAGTCCGCGCTAAATTTTGGAGCTTATTTTAAAAATCGCCACTCTTGCGAGTTTTGATTTCTTTTACATTTGCCACAGTTTCTCCGTTGTTTCTGAAACAGTATTCTGACCTGTTTTGTGTACCATGGCGAATTAACTCCGTCGTAAGTTAATTTATTTGTATATAAATCTTTCAATTGGTGTCGATATGATTTCTCTGTATTTCAGCCACAACTGTTTTATGCTTACAATTTTATTTTGGAAGGAGTGGGGATTGTCGCTTTTTTCAATAGATATATTTTTGTTTATTTTTGGGTGGGTTTGGGAGTTACTGTATTCAGTCTCGCTACGACGACCCTGCGTTCACTAATCCCTGTAACCGTTTTGATGCTCGTTATTAGTTCAGGATTATTTATTGCTAAAAGGGCAAGTATGTATTAACAAATGTTTACTATTCGAGCGGGCTCATGAACTGCCTGCTCGAAATAATTTTCGGAGATTGCGGTTGGCACAGTTTCGGATGATGTCTCGTGCGTACTTCCGGATTTAAACATGTATTTTCGCCGACATATCGAGGTTAAATTGAAGTCACTACCGACTATAATTCTATGATACGTGTTTGAAATTAGACTCAAGTTTTCTTTGAACCTTTCAGTAATTGTGTTATATTAGTTGGGAGGTCGGTAAAAGGAAACTATTATTATTTTATTCCAGTTGCCAAGAATGACCTCTACCCATAATAGCTCAAAGGAACTATTCACTTCAATTTTGCTACAAAATAAACTACTTCTATCAGGAACGAACACGCAACCACCAACAATATTTAGCTTATCTTTCTGAACACCGTCAGGTGCTTGAAAAAATTTCGATTGAATTTATCTCCTGCTTTAGCCAGCTTTAAATGCCTATAACGATTTGAGCATGACTGCTTTCTATTAGCGGTTGGAGCTCTGGTACTTTACCAATACTGCTACGACAATTTACAACTGCTATATATGTTTCCTAGATCTACGTTCTTCCTGTGATTGACGAACACCCTCTGATACTGAAGCACTTTTTGTGTTTCCCTGAGACTACCTAATCCAAAAAATCGCCCAGTCCACGCCACAGAGTCCCCGCTACAGATAGCCTCCTCGTGCGCGTAATGGACTCCTGATCTATTTAACGGAACCCAAAACCCCATCATCCTATGGCGCAAGTCGAGGAATCTGGAGCCTACACGGTTGCAGAACTGTGTTGAGCCTCTAATTCAGACCCTCCACTCAGCTCTGTACCAGTGGTTCACAATCGGTCCTGTCGATTATAGTGCAAATGGTAAGCTCTGCTTCCATCCCGCAAGCAAGACTGGTGGCCTTTACCAATTACAACTGCCGCTCGAAACCAGAGAGAATCTCTTCTGATTCAAAGCGACACACATTACTGGTACCGAAATGAGCCATTACCTGCAATTCGCTGCATCCCGTGTTCTTCATTCCATACTGAAGGAACCTTTCCACATCTGGAATGGCTCTAGATGGTGTGCATATGGAGTGCACATGGCTTTCTTCCCCTCCTTGGCAATCATTTCCCTAAGGGGCCTCACAACGCATCTAACACTGGAGCTCCAATTAATAATAATCCCACCCTCTATGACTGTCCAGATCTTGCTGGCTGAGAGTTTCTTCTGAAAGAGGACAAGCAACTGCATCTGGCTGAGGGACAGTATCAGCCACAGACAACACCTGGAAGCTGTTTGTCAGACTAAAGGGCCTCACATGTTGCGCCGCGGGAAGTCTTTTGCAGCCTGTCATGCCCCGAGGCGATATCCCACTTGACTACGGGTGAGGGGTCTACCTCACAGCGAGCAGTAACTGGGAAGGCTACCGATGCAGACCGATCGGTGGACTCGTGGGTCGTGTTGCACTTCCATTGGATTCCCACTGCCGGTCCACAGCAGTGATTCCCATCCACTGCAGCCTCAAGCTGTGCAACTGAAGCCAGCACAGAGTGGAGCTGACAGTTAAGTGTCACCACCTGAGCTCGTATCCGCACACAGCAATCAGTCCCTGATCAGTACTAAAGATGATGGAAAACTACACTACACGGAGAAACAAATGACTATCGACACGCGCTACGAAATTATAATGGACACTAACGTTAACGCAAGATCAGTGTCCAATAAATTTCATTAACTTGCAGAGTTATAAAAACTAAACCACCGAAGCACACAGATGAGACTAAATGATTCGCTCCTGGTTAGGAAATTGTAAAATCTCATAAAATCAGTTACTTCCCTGTTGCTGCTTGTGACTCGGCCGGCTGCTGCTGCCTCACTGACGGACTAATGCCAATGAGCGATCACTAGATTTCGACAAGAATTCAAAACATGGTAAAAAATTTGTTGAGTTCTGACTCACACTTTAAAGAAACGACGTACTTTCCACGTTGTTTCATATACATGCAACGCTAGTGCAACAAATATTTTCGCTATTAATGCTGCATCCAAATTCAATAAAATTTCGGATTTCTCTGACGTCATCATTGGCAGGAAAGCAGTATGGCGACTTCGACTGACCTCATTTTATAAGAAATACGTAAGTTGCAATTTGTCGCAAGTTGACCGTGGCGATTTACCCGAAGGTACCGATTTTGGTCAGATTTAATGTGGCGAGAATACAAAATCTTTTCCGCAGTGCAGCGTATAGTGTAAATGCAGCTTAGTGAGCAGAATACACACAGCCAAGCGGTGGTTTCTGTTGATCCTCATATCCGTGAACCTACGCTACAGACGTTACACTGGACACTTCCGTTACACTTCACGTTATCAGACGTACGACGTGACTGATGCGACGCTCACGACGTAGCGCATAAGATTTTTCTCTCCTGTCTGGTACGAAAAAGCAATCTCTTGTTCCTGTTTAATATTTACGTCCAACTAAAACTTTCAGGAACAGCCGGCTGGCTCGGGGTAAAATATGGATGGTGAAATATTGTCAATCTTATTATGACGGCGTCGACTCTGACGTTGTTAAAAAGTTTTCGTGAATTTCGTTCCAACAGGAAAATAAGTGTTTCTCATCCTCCGAGATCTTGCTCCTCGTGTCAGTAGAGAATATTTGTTGAAAAAATCGTCCTGGTTTTCCATAGTGCAGCTTTTATTCTGTTTGGTTATTATTCTACTTTTTACCTCCAGCAAATACAGCTCAAGAGTTCTGACTCTTCGCATATATTTTTTTAAGCATGTACCGTGAAGAATAAAATATGACAGCAGTTTAAGGTACAAGGAAAACGGGAGAGCTCGACCTTAGGCAGACTAAATAAACATTATATTTCCGCGATAAACGAGTAAAAATATATTACACAGTTTTGTTGATATTCAACATTTTTGGTCGTAAGTATGAACTGACTGCAAATGAAATGCCAACTGTGTATAGATATCTCAAACAATGTTTTTAATTTTAAAATGTAGATCAGTTGTAACTACAGTTCTGACATTCATCATATTACAAATCAAAACATGTTTAATAGCGAAAAATTGAAATTAATTTAAAAAAATATTCAAAACAGTTTACTGACTAGCCAAACTCTTTTAAACCTTAACCTCTGTGGAGTTCTGCGTGATAGGCCTGTTGTGCAAACAATAAGAGGAAGAATTACGGAAGTTTAATTTCCATTTTAATTTGAAGACGTTCCTGAGTTTGGTGCAGGGATTGTCAGTCAACAAACAAATGAAACTAACTGCTCATGTACGGGAGGAAAGATCCATTAACACACTATTTCTAAACAGTTATTGGAAGCTGTCACATCCATGAAATATGTGAAAGCATGTACACGGGATGAATTAATGTGGCATGAAAGCACAAAACTAGTCTTAGGAATGGTTAACAACAGTCGATCTTCCCGAGCACCACTGGACCGGGACATGGGGTCATTGACAGTGTCACACAAATCACACTTCGCGTCACACCATACGACTGCCCGCAGAGTAAAAATGTAGACGCGTATGTAGCAAACGAGCCGCGGTTCTCAGTAGTTAGATATACGTGGATAACACCGAAACGGCTGTTCAGCGTGTCACATAACAAGCCTGACGCGGGATCATTCGTTCAGTGTCGTACCAAAGCCAATGGAAAAGCATAACATCCACTGAATGAGCCTTACTGTGGACCTAACCACCGTGTCCCACAAAGTAACATGTCGTTTCTGTCTCGACATTATTCGTCTCAGTGTGTGTCCAGTTCCTTCTTGTCACTGACTACGAAATGCTCGTTTATACTGAAAGTCTTAAAACAATAATGTGAATTAGTGGTACGCTTTCCGTTGTCTAATATCTGCGGGAATATTCTAATATAAATTCACGCTCTATGCTTACATGTAGGGATTCGGGAATCCCGTTAAAAACTTCTAGGACTTATAGGAGGGAGTGAGTAGACAATATTTTGAACAGAAACTCGTTTTCGGAAACATCATTCAACGCTGCTACAGAGCATTGAAGTTATAGACAGTGATTCTGTGATGATGTTACAGACTTTTTAGGATGATGGAGACGGATAAATGTATCAGTTTGAGGTAGCAGTCCCTAGTTCGGAAACGAACGAATCGGAAGCTACAAGCGAAAATCGTTCTGATATCTCTGACAGTGCAATACATATACAGCAACTTTCAGAGGTGGTAGTATGAACCAACACAACAAAAAAATGTCTAGTAAACATGAGCTCTAAAATGCTTCCGTTAAGAGCTATGAGCACTTCCTCAGAAGAGGAAATGTGTTTCACAGTAGCGAAGATGAACAAGTGCTCACAGCTCCTACGGTAATGCACTTTTGAGCCCATGTTTACTGGATATTTCTTCCCTGTTTTGGTCAGTAATAGCATCTCTGAAAGTTTCATATCCTGTTTTCATAACAAATGGTTCAAATGGCTCTGAGCACAATGGGACTTAACATCTGTGGTCATCAATCCCCTAGAACTTAGAACTACTTAAACCTAACTAACCTAAGGACATCACACACATCCATGCCCAAGGCAGGATTCGAACCTGCGACCGTAGCGGTCACGCGGTTCCAGACTGAAGCGCCTAGAACCGCACGGCCACACCGGCCGGCATTCCTAACAACAACAGTACCTGTACACGTACTCCACTATCAGAGGTATCAGATTTTCCCTCGTAATTTCCGACTCCTTCGTTTACTAACCAGAGACCTTTACCTCAAATTGATACGTTTATCCATCTCTATCACCCTAAGAAGTTTGTAACATCATCACGCAATAATCCTGTAAAAACAAATTTCAGCAGGCGCCGGTGCCTATAACTCTGTAACGTCGTTGGATGACTTTCAGGACATCGGTTCCACTTCAAAATATTATGTACTAACTTCCCTCTACATGACCTAGAAGTGTGTAACGGGAATTTCCGAACACACTGTATAAAGGGGAAAAGGTGATTCCAATAATCTCGAAAAGTTCTTGACATATTTATTTTAAATTTTTACAAGATACTCCAATTATAAACAATCGTATGGACAAAAATTAGTATTTATTTGAAACAAGAAAGTACAGCTTTCCTGTCAAATCTCATTATTTACATTCATTTTCGATGCCTTTGGAAAAACTGTAACTCTATCATTTTTCGTAAATTTTATACGATTTCATCGGTTATTACAGTATAACGTACCGTTTTTCAATATTTAATGATTTTCTTAAAACCGAGAGACCGCCGAATACAAATTCGTGAAATTGCTGAGACAGTAGGGATGTCAATTGAACGAGTGCATTATATTATGCAACGAGATTTGGCTATGAAAAAGCTGTGTGAGAAGTGGGTGCCGCGATTCCTCACAGTCGAGTAAAAGCGCTTCCGGCACATTATTTCAACACAATTGTGTCGATGTTTAATCGCAATCCACAAGAATTTTTGCGCCGATTTGTGACTGTTGATAAAACCAGGATGCACCATTACGTACCAGAGTCAAAACGGCAGTCAAAACAATGGATAAAATCTGGTGAAAGTGCACCGTAGAAGGCAAAGACCATTTTGTCAGTTGGTAAGATGATGGCCACTGATTCCTAAGGAATAATCCTGATAGATTACTTGGAAAAGGCAGAACAATAACTTTAGCCTATTATGCTTCATTGTCTGATTTTCTGAAGCCTGCTTTGGCTGCAAAAAGACCAACATTGCCACGTGGAAAAGTGCTCTTTCACCAGTATAATGCACCATATCCCACGTCTCAATTACAATGGCCAAAGAGCAAAAAATGGGCATTAAATTGGTCCCTCGTCTATCCTATTCCCCAAACCCAGCCCAGATGTCTTCTTCCTGTTCCGTAGCTTGAAACATTGGCCTTCTGGGATGAAATTGCTATCAAATGAGACAATTACAGTTTCAGTCAACGAGTATTTTGCAGAATTTGACAGAATACTAATAAATGAAAAGCACCAGTTTGCTTTTGTTCTACAATATTACTTTTATTGCTAACCGGTTTTCGGCTTACAAGGCCATCTTCAGACATTTACTGAGTATTATCACCAAAGAAGTTAAATGTTAGCAGACAACATTGTAAGAGAAGTAACACATCTAGAGTGAAGTAGAAACATACAGTAAATGATGTGCAAGAGGCAACGCTAGCAAGGAATATGAATGTTGAGGAAAGACAGAAGACGATGGAGACTGGAGGTGGAGAAGCGGCTCCAGTTGTAAATAAACCGTAAGAAGATGACGATGAAGAAGATGATGAAGAAGAAGATGGTGATACTGTCTTTAATACGCGCTGTTGTGCAACAAAGCATTTCGTTCTGTTTGTGCACGTAAATATAAATTTCGTATCGTGAATGTGAATCTAGTCTTTCAAACATTTGCATATTCAGGAATTTAGTAACCAGAAGGCTGAAAGCAGAAACACTGTTGCTTCTACTCAGTAATGAGTCATTTATGATATTTATTGAGTGTATAAAGGAAATAAGAGGAAGAATAGAGTTTAACGTCCCTTAGACAAGGAGGGCATTTCCGCTGGAGCACAAACCGGGATAGGATAAGAATGGTCCGGGACATACACAGCGTCCTTTACACCGTTGCAGAGGAACCATCCGGGCATTTGCCTTGAATAATTCAGGGAAACTATGGAAAACCTAAATGCACATGGTCGCACAACGATCTGTAATCCGCTCTTGCAGAAGGAAACTCCAGTGTCTCTCTAAAATTGATTTAATTTTGGAATAAAGTGAAGTAGTGAAGTGTCGTTTGTTACACATGAGGAGAGACACTCTAATTAATGTCTAATAATTATGTTGACATAAAATAACAAAGCTGGTCTAAATCTACCTAACCTTTTCCATAGTAAGAATGTCTAAAGTGAATAGATTAGTTTACTAACATTCGACCTCCTTCCATTAACCATGGACCTCGCCGTTTATGGGGAGAGTTGCGTGCATCAGCGATGCAGATAGCCGTACCGCGGATGCAACCACAACGGAGGGATATCTGTTAACAGGCAAGACAATCGTGTGGTTCCTAAAGAGGGGCAGCAGCCTTTCAGTGGTTGCAGGGGCAACAGCCTGGACGATTGACTGATCTGGCCTTGTAATATCAAACAAAACAGCATTGCATGCTGGTACTGCGAACGGCTGAAAGCAACGTGAAACTACAGCCATAATTTTTCCCTAGGGCATGCAGCTGTACTGTGTTGTTAAATGACGAAGGTGTCCTGTTGCGTAAAGAGGGGCAGCAGCCTTTCAGTGGTTGCAGGGGCAACAGCCTGGACGATTGACTGATCTGGCCTTGTAATATCAAACAAAACAGCATTGCATGCTGGTACTGCGAACGGCTGAAAGCAACGTGAAACTACAGCCATAATTTTTCCCTAGGGCATGCAGCTGTACTGTGTTGTTAAATGACGAAGGTGTCCTGTTGCGTAAAGAGGGGCAGCAGCCTTTCAGTGGTTGCAGGGGCAACAGCCTGGACGATTGACTGATCTGGCCTTGTAATATCAAACAAATCAGCATTGCATGCTGGTACTGCGAACGGCTGAAAGCAACGTGAAACTACAGCCATAATTTTTCCCTAGGGCATGCAGCTGTACTGTGTTGTTAAATGACGAAGGTGTCCTGTTGCGTAAAATACTCCGGAGGTAAAATAGATATACATTCGGATCTCCAGGCAGGGACTACTCAAGAGGATGTCGTTGTCAAGAGAAACAAAACTGGCTTTCTGTGGATCGAAGCGTGCAATGTCAGATCCCTTGATTGGGCAGGTAGGCTAGAAAATTTAAAAAGGGAAATGGATAGGTTAATTAGTGAAGATCGGTGGCAGGAGGAACAGGAATTCTGGTCAGGCGAATACTAGGTTATAAGTACAAAATTAAATAGGGGTAATACAGGAGCAGGTTTAATAATGAATAAAAAAATAGTAACGCGGGTAAGGTACTGCGAGCAGCATAGTAAGTTCATTATCGTCGCCAAGATAGACACAAAGCGCGCGTCTACCACAGCAGTACAAGTTTATTTGCCTATTAGCTCCGATGATGACGAAGAGAAAAAAGAAATGTGTGATGAGATAAAAGAAATTATTCAAATAGTGGAGGGAGACGAAAATTTAATAACTATGGGGGACTGGAATTCGATAGTAGGAAAAGGAAGAGAAGGAAAAGTAGTAGGTGAATATGGACTGGAAGCAAGGAATGAAAGAGGAAGCTGTCTGCTAGAATTCTGCACAGAGCATAACTTAATCATCGTTAACACTTGGTTTAAGAATCTCGAAAGAAGCTGGTGTACGTTGAAGAGACTTGGAGACACCGGAAGGTTCCAGACTGGTTATATAATGGTAAGATAGAGATTTAGGAACCAGGTTTTAAATTGTAAGACATTTCCAGGGGCAGATGCAGGGGGAAAGGTAGACTATGTCTACAATTCATTGGTTATGGACTGTAGATTAAAACTGAAGAAACTGCAGAAAGTTAAGAATTTAAGGAGATGGGACCAGTTAAGAATTTAAGGAGATGGGACCTGGATAAACTGTAAGAACTAGAGGTTTTAGAGAGTTCCAGAGGCAGCATTAGGGAACGATTGACAATAACAAGGGAAAGGAATACAATAGAAGAAGAATGGGTAGCTTTGAGAGATGAATTAGTGAAGGCAGCAGCGGATCAAGTAGGTAAAAAGACGAGGGATAGTTGAAAACCTTGGGGAACACAAGACATGTTGGATTTAATTGATGAAATGACAAAATAATAAAATGCAGTAAATGAAGCAGGCGAAACGGAATACAAACGTCTCAAAAATCAGATCGACAGGAAGTGCAAAACGGCTAAGTGGGAATGGCTAGAATGTAGAAGAATATATCCCTAAAAGTAAGATAGACGTCACCTACAGAATAAGTAAGGAAGCCTTTGGAGAGAAGAGAACCACCTGTATGCATATCAAGAACTCAGATGGTAAACCAGTCCTAAGCAAAGAAGAGAAAGACAAAAGATTGAAGGAATATTAGAGATCCATACAAAGGCGATGTACTTAAGGGCAATAGCATGGACATGGAAGACGACTAGATGAAGATGAGATGGGAGATATTATACTGCGTGAAGAATTCGACAGAGCACTGAAAGACGTAATTAGAAACAAGGCCCCTGGAGTAGACAACATTCCGTTAGAACTACTGATAGCCTTGGGAGAGCCAGCCATGATCAAACTCTTCCATCTGGTGGGGAAGATGTGTGAGACAGGATAATACCCTCAGACTTCAATAAGAATATAATAATTCCAATTCCAAAGAAAGCGAGAACTGACTGAATTATCAGTTTAATAAGTCATGGTTGCAAAATACTAACACGAATTCTTTACAGGCGAACACTCGAGGCAATACTGACCCTACGACCTATCTTGGAAGCTAGGTTAAGGAGAGGTAAGCCTGCCTTTGTAGCATTTGTAGACTTAGAGAAAGGTTTTGACAATGTTGACTGGAATACTCTCTTTCAAATTCTGATGATGGCGTGGGTAAAATACAGGGAGTGACAGGCTATTTACAATTTGCACAGAAACCAGATGGGAGTTGTAAGAGTCGAGGGACAAGAAAGGGAAGCAATGGTTCAGAAGAGAGTGAGACAGGGTTGTAGCCTGTCCCAGATGTTATTTAATCTATACATTGAACAAGCAGTAAAGGAAACAAAAGAAAACTTTGGAGTAGGGGTTAAAATCCTGGGAGAAGAAATAAAAACTTTGAGATTTGCCGATGACGTTGTAATTCTGTCAGGACAGCAAAGGACTAGGTAGAACAGTTGAACGGAACGGACAGTGTCTTGAAAGGAGGATACAAGATGATAATCAACAAAAGCAAAACGAGGATAATGAAATGTAGTCGAATTAAATCAGGTGAAGCTAAGGGAATTAGGGAATGATAGACTTATAGCAGCAGATGAGTTTTGCTAGTTGGGCAGCAAAATAACTGATGATGGCCGAAGTAGAGAGGATATAAAATGTAGGCTGGCAATGGCAAGGAAAGCGTTTCTGAAGAAGAGAAATTTGTTAACATCGCGTATAGATTTAAGTATCAGGAAGACTTTTGTGAAAGTACTTGTATGGCGTGTAGCCATGTATGAATGTGAAAGATGGACGATAAACAGTTTAACAAGAAGAGAATAGAAGCTTCTGAAATGTGGTGCTACAGAAGAACAAATAACATCGCGTATAGATTTAAGTGTCAGGAAGACTTTTGCGAAAGTACTAATATGGCGTGTAGCCGTGTATGAATGTGAAACATGGACGACAAACAGTTTAACAAGAAGAGAATAGAAGCCTTTGAAATGTGATACTGCAGAAGAACACTGAAGATTGGATGGGTAGATCACCTAACTAATGAGGAGGTACTGAACATAACTGTGGAGAAGTTAAATTTGTGGCCCTACTTGACTAGAAGAAGGAATCGGTAGATAGACACGTTATGAGGCATTTAGGGATCACCAATTTAGTACTGGAGGGAGCATGGAGGATAAAAATCGTAGAGAGAGACCAAGCGATGAATACACTAAGCAGATTCAGGAAGATGTAGATAGCAGTAGTTTCTCGGAGATGAAGAGGCTTGCACAGGGTAGAGTAGCATGGAGAGCTGCATCAAACCAATCTTTGGACTGAAGACCCCAACAAAAACATTAGTAACATTCTAACAGAACACTAAACTCGGTAAGTTGATGGTGGGCTAATTAACTGTATATGCTGCAATAATATTTCAAAAGAGATTCTAGCTCATAACATCATTTCCGCTATTTATAACTAGGGTCTGTTTTAATTGTTTTACATTTTGGTAACTTTCGATTTCATATTCTGTTTGAGGAAAGCGTTCTAAGAAATGAGAACAGACAGCCAGACGTTGACTGACATGCAGCCTTTATGTTTGCGGGCAATATTAAACCGGTTGAGCTGTTCAAAATTTTAAAGACGCTGAAATAAAATTGGTGTATCTCTGAGTTCGACGTTAGTAAGAAAGTATAAAACTCTGCTTCTAATGAGTATAAGCTTTAGCAAACATTTGGCATTCGTGACGAAATATTTCTTTGATCGGCAAAGAATTCACATAAATCATGAGTTTTAATCAGTGTAGTGTTATATTACGAAGCTCTTCTCTTGGTCAGAATGAGAATTTTAATCTTTTAATGCTCTATTGTAATAAATTAGTTAATCATAGTTTTCCAAGCGAGTCGTTTAGATGACAGTATCATATTTTTCTTGACATAAATATTTATATATTACGACATATGTGTAGGGTGTGCTTATACCTCCATGCATATAATGTGTCCTCATTACCATTTCTCTTGTGCACTCCAACCTACACACCGATACCGGCTTCGTGAGTTCCAGGAAGGAGGCATCACGTCGATAATGTAGGTAACAATGAATAATGCAGAATGTCTCCTATGCTGTTTTGTTTTTCAGAGAAATGGAGCGAAGTCACTGACAGACCAATCTCAGCCATCGGTGAGAACGCTTCTGAAAAATTTAGGTAGACAACTGGCAACATAGATTATAAGTCAGGTGGGCTCTGTGAATTCCTTGTAACAGAGAAAGAGTATTTTGTAAAAAGCAATGCCACTCAATGCCATGTATGTAAGCTGCGCTGTACGATGTCACTCAGTGAATTTGATGCAATGAATTCCAGAAGCATTCGATGGCTCAATCTTGCAAGGAACTCTGGAACGGATTGAAATGTACCGTTCATTCTGGAGGTCGTTCATGTTACTACCTTTGTCATTCTCTAAAAACAATCACGTTTAAAGAAAGTGAGGAATTGGAAGCATCTGTTTGTAGATCGTTATATGAGTAACTGTGGTAAAATAAGATCATCGTAGAAGCCTTCCAAGGGACCCGTTGTCTAAGAATTCTGGTGCTTCTGTGTTCTGGAACTGTAAACTACAGATGAAATATTTTCTGTAGTCAGACGAAACACTTGGATATTTGTCTCATAAATTCGTCACTTCCCCCCCCCCCCCCCCCCAATCCTCCATTTCCACGACCAAACTAAAAAAATGACTTTTTTGGTATGGTAGGTGGCCCTTATACTATTTTGTGATCATTATGTACAGAAGATTGATTTATTTAATAAGAAGAAATACATTATTCTACTGCTGAGTTTTTACTTTCGTATTGTCCAGAAAAAGACTTCATTTGTTTCAAGCGCTAAGCAATAAATATCATGTTACACAGAGTAATACGTGCCATTGGCTTTTAATAAAGGGATTTTATTATTCAACCCAAGATTCCCTCACATCTGCCAGAAGACCTGAGATGAATTTACAACTAAAGCCCTTCATTATTTTACTTGCTTGACCCTAAGAAATAAAATTAGGCAAAGTGACGCAGTGATGCATTGTCCCCGCGTGCTGACTGCTGTCACCAGGAAACGCATAAAAGAACTGTCGTCCGACTTTGGATGATGCTGAACCGGAGCGGAGTTATTTGCACTTGACTATGCGTGATTCTCAGGTAGGTTCATCTGCTTCCACATAACATACTGCAGAAAATTTTATGGATGGGACGTTTCAGTCAGTTCCAGCTACAAAATAAGCTACAAACAGAGTTACTCTTTTCCATTACTTGTTTTTTCGATGGTCCGTATTAGCAAATTCAGATGTTGTTGTTGTTATTGTGGTCTTCAGTCCTGAGACTGGTTTGATGCAGCTTCATCTGTGCAAGCTACTTCATCTCCCAGTACTTACTGCAACCTACATCCTTCTGAATCTGTTTAGTGTATTAATCTCTTGGTCTCCCTCTACGATTTTTACCCTCCACGCTGCCCTCCAATACTAAATTGGTGATTCCTTGATGCCTCGGGATATGTCCTACCAAGCGGTCCCCTCTTTTAGTCAAGTTGTGTCACAAACTTCTCTTCTCCCCAATTCTATTCAATACCTTCTCGATAGTTATGTGATCTACCCATCCAATCTTCAGCATTCTTGTGTAGCACCACATTTCGCGAAAGCTTCTATTCTCTTCTTGTCTAAACTATTTATCGTCCACGTTTCACTTCCATACATGGCTACACTCCATACAAATACTTCCAGAAACGATTTCCTGATACTTAAATCTATACTCGATGTTAACAAATTTCTCTTATTCAGAAACACTTTCCTTGCCATTGCCAGTCTACATTTTATATCCTCTCTACTTCGACCATCATCAGTTATTTTGCTCACCAAATAGCAAAACTCATTTACTATTTTAAGCGTCACATTTCTTAACCTAATTCCCTCAGCATCACCCGACTTAATTCTACTACATTCCATTATCCTCGTTTTGCTTTTGTTGATGTTCATCTTATATCCTCCTTTCAAGACACTGTCCATTCCGTTCAACTGCTCTTCCAGGTTCATTGCTGTCTCTGACAGAATTACAATGTCATCGGCGAACCTCAAAGTTTTTATTTCTTCTCCATGGCTTATAATACTTACTCCGAAATTTTATTTTGTTTTATTTACTGTTTGCTCAATATACAGATCGAATAACATCGTCAGATCCCTTAATCGGGCAGGTAGGTTAGAAAATTCCCTCCCTCCCCCCCCCCCCCCCACCCCCCCTATGAACCATGGACCTTGCCGTTGGTGGGGAGGCTTGCGTGCCACTTTATATCCTCCTTTCAACACACTGTCCATTCCGTTCAGCTGCTCTTCCACGTGCTTTACTGTCTCTGACAGAATTACAAAGTTTTACTTTACTGCTTGCTCAAACCTGTCTCACTTCCTTCCCAACCACTGCTTCCCTTTCATGCCACTCGACTCTTATAACTGCCATCTGGTTTCTGTACAAATTGTAAATAGCCTTTCGCTCCCTTTATTTTACCCCTGCAACCTTCAGAATTTGAAAGATAGTATTCCCGTCAACATTGTCAAAATCTTTCTCCAAGTCTACAAATGCTAGAAACGTTGGTTTGCCTTTCCTTAATGCATATTCTAAGATAAGTCGTAGGGTCAGTATTGCCTCACGCGTTCCAACATTTCTACGGAATCCAAACTGATCTTCCCCGAGATCGGCTTCTAGCAGTTTTTCCATTAGTCTGTAAAGAATTCGTGTTAGTATATTGCAGCCGTGGCTTTTTAAACTGACAGTTCGGTAATTTTCACATCTGTCAACACCTGCTCGCTTTGGGATTGGATTTATCATATTCTTCTTGAAGTCTGAGGGTATTTCGCCTGTCTCATACGTCTTGCTCACCAGAAGGTAGAGTTTTGTCAGGGCTGGCTTTCCCAAGGCTATTAGTAGTTCTAATGGAATGTTGTCTACTCGCGGGGCCTTGTTTCGACTTAGATCTTTCAGTGCCCTGCCAAACTCTTCACGCCGTATCATATCTCCCATTTGAAGGGCTTATTTCAATAGTGGTACAAGTCCATTTTCGTTCATTCTGAGATACAGAGTCCTAAAGTTAAATGAGGGCTGAAAAAACTGCACTTGAGATGCCAGAAATATTCAAATATATATACTTGAATTGAAAAATCTGCACTTGAGATACCAGAAATATTCAAGTATATATGCTTGAATATTTCTGGTATCTCAAGTGCAGATTTTTCAGCCCTCATTTAACTTTAGGAGACTGGTTTCTGCAGATGAGTTTCTCAGAGTCTAGGAAGGTCATTATGTCTGAACACAAAATATGTTCCATGATTCTACAACAAATCGATGCCAGTGAAATTGGCTGGTAATTATGTGCATCCGATTTTCTACCCTTTTTATAGATTGCTATAACTTGGGCCTTCTTCCAGTCCAGTGGAACTTTCCGTTGTTCCAATGATCTCTGATAGATGATGGATGATGATTAAGATTGGTGCTATATTTGTAGCATAGTCAACATCTAATCTGACAGTGATACCGTCTGGGCCAGATGCCTTCCTGGCATCTAAGGATCTTAACTGTTTCACAATGCCAGGTACACTAAACACTATGTCAGCCATCCTTACGCTTGTACCATAAATGAAAGGGGGGATGGTGCTGCAGTCCTCTACCGTAAATGAGTTTTTGGAAGCTAGGTTTAGAATTTCGGCCTTCTGTTTATCATCACCCGTTATATTGCCCGTAATGTCAGCAAGAGAAGGTATTGAATTATTTGTAGCGTTCATAGATTTTACGTACGATCAAATTTTTTTGTTTTTTTTTTTAGAACCTACAGATAAAATATTGCTTTCAAATTCGTTACAAGGATCTCTCATTGACCTTTTGACAGTTGCTTTCATTTCGCATAATTTCTGTTTGTCAGTGGGGCAGTGACTACGTTCAAAACGACTGTGCAAAATTCTCTGCTATCCCAGCAACTTCCTAATATGTTTGTTTTACCAAGGTGGATCATTTACCTCCCCTACCTTTTTGCTAGGAACATACTTCTCTAGCACATGGTGGACAATGCCTTTAAATTCCGACCAAAGATGGTCAATATCTTTGTGTCCCGCGGTGAATGCTTGGAGCTGACTATGAAGATATTCATTAATGACACTTTTATTTTTGCCGGCCGGAGTGGCCGTGCGGTTCTAGGCGCTACAGTCTGCAGCCGAGCGACCGCTGCGGTCGCAGGTTCGAATCCTGCCTCGGGCATGGATGTGTGTGATGTCCTTAGGTTACTTAGGTTTAATTAGTTCTCAGTTCTAGGCGACTGATGACCTCAGAAGTTAAGTCGCATAGTCCTCAGAGCCATTTGAACACTTTTATTTGCTTTCCCAAACAAGAAAACTCTACGCTTTTTCTTTGGATTTTTTGCAACTTCCACGGACATAGAAGCCACAACGAAATTATGGTCGCTAATACCTTCTTCTAGATTAACTTCCTCAAAAAGATCAGGTCTGTTTGTCACCAAGATATCTAAATGTTCCCATTTCAAGTTGGTTTTCTAACCAGTTGCTCAATGTTGTATGTTGAGAGCGCTCCTAGTATAGCTTCACGCGAGTCTTTGCTTCTGCCCCCTGTGATAAACGTGTAATTTTCCCAGTCAGTGGATGCCAGATTAAAGTCTCTAACGGATAATTTGGGTATTTATTTCCTATGTTCTCAAGACTTTCCCTGGAACGTTCTGTGACGTTTGTTGCGGATGCTGGTGGTCTATAAAAACATCCTAATACAATGGTCATAACCACTATATAAAATCACACCCCAGACCGTAACTCCTGGTGTATTTCCAGTGTGTGTGTGTGTGTGTGTGTGTGTGTGTGTGTGTGTAAGCCACAGACCTTGCCTCCTCCTAACCAACACACTACCATCACTGACAGTGAGACAGAACCAGCTTTCATCAGATAACGCAACAGATCTCCACTCCGGCCTCCAATGAGCTCTCGCTTGACATCGCTGAAGTCACAAACGGCTATGTCGTGGGTTCAGTGGAATGCACGCTACTGGCGTCTGGCTCGATGCTGTCGAAGTAACCAGTTGCAACAGTTCGTTGTGTCACTGTGGTGCCAGCTGCTGCCCGAATTGCTGTTGCAGGCACAATATGATGCACCACAGTCATGCACCGAACTTGACGATCTACCTTCTCGGTAGTGTAATGTGGGCGTCCGGAGGCCATTCTTCATGCTACTGTATCTTCCCGTGACCACTGCTACCAGCAATCATGTACGGTGGCTACATTCCTATCAGTTCTATCTGCAATATCGTGGAAGGAACAGCCAGCTTCTTTTAGCCGTATTATACGACCCTGTTCAAACTCTGTGACATGTCCATAATATCGCCTTCGTCCTCTTAAAAGTATTCTTGATTAACACAGCTCACTTCGTCGAATCTCAAAAGTAACAAACGCTCACGAGAGTTACGGTACACATTTAAAGCAAACCTGATTTGCATCTTCATAATGGCGCGAAATTTGAACAGACGTCATCTATCAGATGTAGAAACATGCCTAACAAATTTTTTTTTATCTTGCTCAACTTCTTTATGTTGCGATTTTTTTCCGTTAGTGTAATTTTTTTTTTGCTGACGCATCACTTTTCTGACTGGTTTGATCCGGCCCACCACGAATTCCTCTCTTGTGTCGACCTCTTCATCTCAGAGTAGCAGTTGCAACCTATGTCTTCAATTATTTGCTGGATGTATTCCAATCTCTGTCTACAGTTTTTTCCCTCTACAGCTCCCTCTACTACCATGGAAGTCATTCCCCGATGTCTTAACAGATGTCCTATCATCCTTTCCCTTTTTCTTGTCGGTATTTTTCACACATTCGTTTCCTCTCCGATTCTGCGCAGAACATCCTCACTCCTTACCTTATCAGTCCATCTAATTTTCAACATTTGTCTGTAGCACCACGTCTCAGATGCTTAGATTCACTTCTATTCCGATTGTCCCACAGTCCATGTTTCATTATTATGCAATGTTGTGCCCCTAACTTATATTCCCAGAAACTCCGTCCTCATATTAAGGCCTATGCTTCGTACTAGTAGACTTCTCTTGGCAGGAAATGCCCTTTTTGCTAGTGCCAGTCTGCTTCTGATGTCCTCTTTGCTCTGTCCATCATTGGTTATTTTGTTGCCTAGGTAGCAGAATACTTTAACCTCAACTACTTCGTGACCATCATTCCTGATGTTGAGTTTCTCGCTGTTCTCATTTCTGCTACTTCTCATTACTTTCGTCTTTCTTTGCTTTACTGTCAATCCATATCCTGTGTCTATTAGATTGTACATTCCATTCAGCTGACCATGTAATTCTTCTTCACTTTCACTCAGGATAGCAATGTAATCAGCAAATCGTATGGTTGATATCATTTCACCTTGAATTTTAATTCCACTCCTGAACCTTTGTTTTATTTCCATCATTGTTTCTTTGATGTACAGATTGAACACTAGGGGTGGAAGGCTACACCCCTTTTACTCCGAGGATTTCGTTCTTGGTCGTCCACTCTTATTATTTCATCTTAGCTTTTGTGCATACTGTATATTACCCGTCTCATCCTATAACTCATCCCTATTTTTCTCAGGATTTCGAACATCTTGCACCATTTTCCACTGTCGAGCGCTTTTTCCTGGTCGACAAACCCTATGAACGAGTCTTGATTTTTCTTTAGTGTTATTTCTATTATGAACTGCATTGTCAGAATTGCCTCTCTCGTGCCTTTACCTTTCCTAAAGCCAAAATGATCGACATCTAACGCATCCTCGATTTCCTTTTCCATTCTTCTGTATATTATTCTTGTCTGCAACTTGGATGCTTGAGCTTTTGAGCTGATTGTGGCATAATTCTCGCACTTATCAGCTCTTGCAGTCTTCGGGATAGTGTGGATGATATTTTTCCGAAAGTCAGATGGCATGTTGCAAGACTCATACATTCTGCACACCAACATGTGCAGTCGTTTTGTTGCCACGTCCGCTAATGGTTTTAGAAATTCTGATGGAATGTTCTCTATCCCTTCCGCCTTATTTGATCTTAAGTCCTCTAAAGCTCTCTTAAACTCTGATTCTAATACTGTTGGAGGTCGTTAGTTTTTACCTCCAGTATTTATTTCCAGACAATAAGTGTATTACTTACTGTATAAGTAATAACGGAGAGAGGGAGGCGGAGAGTGGCATACAGGGGAGAAGGTGGACAGAGAGTGGGCTGAGGAGGAGGTGGGAAGATAGGGTGGCGAGGAGGTGATGAGCGGAGAGGGTGGAGATAGAGATGTGTGCTTTATATGTGATGACATACACATACGCTGGCGAAGCCATGGGGAGAAGGCTAGTATACATTTTTAGCCCCTATGGTTAAAATGCAACCTATTCAAGTGTTTAGTACTGCTCGTGTCTTCATACATGATGTCAACCATAGCTACACAGATATTCCGCCATCGTAATTAGACACTGATCTTGCAAAAACGGATGTTAAAAAAATTAATTTATTGGATTTCAGAACATGTCATTCAACATCCAAACACATAAGCGTATGTTTATGGATTTGCCAGTTCATGGTGACATTATTTTAAGTTGTACCCAGGTACAACGTAAAGTAGGATTGACAAAGGACTGTTTCGACATAAAATAAGTTTTGCAACCAGAGTATACTAAAACGAGAAAACAAGGCGAAATATTTACACGCATCAAAAAAAGTTTTGCATCACCTCGGTTCCTTGAGACCCTGAACCTGTATAGAAAATGGAATAGAGATCAACATAAACATCATTTCCACCATTTTTATTTCTCATGGAAACCACACACTGCATGTTGTACCACCATACAGCGAGACCTTCAGAGGTGGTGGTCCAGATTGCTGTACACACCGGTACCTCTAATACCCAGTTGCACTTCCTCTTGCATTGATGCATGCCTGTATTACTAAAGGCATACTGTGCACACCTTCATCAAGGCACTGTTGGTCCAAATTGTCCCACTCCTTAAGGGCGATTCGGCTTAGATCTCTCAGAGTGGTTGATGGGTCACGTCGTCCATAAACTGCCCTTTTCAACCTATCCCCGGCAAGTTCGATAAGGTTCATGTCTGGAGAACATGCATGCCACTCTAGTCGAGCGATGTCTTTATCCTGCAGTAAGTCATTCACAAGATGTGCACGACAGGGGCGCGAATTTTCGTCCATGAAGAGCAATGTCTCGCCAATATGCTGCCGATGTAGTTGCACTATCGGTCGGCGGATGGCATTCATGTACCGCACAGCCGTTACGGCGCCTTCCGTGACCACCAGCGGCGTACGTCGGTCCCACAAAATGCCACCCCAAAACAACAGAGAACCTCCACCTTTCTGCACTCGCTGGACAGGGTATCTAAGGCGTTCAGCTTGACCGGGTTGCCTCCAAACACGTCCCCGGCGATTGTCTGGTTGAAGGCATAAGCGACACTCATTGGTGCAGATAACGTGATGCCAATCCTGAGCGGTCCATTCGGCATGTTGTTGGGCCCATCTGTACCGCGCTGCATGGTGTCGTGGTTGCAAAGATGGACCTCGCCATGGGCGTCGGGAGTGAAGTTGCGCATCATACAGCCTATTGCGCACAGTTTGAGTCGTAAGACGACGTCCTGTGGCTGCACGAAAAGCATTATTCAAAATGGTGGCGTTGCTGTCGGGGTTCCTCCGAGCCATAATTCGTAGGTAGCGGTCATCCACTGCATTAGTAGCCCTTGGGCAGCCTGTGCGAGCCACGTCATCAACAGTTCCTGTCTCTCTGTATCTCCTCCATGTCCCACCACCATCGCCTTGGTTCACTCCTACACGCCAGGACACTTTCCTTGTCTAGAGCCCTTCCTGGCACAAATTGACAATGCGAACTCGATCGAACCGCGGTACTGACCATCTAGGCGTGGTTGAACAGACAACACGAGGTGTGTACCTCCTTCCTGGTGGAATGACTGGAAGTGATCGGCTGTCGGACTCCCTCCGCCTAACAGGCGCTGCTCATGCATGGTTGTTTACATCCTTCGGTGGGTTTAGTGACATCTCTGAACAGTCAAAGGGACTGTGTCTGTGATACAATATCCACAGTCAACGTCTATCTTCAGGAGTTCTGGGAACAGGGGTGATGCAAAACCTTTTTTGATGTATGTATATATTGAAAAGTGGTAAATGAAACATGTTATCATGTAAAAATATACTGAGCAAACAGACGGACAGCTGAAGGCCATAAACAATATTTCATAAATGCACAAGTTTCATAGAGGAAATGCCAAACTTTTAGTGTGTCATTTTTGCGGGGTAACTTCCGTTACAAATGGGTGATGTTTAAACGAATCGAAAAGATAAATTCCATTTTTCGCGCAAACAAATGTTTATGGAACTATTGCTGCTTTTCTGTAGTTGAAAAACGAAAAATCGGAAGAACACGAAACAAACGAATTCATTAATTCGTAAGTGAAAGATAACATTACAAATATTTCAAGGAAAATCTTTGTGTAAACGAAGCACGGTGGTCAGAAAACACGAAATATGTTTCAGCAGAGAGCCAAGCGAAAGAGGGCCGTAACTTTATGTTAGGCTTGGTCTGCAAAGTTACTTGACGAATTTTCTCGAGCCAGTGCAGCACACGTCTTCCTGTATGTACCTTCCGAGTATTGTCAACACAGGCCCACAAGTCTCTAACGGTGCTGCTACGGTGGACATCCGCACAAACATATCTGTTTTGGTCACATGTAACTTCAGAGGGTCATTCTTATAAAGTAAAAGCTTTGACGTTAGTAATTGACTAAACCGATGGTTAACAAAATGGAAGTAGTGTTTTCCTCTGAAAATCATTTCTACTTTCTGAAGACTACGTTTTCACTCGCGTCTAAAAGGCACCCTGTAAATCTATTAGCATAACGTGAACTGACGATTTTGAGTTCTATGTGCTACATTAGAAAATGCTTTTTTCAAGCTGTACGATGTCGTCAGGGAGCAGTCAGTGCGAGAAAGGTGTTTGTAGACCGCTACAGTTGTAACAATCGACAGTCTGCTGCGTCGACGTTGAAGGCGCTAAGCGTAAAAAGACAGCAAGAGTGTTCCACTGTTATCGTCCATGACTGGTTGTCCAGCATGTAACATTATTCGTTAAAAAATATTCACATACCCATTTAATCTACGATGTACCATGATGAATTGTTGGGAATCCCAATGAATATGCAGAGAAAAAGTGGTTATGAAAAATGATTACGGTTGTCGATGTGTGAATAGAAACTTGCGAGAAACAGTTATGTCGTTCAAGCCAGAGAGAGAAAGACAATGAGAGAGAAGAGAGAGTAAAGTGAGAGAGAGAGAGAGAGAAGAGAGAGAGAGAGAGAGAGAGAGAGAGAGCGAGGAAGAGAGAGAGAGAGAGAGAGAGAGCGAGCGAGGAAGAGAGAGAGAGAGAGAACGAGAGAGAGAGAAATAGAGAGAGAGAGAGAACTAGAGCGAGGGAGGAAGATAGAGATCGAGAGAGAGAGAACACACGAAACAACCATTTTCATTCAACGCAATTTGAACAGATGATGTTTGATGATGTGGAAACAGCATCAACATACTTTTGTGTCAGATGTTCACTTTTTAAACAGTCTGCATAGTACTCGCGGAGCAGCAGCCAGATCGCTATCAACGAGAGCAACACGAAAATCAAATGATTTTCAGCCAGGTCAGTTTACTTAATACATCGTTCAGCACTGTACTACACTGCCAGTCTTCAAATATTTTATATTGTACTAGGATGAGGCGTGTATAAATTTACGTTGTTTACAGCAGTCACAAACATCATATGAGTGATGATTCCCGTTCCCTATTAATATTTATAATCACCAACAGTTTCTGTTATTCAATGATTGGAACAGAACAGCACTTTGTAGCACCGTGTCTCAGCCGACACATTTCAACGTATGTGTTTTACGCGGTGTTCATCTGAAGTATGGAACGTTTGATGCCCGCGAGAGAATGAGTGCTATTGACAAGGGTTTTCAGATTGATTCCTTATTTCTGGATTTCCGGAGGGCTTTTGACACTGTACCACACAAGCGGGTGGTTGAGAAATTGCGTGCTTATGGAATATCGTCTCAGTTATGTGACTGGATTCGTGATTTCCTGTCAGAGAGGTCACAGTTCGTAGTAGTAGACGGAAAGTCATCGAGTAAAACAGAAGTGATTTCGGGCGTTGCCCAAGGAAATGTTTTAGGCTCTTTGCTGTTCCTTAACTATATAAACGATTTGAAAGAAAATCTGAGCACCTTCTTAGGTTATTTGCAGATGATGCTGTCGTTTATGGACAAATAATTTCATCAGAAGATCACAACAAATTGCAAAATTATTTAGAACTGATATCTGTATGGTACGAAAACTGGCAATTGATCCTAAATAACGAAAAGTGTAAAGTCATTCACATGAATGCTAAAAGGAATCCGTTACACGATAAATCAGTCAAATCTAAAGACCGTAAATTCAACTAGATGCCTTGGAATTACAGTTACGAACCACTTAAATTGGAAGGAACACATAGAAAATGTTGTGGGGAAAGCTGATCAAAGACCACGTGATATTGGCAGGACACTTAGAAAATGTAACAGATCTACTAAGGAAACTGCCTACACTACACTACACCAACCGAGCGAGGTGGCGCAGTGGTTAGCACACTGGACTCGCATTCGGCAGGACGACGGTTCAATCCCGTCTCCAGCCATCCTGATTTAGGTTTTCCGTGATTTCCCTAAATCGTTTCAGCCAAATGCTGGGATGGTTCCTTTCAAAGGGCACGGCCGATTTCCTTCCCCATCCTTCCCTAACCCGAGCTAGCGCTCCGTCTCTAATGACCTCGTTGTCGACGGGACATTAAACAACACTAACCTAACCTAACCTACACTACGCTTGTCCACCCTCTTTTAGAATACTGCTGCGTTGCGTGGGATCCTTGCCAGATAGAACAGACGGAGTACATCGAAAAAGTTTCAAGAACGGCAGCAAGTTTTGTATTATCGGGAAATATGGGAGAGAGTCTCACAGAAATGATAAAGGATTTGGGGTGGATATCATAAAAACAAAGGCGTTTTTCTCTGCGGCGGAATCTTCTCACGAAATTTCAGTCGCCAACTTATTCCTCCGAATGCGAAAATATTTTGTTGACACCGACCCACGTAGGGAGAAACGATCACCATGATAAAATAAGGGACATCAGAGCTCGTGTGGAAAGATATAGGTATTCGTTCTTTCCGCGCGCTATACGAGATTGGAACAACAGAGAATTTTGAAGGCACTTAAATGTAATTTGCAGGGTATCCATGTAGATGTAGATGTGGTTTCAGCATGACCGTGCACTCACTCACTTCGATTGTAATACTTGTTTTGTAAATAAAACCGCCTTTTCCTGCTGCCACTTAATTTGCTTATCCCAGACGCGTTTCGCCTTTATCTTGTTCTAAGGCATCATCAGTGGGATGATTTGCTGATCTGCGTTTCCCCTCATCTGGTCTGCAAGTCGCACTACCACTTCATTACTGACATATAACCACACCTTTGCGTTCCGATCTTCTTCACACTGTTCACCATGTTTCTCCTTCTTTTTGTGGTATGCTATTGTTCTTTTGCCACTCAATATAACTATTTCGTCAGACACTGCTTTTAACAACGTAAATATTGCAGTTGGAAACACACTAAATTTAGATTACACTATAATTCACACAAATCTGAAGGCCCTGAGTTCACCTAAATTCTTAGAGATCATAATTGCGAATAATTTAAATTGGAAAGTGAACCAAAGACTGCGATTTGTTGGCAGAATATTTAGAAGCTGCAACGTATCTACTAAAGAGACTGCGTACACCACGCTTGTCCGTCCTCTTGCGGAATATTACTGCAGGATGCGGTATCCGCTTCAGATACGACTGACGGATGACATCGTAAAAGTTCAAAGAATTGCAGCTCGTTTTGTATTGTCGCGTAATAGGGAAGAGAGTTCATAGATATGACACGCGAACTAATGTGGCAGTCTTTAAAACAAAGGTGATTTCGTTGCTACAGAACCTTTTCACGAAATTTCAGTTACCAACCTTCTCCTCCGAATGCGACACTATTATGTTTGCGCATACAGAGGGAGAAATGATCATTGTAATATAATAAGAGAAGTGAGAATTTGCACGGGGAGATTTAAGTGTTCGCTTTTCCCGCGAGCTATTCGAGAGTGGAGTAACATAGAATTATTGTGAAGGTGGTACGATGAACCCGCTGTCTAGCCGTTAAGAGTTAGTTGAGGAGTAGTCATGCAGACGTAGATATAGATGTACTTCGACCTTTAGTTATTTTTCTGGCCAAATAGCAAAACTCATTTACTACTCTTAGTCTCTTATTTCCTAATCTAATTCCCCTAAGATCGCCTGATTTAATTCGACTACAATTCATTATTCTTGGTTTACTGTTGTTGATATTCATCTTATAACCTCTTTCAAGACACTATCCATTCCATTCAACTGGTGTTCCCTTCGCTATCTCTCACAGAATTACGATGTCATCGCCCAGTCTCAAAGTTTTTATTTATTTTCTGTGAACATTAATTCACTTTCCGAATTTCTCCTGCGTTTCTTTTACTGCTTCCTCAATGTACAGATTGAATAACGTAATAACCTTTTCCTGATTGTATTTTAACCCTGCTATCTTTAGAAATTTTCTGTAAATAATTCGTCTTAGTTTTGTTATCAGACTACTAGCTGAATACCTAATGTTGGTCGAGTATGCATTTATTCCAGTCTTCTATTAGTCCTTCTCCTCCTCCCCCCCTCTTCTCTCTGTGCACCTCCCCAATCCCTCACCGTCTGTCCACCCACCCCAACCCCACTCTGTGTCCATGTATTCCACCCTCCACTCTCTGTCCATTTGCTACTCCCTATTTCTCTCTGCGCGTCTGTTCCGACCTCCTCTGTCCACTCCTCCTCCTGAAGTCCTCCTCAGTCCCTCTCCCCCGCCCTCCTCTCTCTGTTCATACCATCCTCCCCCTCTCTCTGTCCACCTCCTCTTCCACCTTCTCTGCCGGCCGCGGTGGTCTAGCGGTTCTAGTCGCGCAGTCCGGAACCGCGCGACTGCTACGGTCGCAGGTTCGAATCCTGGCTCGGGCATGGATGTGTGTGATGTCCTTAGGTTAGTTAAGTTTAAGTAGTTCTAAGTTCTAGGGGACTGATGACCACAGCAGTTGAGTCCCATAGTGCTCAGAGCCATTTGAACCATTTTTTTCCACCTTCTCTGTGTCAGTTTCCTCCTTCAACTGTCTACCTCCTCCTTTCCCCTCTCTGTCTATCCACCACCTCCTCCTGCACGCTTTTTCCTCCACGTTACCACCCTCGCCCCAACAGTTGCTGGTATTTACCCCCACAGTATTTCTTTCCAGGTAGAAAGTAATATGCGTACCAAGTTTGCTTGAAATAGATCCATGGGTTAAGGGTTAAGGTGGAGCCTCTCCACTGTGGCTTTGCTCACATACATGAATGTCATATATATTTCACACGCACACACACACACACACACACGCACACACACACACACACACACACACACACACACATACATATATATATATATGTATATATGTGTGTGTGTGTGTGTGTGTGTGTGTGTGTGTGTGTGTGTGTGTGTGTGTGAAATATATATGACATTCATGTATACCTCTAGCGGATTTCGCCCTTCAGTTTCGTTTTCACGTACCTCCATGTTTATGACGTCTTAGCTTATGCACTGTATGGCTACATCTACATCCATATCTATATCTACATGGATACTGCGCAAATCACAATGAAGTGCCTGGCAAAGGGTTCATCGAACCACCTTCACGATAATTCTCTACTATCGCAATCTCGAACAGCGTGTGGAAAAAATGAACACCTATATCTTTCCGTGCGATCTCTGATTTGCCTTATTTTATTGTGATAATTGTTTTTCCCTATGTAGGTCGGCGTTAACAAAATATTTTCACATTTGGAGGGGAAAGTTGGTAATTGAAATTTCGTGAGAATATTCCGCCGCAAAGAAAAACGCCTTTGTTTTAATGTTCTCGACCTCAAATCCTCTATCATGTCCGTGGCACTCTCTCCTCTATCTCGAGATAATACAAAACGTGCTGCTCTTCTTCGAACCTTCTCGATGTACCGCGTTAATACTATCTTGTAGGGATCTCAGACCACGCAGCAGTACCCCAAAAGAGGACGGACAAGCGTAGTGTAGGCAGTCTCTTTAGCAGATCTCTTACATTTTCTAAGTGTTCTGCCACTAAAACGCAATCTTTGGTTTCCCTTCCCCACAACATTTTCTATGCGTTCTTTCCAATTTAAATTGTTAGTAGTTGTAATTCCTTGGTACTAAGCTGAATTTGCGTCCTTTAGATTTGACTGATTTATCGCGTAACAGAAGTTTAGCGGATTACAGAGATATAATTTTGTGGGTACATCCAGCGGTATGTGTGGATTCGCTCTCTTCCTCTCTCTCTCTCTCTCTGTCTCTCTCTCTCTCTCTCTCTCTCTCTCTCTCTCTCTCTCTCTGTGTGTGTGTGTGTGTGTGTGTGTGTGTGTGTGTGTGTGTGTGTGTGTGTGTGTGTCTCTCCAACCGAAGAAGCCTCGGCACCGTCCGACCACCGTGTCATCCTCAGATGTTGTGCGTCACCGAATGTGGTCAGTAGATTCCTCTCCCGGCCATTATCAGTTTTCGTGACTGGAGTCGCTACTTTTCAGTCAAGTAGCTCCTCAGTTGGCCTCACAAGGACTGACTGCAGCCTGCTTGCCAACAGTGATCTGCAGACGCCGTCACCCACCCAGATGGGGTACTTGTTGATACCGCTTGCAAATATACTTAGTAGTAGAGAACCGATACATGAAAACATCATTCAGTATGTGGAAATTTATGACGTACAAAGGTATATTATTGCAGGTACATTCAGTGATATACAAGACACTCTCTGCAAATATGTTGCAAAATGGTTCAAATGGCTCTAAACACTATGGGATTTAACATCTGAGGTCATCAGTCCCCTAGACCCTAAACTTAACTAACCTAAGGACATCACACACATCCATGCCCGAGGCGGGATTCGAAATTGCGAGAGCAGCAGCAGCGCGGTTCCGGACTGAAGCGCCTACAACCGCTCCGCCACAGCGGCCGGCAAAATATATTGCAAATAAAGTTTGCAGTAGAGAAGTAATACATTAATACGTCATGCCTGATGCGGCAGTTTTACTACATGAATAGCGAAATTGCAGTAACGATAAAAATTTTTCCTTTCTTCGCATTGTAGGGAGCATCAGCGAGGGAAATTCTCAAAAATGTTCAAATGTGTGTGAAATCTTATAGGACTTAACTGCTAAGGTCATCAGTCCCTAAGCTTACACGCTACTTAACCTAAATTATCCTCAGGACAAACACACACCTGTGCCCAAGGGAGGACTCGAACCTCCGCCGGGACCAGAGAAATTCTCGTGAGAGCCTGATATTATATGTAAAATTGTTTGCAAGTCACTAAATGTTCTCATTTTCAAATATTGGATGAATATAGCAATGCTGTTTTCGCGTTGTGAGCTACGCCCTGTATCACCCTCATCCGTACGCCTTTGAGAGGTGGTTGGTTGGTGTCCCCACAGCCCATAGCGGTTCTTTCCAAACAGTAAGTGATACGTACAGAGGTTTGTCGAAATCGATCCAGTGGTTTAGGACGAGATGTGAACATACACTACTGGCCATTAAAATTGCTACACCACGAAGATGACGTGCTACAGACGCGAAATTTAACCGACAGGAAGAAGATGCTGTGATATGCAAATGATTAGCTTTTCAGAGCATTCACACAAAGTTGGCGCCGGTGGCGACACTTACAACGTGCTGACACGAGGAAAGTTTCCAACCGATTTCTCATACACAAGTAGCAGTTGATCGGCGTTGCCTGGTGAAACGTTGTTGTGATGCCTCGTGTAAGGAGGAGAAATGAGTACCATCACGTTTCCGACTTTGATAAAGGTCGGATTGTACCCTATCGCGATTGCGATTTATCGTATCGCGCCATTGCTGCTCGCGTTGGTCGAGATCCAATGACTGTTAGCAGAATATGGAATCGGTAGGTTCAGGAGGGTAATAAGTAACGCCGTGCTGGATCCCAACGGCCTCGTATCACTAGCAGTCGAGATGACAGGCATCTTATCCGCATGGCTGTAACGGATCGTGCAGCCAAGTCTCGATCCCTGAGTCAACAGATGGGGACGTTTGCAAGACAACCATCTGCACGAACAGTTCGACGACGTTTGCAGCAGCATGGACTATCAGCTCGGAGACCATGGCGGCGGTTACTCTTGACGCTGCATCACAGACAGGAGCGCGTGCGGTGGTGTACTCAACGACTAACCTGGGTGCACGTATGGCAAAACGTCATTTTTTCGGATGAATCTGGCTTCTGTTTACAGCATCATGATGGGCGCATCCGTGTTTGTCGACATCGCGGTGAACGCACGTTGGAAGTGTGTATTCGTCATCGCCATACTGGCGTATCACCCGACGTGATGGTATGGGGTGCCATTGGTTACACGTCTCGGTCACCTCTAGTTGGCATTGGCGGCGCTTTGAACAGTGTACGTTACATTTCAGATGTTACGACCAGTGGCTCTACCCTTCACTCGGTCCCTGCGGAACCCTACATTTCAGCAGGATAACGCACGACCGCATGTTGCAGGTCCTGTACAGGCCTGGATACAGAAAATGTTCGACTGCTGCCCTGGCCAGCACATTCTCCAGATCTCTCACCAATTGAAAAGTTCTGGTCAATGGTGGTCGAGCAATTGGCTCGTCACAGTACGCCAGTCACTACTCTGATGAACTGTGGTATCGTGTTGAAGCTGCATGGGCAGCTGTACCTGTACACGCTATCCAAGCTCAGTTTGACTCAATGCCCAGGCGTATCAAGGCCGTTATTACGGCCAGAGGTGGTTGTTCTGGGTACTGATTTCTCAGGATCTATGAACGCAAATTGCGTGAAAATGTAATCACATGTCAGTTATAGTGTAATACTGGGTGATTCAAAAAGAATACCACAACTTTATAAATGTGTATTTAATGAAAGAAACATAATATAACTTTCTGTTATACATCATTACAAAGAGTATTTAAAAAGGTTTTTTGTTCACTCAAAAACAAGTTCAGAGATGTTCAATATGGCCCCCTCCAGACACTCGAGCAATATCAACCCGATACTCCAACTCGTTCCACACTCTCTGTAGCATATCAGGCGTAACAGTTTGGATAGCTGCTGTTATTTCTCGTTTCAAATCATCAATGGTGGCTGGGAGAGGTGGCCGAAACACCATATCCTTAACATACCCCCATAAGAAAAAATCGCAGGGGGTAAGATCAGGGCTTCTTGGAGGCCAGTGATGAAGTGCTCTGTCACGGGATGCCTGCCTTGAACCAATTTCAGACGATAAGGTTTCATAACTAACCTTTTTCGTAGGACTCTCCATACAGTTGATTGTGGAATTTGCAGCTCTCTGCTAGCTCTGCAAGTCGATTTTCCTGGGCTGCGAACAAATGCTTGCTGGATGCGTGCTACATTTTCATCACTCGTTCTCGGCCGTCCAGAACTTTTCCCTTTGCACAAACACACATTCTCTGTAAACTGTTTATACCAACGTTTAATACACCACCTATCAGGAGGTTTAACACCATACTTCGTTCGAAATGCACGCTGAACAACTGTCGTCGATTCACTTCTGCCGTACTCAATAACACAAAAAGCTTTCTGTTGAGCGGTCGCCATCTTAGCATCAACTGACGCTGACGCCTAGTCAACAGCGCCTCAAGCAAACAAATGTACAACTAAATGAAACTTTATAGCTCCCTTAATTCGCCGACAGATAGTGCTTAGCTCTTCCTTTTGTCGTTGCAGAGTTTTAAATTCCTAAAGTTGTGGTACTCTTTTTGAATCACCCTGTATATTTGTCCAATGAGTACCCGTTTATCATCTGCGTTTCTTCTTGGTGTAGCAATTTTAATGGCCAGTTGTGTATATACCTAAATACATACGTACATACGTTTTTATAATATTGTGTATTAGGATATTAAAATCGTGGAAATGAATAGGAAAGAAAATGATAAGAAACATGCGGAACAGTAGCGAAAAGAAGCACCGGCCACGGCGTGTGGTAGCGACGGGTTCGCGCGACGGTTCCCGCTCGCCTCGTCCAGCCCGCCCTCCGGTGTGATGCTGCCGCCGCGCACGCGCCGGCCGCTCGCCGGCGATGACCGATACGGCACACGCAAACACAGAGCGCGAGATGTGGCAACCGCCGCCGCCTTATCACGGCCGACATGTGGGCCAGTGGGCCACAGATAACGCTCGCCGTGCAGTCTGCCGCCGTGGCACGTGTCCGCGCAGTAGCGGGACAACGGCGTAAACAGCCGAACAGCCATTCAGCCTGTTCTCGCTCGGCTGCAGCACATATGAGAGGGCTCAATAAGTAAAGCAACACTTTTTTCTCGTACAATTTCGTTTGCAAAAAATGCGGAATTTGTTGTGCGATACTGTGGAACATCCCGGCGTCAGGCCATATAGTTACACGAAGGTCCGATAGGTGGCGGCGCTCTACGTAGCTTTCAAAATGGCGTCCGTAACAGAGTTACGTTTCACGGCAGAGAGCTGTCACTAAGATTTTTTGGCAGAAAACCACACCATCGCAGATACTCATAGGCGCTTGCAGAATGTCTACGGAGACCTTGCAGTGAACAAAGGCACAGTGAGCCGTTGGGCGAGGCGTATGTTACCATCGCAACAAGGTCACGCAAACCTGTCCGGTCTGCCACATGCCGTCTGCCTGCACACAGCTCTGACTCTTGCAATCTTGGAATGTGAGGACTCTTTCATCTGAAGTGATCGACGGATCACAGTAAAACACCTCGCTGCACAACTGTACGTGTCGTTTGCTGGTGATAACACACTCCTACACCAGTTGGGGTTCTCAAAGGTGTGTACCCGTTGGGTTCCACGCCATCTAACAAAAGACCATAAAGAGAAATGAAGGGTCGTTTGTTGCTTGCGTGTTACGACTCTGATTCTAACAATTTTTTGTCGAGCATCGTCACAGGCAGTGAAACATGGGTTCATCGTTTCGAAACGGAAACAAAACGGCAATCCATCTGGAGGTTCTTTTTTTTTTTTTTTTGGCAGGTGGCAACAGACAACCGAACACATTCCGAGAACATCTAAATTCACAACACAAAAACGTACAATTCACTAAGGACCTAGGTGAAAAATCCATTAACTTTTTAGACCTTAACATAGATATAATCACAAATACACGTACTTTCAAAATTTACAGAAAACCGAAACAACAAACACAGTAATACCCTCATGTTCACAACACACAAACATACAGTCTTCCATTTCATGGTACATCGCCTCACATCCATACCAATGTCAAAACAGAATTTCCAAACAGAAGTAGACACCATTAAATATATTGCATATAACAATGGCTATAACCCTGAATTAGTTGACAAAAACCTGCACAAGAAACAAAGAAGGAAAATTTTGCCCTACATTTATCCCCCCTCTGCAATAACAACTACACCAAAAACCAACTGGTGTACTATTCCATATCTAGGTAAGCTATCTGACAAAATAGCCAAAACACTGAAATCTCAAAACTATAAAACATCATTTTATGTAAGAGTTACTACAGCTTATCTCCTATTCAACAGCAAGGACAAAAGAGGTAAACTAAGCAACAGTGGGGTCTACAAAATAATATGCACTGACTGCAATAAACTGTACATTGGTCAAACGGGCCGGGCCATATCAAAAAGGATGACTGAACATGAACGCAGCTGGAGATTAAAAAATCAGACTCCATCTTTGCTGAACATGTGCTCAAAGAAGAACACAAATATCTAACACACATACACAAGTGTAACATATAGCCAACAAAGGCAGAAAACTCAGCATAATAGAAGCACTTGAAACTAACACTTAGCCCTAAATCCCCAGCTGGTTATAAATGACCAATTGCAACTGAGCACATCACCACTCTTAAACTTTACACAATAAATTAAACCTACTACTAACCACTAAGTGTCCCAATAGTAAACAAATTCACACCCCAATGTAACGAAATATCCCTTATGTGTTTACATTCATAACTGTAACTCAACTGTAACAATGTAATATTTGGTATATATGAATACACAGTTTTCTAATAACAAAATGTAACCCCCAAAGAAAACATCACCGTTGTACAACCAGCAATTAAGGTCCAGTACAACTGTTCACAACATATACCAAAAATTGTAATTTTGTAATAATGTGTATTCTAAATAATTCTAATTGTTGTCATACATGTTACTGAGAAATCATAAAATGTGATTTATTATGTTAAAGAAAAGTTTTACAGAACAAAAAGTCAAAACACCCGTTTGACAATTCCAAAGATAATGCCACAACTAAGGATCGTATGTAAGTGCATTGCATCTTAGTCCAGAATGTTTGGTTCATAAGAAAAAAAGTTCCTTGTAAACAAGGAGCTTTTATCTGAAGATGGCCTAATAAGTCGAAAACTAGTTCATACAAATAAAAATCAGTAGAACAAAAAACAACCTAAGTGTTTTTTCTGTTATGTTTTTAGGGTGCAAAACTGCTTCGTTCATAAGCGCCCATTCTGTGGCTTTGGGAGGGATAAAAAACCGAATGGGAAATCATCAGCAATTGGAGCGAAACTCAAGAAGGAGGGAAACTAAAAACGGAATGGAATCTTAGAAAACTACTATTGAAGGGGGGACTGTGGTCCACAAAAAAGAGCTTCAGTCATCCGACTGACGCCGATAAACTCAAGAACGATAACGACTGAGCGCCTGTCATCTGCTAGAAGGGAAGATAAATCAGGCGACAACTGGAATCGGTCACTTAGCGGATTGCAGTAGGGGCACTGAGTAAGAGGTGTCTCACCGTCCACGGTTGAGAGCAGTGGGGACAAAGCGGGGGAGGATCGCCACTGAAAAGATATCGATGGCTAAAAAGACAGTGCCCTATCCGGAGTCTAGTCAAAATTACCTCCTCTCGGCGACGAGGCCGGGAGGAAGAGGTCCAAGCACAGGGAAGAGGTTTCACGTCCCGTAATTTATTATCGGGAAGTGTAGACCAATGTGTGTGCCATAAAAGAGTAACACGACGACATAAAACGCTCTGTAGATCGGCAAAGGGAACCATGCGAACAGCGGTCCGAGGAAGAGAGACTGCAGCCTTGGCCGCTATATCGGCTGCCTCGTTTCCGCAGATACCAACATGCCCTGGGATCCAGAGGAACGCCATAGAGATTTCCCCCCCCCCCCCCTCCCCCCAACCCCAAGTGGAGGAAGTGGAGGCTGTCCTGCATTCGGTGAACCATTGGGTGGACGGGATAAAGAGCTTGGTGGATGGAGTGTGGCCACAACGAAACTCCTCTGAAGGTAAAGTTCAAAGCCACACCCGCACCTGATAAAGTCATGGCGACTGTCTTCTGGAACTCTGAAAGGGTTATTCTGTTTGATGTCCTCCATCACGGTGCAATGATCAACTCTGAAGAGTGTTGTGCTACCGTCAGGAAACTCAAGAAACGTCTTCAGCGTATTCGTCGCCACAGAAATTCAAATGAACTTCTCCTTCACCATGACCAAACAAGGCCTCACGCCAGTCTGTGCACCTGAGAGGAGCTCACAAAACTGCATTGGACTGTTCTTCCATCCACTGTACAGCCCGGACCTCCATCTATTTGGCCTACTGAAGAGTGTACTCCATGGCAGGCAGTACGTGGATGATGGCGAAGTTATTGCTGCAGCAAGACGTTGCCTGCAACTTCGACAGTAAAATGGTGCGAGGCGGGCATACAAGCCCTCCCAGTAAGGTGTCTTTGCACTGCACAGAGATTATGTGGCCCATAGAGTTTTGTAGTCAAAAGAGTGGGTAATATTATGGTATATTGGAATCCCGAATAAGACTAACCTGCTTTCAGAAAAACAATGTCTTGCATTACATACGGTACAAGCCATTGCATTGGGCTCTCCATACATTCCCATAATTTCTCTTATTTTACCGACGTGGACCTTGCGCGAAAAGTACGTAGGCGGCAGCAGACTCGTTCTGCAAACAACCTACAATTCCTGTTCTCTAAATTATCTCAGTAGTGTCTCTCGGTAAGAACGTCGTCTTTCCTCCAGGCATTCCGACTTGAGTTCGTGATGTATCTGCGTAATACTTGTGTGCTGATCGAACCTAATGGTAAAAAACCTAGCAGCGCGTCTCTGAACTGCTTTGCTGTCTTCCTCTAACCTGACTGGTGGAGATCCCACACCCTCGAGAATTATTCAAGAATGGCTCCCTTTCGTGTTCCATATTAGGTCTCTTCTATAGCTGACCTGCGCTTTACTAAAATTCTCCCAATGAACCGAAAATTCGCCTTTCCTGTTACCATCCTGACATGCTCGTTCCATCTCATACCGCTTTGCAACGTAACGCTCGGGTATGTAAACGACATGACTGTGTCAAGCAGGACATTAGTAATGCTGTATTCGAACAGCAAGGACTTCTCCTACTCATCCGCCTTAACTTACAATTTTCTAAACGTTAAGCTAGCTGCCATTCATCACATCAACTAGAAATTCTGCCCGGGTCATCGTATATTCCTCGTATAGTCACTTAACGACGGTAGCTTCCCGCACACCATTACTTCTTCAATGAACGGTCGCAAATTGCTGCTCACCCTGTCCGTCAGTTCATTTATATATACCGAAAATAGTAGCAGACCTATCATACTTCTTTGGGGGAACTCCGGACGCTACACTTGTCTCTGATGAACGATTGCCGTCTAGGCAAATATACCGGATTCTAATACTTAAGAAGTCTTCGTGCCACTCAGATATCTGAAGATTTATTCCGTACGCTCGTAGCTTCATTAATAGTCTGCAGTGAGGCACTGTGTCAAACGTATTCCGGAAATCTAGGACTATGGAAACTACCTGCTGCCCCCCATCCGTGGTTATCAAGATAGCGTGTGGGAAACTGACAAGCTGAGATCCGCACGAGCGATGCTAGTTTGTGGACAGAAGCTCTCTTGTCTCAAGGAAACTTATTATATTCACCCAAGCAGAATATGCTAAAGAATTCTGCAGCAAACCAGTGTTAAGGATATCGGTCTGCAATTACGCGAGGCCGTTCTTTTATCTTTCTTATTCACAGGAGTCACCCTGGCTTTTTTTCTAGTCATTTGGAACTTTGGTCTGGGCGAGACATTCACGCAAAATGCTAGCTAAGTAAGAGGCTAATGCCGTATAGTTCTCTCTGTAGAATCGAATTGGGATTCCACCCGGACTGGCGACTTTCTTTTAACTCTTTCTGTTTATTCTCCTCAACAGGGATTCCTCCACATATTAGTCTATGCGACGATCAAAAGACAGTACGGTTGTACGATTCTCCTGCGTGAACGATGTCTTAAACGCGGAATTTAAAACTTGCGCTTCCTTTTCCTGTCTTCTGTTGTCACACCAGACTGGCCGACGAGCGCTTAGATAGAAGCCTTTGACCCGCTTGGCGATCTTACGTAGTTCTTCACGTCATGGTCGTTTCAAGGTCGCGCTGGGCCCTTAGCACTGCTAAACACCTGGATCCCTATTTACCAATATGCATTCACATTTTTTCTTACTTGTTTCATGTCGACATAAGTTGGATCTACAGGATCGTTCGTAATATATGAAAGAGAAGGAAGATACCTGCTAATTGCAAAATGGGTATCACAATTCCAATTTTCAAGAAGGTGATAGAAAGAAGGAAATCAACTAAAATCTTCAGTGGAAAAATTTTGCAAAAGTAGAGCCTAAGATCGGACACTTTACTTGAAGAAACTGTCTTGGAGGAATAGTATGCATTCAGGAAGGCAATATCTACAATAGATTTAATGTTTGGTCTATGAATACAACAGAGACCTATCGTCAGCCTTCCTTGATTAGAAAGTGTGTCATGTTGTGAACAGGGGAAAAGAAAACTGGAATACATGATATGGTACATAGGCTGAAAAACTTGTACGAAGATATCAACAGTAAAGTCAGAACTGACTGAAGCCTTTGGAGTAAAATGTTCGTTAAGGCAAGGAGGAATTCTGTGTCCTCTTCTTACTATTGTACTGCACGAGATCCAGAGAAAAGCACACTAAACTATCGGAGATGAAAAAGTGAAATCCATGTTGTTTAGTGATGACGTATGTCTTTAGCGCATTGCAAGGTAGACCCTCAAGATCAAATAAACACCTGGGCGAAGCTGCTATAGTATGTGGTCTAATTTTCAGCCAGGAGAAAGGTGAGGTGATGGTGTTCAGAAGATATGGGCAACCAGTGGACCATGTCGGAATGGAGGGGAAATAACTACAGACGAGCCATCCTTTTAAATATATCTGATACTGGTTCTATAGGCAAAGAAATCACTCGGAGAATTCAAGCAGATAGTAACTTCCATCTACTGAACAAGAAAGTATCACTAAAATGTAAGAGTGTCATCTATGAACAATACTACATGCTTATTTCGACATATGATTGTGAAACATGGACCGTAGAAAGTAAAGAAAGCAGCAGAATTCACAAAGAAGAGACGAGGTTTTTTCTTAGCACAATCAGGAAGACACTGAGGGGTAGAATCCGAAATGAGGAAATCCGAAAACAGGTTCAAGTCGTAAGGCTAGAAGACAAAATAACTTCGCATCACCTGAGATGCTGCGGACATATGCGACACATGGATGCTAATAACCTAACAAGACTAATAATGTGAAAGACCTAGACCAAGATATTGTGAAACCTAACATCGAGGATCTGGCAAATAGCTGGGACAACCTCGAAGTTTAACGACGGTAACTAGTGGAAAGCTTCGTCTGCAGGCCCATCGAATAGGATGGGACGACGTGGGATATGATATGATGATGACGATAAAAACTGAAGGTTATGCCTATAAAAATTTTATTTAACTGATGTAAGCACTGATTTAACTGTTACAAATTCTCTCTCCATAACTACACTGAAACAAAATTTTGGGACCTCTTCCTACACCGAAACTAGCCAAGTGACCAGTGCCTTGTTACTCTTCTTTTTCATTTAGTGGCAGTAGCAAAGCAATCACGTTTCAGGATTTTTACCATCTCTCCAAGTAGAACTGACAACTGCCCGCCGTTCCAGGGGCTGACTTCTACGTATTAATTCGAGTATGATGAGGGCTTACATTAAAAAGTATAATGCATCGTATTATCACTATTTAAGTTGTGTGAAAAGCCTTCAGTCATACAAAAGACATCTGTAACCAAAAATACTTCTTAAAATGCACAGAAGTGAGACAGTGTAAAACAGTGTCTTTATGGAGCTGAAACACTAAACAGAAAGACTGATTTGATCCACCATAGATGATTTGTGAATGCCTGCGACTGTGAAACAGCGGGTTTGTTTGTAAATACCGTTTATGCTACCAGCCACAATTTTCTTTTATTTATATTTCACACGACGCGTGTTACTTGTATACTCCATATGGCTCATGACTACACTTTATGTTACACTCCTGGAAATTGAAATAAGAACACCGTGAATTCATTGTCCCAGGAAGGGGAAACTTTATTGACACATTCCTGGGGTCAGATACTTCACATGATTACACTGACAGAACCACAGGCACATAGACACAGGCAACAGAGCATGCACAATGTCGGCACTAGTACAGTGTATATCCACCTTTCGCAGCAATGCAGGCTGCTATTCTACCATGGAGACGATCGTAGAGATGCTGGATGTAGTCCTGTGGAACGGCTTGCCATGCCATTTCCACCTGGCGCCTCAGTTGGACCAGCGTTCGTGCTGGACGTGCAGACCGCGTGAGACGACGCTTCATCCAGTCCCAAACATGCTCAATGGGGGACAGATCCGGAGATCTTGCTGGCCAGGGTAGTTGACTTACACCTTCTAGAGCACATTGGGTGGCACGGGATACATGCGGACGTGCATTGTCCTGTTGGAACAGCAAGTTCCCTTGCCGGTCTAGGAATGGTAGAACGATGGATTCGATAACGGTTTGGATGTACCGTGCACTATTCAGTGTCCCCTCGACGATCACCAGTGGTGTACGGCCAGTGTAGGAGATCGCTCCCCACACCATGATGCCGGGTGTTGGCCCTGTGTGCCTCGGTCGTATGCAGTCCTGATTGTGGCGCTCACCTGCACGGCGCCAAACACGCATACGACCATCATTGGCACCAAGGCAGAAGCGACTCTCATCGCTGAAGACGACACGTCTCCATTCGTCCCTCCATTCACGCCTGTCGCGACACCACTGGAGGCGGGCTGCACGATGTTGGGGCGTGAGCGGAAGACGGCCTAACGGTGTGCGGGACCGTAGCCCAGCTTCATGGAGACGGTTGCGAATGGTCCTCGCCGATACCCCAGGAGCAACAGTGTCCCTAATTTGCTGGGAAGTGGCGGTGCGGTCCCCTACGGCACTGCGTAGGATCCTATGGTCTTGGCGTGCATCCGTGCGTCGCTGCGGTCCGGTCCCAGGTCGACGGGCACGTGCACCTTCCGCCGACCACTGGCGCCAACATCGATGTACTGTGGAGACCTCACGCCCCACGTGTTGAGCAATTCGGCGGTACGTCCACCCGGCCTCCCGCATGCCCACTATACGCCCTCGCTCAAAGTCCGTCAAGTGCACATACGGTTCACGCCCACGCTGTCGCGGCATGCTACCAGTGTTAAAGACTGCGATGGAGCTCCGTATGCCACGGCAAACTGGCTGACACTGACGGCGGCGGTGCACAAATACTGCGCAGCTAGCGCCATTCGACGGCCAACACCGCGGTTCCTGGCGTGTCCGCTGTGCCGTGCGTTTGATCATTGCTTGTACAGCCCTCTCGCAGTGTCCGGAGCAAGTATGGCGGGTCTGACACACCGGTGTCAATGTGTTCTTTTTTTCATTTCCAGGAGTGTATATACAGGGCGACAATTATTGTAATAAATGAAACAAACGTAAATTAGTTACAAACTACGACGTGCACACACTTTATTCAACATGTAAACGTCACTACAGATATTCAGATTTAGGTTATGACATGTTCGATATGCCTGCAACCACTGGCGATGATGTGGTGCAGACGAATAGCGCAATTCTGCATGACCCGCTGAAGTGTCGGAACATCGATGCTGTCGATGACCACCTGAATGGCCGTTTTCAGTTCAGAAATAGTTTTGGGGTATTACTGTACACATTGTCTTTAATATAGCCCCAAAAAAAGGAGTCACATGTGTTCAGATCCGGAGAATATGACGGCCAATCGAAGCCCATGCCAGTGGCCTCACGGTGCCCCAGGGCCAGAATGCTGTCCCCAAAGTGCTCCTCCAGGGCATCAAACCCCCTCTCCTGCTTAGATGAGGTCGAGTTCCGTCTCGCATGAACCACATCTTGTCGAAATCAGGGTCAGTTTGGGTAATGGGGATGAAATCATCTTGCAAAACTGCAAAACCTTCACGTACAGTTTGGTAGACACCGTGGCATCAAGGAATATCGCGCCGATTATTCCGTGTCTAGACATTGCACACCATACAGTCACCCGTTGAGGCCGAAGAGACTTCTCGATTGCGAAATTGCTTATTGACGAACTCATCGAAATCCAAATGGCCGACAACAAAAGGCGTGTGTGCATGCATATACTAATTCCCATCATGCCCAACGGCCAACGGTGCAGTTTGAACGTCCTAACGCAAGCCGTTGATAAGTTTTATTTCATATAGTTCAATAATTTTCACTCTGTATTACACTACTGGCAATTAAAATTGCTACACCAAGAAGAAACGCAGATGATAAACGGGTACTCATTGGACAAATACATTACACTACAACTGACATGTGATTACATTTTCACGCAATTTGGGTGCATAGACCCTGAGAGATTAGTACCGAGAACAACCACCTCTGGCAGTAATAACGGCCTTGATACCCCTGGGCATTGAGTTAAACAGAGCTTGGATGTCGTGTACAGGTACAGCTGCCCATGCAGCTTCAACACGATACCACAGTTCATCAAGAGTATTAACTGCCGTATTGCGACGAGGCAGTTGCTCGGCCACCATTGACTAGACGTTTTCAGTTGGTGAGAGATCTGGAGAATGTGCTGGACAGGGCAACAGTCGAACATTTTCTGTATCCAGAAAGGCCCGTACAGGACCTGCAACATGCGGTCGTGCATTATCCTGCTGAAATGTAGGGTTTCGCAGGGATCGAATGAAGGGTAGATCCACGGGTCGTAACACGTCTGAAATGTAACGTACACTGTTCAAAGTGCCGTCAATGCGAACGATAGCTGACCGAGAAGTGTAACCAATGGCACCCCATACCATCACGTCGGGTGATACGCCAGTATGGCGATGACGAATACACGCTTCCAATGTGCGTTCACCGCGATGTCGCCAAACACGGATGCGCCCATCATGATGCTGTAAACAGAAGCTAGATTCATCCGAAAAAATGACGTTTTGCCATTCGTGCACCCAGGTTAGTCGTTGAGTACACCACCGCACGCGCTCCTGTCTGTGATGCAGCCTCAAGAATAACCGCCGCCATGGTCTCCGAGCTGATAGTCCATGCTGCTGGAAACGTCGTCGAACTGTTCGTGCAGATGGTTGTCTTGCAAACGTCCCCATCTGTTAACTCAGGGATCGAGACTTCGCTGTACGATCCGTTACAGCCATGCGGATAAGATGCCTGTCATCTCGACTGCTAGTGATACGAGGCAGTTGGGATCCAGCACGGCGTTACTTATTACCCTCCTGAACCCACCGATTCCATATTCTGCTAACAGTCATTGGATCTCGACCAACGCGAGCAGCAATGTCGCGATACGATAAATTGCAATCGCGATAGGGTACAATCCGACCTTTATCGGAAACGTGATGGTACTCATTTCTCCTCCTTACACGAGGCATCACAACAACGTTTCACCAGGCAACGCCGGTCAACTGCTGTTTATGTATGAGAAATCGGTTGGAAACTTTCCTCATGTCAGCACGTTGTGTCGCCACCGACGCCAACTTTGTGTGAATACTCTGAAAAGCTAATCATTTGCATATCACAGCATATTCTTCCTGTCGGTTAAATTTCGCGCGTAGCATTTCATCATCGTGGTGTAGCAATTTTAATGGCCAGTATTGTAGTTTTTGTTGTGGTTTATTAGGTTTGGATAAACCAATTTTTACTCTGTGGTTTCTGAAAATATTTGCAGTCTTCTGTGACTTATTGTCAATGATTAGGATGCTAAATATACATATGTTTCTGTCTTTTTCTTCTGTGGAGCAGTAGTTTCTTCACTTTGTCTTGGATTGTGTCAACCATGGAGGCAATATAATCATTGGCAACTGCATTGTGTTTGCCGGCCCGTGTGGCCGTTCGGTTCTAGGCGCTTCAGTCTGGAACCGCGTGACCACTACGGTCGCAGGTTCGAATCCTGTCTCGGGCATGGATGCGTGTGATGTCCTTAGCTTGGTTAGGTTTAAGTATTTCTAAGTTCTGACGACCTCAGATGTTGAGTCACATAGTGCTCAGAGCCATTTGATCCATTTTTTTTTTAAACTCCCTTGCATAGTGCTAACTATGTTTGAAAATGGCAGAGTGTGATCCTTTAGAAATATCGGGAGCTGTCGACGACGTCACCCCCATGCATTTCCGTAAGTTATTTAATCTAGTTGTAGTATTAAAATGCGCTATAATTGACAAAATTCTTATCTGCCAGAGTATTTCGCTTCTAGAAAATCCTAGGCTCTTGCGTAGAGGACTGATTCAGTGTTAAAAAGATGGAACGAAGAGATCAGGGCTTATTGAAGAAAATACACCAGCGATTGGGCGATTTGCGGAGAAAAACCTAAACCACGTTATGAAGACCATTTTTCCTCTCTTAATTGTACGCCAACCTTAAATCTCTGGAACTTACTACACTTTCAAGGGCTTCTCCATTCTTCAGCAGTTGCCCTGTATTCCCGCTCGCTAGCTGTCACGATCACGGAAGTCTTCCTCTTGCAGATTCCTCTTTCTCATCATTCCAAGTACTCCGGCTCTCCATGCCAATCGCAACAGTTCACTTTTCCTCCTTCCTGGCGGATGCCATTCCAGGCTTGCCTTTGGCTATCGTCCTTGCTCCAGGAGGAGAAGCAGAGGATTAGTGTTTTGCATGCCGTCGACAACGATGTCATTAGTGAAGGAGCACAAACTCGGAGTAGGGAATGATGTAGAAGATAAGCGGCCGTACCCTTTCGAAAGAACGATTCCGAGATTTTCCTTAAGCGAATTAGGGAAATCGCAAGAAACCTAAATCAGGATGGCTGGGGTTTGAACCCGCATCTCGTGGTCGTGCGGTAGCGTTCTCGCTTCCCACGCCCGGGTTCCCGGGTTCGATTCCCGGCGGGGTCAGGGATTTTCTCTGCCTCGTGATGGCTGGGTGTTGTGTGCTGTCCTTAGGTTAGTTAGGTTTAATTAGTTCTAAGTTCTAGGCGACTGATGACCTCAGCAGTTGAGTCGCATAGTGCTCAGAGCCATTTGGGGTTTGAACCGATGTCCTTCCGAATGGAGTCCAGTGTGTTAACCACTGCGCTCCATGCTCCATTCGCCGTACATGGTCATACCATTGAAGAGCCCTACTCTCAGTTCTACGCACGACAATCGCTGCAACTCTTGTTGAATAAAATTGGTCGTTGGTGATGTGCATTTCTTCCCTTCTACGTATCGACTGTCTCAATAAGCGGTAATTTTTCTGAAGGAAAATTTTGGAATAATCTCTCTATTCTAAGGTTTTGCCAAAGGACGACGTCATGCGCGAAACTGAGCTTTACTAAAATCCTGCGTGTATTTAGTTTCTGTTGTTAACATTTCTTTCAATTGCAATCAACGAAGTTAAAGTGGTTGAATCCCTTATGTTATAATGTTTTCCAATACGTGGTACTTTTCTTTCAACTTTTTGTACTCTACAATATACAGGACGATTTAAAGGCAACTGTATGCACTTCGAGGGTGTAATATATGGATCAAAATAAGAGTAAAATGTTACATAAAGTTTTGTCTGAAACGGCTTTATTTCCGAAATATGGTGCACAGTGTCATTTATGGTAGGCACTACATCATGGGCCCTAATAAATGCTTTTGGCGTCCCATGTTCACCTGCGTGTCGACTAATGCTTTGTCGTCGGTGCCCCTGATTGTTTCAGTCTGGAGGCAAGAGAGTATCTCAAAGTTGGGTACCCCAACAAGTGGACAGGTCGTGCAGGGCCAGTTGCTTGGCCCGCCACATCTCCGGATCTTAACCCCTGTACTTCTATCTTTGCGGCCGTCTAAAGGATCTCGTGTAAAGGGCTGCAATGAAGAACGTAGCACAACTACAGCAGCGAAGTGAAAATCGCTGTACAACTCTGCAGAATGAGATGAACGGACCCTGCAACATTCCGAGAGCGCTAAGAAGTAGAGCACGTCTACGTAACATTATTGTCAACATGTCCTGGGGTAACGCGCAGTACATAGTTGAATTTTGGATCCCTTCGTGTCGTTGCTTTCCGAGAAGAATAAATTTTGAGTTGTTTGTGTTTCACTTGTGATCCCTACTCTGCTGCATAGCTCTGAAGTAATTCAATTTCAGTAAAAAAATTATGTAACGGTTTACTCTTAGTTTGATGCATACATTACATCCACGAAGTGTGTACAGCTACTTTTGAATCACCCTTTATATTCTCGAACAAGGGGTGTAAGCAGTTAGTTTGTTCATGCCGATAACTTGTTGCACCACCTTCTACGATTTCACCCCAGTAAAATTAATAACTGTTAAAGATAACCGACTTTAAGGACTATGGCACAAAATGAAATCTAAGTAGTCATCTAGCTCAGGTGCATTTTCAGGTGAAGGCAGAGACTACACATTACTTGAAGAGCAACCATTCCTTTTACGGAAGAGGTTTTCTAGTATATGGGAATGCCACACATCTGCCTAAATAGTGGTGACCCCCCCCCCCCTCTCTCTCTCTCTCTCTCTCTCTCTCTCTCTCTCTCTCGCTCTACATTCTCCAACCTTCTTCATCACCGTCTCTATCAAAAAGCATATCTGCAATAAACATGTTGCAAGAGAGAAGAGGTTGAAGAATAGCAGAAAACCAGAAATGTAAGATCAAGCTAAAGTGGTACAGTAGTACTTATAGTATTGTCCATCACCGCTATTGGAGACGGTCTTGTACTGAACTGTAGCAGATTCGTACCTGAAACAGACAAGAGACGTCACAAAATTAGGTTAGAGTAAAATGTCCAGCTTTTCTCAAAGAATGAAAGAAATTCATATCAGATAATAAACATTGATATCATCACAGCATGTCACATTAGGCAGAATTTTATACTGATTATTTTCCTCTACTATTCAACAAAAGAAACTTTTAGTACTACTCAGAGCATTTTTAAAGTGTTATTTTCTGTATCGTGTTCCTCGAAAATCTGTCTGGCGATTTGAAAGAGCGAAGGAGGTGCCCTGCCGAGATGATGGAGGCCAGACTAAGCTGCATTCTTCTATCGTTTTTCGGCGATCGCATAGAAAACATTTATGCCGTCCTCAGTAGCAATCAAAAAACAGTACACTCTGTGGAGAACAAGGATTTATCACACAGCCAGATGAATTAGTGTTATCGCTGTGATAGCCTAGTGAGGAAGCTTTCAGTCTAAGATTTCGCAGCGAAGGCCAAAATTTACCATTTAGATCACATATGACGCAGGCGGGACTCCGTGTCCCTCCGAAAGAAATAGCCGTCCAGATATATACAATACTAACTCCATGAATATTTTAAGCCAGTGGGCTAAAGTTTTACAGTGTTCACCTTCTGCCCACTACTCTCACGTCATAATGATAATTGTGGAAGGAGGAGATCGTGGAAAGGAAGTCAAAGCTGTTATGAAACACTGTACGCTATGTTGCCCTTTGATTTAAGTGCGTCAGCATGAAGAGCAATACCTAGCTTTCCTCACGATGTCTCGTTTGAGCCATTAGTACTGTCACGAACGCGGCAATATTTTCCAGAGTGCATACTGAGAAACGTGTTTTCTATCCTTCTGCTTTCATCACTTAAGATTCCAAGTGTATATTGTGTTGTCTGGGTGACTGAAATGCACTGAAGGATCAAAGAAACCAGTATAGACATGCGTATTCAAATACAGAAATGCGTCAACAAGCAGAATACGGCGCTGCGATCGGCAACGCCTGCCTAAGAGAAGAAGTGATTGGCGCAGTTGTTAGATCGGTTTCTGCTGCTACAATGGCAGGTGATCGAGATTTAAGTGACTTTGAACGTGATGGTGTAGTCGGCGCACGAGCGATGGGACACAGAATCTCCGAGGTAGCGATGGCGTGGGGAGTGTCCTGTACGATAGTTTCAGGAGTGTACCGTGAATAGCAGGGATCCGATAAGACATCAAATATCCGATATCGCTTCCGCAAATTGATGGAGATTTCAGTGCTGGGACAACAACGAGTGTCAGCTTGCAAACCATACAACTAAACATCATCGATATGGGCTTTCGGAGCCGAAAGCCCATTCGTGTACCCTTGATGACTGCACGACAAAGCTTTACGGCTCGCCTGGGCCCGTCAACACCGACATCGGACTGTTGATGACTGGAAACACGTTGCCTGGTCGGACGAGTCTCGTTTCAAATTGTATCGAGCAGGTGGACGTATATGGGCATGGAGACAACCTCATGAATCCAAGGACCCTACGTGTCAGAAGGGGACTGTTCAAGCTGGTGGGGGATCTGTAATGGTGTGGGGCGTGTGCAGTTGGAGTGACATGGGACCCCTGATACATCTAGATATGACTCTGACAGGTGACACCTACGTTAGCATCCTGTCTGATTATTTGCATCCATTCATGTTCATTGTGCATTCCGACGGACTTGGGCAATTCCAGGAGAACAGTCCGACACCCAACACGTCCAGAATTGCTACAGAGTGTCTCCCGTAACATTGTTCTGAGTTTAAACACTTCCGCTGGCCACCAAACTTCCCAGACATGAACATTATTAAGCACATCTGGGAAGCCTTGAAACGACTGTTCAGAAGAGATCTCCACCCCATCGTATTCTTATGTATTTATGGACAAATCTGCAGGATTCGTAGTGTCAGCTCCCTCCATCAGTATTTCCGACGTTTGTCGAGTCCATGCCAAGACGTGTTGCTGCTGTTGCTGCACTTTGCACGCCCGCGGGGGACCTACACGACATTAGGCAGGTGTACCAGTTTCTTCTTTGCCTTTTCAGTGTATATGCATGTGTAGCGTAATTTAGTAGTTGCGTCATGTGAATGATTACCGAAATGGGGGGGGGGGGGGGGGGCAGCGACATAATGAAACCCAGTACCAGCACATCGAGCCTACTAAGTTTCAAATCCCACCAGATTCAGTAATGCCATGTGTTTCCTTAAGAAATACAGCTTGCCTCCAATACGTTACGTGCCTTCATTCCAGGATATAGCGCAGAGACGTATGAAAGGAAAAAAAAAACAGTTTAACTAACTGTCGAAAAAGTAGTCACTGGAGACGAAGCACATGTGCGGATTGGGGGAGGGTTGTGTATGATAACTGCCCGTGTCCTCTTACATGGAATCATCCCAACATTTGTTGTAAGCGATTACGATACCTACAGGAAATGTAAATGTGAGTGGCTCAAGAGGGATTTGAATCATCGTTCCTCTGAATGTGAGCCCAGCATGAGACATCTCAGATTCTAAATCTGAGAGATCTCCTACATGTTTCACACAGTCATGGAGAAGCCTTAGGAAATGTTTCATCTTTGCCTTACAATGGAACAGTACCGAATTATTCAACTGATGTAAAATCCAATAGCAGATTCGTATAGAAGGGGGATTGCGTACGTATTAAACGAGTTGTAAAACTTAATACGAAAATTTCTCCATAGCATCAATTTTGCCTGGATTCTAGACCCGCTGATATATTACTGATCACTAGATAAGGTCAGGATAAATTTGATGCCACCCATGCATATTATATACAATAGACAAGATCGCGCGAGCCGTTGAACGAAAAAGAACCGTTTCATTCAAACTTTGTTTTTAGCCATGTTGGCACTAAGGGAGACCTTTCTTCTCGATCTAATCGAATGTTGCCACTTCAGAACAGAATCTGGAAGCAACTCCGCCGCACTGTATGTGAAGCAGTAGGAATCAGCGATGGAGGTGGGCCGCTCACAAACAATGAGCCCCAAGGAATGGGTCACTAAAGTGAAAGACCGAGGAAAGACTTCTAAGGAACGGTCGATCACCGTTTACTTCGGTTACGGTTGGTCTCTTTCCTGGGAGCGGTCGTTCACATCGATCGCGGTTGGTTTCATTCCAGGGAAGAGTCTTTCACTCCAGTCGAAATCAAGAGATCAGCCGTTCACTTCGCGTTTCGGCCAGTCTTGTTCACGCCTCATACTCATTACCTCACTCAAGTTCTTCAGCTCCTCGTTCCCAACTCGTTTTTTGAGCAACTGTAGAACACACATTTATCAGAAGAGAAGTCGTTTTTTCTTTACCAGTTAAAACGAGCAGCCACTGTTTCTTTTATTTGAAGACTTTTTAAAGTATCATCTCCTTGGTTTTAAGATAGCTCTTAATCATTTTTTAAATTGTAGTGTAAGAATGTTAGCGTAAAACGTGTGATTTTCACAGTTCTTCCAAAATATAACGTGACGGTTAAGAAAGTATTATTTTGCAAGTTTGGGTGTTTCTTTGTGGTGCCCTCTAATTTCGTTTTTTTGCACAAAAAATGAGTTCCAAATGGTTTCGGCTAAGTACAAAAAGGGAAAACAGTGTCTCTCCATTTGCAAAATCGCAGAATAGTATAAAATGTATTTACTTTTTGTCTCAAAAAATGTCGAGAAGTAGCTAGTTAAATATATATATATATATATATATATATATATATATATACATATATATATATATATATATATATATATATATATATATATATATATATCCATTTCGAGTTAATTATTAGCAGCGTGTTGCTTCATTAAATTTAATAATACAGACTGTGAGGCAAATATGAGGAGAAAATCAGATTTTTTTTAAGCAGACTTATTCTCCTATAAACTTTTTTTTTTTTCTGGAACCTTCTGAGAATACTGAGATATCATCTGAAGTATATACAGCTTCTGTTCCTTGTTCTTTTTTTTAAATTCCTTTATTAACAAATCTTTATAATTATACATATGCAACCCACCACCTTACATGATTAGTGGGTCCTTAAGTGTTACATATCCTTGTTTCTTTGTAAATTCTTTATTAGTATGTTTAATGAACTTAAGGCCTCTCTCAGCCGAACAGTTTACTTTAATAACTACATTGAGCCGCGCGGAGTGGCCGCGCGGTTTAAGGCGCCATGCACGGATTGCGCGGCCTTTCCCGCCGGAGGTTCGAGTCCTCCATCGGGCATGGGTGTGTGTGTTGTTCTTAGCATAAGTCAGTTTAAGTAGTGTGTAAGTCTAGGGACTGATGGCCTCAGCAGTTTGGTCCCTTAGGACTTTACACACATTTGAACGTTTGAACTACATTTAAGCGCCAAAGAAACTGGTATAGGCATGCATATTCAAATGCAGAGATATGTGAACAGGCAGCAACGCCTGTATAAGACAGTTGTTATATCGGTTACTGCTGCTACAGTGGGAGATTATCAAGATTTAAGTGACTTTGAACGTGTCCGCAGCTCGTGGTCGTGCGGTAGCGTTCTCGCTTCCCGCGCCCGGGTTCCCGGGTTCGATTTCCGGCAGGGTCAGGGATTTTCTCTGCCTCGGGATGACTGGGTGTTGTGTGATGTCCTTAGGTTAGTTAGGTTTAAGTAGTTCTAAGGTCTAGGGGACTGATGACCATAGCTGTTGAGTCCCATAGTGCTCAGAGCTATTTGAACCATTTTTTTGTCTTTGAACGTGGTATTATAGTCGGCACACAAGCGATGGGACACAGTATCTCGGAGGTAGCGATAAGGTAGGGACTTTCCCGTACGACCATTTTACGAGTGTATTGTATCAGGAATACGGTAAAACAGAAAATCTCCGACGTCGCTGCGGCAGGAACAAAATTCTGCAAGAACGTGACCAACGACGACGGAAGAGGTTCATTCAACAGGACAGAAATGCAACCCTTCCGCAAATTGCGAAAATTTCCATCAAGAAGCGTCAACGTGCGAACCATTCAATGAAACATCAAAATGGGCTTTCGGAGCCGAAGGCCCACTCGCGTGCCCTTGATGACTGCACGACGAAAAGCTTTCCGCCTCGTCTGGGGCCGTCAACACCGACATTGGACTGTTGATGACTGGAAACATGTTGCCTGGCCGGACGAGTCTCGTTTTAAATTGTGTCGAGAGGACGGATGTGTCCTGGTATGGGGACACTCTTATGAATCCACGAAATCTGCATGTCATCAGAGGACTGTTCAAGCTGGTGGAGACTCTGTAATCAACATCTACATCTACATCCATACTCCGCAAGCCACCTGACGGTGTGTGGCGGAGGGTACCTTGAGTACCTCTATCGGTTCTCCTTTCTATTCCAGTCTCGTATTGTTCGTGGAAAGAAGGATTGTCGGTATGCCTCTGTGTGGGCTCTAATCTCTCAGATTTTATGCCCATGGTCTCTTCGCGAGATATACGTAGGAGGGAGCAATATACTGCTTGACTCCTCGGTGAAGGTATGTTCTCGAAACTTCAACAGAAGCCCGTATCGAGCTAATGAGCGTCTCTCCTGCAGAGAGTTCAACTGGAGTTTATCTATCATCTCCGTAACACTTTTACTAAATGATCCTGTAACGAAACGCGCTGCTCTCCGTTGGATCTTCTCTATCCCTTCTATCAACCCTATCTGGTACGGATCCCACACTGCTGAGCAGTATTCAAGCAGTGGGTGAACAAGCGTACTGTAACCTACATCCTTTGTTTTCGGATTGCATGTCCTTAGGATTCTTCCAAATCACTCTTACGTCGGAAGACTTCTCTCCATCGAGAATGACATGCTGCGTTCTGTTATCTAGGAACTCTTCAATCCAATCACACAATTGGTCTGATAGTCCATATGCTCTTACTTTGTTCATTAAACGACTTTGGGGAACTTTATCGAACGCCTTGCGGAAGTCAAGAAACACGGCATCTACCTGGGAACCCGTGTCTATGGCCCTCTGAGTCTCGTGGACGAATAGCGCGAGCTGGGTTTCACACGACCGTCTTTTTCGAAACCCGTGCTGATTCCTACAGAGTAGATTTCTAGTCTCCAGAAAAGTCATTATACTCGAACATAATACGTGTTCCAAAATTCTACAACTGATAGACGTTAGAGATATAGGTCTATAGTTCTGCACATCTGTTCGACGTCCCTTCTTGAAAACGGGGATGTCCTGTGCTCTTTTCCAATCCTTTGGAACGCTAAGCTCTTCTAGAGACCTACGGTACACCGCTGCAAGAAAGGGGGCAAGTTCCTTCGCGTATTCTGTGTAAAATCGAACTGGTATCCCATCAGGTCCAGCGGCCTTTCCTCTTTTGAGCGATTTTAATTGTTTCTCTATCCCTCTGTCGTCTATTTCGATATCTACCATTTTCTCATCTCTGCGACAATCTAGAGAAGGAACTACAGTGCAGTCTTCCTCTGTGAAACAGCTTTGGAAAAAGACATTTAGTATTTCGGCCTTCAGTCTGTCATCCTCTGTTTCAGTACCATTTTGGTCACAGTGTGTCTGGACATTTTGTGTTGATTCACCTACCGCTTTGACGTAAGACCAAAATTTCTTAGGATTTTCTGCCAAGTCAGTACATAGAACTTTACTTTCGAATTCATTGAACGCCTCTCGCATAGCCCTCCTCACACCACATTTCGCTTCGCGTAATTTTTGTTTGTCTGCAAGGCTTTGGTTATGTTTATGTTTGCTGTGAAGTTCCTTTTGCTTCCGCAGCAGTTTTCTAACTCGGTTGTTGTACCACGGTGGCTCTTTTACATCTCTTACGAGCTTGCTTGGCACATTCTCATCTAACACATATTGTACGATGGTTTTGAACTTTGTCCACTGATCCTCAACACTATCTATACTTGAGACAAAACTTTTGTGTTGAGCCATCAGGTTTGAGACGTACGCAGTTGGAGTGATATGGGACCCCTGATACGTCTAGATACGACTCTGAAGGTGACACGTACGTAAGCATCCTGTCTGATCACTCGCATCCCTTCATGACCAGCCGGGTTGGGAATTTTCTCCGCCTGGGGACTGAGTGTTTGTCATCATCATTTCATCATCATTCATGAAAGTGGCGAGATTGGAATGAGTAAAGATTGGGAATTTGTAGGTCCGCTGATAACCGAGAAGTTGAGCGCCCCACAAACCAACCATCATTATCACCATTCATGTCCATTGTGCATTCCAATGGACATTGGCAATTCCAGTAGGACAATGCAACGTGCTGTGCAGAAGAGATTTGCACCCGTTCGTAGTCTTACAGATTTATGGACAAACCTGCATGATTCATAGTGTTAGTGCCCTCCAGCACTATTTCCGACGTTAGTCCGTCCATGCCACGTCGCGTTGCAGTACTTCTGTGTGCTCGCGGGGGCTCTACACGATATTAGGCAGGTGTACCAGTTTCTTTGGCTCTTCAGTGTAGGTATAGAGTGCTGTAGACATCTTCAGTTTTATGCCACTGTGACAATCTGTCTTAAGGAGCTTTTCACTCCAATCAAAAAGGTTGAAGTCATTTTATTAGGAACGAGCTGTTCAAAATTTTTGGAATTTGATGGATTCGTAATTGAATCCTCACATATATTTTTGTCCGTTGGTTCTTCTTCACGATTCAGCGATGTTATCAAACTGATTTTTGATCCAGAAGATGAAGACATCATAGCTCGGGACAGGTGACTATAAATGATTTTTCAGTTTTTATAGAGCCACGCAGGGGTATCACTATTGACGACCTGATGCATAAAGTTTTGAGAGAATTCTGAAACCTAAGTGCTGTGCTTTGGCTTCGGAAGTGGCACACTTACATACTGTCGAGGAAAGTAAGAATAGTGCAGTCTCGTACTGTCGTAACTCAGTTTCATCTAGGAACAAATAATTTTTCCAGTACATAAATGGCTTTCGCCATCCACCTTGCGTGATGGATTCCCTTGGAGCACGGGAAGATACTCCTTGAGATGGTTTTTCGACAAGAGAGTACGCAGTTAATTTAAAGCTGTCGACGTAATCCTCGCATATATCTTATGCCTGAAAGGTAAGCACAAGAGATCGTTTTCCAAAACGTTGTCATTCCAAACATATGCACCTTTTGTTGTGACAGAAACTAATGATTCAACTAAAAAGACATTCAACTTGGGTTTCATGCACAACATTTTACTGCATTTTTTTAGTAAGTTAAATGGCCGAAACATGCGCAAAATTATCAGCATTGAGGTAGTAGTGAACTTCTCTTGTTCTTTCATTTTCAAGTATATCTGTGTATAAAATTTAAATTTTAAGTACATTAGTACATATTTAGCGAGTTGTTGAATTTCGTATTAGTTTCACTCTCATCGGTTAATGGCAGCCTGTGCTCGCTCAGAAACTCTCTTTCTCATTTAACTGATGATTGAATCCAGGCATGGTGGTTGGGACCCCGTCAACTGATAAGTGATCAAAAACTGGTTAATATGTTCGATTTTAAAGATCTTCAAAATAACGCTGTGTGCTATATCGTGAAGGTTTTGGAAAAAACAATTCCGGTTTCCTATCACCGACAATCTCCCAGCATATTCATGTAGTTTCCCAAGCTTCTAATTTTAGTATGCAGATTCTCAGCTCCTGTTTCGGAAGTCGTGAGTTATCCAAATAAGGCATTACTTCTCATACAGATAGCATGGCAGTTAATAAATACATAGTTAGTTTACACACCAGCTTACTGTAAAAGAATACTCTACACATAAAAAAAAAGTTTTGCATCATCCAAGTTCCCAGAACTCCTGAAGATAGAAGTTGACTCTGGATATTGTGTCACAGACACAGTCCCTTTGACTGTTCAAAAAAATGGTTCAAATGGCTCTGAGCACTATGGGACTCAACTTCTGAGGTCATTAGTCCCATAGAACTTAGAACTAGTTAAACCTAACTAACCTAAGGACATCACAAACATCCATGCCCGAGGCAGGATTCGAACCTGCGACCGTAGCGGTCTTGCGGTTCCAGACTGCAGCGCCTTTAACCGCACGGCCACTTCGGCCGGCCCCTTTGACTGTTCAGAGATGTCAATAAACCAGCCCAACTATGTAAACAACCATGCATGAGTAGCGCCTATAAGACAGAGGGGGTCCGACAGCCCATCAGTTCCAGTCATTCCATCAGGAAGGAGGTACACGGCTTGTGTTGTCTGTAGTTCAACCATGCGTAGACGGTCAATACCGCGGTTCGATCGCTTCTGCATTGTTACTTTATACCTGGAAGGGCTCTCAACAAGGGAAGTGTCCAGGCGTCTCGGAGTGAACCAAAGCGATGTTGTTCGTACATGGAGGGGATAGAGAGAGACAGCAACTGTCGATGACATGCCACGCTCAGGCTGCCCAAGGGCTACTACTGCATTGGATGACCACTACCTACGGATTATGGCTCGGTGGAACCCTGACAGCAACGCCGCCATGTTGGATAATGCTTTTCGTGCTGCCACAGAACTTCGTGTTACGACTCAAACTGTGCGCAATAGGCTGCATGATGCGCAACTTCACTCCCGATGTCCATGGCAAGGCCTATCTTTGTAACGACGACACCATGCAGCGCGGTGCATATGGACCAGGCAACATGCCGAATGGACCGCGCAGGATTGGCATCACATTCTGTTCACCTATGAGTGTCGCATATGCCTTCACCCAGACAATCGTCGGAGACTTGTTTGGAGGCACCCGTTCAGCCTGAACGCCTTAGACACACTGTCCAGCGAGTACAGCAAGGTGGAGGTTCCCTGCTGTTATGGGGTGGCATTATGTGGGACCGACGTACGGCGTTGGCAGTCATGGAAGGCGCCGTAACGGCTGCACGATGCGTAAATGCCATCCTCCGACCGACAGTGTAACCCTATCAGGATAACGACATCGCTCGACTAGAGTGGCCAGCATGTTTTCCAGACATGAACCCCATCGAACATGCCTGGGATAGATTGAAAAGGGCTGTTTATGGACGACGTGACCCGCCAACCACTCTGAGGGATCTACGCCAAATCTCCGTTGAGGAGGAGGGCAATCTGGACCAACAGTGCCTTGATGAACTTGTTGACAGTATGCCACGACGAATACAGGCATGCATCAATGAAAGAGGACGTGCTACTGATAGGTATTAGAGGTACCGGAATGTACCGCAATCTGGACCATCACCTCTAAAGGTCTCGCTTTATGGTGGTCCAAAATGCAATGTGTGCAATAAAAAGGGCGGAAATGATGTTTGTGTTGATCTCTTTCCAGTTTTCTGTACGGGTTCCGGAACTCTCGGAACCGAGGTGATGCAAAACTTTTTCTGATATTTGTTTAATGTTGGTTTGACAAATGATAGTTTACTTCTAGTTACTTCATGCTAGTAATGACACTGCATGCATGTATTATTTTCTGTGAACTGAATGAAAACGAAGACATTGTGCCTGCTAGATTACGAACTTCCTTCGAAAATTAATGAGGACTGGGCCGTTCACGCTGGCTCGTTAAAAGGTTCCGTAAGTCGTACTTCGTTCAGCCTGCTCTGGCGTCTCTCTGTCTGTCTTGTAATTACTGGCCACTCGCGTCAGTCGACTACTTTGATGCTTTCTGAGAAGGCACTCGACTAAGCAAATGAATTTTGTTGATTTTTATTTGATATTTTTTCTGAAAATTTATCTAAAATCCATGTGGCATGCACAGGAACGGTGAACGGGTAAAAATGAACGGTTCCCAAAAGGGAACAATCACCAATGACCTAATTCCGAAAGATGAAGGAGTCTGCCTATCTAGTCAAAGCAATCTCCCTTGTATGGTTGTCTGCACGTGCTTATGAAGGCAGACCACACTGGCAGGAAAACTAACGGGGACACGCTCGCCAGGTCATTCTGGCGCAAGCTGTCGCGGACGCCGTTTGGCTTTGAATTGTTAGTGAAAACTGGCACGGAAGCCTGTCGCCATCAAGGCTAGCAGTATGTTTTGACTTCCATCGGCGTAGTGCCAGATGTGCATAGAGCGATCACGACAGGAATTCTTCCACGTAGGCAGAGGATGCACACGGATGTCGCGGTCGCCGAAACTAGGCGAGCACGAAGTCTGCTCTGTGAGCCGACTGCACATCACACGCCGACTTTGCTTTCGTGAAAGTTGCTACACATACCACCCTTTGTAATCGTCTAACATTCTACGTGGTGTCCGTTTGTTCTAAGTCGTATCTCCCTATCACTTTCGCGCAACGACGCTCTGAGCGTGTTTGTTAGGGAATTGACTAGTTTGAACCTGGGACCTGCTGCTGGTAAGGAGACGCCAGACCACACATGACATGTAGAATTCAGAAGAGTTCAGTGAGACTAGCGAGGATAGCAGCTCCACTGCACTCCCTGTAAAAGAATCTTAATACTAACTGAATTTAGTGGAAGGGGTTCAAGGCTTTCCTATTTTTAGTTAGCTGGTAAAATAACGTCGAAAAAGCAGTTAAGTTTACCATTGGAATTTTTATTCTATTCACAAAGCATAGTTTTTAAATTGTACTAATGATAAAAGGAAATATTTTAGTACAGGATGATAAAAACCAACTGCGTTCAACAAAATGTGAACGAATATTCCCTGAATGGGTTTCCAAGTTCTATAATGGATCGAAGGATGACCTATGCCATATCATATCTATGATCTAGGTTTAAATTAAGTTTCATAAAAGAGAAAACTATCAAAAATGGTCTACAGTGACCCTCAATTATCTTTAATTATTTATTTAACTTGTCATAAATTACAGTGGCTGATGTGGCGTCTCAATAATTATACTACAGAAAAATCATCGCGTTTCAGATTTTAACTTCAAGTAGCAAATGTGAATAGCACGTAGTCTAATTGACACTCGAGACTAGTAAAAATGGCTCTGAGCACTGTCGGACAAAACAGCTGCGGTCATCAGTCCCATAGAACTTAGAACTACTTAAACCTAACTAACCTAAGGACATGACACACATCCATGCCCGAGGCAAGATTCGAACCTGTGACCATAGCGGTCTCGCGGTTCCGGACTGACGTGCCTAGAACCGCACGGCCACACCCGCCGGCTGGATACTAGTATTGCGTAAAAAGGGGATGTAACAGATGAGATCTCCGCAGTTCTGAGTGAAACCTTATGCGCTCTTATGCGGCATCGCATACGTTCATTACCTTGTCAGTGGTTAGGCAGCGTCAGGGGTGGCGTGTGGCACAGCTCCACACACCTCGCCATTTCGGTAGCAACTCTCACGAACTTATTACTACTGTTTTCCGAAGTTGATTTAAGAAAAAGGTATCTGGCTGTGTTTTCAACTGACCAATCAGCGTCTCAATGTTAACTTTAAGCTCCGCCTACAAAAATTCTGTCTATCCATGAGAACGTTATACTTTTCGTGGTGGGGCATTATTTTTAATGTATGCTACGTAACAGAGACGAGTATAGTCTCACGCTAAAACTTGCAGCTGGTGTGGCCCTTTTAGTGTTATCGTAAAATCTATGCTGTTCTTCTGGAGGGCTCTGTCTTTTAACAGGGGCTGCAGGATGGACCCCCCAGCGGTTGGCCGGACATGTGGGTGTCCCATTGTCCCGCTCTTATAGTAGGGCAGTGTAGCCTACACGGCTCTGCTCTCGGCTTACGTTCTCGTTTCTCCCCTAGGAACTGCGTCTGTTTCACGATGGGAAGGTATAACATGCATTTAGGCGTTATTGTGTTAGTCTCTGGTATTCCGTTTGCTCATTCGTTGATCGTATTACTTTGGTTAATTTAATGTCACGATTTATTCGGAGCTGTGTGACATATTGCCGGATTTGCTTTCATGTCGGGGTTTTCATGGAAGGTGTTGGATTTGCCTGACACCTTGCAATCGGATCTCATTAACTTTCATGGTCTCCGTTCTTGCTCTCACCGAGATGGTGATCCCACTTTTTACCAATTACAACTCTCTAAAGGCTGGACGAATTTTTTTTCGTATTTTATATTCTTCTTCTCGTGGTGGTCAGGCAATTACTACGGACAATCCAGCGCTGTGGACTGCGGCTGTCCCACTCTCTAAAGCCTGCTTCTCACTTCATTTCTGTTTCCAATGAGATGACAAAATCCTTGGAATACCTCCTAATATCATGCAGGTTTCCGTTTCGTCCGGCGTAGTGCAGCAACTCGACGTGGCATGGAATCAACAAGTCGTTGGAAGTCCCCTGGAGAAATATGGAGCCAATCTGCCTCTATAGCCGTACATTATTCCGAAAGTGTTGACGGTGCAGGATTTTGTGCACGAACTGACCCTCCGATTGTGTCCCATAAATGTTTGATGAGACTTATGTCGGGCGATCTTTGTGACCAAATCATTCGCTCAAATTGTGTAGAATTTTCTTCAAACCTGTCGGTGACATGAAATCATTATTTGATAATATGAAGTCTGTGAATGGCTGAAAATGGTCTCCAAGTATCCGATAATAACCATCTCTAGTCAATGATTGGTTCATTTGGACCAGAGGATCCTGTCCATTCGATGTGAACACAGCACACACCATTATGGAGCCACCACCAGCTTGCACAGTGCCTTGTTCACAACTTGGGTCCATGGCTTCGTGGGGCCTAAGTCACACTCTAACCCTACCATCAGCTCTTACCAACTGAAATCGGGACTCACCTGACCATGACATGGTTTTCCAGTCTCCATGGTTTTCTCCCAGGAGAGTCGCTGCAGGCGATGTGCTGTTAGCAAAGGCACTCGCGTCGGTCGTCTGATGCCATAGCCCACTGACGCCGAATTTAGCCTCATTGTCCTAATGTATACGTTCGTTGTACGTTCCACATTGATTTCTGCAGTTACTTCACGCACTATTGCTAGTCTGTTAGCACTAGCAACTCTACGCAAATGCCGCTGCTCGCGGCAGTTAAGTGAAGGCCGACGACTATTGCATTGCCCGTCGTGAGAGGTAATGCCTTCATTTTATATTGTCGGCACGCTCTTGACACTATGGATCTCGGAATATTGAATTCCTCAACGAATTCCGAAGTGGAATGTCCCATGCGTCTAGCTCCCACTATCATTCCCAGTTCAGAGTTTGTTAATTTCAGTCATGAGGCCATAATCACGTCGGAAACCTTTTCATGTGAATTACCTGAGTAGAAGTGACAGCTCCGCCAATGCACTGCCCCTTTATGCCTTGTGTATGCAATGCTACCGCGATTGTATACGTGCATATCGCTATCCCACGACTTCTGCCAACTTAATATATGGTTCAATATATACAAAAATTAATTGACTTTCTGCTTCACAGTTATTTATTTATGGTCTACCCCTGTCCATAACAGTTCCTGATTGAAGCATCTTCTTTGGTTCCCTTTTCCGATATTGCCGTGGTCAAGGAGACAGTAAGATTTTTCAGGTAAGCTACTATGCAGCGTGATTCCGTAATGATGTTACAAACTTTCAGGGATCGTGGACAAGGGTACATGTGCCAATGTGAGGTAAGAGACTCTGATACGGAAACGATAGAGTCGAAAGTTATAAGCGAAAATCGTTCTGATACCTCTGACAGCGGAACTGTTCTACTGCAGGCTCTTTTCATTCCATATTTTTTGAGGAAGTAGTATGGACCAAAACGAGAAAAAAATTGTCTAGTTAACATGAGCTCTAAAATGCATACCTTATGTTCTTCGAGCACATGTTCATTAGAAGAGGTGTGTTTCACAATAGTGAAGATGAACAAGTGCTCATAGCTCTTAATGTTGCACTTCAGAGTCCATGGTAAATGAAGATTTTTTTTTTTTTGATCCATACCACCTCCTCCCAAAATGTGGAAAGCAGCGAGTTTGCAGTAGAAGGGGTTCGCTATCAGACTTATATTTTCTTATAACTTTCAAGTAGGTCTTCCCACATCAGTATCCCTTACTTGAAATTGGTACTGTCAATGACTACACAATGAGTGCAATATCTTCCGTTTGCAAGAAAACATAACCACCCCTGCTCTATAAGGTCGAGCATTATTGTCAATCAATACGAAGTCTGAGCTCACAGTACCTTGCGACAACCGCAAATCAGGTCCCAAGATCTCTTCACGATACCTAACCCTGCCGATTCTTCCGTACAATTTCATTAAAAGGGTTTCGAGTGTTAAACATAATCCCTGCCTACACCATAAGGGATCCTTCTCGTTATTGGTCTCTTACCACAATTTTTGGGTCCCGAAATCGTGTTCCACGTTCCCTCCAGATGCGAATCCATCGAGAATCAGACTAAATCGGGGCTCATCTGTCAAAACAACATTGTTCCATCACCCAGATGGCATGTTGACGATTCCACTCTAGACATTCCCTTCTGTGAAGACGCGTCAGAGGTAGACAATAAATCCGACAATAAACGCCACTATGCCAAAGCCTTCTGGACAACGTTTGGCTCGATACAACAAGTCCAGCGGATGCTGCGAGGTCAGACGCCAGTTGCCGTGCAGTGTTAAGGCGGTACTGATGTGCCCTTGCAGCCAAATGACGGTCCCCTATTTGAAGTCATACGTGGTTGGCCCTGCCATGCTCTTCGGGACAGTTTCAGTCTCTATAAACTGTCGCCACATCGGAGAAACAGCAGAACGATTCACACTAAGCCGACGGGTCACATCAGTTTGCGACTGTCCTGCTTCCATTCTTCCTATGTCCCTCCACCCCAGAGTGATAGTCATCTTCTCCGTGCCATACTGCACTGGCTATGACTGTGTATACAGAGATTGTCGATTTAGGACAACCGAAAAACACTATCTCGTTTCATGGTGCCCTGAGGTCATCGTTGGAATGGTTGTCCAGTGACCGGAATGCCATCTTCTGTGCAGAACAAGAAAGTAAGGGCATCTTGTTGAAATTTTATATGATTATGCCGTGAATTAGACACGGAGTTCGTTGTTTTAATTTGGACACGAGAGTTCATAATAAAAAGAAACATCCCAGCCACAAATTTTAACACGAGGCACTGGAGCATATCATGTGATAGTGAACCATTACTTCTCTGGACATTGTTAGTTGAAAAGTCGTGATAAGAACTTCGACACTCAGGCATGTCCAATATGTCGAGCAGATTTATCGTCAGTTGCGGCAACATAGACCTGTTCCATAGTGAGGTTTGCAAATAGTTTTGTTTCTCGTAGAAACGGATTGGAAATGTTCTTAATTTAGGTATGTGGCGCTGTCACAGCGTTGTACATGTTCTGACAGATGACGTGCTGCCTGCCACAGAAGACTAGTGCAGGAACGAATATTGCGCATTTTAACACGAAATGATGATTATTCATAGTGTTTATGCAGGGAAGACTTATGAAAAATAGGTCTCAATTTTGAATCATTAGGTTTTCTCTTTTCAACCCAAATGAAAATTGATGCCATTTAACAGCTCTATCCTAGATTCTAAAGCCTTACATGGTTATCAGTTGTCTTCACCGCGGTTTTTAAAAATACCCCTCTTTCTTGAAAGACAGAATAGAAAAAAAGGCGAACTGATTCAGATGATATGTTATGTTGTTACCTCATAACCTCATAAAAAGAAATTTACTTTTAGTTACATTTGAAATCGAATCTAAAATTGTGTGGTTAATATTACTTGCTTTTCTGATAAATGTGTATGTTAAGAGCGTCGATAATTTCGGTTGGATTTGAATTTAGTTACCCTAAAATGGGGTCATTAACGTTCAAGACCCTGTTAAAAGCACAGAATGAAGTCGTTTCAGAAACATTATTTTCCTTGTGTTTTCAAGTGAATGCTCAAAGTAAAGTCCTTCTTTTCACCTTAGTGCAAATGAAAGTACAGGGAACTGCAATTATGGTGATGTATTGCCCAGAAAGAGTTTACTTCCTGATTTACTGTCCGCCTTGATCTAATAAGAGCTAAGTGATATGTAACTTGGAAGCCATCCGTGACGCTACGTTTTATACTTTCACGAAGAGAACTTATCCATCAATCTGATGGTTACCTTCAGTTCATTTTTTATGTTCCAGGACGAAAACATGTTTACTGAGTCCCCAGTATCTCTACTTCGGCTGTCTCGGGGGGCAACGAACCTTATATATTGGAAAACAGAAGCTTCTTTGGAGACCAAGTCAATTCGAGAGCAACAGATCAATAGCATTAGAGCTCAGAAAATAAACTGCAGCGTGAGAGATGCTCATAAAACGCAGTAGATTGGCATTTCATCCCTCGAATGGATACGTTGATCAAAGACCAAAACAGTATCAGACTCTGTTTTATTTACTATGAGAACAGAATGTGAGTGTAACTCATATGTAAACAAAGACAAAACACTCGCATACGAAAATAGTATGTACAACATCCTTAATACTGTCTCCAAGTTAGGCCTGAAAAATTTACACGGCACAGGAGAAGACGTAAAAAGTTATCACAAGATCCCATTATCCCCTATCGCACGTCCAGATATACATAGATGGTTGCACTCCATTAATGTGGAGTCATGGCACAGGACCACTTTGAGGTAGTGGTACTATTCTGTATTAATCATTCGAGAGTGTCTGTGAGTACACCATCGTTTTCACAATAGAGTGTAGTTCTTCTCCATGTACGATGTGAAATTCTCTTTATTACTGGCGTGACGGCAGTAAATGCACATCGAACAGCAACCTTAAGTTCATCAGCTGTCTCGTAACGAGTGCCAGCAACCTTCTGTTTAATTAACCTCCATAATGCAATGTCGCAAGATGAGAAATCAGAAGTTAGGAGTGGCCGCTACAAAGGTGCAGCAAATGGACGGAACCACGTCCGATCCATTGGTCACGAATGCGTCACTGAGACATTCTCTGACGGCAATTGCATACTGGGCTGGTACTCTATCCTGCTGGAACAATAAATCACCGAGCAGTCTCCGATTTTGCAGATGTGAACTAAACCGATCACGTAACATGGTAAGATATACAATTCGATTCACAGGATCGTCAAAGAAATGTGGACCTACCGGGTGGGTTGCAGACGTTGAAGCCCAGATCATACCAGTGAATTGTGTTCAAGTACTTCTAAGAATTTACTTTTTCTTTACTCCAGAAATAAATGTTTCTCACTTTTGCAGTGTGATATATCGCAAACTCGTCCGAGAAAAATACTTTCCCTCCTGAAAGACATCGAGCATTCGCCCACAATCCTGATGGTGTTTTTGCATGCCGTTATCATTCAGTTCGTTTACAAACGAAGATTTAAATGCCTTCAACTTCAACTTCTTCGTAATATGTTTTTTTTTTATGTCGAGTATGGAACTCCTGATTCCTGTAGCCACTTACACTTGGCGTTTTGGATGAACGTTCGACAGACGCCTGCAACCCCTACATGAGTTTCCAGTCGTGCTGGTGGTCGTCCTGAGTGGGGTTTCTCTTTTATGTAACAAGTGGCTAAGAGCTTTTTCTCCCACCGTAAAATTACTGATTTTGGTGGAGAACGTCTCTGAAGCGTAATGTATGGGGTCGTTCGTGAGCCCACGTCCTCATCATGATCCATTCCTGTGTGGTCTACGTGGACTTATCAGCCACGAGTTAGATGTATATCAACAGTTTCAACATTAAGAAACAACAATTGATTAACATCTCTGTAATATGTAAGGCTAATATAGGCCGCATCTCGTGGTCGTGCGGTAGCGTTCTCGCTTCCCACGCCCGAGTTCCCGGGTTCGATTCCCGGCGGGGTCAGGTATTTTCTCTCCCTCGTGTTGGCTGGGTGTTGTGTGCTGCCCTTAGGTTAGTTAGGTTTAAGTAGTTCTACGTTCTAGGGGACTGATGACCATAGATGTTAAGCCCCATAGTGCTCAGAGCTATCTGAACCATTTTTGTAAGGCTAATAGGGGTCTGATGACTCTGTACTGCGTTCTGTTGTCACTGTGGTGTGCAACTAAGCTCAGCAACGTACGGGTTCACTGTTACAATCAAAGAAAAAAAATTTAAAAAGTACTGTCAACAGGGTAAACTTTATTTTAACTGTAAATACTACACTGAAATTGTTTTACATTTCTGACATTTAAAAATTTTTAACAGTTCGTTTGTGTCAATGTTCAAAAAGTTGTGTCTGACATATTTTGTTCTTTGTGCAATAGCCGTGGCTATAACACTCCAGTCTTAGACGGAAGAGATTTCGGCGAAATGTCAGTTGTTATAAACTTTAGTTTTTCTGTCTCCTTGTGTGTGTGTGTGTGTGTGTGTGTGTGTGTGTGTGTGTGTGGGCGCGCGAGCTCGTGCTTCAAGTTGTAGACGCTGATAGGTACTTTAAGCTCTCTTAACAGGTTGTCTTTGCTATCATAACTGTACACTGGTGCTGTTCCCTGTAAAATATGTATATAACTTACGTGAATGCAGTGGTGTAACGTCCTCGACAACAGCCGCTTCATTTCTATACACTTCTTAGGCATTTGTTACGGCAGGGGAGACTGAAGTTTCACATGTTTCATATCTAGACTCAGTTTGCTAGATAGCAGTCTTATATATACTCGCGAAATATTGCTAGAAAATTACTGTCGGTTTTTTTTTAGTGAAGAGAGGCGGTGAAACGCGTTGCCAATACATAACGTACTCATCTCGTACAGCACGAGCTAAACAAATACATCCAGCAGATGGATGACAGTCAACAGTGGTCTCATGAGATAATTCGATAACACACTGCAGAAACACATGGACGTTGCCACATAAGTAGTCGTCAGAAACTGAACTTCGTCATTTCTCTTATCCTTGTCGCCTATCGAGATTCATGTGAAGTATCATGTCCCCTCTTTCAGTAGCTTACTAGCGGCCTCTGTTATACAATGTGTTCCTCATTCTCCTAATCCTGATTTGTTGCTGTGAGTGTAAATGTTTCAGATAATTACAAATGGAAAAACTATGGCAGAATGAATTATGTTCTCTTTATATTAGAGGATGTGAAGACTAAAAGAATACGATTTCCTAATCTGAGCCGAAAGCACCAAACGTTGTACACAGATAGCAGAAGGGTCACTTGCTGCTCTTTTGTCCATTCACTTCTTACTGCAAGTACATTTACAAAAGTTCTCCAAAATAATCTTAAGTGTTTTTCAACCAATGAAAATTCTTCAAGGCCGGAATAGCCTCAGAGAAAGAGACGGTTGCGCTGAGGCCTTCCATATATATATCCAGCATATGGATGATAGTCAACAGTGGTCTCATGAGTGGTCTCATGAGTTAATTCGTTAACACACTGCAGAAATACATGGACGTTGCCACATATCTAGTCGTCAGAAACTGAACTTCGTCATTTCTCTTATCCTTGGCACCTATCGAGATTCATGTGAAGTTATCTTTCATGTCCCCTCTTTCAGTAGCGGATTAGCGGCCTATGTTATGCCATGTGTTCCTCATTCTCCTAATCCTGATTTGTTGCTGTGAGTGTAAATGTTTCAGATAATTACAAATGGAAAAACTATGGCAGAATATTTTATGTTCTCTGGATATTAGAGTAAGTGAAGACTAAAATAATACAATTTCCTAATCTGAGCCGAAAGCACCAAACGTTGTACACAGATAGCAGAAGGGTCACTTGCTGCTCTTTTGTCCATTCACTTCTTACTGCAAGTACATTTACAAAAGTTCTCCAAAATAATCTTAAGTGTTTTTCAACCAATGAAAATTCTTCAAGGCCGGATTAGCCTCAGAGAAAGGGGCGGTTCCGCTGAGGCCCTTATGCCACCCCCTAGCCCTTTTCGTGTCAATTCTGAGCAGCGGTGTGTCTGGGATGTTATGCTCGGTCACTCATAAGAAAAACGCTTGATGTCAAAGCTGGGCGTCGCGGCTCTAATGTGGGTAAGAGGGTCTGAGACGATTGTCCCGTCACGTGACACGTCCACGGTGGCTCTTGTCAGAACTGTGGTGAAGTTCTGTGCCGATGTGACGTCATCTTACAGGTCTCATGGACTTCTGAGCTGCGGCCTTTCTTCTGCATGTGGTCAAACCTTGAGGTCTGAAGCGCCTTTGCGCACGAGTGTGACGTCGCAGGGCGCCACGCTTTTGCGCCATTACAGAGGAAGGTCGTACTCTCCTTACAGTCAAATATAAAACTTAAGCGTGCAAGTGGAACACAATAACCATGTTTCGAAAAAGTGATAACTTAATTGTGTTCCGCAATGTACTCTACTGGCCATTAAAATTGCTACACCAAGAAGAAATGCAGATTATAGACGGATATTCATTGGACAAATATATTATACTAGAACTGACATGTGATTACATTTTCACGCAATTTTGGTGCATAGATCCTGAGAAATCAGTACCCAGAACAACCACCTCTGGCCTTGATACGCCTGGACATTGAGTCAAACAGAGCTTGGATGGCGTGTACAGGTACAGCTGCCCGTGCAGCTTGAACACGATACCACAGGTCATCAAGAGTAGTGACTGACGTATTGTGACGAGCCAGTTGCTCGGCCAACATCGACCAGACGTTTTCAATTGGTGAGAGATCTGGAGAATGTGCTGGCCAGGGCAGCAGACGAACATTTTCTGTATCCAGAAAGGCCCGTACAGGAACTGCAACATGCGGTCGTGCATTATCCTGCTGAAATGTAGAGTTTCGCGGGGATCGAATGAAGGGTAGAGTAACGGGTCGTAACACATGTGAAATGTAACGTCCATTGTTCAAAGTGCCGTCAGTGCGAACAAGAGGTGATCGAGACGTGTAACCAATGGCACGCCATACCATCACGCCGGGTGATACGCCAGTATGGCGATGACGAATACACGCTTCCAATGTGCGTTCACCGCGATGTCGCCAAACACGGATGCGACCATCATAATGCTGTAAACAGAACCTGGATTCATCGGAAAAAATGACGTTTTGCCATTCGTGCACCCAGGTTGGTCGTTGAGTACACGATTGCAGGGGCTCCTGTCTGTGATGCAGCGTCAAGGGTAACCGCAGCCATGGTCTCCGAGCTGGTAGTCCATGCTGCTGCAAACGTCGTCTAACTGTTCGTGCAGACGGTTGTTGTCTCGCAAACGTCCCGATCTGTTGACTCAGGGATCGAGACGTGGCTGCACGATCCGTTACAGCCATGTGGATAAGATGCCTGTCATCTCGACTGCTAGTGGTACGAGGCCGTTGGGATCCAGCACGGTGTTCCGTATTACCCTCCTGAACCCACCGATTCCATATTCTGCTAACAGTCATTGGATCTTGGCCAACGCGAGCAGCAATGTCGCGATACGATAAACCACACTCGCAATAGGCTACAATCCGACCTTTCTCAAAGTCGGAAACGTGATGATACGCATTTCTCTTCCTTACACGAGGCATCGCAACATAGTTTCATCAGGCAACGCCGATCAACTGCTACTTGCGTATGAGAAATCGGTTAGAAACTTTCCTCATGTCAGCACGTTGTAAGTGTCGCCATCGGTGCCAATTTTGTGTCAATGCTCTGAAAAGCTAATCATTTGTATATCACAGCTTCTTCTTCCTGTCGGTTAAATCTTCGTGGTGTAGCACATTTAATGGCCAGTATTGTACACTGACTTGACGTAAGTCATGGAATACGCAATTATCTAGATGGCGGTATTATCGCTTATACAACGAATAAAAGGGCGGTGTATTGGTGCAGCTGTCAATGAGATAATTCACGTATAAAGGTTTCCGATGTGATCATGGCCACACGAAGAGAACCAACAGACTTGGTATTTATATGTAGATGGGTGAGACAATCCATTACGGAAATCGTTAGGGAATTAAGTAATCTGAGATGTGTCAAGAGTGTGCCGAGAATACGAAATTTCAGGTAATACGTCTCACCACGGATAACGCACTGACGGCCGGCCGGTGTGACCGAGCTGTTCTACACGCTTCGGTCTGGAACCGCGAGACAGCTACCGTCGCAGGTTCGAATCCTGCCTCAGGCATGGATATGTTTGATGTCCTTAGGTTAGTTAGGTTTAAGTAGTTCTAAGTTCTAGGAGACTGATGACCTCAGATGTTAAGTCCCATAGTGCTCAGAGCCATTTGAGCCGTTTGATAATGCACTGACTGACGGCCTTCACTTAACGACCGAGAACAACGACATTTACGGAGAATTGTCAGTGGTAACAGACAAGCAACACTACGCGAAATAACCTCAGAAATCAATGCTAGGCGTGCGACGAACGTATCCGTCAAGACAGTGGGGTGAATTCTGGTTTTATTGGGCTGCGGCAGCAGACAACCAACGCGAGTGTCTTTGCTAACAGCACGACGTCGCCTGTAGCCCCTCTACTGGGCTCGTGACTATATCGGTTGGGCCCTAAACGACTGGAAAACCGTGTCCTAATCAGATGGGTCCTGATTTCAGTTGGTAAGAAATGATGACAGAGTCTGAGTGTGGCGCAGACCACACGAAGGTGTAGCCCGAAGTTGTCAACAAGGCACTGTGCAACTGGTGGTGGTTGTTTAATAACACGAGCTGTCTTTACAAGGGATGGACCGCGTCGTGTGGTCCAACTGAATCGATAAATGACTGGAGATGGTTATGTGAGGCTACTTGGAGACCATTTTCTGCCTTTCGTGGACTTCATGTTCCCAAAGAACGAAGGAATTTTTATGGATGACAATGCGCAATGCCAGCGAGTCACAATTGTTCGCGATCGGTTTGAAGAACATTCTGGACAGTTCTAGCGAATCATGTGTCACCCAGGCTGACCGATATGAATCTCGTGGAACATTTATGGGACACAATCGAGAGGTCTGTTCGAGCACAAAATCCCTCGCCGACAACGCTTTGGCAGTTATGGAGGGTATAGAGAGAGTATGGCTCAGTATTTCTGTTGGGTCTATGTCACGCTGCACTACGCATGGCAAATGGAGGCATCCCATGACTCTTGTCACCACAGTGTATATCGAGGCTATGGAGCTGTGGACAAACCAAAAATAGCTAGAACAGTACTGTAGTGCAGGACACACTAGCGTCTCGTGCGCGGTTTGCTTTGCAGATGCACTTTCGCGGCTAGCAACGCGTTCGATACAGTTCCCCACAGTCGTTTAATGAACAAAGTAAGAGCGTATGGACTATCAGACCAATAGTGTGATTGGATTGAAGAGTTCCTAGATAACAGAACGCAGCATGTCATTCTCAATGGAGACAAGTCTTCCGAAGTAAGAGTGATTTCAGGTGTGCCACACGGAGTGTCGTAGGACCGTTGCTATTCACAATATACATAAATTACCTTGTGGATAACATCGGAAATTCAATGAGGCTTTTTGCGGATGATGCTGTGGTATATCAAGTGTTTGTAACAATGGAAAGTTGTACTGAAATGCAGGTGTATTTGCAACGAATTGACGCATGGCGCAGGAAATGGCAATCGAATCTCAGTGTAGACAAGTGTAATGTGCTGCGAATACATAGAAAGAAAGATACTTTATCATTTAGCTACAATATAGCAGGTCAGCAACTGGAAGCAGTTAATTCCATAAATTATCTGGGAGTAGGCATTAGGATTGATTTAAAATGGAATGATGATATAAAGTTGATCGTCGGTAAAGCGGATGCCAGAATGAAAAAATGGCTCTGACCACTATGGGACTCAACTGCTGAGGTCATTAGTCCCCTAGAACTTAGAACTAGTTAAACCTAACTAACCTAAGGACATCACAAACATCCATGCCCGAGGCAGGATTCGAACCTGCGACCGTAGCGGTCTTGCGGTTCCAGACTGCAGCGCCTTTAACCGCACGGCCACTTCGGCCGGCGATGCCAGACTGACATTCATTGGAAGAATCCTAAGGAATGCAGTCCGGAAACAAATGAAGTAGGTTACAGTACACTTGTTCGCCCACTGCTTGAATATTGCTCAGCAGTGTGGGATCCGTACCAGATGGGGTTGATAGAAGAGATAGAGAAGATCCAACGGAGAGCAGCGCGCTTCGTTACAGGATCATTTAGTAATCGCGAAAGTGTTACGGAGATGATAGATAAACTCCAGTGGAAGACTCTTCAGGAGAGACGCTCAGTAGCTCGGTAAGGGCTTTTGTTGAAGCATCGAGAGCATACCTTCACCGAGGAGTCAAGCAGTAAATTGCCCCCTCCTACGTGTATCTCGCGAAGAGACCATGAGGATAAAATCAGAGAGACTAGAACTTACACAGAGGCATACCGACAATCTTTCTTTCCACGAACAATACGAGACTGGAATAGAAGGGAGAACCGATAGAGGTACTAAAAGTACCCTCTGCCACACACAGTCAGGTGGCATGCGGAGTATGGATGTAGATGTAGATAGCTGTGACGCGATACCCGTTACTTTTGTCGAGACGCTGGATGACGAGTGGTGGATGTATCAGAGAGACCACTTCGTTTTGAGCGGTGCGCGTGCAGGGCGCTAGAGGCAGTACAGACGGCTGGAAGTCGCTGAGTGTCGTGAGCGGCAGATTGTACTGCGGCGTGGCTGCGAGCCACGTGCGGTCGCGTGTAGCTGGAACGCCGCGCCGTTCCGCTGCCAGCCACGGAGCGCGCTTGGCAGTCGGCTCGCATAAATTGCCGCGTCCAGCGTGGCGCTCGCCCCCCTCATATCTGGCTGGCGTGCTGCACCGCGCCGGCTCCCCGGCGTCGTTAAAAGTTAGTGCAGCGCAGCGCAGCGCGGTGTGGAGCGATGTGGTGTGGGGGCGTCACGTTTGGAGCCATTACACGGTCGCTGCGCCAGCCCTCGAGTGCCTATAACCGGCCTATCTGTCGCGCCGAGCCGCCGCTGCGCAGCTCACACGACCGGCCACGAAGAAGGCTCGCGCATTCCGCGGCCACGGGGAGCCTTGCGGAATCTGGGGTCCCAATGTTTCAAACCTAGCTGTACAGGCGCTATAATGTACAACATTCTTTCGGTGCAAAAGTGCGAGCTAAGAGTCAAGATTTCAAAGACAACCACCATCTTCGTCAGCAGACGCTCGGCCGAGATGAAATTCTGCCTTCCTTATAGCATCGTTCAAGCCTGGTTTACGAAATTCTATTGGAGTAGTGATATCACCTGATTGATGACAGAACCGTAGGTTATAATACAGCTGGTGCCTAGGGACGAGCATTGGAGACGCTGAGTCAAATAAAAACAACATCTTCAGCTACAACAGGTATGGGAACTTTCGATCCTTTCCGTTTCCTTCAAAACTGATCGCGTCATTTCTTTATTTGTCTTCGTAGCGACCTTTTGCCTCACGGTTTATACACTACTGGCCATCAAAATTGCTACACCAAGAAGAAATACAGATGATAAGCGGGTATTCATTGGACAAATATATTATACTAGAACTGGCATGCGATTACATTTTCACGCAATTTGGGTGAATAGATCCTGAGAAATCAGTACCGCCGGCCGGTGTGGCCGTGCGGTTCTAGGCGCTTCGGTCTGGAACCGCGTGACCGCTACGGACGCAGGTTAGAATCCTGCCTCGGACATAGATGCGTGTGACGCCCTTAGGTTAGTTAGGTTTAAGTAGTTCTAAGTTCTAGGGGACTGATAACCACCGATGTTAAGTCCCATAGTGCTCAGAGCCATTTGAACCATTTGAAACAAATCAGTACCGAGAATGACCAACTCTGGCCGTAATAACGGCCTTGATACGCCTGGGCATTGAATCAAACAGAGCTTGGATGGCGTGTACAGGTACAGCTTCCCATGCAGCTTCAACACGATACCACAGTTCATCAAGAGTAGTGACTGACGTATTGTGATGAGCCAGTTGCTCGGCCACCATTGACCAGACGTTTTCAATTGGTGAGAAATCTGGAGAATGTGCTGGCCAGGGAAGCAGTCGAACATTTTATGTATCCAGAAAGGCCCGTACAGGACCTGCAACATTCGGTCGTGCATTATCCTGCTGAAATGTAGGGTTCGCAGGGATCGAATGAAGGGTAGAGCCACGGGTCGTAACACATCTGAAATGTAACGTCCACTGTTCAAAGTCCCGTCAATGCGAACAAGAGGTGCCCGAGACGTGTAACCAATGGCACCACATACCATCACGCCGGGTGGTACGCCAGTATGGTGATGACGAATACACGCTTCCAATGTGCGTTCACCGCGATGTCGCCAAACACGGATGCGACCATCATGGTCTTGTAAACAGAACATGGATTCATCCGAAAAATGACGTTTTGCCATTCGTGCACCCAGGTTCGTCGTTGAGTACACATCGCAGGCGCTCCTGTCTGTGATGCAGCGTCAAGGGTAACCGCAGCCATGGTCTCCGAGCTGATAGTCCACGCTTCTGCAAACGTCGTCGAACTGTTCGTGTAGATGGTTTTTGTCTTGCAATCGTCCCCATCTGTTGACTCAGGGATCGAGACGTGGCTGCACGATCCGTTACAGCCATGCGGATAAGATGCCTGTCATCTCGATTGCTAGTGATACGAGGCCGTTGGGATCCAGCACGGCGTTCCGTATTACCCTAGTGAACCCACCGGTTCCATATTCTGCTAACAGTCATTGGAACTCGACCAATGCGAGCAGCAATGTCAAGATAAGATGAAACGCAATCGCGATAGGCTACAATCCGACCTTTATCAAAGTCGGAAACGTGATGGTAAGCATTTCTCCCCCTTACACGAGGCATCACAACAACGTTTCACCAGGCAACGCCGGTCAACTGCTGTTTGTGTATGAGAAATCGGTTGGAAACTTCCCTCATACCAGCACGTTCTAGGTGTCGCCACCGGCGCCAACCTTGTGTAAATGCTCTGAAAAGCTGATCATTTGCATATCACAGCTTCTTCTTCCTGTCTGTTAAATTTCGCGTCTGCAGCAGGTCATTTTCGTGGTGTAGCAATTTTAGTGGCCAGTAGTGTAAATTGTTTTATTGTTTTAGAGATTCTTGCACGTGGATTATGGTTGATGTGTTCTTTCCATATTATCTGTCTTGTTTTATTGTGTCAGTTCATCTTCTCGCCCCCCCCCTCCCCGGCTTCGCCCGTGTAAGCGTTCTACACGTGCACGGTAGAGTCGAAGAAATTGGTACACCTGCCTAACGTCATGTCATAAAGGGCCCCCGCAAGCACGCGGAAGTGCCGCAACACTACACGGTATGGACTCGACTAATGTGTGAAATAGTGCTGGAGGGAAATGACAGCGTGAATCCTGCAGGGCTGTCCATAAATCCGTAAGAATACGAGGGGATGGAGATCTCTTCTGAATAGCAAGTTGCAAGGCATCCCAGATATGGTCAATAATGTTAATATCTGGAGAGCCTGGTAGCCAGCGGAAGTGTTTAAACGCAGAAAAGTTTTCCTCGATCCACTCTAGCAATTCTGGACGTTTTGGGTGTCGCATTGTCCTGCTGGAATGTTCAAGTCCGTCATAATGCACAATGAACATGAATGGATACAGGTGAACAAACTGGATGCTTGTGTATGTATCACCTGTCAGAGTCGTATCTAGACGTATCAGGAGTCTCATATCACTCCAACTGCACACGTCCCATTCCGTTACTGAGCCTCCATCAGCTTGAACAGTCCCTCGCTGATATGCAGGGTCCATGGATTCATGAGGTTGTCAACATACTCATACCTCCATCCCCTCGGTTCAATCTGAAACTAGACTCGTCCGACCAGGCAACGTGTTTCCAGTCATCAACAGCCCAATGTCGGTGTTGACGGGCCCAGGCGAGGCGTAAAGCATTGTATCGTGCAGCCATCAAGGGTACACGAAAGGGCCTTCGGTTCCGAAAGGCCATATAGATGATGTTTCGTTGGATGGTTCGCACTCTGACACTTGTTGATAGACCAGCACTGAAATCTGCAGCAATTTGCGGAAGGGTTGCACTTCTGTCACGCTGAATGATTCTCTTAAGTTTTTCTTGATTCAAAAAATTTCACCAACAGTCGTATGTTTTGGTTTATTGTATTTTATGTATCAAAAGCTACCAGTTTCGGCAATTCCCTATTTCCATCTTCAGGCCCCATACGCTATAATCGTATTAACAATCTTATCGAATGGCGCCATAAAACTTATTTCAGTCAGTGTCAACCGTTGACAGAAATCTGTTGCATAACGATCGGATTTACGATTCTAGTTTTATGGCACCATTGGATAAGATTGTTAATACGATAACAGTGTATAGGGCCTGAAGATGGTTATAGTGAGTTGTCGAAACTCGTAGCATTTGATATATAAAATAAAATAAACCAAAATAAACGGCTGGTTGTGAAGTTTTTTGAATCAAGAAATACGTACCAGCCGATGTGCCCCAGGCCATAATGGACCGACGAGACATTCTCTTTAGTCGTCGTTGTTCCCGTTCTTGCAGTATCTTTTTCCGGCTGCAGCGATGTCGGAGATTTGAAGTTTTACCGGATTCCTGATATTCAAGGCACACTCCTGAAATGGTCGTACAGATAAATCCCCACTTCATCGCTAACTATGATACGCTGTGTCCCACCGTCCGTGAGCCGACTATAACACCATGTTTAAACTAACTTAAATCTTGATAACCAGCCATTGGGCGAAACACTTGTTGTCTTATATAGACGTTGCCGACCGTAGCGCCGTATTCTGTCTGATTACATATCTCTGTATTTGAATACACATGTTTATACCAGTTTCCTTGGTGCCTCAGTGTATATTGAACACACCCCTTCGTCTCCCCCTCTGTGTCCACCTCTTTCTCCCTCTGTCCGTCCACCTTATCCTCTCATCTCCATCTGCACCTCCCCAGTCTCTCTGGTTCTTCATCTCCTCCTTCCTCTCTCTTCGTCATTTGCTCCACTCCTCTCTCTTACGCTATCTTCCTCCCTCCTCCCTCTGATCACACCTATTATCCTCCTCCCACTCCCCTCTCTCCACCTCTCCGACTTCCTTTTCCAACTTGGTAGGCTGTTAGTGGTCAGCAGTGGTCAGTTGCTTAAACTTATTTCTGGATATGACCTTTAGTAAATGAAAAACTTGTTCTAATATAGGTATGCTCCGTTTTCAGTCAGTTTGCGTTTTTTTACTGTCCCCATGAGAGAGCTATCGACTCGCTCCTACTCGTATTTAGAGTGGGTTCATCATTTTACAACATATGGTCTCTGTGCTTTTAGCGTTCATTACTTTTAATGCAGTTACATTTAGGCTCATTTCGTATGCTGTACTTTCGATTCATTTGATTCATTCCAGCATGACACCTTAACAGCTACTTTAACCTCCCCATCTAACCGCATCCTTTTAATTACATTTTCGTGATTACATTTTTTGGATGAGGTGGCCACTGTCATTCTAGTTCCTTCCCATTAAGAATATAAAAGTATATTCGTACCGACTATGAAGAGTTGGTTGTAGGTGTTCTTCTTTGTTCGGATTTTTCCTTTAGATAGTAGGATCTTTTAGTCTTTAGATAGTCCAGTAGTTATACATAGCATAAAGTAACATGAACCTGAATATTTATTTTTATTCTATATCGGTGCTATTATTTTAATGTTGTCATTGGTGAAGACTTTTATATGCTATTTATCTGTTTTGAGTTTATAATTTTTGATGACTGTTCTTTAAACTATGTATATTCATTTTCCTATGTAATATAAAACGTTTTAAATACTTTTATAGAAGTTCTGCATCACGGTTCTTTTTCATCTTTGCCATAACGTTTTTTGTAGCATACGAGTTTTAATGACATACACTATGTGATCAAAAGTATCCCAACCAAAGGCAACCACATAACGTTTTTCCACTGTTCAGTCATTCAGTGTTTACGCTCCTTACACCAAGCGAAGCGTCGTTTGGCATTTACCGGCGTAATGTGTGGCTTAGGAACAGCCGCCCGACCATGAAATCCAAGTTTTCTCACCTCCCGCCTAACTCTCATAGTACTTGCAGTGGATCCTGATGCAATTTGGAATTCCTTTGTGATGGTACGGCTAGATGTCTGCCTATTATACATTACGACCCTCTTCAACTGTCGGTGGTTTCTATCAGTCAACAGACGAGGTCGGCCTGTACGCGTTTGTGCTGTTCGTGTCTATTCACGTGTTCACTTCACTATCACATCGGAAACAGTGTTTAGGAGCGTGGAAATCTCACTTACAGACGTATGACAGAAGTGATACCCAATCGCCTAACCACGATCGAAGTCTTTGAGTTCCGTGAAGCGCCCCATTCTGCTCTCTCACTATGTCCAATGATTACTGAGGTCGCTGATATGGGGTGCCAGGCAGTAGGTGGCAAAACATTGCACCTAATATGAAAAACGTATGTTTCTGGTGTTGTCCGGATTCTTTTGATCACTTAGTGTATTTCTCCTGTTTTCGTATGACTGGTTGAAACTGACATCCTTTTCAAATACATTTCAGTAACTACGGTTATCTATCATTGTTCCCTTCTTTCTTTACTATCTTTACTATCCTATCGTGTTCTTGCTTTGTAACTCTGCAATTCCTTGATACATGATGTGACATGTAGTAACCGTTTCGAGTGTCAGCTGATATTCAGTCTTCTCAACTATGGGTGTTCCTGTTCAAGAGTTTTATGACGTTGTTTAGCGACAGCCTTAATCGATTTTTGACATTTTATTATTTCTTACCTGGCGAACGTTACTTCATGTTCACTATAGGACTCAGTTGCCACCAGCTCGTGTACTTGGGTTCGAGCACTCAGGTTCGATTTTTGGTCTACCATTCTTCATATAATGTTTGTCATGGATTGTCAAAATGCATCACATCATGCGTTCCATCAGTCCCATAGATAATTCCTCATCAACATTGGGCAACAATCGTTAACTAAATACTGTTATAGATTTTTGTGTTTTTGGGATTTCTAATTATGCATTAGCTTTTCTTTCCTTCCGGAACAGGCGCGTTCAGTTCATCAGTTGAGTGATTGCAAATCTCGTCTTATAATACTTCCCAAAATCTTTTACATTTTGTTGTCATCTACACCTTTCTTAGAGAGTCTGCTATTATACATACGATTGATCATTTTTGTGTCTGCCATATTTGTTAATAATTTACCGCGTAGTGTTCCATATTTGGTCCCCACTTTTAATACATTGGCAATGGGCAGTCAGATATAATGGTACCACACCGCCCTAGTAATGCTGCACGTGCGTTGACCGTGACGTTGTTTAACCCATTTTATGTAAGATGATTTTTATTAAATGAGGATTACAAACAAAAGAGCGGTTCTTGCACAAATATTTACTTTAGTTTTTTTCACTATTTAAGAGCGTTTTGTTGATTACGTGTAGATAAAATAGTGCAGATGACACCCGGGACTCCAGAATTCACAATTATTTACAAGCTTTTTATATCAACCAGGGGCTTTAAATGAGGCTGTTACTTTTGTCTCTTTTAAGGCGTTTATGCCAACATCGTATTTATGTATGTTGTTATGCATCTATAACTTGCTTGCTGCTGATCAGCACTATGTGGGCTTCTTACTGCCGTTTTCCGTACCTCACACCTTTCCTACCTCCCTCTAGATATCATATTTGCTTCATGTCCTACATATATAAAAATCTCGTGTCACGATGTACGTCCGGGATAAACCGTTTCAAGTCAGTGGACATTCCGCTACAGAGTGAAAATTCATTCCCCATGAAATGAGCTTTTTCGAAGGTCAGATGCACACCGTAGCTCACAATGACTCACTTGAAATTCCATTACCGCCAAGAGATAATCTGATTCTATTTGATAAGACTCAGGGTACTGGCAGCCATAAGCAGATAATATGAAACGCTGTGAAGCCTTAGAGATTACTAAATAGACCAGTAATTTTAATCGGAAGAAGTAGGCTGTGAAATTAAATGCTGTCTGTATGCCGAAGCTGAAGAAGATGAAGAAAAGGTTTCCACCATGGGATGATAGAAATAGCGAACGACAGCCAGCGACAACCGGCAATTGCGCTCGAGTTTTCAAATCATGTGGCTTCACGCCTCTGCGTGGGAGCACGCAGAAACGGAATTTAGTAGCGAGCAAGAGTGTGCATAGGACCGTGGAAAAGGCCGCAACCACTCTGGGAAGACGTCCTCAGCAGACGGGCACGAAACGACGGGTTTCAACATGATTTTTTTCGACCAAGGCATAACAACCCTGAATAATTTAACAAGAATGACATAACGGTGCAACGAGCATGACAGTTGGATACATGAAGACTGGAAAACATTTGTTGGTCTGATTTGTCTAGTCTTCATTTAGTGTGCTGGGATGCGTAAAACTGACGTCAATCACATGAACCTATGTATATTTCGGTGTGGCCGAGCGGTATTAAAGGACTGCGGCGACTGTTACGTGGCATAATACAAGGATACATTAAAAAAATCGTCTGGTTCACCTGAAGTAGAAGATACGAAAGGTTTTGCGTAAACATATCTCCTTGTAAACTGATTTATTTTCAGACTGTGACTGTTTATTTCGATACGACAACTGACCTGATCGTACTACATGCCTTCAGTAGGAAATGGCTGCGCAAACTCAATGCGAACATACTCATTCTTTCTGGCTACCAATTTCGTTACATTACAATCTAATGAATTACCTGTGTGACGTCAAGTGTTGACCCGTCTGGGTATTTGAACTTCCACAGCTTCTACTCGGATTCAAAAATGAATTGCATCCAACAGAACTACAGAACTGCTGCCATCATCTAGTTGGAACAGTACTCTAGTACACGCTAAACACAAATACGGCCTTTAATGCGGTAAACTGAACCTATACTAAAGTCGATGATCAGGTTCAGAGAACCGCACGATGGCGGTCGGCCACCGAATCATTCTCTAAATTATAGCGCCATATGGATGCGGTGTGAGGTGGAATGGGTTTTGCACACCGCTCTCCAGCCCGTTGTCGGCTGTCCAGACTTCGGCGTCACTGCATGTCAGTCAAGTACCGAGCGAAGTGGCACAGTGATCTTAGTACACTGGACTCGCATTCCGGAGTGCGACGGTTCAGATCCCCGTCCTCACATACAGATTTAGAGTTTGAGTGATTTCTCTAAATCGTTCCCGACTAATACCGGCCTGGTTTCTTTGAGAAGGGGACGACTGATTTCGTTCCAATCCTTTCGTAATCCTAACTTGTGTGCCACGTCTCTAGTGACATCGTTGCATACGAGACGTTAAACTCTAATCTTGCTTCCTTCCTTTTTTCATTTAGGTAACTCCCCAGTTAGCTTCACGAGGCTGAGTAGGCCACTTTCCAGCCCTCGCACCAAGGGAAAGTCCCTGGCAGTACCGGGATTTCAACCCGGCTCCTCCACATGGCTGTCAAACACTCTGACCGCTCAGTGTTACGGAAGTAACAGCTGCAAAAAATTTGTGATGCACTGTATTTTCACTCACTTTTATCTCATCAGTGGCCTTACGTGGGCGACCGTAGAAGCCACTTGACGGAAGCTGGTAATCCTTGCTTTCCTGTTGGTGGCCTCAGGATAGCAATCATCAGTAACTTCAACCCCTACTTGCTCGCTGTTTGAATAACATGAATCACTCCTGGCGCAGTACGGCTGGTTGACATTACACCACTAAGAACCTACGTAGCAAAACGTTACAAAAGTTAACACACACCCTGCTGAACTAGGAAAATGTAAACGACATTAATGAGATCTGGTTGCGGAGAAAGCACTTGCCTCGATTTTCGTATTTCAGTTTCTTTCTACTGTCGTAATCATGAAGTGATGTGGTACGGTAGCATACCGAATACACTGAGGTGACAAAAGTCATAGGATACCTCCTAATATCGTGGCCGACCTCATTTTGCCGACACAGTGCAGCAACTCGACGTGGAATGGACTCAAAAAGCCGTTGGAAGTTCCCTGCAGAGATGTTGTGCCGTGCTGCCTCTATAGCCGTACATAATTGCGAAAGTGTTGCCGGTACAAGATTTTGTGTACAAACATACCTCTCGATTATGTCCCGTAAATGTTCGATGGGCCGATCTGGGTGGCCAAACAACTTGCTTGAATCGTCCAGAATGTTCCTCAAACCAATTCTGAACAACTGTGGCCCAGTGACATGGCCCATTGTCGTCCATAAATATCCTGTCGTCGTTTGCCAGCATGACGTGTATCAATGCTACAAACGGTCTCCAAATGGCTGAACATCTAGAGGACCCAATCCATTACTAAGCCACCACCAACTAACACAATGTCTTGTTGACAACCTGGGTCCATACCTTCGTGGAGTCTGCGCCACACTCGAACCCTACTATCAGCTCTTACCAACCGAAATGGGGATTAATTCGACCAGGCTACGGCTTTGCAGTCATCTAAGGTCCAACCGATATGGTCAAAAGCCCAGGAGATCCGCTGCAGTGGATGTCGCGCTGTTAGCAAAGGCACCCGTGTCAGTCGTCTGCTGCCATAGCCCATTAACGTCAATTTTTGCCACACTGTCACACGTTCGTTGTGAGTCCGACTTTGATTTCTGTTGTTATTTCACGCGGTGTTGCTTATATGTCAGCACTGAAAACTGATCTCGGTCGGCCACTGCGTTGTCCGTGGTGGGAGGTAATGCATGAAACGTGGCATTTTTGGCACGCTCTTGACACTGTGGATTTCAGACAGTTGAATCCTCAGCGATTTCCGAAATCGAATGCTCCATGGGTCAAGCCTGTAATAGTACCTGAATTACGTAACCATTGCGGCATCTCACCTCAACCTCTCGATACCAGCAATATTCTACTGTGTTTCTGTAAAATAGTTAACATATTTCTGAGACAACATTCAGATTTGATTTCATTAATGTAGAGGTACTTTGATACATCGATATGTTTATATTGTAATGATATTGGTTGGTTCAAATGGCTCTGAGCACTATGGGACTTAACATCTATGGTCATCAGTCCCCTAGAACTTCGAACTACGTAAACCTATATCACCTAAGGACATCACACAACACCCAGTCATCACGAGGCAGAGAAAATCCCTGACCCCGCCGGGAATCGAACCCCGGAACCCGGGCGCGGGAAGCGAGAACGCTACCGCATGACCATGAGCTGCGGACATGTAATGATATTATTCTTATGTGAATTCTTTCTTTTGTCACTATGATCTTTGACGTACTTGTAACTCTGATTTTTGGGCGCGTAAGCGGTTAGTAGAGAGTCAAGTCTTGGTCGTCATGTTGAAAAGACGCAAATTGTAGTCAGTTTATAAAATGTGAACTTTAACAGTGAGGTAGAGATTTTCAAGTATGTTTTATATTGTGAAGTGATGTTTTTTGAGTTACGTGATATTGTAACAAAAGCAATAAAAAAGAAGTGTAACTTAAATTCGGAGTGCTGATTACTATTTTACATCACCATTGTCCTAAGTTGCAAAAGTTTAATCTTCAAGAATGGTTTGTGAAGCGCATCTATAAAACTTCTGAATGTCGCAGAATAACACCTAGGCCTCTTTGGATCCGAGCTTGGAATCATCACTACCTAGATTTTCGACGTTTGAGCCATGAGTACACAACGAGACCAGCGTGGGAAACACGAAAAGATGAGTGCCTAGTTTATCCACTACTTCATGAAACGACTTTATTAACTGTGCTCTAATGACACCTGCCACATAATATAACCTTGTTGTTGCCAGAAAATGCGATATTTAGCAGCGTGAGCAACACTACAATCATAATTAATTTTTGACCTGTGTTGTGGTAGGGTTGTTAGAAGCCCAAACTACCATTCCGCGTTCAAAGTCTGTTTTCTACCGCCGTGCGGCCACAATGACGTCGGAAACCTTTTCGCACGAACCACACGATTACAAATGACAGCTCCGCCAATGAACTGCACTTTTGTACCTTGCTTACACGATACTGCCACTAACTGTATATGTGCATATCGCTATCCCTTGACCTCTGCCACCGCATTGTTGTATAAAGGACGAACCCAGCCGGTCTCGACTAACTCTGAAACAAAGAGTAGGGTACAGGGTTTACTCAAGCTCTTTCATGGAAGATACTACTTCTTAAAATTTCACGAAACGAGAATATGTTAGAAAAATACAATGTCTGGAAGTCGTACTCCTTGTCCCTTCCCACGGTAGAGACCTCGAAGCTCTTTTCCACCTATCCGCTTTCCCCTCTGCGGTTGACAGAAATATGCCATGCCTTGGTTAGTGATACTTTAAGTAGCAGAAAACCTGTTGTTATGTGGATCATATACTATGCGACCCAAGATGACAAAATATTTGGACTAACTGGCCTGTGTGTCAGAATTTTTCTAAAAGCTGGTGATTTCAACGCACAAGTAAGACAGCAACTCTCTCTGCTTCTAATTTACAAATTAATGTACCTTATTCTCTTTCACTGTTGATTGACCCTAGGCAACAGAGATTTTTCCGCAAAAAAGAGAAGAATTTCCGAGAGTTATATGCAATTTTTTTCACCGAATACGGAAATTTTAACACATGGAAGTTGAATTCGCTTGTTGCAGGAAGTACATGTGTCAAATACGCGACAGCTTTCAGCTACCCTATGACAGAACTGGAGGTTCGGAGACTGTGTGGGCTATGTAACTGGACCTCTTGATTCGGGTCCTCGACTGCCTAGAAGTTCTGGAAGTGCTTTTTCAGTGTAACGCGGAAGTGAAGTACAGCACTATCGTGAAGCAGCAACATGACAATACCACTAAAAGCAGTACTCCCAGCAGGGGAATCAGTGCGTTCTGACAGGATAGAGGAAGGTATCTCTCTGGCAGTGTATTGATTCAGGCCGTTTAACAAAAAGGATGTTGAGATAATAACTTTGTGTCTAGGAACGAGTTTCTTTTACACAACATTGTCCTTATCTACCCCCAAGACATAACTGAAACAGGTACAACATACGTCAGGTGTATCCCTCATGGATTGTAAGTGTTGCGATGAGTCGGTTGAGCATTAAGCATAACCCTGAGGTGATACGAGACCAAAACCCAGTGGCTCATATGGTGAACCGATGACTCCCCACGACACCACGTGAAATGAAAAAATGAAATCGCACAACGGACAACTAATTGGCTAACTAAATGAAACAGGAGTGGCCCAATCGAACGTGAAATACAGGTACCTCAACTCACATGAAAATACTGATAAAGGTTTCTATCAGGATAGTAAGTGAAACGGAAGGCCATTATAGCAATCCTACTTATTGCTAGATGCATTTATATGATTCTAATAACTGAATGGAAAATAGAAATAATTACAAAACGGCACAAGAATGCGAAGAACATGTATGAAAGACGTGTATACATGTGGGTGGATTTGAGATAGTTCATCAACATCGCCAATGATTGCTGAATGAGCTGATAGCCTAAAGAAATGACAAAAAGGAGTGAAAAATTGGCTGTTCTCTCGCCTGAGTGCATACTGAGTACAGCTAGCTAATTGTGAATTAGTTCAGAAGAATGAAACTTTGACTTGAATCAAGCAACTTTACGGTCCGCTCATCACGACGTATTCAAATGTGGCCCATGCTTACAACTATGCTGATACTCAGATGCAGATGATGATCGTATTTGTTGATGAGAATTCTAAGTTTAGCTTTAAAGTGAAGACATCTGTGCCCTGTCCCTAAGGCCCTGTGATGAAGAAGTGTACTCTTTCATGCCCTAAGATGAAGTGCCTGTTTTCTTCTCCTCCACAACATCTAGTTGGTTATGCCAGCGCCAGTATCCATCCTGAATTCTAACCGATGAGAAGTTTCTAATACTTTCAACAATTTCCCTTCTCCTAACAAAACTGCTGTGGTTAAGCAGTATTACTGAATTATCTCTTAGATAGGGGAAGAAGACAAAATTTCTCTCCCACCATATGTAAGTTTTCACGTTTCCTCCACTCATCGCCACTGCCAAAATAATCACTATGAATCAGTAGAAGACCTCATAAAATTTAAACATCTACACCTGTGACTATTTTAGGCCTGCAACGGCCGTCTCCCATGCTGAGTATGTTGTGTTTTTGTCCTGCCGTTACAGATCTTTGTTTTTTCCTAAATGGTATTCCTTAGGTGCACACTCCCTCGGCCTGCTGCCCCCCCTCTCCCCCCTCAGCGACTGTGGTCATCTTGAGTCTGTTGAAAAAGCAACGCTTTGTTTATAGCTTGTTGCTGCCTGACCTCTTGCTTTCAGCAGAATCATTTTTATAGTCAGCGTGCCACGTTTCCTTTTGCATTCTAGCTCGTTGTCATAGCTGTCTGGCAATCCCAAGTTTACAGAGAAACTCTAGAAGTACCCATGACTGTACAGAGTTAAATGAAAGATTACTACTTGTATCTGCAATCACTGGTGTTAGATTTAATTGCTTGCGTACATTCATGCAGCGTAAACATTTAAATGATTGGGGTATCCTCATCTGAATAATGATTTATTAATAAGGCTATGCAGCAGTTTTTGAAGAACTATTCTGTAATAGTGTCCTTTCTTAGAGAGGCTGACAATACGAATTTTATTACTGCTCTACCTTGAACAGTAATTAACTTAGCTGCGGATCTCGGTGTTTCGTATGGGCTGTTACATGCGAGTAGTAAGGACTGGGCATTTTTGACCAAACTTTTAACACAAGTTTTATAACAATTTTGTAAACAGCCTCTTTTGTTGATGTATTCCAGTTTCCTAATATCCTCTCAATGAATCCAACCCCGTCATACACTTCTAACAATTGTGTCTAACATTGCGTCTAGATAGCTGTGCGTATCAAAAACTCACATTTTGCTTCCATAGTTTTGAGTGATCTGTTTTATCTACTCCTGTCTCCTTCGTCCTGCACGTAAAGCTTGCAGTAATTTTGCAAAGATTAAAATATATATGACAAATTTTTTTCTGTATTTCCAAATAGTTTGTAGTTGCTGTACTGGGTTCAAATTTGTAAAACTGTATCTAGATATTACAAGACCTTAGTGTACAGTATAAAGACTAATGACTCTTGCAGAGTTTGTTGATTCATTCCTGTTAGTTTTCGAATTATCAAGAAAATTCGCTTCAGATAGCACAGGAGCTATATCTGTACGTGCATGTTTCATTTGTCTTTGTGTTTACTGAACTACATTTGCTAAAAAGATTTATTGAGATTCGTCGTCTTGGAAGATTTATCCATGTGTGTATTGGTAATTCCCCTTTTGACCTACATAAATAGAAATGAAGATACATAATTGCACAGTTAGATTAATTAAATGTAATTAAGTGAAGATGTACACTGAAGAGCCAAGAAATTGGTACACCTGCCTAATATTGCGTAGGGCCCCCACGAGCATGCAGGGGTGCCGCAACACGATGTGGCATGGTCTCGACTAATGTCTGAAGCAGTGCTGGAGGGAACTGACACCATGTATCCTGCAGGATTGCCCAGAAATCCGTAAGTTTACAAGGGAGTGGAGATAGCTTCTGAACAGCACGTTGCAAGGCATCACAGATATGTTCAATTACGTTCGTGTCTGGGGAATTTGGTGGTCAGCGGAAGTGTTTAAACACAGAAGAGTGTCCCTGGAGCCACTCTGCAGCAATTCTGAACGTGTGGGGTGTCGCATTGTCCTGCTGAAATTGTCCAAGTCCGTCGGAATGTACAATGGATGAATGTATGCAGCTGATCGGACGAGATGTTTTCGTACATGTGACCTGTCAGAGTCGTATATAGATGTATCAGAGATCCCATATTACTGCAGCTGCACACGCCCCACACCATCACAGAGCCACTACCAGCTTAAACAGTCCCCTGCTGACATGAAGGGTCCATGGATTCATGAGGTTGTCTCCATAACCGTACACGTTCATCCGCTCGATACAATTTGAAATGCGACTCGTCTGATCGGGCGACATGTTTCCAGCCATCGACAGTCCCACGTCGGTGTTGACGGCCCCAGGCGAGGCATTAAGCTTTGTATCGTGCAATCATCAAGGGTACACGAGTGAGTATTCGGCTCCGAAAGTTCATAATGATGTCTCGTTGAATAGTTCGCACTCTGACACTTGTTGATGGACCAGCACTGAAATCTGCAGCAATTTGCGGAAGGGTTGCACTTCTGTCTCGTTGAACGATTCTCTTCACTCATCGTTGGTCCCGTTCTCGCAAGAACGCCACGTGTTCCAACCTCTTCATCTCAGAGTAACACTTGCAGCCTAAGTCCCCAATTATTTGCCGGGCGAATTCCATCTCTGTCTTCCTCTACAGTTTCTAATCTATACAGTCCCTTCCAACACCATGGAATACGTTCCCCGATGTCTTAAAACATGTCATATCATCCGGTCCCTTCTTCTTGTCAGTGTTTTCCATACATTCCTTTCCTCGCCGACTCTGCGAGGTGGACTTAATTTTCAACATTCGTCTGTCGCACCACATCTCAAACGCTTCGATTTATGTTTCACTACCATACAATACTAGGCTCCAAACGTGCATTCTAAGCCATTTCTTCCTCACATTAAGCCCAACGTTTGATACCAGTACACTTCTCTTGACCATGAATTCCCTTTGTGCCAGTGTCAGTCTGCGTTTTATGTCCTCCTTGCTCCGTCCGGGATTGTTGCTGCCTACGTAGCAGAATTCCGTAACTTCGTCTACTTTGTAATCCCCAATTCGGATGTAAAGTTTCTTACTGTTGTCATTTCTGCTACCTCCCATTGCTTTCGTTTTTCTTCAATTTACTCTCAGTTCATTTCTGTACTCATTAGACATTCATTGTGTTCAGCAGATCCTGTAATTCTGCTGCGCTTTCTCTGAGGATTGCGATGTCATAAACGAGTCTTATCAGTGATATCCTTTCACCCTGAATTTTAATTTCATCGACCAGATGAAGTATTTCTTCTGTTACCCATGGTTTCTTCGTAGTTACCTTCTTTGTGCCTATGTTTCTCTTTCTAACTTCCGTTGTTGCCCTTTTTGGATGCGTCCATTCAACTGTACTGCTTACAGAGTTATTTGTTATCGCAGTATCTATAGGTTCAGAGATCGTCAAGCGTATCTCTTCATTCCTTATTACTACCTTATTCCACCTCTTTGTACGTTTATTCTTCCTAACTGGAGCCTTAAACTTTTGCTTACTCTTCATCATTACTAGATTGTGATCTGAGTCCATAACTGCTCCTGGGTACGTCTTACAATCCACTTTCTGATCATCACGTAATCTATCTGAAATCTTCCTGTATCTCCAGCCCTTTTTTTGTGATTCTTGAAGAGAATATTGTCTATCATTAGCTGCAGTTTATTGCACAAATCAGTATTTTTCCTCTCTCATTCCTAGTACCAACCCCATACGCTCCTGTGATCTTCGCTTCTAATCCTCCCACTACAACTGCGTTCCAGTCCCCCATGAGTACTAGATTTTCATTTCCCTATACGTACTGTATTACCCTTTCAGTATCCTCCTACACTTTCTCTTCATCTCCAGCTTGCGACGTCGGCATGTATACCTGAACTATCGTTGCCGGTGTTGGTTTGCTGATGATTTTGTCAAGAACAACCCTATCACTGAACTGTTCACAGTACTACACACTCTGTCCTATCTTCCTATTCAAAACGAATCCTATTCCGGTTGTACCGTTTTCTGGTGCTGTTGATGTTGCCCTATAATCATCTGACCAGATATCCTTGTCATCTTTGCATTGCGCATCACTAACCCCCATTGTATCTAGACTGAGCGTCTGCATTTCCCTTTTCAGATATTCTTATTTCCCTTGCACGATCAAACTTCTGATAGTCCACATCCCGACTCGTAGAAAGTTATCCCTCCGTTGGTTATTCAATCTCTTTCTCATGTTCGCGTCCCCCTTTGCAGTCCCCTCGCGGAGATCCGAATGGATACCTTATCTGGAATCTTTTGCCAATGGAAAGATCGTCATGACACTTTTTCAGTTATAGGCCACATTTCCTGTGAAAACACTTAATGTCTCTTTTACGCTCTGGTTTCCATTGCCTTCTACATCTCGAAACAGCATATCCAGACACTCCGGGATGATGATGGCATTGAAACAGAGGATAACACGCGTAAAGCTGAAATACTAAACACCTTTTTCCAAAGCTGTTTCTCTAGGCGCGCAGTCCGGAACCGTGCGACTGCTACGGTCGCAGGCTCGAATCCTGCCTCGGGCATGGATGTGTGTGATGTCCTTAGGTTAGTTAGGTTTAAATAGTTCTAAGTTCTAGGGGACTGATGACTACAGCAGTTGAGTCCCATAGTGCTCAGAGCCATTTGAACCATTTGAACCAAAGCTGTTTCACAGAGGAAGACCGCACTGCAGTTCCTTCTCAAAATCCTCGCACAAACGAAAAAATGGCTGATATCGAAATAAGTGTCCAAGGAATAGAAAAGCAACTGGAATCACTCTACAGAGGAAAGTCCACTGGACCTGACGGGATACCAATTCGATTCTACACAGAGTACGCGAAAGATCTTGCCCCCCTTCTAACAGTCGTGTACTGCAAGTCTCTAGAGGAACGGAAGGTTCCAAATGATAGGAAAAAGAGCACAGGTAATCCCAGTCTTCAAGAAGGGTCGTCGAGGAGATGCGCAAAAGTATAGACCTATATCTCTGACGTCGATCTGTTGTAGAATTTTAGAACATGTTTTTTGCTCGCGTATCATGTCGTTTTTGGAAACCCAGAATTTACTCTGTAGGAATCAACATGGATTCCGGAAACAGCGATCGTGTGAGACCCAACGCGCTTTATTTGCTCGTGAGATCCAGAAAGTATTAGATACAGGCTCCCAGGTAGATGCTATTTTCCTTGACTTCCGGAAGGCGTTCGATACAGTTCCGCACTGTCGCCTGATAAACAAAGTAAGAGCCTACGGAATATCAGACCAGCTGTGTGGCTGGATTGAAGAGCTTTTAGCAAACAGAACACAGCATGTTGTTATCAATAGAGAGACGTCTACAGACGTTAAAGTAACCTCTGGCGTGCCACAGGGGAGTGTTATGGGACCATTGCTTTTCACAATATATATAAATGACCTAGTAGATAGTGTCGGAAGTTCCATGCGGCTTTTCGCGGATGATGCTGTAGTATACAGAGAAGTTGCAGCATTAGAAAATTGTAGCGAAATGCAGGAAGATCTGCAGCGGATAGGCACTTGGTGCAGGGAGTGGCAACTGACCCTTAACATAGACAAATGTAATGTATTGCGAATACATAGAAAGAAGGATCCTTTATTGTATGATTATATGATAGCAGAACAAACACTGGTAGCAGTTACTTCTGTAAAATATCTGGGAGTATGCGTGCGGAACGATTTGAAGTGCAATGATCATATAAAATTAATTGTTGGTAAGGCGGGTACCAGGTTGAGACTCATTGGGAGAGTCCTTAGAAAATGTAGTCCATCAACAAAGGAGGTGGCTTACAAAACACTCGTTCGACCTATACTTGAGTATTGCTCATCAGTGTGGGATCCGTACCAGATCGGGTTGACGGAGGAGATAGAGAAGATCCAAAGAAGAGCGGCGCGTTTCGTCACAGGGTTATTTGGTAACCGTGATAGCGTTACGGAGATGTTTAGCAAACTCAAGTGGCAGACTCTGCAAGAGAGGCGCTCTGCATCGCGGTGTAGCTTGCTCGCCAGGTTTCGAGAGAGTGCGTTTCTGGATGAGGTATCGAATATATTGCTTCCCCCTACTTATAGCTCCCGAGGAGATCACGAATGTAAAACTAGAGAGATTCGAGCTCGCACGGAGGCTTTCAGACAGTCGTTCTTCCCGCGAACCATACGCGACTGGAACAGAAAAAGGGAGGTAATGACAGTGGCACGTAAAGTGCCCTCCGCCACACACCGTTGGGTGGCTTGCGGAGTATAAATGTAGATGTAGATGTAGATGCCGTTGATCATTGCCGATTCTTCCGCCTTATGGGCAGTTTCCCATCTCAAGACCAAACGACTGCCCTGAACTTCTGTCTGCTTCTCTGCCCTCTTTGACAAGGCTGTTGGCTGTATGAGGGTGACTTATAATAATGCGATAAGTCTTCGGCATCCGTCATTGATGATTTTTATTCAAAATTTAAACGGTGATGGAGTTCGAACCCCAGACCAAGGACGTTCTGATTACTAATCTAAGACACTACCCCTAGACCAGACTGTATAACAAGGACAGAGTTGTCGTTCATGTTCTCCTGCGATATGTTCTACGTATTTTTAACTGTGGGTGTGTTGTTGCTGTGATTGATATGGGGACGTCTCTTTCAGCAATGTCATAATACGTTGCACCCAGCGCAGAAACTCACGAAGTGAAAATATATGTGTTGGAATCAGTTATCCGAATGAGATATGGGAGTGCTGTAGAAGGATAAGACGAATTTTAGTATGGAACGTCGAAGTACTTCCGGATGACAATAATGCTCTCGTAAGGTGGTCTGAGGGAAGAGAGAAGGAGCGAGCAATAGAGAGAGTGGTAGGTAGAGGGGAAAGGGAGGAGACAAAGAAAGAGAGATAGAAGGGTGGTAGCGGTGGGAGGGAGGGAGAAAGGGGTGGGGGGGTGGGTAGAGAGAGAGAATAAATAGCAGACAGAGAATGAGTGAGGTAAGGCACCGGCGCGGGATGTCAGATGTAGCAGATACGTATAATGAAAATATAACGCGAGGAAAAGCTTGATTACGACTGCAAATAAATTGAAGTTTAAAAGTTCGCTTTTCTTGAAGAGATCGCACCTGCTGAACATTCCCTCACTCTGAGTCTGGCATTCTTTTCTGTACGCAGTAGCTACGTCACTGTCACCTCACGAAAAGCGAGGATTTCGTTTACCTCGTTCTTGTGCAAAAAGAGGTAAACAGCGTTCTACGTATTCCACGAGTTTCCGGGCTTGTAGTTGGACAACTGCGACGTCTTATTCGCATATTTTGCTGATAATCATTACGCGTCTTTATGTGGGTTCTTCACTGGATATTGCTGGTGGACTTCGCTGAGTTTATATGGAACAATCAACGCAGTTAGCTGGTATAGGTTTTCGTTGTATGACAGCCCGCTGTCGGATTTGGCTCCAACTGAGGCGCGCAAGCGGCTACGCGACAGTGATATTGCGTGCACGAACTCGTCGAATTGTGGCAAAACGAATTTAAATTCGTGGTCAAAATAGTGAAATTAAATGTCTCTGGACCTGTATTCAGGCGTAAAATTGTGTCTTTTTGGAGAAATTAAAGAAATCACCGGGTCCCAAGCGGAACAAGATATTCTGCCAAAAGTGTTTCCAGAGATTCCTTAATAATTAAAATCGAGAAGGACTTCGTCGTGGTCAAGATTTTCGTGGTAAAATAATCCGCTAAATTTCCTGTGGAGACACAATTTTTGGCTTTTCAGTATAAAGTCAACGTGGAACTCCAACAATCCCCGGTGCACAGCGCACTTGAAGGCGGCTGAATGGTTGTCACCAGAAACATCGTGGCAAGATGTCAAAGTGCGCTGCTCTGTTGATACACAGGACACGTAAAGTCATAGAAAATAACCTAGGCAGTCCCTCAGCGCCGGCCGCTGTGGCCGAACGGTTCTAGCCGCTTCAGTCCGGAACCGCACTGCTGCTACGGTCGCAGGTTCGAATTCTGCCTCGGGCGTAAATGTGTGTGATGTCCTTAGGTTAGTTACGTTTAAGTAGTTCTAAGCCTAGGAGACTAAAGACCTCAGATGTTAAGTCCCATAGTGCTTAGAGACATTTGTACCATTTTTTGAGTCCCGCAGTGGCCCTTTTCGAGAAATACAGACCAGAATCCGAAAAAGTTCCATTCGACCACGCAAAGCTTCCGAATACACTTATAAAATTTCATATTACCACCTTCTGCTGTTGGGAAAAAGCTTTATTTACATTATATATACAGCCCGTTTCAAATGTCCGACCATCATCAGGTACATAAAAGTATTTGTCAAGTATATGAAAGCCTGAAAATATGTCGGAATCTTCCAGTTACACTGGGATACGTAAGACAATACTACATATATAGAAGAGCACCCTCTACCTCAGAGCTAAGACTGCAAACAAATATATGACGCACTCAGAGGCAGTTCACTGAAGAGTACCATCGAGTCAAAATTTCCGCTTTTTCGGTGAGTGGTTTATGAAAGTGGACGTGTGTGCGCGTGGAGTGGATAGTAATCTCTAAGCCACACAGAGAAACTAGATATTAACTTGTCTACGGGACCAACTTCCCAAAACAACATGTCAAAATCAAAGAATTTTTATGAATATTTCAAACATGCATTAGATACTGCTGTAGCGATAGAACATCTTATGGCAAAACATATCAGCGCTTTCTTTCCTTCTTTTTAGATGACCATAAGTCCGCAGCACGTGGTACAAGGTTAACAGGACGACGCCAACCAGTGAAAAATTAGCGGTCATTCGTCCGAGACGTGCAATGAACCAAACACTCTGGAACAGAGGACTCTGAGTCGACAGTCGCAAGCCGTTGGAAAACTAGTGAACTAATACTCGGTCGGATAAACAGAACCGCTCCGAAGCATTCAACAATAGTCATGGCACCAGACTTTAAGCCATTTTCTGCCTCGAAGAGATCTGCCACTACATGGACAGTCCTCCATACAGCACACTCCATCAGCCGGGACACATTGAGAATTTATACTTTTTACCTTATCTGTGATACCAGTATGGGAAGATATGGAACATACCAAAACATGTAGGAACTTTTATGAATCTTTTAACCGTCACATTAGACACAGCGTTTAGGAAACTGTGGTGAATGCCGGAAACCAGGTGAAGCAACAAACTTTTTAACAATAACAACAACAAAAAGAAACCGACGGACTTCTATCAACCTCAAGAGGAAGCAACACTGCGTGTCAAGGCCTGGAAAGGAAGAAAGTTGGATCCCTCAACAGCAGGGCTGGCCACGGTTTGCCAAGCAGCATGCGAGCTGGGAGTGCGGACCGTGTGCAAGACCAGGCTCCTAATGTTTCGTCTTTGCTCGGTCCGTCTTGGAAGTACCCGGTACATCGTGACATTCCATCTAGTCCACAATGACAGTTTCACTCTGCAGCAGAGTGTGCGCTGAAGTGGGGCTGTGAGGACGGGTCGTGAGTCGTGATTGGGTAGCCCAGATGATACCGGCACGGTAGCTCAGCGTGTTCGGTCAGAATGTTAACCGCCCTCTGTAATAACAATAACAATAAAAAAACCTGAGTGAATGGACCAACTATGAACTTGAAAGGGTGTCATGGGACGTCCGCCAAGAACAAATACAATGAAAAAAATGGTAGAGCACTTGCCCGCGAAAGGCAAAGCTGCCGAGTTCGAGTCTCGGTCCAGGACTCAGTTTTAATCTGCCAAGAAGATTCATTTCTTCTAGTATTTAGGCGTGGCAATTTAAAGTCGGCACTACTCTCTTCACTTCGGCAAGATTGTGTGTCAGCGCTGTTTACCCTTCATTATATTTTAACAGTATGAGGGACGTCCACAGGTACAGTGACCGTCTGCACAAATGTGTGCGAATTCCTAAGGGACCAAACTGCTTAGGTCATCAGTCCCTAGACTTGCACACTGCTTAAACCAACTTATGCTAAGAACAACGTGAGGGAGGACCCTTCTGCATGAAATGAGACCGTCTAGCGGTACAGCGTATTAGGAAAGTCCCTTTACAAACTTCTAGGACTTGTAGAGGGGAGTGAATTGGAACTCATATCCGGAAACGTACCATTTCCGTGCTACAACCGTTTGAAAATAAGTTGGTCACGCGGCCACTTTTGCGAGCAACTGGTTAGGCATGGCCCAGTGCATCACTTGTTTTATAATTCCACTTGTTAATAGCCAGAGAAGTTGCTCTTTTACTCGTTGACGGGTTCTCTTCAACATGATGAGGTGCGGCCTCTGTCAAACCGGGTGTGCGGCGCCTCTCTGGAGCACCACACTCACGCCTTGTGACGGTGAAAGTGTCCTCTCTCGAAACTGTTGCGTAATTGTGGTGAAAAGTGTATGCGATGGAGTGGGACGCTGTGGAGAACGACCTTGATAAAGGCGACGTGCAGCTCTTCCATTAGCGTGAGCTTCGTAATTCAGAACGATCCTCTGGTTGTATTCTGAAAAAGTGCACTCAACCATATTGCTCTAACACACACAGATACGTGAATAAGACTCGAACCCGGTCATAGAGGTGGGACAGTCGTTAAGTGACATCAGACGATCCGACGTAACCACCCCTCCCATGACTAACCTGTTGACTACCTACCTAGCAAACATATTTTAAAACGACTACAGCACGGAAACGGTATGTTTCCGGACATGGGTTGCTATCCAAAGTTTAAGTAATTTAAGTACTCACTCCCCTCTACAGCTCCTAGAAGTTCGTAACGGGAATTTCCGAACAGTTTGTGTATCGTTACAAGCCTTTACAGCTGAAGGAGAGTGACGGAAGGTAGGAATGAGGATTCTCAGTATCTACTCAGCAGTCGCATAATGGATGGGTACTGAAAATATGACATGGAACGACATTATAATACCATGCAAAAAGCATTTAAAGAATTGCTCACAACGAAAGAGGAAAATGTTAAAATGATCGACAGATGGGACTTATTGTTCTACTCATCATCAAGCACTCAGTGCTAAATTTGCATGCATGGAGCATGTGATGGTATTGTTAGTACGAATAGCAAAATTTCAGAAGTCACATGTATAACTGCGCTGTCAGTTTTAACAGATTCGATGGAACTCGCCGAACATTATGCAGACTTCATAGTACATTGGTTAAGTCATGGGTCTCACCTGGAACAACTTTTCAATTTGCAACCCACTATTGGTGAATTTACGAAGGAAAAAGGAGTGCAGGAACAAAAATTAGAACATCCAGAACAGATTGGTGACATCACATTTTAAGTGGACTTGACGTCACACTGCAAGGTGAGAAACAACTTTTTTTCTGATTTGATGAGGTTGCATTTAAAAAGAAACTTGCATTGTAAAAGGGACAAATTCTGACAAACACAGTCCAGTTACCTAGGCCTACTGGCATTACAGAAATTGTGAGGTCTGGATAATTCGTTACCGCCTTGCAAGAGTTACGAGATTACTTTTCTAAACGTTTTGAGGCCACTGCCAACACTTTACCTATTTTCAAAAATGGTTCAAATGGCTCTGAGCACTATGGGACTTAACATCTGTGGTCATCAGTCCCCTAGAACGTAGAACTACTTAAACCTAACTAACCTAAGGACACCACACACATCCATGCCCGAGGCAGGCTTCGAACCTGCGACCGTAGCAGTCCCGCGGTTCCGGACTGAGCGCCTGAACCGCTAGACCACCGCGGCCGGCTACCTATTTTCGAGACCGTTTGTCGGTTCAGTGGAAACTGCCCTTGTGGATGTGCAGATGTAACTAATTGATCTGCAATGTAATTCCTGTTTTAAAATCAAATTCTTTTTTCTTAAAACTGTACAGGACGCCTACATTATTTTCCTTAGGTAGAATTAGGACGTCTCCATAACGATGTTGCAAAAGAGCTAGAATATTTCGATCAACAAAAATGAAACTAAATAAGTTCCAATCACGTGGCAACCTGAGTGCGAAAGTCACTGAAATTGTCTGCGTCTGTCCGTATGCTGACAGTCTGTACCAGACAAAAATTATATTACGTCTTCAGCGTGCAAAAAATAAATCAATAATACTGAAAATTAGTTTCGCTTGTGATCTATGTTGTACAGAAATGTGAAACATAAATGCAAGCCGTACGCAATACAGATGCATTAGCACGTAAACGCGGTGCGTTCGCAGTTCCCCCTCTCTTCCGCTTTCTCGCGCCTAGCATGGCGTGGCGGCGGCGGAGATGTGCAGCAAGGCTGAGCGTTATGCCACACGTGTCAGGGTAAACTGCAAGCCGAATTCTTGGCCGCCCCGCCTCTAGGCGGAATTGGCCTCACAATAACACCTAGCCACAATGAACTGTATCAAGTAATCATTTGCAATTTACAATGTTGAATAAATAAATTATGTAAGTTCATAAGATGCTGATAAAAGCTCATTAAAAATGCGGTGCAAACCCAAAACTTCATTTTTTACTCATTATGCCGACAAAATTTCAGGACTCACAGTATCCCATGTGTTTTATTATTTGTGTGTCACCCTTCTGACACTGCGAAAAAGAATAGCCATCCATAAGTGTCATTATATGACGCGTTTTTTTTTTATTTTTTGGTTTTGAGTCATCAGTCAGCTGATTTGTTTCATTTGGCCTGCCATGAGTTCCTATTCCGTGACAACCTTTCCCTCTCACAGTAGTAAGTGCAGCGTATGTCCTCAATTATTTGAAGGATGTATTCCAATCTCTGATTTCAAGTGGCTATGAGCACTATGGGACTTAACATCTGAGGTCATCAGTCCCCTAGAACTTAGAACTGCTTAAACCTAACTAACCTAACGACATCACACATATCCATGTCCGAGGCAGGATTCGAACCTGCGACCGCTCGGCAATCTCTGACTTCCTCTACAGTTTAGCCGCGCGGGATAGCCGAGCGGTCTCGGGCACATTGTCGCGGTTCGCGCGGCTCCTCCCCCCCCCCCCCCCCCCTCTCTCTCGGGCATGACATGGGTGTGTGTGTGTTGTCCTTAGCGTAAGTTAGTTTAAGTTAGATTAAGTAGTGTGTAAGCTTAGGGGCCGATGACCTCAGCAGTTCAGTCCCATAAGACCTTACCATAAATTTCCCAGACTACCTCTACAGTTTTACCCTCGACAGTTCCCTTTAGCACTATATAAGTTATTCCATGACCTCTTAAACAGATGTCCCATCATCTTGTCCCTTCTTCTGGTCAGTGTTTTCTATGTATTCCGTCCCTTGCCAATTCTGCACAGAACCTCTCCATTGCATACCTTACCAGCCCACCTAATTTTCCATATTCTTCTGCAGCACCACGTCTCAAATGTTTTGATTCTCTTTTGTTGAGGTTTTTCCACATTCCATGTCTCGGTATCACACAATGCTGTGCTCCAAACGTACATTCTAAGAAATTTCTTCCTCAAATGAAAGCCTATGTCGGATACCAGTAGACTTCTCTTGGCCAGGAATGCCCTTTTTGCCAGTGCTAGTCTGCTTTTTACGTCCTCCTTGCTCCGCCCATTACAGGTTATTTTATTGCCTACATAGAATGCCCTGAGTTCGTCTGCTTCGTGATCCCCCAATTCTAATGTGAAGTTTCTCGTTCTTGTGCGTGCTACTTCTCGCTACTTCCGGCTTTGTTTGGTTTACTCTCAGTCCGTATTCTGTACTCGACTGTTCATGTCATTCAGGAGACGCTGTAATTCTTCTTCACTTTCACTGAGGATAGCAATGTCATCAACGACTCGTATCATTGATACCCTTTCAGAATGAGATTTTCACTCTGCAGCGGAGTGTGCGCTGATATGAAACTTCCTGGCAGATTAAAACTGTGTGCCCGACCGAGACTCGAACTCGGGACCTTTGCCTTTCGCTGGCAAGTGCTCTACAATCTGAGCTACCGAAGCACGACTCATATCAGCGCACACTCCGCTGCAGAGTGAAAATCTCATTCTGGAAACATCCCCCCAGGCTGTGGCTAAGCCATGTCTCCGCAGTATCCTTTCTTTCAGGAGTGCTAGTTCTGCAAGGTTCGCAGGAGAGCTTCTGTAAAGTTTGGAAGGTAGGAGACGAGATACTGGCAGAAGTAAAGCTGGGAGTACCGGGCGTGAGTTGTGCTTCGGTAGCTCAGATGGTAGAGCACTTGCCCGCGAAAGGCAAAGGTCCCGAGTTCGAGTCTCGGTCGGGCACACAGTTTTAATCTGCCAGGAAGTTTGATATCCTTTCATCTTGAATTTTAATCCCACTCTTGAACCTTTCTTTTATTTCCGTCATTTCTTCTTCGATATACAGATTGAGCAGTACGGGCTAAAGACTACATCCCTACCTTACACCCTTTTTAATTCGAGAACTCCGTTCTTAGTTTTCCAATCGTTTTGTCCCGTCTTGGTTCTTGTACTTAATGTACATTACCCGTCTTTCCCTATGTCTCACCCCCACGGTGCGTACCGTGCAGGAGTCTGAAAGAGCTGTCTGAATGAGGTACGGGAAAGGTGCATGGAGAGAGAGAGAGAGAGAGAGAGAGAGAGAGAGAGAGAGAGGAGACGCCGAAGTACTTCCGCAAGACAGTAACTCCTTCACCAGGCGCTGTTTGGAGAGAGAGGGGAGGGAGAGATACGGAGGAGGGATGGGGAGAGGGAAGAATGAACAGCGGACATGAGAGGGTGAGTGGAGTGCACGTGCGAGATGGGCGCGCCTCAGCAGCACCAGTCACGGCGGAGTGGCTGGGCTCGACAGCTCCTTGCGAGTTACGGGGGGCGGGGGGGAGGGCCCAACCGGTCGCGCTGGGTTCATTCACACGGAGCAGCTCTGCGCACCGTCTCTCTCTCTCTCTCTCTCTCTCTCGACACACACACACACACACACACACACACACACGCCGAACAGCCGCCAGCAGAATACTCGCCCGTCCGTGGACCGCTATTAATTACACGTGGGACTGGCGTACTATCCCCGCACCTCTGCCGGCTCCGCGGGGAAATTTTATTCGTGCCGCCGGCGAGTGCTCGCGGACTCTCTCCCCTCCCCAGACTGCCTCCGGATGGCCAGCAGTTGATAAATATTTTATTAGCCGCGAGCTGGCTCTACCGGAAAAGCCGTAGCGGAGAACTCTGAGAAACTGACACGTGTGCCTTCCAACAGGCGACTAGCGCAGAGCTGTCCACATACGGGAATCGTCGGCGTCCATTTTATATGATCGACAACATCACGTACAATTATTTAATCAATGCTTTATAGCTTCTTCATCCACTAGCTTAAAAATGTCGATTGAGAGGTCATCACTACCTGGAGTAGTTCCTTTTTTCGCCTTGTCTATAGCAAGTTTGACTTCTGAGGGACGTAATCCCAGAAATACTTCACTGAGAAATCAATAATTCTATAGATATCATCAATCCTAAGAATTTTTGACTATTATCGACATCGATACTGGCAAGGTACTGGACCCGGAACCCCCACGACGTTATCAAAATCTCTAGATTAGTTCCTCAGACTAGTTGGACTTACAGAAAGAAGCGATGAGGGAACCTGAGTTTACATATGTAGGAAGATAAGATTTAATGAAAATTATTTTACTGGAGATATGATGACTGATATGTATGTTCAAATGGCAAAAACTTATTTTCTATGTAACATAAAAATATTTTAACAAGTTTCAGATTTTTCACTTTACTTGCACTGTGAAACCTCGCTTCTTGCCGAATTTTATGATTTTACATCAACGGGAAATCCCCTATAGATCTTGATGAGTGCGTCTTCGAGTTGCAAAATACGTGAAGTAAATGACCAGATCTTTTTATCGCAATCACTTAGAAGCTCAAATTTTTTACACTGCTAAGGGACTATGAACCTTAACATGTCATAATTTTGAATTTTGTACGCCTACCCGTTCTTGAGAAAAAGTGTAACAGACGGTCGGATAGAGAGACCGACGCTTAAAGATAACCAAAAAATTGTTTCGTGTTACAGATTCAATTAACAATTTTCGGTTTTTTCCTTTTATTTGTACGCCTACCCGTTCTTGAGAAAAAGTGTAACAGACGGTCGGATAGACAGACCGACGCTTAAAGATAACCAAAACATTTTTTCATATTACAGATGCAATTAACAATTTTCGGTTTTTTCCTTTTATTTGTACTTTGAAATCTTTCTTCTTGCCAAATTTTATGATTCTACGCGAAACCTATAGGGTTCTGATGAGGGAGTTTTTGAGTACCAAAAAATGCGACATGTGTGGCGACATGAGTGGGGACATGAGTGGCTTCAGACTAATTTGCACTTCGAATCGCTGCAGATCTTGGAGAGAGATATATCATGAAATTTACGTATTTTGCTTACTTTCATTCAACAACGTCACATGGAATATTTCTGGCGTAACTCATCTTTAAGAAAGGAAGTTTTCATTGCTCAGAAATGTGAAATATGTGGCCGCCTCAATTTTGATTGTTATCAACACAGAAAGATTACAACATGTGAAGACGGTGTTAGGGAGCAGTCTGGAAGGAAGCCTGATGTAATTGTAAGCAATTAAAAGGTCAGTCTGGAAAGAAGCCTGATGTAACTAAGTAATTAAGAGGTATTTTGTATAAATTTATCAACAGTTGCGAAGAAGAAATTAAAATGGTGAGCTATGTAAATCAATTGGACTTGGTTCCTTTATAGCTTCTTTTTCTTCTTCTTCTTCATCTTCTTCTTTTCGCTTGGACCACCTAAGGACTACGTTAATCCACGTCAACTTCTTTTTTTCTGGTCTTTCTCCTTGTCCAGTATTCTTTCATTCTAATATATTGCATCCTCCTTCTCTCTTCTCTCCGTACTGATTTTCTTCTGGTTCTAGTTTTGTCCTTGAAACCTATGTAAGCCTGAATTTTTTATTTAAAAACCATACTATCGTACGTATATCTCCAGCTTCTGCATTCCCATTTCTTCTAGATCCCTTGCTAACCAGAGATTAGTCGCTTTGTTAACCTCTCCTGGTCCATTCTAAGGATGTGTCCGAAGAACACGCTCCTTCTTTTCCTGATGATGTCCGTGATACAGTTCATGGTTAGCTCTTCGCGTAAACTGACCACTTTCTGTGCTTCGCGATCCCAGTATCCTCCTGGGACCCTTACGTTCCACCAGTTCTAGTCTCTGAAGTATTTCTGTTCTTACTAGGTTAAGAGTTTGTGCTGCGCGTAAGGCTTCAGATCGGGGCACTGTCTGGTAATTTCTCAGTTTTGCATTGATCGAAAGATTCTTATTATTGTAAATGTTCATAATTAGTTGGTATACCAAATTCATTTCGTTTAAACGTGCTCCAATTGTTTCCTTTTCTGTTAGCCTAGTTTCTGTCAATTGTCCCAGGTACTGAAATCACTCCACTTTCTGAATTTTCCCTTCTTGTATTGTCATCCATCTAGGAGCCGCGTCGTTGTTTGTCATAAAGTGGGTCTTCTCGTTAAGAGGTCTGTAAGATAGTCGCTTGTCTCTGTAGTGGCGAAGTCTGCTTAACCGCCTCTTCAAATGAGTGCGAGAATATCACAATATCATCTGCGAACGCTAGACAATCTAACTGTATTTTCTTGCACCTTAGTCGTTTTCCACCCACTCCTTTCATTTTTGTCGCCACTCCCTGATCACCTTGTCAAGCACAGAGTTAATGAGCAAACGCGAGAGTCCGTCTCCCTGTCTCACTCCTGTTTTAATCTTGAAGGCCTCTGAAAGCTTTCCTCTAAACTTTACCTTGTATGTTGTGTTGCTTAAGGCTTTTCAGTTTACTGGATTTTCCATCCAAACTCATCTGTCCTAAAATTTCGAACAGTGTTCGTATATCTACTGAATAATACGTAAGCTATCTCTAAGTCTACGAATGTGAGCACGAAAATTTTTGCCCCTCTCTTTCTGGACGGTTTCAGATTCAAAATTTGTTTTGCGCATGATTTCTCCTTTCTGAATTCTCCTTCGTATTCACCAGTTTGTGAATTTAGTTATTTTTCCACTCCATCCAGCAACACTTTTGAGAATACGTCGTAGGTCACTGTGTTGTTGTTGTGGTCTTCAGTCCTGAGACTGGTTTGATGCAGCTCTCCATGCTACTCTATCCTGTGCAAGGTCCTTCATCTCCCAGTACCTACTGCAACCTACATCCTTCTGAATATGCTTAGTTTATTCATCTCTTGGTCTCCCTCTACGATTTTTACCCTCCATGCTACCCTCCAATGCTAAATTGGTGATCCCTTGATGCCTCAGAACATGTCCTACCAACCGATCCCTTCTTCTAGTCAAGTTGTGCCACAAACTCCTCTTCTCCTCAATCCTATTCAGTACCTCCTCATTAGTTATGTGATCTACCCATCTAATCTTCAGCATTCTTGTGTAGCACCACATTTGGAAAGCTTCTATTCTCTTCTTGTCTAAACCATTTATCGTCCATGTTTCACTTCCATACATGGCTACACTCCATACAAAGACTTTCAATCTATACTCGATGTTAAAAAATTTCTCTTCTTCAGAAACACTTTCCTTGCCATTGCCAGTCTACATTTTATATCCTCCCTACTTCGACCATCATCAGTTATTTTGCTCCCCAAATAGCAAAACTCCTTTACTACTTTAAGTGTCTCATTTCCTAATCTAATTCCCTCCGCATCACCCGACTTCATTCTACTACATTCCATTATCCTCGTTTTGCTTTTGTTGATGTTCATCTTATATCCTCCTTTCAGGACACTATCCATTCCGTTCAACTGCTCTTCCAAGTCTTTCGCCGTCTCTGACAGAATCACAATGTCATCGGCGAACCTCAAAGTTTTTACTTCTTCTCCATGGATTTTAGTACCTACCCCGAATTTTTCTTCTGTTTCCTTCACTGCTTGCTCGCTAGTAATGACGATATTTCTCTGTAGCTCCCAGGCTTCGACTTATCTCCTGTAAGTGTATAGGTTACATTAGTGTCGACGCCCATCCCGCTGCAAGCTTCTCGTGTTCCCAAATTTTACTTATAATATGTGTCAGCTCGATGATTGTATTCTCGTTTGCAAATTAATTTCAAGAGTTCTGCAACGATCCCATCTTTCCCAGGAGCTTCATTATTCTATAAGGTGTTTTTGATGACACTGCCCTCTCTTATAACTGGTGGTTCTGAGTCGGGATTTGGTTCTTTCTCGTTGTAGCTAAATCCCTCAGACAGCGCTCATAGTTCAGGAGCTATTCAAAGTACTCGGCTAAGATCTGACTGAAAATGTAAACTTTCGCGGCCGGAAATGTCACAATTACTAAAATATTCCGGGCTGCTATTATGCCAATGTCGAATGGATTCACATTAAAGCCAAACGTCTCGTCAGTAGTGGGCCAGTTTATTTATTTATTTAATCGTATGGCGAGGTCTCCCCATCGGGCAGGCCGTTCGCCGGTTGCCGGTCTTTCGATTTGACGCCACTTCGGCGACCTGCATCGATGAGGATTATAGGATGAAGATGAGGACAACACAACACCCAGTCCCTGAGCGGAGAAAATTCCCCGACCCAGCCAGGAATCGAACCCGGGCCCAGAGGATGGACAATCCGTCACGCTGACCATTCACGTACCGCGGGCGGACAGCGGGCCAGTGTGTAAATCGGACAATCAAAGAAGCTACGCTCCTCCTTGAAAATGTCCTCCATAGGTGGGGAGGAAACGTTGGGTTTTGATGTGAAATCTATTCGACCACGCGATAATAGTCCATGTCTTCATATATTGCCTTCACTTCTTCGTATTTAAAACTGAGGTTTAGGGGATCATGTCTACTTAAGGTAGTCCTGAACTATAAAAGTCTTGTGCACAGTTCTTTCGGAAGACCTGTTTTAATTTTATTTTATAGCAATACTTATTATTTCCTCCACATTCGTAGTGCAGTAACACATGCTCAGTATGTCTGCATATTGAGAGTGAAGAAGGCGCAGTAAAAGGTAAATGTCATTTTCGCTGATAAGCGACACAGTGACTCAGAAAACGAGACGAGTATTAGGCAGTGAGGAATACTGATGAACATCATACAAGTAGTCAAATCAAGTTTTACGCAGGTGGGATTCGATCAATGAAAGATAGTGGGGATACGACACGAACGTATTAATACCTAGAACTCCGAAGTGAATGCATGTGACACACGTCGACCCACTCGTACACATAGGAGATCAAGAACTCGACCGAAAGCAGGTATTTTCACTTGGTCGAATTAGTAATAAAACACACGAGCGTCTCAAAGACATGGGAAGAAGGAAGGAAGTAAGTCAAGGGTTCAGTGCCCCGTCGACACTGAGGTCATTAGAGACGGAGATCAATCTTGGCATGTTTCTAGGATGGGGCAGAAATCGGCTGTGCCCTTTCAAAGAAACCGTCCCGACATTTGCCTTCAATAGCTCAGGGTGATCACGGAAAATCACGACGGCCAGACAGATAAAAGGTCTTCGAGCCACTCACGTATCTGTGAACTTATTCCACATGCTCGTACCTTCGTTAACAACCTGCTATGGGGCACCATGTGAAATGCTTTCCGGAAATGTAGAAATATGGAATCTGACTATTGCCCTCCATCCATGGTTCTTAGTATATCATATGGGAATAGGGGAAGCTGAGCTTCGCACGAGGGATGCTTTCTATAACCACGCTGATTCTAAAACCGTGCTTCTTGGTCCCAAGAAAGTTTATTATATTGGAACTGAGAATAAGTTCAAGGATTCTGCAGCAAACAGAAGTTACAGACCAATATCCCTAACTGCTGTTTGCTGCAGAATCCTTGAACTTATTCTCAGTTCCATTATAATAAACTTTCTCGAGACTAAGAAGTTTATGTCCACGAATCATCATAGTTTTAGAAAGCATTGCTCGTTTGAAACTCGCCTTGCCATTCATTACATGATTTAGTGAGAACCATGGATGAACGACAACAGGCAGATTCCACACTTCTAGATTTCCGGAAAGCATTTGACACGGTGCCCCACAACAGGGTGTTAACGATAGTACGAGCATATGGAATAAGGTCACAGATATGTGAGTGGCTCGAAGACTTCTTAAATAGTAGAACACAATGTGTTGTCCTCGACGGAAAGTGTTCATCAGAGATGAGGGTATCGTCAGGAGTGCCACAAGGAAGTGTGATAGGACCGCTTGTGATAGGACCGCTTTTGTTCCGTATATACATAAAAGATATGGCAGGACAGGGCGGGCAGCAATCTGCAGTTGTTTGCTGATGACGCCTTGGCGTACGGTAAGGTGTCTAAGCTGAGAGACTATAGGAATATACAAGACGACTTAGACAAAATTTACAGTTGGTGTGATGAATGGCAGCTAGCCCTAAATGTGGAAAAATTTAAGTTAATGCCGGTGAGTAGGAAGAACAGACCTGTAATGTTCGGATACAGTATTACTAATGTCCTGCTTGACACAATCAAGTCGTTTAAATATCTGGGCGCAAGGTTGCAAAGCGATATGAGATTGAACGATCGTGTGAGAACTGTTGTAGGGAAGGCGAATAGTCAACCTCGGTTTACTGGGTAAATTTTAGGAAATAGTTGGTCACCTGTACAGGAGTCTGCATATGGGACGCAGATGCGACCTGTTCTTGAGCACTGCTCGATTGTTTGGGATTCGTACCACGTCGGATTGAAGGACGACTGCGAAGCAGTTCAGAGACAGACTGCTAGGTTCGTTATCGGTAGGTCCGAACAACTCGTAAGTGTTACGGGGATGCTTCGGGAACTCAAATGGGAATCCCTGGAGGGAAGGCGACGCTCTTTTGGAAAACACTGTTGAGAAAATTTAGAGAACCGGCATTCGAAGCTGACTGCCGAACGATTCTACTGCTTCCACAGTACATTGCGTGTAAGGACTATTAAGACAAGGTACGAAAAATTAGGGCTCATTCGGGGGTGTACATACAATGGTTTTTCCCTCGCTCTATTTGCGAGTGGAACAAGAGAGGAAAAGACAAATAGTGGTACAGCGTACCCTCCGCCACGCATCGTACAGTGGCTTGTAGAGTATCAGTGTAGTTTTAGATGTACGAATGCAGGTCCAGTTTATCAGCAATTGTGCCACCTCGTTCAGTAGGACTGGCTTGCGTTCTTGGAACTGCATCTTATAACGTCCCGAATGAGTGGCAAAACCAGAGTCTCAGTAGTCATAAACAAAAGTTAAGACCATACTAAAAATAACGGAACAACTGTTAAGTAACTCTTCACGACGACGGGATATACTTTATATGCAGTGGCAAAAAAGACATTGCTTCGCACCTTCAATGCGAATTGCAAAAGAAGCTTTGCAGTTAATAGTCTGCTTTTCTGTTTCCGCAGTGACTTTGTACAATGATGTCACCATGTGATACCACCAAGAAACATCGTAATGGCCTGTCATCTGGCCACCACGATGACACATGGATGGCGACGCAACCAATGCGTGCCTTGAAGAGACATGCGTGCTGTATTTTGTCATGTACAAATTAACAATGACTGTGTCAAGTGTTTTTGTTGCGTTCAAAAATAAAACAGGAGTGCATCATTAAGTCCTTTCCACCTACTACACTACTCTGCACCTTAAATCTAACGCCTCTGATCGTTCATTTGACGCCAGAGATTGTAATTTTCATTCTTGGGTTACCTGTCTCGCATTTCCTCAAAATGTTTAGGATAGCCTGTAGACTGGGGAGACAAAAGACATGAGATACCTCCTAATATCGAGCTTCTGTATTTCTATGCTTTTGACTGGAGGTCTTGGGGAAGATGGTCGCTCACTTGTAACAAAATTAAATGCCTACAGCCGTCATTACGATCTTGTTTACCGTGTAGCTAATATCGCGTCGGCTATCTTTTTGCCTGGCCTGGTGCAACATCTCGACGTGTGTTCTCAACAAGTCCTTGGAAGACCCCTGCAGAAAAAATGAATTGTCGTGTGGTTAGGGTCTCCCGTCCGGTAGACCAGTCGCCAGGTGCAAGTCTTTCGAGTTGACGCCACTTCGGTGACTTGCATGTCGATGGGGATGAAATGATGATGAGGAAGACAACACAACACCCAGTCCATCAGCGGAGAAAATCTCCGACCCAGCCGGGAATCGAACCCGGACCCCTTGGCATGGCATTCTGTCGTGCTGACAATTTATTTTTCTCTTTTTGTTCTTTTTTTTCTTTTTTTTTCATTCTTGTTCGTTGTATTTGGTCGTAGCGGACGTCAGATGACATCCATTGAAGTTCGTTGTTGATTCTTTCACTCAGTTGGTGTTTTTCTATTTATGTAATTTTTTTATGACGGAGGCCATCCAGCCCCCTGACTGAACACGCTGAGCTACCTTGCCGGCTACCACTCAGCTATCGAGGCTGACACCCCTGCAGAAATACTGAGCCATGCTGCTTCTATCGCCGTCCACAAATGCATGTAAAAGAGACAAAAGGAAATAGTAAGAATGGACGACTAAGAACGAAGTGCTCGGATTAAAAAGGGCGCAATACAGGGATGTAGTCTTTCACCCTACTGTTACATCTGTATGTCGAAGAAGCAGTGATGTAAATAAAAGAAAGGTCCAGGAGTGGAATTAACATTAAAGGTGAAAGTACATCAATGATACGATTCGCTGATGACATTGCTATCCTGAGTGAAAGCGAAGAAGAATTACATGATCTGCTGAATGGAATGAATGACGTAACGAGTACAGAATATGGATTGAGAGTAAGTCGAAGAAAGACGTAAGTAATGAGAAGTAGTAGAAATCAGAACAGCGAGAAACTTTGATGGTCACGAAGTAGATGAAGCTAAGGAAATCTGCTACCTAGGCAGCAAAATAACCAATGACGGAGGGAGCAAGGAGGACATCAAAATCAGACTAGCATTGGCAAAACGGGAATTCCTGGCCAAGACAAGTCGATTAGTATCAAACATAGGCCTTAATTTGAGGAAGCAATATCTGACAATGTAAACATTGACTGTGGGAAAACCGGAACAGATGAGAATCGAAGCATTTGAGATGCGGTGCTACAAATGGATGTTGAAAATCAGGTGGACTGATAAGGTAAGGAATGACGAGGTTCTTCGCAGAATCGGAGAGGAAAGGAATATGTGGAAAACACTGGCAAGGAGGAGGGTCAGGATGATAGGACATCTGTTAAGACATCAGGGAATGACTTCCATGACAATGAAGCTACAAAGAGAAAAAACTGCAGAGAAAAAAATGCCAGTGGGCGAGTTTGTACACGAACTAATCTCTCTCTCCATTATGTCCCATAAATGTTCGATGGGTGGCCAAATCATACTCTCGCATTGCCCATAATGTTCTCCAAACCAGTCGCGAATAACTGTGACTGGTGACATCGCGCGTTGTATTTATAAGAATCCCATCGTCGTACATAAACACGAAGTCCACGAATGGCATCAAATGTCTCCAAGTAGCCTAAGATAACCATTTCAGGTCAATGATTGATTCAGTTAGACCAGTGGACCCAGTTCATTCCGTGCATACCCAGCCCAAACCATTATGGAACCACCACAAGCTTGCACAGTTCCTTGTTGACATTGGGTTCAAATGGTTCAAATGGCTCTGAGCACTATGGGACTTAACATCTGTGGTCATCAGTCCCCTAGGACTTAGAACTAATTACACCTAACTAACCTAAGGACATCACAAACATCCATGCCCGAGGCAGGATTCGAACCTGCGACCGTAGCAGTCGCGCGGTTCCGGACTGAGCGCCTAGAACCGCTAGACCACCGCGGCCGGCTTGACATTGGGGTCTATGAATTTGTTGTGTAGGCATTGCACCCGAACCCTACCATCAGCTCTTACCGACTGAAATCGGCACACATCTGACGAGGGTACGACTTTTCCAGTCGTCTAGATTCCAAGCGATATGGTCACAAGCCCAGGAGAGGCGCTAAAGGTAATGTCGTGCTGTTAGCAAAGGCACCCGAGTCGGTCGTCTGCTGCCATAGCCCATTAACGTCAAATTTCGCCACACTGTCCTAACGGATACGTTCGTTATGCTCCGAACTTTAATTTCTGCGGTTATTTCATGCGTTGTTGCTTGTCTGTTAGCACTGACATCTGTACGCAAACGCCTGTACTGTTGTCCCAGATGAGGGGTAATATCTTAAATCTGGTATTCTCGTTACACTCTCGACATTGTGGTTCTCGGAATACTGAATTCCCTAACGAATTTCAGAGTGGAATGTCCCATACTTCTAGCTCCAACTGTCATGCCACTTTCAAAATTTCGTAATACCCGTCGTGTGGCGACAATAACATCGCACACCTTTTCACATGAATCACCTGAGCACAAATGACAGCTCCACCAATGCCCTGTCATTCTGCACCAGGTCTACACAATACTAACGCCATCTGTATATGTGCTCATCGCTATCTCATAACTTCTGTCACCTCGTGCACTTATTACCGCGTAGATAATGCACTTTTAACGATGGAACGCACACATTTGTATCAAAGAAAATTAAGAAACAACTTAAACGTCATGCGAATGTGTCGGAAAGATTACAAAACGCATCGTTAAACGCCATATTTTTTCCTGTTGCTAATTTATCCTCAGCTGGAACCACTGGCCTTCAGTATCCTGGGACACGAATCAGCACTGGATCTGTCTCGAAAAAGGTGCTTCAAATGTTGTATTGTAGAGGCCCTGTATGAACATTTTGGTCACTGGTGTGTATCAACCAGATCAAGCAGTTCGCACACATGTGTCTCGAATTGATCAAGCGTTCTGTTGTTGAAAACCTCATTTAAAATGGTATGACTTCAGATGTAAACTTTCGAGGCAAAGGAAGTACTAAATACTGTGCTGAGAGGGGCTCCCAGATCGTCGTAAGTTGTGGCATATTCTACATCCTCCACATCATGTCAAGAGCAAAGCACCCTGCATTTTCTCCTCAATATCGTGTCCCCCATTGGTAGTCATACTTTCACAAGATAGTAATGACCCATGGTTATGGGTGATTTTTGTTCGGCGCCAGTGTGCTAGTCCCTTTCCTTCTCTCATACGTTAACAGCTGTTTTCCTAAGGTATTAATGGTACTTCATGCGTGAGTCAGTACTGCGTTGTCACGGTATTAATGATGACAGTTTACGCACAGGTAAAAAGAGAAGTGGTATGGCGTGAACGGCTTGAAGACCCCGAAAGGCAAGTTTAGCCGCCTAATTGGAAAAGTTTTCGCTATCATTCACACCAGTAGGCACCTTCCCTTCGTGGAGCGTTATGTAAGTAAGTGTATCTGTTAAGTGTAAGTGACTAACGTGTGTGTGTGTGTGTGTGTGTGTGTGTGTGTGTGTGTGTGTGTGTGTGTGTGTGCCTACTCTTCTCGAAGAGCACCAACAGGGCCGCCGAACTTTATGTCCCCAACCAACGGATGGATCACCATCAACCGTGTCGCAGGCCCTCACATCATGAGACGCAGCGAGAGTTTTGGAGGTGAATCCAGGACATTTGCCGCAGAGACTGATGAACAGGAATGCCACGTCACCACCCGTCCTGTCCAACTATTGTAAAGGCAAAGGGGAATATGTCAACAGCCCAGGTCACCATGTCACTCCACCTGTCCACGTACTGACAACGCACGACGGCGAGTGACTTCGGTGATCTGGCGGGACAGATGTATCCACCTCGGCACTGCCGTTGACACCATAGGTTAGTACCGTGTTGTCAGAGAAACTAGCAGCCAGCAAATACTGAAGTGTACCAGAAACAGCTATAGGTAGACAAGGACGCATGTGTCGGTGGTAGAAAACGGTGAGCGCACGGGAAACGGAAGTGAGAAGTGTGTAGATCGTAACGCGGAAAGCACTGGTGTTTGTGGCGTCGGTCAACTAGAATATTCATGACATTACGCTGCGTTCAATATCGAGTCAGTCTGCTACAAGAAAGCACTCCATGCCAGCAATTGGCTTTCACATATAGAAACTAACTACAGCATGTTGAGCATGCAACCGGCACTTTTACAGCTTATTTAAACGTGAGGTGAAATTCTTAGTTATTCTGACTAATTTCTACATAGTTTGGTCACGTATGAAGTGCTCATGGCGGAGATCCCCAAAACAGGATAGAAACGTTGATACAAGGGGAAGAATGTCTCAGGATATTTATAATCCATAGTTTTCTGTCGTTATGGAATAATAAATTCGGTGTTCTCTTATCAGTACCTATCATGAAAATAACATTATAGGACTATATGTGCACATCTATACATATATAAGGATAGGGGAAAAAATAAAAACTGCCCAATGACATTGTAATTCTGTCAGTCTCAGCAAAGGCAGTTGAATGAAATAGACATTGTCTCAAAAAGAGGATGTAAGATGAACATTAACGCAAGCAAAACAAGGATAATGGAGGTCAGGCGATGGTGAAGTTAGATTAGGAAAGGTGATATTAAAAGCACGAGACTAGTTTTGTTATTTGGGCTGTAAAACAACTGATGTTGGCTGAAGTTGATACAAAATGTAGACTGGAAACTGCAAGAAAAGCGTTTCGGAAGAAGAAAAATTTTTTAATCGCGAATATAGGTTTAAGTGTTAGGAGTTCTTTTCTGAACGTATTTGTTTGGAGTGTATGGAAGTGAAACAAGGACTATAACAAGTCAGACAAGAAGATCAAATTAGTGTTGATGGCAAGTGTGTTTGCGGGGGGTACCGAAGGAGACCAAGAGGTGAATACAGTAACCAAGTTCAAAAGGATGCAGGTTGCAGCAGCTGTTCGTGACGAAGAGGCTTGCACAGTATACATTATCATGGAGAGCTGCATCAAACTATTCTTCGAACTGAAGACCACCACCACAACAACAACAATATATACATCTAAGAAATACATCGATTACAAAATCGCTTCAAAATAAGCTCACAGGATAAAACATTACTCACCCCCATAAAACAGCATGTTGGTCACCTTGAAGCATTGTAGAAGATATGTAGTGAAGAGCAAAAGACACTGGTACACCTGCCTAATATCCTGTACCGCCCCCGCGAGCACGAGGAAGTGCCGCAACACGATGTGGCATGGACTCGACTAATGTCTCGAGTAGTGCTGGAGGGAACTGAAACCATGAATCCTGCAGGGCTCTCCATAAATCCGTAAGAGTACGAGGGGGTGGCGATCTCTTCTGAACAGCACGTTGCGAGACATACCAGATATGCTCACTAAGAAGAGTGTTCCTGGAGCCAATCTATAGCAATTCTGGACCTGTGGGTTGTCGCATTGTCCTGCTGGAACTGCCCAAGTCCGTCAGAACGCACAATGGACATGAATGGATGCAGGTGATCAGACAGAATGCTTACGTACATGTCGCCTGTCACATTCGTATCTAGACGTATCAGGGGTCCCATATCACTGCAACTGCACACGTCCCACACCATTACAGAGCCTCCACCAGCTTGACATGCAGGTTCTCTGGATTCAAGAGGTTGTCTTCGTACCCGTACACGTCCATCCTCTCGATACAATTTGAAACGTCACTCGCCTGATCGGGCGACATGTTTCCAGCCATCAACAGCCCAACGTCGGTGTTGACGGGTCCAGGCGAGGCGTAAAGCTTTGTGTCGTGCAGTCATCAAAGGTACAAGAGTGGGCCTTCGGCTGCGAAAGCCCATACCGATTATGTTCCGTTGAATGGTTCGCAAGCTGACACATGTTGATGACCCAGCAATTTGCGGAAGAGTTGCACTTCTTTCACGCTGAACGATTCTCTTCATTCATAGTTGGTCCTGTTCTTCTAGTATCTTTTTCCGGCCGCAGCGATGTCGGAGATTTGATATTTTACCGGATTCCTGATATTCGCGGTACACTCGTGAAATAGTCGAACGGCAAAATCCCCACTACATAGCTAACTCTGATATGCTGTGTCCCATCGCTCGTGCGCCGAGTATAACACCGCATACAAACTCACTTAAATCTTGATAACATGCCATTGTAGCAGCAGTAACCCATCTAACAACTGCGCCAGACACTTGTCTTATATAGGCGTTATCGACCGAAGCGCCTATTGTGGCTGTTTACATATCTCTGTATTTGAATACGCATGTCTATACCAGTTTCTTTGTCTCTTCAGTGTGCATGGATACTCTACAAATCACACTAAAGTGACTGGCAAAGGGTTCTTCGAACCATCTTCACAATAATTCTCATTATTCCATCCTGGAACAGCGCGCGGAAAAAATGAACTCCTGTATGTTCCCGTGCGAGCTCTGATTTCCCTTATTTTATTATGATGATCATTTCTCCCTATGTAGGTCAACAAAATATTTTCGCATTCGGAGGAGATAGTTAGTGATTGAAATTTTGTGCGAAGATACCGCCGCAACGAAAAACGCCTTTCTTTCTCGCGATAATATAAAATGAGCTGTTCTTCTTTGAATTTTCTGATGTACTCCGTTAAGCCTATCTGGAAAGAATCCCAGATCGCGCAGCAGTACTCCAAAAGAGTACGTATAAGCGTAGTGTAGGCAGTCCGTCACATTTTCTAAGAGTTGTCCCAGTAAAACGCTGTCTTTCTTTTGCTTTCCGCATGTGTTTTCTATATGTTCTTTCCAATTTTAATTGTAATTCCTAGGTATTTAGTTGAATTTACGTAATTTAGACTAATTTATCACGTAACCGAAGTTTAAAGGATTCGTTTTAGAACTGACGCGGACGACCTCACTCTTTCATTATTTAGGGTCAACTGCCAATTTTCGTGCCACAAAAATATCTTATCTAAATCGTTTTGCAATTTGTTTGATATGCAACCAGCCTAAGACGGACGCTCAGATTGTCGCCTAAATCGCTTATATAGATAATGAGCAGCAGAGGGCCTGTAACACTAGCTAGGGGAACGCCAGAAATCACTTCTATTTTACTCGATGGCTTTCCGTCTGTTACTACGAACTGTGACCTCTCCGACAGGAAATTACGAATCCAGTCACATAACTGAGACGATATTCCAGAAGCACACAATTTCACTACAAGCTGCTTGTGAGGAACAGTGTCAAAAGCCTTTTGGAAATATAGAGATGCGGAATCAATTTTAATTCCCTTATCAATAGCTCTCAACACTTCATGTGTGTATAGAGCTAGTTGTGCTTCAGAAGAACGATGTTTTCTACATCCGTGTTGACTGTGTGTCATTGGACCGTTCTGTTCAAGGTAATTCATAATATTCGAACACAATATATGTTCCAGAAGCCTGCTGCTTATTGACGTTAATGATATGGGCCTGTAATTTAGTGGATTACTCCTACAATCTTTCTTGAATATTTGTATGACCTAGGCAATTTTTCAGTCTTTGGGTACTGATCGATCGTCGAACGAGCGGTTGTATATGTCTACATCTACACCTATACCTACATGGATACTCTGTAAATGACATTTAAGTGCATGGCAGAGTGTTGTCGAACCACCTTCACAATTCTCAATTCTCAATTATTGTAAGTGTGAAATTATTGCATCAGCATACTCTGAAAGGAACCTAATTGGTATACGGCCTGGACCAGAAGACCTGCTTTTATTAAGTTTTAAGTTGCTTCACTACTTCGAGGATATCTACTTCTAAGTTACTCACGTTAGCAGCTGTGCTTTATTGGAAATCTGGAATATTTACTTCGTCTTCTGCGGTAAAGGAATTTCGAAATGCTTTTGATGGGTTCGTGATCACGTTCTTTAGTCCCTTCACTAATAATTTTGTAATGGAATGAAAGAAATTATTGTGTGAAGTTTTTAATTACCGTCGTAGAAATCCAATATGGAAATGGCTGAGAGATACAGACTTCTTCATGAGAAACTCCAGAGTTTCGGAAGGCGACAGCAAAAAACTACAAGATAAACATTAAACAGAAAACCATCCAAGTTTTTCACTCACATTATAGGTGTTCAATATGTGTACCACTGTGACGTGACAAACGTCTACACTTTCGTGAAATTCAATAGCACGATTTGACCTAGAAGATACGAAGGTATCACACTTTGAAGATCTGTTAATTGGTTTACCTGTCTGCAGGCGAGAACTAATTACACGGCGCAAAAGAGTCAATCTTTTGATTCAGGCACGTGTCCAGTCGCAGCCGCCCTGTCTCTCCCCCCCCCCCCCCCCCTCACCAACACCGATAACCCGTCATGATGAGAACGGGAAAACGGACGGCTGAAAAATCGTTAACATCCTTTGTTGCTTCGGATCACTTTCAGATATCATCGAATGATTTTGAACGGGTGCTAGTGGTTCCACTCTATATACCAGAGCAAACATTGTGGTCGCCGTGCACTCCAAAGGGGTCAGAACACATCCAGTGGGGTTGCAGCCCCACGGTGTCCTTAAGGAAAGGCTGAATCATCCGCAGGGAATCGGCTGATTCAAAGATTGTGAAGAATATCGATCTGTTGCACATCACCCCGCAAACAGTCGTTTTCGACCGCGAAATGTATAAATCAGAATGCCCCAAGCGAACGACTGATTTTATTGTCGCCCTTTATACGAATACCTGAGGCCTTTTCGTGTTGATTCCCAGAGGAGTATATGTCTGAAATGTTTTCCTCGGCCATCTATAAGGAAATCGAGTAATTTCAACCCTGGGCTTCGCAGTTTTGACTCCGTCTCACAGGCGTCAAGAGAAGCCGTGAGAATGATGAGGCTAAGATGGTGGGGGGGAACTTTCAATCGTGTGACACGTCCACTTTAGCGTTGAGCAGAATTGTGAAATTTGGTGTTAGTCATCTTCAACCTACGTTACTCTTCACATTAAGTTCTGAGCTCTCGCCTTTGTTTCGTTTGTGTGGACACTTAGCTGTTTGAAGCGCTGCTAAACCCGAGGGTGACATTGCAGAACACCCACGCTTTTGCACCCTTACAGAGGAAGGTTGTAGATACTTTTCAACCAAATTGTACTGTTCTGCGTCGCAGTGTGGGAATCTAAAGGGGTTTCACAAATTATTTTGCACAGTGTAGATGCGGATGTAATCTGTAATTATTAGATTGGTGCATAAGTTAGTAGCGTTTTTACATAAGATTAATAAACACAACAGATACACATAACGGGGACTTTTTTTATTAATAATATGTTCTCCTTCACTATTTACAATAGCCTGCCAACGCTAGGATAACTTTCTGATTCCACGACTGTAGAAGTCACTTGGTTTTGAGACGAAGAACTCGTCGAGGCGTTTCATCCGGAAAGGAAATTCCTTGAAAGTTGTTCGACAGAGAGCAGTAAAGGTGAAAATCTGAGGGCGCAAGATCAAGGTGGGTGCGAAGTGACTTCCCAGTAAACTGCTGTATACTGTTTTCTGACAGTCTAGCAGAATGGGGGTGGGAGTTATTATTGTGTAGCATCACTTCATGCAGACTTTCTGACCGTTGTTCTGGGCCTGCCTGTGCAAGACGTCTTAGTTGCTGACAATAAATGTCAGCAGCGGTGGTTACAAAAAAATGGTTCAAATGGCTGTGAGCACTATGGGACTTAACATCTGAGGTCATCAGTCCCCTAGAACTTAGAACTACTTAAACCTAACTAACCTAAAGACGACACACACATCCACGCCCGAGGCAGGATTCGATGGTTACACATCGGGGGAAGTAATTCGTAGTACAGTACACTGTCGCTGTTCCTCTAGATACGTAACTCATCTTTTGCATGTCTTTGTATGGGGCGTTGCTGCTTTTTTGGGGTCGTCGATTCCTTTTTTTTCCCTTACGTTAAAATAAAGACACCATTGCTCGTCACCAGTAACGACACAGTATGGGAACGGTAGGTATTGTGCACGAGCCAGTTGATGATAAGCGAGCAGAGATGCACTTAACACAACCCGCTTATTTGTGTGATTTTGGCTTAGAGCATGTGGTACGCGCACACTCGATTTTCCAATTGTACAGAAATTCGCATAACGGTGAACGATCACAATTCACTTCATACGCCAGTTCTCGAGTACACTGGCGTGGATCAATGTGGATTAATGCGTTTAAACGATCTTCGTCAATCGCAAAGGTCTTCCTGAACGTGGTGAGTCACTAATTTCGAACTACCCTCTGTAAAATAACCACTTTCTTGCCGCGCTCTGTCCAATGTCACTAACCTTAAACAAGGCGCAAATGTTTCTGGTCACCTCCGCTGCTGTCGCCCCTCTACTGAACTCAAACAGAAGAATACGTCGCAAATGTTCCGATTTTCTCCACTTGGCACCTCATATTTTTGCGTGCGCGGCTCCTCTCTCTATCGCAAAATGATAATTTGTGAACTGAAGTAGCAACAGTGAAGCCGCGCGGGGTAGCCGTGAGGTTTAGGGCGCCTTGCCGCGGTTCGCGTGACTACCCTCGTCAGAGGTTCGAGTCCTCTGGCATTGGTGTGCGTGTTGTCCTTAGCGTAAGTTAGTTTAAGTTACATTAAGTAGTGAGTAAGCCTAGAAAGCGATGACCTCAGCAGTTTGGTCGAATAGGAACTTACCACAAATTAAAAAAAATAATAAAGCTGTCAATAAATAAACTCATAGCAACCGGAATACTAACATGCGAAGCAAAAATGCTATGAAGTTATGCACGAACCTAACATAGGAGTTCTTCCACAAACCATTAGCAGGCTTCCCTTTACCATTGGGGTATGATTCATAGCAATAGAAGGCAGAAAATTCCCGGTACGTACTCTTTATAGAGGGTGATTGAAGAAAACGTTTACAAACTGACATGGCACGTCGGGTATATAACAAGGGACAGTAAGCACATAGGAACCGAGGATCGCAAATGCCACGAGAGGGCACTATGGTCGCGGGACTGAAGCTCCACAGCGAGTGTCCTCTTCACCGATCAGGTTGCGTTCTCACTTGTGGATGTGATGAACACAAGCAACCTACATACGTGGGTGGATGTGAATCCACATACCACATGTACGCATGCCTCACAAACCAAATTTGCCCTTAACGTGTGGGCTGGTATCGCCGGAGACTGTTCAACTGGGCCGGCCGGTGTGGACGAGCGGTTCTAGACGCTACAGTATGGAACCGCGCGACCGCTACGGTCGCAGCTTCGAATCCTGCTTCGGGCATGGATGTGTGTGATGTCCTTAGGTTAGTTAGGTTTAAGTAGTTCTAAATTGTAGGGGACTGATGACCTCAGAAGTTAAGTCCCATAGTGCTCAGAGCCATTTGAACCAGTTGTTGAACTGGGCCGTACACTCTCCCGGACGGACTTGAAGATCGCACATATCTCGTATTCCAGCGAGAGGTTCTGCCGGACGTGCTGAATGATGTTCCCATGCCTGTTCGTCGCCGGATGCGATTTCAGTATAACGGAGTCTCCGCTCATTTCAGCAGACAGGTGAGGTCAGATCTGCAGGCAACCTTTCCCAGCCGCGGGATTTGTCGCAGTTGGCCAGTCGTGTGGCCACCACGATCACTCGATCTTCTCCCAATCGATTTTTTCCTTTGGGGGTATATGAAGGATCTTGTGAATGAAACATCTGTTACATCACCTGAGGACCTAGTGGGCAGGATTGCTGCAGCAACAGAATGTCTACGAGATGCAGCAGGTATCTTTGAGAGGGTGCGCCGTTCAATGAAGCGTCAATTTCAGACATGCTTCGAGTCATCTGGACAAAACTTTGAGCACCTCCTGTAGTGGACGTCCATTTGTAGCATGTGACTACATAGCCGCAACGCCATTTAGTAGACTCGGATGCCCTTTGCGACTCACACTTCCTATGTAATTACTGATTCTTGTTGTGTGCCCCGTGTGCCATGTCAGTTTGTAAACGAATTTTCGAATCACGCCTTAGAAAATATTTTGACCTCTGGTAACCGCTAAGCTCTGCGAACCAGAGGGAAAAAAGATTGCTCGAAACCAGAAAAAGCCACTATTACAAGCTGTAGTGGGGTGTTCCTCTGGGATTGCACATGCTCATTTCATAACAGGAAGCGCGGCGCTGGGCAGTCGCTTCGTTTGTTTTTCACGCTGACCGACGCAGCCGCGAGAAACTGGTTTCACAGTAGGTTCCCATCGCCGGCCTGTCCTTTTGCAGCTGTAATAGAAGATACCGTTAATATCCGTTCATTCCCGGGAGTTAGCAGGGAGGCAGCTGCAGTCCATTTTCGCAGCAGATTAGTGGCGGAAGCGGCGAGTGCCCACGGCGCGGGCCTTTAGCGAGCCGCACCTCGCGAGATAACATTCTGCGCGGCCACAGGGAGCAAAAAGGCGGCCGCGTAGGTCCACCGGGCCGAGGCTGCTGGCTGCTGGCTGGTGCGGCGTGGGCATCGACCCCGCAGCCGCCGCTGAGGCCGACAAAGCCCGGCGCCGCCCCACAGCCGATCAGGCAACGCCCCCTCAGCATTACGCGCTCTTTGTGCCTTCCTCATTCCTCTCCGTCCCCTCTCCCCGCCCCCATCAGCAGTCCGGGTCGTGCCATACATGCTCACTGTAACGGCGGGCGCCGTGAAATCGCGTTTGAATGGTCGTAGCCAAGCAAAGGTACAGTCATGCCGATATGGGTCTGTGTACGTGCCTCCGACGAGAACTTGAAGGAAGGCGGTAGTGCTGTGTGTGTGTGTGTGTGTGTGTGTGATGTTGATTACTAAGCGTATATCTGTTACCATATCTAAGAAATGGTTGAGGTAACCCATCGATTATGTTTTAAATAATGTAAGCAGATAGCTGACAGAGGGTACAAACTATTGCCGTAGGGATGTACGGTTTTGCTGGTCTCGGCCAGACAATTCCTTATCATGGAAACAGGCAGCTAACTAACTCACTAATTCGTGGTAAATACGCTACTGTTTGGAGAAAGTGAAATACCAAGACAGAGAGATGTGATTACAATGAAAATTATTGATTGGCGACTCCATAGAGTGCTGTGTTCACAACGACCATATACGTGAAATTAGAAGGAAGGTCAGCGTTGGCCGTAATTTTGATGGTTTATTGACAGCAAAATCGATTTTAAATCACATAATGATCACCTCAGTGCTGTAGTGTACAAATTAAACTCATAGGCACTGGTGTCAAGTTATTATTGGGAACCAAAGCTATGATCGTTTCATAGCTTTGGTTAATGATAATAACTTGACACCAGTGCCTATACCTCGACTTTTCGCTTTGTGGTAGATGGCGCTGTAAGAGTCACAAACGTATAAGTACGTGGTATCACATAACATTCCGCCAGTGCGGACGGTATTTGCTTCGTGATACATTGCCCATGTTAAAATGGAATTGCGGAAAAGGTCGATATCGTGTTGATGTATGTGATCAAAATGCCCACCGGGCGTGTGCTATGTATGCTGCTCGGTATCCTGGACGACATCATCCAAGTGTCCGGACAGTTCGCCGGATAGTTACGTTATTTAAGGTAACAGGAAGTGTTCAGCCACATGTGAAGGTCAACCACGACCTGCAACAAATGATGATGCCCAAGTAGGTGATTTAGCTGCTGTCGCGGCTAATCCGCACATCAGTAGCAGACGAATAGCGCGAGAATCGGGAATCTCAAAAACGTCGGTGTTGAGAATGCTACACCAACATCGATTGCACCTGTATCATATTTCTATGCACCAGGAATTGCATGGCGACGACTTTGAACGTCGTGTACAGTTCTGCCACTGGGCAAAAGAGAAATTACGGGACGACGACAGATTTTTTGCACGCGTTCTAACTAGCGATGAAGCGTCATTCACCAACAGCGGTAACGTAAACCGGCCTAATATGCACTATTGGGCAACGGAAACTCCACGATGGCTGCGACAAGTGGAACATCAGCGACCTTGGCGGGTTAATGTATGGTGCGGCATTATGGGAGGAAGCATAATTGGCCCACATTTTATCGATGGCAATCTAAATGGTGCAATGTATGCTGATTTCCTACGTAATGTTCTACCGATGTTACTACAAGGTATTTCACTGCATGACAGAATGGCGATGTACTTCCAACATGATGGATGTCCGGCACATAGCTCGCGTGCGGTTGAAGCGGTATTGAATAGCATATTTCATGACAGGTGGATGGGTCGTGGAAGCACCATACCATGGCCCGCGCGTTCACCGGATCTGATGTCCTCGGATTTCTTTCTGTGGGGAAAGTTGAAGGATATTTTCCATCGTGATCCACCAACAACATGCGTCAGCGCATTGTCAATGCTTGAGCGAACAATATGGAAGGCGAACCACTCGCGTTTGAGAGGAATGTCGGTACACGTATTGCCAAATGCATTGAGGTTGACGGACATCATTTTGAGTATTTATTGCATTAATGTGGTATTTACAGGTAATCACGCTGTAACAGCAAGCGTTCTCAGAAGTGATAAGTTCACAAAGGTACATATATCACATTGGAACAACCTAAACAAGATGTTCAAACGTACCTATGTTCTGTATTTTAATTTAAAAGAACCTACCTGTTACCAACTATTAGTGTAAAATGGTGAATCATATGGCTGTGACTATTACAGAGCCATCTATCACAAAGCGAAAGAAGTGGTCCAACTAAAACATACACATTTCTTTACGTACTACACGAATACGTAACAAAAAATGGGGGTTCCTATTTAAAAAACGCAGTTGATATCCTTTTGACCTATGGCAGCGCCATCTAGCGGGCCAACCATAGCGCTATCTGGTTTCCCCCTTCAAGCTACTCAAGTTTCGTTGTTTGTAGTTTTTTCGTTTGACGCTTATTTCGTGAGATATTTGGCCCGGTCGCGATCAATGGACCACCCTGTATATTACCACTCAGCTCGCCATTGTCAGTGTTCACGTGTCCACTGCAGTCTGCAGTGTTGATGCACGCGTGGCAACAGTCCTGCCCGCAGCCCGCGTCGACTCATCGACCTCCGTTGTATTGCTCCAAAGTCGCGCCAGCGCTGTGGATGAAGCAGATCTGGCCGTTACGGCCAAGGGCACAAGATGGCGCTCATCTCGCGCTGTGGCCACGTTTAGTCGTGTCGTGCAGTACCCTATCGGCGCTGTGTATGCACCTCTTCACTGCACTGGTTCCACGTACTGTTCACTGTTGAAGCACCGTGCCCTGTACGAGCCGCACTGTCACGGAACGACAGACGAGCCCGCCCCGTTCGAACATCCGCTCTGTGATGTCGAAGCATAGTGGCAATCGGTTACTCGTTTCCACTACGTCCGGTCACAGAAACGCGGACGCTGTTGGGCCTACTTGTACGCCGTGTCTTTGGTCGTGGTCCACCTTGCTGACACCTATTGTTGTGATCATCCAGTACAACAGTGCCCTTTAAAAAAGTTGTAAGGGATGACCGAAAAGTTTCTGTTTGAAGGCGCTGCTGCAGCGTATGCACAACGTAGGGCGACTCCTAGGCGGGTGTAACAGCACCGACATGTAGACAAGGGATTAGTGTGACATTCGCGTCTTTCCGATGTGCATCCGAGAAATACGTAAACGTGAACGATGGAGATGTTATTACCAAATGCGTCTAAGGAATACCAGTGTACTGTTATTCTTTTTTTAGCTGCCGAATGGCAAACAACAGTACACATCCATCGGAGAATGAAGAATGCGTATGCGTTAGCGTGTCTGTCGAAAACCAACGTTGTGGTATGATGTGCCAGGTTCCATGTTGGAACGCATGTCCACATATCGCAAAAGTCGTTACCCAGAAGTTACGGTAACTCAAGTGGGAGACACTCGAGCATCCGCCGTACAGTCCATCAGTCCCTTAGAAAAGGCCTTGATACCTGTCAGACGAGGATGTGCAACAGGCAGTTACGGACCTCTTCAGGCACCATGACACCGTGATTCTGTACTGTAAGGCCTCCTAACGGAAACTTTTTGATCGCCTCCTTTGTTTCTGTCGCTCCGAAGAATCACTCAGTCATGATAACTTTGAAACTCAAGACTGTAGGTTCGATACTGGAACTAAGCCAGGGAGACTCCAGCTAGGAAACCTGCTGTGTCCTATGACAAACATGAAAGAAATGGTCTATTAATCGTCGGCAGTTTAAATGTATGGCAAATAATGGAACCCCTGAGGGGAATGGCAGCAAGGGATGGGAAGGAGGCAGGTGTACTCATTGCGTATGACTGGGTAACTCACTCAAGATGTTGAAGAGGGTATAACGGCAGTCACTGAGGGAACAGGATGAAATCAACTGCAGATAGTGGCACACATTAGAAGAAATGGTGTGTGTCGTCTGTGATCCGAGTGCATACTTGGATCATTTTAGCAGCTGGCAGAGAAGATTGAGAACCCAGCCTTGCTCACTTAGTTTCAACGAATCTCTCAAATTTCAGTATTGTCCCCCGAACTGATCATAGACCATTGGTTGTAAGTAGGAGTGAACCAGAGCTCTGATGGTTCTGTGACAAACTAGACTGTGACTTCCTGGAGTTGCACCATAAAATTGTTAACTGCAGGGTCCTTCCCCCCCCCCCCCCCCCCCCAAATGTGCCAGGCTGCAACGCTTTTTCTCTTACCTGTGGTAAGAATATAAAATGAAGTCTATTTTTATTACTATGTACGATCTTACCCCAACACTGGAATGTGATACACGGATAACACTTCATGTTCATGGCTCATTTGTGACAAAGTGATTTCCATTCACCACGCATTCTGTTCCTGAAAATAGAGTTCATCGAAAACAATTGTAAACATTGCTAAATAGTTATGATGTAGGGTTGATTCAAAATTACAGAAGTCGACGCTTGTAAGAATTAAACTTCAGTCAATGGTTCACCTATCCTCAGTCGCAAGTGCTGAGCGTGGAGAATCTTAAGATGGTCGAGTTTAACTGGCACTAAATTCTACCAAGTCCCATCGAAGACACTGAAGCACCGAATAATTATAATCTCCCATCAGCTAGCATCGATCAAAACAGTAACTCCCTTTAAAAGTTAATCGCGATTTGCTCACTTCGCGCCGAAGACCAAATCCCACCGAAAGTTCAAGATATGAATTTAGATGTCAAATAATGTATAAGCGAAACTAAAATGCAGTCCAACGCGACAAAGGTACCTCGCATACATGTATCTCGGGCAGTACTACTAACCACGTTCTTGTACCGGAATTTGTTCTCTTTACACCCACTATCGGTCTCATTCACCAGACTAAACAAGCCCACATATTTTGAACAACACATGACATTTACAAAAAAAAAATTCTTCTATCACATACATACTCAAGTTCTGAAGAAATTGACGCTAAACGCTGAATGTCTAACTTAACCCGCTGAATACCATTTATTTATTTATAGTGAAAGATATTGATGTATATTTATTTTAAGCAATGTCTTAGCCCGAATTAACAGTATGAATAAAATGTATCCTGCCGTTCGTTTTCTAACGCAGGAAGGCCTGGGACATGCAGAGCTACTCTTAAGTACCTCTGGGGATTCAGAAGACGACTGCGCAGAAAATACACTACGTACAGAAAACAGACGCACAGCACTGGATACAGCATCTCTCCAAGTTTTTAACTCACATTACGAGTGCTCAATAGGGGCATCTTTTGTGACGCGGAAAACGCCAACACGAGCGTGCAGTTCATTGACACAAATTTTCCGGGAAGGCGCGACACCAGTCGGCTTTTCAAATCTGCTAATTGAGTTCCCTACTCGCACGAGCGAACTAATTCGGTGCGACAATACGGTGCGGAGCGGAGCAGAAGGTTACCAATCAAACTTGAAGGCAGTGCAACCTACAGGTTGAAGATGTAATTATATGAGTTCTGCAAACCACTAGGAGGCTTCCTTTTGCCAGTGAGACATTGATACTAAGGAATAAAATGCAGTTAATTCTCATTGATAGTTTGATAACCTATCGTGGGCACATACATCCCAATGGTAGTCAAAACTACGGGTAACCGGGATTTGCAGCATTTGCATAAAGAATGAATTTTTCAACGGTCAAAATACACTGAAGAGCCAAGGAAACTGGTACACCTACCTAATATCGTGTAGGACCCCCACGAGCACGCAGAAGTGCCTCAACACCACTTGGCATGGATAGACTTCTGTCTGAAGTAGTACTGGAGGTAACTGGCGCCGTAACTCCTTCAGGGCTGTCCATAAATCTCTAAGAGTACGAGGGGTTGTAGATCTCTTCTGAACAGCACGTTGCAAGGCACGCCAGATATGCTCAACAATGTTCATGTCTTGGGAATTTAATGTCCAGCGGAAGTGTTTAAACTCGGAAGAGTGTTGCTAGTACCACTCTGTAGCAATTCTGAAAGTGTCGGGTGTCGCATTTTTCTGGTGGAATTGTCCAAGTCCGTCGGAATGCACAACGGACATGGAAGGATGCAGGCCACCAGTCAGGATGCTTACGTATGTATCACCTCTCAAAGTCGTATTTAAACACATCACGGGTCCCCTGCACACCCACCACACCATTACAGAGCCTCCACGAGCTTGAACAGTCCCCTGCTCACATGCAGGTTCCATGCACTGATGAGGTTGTCTCCATACCCGTACACGTCCATCCACTCAATACAATTTGAAACGAGACTCGTCAGAACATGCAACATGTTTCCAGTCATCAACAGTCCAAATATCAGTGTTGACGAACCCAGACGAGGCGTAAGGCTTTGTCTCGTGCAGCTATCAAGGGTACGCTAGTGGGCCCTCGGCTCCGAAAGCCCATATCGATGATGTTTCGTTGAATGGTTCGCACGCTGACACTTGTTGATGGCCCAGCACTGAAATCTGCAGCAATTCGCGGAAGTGTTGTACTTGAGTCACGCTGAACGATTCTCGTCAGTCGTCGTTAGTCCCGTCTTGCAGGATCTTTTTCCGGCCGCAGTGATGTCGGAGATGTGATGTTTTACCGGATTCCTGATATTCACGGTACACTCATGAAGTGACCTACGGGAAAATCCCCACTTCGTCGCTACCTCGGAGATGCTGTGTCCCATCGCTCGTGAGCTGACTATAAACCACGTTCAAACTCACTTAATTCTCGATAATCTGCCATTGTAGCAGCAGTAACTGCGCCAGGCACTTGTCGTCTTATACAGTAAGTGGGCCTATAGGCGTTGCCGACCGCAGCTCCTATCCTGTATTTTTTTTAGCGCTTCAGTGCACATGACATGCGTATACCAGTTTTTTTAGCGCTTCAGTGCACGTGTTAATATCATGCTGGCACAATAAGTAAAGCTTCTTCACTATGGGAAAAATCCCCCTCTTTCCAATCATGGACTTATAATTGATGCAACACTTCAGGTTTTTGAGTAATATTGACGATATTAATAATACGCATATAGTGTCATTTAATCTTGATCTATATCCATAATAGCCTTGATCTATATCGATAATAGCGTAGACATATTTATTATAATCTCTGAATCTTAATACTAATGTATCGCGCTGTGTGTCACATTTTGCTAATTATGCATGTTCTAAAAAGTGATAAAATATGGTAATTAGTGATGACATCCCATCAGCTAAGCAAACAAGTGAATAACGTAGGTCAGTATACGAGGGTGTGCTAAGACGTGAACACTCCTAACGTCTTTTAAATATAACAAACACCACATCTTCAGTCTTCATTTCTACGTATTTATTTCTCAACGTAATCACACTGGCGATGAACACATTTCTCCCAACGAGAAACTATTTGTTGATACCGTCGCTATAAGTTGTTTAATTCCGTTGACGGAGCTACAACCTCACCTCTGCGTGCACCACTTCATCATTATAAAAGTGAAGTCTTCGAATGTGTTCTTTAAATTTTTGAAACGCGTGAAAATCGGATGGGGCCAAGTCAGGACTGTATAGCGCTTGTGTGTGGTCTGACATTGGCGTGCTGAAAGAGAGGGTCTTCATGTGTCGATGAATTCTTCAAATTCGAAACTCGATTTCTGTTTCTCACGCATCGATAAAGTTACGTTACACATCGCCATGTTACAAGCTACAATTTGGAGCCCTCTAGCAACAGAGGGCTGCAAATACGTAGGCATGAATAATAAAGGTGTAGAATGTTAATAATGTTTGTTTTATTTAAAACGCTTTAACAGTGTTCTCATAAAAAATTCAGAGATGTTACTTTTCAGCATGTCCTCGTATTTATAGATAGCGCTCACCAAGGTCTCTCTGTTGACAGCTCTCTTAGTCTCATCAGTTTCATTAACATAATTAATCAATTAATTTCGAAATATGGTAATTACGAGTAGTACAATTGAGTCTATCTGTAGCTATCTCTCAGGGAGATCTATCGGTTAACACCCATCTGAGTGTCGTATCAATTTTACTAACCCTATAATTCCCCTACACCATTCCCTATAGTCCCAAAAATTTTATTTCACCGAAACCTCTCATAAATAATTTTTCACTGTTTAATGGGAAATTCTAACACTTTTGACATTCTCAACCCCAAAATTCTGATGTGACATATTCGTCACATCGGAAGACAGACAGCTTAAAATACTGAATTGCAGGACATGTTGTTAAGATTATAATTTAATTTAATTTATAGGTCTCAGTTCCAAAATCTTCTTTATTCTCATTTTTATGGAATATTCTGTTTTGAATAATGAATATATTAATACTAGTTACTTTTAAGTCACATTATTTATAATTATTACAAATAGTATGACGTAAGTGACAGATTATTATTATACAACAGCAAGTCACAATATATATTTCGCTTCTGTATATGCTACAAAACAGCAGCTGATTCTGTTAAGAGTACATTATGCAAAATTGTTAATTCATTTTCACAATGAAATAGAAGTAAGCAACTGGAATTATTAGCCAACTCAGTTCGTCAGTTTTCATGTGTGAAATCTTCTGGAATAATTTCTATTTTTATTCAAGCACAAAAATACTTCACAGTTTTCGTATCACACGTATGACGCATATCCTTCCATGTAGGCCAATTATCATACTTGTCCTTTTGGCAATCTACAAGTATTGTCACATTGCCCTTCTTATTGACATGTCATCTTTACTTGGGCGGCCTCGCTTTCATTTGCCTTCCATACCAACAGTATTCCACCCGCAATTTCTGTTTAGAACTTGCGCTGTTGAATGTGTCGTTCTTGAAGAAACTAGCAGTCCTTACGGTATTTGAGCCAACTGTTGACTACCACAACTGTAATTGTGTGCCAGAAGATGTATAAATACCACGGCCTTGATTCTATGTGGTATTTTTGTAGTGATGTTAGTTTGCCCATACAGGTGTTGTAAGCTGGGATAACATCTGGTCTTGGGACTAGCACATATTCTCTTTCTCATTTGTCCCACCTGTTTGCCTCATCTTTGGCCTCAACTCCAACGACAGATGACAGCAGAGTAACAAATTTGTTGTCTCCCATCTCCTGTGTGGTCTGCTAAACTTGATATTGCTCCTCGTCCTTCTGCCTTCATGATTTTTTACTGGGGAGGTCACAGTCTTTCAGCCTATTTGCTTTTACTGTTCCGATGGAACAGATACCTGTATTCAACAGATACTGAACAAGTATATTGCTCGTAAAAATGTTGTTGGCATGTACCTTGTAATTTTACAACCAGTTCATATGCGAGCTCTTTCCCCACTTTTCCTTTTTACGTTTTTTCGTGCTACACCCTGATAAATGTCAGTCATACAAGTAGCCAGAAGCTCCTGCCCTATCCCACTTTTGAATCCCCGCCTTATAGGTTTGTTTTTGCTTAAATTGTTTCACGGTACTTCTGCCTTTAAAAGCAATCATTGCTTCATCGACAATGTGGTGTTCTGGAACTTCTTTCAAACATTTTTTCAGAAATGATTCAGCCATGGTCGAATTTTCCACAGCTTAGCATTATTTTTAGTTTCACCAGTTGCTAATAAATAACTTTCGAAGTAGAGGACGCTCGACAGTTTTCCAATCTATTTCGGGCGGCATCGTTACAAACCAATGGGTGGACTACGTGGGTCTCCCAGCAGCAGCGAATGCTAGGCATTTGAGGAAGCCCCATTCTAAGGTACATGCCTAACATTTGTTCAAGTTCCGAATTGCTTGTATTCACTGTTGCTTCGTTCCTTTGTACGCTGTACTGATTGGAATGGTCTACCAAGTTTTGAAGCATGTCATCCATTACCAGAGTTCTGAAATATTCCAGAGAGATCACTAGTCCGGTAGGAGCTGATACAGGAAGAAGAACAAATGGCTCTATGACTGGAGCAAAATCTCCCTTCTTCCACAGTACACGATCCAACTTTTCTGCAGAATTGTCGTCCCTTTGTATGGACTCTTCATCTTCTTAAAGCTAAACAACCTTCAGCATCATTTTCAGCGAAAAAGGAATATTAGGGAATAGTTGTTCACATCCTGGCGATTCACTTGTTATCATTGCACCTGTTTCATCAGCGTCATCATCAGCATCATCGAACTACAAATCTTCTGTATCACCGACATCAGGCTCGTCCAGAATAGAAACTATACCTTCGACGGATAGCTACAAAAGCGATAAAGAGTAATTACTACTTTATTTTATTGCGAGTTCCAGTGATACATGAATTGAAATAATTTGTGATTTATCCATAACTGTATTACTCATTGTAACATATTTGTAGCATGCATTTTCAGCCCCTCTTATAGCACAATATACAACGGTTATTCCATTCTGAAACAATATTTACTATTTGTGAACGGCAACATAAAATAATATATTACAATATTCCAAAAAACTGCATTAATATGAAGACAATGAATGCAACAATGTTACATGGCGTGACTCGGCTGTTCACAGCAGCGGCAGGATGGCGAAACTGCCTTGGTGCGCTTTGTCCGCACCGCTGATTCATATTAACGCCACCAGAGATTGCTAGGGAGGCGTTAACAGGTGTGTCACGCCAGGCATTAAGCAGAAAGGAAGCAAATTGTAGTCTCTGCACAACTTCAAAACCCAGTGTGACATATGTCACGCAGGGCACTAGAGGCTTAACATAGTTAATTAATTTCAAAGGGTGGTAGTGGAATGCATTTCTTTTTATATCTGTAGCCCTGGAACCGCTAGTCGAATTAGAGAGCACTGATAATCAGTAATTCCAACTCACCTTTATCTTTGATTTGGCATTTTTGGCTATTGAATATCTTTATTCCTTCGTGATATATTATAGCTAATGTGAACAACATAAAATGTCATTTCGCATTTTTGCAGTCTGTCTGAGAGCCGGCATCTCTTTACGCATGGACAGCTCACAACGACCGTGTTTGGCCAACACTCAACCACTGACAAGTCATGTTTTGGGGTGAAGTAAGGAACAACGTCCCCAATAAAGTGTACCTTCGACAAGCCTCTGGCCTTCCGATGCGTACCGACTTACCCTTCATAACGAACATAGGGCCTCTATTCTGACAGTCTGCTGTCATATCGCTCATAAATATCATGTCGTATGACTATGTTTCACTTCGTTACGTCACAAAGTGTGTACGACGAATCAGAGGCTGCTAGGTAGCTTGCTGTCTGTTGGGTGCATATATTTTCTTAGGTGACTCTCCATCCAGTCCTGAAAACGATAACTATAGGATAGCCGGAAGTTCTGCAAATGAGAGTATTAAAATCCTAGTAATTAACTAGTGAAGTATTTGCAACAACATGCCAGAGCTTGAAGCGCTAGTAAAAAGTAGTAGATATCACATAATACTATAAACAGAAAGCTGGTTGAAACTGAAATTGGTAGCGATGACAGTTATGGGGAAAAACTAGGTGTATGTCCAAAGGAAAGGCTAATGGTAAATATTTTTAATGGAATGATCCTCACTGGCTGTGATTTATTTCAAAATATAGATATTTGACTGCGGTTGCCCGCAATTTAAAATAATGGTAAATACAGGTGGTGTATAAGTCACAGTAGACCAGCAACTCAGATCCACGAAGACAGACATTAAAACTGCAAGAGAGATTGTCTCAGGCAGGGCTCAGAGTCAACGGTGGGCGCAAACTCATTATTGGAGCCATCTGTCTTCCACGTCCAGATGCAACGGATCTTTGTAGAAAAGAAAAATTACCTAGCACATAATCCACAAGAGTACTGTCATCATCGGAGGAGACTTTAAACATCCAACAATGAACTGGGAAATTTACAGTTCTGTAATTGATAGACGAAACAAGACGTGTTGTGAAACATTAACACATGTATTCTCTGAAAACTACCTAGAACAGGTTACTCGGAAGTACACTCATGAAGGAAATATATTGAACTAACAACAAGGCATAGACCTGATGTCTTTGAGGATGTCCACATTGAAATTAGTATCAGTGACTATGAGGTAGTTATAGCGACAATGATAACAAAAGTACAAAGGGTTGCTAAAGCAAGTAAAATAATTTACATGTCCACCAAACTAGATAAAGAGGCAATAGTGTCACATCTCAAGTTAATCGAAACATTTGGCTTTGGAGAGGGCATGTATAAGTACTTAGGTTCAGGTTCAGAAGGATAGCTGCACTTGATAGATATTACCTAGAAAAACACTTTATGATGGGAAGGACACTTCATAGCGCACAATCACTATAAAGAAATTTCTAAAGAAACAGAGCACGCATAATAGCTGCAAAACAAAGCTTTCAAATGTTCCTTTACAAAGCAAAATCCACGGCTATTGCCTCTACTTACTTCTCGCACCGTGGTAAACAAGGGTAGCAGAAGCGATCACTACCGTCCAGTATCCTTGACATCCCATTCCAGAATAAAAACAGTCTTGGTTGCGAAATTAACATCAAAGGCGCGTTTCACCCTTAATCAGATGATGCCCTAAATGGATGAAACGCCTCATTGATATTAAATAATTTCGCAACCAAGACTGTTTTTATTCTGGAATAATTAGAAAGCGGTTTCTGTAGCACTCTGCCACAATGGAATGGAATACTTTTTGTCCTTGACAAAATGTTCAAATGTGTGTGAAATCCTATGGGACTCAACTGCTAAGGTCATCAGTCCCTAAGCTTACACACTACTTAACCTAAATTATCCTAAGGACAAACACACACACCCATGCCCGAGGGAGGACTCGAACCTCCGCCGGGACCAGCCACACAGTCCATGACTGCAGCGCCTGAGACCGCTCGGCTAATCCCGCGCGGCCTGTCCTTGACATGCATTTGTTGTAAAATAAGAGGTCAAACAGAATGAGGTATCTCGAACAGAATGACCCTCACGCCAACCAGCACAGGTAACGTGAAACCCAATTTGCACTTTTTCCACATCTCGTCCTGAAAGCCATGGTTAATTGAAGGCAGTCAAGTAGAATCAATATTTATTTCCGGAAAACATTTGAGGAACTACCTCACTTCGCCTGCAATCGAAAGTACTCTCGGTTGAGCTATCAAGGGAATTTGGGATTGGACTGAAGATTTTTTGATAGGTAGCACACACCTTGTGATCTTGGATGGAGGGTCATCGACAAATAGAGGAGTAACTTCCGGTGTGCTCCACGGAAGTGTGCTGGGAAACTTGTTGTTCATGTTTCATAAATGACCTTGCAGTCAATATTAACAGTAACAGTAACTGCTGAATTTTCGCAGATGATGCAGGTACCTGTAACGAAGAACTGTTTGGAAAAAGCTGCACAGACTTTCAGTTGGATCTTGAAAAGATTTCACAGTGGTGCAAAGGTGGTAACGTGCTTTAAATGTTCAGAAATGTATAATTACGCACTTCAGAAAATGACAAAAAAGCGCAGTACCTTGTGAGTACAACACTAAGGAGTCACAGCGGGAATCGTTCAAGTCGTATAAATACCTGCGTGTAACACTTTTTAGGAATATGGAATGGAACTGTTACATAGGCTCAGTCGCAGTTAAAGCACCTAGACGTCGGTTCATTGGTAGAGCACTAGGGAAGTGGAATCAGTCTACAAAGGAAGTTCCCAATTAAACACTAGTTCGGCCCACATAGAATATTGTTCAACTGTGTGGGACCTTTTCAAAATTGGACTAGCAGCGTAGTTTGATTGTATACAGAGAAGGACAATACAATTGGTCACAGATTTGTTTGACCCGTGTGGGTGAGACAGCAGAGATGCTGCAGGAACAAAATTGTAGGCACTTGAAAATACATGCAAACTATTCCGAAAAAGCCTACTGACATAGTTTCAAGAACTAGCATTAAGCTCACATCTTCTTCGTAAGCTTAGACTAAGCACGGCGCGCACAGAGGTGTTTAAGCAATAATTTTTCCTGCGAGAAAAGGCCCTAACAACTGGTGCAATGAGAAGTACTCTCTGCCATGCACTTCGAAGTGGTTTGCAAACTATGGGTGTACATGTAGATACAGACCTCCACTTTTCAAGGCAGTGAAAGTATTCCACCGCAAAGGATGTTGGCAAGATATATCCTTCAAACGTAAAGCTTAGAGTGTCATGACACATACCTCACACCGAACCTTCACACTCGCTGAAGCAACAAGAGCTCTTCGTCTCCTTCTCAAATTCCTGGTAGTCATATAATACACTACTGGCCATTAAAATTGCTACACCAAGAAGAAATGCAGATGATAAACGGGTATTCATTGGACAAATATATTTTACTAGAACTGACATGTGATTACATTTTCATGCAATTTGGGTGCATAGATCCTGAAAGATCAGCATCTAGAACAACCAATTCTGGCCTTAATAACGGCCTTGATACGCCTGGGCATTGAGACAAACAGAGCCTGGACGGCGTGTACAGGTACAGCTGCCAATGCAGCTTCAACACGATACCACAGTTCATCAAGAATAGTGACTGGCGTATTGTGACGAGCCAGTTGCTCGGCCACCGTTGACGAGACGTTTTCAATTGGTGAGAGATCTGGAGAATGTGCTGGCCAGGGCAGCAGACGAACATTTTCTGTATCCTGAATGGCCCGTACAGGACCTGCAACATGCGGGCGTGCATTATCCTGCTGAAATGTAGGGTTTCGCAGGGATCGAATGAAGAGTAGTGCCACGGGTCGTAACACATCTGAACTGTTACGTCCACTGTTCAGAGTGCCGACCGTTCGAACAAGAGGTGACAGACGTGTAACCAATGGCACCCCATACCATCACGCCGGGTGATACGCCAGTATGGCGATGACGAATACACGCTTCCAATGTGCGTTCACCGCGATGTCGCCAAACACGGATGCTGTAAACTGAACCTGGATTCATCCAAAAAAATTACGTTTTGCCATTCTTGCACCGAGGTTCGTCGTTGAGTACACCATCGCAGGCGCTCCTGTTTGTGATGCAGCGGCAAGGGTAACCGCAGCCATGGTCTCCGAGCTGATAGTCCATGCTGCTGCAAACGTCGTCGAACTGTTCGTGCAGATGGTTGTTGTCTTGCAAACGTCCCCATCTGTTGACTCAGGGATCGAGACGTGGCTGCACGATCCGTTACAGACATGTAGATAAGATGCCTGTCATCTCGACTGCTAGTGGTACGAGGCCGTTGGGATTTAGCACGGCGTTCCGTATTACCCTCCTGAACCCACCGATTCCATATCCTGTTAACAGTCTGTGGTGTCACCACCAGACACCACACTTGCTAGGTGGTAGCCTTTAAATCGACTGCGGTCCGTTAGTATACGTCGGACTATCATTGATTGCAGACCGAGCGCCGCCACACGGCAGGTCTAGAGAGACTTCCTAGCGCTCGCCCCAGTTGTACAACCGACTTTGCTAGCGATGGTTCACTGCCAAAATACGCTCTCATTTGCCGAGACGATAGTTTAGCATAGCCTTCAGCTACATCGTTTGCTACGACCTAGCAAGGCGCCATATTCAGTTACTATTGATACTGTGAATCATGTACCGTCAAGACCGACGTTCATCATTAATGGATTAAAGTATTCCACCAGCTACGTCCGTTTTTCTAACTTGTCATGTTCCAGACCTCACACCAGCCAGCGTGAGCTAAAACGCGTGCATTTCGGCCTCCTCTAGTAACACGGTGTTGGCTCTCCTGTCAACCACAACACAGTCGTTGGATCTCGACCAACGCGAGCAGCAATGCCGCGATACGATAAACCGCAATCGCGATAGGCTACAATCCGACCTTTATCAAAGTCGGAAACGTGATGGTACGCATTTATCCTCCTTACACGAGGCATCACAACAACGTTTCACCAGGCAACGCCGGTCAACTGCTGTTTGTGTATGAGAGATCGGTTGGAAACTTTCCTCACGCCAGCACGTTCTAGGTGTCGCCACCGGCGCCAACCTTGTGTAAATGCTCTGAAAAGCTAATCATTTGCGTATCACAGCATCTTCTTCCTGTCGGTTAAGTTTCGCGACTGTAGCACGTCATCTTTCGTGGTGTAGCAGTTTTAATGGCCAGTAGTGTATAAGTACCCAGTTCGACTGTTAATCGGATTATTTACATCTTCAATTCGATATTAGTCACATCGTCATGGCTTCCATGCCACAGTCATAATACCAACGATTAGTGCAAGTGACACCATTAATTACTAATATAGCTGAAAATCTTGACTGTGAGCAAAGCAACACAAGCTTATACAGAAAGAGAGACGTAAGAAAGTTATAAATGTAGGGTACGCTGGTGAAGAAAGTCCTTTCTAAAGAAATTTGCAGTGATGCATCCGTGGAAAATTTTCTAAGTCGTAGTCTTCGACCCAGCACTCTGCGGATGTGAAACGTGAGCAATCGTAAAAGAAGACGAAAATAAACGTTTTTAAATGTGATGTCACACGAAATGGCTAGATCCCAAACTGAAGAGGTATCAGTAGGCGGAGAAATGGATTTATGAAACACTCTCTCGACACACACAGGACAGATTTGCAGACATTTCCTTGGCATTTGCGAGTCTCTGATCATATTACGAAGGAAAACAGGAAGTAAGAGTGGGTTTCAAGATTTCATCGACGATGACGGGACGGAGCGAAAATTCGGATAGTACCTAGAATTGGGAGCGATATCGCTTGTGTCGACTGCAAAGAAACCATCCCTGAATTCCCTTTAGTCTAGTCATGGAAAGCACGGGAATCCTAGATCTGGATGAACAGAATGGAATTTGAAGCCCAATTTTGGTTACATTTTGGGATAATCCAGTGTCACTTGCTCTTCAGTACTGTGGCTGACAAGCGTTTACTCAATATAAAGCTCTTCTTGAAATAGAGTCTCTAACTCACATCGATACATTCCTGTAGTTCCAATGCAATGAGTCACTGATCATTGACACCTCCAGTCATAATAAACGAATTGAACAGAAGACGACATGCGAAATCTGTTGAATAGGTGATGATCTATCTCCTTCTGTCGTCTAAGGTAGCAAACACTTACGAGCTGTTAGCGCGAATTATCATATCTGTCTGTACTTTCACCTATAAATCACAGTGTGTTCATAACTCTAGCGGTAGATTCTCGTCCTTTTCTCTCATTCATGAACGAATGTGAGTAACGAATGGGAGTAATTTTTCCGTCCTTTTCATTTGCGTCCAGAACCTTAAGTATATTTGTGACAATTTAGTGTAATAGTATTCGGATTAAAATTTTTGCAACAGATTATTCGGATTAAAATTTTTGCACCAGATTCTCTTTGCAGTAATGGTTGAGTAGCTGTTTCGCGCAGTAAATTTCCTCATGCAGTTTCTCTTCATAGTCGAGAATACCGCACTGGACAAAAGTGGCAGTTAACATCAGAGAACACCTGTAACCACCTCTTCTCCATAAACATCACTAATTTAGTTTATTTTTTATTATTTTATCAATATTGAAATCCCACAATCTGGAATATAGGGCGATCATTTTGTCTTTGTGCTATAACGCGACACAATAATCTCCAGATGATCTCACAATCCGTGGCAGTAGCAGGGTATACAAATGCTCAACAGTCGCAAACCACAGTGGAGGAGATTTATCATTACGCGGCTCTTAATTTTAGGAGGCGTGGAAAGAAGAATATCTGTGTTTGTGAGCATATTCTAGTTCCATGAGCAATAATTGTAGAGGCAAACCAAGGATCGAAGACAGTAAACTGGTTAAAATGTATATAGGTTGTAGTGGTTTTGCAGATACGAAAGTACTGTTACAAAATAATATAGCGTGGATAGCTGCATCACAACAGCCTTCAGATTCAATACTACAACAGCAACAGATATACATTTCGAAGCAGTAGGCTAACCTTTATATTACATTCGGAAACTTTGGTTATACTCCATGATTTTCCTCTCTGGCATTTATTTCATTAGTAAAACTGAAGAAGCTAGTACCTGTAACCGCATTACAAGTCTGCTATATAATACATTTTATAATACTTTCTCTTACACAGTGCGATCAGCTGTCAAAATAAAAGTATCGGGCGAGGTAACAGATTACATTAAATTGATGGTACAGCCAAACGGTCTACATTTTGGACGCAGTTACTTACACAGAGTAGATCTGTTTCGATTATTGAGTGTAGCCGCCACCTAGTGCCACATAGAGCTACTCTGTGGTTACGAGTCGTGTTTTCTTTGGCGAGCAATAACAGGATGGCACCCACCAGAACCAAGCCTTAAATCATACTGCCTTCAATCGTTTGACGTAACTGCTATTCATGTATCCCGCTCCGGCAGACGGTGCACACCCAGCCTGAGCGGCGATAATGATTTTAATCTCTACAGCTGAAACTAACGGTTTCCGCTGTCGCGGTCTGAAATGTGGACCTGGAATTTGCAAGATAATTGCTTATCGATTTACGGTCGCTCGTGGGAAGATTACAAACCGACTCCTCCCCAGAGTCCTGTGTAGCCATCTGAATAGACGATGAATTCTTAATCAAAGATTTCGAGTTGTTAAGGCAAATAACTCATCTCCGAAGAACGGCGAAAAATAAAACAAAATGTGCATGAGAGACGTTCATTTTCGGCCGCAATAAAGGCTACCTTATTTTTCCTTGATTAATTTTCAGTGTTAGCACGAGAGGGAGTTTGAACTCGGTCAGTGGAAGTCACGTGCAACTTAAGAGGAAATGCAGTCGATCCCAAGCTTTTGGGACGGTTTCACTTCAGCGAGTAAATCAAAACTGGAAACCCTGAAGAAGTTTAGTTTCCAAGATGTAGTATCCAAAACTGAAGCTTTTTCTGATTTAGAATTTAGAAGCTCTTCGGCAGTATTAGTCGCATGTTTATTAGCCAAAGATGATATTTCACTATCTTCCTCTCCCCCTCCCCACTTTGTCAAATACGAGGACAGCTAAAGCATACATCATTTGACAAACGAAATCGCACTAGATCAAAGCCCCTGTACTCTGAAGATGGCAAGAAGGCACATAGAAGTACATATCAGCCAAGGTGCATGAGCTACATTTATTCAAAGCACTGGCGTTTCTATGAATCTGAATTATACATTTCACCCAATAATGGTCGACGTGATTTCAGTCATTTTTTTAACGGTGCCTGAAGTACAATCCCATTGTAAGTTTCAGCAATAGTATCAATCTTCTGAATGACCCTAGTGGAATATTACTTAGGAAAGGTACCAATTTCGTTACACTGTATAATTAAATCTTTGAAACCTGGTGTTCCATCCCCGTGATACGTGGTTTTTGGAATATGCTGTAGTCACCTGTGTAAATTTCGTTTCCATCTATCGAAGCCACTCTCACAGTTTACATACACAGGGTGGTCCACGGGAAACAATACATTTTTATTTGGCTGCTACGTGGTTCGGCGTAACTTTGTACTGATATAAGTAACACATAACTTTTCTACACACATTGCATGACTGAAAAGTCAAACACAATTGTATTTCTGAAACGTACACCACACAACTGGCTTCCATTATTGGCACTGCCTGTCTGAGGACGTTCGTGGAAGCCGTTTATTACATCCTCAGACATTTGCTGCGAAATTATCTCTTTCTCTTCCCGGATTGCGGCATCCAACTCATCAGTAAGTGAAGTCACCGTGGAAAATCTTTGTTCTTCAGATGATACCACCGAAAAAAATCATAGGCTGGCAGATCAGGTCCTTGGTGTCCGAGTAATATCGAAAGCCTTTTTTGTTATTTTTTGTGTGGTGTGCAGGTTCGCAGGAGAGCTTCTGTAAATTTTGGAAGATAGGAGACGAGATACTGTCAGAAGTAAAGCTGTGAGGACGGGGAATGAGTCGTTCTTGGGTAGCTCAGATGGTAGGGCACTTTCTCACGAAAGGCAAAGGTCACTAGTTCGAGTTTCGGTCCGGCACACAGTTTTAATCTTCCAGGAAGTTGCGTCTTGTCACTTTACCTCCCGGTGGTAACTGCTAAACCACTTTCAATTTATAAGTATGAAACTATACACAGATGTGACAAAAGTCATGGTATACCTCCTAATATCGTGCCGGACTTCCTTTTTCCCGGCGTAGCTCAGCAACTCGACGTTACGTGGGCTCATCGAGTCGTTGGAAGTCCTCTGCAGAAATTCTGCCTCTAAAGCAGTCCATAATTAAGAAAGTATTGCCGGTAGAGGATTTTGTGCACGAACAGCCCTCTGTACTATGTCACATCAACCGTCTGCAGCCGTGGTCTATGGGAAGCGGCTTTGATTAGCAAAGAAAAAGTCTTCGTCGCATTGGCGGCCGAAGATTGCCGGAACAAGAAGTTAGCCTCATTCTGCCATCGGGCTTGTCAAAGAGGGTGGAGGAGCGGACAGAGTTTCAGAGCACTCAAGAAATTTCGCTCGTACTGTTCAATCTGTACACTGAAGAAGAGATGATGAAAACAAAACGAAAGTTCAGGAGTGGAATAAAATTCAAGCTGAAAGGATATCAATGATACGATTCGCTGATAAGATTGCTATCTTGAGTGAAAGTGAAGAAGAATTAGATGATATCCTGAATTGAATGAACAGTCTAATGAGTACAGAATATGGACTGAGTATAAATCGAAGAAATACAAAAGTAATGAGAAGTAGAGGAAATGAGAACAGCGACAAAACTTTTAACATCCGGATTGATAGTCACGAAGTAGATGAAGTTAAGGAATTCTGCTACCTAGGCAGTAAAATAACCAATGACGAACGAAGCAAGCAAGGAGACATCAAAAGCTGATTAGCAATGGCAAAAATTGCATTCCTGGCCAAGAGAAGCCTATTAGTATCAAATTTAGGTCTTAATTTGAGGGAGAAATTTCCAAGAATGTACGTTTGGAGCACAGCATTGTATGGTAGCGAAACATGGGCTGTGGGAAAACCTGAACAGTAGAGAAACGAAGCATTTGACATGTGGTACTACAAAAGAATGTTGAAAATTAGGTTGACTGATAAGGTACGGATGAGGAGGTTCTGCACAGAATCAGAGAGGGATAGAATATGTGTGAAACACTGACAAGGAGAGGGGACAGGGTGTAAGGTCATCTGTTAAGCCGGCCGCTGTGACCGAGCAGCTCTAGGCGCTTCAGTCCGCAGGTTCGAATCCTGCCTCAGACATGGATGTGTGTGATGTTCTTAGGTTAATTAGGTTTAAGTTGTTCTAAGTCTAGGGGACTAATGACCTCAGATGTTAAGTCCCACAGTGCTTAGAGCCATTTGAACCGTTTTTCGTCTGTTAAGATATCAGAGGAAGACTTCCATGACGCAGGAGGGAGCTGTAGAGGGCAAAAACTGCAGAGGAAGACTGAAATTGGAATACATCTAGCAAATAATAGTGGACATACACTATGTGATCAAAAGTATCCGTACACCTGGCTGAAAGTGACTTAGAAGTTCGTGGTGCCCTCCATCGGTAATACTGGAATTTCATTTGGTGTTGGCCTAGATTACAGCTTGCACTCTGACAGGCAAACGTTCAATCACGTGCTGAAAGGTTTCTTAACGAATGGCAGCCAGTTCTTCACGGAGTGCTGCACTGAGGAGAGGTATCGATGTCGGTTGGTGAGGTCTGGCACGAAGTCGGCGTTCCAAAATATATCACAGGTGTTCTGTAGGATTCAGGTCCGGACTCTGTGCAGGCCAGTCCATTACAGGGATGCTATTGTCGTGTAACCACTCCACCACAGTCCATGCATTATGAACAGGTGCTCGATCGTTTTGCGATATGCAGTCGCTATCCCCGAAGTGCTCTTCAACAGTGGAAAGCAAGAAGGTGCTTAAAACATCAAAGTAGGCCTGTGATGTGATAGTGCCTCGCAAAATAACAGGAGTGCTAGCCCCCTCCATATAAAACACGACCACACAAAAACACCACCACCTCCGAATTTTACTGTTGGCTCTACACACGCTGGCGGATGACGTTCACCGGGCATTTGACATACCCACACCCTGCCATCGGATCGCCACATTGTGTACCGTGACTTTTCACTCAACACAACATTTTTGCACTGTTCAATCGTCCAATGTTTGCGCTCCTTACACCAAGCGAAGCGTCGTTTGGCATTTACTGGCGTGATCTGTGGTTTATGAGCAGACACTCGACCATGAAATCAAAGTTTTCTCACCTCCCACCTAAGTGTCATAGTGCTTGCAGTGGATGCTGATGCAGTTTGGAATTTCTGTGTGATGACCTGGATTGACGTCTGCCTATTACACATTACAAACCTCTTCAACAGTCGGCGGTCTCTGTCAGTCAACAGACGAGGTCGGCCTGTACGCTTTTGTGCTGTACGTGTCCCTTCACGTTTCCACTTCACTACCTCATCGGAAACAGTGGACCTAGGGATGTTTAGAAGTGTGTAAACCATTTTCTTAATGTGAAATGATACTGTTCTCTATTGTGTGTGTATCTCTGTTACACATTTTGATACATTTACCCTTTGGTCGTTGTTAGTTAAGAGGGAGTCTGATTGGCACTGTGGTTAATGTTATTTGTTTTTATTTGAATAAATGTATAAATGTGATCAAACGACAAATGACATTACTATTCTGGGTTGCCCTCTCACGCTTCCTTATCCTTTCATCCTGTGCAAAAGATTTATCAGTAATAAATGATGAGATAGATATTGATAATCTGCACAGCACACTCATGATAAGTCTGCTGTGAGAGCTCTGCGAAAGAAGTAAGTACCGGCAGTGAGATTCGATTTAGAAAGCTCGTGTGTCCGAAACTGAGTGCTTCCTACCTCGGCTGTGATCTCCTTGAGTAATAGTAACCATACCAAGTATACAAGCAGGCCTAAAATTTTCCGACTCGATTTTCTCGAAAACAGATAAGAGTTGAGTCTTCATGTTTGCTCATGTTGAAGTTCTAGTCGTGCAGTGCACACCTTGTCAATATAAATGAAATTGGCGAGGGTAAGTTCATACGGTCCCTTATTAGGTACATCCTTTAACACCAAATATTTGGTATAAAGTAATCAGAAGTTTGAAACTCTTTTATATTTGGGATTTCGATTCTTTACAGAATCGGAGGTCCACTATTGGCACAGAAATAATCTTGGTAACAGATGAACCCCCCGCCGCCCCGTTCTGTAGAGTAGCTTGTTGCGTATACAGGTAGATACACATGTAAGAGGTCTTCGTATTTTGTTGGAACGTGCCGAAATGCGTACTGCGTAGGCAGAAGTGGCCATTGACTGAATAGCGCAACAAAAAAGATGAAGGTTTAACATGCTGTCGATGAGGAGGTACAAACTCAGCTTTGTGCCCTTTCCAAAGGAACCGTCTCGGTATTTACTTCAAGCCAAGAGCATGGAAAACCTAAATCGTATTGCAAACACTGAAGCACGGCATGAATCTACCAACAATAAATGCTATTGTTATGGGGTGATATTTGGTGCACTGACGACTTGCACCCGGCAAAGGCAAGCCTATTTAATAATGCAGTGGAAACGATCGGAACGCGTCCTTCATGAATGAAGTATTATACTGGCGTCCAGTGATCAATGGAAGTTTCCGACCAATTTAATATGACTTCACGCTATCTTCCAACACTGTCGCGTCTTTTTTCGAATACAGCCGGTCGATACTGCAGCTGGAGTCCATTGTAGCGGAAAACGTTTGCTACTGTGCCTGTTGTTCGTTACGAGACTGCATCGAGCAGTATCGGTACTCCACCACATGGGCGACTGGGGCTGACACGGTGTTCTAGGAGATTTATGCTATCTTTGCACTATTATGGTTGTAGATCTTTGGGGTGGAATTCCTATTGTCTAATTAGTCAAGATCAATATCTGAAAGTAATTTTGAACATCGCAACCTAACTATGAGATGTTACTGACACTGGCCAATAAAATTTTATTGCTTAGTCACAGATATGCCTACGAAAAGTTCCTACGTAAGTCGCTTTTAGAACTAACACATGATTTTTTTAAAGGCTTCTGTCTACCGAAGAGCCGATGCATTCTTCCTTTGCTCCTTATGTGCTGCGATTCCTTTTACCTCTGTATATCTGAGAGTCCCCACTGTCTCGATGATAAACAGGTTGGCAAAGTGAAATGTTACCTGACAAAAATTCACGCACCTCAAGACAGACGGTCCAACAACGGAAACTGCCTCAGGCGAGGATGATGTAAGTTGGGTAGCCTATCTTAAGGTGCGTGAAATATTGTCCGGTCTCGTTTTATTTTGCCCATCCTTATTTAAGATTTTCTAACCTGTGTTCATATCAGCATCCGGCCACTGAAAACCATCGTATCTCATGCAACAGAGGGTGCATAGCAATAAAAAAAATTTAATACGTAAAGACGAAGATAGAGGGTTGAGCATAACGTCCTTCTCCTGACCCTCCTTTCACTGTATGCATCCGAATTTTATTCAAGTTATCATTTTGCGAGATGAAGGAATTAATACCTTTCTGACTAACATGGATGCACAGAAACTTGGAACTTACCAAGTAAGATTCTAGGCGATGCACAAAGCCAGTCTTTAAACAGTTGTTGAGCATATCTGTGATGCTGTCGTGCCGATTAAATGAGCTCGCGAAGAACAGTGTAGCTCTCTGCTTTGAACATTTTCTCTCTGTTCTGTTAATCTATCTTGTTCCTAGAGCGGCATACAACACCCAAGATTTATTGGAGCGTGTCTATATTACAACGCATTTTCAGGCACATTTCTTCACACAAACTGTTGTTTTTCATCTTTTATCTGTCAACTGCACCACGCATTTTGTAAACGTTATATATTAACTGTCTTTCTCTGGTCTTTATCCGTACTATTCTCAGGATTTAGAACATCTTACGAGTTTCATCTCAGATTTCAGAAGATTTCTGTAAGCCTTCCTGCGATTATTACTAGAACTGCTTAACTGCTACCTATCGTTTTGCTAAAGACAACCAATTTTTATTCCACAACTTCTATATTTTCACATCTTGAACGTGAGTTGCCTAACGTTTATTACAGTTATCAGGTCGTATCACAATTGGCAGTGTGATAACAAATCTCGTCGATTTTCCTGTCCCAGATTTTGGGCATCGTATCAACTGTCTAGTAATTATATCTTTCATACATTGGCATAAAAGGGGGTATTTTAAAACAAAATCCTAACCAATTTGAAGTTATTTGTTGCACGATCGAAGTATAGCTATTACACCAGACCTATTACGGGTACAATACAAGTTTATTATGACGCATTTGAAAATGAGACATCATTACCACGAAACCACTCATCTAATAAACAAAGTCAGAGTGGCTATGAAAAGATTTTTTATTTAATACCAATGACGTAACTCTCGAGGACCGGCATACTACATCTTCAAGATGTATAGAATATTTCAAAAAACCGACTACAGAATTTTTGACTCCGTCATGGGCAGCGGTAAGTGTTTCTTCACGTCGTGGCAACGAACCAAACACGACTTCTTCTCATTGTGCGTGCCAGCGTCTGTGAACATGCCCCCATTGTAGCATGATGTGTCGACTGTTAGAAGAGAGCTTCCACAAAGACGTATTTGCAAACAATGCTCTTCACAGCCGCCGTCGAATCATGAAGCGAACAAAGCTCTGCCCCTGGCGCTGTTCCAGAGTGGCGATAAACTGTCAAAAAACTGCACGGATCGGATGAGATGCTTGTTTTCTCGTGGCGCCCTCATATTTCTCGTGCACGTGAGGGGTTTTTGACTCTACTAGGTGCCCAAACCGGAATGCATCCGCTGGCATTCACTCGTGGATGGATTTCATTCTACGAAATTTTTCCTCACGAGTTGATTACGGACTCTTTGCAAAAATTCGGTCAATTTCACCAAAGATGAGTGACAGGACTGATCTTTTTTTCAGTTATACAGCATGTTTCACAATTACTTTTAGAGGCTTCTATGAATTCTAGAGAGAGTGTGGTAGATAAAGTTTTGATAAGGCATCCAAATTGGGAAACGTACCGTCTCGGTGTAAAATACGTTTGAAAATCGGACCACTTTCAAAATTCCCACTTCACGGTTCGCACACGGTGGAGACAATCATGTGCTCTGCCGGAGTTCATGGCAATGTTTCGAATACTCGTTGTCGGGTCCTCCTCTATGCGATGAAGGACGTCCGCATCTTCAAAGTTGAAAGATCGACGTGTCCGTGGAGCACTACAGTCAACCCTCCTAGTTGCGAACGTATCAGTATCTCGCAGCAGTTGTCGTAGATGGACATAAATGGCATTTGGTGTCATAATTACAACAGGAACAGACGACAACGCCCTTTCCTCAATTTGTGGGCGTACTGTGAAGCGGGAGATTTAAGAGAAAGTGTTTCATCTTCAAACGTATTTTAAATCCAAAAGGTATACTTCTTAACTTGTGTCTTTTCATCAGCTTTACCTACCAAGTCACTTTACAATCCCTAGAAGCCTGTAATTGTAGCTGTCAACACCCTGTATCAAGGAAATGACAATTTGCGAAGCACTCTCATTTTTCTTTAAGGGCGCGGTTCAGTACAGGAAATTATCCTCGTTGAATTGACTGCATTGGTGTTCACAAAGTCTTAAACAACATTTCCGCATTGCGAAACGATGTAAATTTCTTATAGATGAAGCAGAACTACGAATTATGGTTAGTAGGAGAGGTGTGAGAGTATGTATTGTAGCAGCAAAAGTTAGCACTAAATGAATTTTATCCATTGTGGATGCTGTCGAACTCCGTGACTGTTCCTTTATAGGGTGTAGAAAAATATCCGTTAGCAGTCACAATAAAAGGTTATTTATTTGTCACAAGACCGGTTTCGGGCTTGCGCCCATCCTCAGATGTTTATACATTCATGTACATGTTTATACTGTTGGAGATCAATAAAGATGAAGCACCATTATTACAGTTACGCTGTGGTGACAGTTTTGACACTTAGTTACACACTTATTGTCATTTTCACGTCCATATTTCAGTTTTACTAAGTATAGCTTCATATTTCACTATTATGACGTGCACTCGTGAAATACACTGTGTTTTAAAACATAGTGTTTGTGCACCGCAAATTAAATCTACTTCTCTTTCTTATCAAAAATAATTTAAAGAATTAAGCAGTTGCAGCAAGAATTATTAAATGCATACGGTTTTGCTCGTTACAGGTCAAGAAATTCAGTTGAGCATAGAACTACATTTAGCTTCTGCACAAACGACTTAAGGCTCGATGATAAATACCTACCACAGCGAAGGCCTTTCAAGTAATTAAATTTTACATAGAAATTTCGTTATGGGACAAGGTGCTTGGCCCCTAAAGACCAGATTACGGCAACAGGCAACACTGCCCAGTCTTACGTGAACAAAACTTCAGAGTCAACGGCCGGTGGCCACGTAAACAGGTTTTACAATGGGCGAAGGTTTTTAGGATTCACACGAAATACGGTTAAGAATACAAGCTTCCCATTGGTAATTATTTTAAAAGATTTTAAATGGCCTATCACAAACACCAAGTATAAGGCATGATGTTCGTGAGACCTTCACCACAAACTGTCTGGAACATACAGGTTACCGAAAATGGTGTTGCTAAGATTTACTTAAGCAGGGTTTAGAATGAATCAATCAGCTGTAGTAAATCGTAAGGGAAACAACATAAAGGCCCTCTGGATGGTATCACACACAACTGAAATTTAAAATAAGGCAAACACTTCATCTCAGGGTGTTAGAGGCAACCAAGCAACGCGAGTAGCCTATCAGATATAATGAAAAAGCTAGCTAAGCCCGAATGGCAGAAACGGCAAACAAACAAATCACAATATAATTGAATCATCAGTTGTTGAAACCAAATAATTTATTTTTACACTATTCAGGAGAAACTAAAAACTGAGTACTGCCATATGTATTGTTGTTACATTACTGGAATTTTCCAGAACCGAAAGTAACTTCATTCTGCTTTTATTGAGAGATAAATAATTACCTTAGATTACACCATTTCGATATTTAATAATTCCAAAGTTTTTTGATTTATTTGGTTTCAACAATTTACAAACATATTTCCTGCTTTTTTAGGATTTAGTTGTATGAACACTTCATAATACATTATCATGGACTGACAAAATAGAACAAACTGAATTATTTTAACGGCAATAATGATTAACTGTACATTAGCTATAATTTTAGCGAATCATTGGCCAAGAAAGCACTTCTTCGTAGAATGATCTCTTTGCAACAGGCACATGTTCAATGACTTTCTTCACATCTCCCATCTTCATTCTGGAAATAGGTACTTGGTATGTTGGGTAGGCCATTGGAATGCTCGCTATTAATCCTGGAATGATGGGCTCATGTCTTCTTCTTAAATGAAAAGTGTGTCTTACTAATCCATCGATATACGGAAGGCTAACCACCTCTCCTGTCTCAATGTATTGTATTTCTTTGAAGCTACTCGAAGCGAAGATTATTTTTGTTGTTTGTTCTGTCGCTGTCTCACATGAAACAACACTTTTTCTGAACTATTTTGGCCACCGGTTGTCGAAATCTAGTATTTCCTCTCCATTAACTAATTTTACTGTCAAATTCCTTTTACTGCTTACTGTCAGTTCCATGCCTTCAAAATGGGTGTAAATGCGGTTATGAGTTTTTATTTTTCTCTTATATTGTCCAAAGTAGCGATCACACGGGAGGAATGAGTGTCCTCTCTCTGGACATTTGTGTTATGCTCTTGAGTATTCCTGCTTGAACAATGTCCATACACATGCGTACGAAGGTGTGATTTTTGTTCTGGCCGTCACAGCCATCAGAAAATAAAAGATCAGTCACATTTTTACTGAGATCGTTTTTTATGTAATCAGAAACGAAAGATGCTACTTCGTTTGCACCTTTCTTTCCTAAGCCTTCATGGTACAAGTACACAGTGCAGTGTTCAGCTTTCAAATCATGTAAGCTGAAACAGTACATCGACAGTTGGCATACATAGAATATCTGTTGGGTCGGGATATGTGAAAGCGGCAAGTTTTGCATGTAATCAGAAACTATGGATACTACAGTATCAGTAGTTTGGGTTCTTTTCTTGGCATCCCGAAGTGAGTTGTAAAATTTAGAACTACGACAATTATGAACATCTTATTCCGCTCTGGCGACAAGTTCTCTTTTATTAAGGCTTGGCTTTTCAGTTTGAGTTCGAGCTATTCACATTTACAACAGAAATCCACTTGGGGTCTACCCGATAATAATTACGATAAACATAATATTTTACTTTACAATCTGCATGTCTGTCATTGCGCATACTGTGCATTATTCGCATAGTTAGTTCAGAGTTTAAATATGTTACTTCTTTTTGTGAATAATGTGAGGTTTTTGCGGGGAAAGACTTTATATGGTTATGAGTGAGTGCAAGGGTATTGTCTGGTATCTTCTTGGTGTTCAGATTTTTCCCGCGTTTATCAAAAGGTGTGATTCCCTTAAGTATTAATTTACGGATTCGAAACACGTATATTCAGGAAAGAATTCTCGCAAACCAGATTCCTTTCACTTCCAAGCATTATATGGCACAGAATCGTTGCACCTCTACAATTTTCACAACATTCTGGATGAGATTTCCGAGGACGCCCCTGCTTTACATCCTTTGCTTCAATAAGGCACTGCAGTTTTAGGTTATGGTCGTCTTTGGTAGGAAGATCAAGAAATTTTGCCAAAATGTTATTACATTGAATTACGTCAATGGAGTCATAACATTTCATTCTGCAGCTGAAAGGAAATTAATAATATAAGATTGGCATTGCTGGTAATATTGATATTATTTACTTCTATACAGTTTCCTGCGGTTGTTCCAAGGAAGATTGACATTTACCTGCAAGGTTCTCTAACTGCTTTCCCTGGAACACAATCTCCTCTGTAATTTCGATAAGGCAGTCCTTTGGTACGAGCTGCCTTTACCTTATTTCTATCATAATCTGCACTATACCATTCATCCTTTTTGGAGCGATAGTAATACAACGAACTGCCGATCGAACATTAACAGTGACTGTTAGTGTCACAACAAAGGAAGTGGATAATTCTATCAACAATGTGTAACATTGGAGGAAAGCAGATTCTACGCAGGAACGAGCAGCATCTATTGAAACAAAATAAGTCAGTGACTTATTTGGTTTCAGCAACAACAGCGTAAAGTGCACCACCTTTTCTAATATTTGTAGGAGCATGACATGTTTCGTTTCAACACCAAACGGTAGGCGCTACAGTCTGGAACCGCGCGACCTCTACGGTCGCAGGTTCGAATCTTGCCTCGGGCATGGATGTGTATGATGTCCTTAGATTAGTTAGGTTTAAGTAGTTCTAAGTCTAGGGGACTGATGACCCCAGATGTTAAGTCCCATAGTGCTAGAGCCACTTGAACCATCAAGTGTAGTAAGTAGGAATCAAAATCCAAATTACAATCCATGTTCGCCACAAATCGCGACCATGTGTCCACAAAATCGCCTAAACACAGCAAAAGTCACGTAGTGACTAAAGGAGTGTCGGGGTGATATTTCAGGATCGCTAGCCGCAAGTTAACTGGAATGACAAGCACCCATTTCTGCACCATTAGAAGATAGTTACTCTTGTGCAACATTCCTCTTATTAATTGGAATCTTCCTTTGGTCTGTTCGTCATCCTGCAAGGTTTCTGTGGTTTTCGTCAATTCTGGATCTTCTCTCTCATTCAATGCAGCGATGAGTGAATTTTCATCCACGCTGCTGTGTACGCCAAGGTATTTCTAGAAGACAATCAGCGCCCTTGTGTTCGCTTTCGCTTTTGTACACCGGCGTATTACCGATTTCCTGCATTTGTACACGTTTGTTCCGCCTCCTCCCCCCCCCCCCCCCCCTCCCCTGCCCCAGATGACCACGACCAATCACAAGTCTGTACGTCACTAGAGAGGAAGCAGATTTCTATCACGGCAGACAACGATTTCCTGACGAGGCAGGTGGTGCTAATCTTCGAAAGCTCGAATTTTCGATTTGAAGTGGTCAGAACGCCGAGAAGATTTTATACAATTGTCTGCACTATTTCAATCAACACTTTCTGCTTTCATGCTAAATATTTTGGAATACGTGCTGCCAACCAGCCGAAAACGCTGGCCACAGAATGTCCTTCGCGATGCGTGCAGGTACCCGAGCAACACATCCTTTTCCACAGAAAGGCTGCTCGTCCCAAACGGTAGATTCCAAACTTTTCCTTTACATATGGTTGCAGTAGGCATTTCCAGAGGCTGCAGAACACCAGAAGCCCATTACCATAGGAGACTCCTGCAGCAAGCGAATCGTGGTGAACGCAGAGAGGTTTCAGCCCGATATCCTCCACGTAATCCCATAAAACGTTTGCGGGCTCCAGTCACGTCGCCGTGCTTGCGACGGCGAGTGAAACCCGATGTGCGCCTCGGTCCCCTTCATTCGATTTCTGGTGCCAGTCCGGCCACCGGCGCTGCGTCCGTATCGGTGCGTGCGTCGTCGGTGGCGGTGGCTGTGGGTGGGGTGGGGGATGCTGCGGCGAACACGGCATGTCCATCGGCGATTCGAGCGCAACTCAGTGTCCTCCGCTGCTAAGCCGCTCGCTCGGAACGGTTTCAAAATAGGCTTGGTACTTTTCCGTAATTTGTCTCGACAGGGCTTTGCTGTGAGCGTTCTGCTGCTGTGGCAGTAGTAGTCGTAAAATTGTAATTAATATTTCGAGAAAATAAAGTTACCAAACTATATTTAGTTCATTTGCAAGTACATATCTAGAGTCCTGGTACACATGGAAATTCCCGCGCCACAGTACCATAGCAAGCCGCAATAGCAGCAAATAGAAAATTGCTCGGGGCATTCACAAAGTGGAGAACTGGGTAGCATTCGTTTTCTGCATTTGAAGGAGAACATCACAGCATCGATCCATGCTGAGTTCGTGTAAGTGTACAGGAGCAGTGTACCATTACATGAAACAGTGAGTATGTAGCACAGAGGTTTCTAGTGTCGTCAAACAAGCCTGAACATGGTGGCAACCATCTCTCTCTGAAGAAGCGGAAATCACAAGAGAAGGTTCTCGTGTTGTAAGACTCGCTTATCGTAATCGAGACGATAGTGGGAAATGTTGAGCCACAATGACAAGGGCTGCTGCCCAGGGATTTCATGACTGCTCGTTCCCGTTCAAAAAGCCCACTGAACGGGGCCAGAAGCGGAAATGTAGCAGCTGCGACAGACCAATCTACATCACTTCCTTAGCCACTGATGATCATGGATTTAGCCACATAATAGTCATGGACTAAGGAACAAAGCACACAGTGGAAACATGTGGATTCACTACTGTTGTAGAAGATGAAGATCCAACCATCGACAGGATAGGCGCTGCTATTTTCTTGGGACTGGCATGGTGTTGTCCTAACAGTTTATGCTCCTAAGGTGCAAACCATCACCAAATTGTCCTGATGAGATTACAGGAGACTCCCGAGATGAAGCATCACAGGAATCTTTTCTAAGGGAGTGTTTCTGCCCCGTGACAATGAACCAGCTCACTCTGTGTAGCATTCACAAACACTGCTTCTGTTGGCTTTCAAATTTTGCCTCACCCGTTCTCCTGACATGGCATCTAGTGAGTCTTTCCCCTTCCGTTAGACAAAGAAAACCAATGCATGGTAGGCACTTCCTAAACGACAGCTAAGTGATTTTGGAGGTGGACCATTTCCTGATCGGACATCTCCAATTAAGATCTCCGCCAAGTTCTGTCGTTTGGATGATTTTGTCATGTATAAAGGGAAGTATCCAGAGACAGCCAAAGAAATCAGCAAGTTTCATGGCAACAGTCTGCCCTTATGACTTCAGTTGTGCTTAGAAAGACAGTCTAGATCGCACAAATCATATTTGGTAGTGACTGGTATCAGTCAAATGGCGGATCATCTCCAGACAACACTCCCAAGTTGATCTGCGAAGAAGGACCCACAGAACAGGAATTACGGAAGTTTCCAAATGCTTTCAATTGCTCAAGCAGTTCCTGCTCCATGGATCTGTATCGAAGCCGGCCGGAGTGGCCGAGCGGTTAAAGGCGCTACAGTCTGGAACCGCACGACCGCTAAGGTCGCAGGTTCGAATCCTGCCTCGGGCATGGATGTGTGTGATGTCCTTAGGTTAGTTAGGTTTAAGTAGTTCTAAGTTCTAGGGGACTTATGACCACAGTAGTTAAGTCCCATAGTGCTCAGAGCCATTTGAACCATTTTTTTGATCTGTATCGAAACATTAACTTTGGAATATGGTCTGAAGATGGTCCACCTGACCGGTGGCATGCCACTCTCTCATCATAGCAACGCTGTCAATCAGATTAATATTCATATTTTAGGTCTTGATCTCGGTGTTATGCAGTACTACATTTGGTATGTATGGTTTATGACTTTATACATGAGAAAATTGGGGCAGAATATTCATGTATCTGCACGTGTAGCTTGTAGAGAACTTGTACCTGAGGGGCTATAATGGAGGCAATGGAGAACAGGGGGAGAGGTATATTGCAGGCCATAAAGACTGAGCCCAGCGACCTGGCTGGGTGAGTGAGTCTGTACCTGCAAAGGGACTTCGAGCCGTGGCACTCCCCTCTTTCCATTTAGGATCTGAGCAGGAGGGCGCTGGTTCGCTAAACAGATTACCTGGGCCAGGCGCCAGTTCGTCATGATGGTAAGACTCGAGGAAAGTGCGTGGGGAAAGCCATTGAAGAATGCTGTAATTGAGCTTTTCTGCAAAAGGTAGGAAGCTCATAAAACTAGTTAGAAGTTGGGTCGATAAGGACAGACTCGCTGGTGCATGTGTTCGCTGCAGGCAAGACTGTAACTCCCGTAATGCCAGGAAGTCGCCAGGTTCCTTTAACAGGTGGAAAAAACATATATTTCACAGGCACAACTGTCTGTGAAACTTTACAGCCTACTTTCAGAGATTGGAAATGTTTGGCTCAGAAAGACTGGATCTCCATAAATGAGGGTCTGTGATCCCGTATAGGTAGACGTTTTTTGCCGAAACATGGCCATGCTTACCATAAAAACGATACCTCCCTAATCTAAAATATTCTTTTTTCAGGCAGGAGAGATTCTGAGTAGCTGACTGGCTCCTCTCTGGATACGCAAAGCAGAGGCTTGCTCCCTCAGCGTGCAAACCCCAGTGCTGTGTGTGGACAATGGTCAAGAGGGGAGATTGAATGAGCAGAGGATGGTTAGATTTGTTTGTACGACGTGGAGGCGGTTTCGCGTTTGCCAATTTGGCTGCCATACCGAGGCTTGATGGAAAGTGGCTGTGATTCTTTCCCTTTTTCGTCTTCTGGTCCTCCCCTGGTGGAGAACTTCAAATCTTTCCTCAGTGGGTGAAACTTGTAGTCTGCAATTTGTGGTGAACTAAGAGCCAGTGGCAGTTTTCAACATTACCAACTGTGGAACTGCATATCATCTCGTACATATCGCGTGTCAAGAGCATGAACTTATTTGTCCTGATACAGCAGTCTGACGTTTGACAATTCCAGCATGCACCGTTGTGCCTGCGAGACAAATTGGTTTGACCAGACCAGCGAACAGGGGCACCTCAAATTTAAGTCTGCCGGGATTTCAGGCTCTGATAGGGAAGTTTCCCGCCTTCTAATAATCATAACGTAAGTCCAACATTTTCGTAGATGCATCAGAAGATAAGAGCTGCGCAGTGTGTCGCTCCTCGCCAACAGAGTGCCGGTTTCTGCTGCGGCCTAAATGAGGATGGAAGGGTAAAGTATTGCTGCGCTGACCTAGGGTCCTGTTCTCTGGTGAACAATAGTTTGTGGTGTACTTGATTGTAGTTGAATAGAACTGGGCCTCACAGTGGATTCATGTAAGCTAAGTGCTTTGCAATAAAGCACCATCACTTTCTTAGTTGCCGGCCGAAGTGGCCGCGCGGTTCTGGCGCTGCAGTCTGGAACCGCGAGACCGCTACGGTCGCAGGTTCGAATCCTGCCTCGGGCATGGATGTGTGTGATGTCCTTAGGTTAGTTAGGTTTAACTAGTTCTAAGTTCTAGGGGACTAATGACCTCAGCAGTTGAGTCCCATAGTGCTCAGAGCCATTTTTGAACTTTCTTAGTTGTGTGTGCATTTGTGTCCTTTCTTTTATGGATAAGAACTTTCTGGGCCAAACATTTTCACTGTTCCCATCCATACCCCTCACCGTTTCTATTTTTTTACGGTAATACATGGGTACACGAGCAATTCAAGGTTCAGTCGTATTAAATTAATTAATTTGGTTATTAATTTGAGTTCTGAAAGTGACAGCAGACATAGGCATCAAAAGTGCTATGAGTCAGTTCATTAATTTTATATATAAAAATTAAAGGTGTAGCTCACGATTTGAAGGTTATTGAGAAAATAATACTTTCCTTTATGTAAAGATGATAACATTTAACATCACTCGGACATATATTTATGATTAAAACAAGCGATGCCTTGCAACTTTGAACTGAAACCAGTGACCAATAAATGTGATTTTTTCAATCTAGACTCTCTTTCTGAGTACAGCTGTGAAACTGTCCTTAGAAAACTGGTTTCCCAAAATGTTTTCGAAAATATGCTTACGACTTCAATCACACAAAGACTTTCTGAGGGGTACTAAAGCGCGACTTTGAGATGAAGAATTTACGGTAGGCTGCTCCAACGCTGCACCACGAGGCGCAGGCACTGGGGAGCACCCGTACACTCTCTCTAGCGCAGGCTGTCACGTAGTCATGTCGCATGCCCTGTGCATGTTCATGAACCAACTGACCTCTCCTGATCATGGACCCAAGGCAACCGTGGTAGAGTCACATAAGGTTCTCTCGGCTGCCTGCCTGCCCATGCGTGATTTGTTTATCCAGCCCTTCTTACCGCTACCCGGGAGCGATCACTCGAACCGGAATAACCCAAACTTTCCGAGTCAAAATTATACGGGCAATAGGATATGCTACCTCGATATTTCGAGGTTAGGTGCCAGTTGTTGAAATTAATACACTGTAAGGGAAAAAGGACGCACTGCGAAGGAGTCATACAAGTTGGTCACAAATTGATATTCATACAGGTATCGAAGCAAATGGAAATTATAAACTTTGGCGACCAAAGAATGAACGCTTGCAATTGCAGCGCAGTTTCACCACACAGCTAGCAAGGATAGAACGAGACATGTCGATTCGGATTACATTCAGTGTACTCAGCTGAATACTAACTGTGCATCGTAGACAGGCGCGTGAAAGTCAGTGTACGAGGGCGGATGTGTATTTGGGCTAAAAGATGCCTTTTGGAGTAATAGGCAAATCACTTGACATTTTAAGAGAAACGATGCTACTACCTGACGATGTTGGCAGTAATGGGTGGACCACAGCCGAAAACAACGTCAAGAAGGAAACGGTCGATCTAGAGAGACGCCAGAACGTGAAGACAGAGCAATCGTCAGAGAGGCTCACAGCGCCCCAGAATCATCCTCATCGTTCTGGCGTACAACTGGTGTTTCAGACTACAAGGATCATTAATAGGCGGCTCATAGAATGGGGGATGAGCTCACGCTGCCACTAGCGTCGGCTACCATTGACGTCTGTGGACCACTAAATCCATTTTCAATGGTATAGGGCACATTTGGCCTGGGATCTCACCGACTGGAGTGGAATTGTCTTCGATGAAGATTACCACTTCGAAATGAGCCCCGAAGGCCGAAAAAGACGTCTCTGGGGATGACCCGGACAGCAGTGGGATACCAGTCTGAATCTCGCCCGCCATACCGTCCGACAGACAGGACTGATTGTCTGGAGCATCTTTTCATAGCAAGACCCACTTGGTAGTTTTTTGCGGCACGCTTACAGCACAGTAGTACGTCGATGATACTCTACTCTCCGTTCTGCTGGCCTTCATGGCAAGCCATTCTGGGTGTACGTTTCAGTAAGATAATGCCTGTCCGCAAATGACGAGAGTTTCTATTGCTTTTGCTTTCCTTCGTGATTGCCAAACCCTATCTTGGTCAGCAAGGACTTTGGATCTCTTCCCAGCTCGGGATTCCGACGATCTAACGCGTCAGTTGAACAGAATTTGGGACGCTATCCTTTAGGAGGACATCCAACTCCATCAATCAATGCCTAACCGAATAACTAGTTGCATAAAAGCCACAGGAGGACGACCACGTTATTGTCTTGCTTAATTTGTGAAGCTCTTTCTCTTGAATAATTCATCCAGTATTTCTGTAGATGTACATCACTTCTACCTCCTTCCGTCTCATTCGGATAATTCTTTCGTAGTGCGTGGTTTTACCTTAGATCGTATTTCAAGCATAAAGAAGGAGCTTGAAAGAGCAATCTAAGTGCGGTGTTTGACAAACTACTTGTGCTTCAAACCCATAACACACCGATGTTGATAGTGCCACATTTTAAAACAGTACACAATCGTCGATGCTTCGTCCACCGTGGAAGTTACGGATGTTCACAGTTCAGGAACTTAACGTCTGTAGCAGAGTGCAGTGCCCAGTAAGCCGAACGAGTGTACAGAGAAAAAGTTCGCTACAGAAAGGAATTAATTACCTTGGATAGGAAACTTACAAGCAATCGTTCATTTCACAGAGTGAAACGTTACTCAATGGATGTCATCTTGAAGGTTCCATGCCAGCTGCGAAGATCCGCTCATGTCCTCTGTCAGAATCTACACGCACTTAGCGTCGTGCAGCTTGCAAGACAAGTTAAGTGTCGTATTGCTCCATGGCCTTTCTCAGGAACGGGCTGGATTATTTCTATTCACTGTTTTACAAGTATTGTCATACCAAATAAGGGTCGTTAGCCTTGCTCTGATACGCGAGCGAAGCTTGAGATACACTGCCTCGCAGAAAAAGTGAAGCACCCTGAAGATATGGTCTGATGCTAGTGTATCTTTGTGCACGTAAACATCGACGGCGGTAATGTAACGACTAGAGTTGCAATTCTCTGTGACAGCTAGAACGGCCACCAGAGTGCATTAGTGTTGTTAGTGCTTTGTGATGGTACTAGATCTCGTATGGTATACAGGGTGGTCAGAAACAGTCTGAAAAGCTTGTAAGGGAGTTGTAGGGTAGATTTAGAAATAATTGATAAGTAAAAACTTATAAACATTCCTCTGTTTCCGACTTAACTAGCACTGGAGTCAGCCAGTAAGGCCGTTGCGCGCTCAAATTCAAGCAGATATGATTTAGCCGAACGTGTTCTTTTTAGGTTTCCTAAAACCGAACAAGAGAGCGGTACAAAAATTGGACACGGGATGGTGTCAGCATCGAACCCGAGCCAAAGGTTGAGCAGTCTCATGCAGTATCATCTACGATATGAGGACAATTGACACTAATTTTATGTTGCGGGCCGCTTGAATTTGCGCATACGACGGCCTGATGTCAATGCCAATTAACTCAGAAACCGCACATGAATCGATTTTTTCTTACTAATTATTTCTCAGAACAATCTACCCTGCAATATCCGCACAAGTTTGTGATACTGATTCTGACCATCCTGTATTAGGGGCGTGGACAGCTTGAGATATTGAGTGACCTCTGTCAAAGACACGGGCAAACCGCGTACTGGTGTGAGGCAGAGTTCTCACAGACGGAGTTTGATAGGGGTTCGTTGTGGATCTCCATTTGGCTGGCTGGTCGAACTCTGCGGATAGATCGATTTGTGGGGCATTCGGACGAATCAGTGGTCGAGTGTCAGGCTATATGGGAACTCATCGTCAGTTTTCCGGTCTAACAGAAGGAAAAAGTGCAGTATTTTCCATCAAGCCCTTCGATTACAAGTAAGGACACACTGTAACATTCTGTCACCCCAGACTATCTCTCGGATACTAGCAGCAGATCGACTAGCGAATTACTATGCCATCCACAGGCTGCCGTTTACACCACAACATAAACGACTGCATTTGGAGTGGTGCAGTGGCGGGAAGCATTTACTGCTGAAGAATGGCTCTGCATTACGTTCAACGATGAATCGTGGTTCGAACTATCGTAGATGACTATCGTCGGCGGGTATGCAGGCATCTTGGAGGGATGTCTCATTCTTCCATGTTTCGGAGAAGCACACCTGTTTTACTCCTGGCGTCATGGTTTGAGGAGCCATGGGGTATGATTTCATGTCACAGCTAGTAGTGACTGAGGAAACTCTGAGAGGTACAACTTTACGTCGTGGACATGCTGCACCCTCATGTGTTACCTCTCATACAATCACTCATAGGCTATTTTTCAACAGAACAATATTCGTCCACACACTGCATGAGTTTCTATAAATTGTCTGCTGGTTGTTGAGGATTCGTCACCAACAAGATCCGCCGATCTGTCACAAATAGAAAATGCGTGGGAGGAAATCTGACATCCATCCCAGTGCCAGCAGGGACCAGTTACAACAGTTGTGGGTCATCTTGCCTTGGACAGGATACTATGCCTTTGTGATACCCTTCCCAGTCAGTATCTCGCAGAGGAGCTGCAACTTTGTAGTGGTAAATCGGCTCAGACCGCGTGATTCTTTGTAAATTTGACTCGATTCTGTAATAATTGAAATATCCTCTCAACCAGTCATGTTTCATTTCGTTGCTTCTAACTTCAGGGGGGGGCTATTGACAGTGCCTAATGTCATAGTAACTTTAAACACTTCAGAATGGGATAATGTAGCTCTGAAACATGTTGTGGTAAAAATATTACACATTCGACAACTGGTGGTTTACATTCTCATTGCTTTCAAATGATTTCCAAATCCGACCTCTGGGTTGAAAAACGAGCACTGCAAACAGCCAGTCTATAGTGTGTACTCCGTACACAAAACAGGATTGCAGTCTAAAGCTAAAAGAGCGAAGGACACACGAAAAAAAACCACGATTTTTCATAGGAACAACTGCTGCCACCTGAATTCTTGATTCGCAAGCTCCAGAAGGCTCAACAAAAATATCTATAGCTCCACAAAATTATACAACATTCTGTCTCGCAGTCAGTCAGAATGAGAAGTGTGATACGGGCACTTGCGTTCGTAAATTTTTGCTCCTGCTTATAATGCTTCTGGAATTCACTGCATCCCGATTGTAGTGTTACAAATTATTCCGCAACAAGCGCCTGGAAAGAACGACCATCGTGGGAAATTAAGATGGCTTGCAGGAACCGGCCCTAAACCATTTAGGAGCACTGCGTCAGGGATAAGGCCAGCACGACAGTCTGCAGGCGACAGAGCGCCTCCCTCTTCGTGGTGCTGATTCTGGCGCACATATGGGCACTTGGAGAGAACACAGGCACGATCCGGAAGTGATACGTTAGAAGAGAGCGTTCCCGGTCCTCGATAGAGAATTGCTACTATAGCAACGTTTGAAGAGGTGGTATTGGATCGGGCAGGATAAAATTCAGCAACAAGGAGCCGTGAATGTGCTCATGATATCCATACTTCTAAGAAATTATTGTGAAAGTAACAGGTGGAGCAGCAACGTGTGAGAACAGTGAGAGCAAATATTTTTTCTCAGAATTCACTGCATTCAGTAGATTGTCCAAAGCAATTCCGAAATTTCTACAGTTTGTATTTGTCACGCGTGGGACTTAATGCAACTTTGATGATGTTTTCACCTGTCTCAGTAGCTTTGTCTGGAGTGATGCAAAGCCACTATGCCCAGATCACCAGCACCGATTTTCTACCGGCTTGTGGATTTGATCAGGTGACAGGAACTTATTTGCTGCCTTCCAGTTTGAACGGTACACGTTTTCTGCTATTCTTTCAAGGCGAGCTGCCGCAGTTGATTGAGATCGTACCTCTCATTGTTCGCAGGAAGATTAGTTTCAACACGATTTTGGTGATCACCTGAAGTAAGATACCCTATGCACCATTTTCCTATGAAGCAGGTGTATGAAACCCATGCAGAACCTGAAAAACTAACTGTTAGGATCCTACCCGCCTGCCATTTTGTACATCGATATCTGAGAGGATGCGGCAAAACTTTTTGCATCACTGTAATTCTAGCACTAACATTAGCGATAATCACTTTGAATAGTTCTTATGAGCTTACTTTTTTACTGTAAGACGTAAATGGTTTATTATTATTATTATTATTATTATTATTATTATTATTAACAATATTGACAAGCTGCGGAAGTTCTTAGCTGCATATTGCACAAGGCTTTACCAGATATTTCTAACTCTGCATTTAATTGTAATTGCGTAGGATTTTCGTGTCTTCACCAGTGTGGTGCAAGAAACGTTGTACATGTTCCTTGAAGCTATCCGTTTCCGACTATTAGTTTCTTTACTCAGAAGGAACCCCTTGAGTGCAAGGTCGCAAAAGGCCAATGATGTGTGCGGCATTCGACGCCCCACATATTTTCTGCCATGCAACCACAATATTGGGTGCTAATGGCAACAGGGGGGGAAATTGAGGTATCCAATAGTGAGCACAGCATGAGTTTACGGAGCGTAGTTGAACTGCTTAGTCGACGAGTAACTCACGCCAGTGTTACGGTGCTAGTAGTGTTGATACAAATAAGAGCAATGGCAATGATAATCAAAGCACACATTGCATTACATCTGCCACAACAGTTGCCGAAGTTGACATTTCGTCAGGAAAATGCGCAAGGAATTTCACGGATTGAGAAAGAAGTGGCAGGTGAAATGTTAGCGTTTCTGCAAGATGAGTCAGTGTAACGTGTGGTATCGTATACTCTCGACTGTGTCGACAATACATGATGAGTACAATAATGACGATACATGCTTAATAGGTGAGAGTGACAATGAAGCAGGTATCGAGCCACGTAGTTCATCATCCTTGTCGGACTGGGAGTCACAAATCCCGCCTCCAGTAGTAAAGGACAGTCACTGTCCAAGAATCAGGTGCTAAACGAGGGAGAACAAGGCGCACTTGCTACAAAAACTGGTGTTTGTGAGTTGCAAGGGTGCTCTCGATACAGTTTACAGTACGTGCATTACAGTGAGCTACTGCGTTATACACATCAAATTGCTCGCGACATGGATTGCAGCGATCTCAAACGAATCAGTGCATAGTTTTGTAACTTCAGACAGTGTTACAGAAATGGGAAGCATACGATAACGATATTTCAAACGAAGTGTCAACTTGATGATGCACAGCAAACTATGGAATTGGCACGAAAATTTGTAGATGCGACAAACGAACATCCCACGGTTCAATAAGGAATTTGTTTTCAATTTCAACGAATCGTGATTTGAAGAGGAAACGTATATGGAAGGAAGCCTGGAAATTAAAGATACCAAGAGAGATGTATCAAGATCAACTAACATCAATAATTTAACACATTCGCATACAACTATACCGAATGTTTATCCGGATGATAAATTGGCTGGAGAGTTACTTGCTGCGCTGCGAGAAGTTGGAGATTCTCTGCCCCCTACGATTCTTTCTCCTGTGCGTATTTTTCAAGGGCAGTAGGGAATATTAGCGTCAAAGTAACCAAGAGTGGGAAAATGGGCGTAAGAGAACTACAGCTATGGTATGAGCATTGCTTTTAGCCAAGAGCTGGTTAAAACAACTTCCTTTTGCTTGATTCCTAGCCAGCGTACAAAAATCATAGTCCTTTAGGGCAACATATCCCTCCTCAAAAATGTGTGACATTGCTGTTCATGACACCTGGAACCACTGGTCAAATTCAACCAATGGATGTTTGTTTTTGCCGTGCCTGTGGAATATACACACATCAAAAAGAGTTTTGCATCATCCCGGTTCCCAGAACTCCTGAATATAGACGTTGACTGTAGATATTGTATCACAGACACAGTCCCTTTGACTGTTCAGAGATATCACTAAACCCACCTAAAAATATCAGCAACCATGCATGAGCAGCGCCTGTTAGATGGAGGGGGTCAGACAGCCGATCAGTTCCAGTCATTCCGCCAGGAAGCAGATACACGGCTCGTGTTGTCTGTATTTCAACCATGCCTAGACGATCAGTACGCGTTTCGACCCCGTTCGCATTGTTACTTTGTGCCCGTAAGGTCCCTCAACAAGGGAAGTGTCCAGGCGTCTCTGGAGTGAACAAAAGCGATGTTGTTCGGACATGGAGGAGATACAGAGAGGCAGGAACTGTCGATGACATGTCTCGCATCATGCCGCCCAATGGCTACCACTGCAGTGGCTGACCGTTACCTACGGCTTGTGGCAGCGACGCAATCATGTTGAATAATGCTTTTCTTGCAGCCTCAGGACGTCGTGTTACGACTCAAACTGTGCGCAATAGGCTGCTTGATGCGCAGTTTCGCTCCCGATCTCCATGGCGAGGTCCATCTTTGCAAGCACGACACCATGCAATGCGGTTCAGATGGGCCCAACATCATGCAGCGCGGTACATGGGCCCAACAACATGTCGAATGGACCGCTCATCATTGGCATCATTTTCTCTTCACCGATGAATGTCGCGAATGCCTTCCACCAGACAATCGTCGGTGTTTAGAGGCAACTCGGTCAGGCTGAACGCCTCAGACACACTGTCCAGCGAGTGGAGCAAGGTGGAGGTTCCATGCTGGTTTGGGGTGGCAAAACGTGGGGCCGGCGTACGCCGCTGGTGGTCATGAAAGGTGCCGTAACGGTTGTACGATGCGTGAATGCCATCCTCCGACCAATAGTGCAACCATATCGTCGGCATATTGGCGAGGCATTCGTATTCATGGACGACAATTCGCGACCCCATCGTGAACATTTTGTGAATCACTTCCTTCAGGATAACGACATCGCCCGACTAGAGTGGCCAGACATGAACCCTATCGGACATTCATGGGATAGATTGAAACGGGCTGTTTATGGACGACGTGACCCACCAACCACTGTGAGGGATCTACGCAGAATCGCCGTTGAGGAGTGGGACAATATGGAACAACAGTGCCTTGATGAACTTGTGGATAGTATGCCACGACGAATACAGGCATGCATCAATGCAAGAGGACGTGCTACTGGGTATTAGAGGTACCGGTGCGCACGAAAATCTGCTCCACCACCTCTGAAGTTGTCGCTGTATGGTGGTACAACATGCAATGTGTGATTTTCATGAGCAATAAAAACGGCGGAAATGATGTTAATGTTGATCTCTATTCCAATTTTCTGTACAGGTTCCGGAACTCTGGGAACCGAGGAGATGCAAAACTTTTTTTGATGATTGTATTATCGCACTATCTGCAGCTACACCTTAGTCAGTTTCACGATAAGCTCCAAGACAGACAGTTTCGCATTCGGTTGCATGCCATCACATTCCGTCATTTCCCATCATCCCTTTACACCAATATTATTCTATGTGTAGGCCCTATTCCTTAAGAGTGGATACTTAGCTGAATGCCCTGCACGGTTTGTAACTCCAATGGAGATCGCCTGCGATCTTGATGGTGCGAAACTTTGTGATCCCTGTAGCGCGCCATTTTTCATTCGATGTTCGTGCTGCAAGAAATGTTTTTTTTCTGATAATTTCATGAATACCGACGATGTCCAATTTGTGCAGTGTAGTACTTATATCCCATAGAAGGTTGTTCTCTGCAGCTCACCCTCACTCATTTTCCTTCGCCTTGCTGATGCACATGGTGAGCCATTAGCGGCTAACATTTTTCCTGCCGTAATTGTTAAACGTAACACTTTCGGAGGAACCGTACTAAAGACTGAACTTACGACCACGCCTTGTCAGTGTGGGATCCACAACCGTCCGTCTAATGTTGACGCTAATGTTAAAACCGTGTATTGTGGTATACATGTTGGTTTAACGCTCGCTTGAGAGATGAAAAAAGAAATTACTTACTTCTGTTTGCCCACATATAAGTCCACTTAATATTTAGTATATCAAGCGACCAAATGGTAATTTGTGTGCTCATTTCGAGAGGATACTGCTTTAATTGGTAGGTATTTAGAGAGATATATCAGAGCTTCGATCCCAACGCTTTTACTATCAAACGACCGCAATGATACCACAGAAATCCTCAAATTTGATGTATTTTTATTTCACAACTTCTTTTCAGATCTGTAAAAAGTTATTTCAATTAAATCATCTTATTCAAATCCGCTATCCTGCCTGCAGAAAATATTTGCATAAAAGAAGTATTACGGTGATTAATGATGATGTGAAAACGTCTCGTTTTTGTTTTATAATCCCCTACTCATTGTTAGCCTGAGTTAAAATAAACTACAAATATCTTTATCTAATCAACAGTTATTTCAGCTTAAAAAGCTAGGCGTCTCACCCTATATAAGTTTTTGTCTCACTTTGTCGATACTAATATAGAAATGGGAGAGACAGAGCAAAAATTCAATTAGGAAATTCACTTTGTCAAGGGCAATCAATGATTTCCTGTCATATATAGTGCATTTAATTATACTGTCATGTATAATGTGTATTTCTTAGTTATAGCATTATGATATTTAAATCTTACATCAGTGGTCAATACGAAAAAAGATTCAGCATTCTACATCTACTGCTACATCTACATTTATAGTCTGCGAACCACTGTGAAGTACATTATAGAGGGTACGCCCCATTCAACCAATTTAAAAGCCTCCGTTCGTGCTGTGACTAATCTAATCTTGTCATCACGATCTCTGCGAGAGTGACACATGGGGACTTTTAGTATATTCCTAGATTCATCAAATAAAGCCGGTTCTTGAAACTTTGTAACTGGGTTTTCTCGGGATAGATTACTCCGATCATCAAGAATCTGTCAGTTCACTATGTTCAACATCTATGTGGCACACTACGTGTCAAACAAACCTTTGACCACTCGTGCTGCCCTTCTCTGTAAAAGTTTAACATCCACTGTAAGCCCTATTTGGTATGGGTCCCACCCACTTGTTTCTCTGCCTCGTGATGACTGGGTGTTGTGTGCTGTCCTTAGGTTAGTTAGGTTTAAGTAGTTCTAAGTTCTAGGGGACTGATGACCATAGATGCTAAGTCCCATAGTGCTCAGAGCCATTTGAACCCAACCCAGTAGACACTGACTGCATTTCACCAATATTTTACTGATAAACCGAAGTCTACAGCCTGCTTTACCTACAAATTCTATTTCACATCCCAACAAAGTATTACGCCCTGGTATTTGTATGAGTTGTCCATTTTCCACTTATGTCTCACTGGCATTACGGTCATAGGACAAAGCACACTGCATCTCTTCGTTTTTCGAAGTGCTCAATTTTACGTTTCCGAACATTAAATCAGTTTGCCAGTCTTTGCTCCACTTTGAAATCGTATTAACACCCGACTGAATATTAACGCAGCTTATTTCAGGAAGTACTTCAATGTAGATAACAGAATCTTCTGCAAAGAGTCTGAAGTAACTAACAACTCAAGGTTATCAACATCCACATCGAAGCTACTTCCACATCTATCGATGATTTCAATATCCACATCGAAGCTACTTCCACATCTATCGATGATTTTCCGTCCAAGATATCTTGCTGCGTCCTCCCTACACAAAAACCTAAATCTGGTCAGAAATTTCGCTTGATACCCCATACGATCGTACTTTTGATAATGCAAGGATATTTAGTATTGAGTCAAATGTTTTTCGGAAATCAAGAAATACTGTATCTACCTGACAGCGTTAATATAGGGCTTTCAGTTGTAACCTCCCCACAAAATTTTAAAAGTAATGAACAATATTATTTATGGATGCTAATGGACATTGCGCTAAGCGTAACCTGCCCACAATGAAATGTACTGACAATGGGAACAAAAATGTGAAATTCGCAATCTGACTCAAATATAAATTCTTCACGAGAAAATTAAAGTCCATTCAGTGATAAGAAAATTCAATTAAACCGAAATATCGGTCTTTGGCCCTGTGTAAAACAATCAGAATTAAAGTCTTACCTCAGAATAAATGGATGTCACATTTCTGCTCTTGTTGTTGCGCACCGCTTGGAGGAACTGCATTGCAAATAATAATATTCTCTTTTTTTTTGTGATTCTAGTGAAATTTTTCTTCAAAAGAAGTGGAATGAAATGGGAAGTGCAACGAGATCTTTAGTTCAATAAAAAATTAAATTTTTGAAAAAATGCTTTTGAAATAAAAATTATTATTGGGGAACTTGTTGGAGAATAATTACAATTTTTCATTATCTAATAATTATATTAATTAACAGTATACCTTATTCACCATCTTGACCAGTGTTGCCGACCGCCTACATCACACAACCGCACTGGGCTGCTACTACTGACCGACCGCTCTGCATGACGACTATTAGCGTACTGCACGCGACTACTACTGACAGAGTACTGCCCTCAACTAGACAGAGCTACAGACTCGCAACGACTACTACTGACAGACTCGCAACGACTACTGACCGACTGAGAACCGCTCGCAACACTCGCGCGGTCAAGCGCAAACTCTCTGGTCACAGATGCTACAATGCCTCGCCATCGCTGCTATGTTACATACGTGTTTCATAACCCTCCACTGGGGGGGCAAAAATTTGGCAGCGATGGTGAGTCATTTGGACTTGCCAAGCGCGGCAAAATTTTTCTTTAATTAACAAAATTCTACAACTTACAGAATATTTAAATGTTGTGCACACGCACTAAGTACAAAATGTATCAGACAAAGACAAAATGTGAATACAAAACATAGTAGCAAATCAGAAAAATGTATATACAAATTATTTGACAGAAAACAAAGAGCACAGGCACTGAAAAAAAATTCTTTAGCATATTCAGAACAAATAAACAGACTGGCAAAATATTACATTGACAAGTGACATAAGTGCACATGCACTACAGTTGAGAACATATCAACAAATGATGAAATGTATATACAATTAGTAACAAATGACATAAGTGCATACGCAATTAAGTATTGAATGTACAGAATAGTACAAATCATATTGAAAAATGAGAAAAGTGTACAGGCACTGAAGTTCAGTAGAAAACATATTAACACCTAACAGAAGTGCACATGCACTGTAGTTCAGAAAATAAAAAATGTATATACAATATAAAAGACAAAAGTGTACATATACTGTACTTCAGAACAAATCGAAAAAATAAATGTCTTTAGCATTTTCGCAATAAATAAACATAATGGCAAAAAATCATGTCCAAAGTGCACACGCACTGAAAAATGTCTTTAGCATTTTCACAACAAATAAACATAATGGCAAAAAAATCATGTCGACCAGTGACATAAGTGTACTCGCACTGGAGTTCAGCGAATCGAAAAAAAAAAAATGTATAACCTACGAACATAAATGATGTTACCAAAAAAAATTTTTTTTTTTTTTTTTTTTTATGTGACAAGAATCAGGATAGGAAAGGGAAGGATTGCATCATGGTTGTAGCACTTTAGATTGCACACAGCTGCTCTGAAAGTCCATATCTTTCCACAGAAGTACAACACCAAGTGACACAACTTGAAGTTCTTTTCCCATCAGAATTTATCAGTGTAGCCAAGACACTGAACTGTCGTAGTAATGTTCCATGTTTTCATTTTGGCAGTACATTAGGTACACCAAACAGTGGGACCATAATAACGTCTTCATTGCTCATGGTGGTGGACAGCATGTCGTGTCAACACCACGCTCTTACAAGGCACACCAACGTAGAATTAGTGCAAAAACCAAATATAGTGCTCCATGATCACTAGGATAAACAGGACAAATGGACATTGCAGTAATTCAGGGTAGTCAGCTTATGAGGTGAAGGACATCAAGTCACATAATATTGACAATTACAGTCTTCATGAGTAGTCTGTGGCATTCATAGCCTAGTTATTGAACATTTCTGTACCAAGTATGTAGTATTACAGAAAAATGTTCATTAATTGTTTTACATAGAATCAGTAGCCTTCTTTTCCTGGTTACAAAGCATTATGAAATAATCGCATTCTTTTCAGTTACAGAGTATAATTAAGAATCATTAACCTTCTCCTAATTACAGTTAATTAATCATTTGTCATTCCAATAATAATCATTAGCCTTTTCCTAATTACAGTTAATTAATCATTTGTCGTTAATTAATCATTTGTCATTCTAATATAGTAAGAATCATTAGTCTTCTCCTAATTACAAAGCATTATTAAACAGGAATTAAGATTCATTAGCCTTCTAATTACAAAACATCCTAATTACAGTTAATTAATCATTTGTCATTCCAATCTATTAAGAATCATTAGCCTTCTTCTAATTACAAAGCATTATTAAACAGTCACATTTATTTCCAATTACAAAGTATGAACATTGAAAACAAGAGTTAATTAATGGCATAATTAATAACAATTTCGTTGATTGACATTAATTATTGGCACTCAGTGGCCATCAAGTATTGAATAGAATAAAACATAGTTCATCATTCAGTATTATTCAGATCATTACAAAGTCATTATTAAAAATCAGTTAATTACAGTCAAATCATTAGTAATCACAGGCATTATAAGTAGTATCATTACAATAAACAGTGGCAGTTATTAGCTAGTGACAAAGCATTATTTTGAATATAGTCTCATTAAGAGGTCATTACTCAAGTGACATGCTATTCAGAGTTGATCAGTATTATTCAGAATTATCATAAACTAGTGACATTATGTGGGACTGGTAATACATTTTTTTGGTAGCAATGCATTGCGTTGGGATCGATAATTAATTGCTGAAACATAACACTATTTGCTTTTGACCTATTGCAGCAAATGAGGATAGGTAACGTCATTCGTCATGAGTCAGCTGTAGCAAGATTATGTAACAAGGCAGTACATGTGATCACATTTATAAACGATAGACACAAATGGGTAAAAATATAAAAATGCAAGTACTAGAACAGGTATAATAAGTAACAGGTTTAGTAAGTATCATGAAAAACTTCTCCTGGAAAAATTGCAAAATGGATTATTGACCTGAAAGAAGAAACGCACACTATGCTGAAAAGTAGTGAACTTCGAATTAACAGGTAGCGAAATGTGTATAAAAATGTGTTTCATAGCTGTCCTTTCCAAAACTTTCCGTCATCCTACTATGCAATATAACACCTGCTGTCAAAGCAAACTGCAACAAATACTTAAATAACTACATAGCATAAATATAAAACTCCAACATTATCCTCATCTGTAAAGAAAAAAACTTCATTATTCATTATCCATATTATCATAACTTCATTATTATCATCACCTGTAAAGAAAAACTTCATTATTCATAATACCATATCCTTCATCATTATTCATCAGTATTCATTATCATCTGCAAAAAATTACTTCATTACTCATTATACAACTATTCCTTATCTCTAGCATATTTCATCACTAAAACTAAGATGTGTAGTTCTCTCTGACAGCCTGCATCAATCACCTTGTATTCTGAAAGAAAAAATTAGTCAAGACTGCTATTCTACGATGAGTATAGTATATTCGTGTTAATGTTTGTTAATCCTGATCCATTTACTCTTCCTCATAAAGTTATTGCATCTCCTTTCGTTTATTCCGTAGGTGAAATTCCCATTTATGTTAAATTTATTTCTTAGAATCATCATTCCTTTCTGAAATTGATGAACAAAGATTAATGTCCTGCATTTAAATCATATACCCACTAGATAATGACTGGTTTATGGTAACATAATTAACCCTACAGCATAACATGACAGAAAACGTAATATGTCAAAAACATTGACAGTGTTCAAATGCAAAAATATACACAGAATAATACAATGCAGCAGCAAAAAAAAAATGTGAAACAGTCACGATGTTGAGATGTCATAAGGCAAAAAAATGTCAAAGTCGACTGGTGTGTGTTATATCTTAACTATTTCACAATACATACAAACAAAACTGGAGTACAATCATATACACAAAAAAAGTGGAAAATGTGCACGGTCTGATGTGTAACGACAAGAAAAGCGACCTGCTAACCTTACCTTGCCGGGCACTTGCCAAGAAAAAATACGATAATCATCAGTAATTAGTCAGGTGAATTAATTGCATTAGTAAATGACATCATAGTGTGTTGAATCATACAGTGGTTTCACTCAATAAACGGTTTAATGTTTGAGATATGGTGATTGCCTTTCGATTTTCTGGTTCTCAAAGTTTCGACGTGTACAACATTGGGGTGAGGGATGCTGCGAATCCGATATGGACCCGCGTATAGAAGTTCAAATTTACTGCACTTACCTTTTAATTTGCTGGATAAATAGTGTGTACGTACTAGTATCTTCTGTCCAACGTGAAAGTCGCGGCGTGTACAAACCTGTTTTTGCTGTCTTCTCCGGCGCTCTGCGGCACGTTTGATGTTGTTCAGCGCAATGTCAATTATTTCGTGGTGTCGTAATCGACGAGATGTAGGAAATGTTATTAATTCTTTAATTTTGTTAGGTGGTTCAGTATTTTTCAGTATAACAGACGGAGATAGCATAGTGGATTCATTTGGAATGGAATTAATTACATCTTGGAATGAGAATATGTGTGTGTCCCAATCAATATGTCTTTTGTGGCAGTATATTCGGCACAGTTTACCAATTTCTTTCATTAATCTTTCACAAGGGTTCGAAGAAGCGTGGTACTTGGATATATAGACCGGAGAAATGTTTCTGGCTCGTAACATGCGTGTCCATACGCTACTACGGAATTGAGATCCATTGTCAGAAATTACTTTCATCACATGCCCTACATGAAACAGAAAATGTTTTACAAATGCTTTCGAAATAGTTTTAGCAGTAGCTTTGCGTAATGGAGTGAAAGTAACAAATTTTGAAGTGAGCTCAACAGCGACAAATATGTAGCAAAAACCTCTGTTGGTTCTGGGAATCGGACCAAAAATATCTACAGCGGCCATATGTCTTAATTTAACAGGTATAATGGGATATAATGGAGCAATATGTGAAGTGGTGTCTGATTTAGCTTTCTGGCAAATTTTACAAGACGCTAAAACTCGTCGTATACGTTTCTCCATGTTGGTAAAATAACAGTTCTGTCTCAGTATAAGAAAACATTTTCGTGCTCCGTAATGTGCGTAGCTTAAATGAGTGTACCAAATTAATTTGTTAACCAGTTCGTCAGGAATGCATAATAACCAATTGTTGCTGTCAGGATGAGAGCGGCGAAACAGAATGTCATTGCGTACAGTGTAGTGGTTCCTAATCGTAACATTATTCTTATCTAGCCAAAGGTGTTTAATTTCTTTCCACACATTGTCTTTATTTTGTTCTTGTGCTATGTCCTGTAATGACGATGAAATAAAATTTTCAAATGCTACTTGCTGAATGTACATGACACTGAAATTTGTTTTGCAGAAGTTGGTTGCTACGTCTTGCTGATTGTTGCCAAGAGAACGCGATAGTGCGTCTGCTATAACATTTTGCGTGCCGGGAATGTGAACTATTGTAAAATTAAATTCCTGTAAATAAAGTTTCCATCTGCTTAATCTGTCGTGCGTGAATTTGGCCGAAAGTAAAAATTGTATCGCTCTGTGGTCTGTGTAGACGGTGGTATGTCTGCCATAAAGAAAGTGCCTAAATCTCGTGAAAGCCCATACAACACATAATGTTTCAAGTTCTGTAACGGAGTAATTTCGTTCAGCAGGTGACAAAATGCGACTTGCAAATGCGATGTTTTTAATTATAGTAGAACCATCTTCTTCAATTTCCTGGAAAATGTGTACGCCTAAAGCGGTGTTGGAACTGTCAGTGGCAATGGAAAAATTTCTAGTAAGATCTGGGTGCGATAATAGTGGTGCATTCAACAAAGCATGTTTCAGGTTCATGAATTCAGAGTGTGCTTGCTTATCCCAAGACCAAATACTGTTTTTACCTGTTAATTGGCATAGTCTAGGCGTGTCTAAAGCAGAATGATGAATAAATTTGCGAAAAAAGTTAATTAAGCCCAAAAAACTGCGTAATTGCTTTTTTGTTGTAGGAACAGTAATGTCACGTAGAGCTTGAAGTTTTTCCGGATCAGGTGCAATGCCTTCTGCTGAAATTACGTGTCCAAGAAATTTTATAGAAGTTTTGCCAAAGTGCGATTTACTAAGATTAACTGTAAGTCCTTGTGCATGAAAAGTCTGTAACAGTTGTTCAAGAATCAGATTGTGTTCAGACCAGTTAGCTTCTGCGATAAGAATGTCGTCTACATACGTCGTAATTCTGTCTTTAATTTCTGTCGGAAGTATTGTGTTCAAACCGCGAATAAAAGCTGCAGAAGAAATAGTTAAGCCGAATGGTAATTTGCAAAATTGATAACAGCCGCCGAAACAGAGAAAAGCTGTGTATTTTCTGCAGTTCGGATGAAGTTGAATTTGCCAAAATCCCGATTTCAAATCTAATGTAGAATAAATAGCTGTACCATGAAATTTCTGTAAAAGTTCCTCTAGTGTCTGTGGTCGATCTGTTTCATTAATAATAATGTCATTAATGTGACGTGAATCAAGTACAAGGCGAAGTGAGCCATCTTTCTTCTTAACAATATGCAGCGGGTTTATGTACGGACTAACTGCTGGTTCAATAATTCCTTGATCAAGCATATCCTCCAATTCTTTTTTAACTTGTTCTCTGTGAATATATGGAATGGGATAATGCTTTGCTTTAAATGTGTCGTGCGGTTTGACTTGAAATTCATACATAAAGCCGGACATAGTACCAGGAATGTTGTCAAAAACTGGAGCTTGCTGTAAAAGAATTTTGTGTAATTGCGTTCGTTCGTCGTCTGTAGTTGCACTGCTTTGTCTAACTTTATCGGAAATTATTTGTATTACGTCGTAGTCCATTTCGTCTGGAGTATTATAGTTGTGTACGTACGTATCCGTTAACAATGTGGGATTACAGTCTATGTCACGTGTTGCGGAAATGACCTCTGTGCGGTTGATTGTTTGTTCTTCCGCAGATAATGAGTGCTGAAATTCTAAAGCAAGTTGTACGTTTTCATCCTTTAACATTAAATAAGAATTCTGAAAATCAATGACTGCGTCGTGTTGTACCAGAAAATTCGTGCCTAAAATAATGTCTGTTGTCAATAAAGGAACAATCCAAAAATTAGAGTGGAAAGTATGACCTCCAATACAAAATGATAAATGCGTCTGTGATTTAACGTCTACTCCTTTACTCGGTACTGCTCCTTTCACTTTTGTTTTGCCTAATGGTAATGTCGGATACGTATTCTCTTTGTTGCACTCGTTGAAAGTCTCCTCATTTATTACTGATATAGGTGAGCCGGAATCAATTACTGCTGAGAATTTCGATGAACCAATTTTATTTTCGATAACAGGATGTGAAATGGTTTTCTGAATAACTGGTCTTTCCTGTAAAAGAGTGTCTCTGATATCGTCAAAAGTAATTACATTTTCGCGAACAACATTTTGCGTGTCTAAGGTAGTGCTTGTATTATTGCAAGATGCGTCCTGTACATCATCTAGTCAGATTTTATCTGACGTGTTATTATTATTAGGAGGATTCTGTGGCATTTCTACTATTTGAACAGTTCTATTACTTCTTCCAGACGTGTTACGCTCTGGATGGTACCTACTGTCGGGTTCATTCATGAGAATATGCTCTTGCGTATGATTTTGCTGTTGGTGAGACCGACTGTTATTATATGTACGCTGGTAATTGTGCTCATCGTTTTTACGTCTGTCGTAATAGTCATTCCTATACGGTGTATTGCGATGGGAATTGAAATACTGTCTTCTTTGTACATAGTTGTTTCTCTGCTCCCGTGCGTTACTATTTGTTGGACCAGGGGCTATACGTCCACGCGGCGAAACATTAAAGCCTGGTTGACCTTGTGTATTCCATTGTTGGTTAGGTATGCTAACCGGCTGGTTTTGATGTTGTTGTTGTGAAATACCTCTATTGTTACTAAAGTGTTGTTCCTGTTGCTGAAAATTTTGACGGTATTGATAATTAGAATTTTGCCTGTTATTAAAGTTTTGGTAGTTGTTGTTCCTAAAGCGTCTGTTATCTTTCCGATTGAAATTACGTCCCTGATCATAATTGCTGTACGTTTGTTGACCTTGGTTATTATACGAAAGGTTTTTGTTTACAAAAGAATAATCAGATTGTTGTACTTCCAAGAGCTGTAACAAATCTCTGAATGCTGAAATGTTTTCTTTTTGCTGGCCCGTTAGAAGTGACACTCGTAATGACCGTGGTAATTTAGAGATGCATAATTGTATAAGTGCGGATTCACTGTACGGTTCACTCAGGTATTGGTTTTGTTGTACCATTTGCTCAAAAAATTGCGTCACACTGGGAAAATTTGAGTTCTCGTAATTTGGCAAACTAATTAACTGATCTTTAATTCCGCGCTGTGTCGTCTTCGACCAGTACGCTGACAGAAAAGCATTCTGAAATTCCTCTACCGAGTAACACTGTCTCGCGATCGGTCTCATACGAGTTGCCGGTTCGCCTTCCAAAAAACTGCAAATAAATTCAAGTTTGTGTGTTACAGGCCAAGTCGGTGGAAGAGCAAAGATAATTGTTGAATCCAATCCAATGGGTGAATCTGCGTTCTATCGTTTTTGAAAACCTTAAACTTTCTCACTGACAGAAAATGTTTGTAGTCGAAATTATCATCTCTGTGTGATGGAACAGGTTCAGGATCGTAAGAGAATCTATTGAACTGTGGTTGATCGGAATCTAAGTCCCGTACTCTCTGTAGATTACCCAAATTATACGCACTGCGTGAGTCTGACTCATGTTCATAAAGTGGCGTCTGTTGTGGCATGTTATTAACTGAAATGTTTTTCATCTCTGTTACTTCTTGTTGTAAATTTGATAACTTCCTACGTAACGTGTTGTTAGATGAATCGATCTCATTAATTGTCTGCTGTAAATTTTGAAATTCAGGTGTTTGGATAAATGAAACCGGTGCAGTATCGTCTGATTTATTGTCATTAGTATTTTCGATAACATCAATACGACTGGCCAATTCATCATATTTTTCAGTCAGTATTTTAACCTGATCATCGGTTTTAGAATCAGACGCATTAATCTGTTTTTGCAACTTACGCGTAGTTTCGCTCAGTTTTTTAACATCAGCTTTGATGACATCGCAATCCTGTGTTAGATCTAATTGTTCGAATCTGTCTGTCACCGTTTGAATATTTACTGTGTGTGTATCTGTTTTTGATTTAAGGTCAGAAATTTCATCCCGTAATTCCGCGTTCAATTGTTCTATGGTATTAATTTTGTCGGACACTGTATTAATATTATTGTCTACATAACTCTTCGCTTTCGCGAACATTTTACGTTTGTCTTCTTGTCTTTGTGCAGTGATTGTTTCCATGACTTGTCGTTTTGCTTTGTTTTGATCTTGAATAAATTTGCGGAAACGCGTATCACTGTTCTGTATGTGCTGATTAAAGCGCTCGTTAATCTGAGTGTTCTGCTGTTCGAATTTCGCGTCTATCTTTGCGTCCATAGTGCGCGAAAGTTCTACCGTCATTGCTCTAAACTCGTCCCGTAATTGTGCAGCTTTTTCAGAACATTGTTTAGCGACTGTACTAATTTCCACTCTAAGTGTTTCTGTTGCGGCTGTTTGCATTTCTCTTAATTCTTGCGCAACATATTTAATTTCTTCGCTATTTTTTTGTGAACAAGCTTCAATTTCCACGCGCAACTGTTCCTTAGTGTCATGGCACTGCGCGGCAACGTCTCTAATTTGTTCACTAAGTTTGTCTTGTTTTTTGTCATTATTGTCAAGTTTTTCATTTAAATGTTTGGAATCATTATCCTGTTTTTCAGCCATTTGTCGTAAAAATGCCATAACCTGATCCCACCCAAAAGTAGCTGTTGCATTCTCAGTACTGTGTGGTGGTATATGTGCAGTTGTCGCGCTTTGTGTGACCATTTGGTCATTTTGCAACTTACAAAAAGGACTATCAGTCGGACCTACACTGTCACTCACTATTTCAGAATTAAATAAATCCGTCGTACTTTGTGTATCCTGTTCATTTTCATTAGACAAATTTGTCTGTACGTTACTTGAGTTTTCCAAATCGGCTGTGTTAAGCTCGGCAGCGCTCATTACTATAGACCGCTCCGCGTCATCAATTGTCGTCAAGTTAACAGACGAGACAATTGAGTTCGTTTGTTCATCATTAAGGTAAAAGTCATCATTAGTGGTTGGAATGCACTGATTGTTAGTGAACGCAAGATTGTCATCATTACACTGCGTATCACAATTACTATCGGTCACGTTGTTTAAGTCGGTAATTTCATTCACAATACTTCGCGATACACTATTCACAGTCTTTCGCGGCATTTTTGCAATAGTCACAATTATTCACAAAACAAATAAGCACAATGCAAAAGCAACACACAAATACAACAGAGCGACGAATTGCCGTTGACCTGTAGAAAGAAAGTCACAAGTTAATAAAAGCGTTGCGCCAAATCCTAATTATATCTAAGCAAATAAGAGCAGATATGTGACTGTTTTTCAAAAGACTCTCAACGAAATTCGATCCTGGACTGGGTGTCGCCAAGTGTAACCTCCCCACAAAAATTTTAAAAGTAATGAACAATATTATTTATGGATGCTAATGGACATTGCGCTAAGCGTAACCTGCCCACAATGAAATGTACTGACAATGGGAACAAAAATGTGAAATTCGCAATCTGACTCAAATATAAATTCTTCACGAGAAAATTAAAGTCCATTCAGTGATAAGAAAATTCAATTAAACCGAAATATCGGTCTTTGGCCCTGTGTAAAACAATCAGAATTAAAGTCTTACCTCAGAATAAATGGATGTCACATTTCTGCTCTTGTTGTTGCGCACCGCTTGGAGGAACTGCATTGCAAATAATAATATTCTCTTTTTTTTTGTGATTCTAGTGAAATTTTTCTTCAAAAGAAGTGGAATGAAATGGGAAGTGCAACGAGATCTTTAGTTCAATAAAAAATTAAATTTTTGAAAAAATGCTTTTGAAATAAAAATTATTATTGGGGAACTTGTTGGAGAATAATTACAATTTTTCATTATCTAATAATTATATTAATTAACAGTATACCTTATTCACCATCTTGACCAGTGTTGCCGACCGCCTACATCACACAACCGCACTGGGCTGCTACTACTGACCGACCGCTCTGCATGACGACTATTAGCGTACTGCACGCGACTACTACTGACAGAGTACTGCCCTCAACTAGACAGAGCTACAGACTCGCAACGACTACTACTGACAGACTCGCAACGACTACTGACCGACTGAGAACCGCTCGCAACACTCGCGCGGTCAAGCGCAAACTCTCTGGTCACAGATGCTACAATGCCTCGCCATCGCTGCTATGTTACATACGTGTTTCACAGTGTGTCACGTGAAATAAGTGCAAGTTGGGTTTCACATGATCAGTGTTTTCAGAGTCGATGCTGGCGAGAATGGGAGAGGTATCTCTGTTCGAGATATCTCGTTATGTTTGAGTTTATAGTACGTTCTAAGATTCTAAGCAGATCGATGTTAATGATAATGGACAGAAGTTTTGTGAATTACTTCTACTACCCTTCTCGTAAACGGATGTGATACGTGATTTCCTCCGGCTAATGAAGACGATTTTTTTGTTCGAAACACATACGATAAGTTGTAGGTAGATGAAAGCCTAACTCTGCCGCAAATTCACTATAGAATCTGAGAGGTGTTCCATAGAAATTTATTCAGTTGTAACGATTTCAGCTGTTTCTTAGCACATTAACTCTGACATTCACTTCATATATCTTTTCAATGTTGCGAGGATTCATAATGTTTCTTTCCAGCTGGGAGATAGTTGTTTACGTAGAGCATATTTAAAGTAGTTGTACTGGAACAGGGATATTTCTAATTAAATCTCCATTTCCCCATCTATTCGCAAAATTTCTCGTAAACATTTCCACCGTTATTGAAGGAATTCATAATATTTTCCAAATGTGTACCTATGAATAACGAAGCGTGGGTCACAAGATTTTTTTTTTTTTTTTTTTTGAGGTATTATTTGGTTTCGTACCGTCTTTCATTTCTCGCTACAATAAGATTAGTAACGACTATGAGCCAGTAGAAGTACTGTATATGCAGTAAGGATTAAATGTATTCGATCACTATTTTTACTTTGGAGGTTAATCGGAGATATATGAACGTGCTGACAAGTACACAGATGAATATTTCTGATTCTGAGGAGTTCATTCCTTGGGCGAAGTGTAAAACATGGATACTAGATACACTGCTCCAAATGAAGAAACATCGTAAATAACTATTCACTTATTTTTGAAGTATTCATACATGGCCGGCCGCGGTGGCCGAGCGGTTCTAGGCGCTTCAGTCCGGAACCGCGCGACTGCTACGGTCTCAGGTTCGAATCCTGCCTTGGGCATGGACGTGTGTGATGTCCTTAGGTTAGTTAGGTTTAAGTAGTTCTAAGTTCTAGGGGACTGATGACCTCAGAAGTTAAGTCCCATAGTGCTCAAAGCCATTTGAACCTTATTTGATCTTAAGTCCTCCAAAGCTCTCTTAAATTGTAATACTGGGTTCCCTACCTATTCTTAATTGACTGCTATTTCTTCTTCTGTCAGATTGGAGGCCTTCAATATGCTCTTTCCATCTATCTGCTCTCTCCCCTGCATTTAACAGTAGAATTCTCGTTGCACTCTTAAAGATGCCACTGTTGCTTTTAATTTCACCGAAGGTTGTTATGACTATTCTGTATGCCGAGTCAGTCATAACAATAATATATTTTGCAATTTCTTCATTCAGCTATTTCGCCTTAGCTTGGTTGGTTGGTTGTTTTGGGGGGAAGGAGACCAGACAGCGTGGTCATCGGTCTCATCGGATTAGGGAAAGATGGGGAAGGAAGTCGGCCGTGCCCTTTCAGAGGAACCATCCCGGCATTTGCCTGGAGTGATTTAGGGAAATCACGGAAAACCTAAATCAGGATGGCCGGACGCGGGATTGAACCGTCGTCCTCCCGAATGCGAGTCCAGTGTCCAACCACTGCGCCACCTCGCTCGGTTCGCCTTAGCTATCCTGCACTTATTATTTATTTCATTCCTAAGTGACTTGCATTTTTTAATTACTCTGATCATTTTTATACTCTCCTCTTTCATCGATCAGCCAAAGTATTTCTTCTGTTACCCATGGTTTCTTCGCAGCTACATTCTTCGTACCTATGTTTTTCCTTTCAGCATCTCTGATTGTCCTTTTTAGAGGATCGAGAAAGGAGGAAATGGAAGTGATACACAAAGTACGCTCCACTACACATCATAAGACCTCTTGCGGTATGTAGATGTAGACATAGCACTGTGGGAGAGCACTTTCCCGCAAAAAGGAAAGCTTCCGAGTTCGAGTCTATGTCCGGCAAACAGTCATAATCCACCAGGAAGTTTCGTAGGTGTAGAAGCTTATGACTACTTGAGAATGACTGTCTTGTCGCCCAGTCCCCAGTCGGTCGCACTTAGCGGTGATTCTGTATAAAGGAAAGATGAAATGTGCTTAAAAAATGGATATGCTTAAAATGCAAACTAATCTTTCGCTGAAAGCATAGAAATAACGCATTTGCCTTTTGCAATCCAGATAACATTAAAAAGAGAACACAAGACCTTCGAGATATGTTATAGACATGCACCTTTCAGATGGAAAGAATCTGGATAACTCACCTCTATAATAATGCTGTATCGCCGTTCTGGAGACGAACTCGCAGAATAGGAGAATAAAATTTTTACTGTCAATGATAATAGAAAATCGTAGAGTCGTAGCATATTACAAATATTACAAACTATAATACATTTTCACAAGATACTGCAATTTCTTGTTTGTTTGTACAGATAACGGATACGTTTGTATCTGAGAAGTACGCTCACCGTCGTTATTGTATATCATTTAAGGTTATATTTATTTTCATATGAGTCTGTTTATTAATTCCATATTCGGTCGCAAAAATAACTTTATTTTGTTTGCTAGCACTTCTAAACCTGTGCAGACATCATGATGATTTTTGCTCTTACAACGAGACAAATGTCTCTGTTTTTTGTATCTGGATTTAGAAATCAATAGGATGTATGCGAAAATATTAGTGCATTAATGAAACATTTCTTATCAATGTGGTAACAAAGGGAATGGTACAATGTAACTTAGTTGTAAATCACTGCACTTAAAGAACTCTACACAATAATTTCAGTCCAGTAAACCAAAGATCAAATTTTTGCATAAGAAGTTACTGCTTGTTCAATTTAAGGGTACAAACTTTCATATGATTCTAAATTGTTAAGCACACATTTCTGTTAATTTCAGAGAATGAATAGGACCTTATGGTGTACGATATTTAGTAAGTGCAGTAATAAATTAACATTTCAGACTCTGACGTGAACTTTTGTTCGTACATTACTGTCGGACTCTGCTTTGTCCCCGTACAACAACAAAAAAGGAGACAGATTTTGCCTAATAACGCTCTTAATACGCCAGGAAACAGAGAGAAATGTCCAATGATGCTACAAAATTGTGCTCAGTGCCGTCATCCTGAATAAATGCGGAATTTCCGTAATTGAGGTTCTAAAACATCATATTATATCGAGAGTAAAACTCTGCTAATTAAAGGAGCAAAGTAAATGTATTGAAGCGAGTCAAATAAGGAAAGAGGGAAGAAAGGAGAATGCAGCCAAAATACGCATCTAAAGTTATTTAAAAGGTTGCAACATACAGCAGCGTTTTTATGTATCTCTACAGAACTAAAAAGGCAACGTGGATTGAAACTCGTTAGTAGATACAAGGGAAAGTGGAAAGATCTCTTTAGAACTGAAAGGGCAACATGCATTGAAACTCGTTAGCAGACACAAGGGAAAATGGAAAGATCACATCAAATAGGCTGGTAACATAAACAGAAGGAAGCGATATCGGTCTTTGCAAAGGCGGACGCACTCCTGGTAGAAAAATACAGAGTGGTAATAACTAAACTTTTGCTGTTTGAGAGGGCCCCCACGAAAAACAAGTAACCGTAGGACAATGAAACTCTGTGGAGACATTTATAAGGACATGCGAAATAGAAATAACGAATAAACCATTGAAAGAAACACATTTTAATTTCCGCATGAGAGGGTAACATTTGTTAACTGCGTACCACTTTACATTCCACGTTACAAACGTAGCTCAATGTGACGACCATCTGTGGCCACGACAGCCTGGAGCCGCACTGGAAATACCATATCACAGTTGTTCGCAGCACTTTTCGGTGAACCATGGAATGTTCAGATGTCGTGAAACAGCCCACCCACTGCTTGAAGATCGCACATTGCGTCCAGTACTCTCAGCCACGGCAATAACAACTTTTGCAAAAATTAGTGGCGCAACTGGCCGTCGGCCTCTCCCAGGAGCAGTTCCCAAATCCCCAATTACTTCTAACTACCGAACAAGTTCTTCAACCCCGATGCAGAAAGAAGACCTCTCCGTATTCCTTTAATACGTCAATACTAGCGAGGAAAAGCAGCACTATTTCTATTGTTTGGATAAAACAGCTTTACGAGTAGCACTATTGCTCCTGTTTTGATAATACAGCCTTGCTCACCCTGTCCAGACCAGTGTTGACTGTCTACAACTGTAACGTAATGCCTGTGTTTAAACCCTACATCACCGTACCAGTACCGGCGCCTAACGGCAAATCATGACACTAACACTACTAACAACGCAAATTCTGCAGCGCGCAGTCTTGAACATCATTACTGTACATGCCGGCCGCGGTGGTCTAGCGGTTCTAGGCGCTCAGTCCGGAATCGCGCGACTGCTACGGTCGCAGGTTCGAATTCTGCCTCGGGCGTGGATGTGTGTGATGTCCTTAGGTTAGTTAGGTTTAAGTAGTTCTAAGTTCTAGGGGACTGATGACCACAGATGTTAAGTCCCATAGTGCTCAGAGCCATTTGAACTATTACTGTAAATGTCGGGCACTAATAAACCCTCGAGCTGTATTTAGTCCTTTATTTTTTAAAGAACTCCCGAGTTCATGGCACTAAAAGTCACTTATAGCTAGAACAACGAATGTTTGGAACAAAGTTGCGAGCTTTTTTTAGTTATATGTTCACCTGAAGACGTGGCTTTTAGCTGCATGAAAACGATAGTGATCTAAAAAACAATGGACTAAATTCAGCTGAAGCGGTTTATTAATACCCAGGATCTTTATTCATAGCTATGTATGCCCTACCTACAAGGTTATCTGCATTCTAATAAAGTTCGGTACCCATATGGTCAAGAGTTCCTCGCCGTTTGGTTTCGGTGGTGCTGGTGGTGGTGGTGGTGTTAGCGGCACCGGCGGCTTCGGCGGTGGTGGTGGTGGTGACGATTGTATTCAAGTGAGAATTAATTCATAAGCAATTTTATTTGCAGTAGTTTCCCTTGAGTGTGAACACACCATGCGGGACCTAATCTGGCATGATTAGGACGTTTTCTATTTTAATCAGGGGAAAGCCTTATGTGACGCAAATACGATCAGTCATAACTTGGGAGAAACAGCGATTCCACTTTCATTTCAACACGCCGCTATATGACAAACCGAGGCACGCGGCCCCGCGGCTCAGCCCTGCCTTCTCATACTCTCAGTAAGCCGCCTCCAGAAGTCATTATGAATCTTACACCTCAACCACTACGTGCGTGATAAAGGTTTGCGTATTTAACTTTTTTTTGACCCATCAGTCCTGTGATTGCTTCGATGCAGCTCGCACGAATTCCTCTACAGGGCCAACCTTTTGCTTTCAGAGTAGCACTTGCAACTTACGTCCTCAATGATTTGCCGGTTGTACTCCAGTCTCTGTCTATCTCTTCATATTTTGTCCTCTACACTCCCCCTAGTTCCACGGAAGTTATTTCCTGATGTCTTGACACATGTGCTATCATCCTGTCCCTTCTCGTTTTCAGTGTTCCATATATTCCTATCCTCGCCGATTCTGCCGAGAACCACCTCATTTCTACTCTTATAAGTCGATATAATTTTCAACATTCTTCCGTAGCTCCCCATCTGAAACGCTGCGATTCTCTCCTGTTCCGGTTTTCCCACAGTCTATGACTCACTACGTACAATTCTGTGCTCAAAACGTACATTCTCAGAAACTTCTTCCTCAGATTAAGGCCTATGTTTGATAGCACTAGACTTCTCTTGGCCAGGAATGCCATTTTTGCCGTGCTAGTCTGCTTTTTATGTCCTCCTTGCTCCGTCCGTCATGCTAGGAAGCAGAATTCCTAAAATTTTGTCCATTTCGTGATCACTAATTCTGATGTTAAGTTTCTCTTTGTTCTCATTTCTGCTACTCCTCATTACTTTCGTCTTTCTTCGATTTACTCCCAGTTCATATTCTTTACTCATTCAACGCATCCTGTAATTCTTCTTCACTTTAACTGAGGATAGCAACGTCATCAACGAATCTTTTCATTGATATCCTTTCACCATGGATTTTAATCCCAATCCTGAACCTTTCTTTTATATCCACCATTGCTTCTTCGATGTATAGATTGAACAGTAGGGGTGAATTACTACAGCCCTGTCTTATACCCTCTTTTAATCCGAGCATTTCGTTCTTCGTCTCCCACTCTTATTGCCCCACTTTGCTCTTGTACGTATTGTATATTACCCGCCTTTCCCTATAGCGTACCCCTATTTTTCTCAGAATTTCGAATACCTTGCACGATTTTACATTGTAGAAGGCTTTCTCTTTGTCGTATCTCGATTTTCCTTCAGTGTCGCTTTCATGATCAGTCGCAACGTTAGAACTGCCTCTCTGATTTCTTTACATTTTCTAAAGCCAAAATGATCGTCATCTAACAGAGTCTCATTTTTCTTTTCCATTCATCTATATAATATTCTTGTCAGCAACGTGGATGCATGAGCTGTTAAGCTGATTCTGCGATAATTCTCGCACTTTCCGGCTCTTTCAATCTTAGGAATTGTGTGGATGATATTTTTCCGAAAGTCTGATGGCATATCGCCAGCGTCATAGCTTCTACACACCAACATGGAAGCAGTTTGTTGCCGCTTCTTCCCATGATTTCAGAAAATCTGATGGAATGTTATGCATCCCTTCTGTATTATTTGATCTTAAGTCATCCAGTGCTGTTTTGAATCGTGATTTTAATACTGGATCTACTATTGCTTCTACATCGACTCCTGTTTCTTCTTCCACCACGTCATCAAACAAGGCCCCCGCCTCACAGAGGCCTTCAATGTATTCTTTCCACCTATCCCCTCTCTCTCTTCTCTTTCTAACAGAGGAATTCCCAGTACGCTCTTAATGTTGCCGTCCACGCTTTTCATTTCACCAGATGGCGCTTGACTATCTATATGCTGAGTCAGTCTTTCCGACAATCATTTCTTTTTCGATTTTTTCACATTTTTCATGCAGCCATTTAGCCTCAGCTTCCCCGTACTTTCTATTTATTTCATTCCCGGTGACTTGCACTTCCGTATTCCTTAATTTTCCTGAACATTTTTGTACCTCCTTCTTTCGTCGATCATCTGAAGTATTTCCTCTGCTACCTTCCTTGTAACTTTTTTTTTTCTTTCCAACTTCTATGGTTGCCTTTTTTATAGATATCCATTTCTCTTCAACTGAACTGCCTGTTGAGCTATCCATTATGGCAGTATCTATAGTATCAGAGAACTTCAAGTGTGTCTCTTCATTCCTTAGTACTTCCGTGTGCCATTTCTTTCCACATTGATTCTTCCTTACTAGTCAGACTTCTGCCTACTCTTCATCACTACTAAATTTTGATCTGAGTCTATAGCTGCTCCTGAGTACACCTTTCAATCCAGTATCTGATTTCGGAATCTCTGCCTGACTATGACATAATTTAATTGAAATCTAGAGTTAAAAAATCCTTTAAGAAAGCGAGGAGAGTTTTTACTATGGAAAGAGCAGATAAATTCTTGTACCGTTTAAGACTTTCCCGACGTAGTCCCTACTTCACTGATTTACGGGCGTCGTGTCGGATAAAGTTGTGGAAGCCTCACAATGTATAGAGGAGACAGCTGCTCGTCATCTTCAGGTGCTTACTGACGTGCTGTTGCAGTGGCTCTGCAATATATATGCTGACTCGCTAGAAAAGAGCAGACGCCAAGGGTTCTACATCTACATCTTCATATATACTCCACTAAGCACCAAGCGGAGTGTGGCGGAGGGCACAATTCGCGCCCCCTCTGTTCCACTCGCGGATCGCACGAGGGAAAAACGACTCTTTGAACGCCTCAGTACGAGCTCTAATTTCCCTTATCTTTGAATGGTGATCATTGCGGGAACTGAAATTTGGTGGTAATAATATATGCTCAACATCCTCGGCGAAGACCGGATTTCGGAATTTACTGAGCAGCCCCTTCCGTTTAGCGCGTCGCCTGTCTGCAAGTGTATATATTGGCGAACCATTGTAGTAACGCGTCCGTAAGCACCCGAAGATGCTACAGCTTTCATAACATTACCCGAAGCGACGCCCGTGAACCAATGAAGCAGATAAATTCTTCTTAGCACCCTACTTAAAAAATGGACGTCATTTAGTTCCATTATGATTGACGTAAAGGAATTACGGACAAAGTATAAGCTAACTGTAAATCGTCCTGTGGAGAAGTATGTGCTGAGTAAGTGGATCGAGGACGGAAAAGAACCGAGGCAGTTTAATGACAAAATTCTGAAAACGCCGACGCAACTGTTGTTTCACTCCCGGTTCGAAAAAGAATGCAGAAGTGTCGACAGGCAATAGTTAGCATATATTCATGCGTCTGTAAAAATATCAAAAAAATGGTTCAAATGGCTCTGAGCACTATGGGACTTAACATCTATGGTCATCAGTCCCCTAAAACTTAGAACTACTTAAACCTAACGAACCTAAGGACAGCACATAACACCCAGTCATCACGAGGCAGAGAAAATCCCTGACCCCGCCGGGAATCGAGCCCGGGAACCCGGGCGTGGGAAGCGAGAACGCTACCGCACGACCACGAGCTGCGGACTGTAAAAATATCGATATGCAACTACTTCCACCGTCATACTTAGCGCAAGGTATTGCCGAGAATCTTAAAAATTCAAGTCTAACGTAAAATCACTAAGTAGGTCGAAGACTTCTTCTCAGATCCGTCTAGTGTTGTAAAGGCAAGCAGAAAAAAGAAAGCCAAAGTTTTTAAATTTCGCGTATAAAAGTCATTCACGAAGGTACATCGCACCGCCAAACCTTCGTTTCACCGTCGCGTATACACCCGCATAGAGAACATGCCAGTGATCATCCCCGGCGTTGAAAAATAGCTGAAAAAGTTGAAAACTTATAAGCCACCAGGCACGGATGGAATGCCAGTCCGGTTTTACGGAGAGTGATCCATATTGACATTGGCCCCATACCTATCTTGCATTTGTCGTGGATCTGTCACCAAGTGAAAAGTCACAAGCGACTGGAAAAAAGAGCAGGTGACACCCCTGTATAAGATGAGTAAAAGAACGGACCCGCAAAATTACGGAACGACATCCTCAACGTTGGTTTGCTGCAGAATTCTTGACCATATTCTAAATTTCTTTGAGATAAAGAAGCTTCTATCCACAAATCAATGCCAACTGAGAAAACGCATCGTTCGTGCTAATAACTTGTGAACCATGGATGATGGGTAACAAGCACATACCAATTCCGAGATTTCCAGAAAGCGTTTGACGCAGTACCACACTGGAGACTGCTCACAAGGGCCCAAACATTCGGATTACGGTTGCAGATATTTGAGTGGCTCGGAGAGATAGTTATAGAACCCACTACGTTGTCCTGCACAGCAGAGCTTCCGTCAGCAGTACCCCATTAAACTGTGACAAGACCGCTCTTGTATCACGCAGTGGTGTGCTGCCTGACAAAGTCACGTTGATTAAATATCTAGGTGTGACGTTGCAAAGGGACATTAAATGAGGATATAGGGGAGGCGAGTGATCGAATTCGGTTTATTGGAAAAACTCTAGAAAATTGTAGCTCATTTACATTCGAGACACAGTACAGAACCCTTTTGTGACCCTTTCTTGCATACTGTTCGAACGTGTGTGATCCCCACCAGATCGGAGTAAAGGAAGAAATCAAAACAATTCAGAGCGTGCTGCTATATTTGTTATAGGTAGGTTCGATTAACACTCTAGTATTACGGAGTACTCTGTGAACTCAGTAAGGAATAGCTGGATGGGAGTAGTCCTTTTCGGGATTCACTTGAAATTTAGAGAACTGGTATTTGTGACAAACTGCAGAACGACTCTACTGCCTCCAATATATACAACATACCTCAAGCATCGAAAAGACAGAAGAAATCAGGGCTAGTACGGAAGTAACTAACAGTCGTTTTGCCTTCGCTCCACTTGTGAGTAGAGCAGGAAAGGGAATGAGTAACTGTGGTGCAGGGTACCCTCCACCATGCACTGTGTAACTGCTTGCGGAATATGTACGTAGATGTAGATGCAGATGCAGATATAAAAGTCACTGGTTTTCTAGCAGTCCATCGACCAGGCTAATGTGTCTTCAGACGTGTAGTCAATAAGTTGACACAGCCGCCTAGTTTTAACCATTTTAACAATTGTTTTGCTAGAGAAACACCTTCGAGAAACTGTGTTAGCTTTTAATGGAGAAATTAAATATCAGTCACCATTTAATTGTTCAACAAAAAAGTAAGGTCTGATAAGTGTATCATGGATGAATCCACACCAGGTATTTGTACTCCAGACGTAGTGGTTCTCTTGATGACGTAACCAACGAACGTTTTCTTCTAACCAAAAGTGAGCAATATGTGTATTTACCTCACCACTACGTTTAAAAGTATCCTTACCAGACAAGAGAATGACAGTTGTGAAGTTCAGATTTGTATTCAGAAACCAGGCAAAAAAGGTTATTCATCTTCACTTAATGCCTGATGAACACGAAAGTGATGCGGACATAAACAATTTCAAGTAGAATTCTCCGTACGGTGCTTGCATATCATTCCGGAATCCAGTGCTATTCTTCATGTAAGAAGATGTGCAGTTTTCTATTGTCTCTACCACATTTTCTTTTTAGCTACGATTGTGGTTCGGTTGCGCGTAGCAAATATAGAGAAGTCGGTGTCCTAATCATGTCCTGACAGGCGTTGACAATGTTGGTATCTCTCTATATAAAGTGGCTCTGTTTGTAGGTAATTCCGTTGACCTTACACTACAGTGAGTGTATCAAATGCTGCTTCGGTGGAACGTTCCATTACTGAAGAAATAACATAAACTGCAACAACTGCAGAAACCTTGGAGATTATATTGCTTAAATGCACAAGCAGTTAGGAATTACAAATTACACTTTTTAGAGTCAACAGAGGTAAATTTCATTTCAAAAATGAAGGGAAGTTTTACTATCTTCCGCCCGAAAATAGCATGTTCTTTGAGAATTTTTTTCTCGGGATGTGTGATAGATATCAATGTCAAATTTGGTCAAATTATTTATTGATATCTTTTCTACAAACTGGATTTTTTTCGACCAGAAATGTCGAAGAGCAAAGGCGGAAGTGCCGTCGGAACGAAACAAAATTTCGATGTAGACCTTCACGAGCGGTATGTCACAGGTAAGCCGGATCGTCTGAAATCAAAACTGAGTTGACGTTAGGGAAGTATATAAGATTCTTTAGGAGTTGTACCTCGCTTAAGTTATTTGGACCATGGGAAAAAAATGGCGGCCATTTCAAAAAAAATACTGTTTTTTCATCGGTTTTTCGACTTCGTCAGCCAAGTAAAAATATTTGTAGTTGATGGATAGGAATAAAGGTGATACAACTCCTACACAATTTACTTAGCTTCGTTGGAAACAAAGAACCATGCCAATCGGTTCAACGTACGTTCAGTCTGCTATTACGAGTCCATAAACTAGTCCTTCCTCTTCCTCATAGAGGGCGTTCTGCTGGAGCGCCGCTCGTACGGCCGGTGACAAGCGACTTCGGCCCCCTTGAATCCGGTGGTCGTCCGAATGCTTGGCGAACTGCGTTGAATGGAGTCCCATGGTGACTTCCATCGCTGTCATGGTCTTCAGAATTGCTGAATACCCTTTGCTGAAGCTGCTCTCTGCCGGAAAGTCGCAATCTCTACGGTCTTAGCACCAGAATGCAAATGCTTGGTGGCTAACTTCCAAGCACACGCGTTCAAACTTTCATTTGAATTTTGTGTGTTTCCTCTCAAGCACCGGTACAGTAACTCGTCCTCCGAAAGAAAAGAACTGGTGCGTGAAAAAGGCCGATTTCAGGCAGGTGTATTTTTTTGTTCAACCGCGAATAACAAATATTTCCGTTCCGTATTCGGAAAAACCGTTTCTGGGGTGGATTCTAAACACTTTTATGGAACCAAAAGGCAATTTCAAAAAAATAGTAAATCTCCCTTAAGGACGAAAGTAACTTTCAAAAATTAAGGACGAAAGTAACTTTCTCCTTTCTCATGATGTGTTACTTCCAAGTAACATAGCCTGATGAAACTTGGTACCCATACATTCAAAAAAACTCCTACAGTGTAGCACAGAAGTGAAAGAAATACGCAACAAAACTAATATAAACGACACCGTTATTAGAAAACAATAATTACACCGGTCACCGTGATCTGTGATAATCCCATGGACGTTACAAAAGGCACATGCTTCTTAATACCGCGTGTGAACACCATGGACGGTAGTGCATGCTCTGCAAGGAGCTCCCATACTGGGCGCAAGATGGGTAGGAGGTTCTTGCGGTAGGGTGTTCTGTTCCCCCATGAGCGCGGTTAACGGCAGCTGGATCGTGATTGGTGCACGTAGACGTGGTGAAGTAAGTGACTCCCATGCACCCCGCTTGTGCCCTATGGGATTTAAGTCGGGGAAAGGTGCAGGCAACCTAATTTGCCCAATATCCTCTCGTTTAAAGAGATCCTCCACCTACACTGTTCCATATATGAAGATGGTATCTGTTCTTTCGGATATGACCGAAAGAACAGATACCATCTTCATATAGTTAAGGCTAACTGGCCATTGACCTCCTTCTGTGCGGATGCACACGCATTGCCCGAACTCTTACGGGGCTCAGTAAGATTGTCAGCCACGAGTTATGAGTGTAATGGGCAGGGGCACTACGAATGTAGTGTGTGGACATTAATGGAATGTGAGTCTCACGGGGAGCGTGCAAGGGATAAATTCCTGCAGTCGCACTGTCCTCTGTGCCCTCGGTGTCTCAGATGGATAGAGCGTCTGCCATATAAGCAGGAGATCCCGGGTTCGAGTTCCGGTCGGGGCACACATTTTCAACTGTCCCCGTTTATGTATATCAACGCCTGTCGGCAGCTTAGGGTCTTGATTTAATTATCACTTCATGGAGTGTTCCATGTGATCGCACATTGTCATACGTGAAAATGAAGTTGCATTACGTGTTCGCACTTATCGCAGTATAATACTCCCAGGAACACTGTCGAACATGATAGTTTTGGTGGTCCAGGTGTTATAGGGTAGGGAGGCATACTGTAATGTTGCATGGGTGTACCCTTCTTCCAGATCTTTAAAGGCGGTACAGTCACCGGTCAACGTTATTCTGACACTGTACTCTTCCCGCATGTGCGTCTTTTTCAGGTTACATTCGGCCCTGACTTCATTTTTATAGATGACGATGGGCGACGGCATCGAATAGCGCAAGGTGGAGCAGCTCTTGAAACGAGAGAATATTCGGATAATGGACTGGCTTGTTTATTCCCCCGGCTTAAATCGCATCGACCACATGTGGAATGCGTTGTGGAAACGTACAGTAGCATGTCCACATGCACCTACGGCCAACCAGTAGTATTTGTCAACTGCGCTGGTGGGGGAAACGAACGTCCTATCATAGAAACTCCTTACCAAACTTGTGGCCAACATGGGGCACTTTCGAGAGCACGCATTACTCTCCGTGGTGATCACACATCCCGTTAAGAACGATGTTCCGCCTTTTGTAACATCCAGGAGAACCATCATGAATCGTGGTGACTTGACTGTAATTACTGTCTTCGAGTGAGAGCGTCATTTCTATTCGTCTCATTGGATATTTCGTTCAATTACCTTTTTGTGTTAAACTGCAGCAGTTATTTCTATGTATGGTACAAATTCCATCGAGCTATGGTACTTGACAGTAACACGTAACATGAAAGTTACTTTTATCTCTAAATTTTGCGCCTCAGTGTGTACCATGCGTATTTCCCTACAGCTTGTTTTATTCCCTTGAAAATTTTGATCTTTCGTCATTTTACATTGTCAAGATCCTTTTCTAAGTCGACAAATCTTATGAAAGTGTCTTGATTTTTCTTTTGCTTCCATTATTAATCGCAATGTGAGAACTGCTTTCTTAAGGAAAATCTATCTAATAAATCCCAATTTTTTTCTTTCTTAAAATTCATAGGCGACGAATACGACGTTTTTACTACGTACGATCCGCTTTTAGGGAATCATTCCGTAGTTCATGTACAGCGATCTAGAGAGATCAAGAAATTTATAGACGAGAATGAAAAACGGTTCAAATGGCTCTGAGCACTATGGGACTTAACTTCTGAGGTCATCAGTCCCCTAGAACTTAGAACTACTTAAACCTAACTAATCTAAGGACATCACACACACCCATGCAGGATTCGAACCTGCGATCGCAGCGGTCGCGCAGTTCCAGACTGTAGCGCCTAGAACCGCTCGGCCACCCCGGCCAGCAGACGAGAATAACCTGGAATTTAGAACCTTGGGAGTCCGCAGAATAAGTCCTGTATTTTAATATCGCTCGTGGTGATATTCGTCTCGAACTTCAAACTGTTACTTACGGCGTTGTTACTGCCGTTTCTTTCGCAATGAACATTCCGCCATATTAAAATCTGCATAAGCGTTAGCGCGTGTCGTACCTTAGACAGAGGCTTGCGCTACGACATATGGATAGATTTCACGAACTCTGCGATTATTTGCAAACGTGTTGCATCACTTGAAACCACTGCATTGCTGGACGCAACGTGCCGATTCCGCTCGCGGCCTGTGGGCCGATCAAAGCGTGAGCGTCCGGCATCTCACACAATGGCTGACTGCAGGAACCGTCACTCCTTCATAACCCACCGCGTGCAGACGCTCAATTGCCAGGAACGACGCATTGTGTGGGAAGGCGAGCAGCAACAATGAGGGCGGCACTGCGGGTGTGCCTCCAGCCAGCGGCCACTGACTCCGCTGACGTCATGCGGCCGAGCCCACGGCGGGTCCATCCGCGGGCTGCGCGCCTCGCGAACCGGACGTAGCAGAATTTATACTCCCCAACAGCGACAGGAACAAGGAAAAACGAGTAGAGGTGCCGCGCATAGTCGAAGTGATTCGGGAAAAGTGAACGACCGACACAAGCTCCATCGCAAAAGTCTAACGGCAAATGCTTTCCAAAGCTTCGTGTCGTAGCATCCGATACTGCACATGTTTCACCACTAGTGTCTGATTACCTACCGGTAAATTAACTGTAGGCGTAGTTTTTCTTGTGAGTTACGATGGTGTGCATTTCAAACACTGGAAGGGGCCAAAGCGAAGGCCAAAACTGCAACAGCTCGTAGGGCTCCGTTTTCTGTCGAGTTAGAGGCAGAGCCATAAGCTCCAACTGGAATTTCGAAATTCAGCGAATTTCTGCTTCACATACTATTGGTGTAGTGTCCTTTGATATGCTAAACTTTTCAATTAGAAGAGCTTCAGGAACAACTGTTTGTTCTACCTGGAGTGTTTATAGGTTTAGTTATTGCACATTCGTAATTTCGGCATATGTAATATTTGCAACCACCCGATGAAACATGGACCTTGCGGAGATGCGTGCCTCAGATGGCCGCACTGTAGGTACAGCTGCAACGGAGGGGTATAAGTGGAGAGGCGAGACTAACCCTGAAGAGGAGGAGCAGCATTTTCACTAGTTGCGGGGCGACAGTCTGGAAGATGGCCTGTTTTATTAGCTATCATGGCCTTGCTGTATATAAGTCTGCAGACTTTCTTGGTCGTTGCCACTGAATTCTTCTGAGCCATTAGACCGCCTCATATACCTCTTTAAAATTCTTCTCAGCTCGATGTTTTGATCTTTCTCCTTGCAATCTTTTTCGAGAATCCACTGCTGTCCCTAAATGGCTGAACACTGTCAAAAGACAGTGTGGTGTTCATTCATTAAAGGCTACTCTCACACGGCTGCTATGAAAGTTGCTGAGATGGGGAATCCAAAATGTTCGCAGCGCGGAATGGCATGGCCGTCCAGGACGCCTTGCCACGGTTCGCTCGAGTCCGCCCGTCGGAGGTCGAGTCCTCCCTTGGGCATGGGCGTGTGTGTGTGTGTGTGTGTGTGTAAGTCTAGGGACCGATGACCTCAGCAGTTTGGTGGCATAGTAACTTACCTGTGGTATGCGTACTGTAAGACCTTCGGTACACACACCATCAGATTATTTGACGTGTCGCTCTAACGAAGTAGGCGAGTGTCAGCAATATGTCTCGTGGTCTTATTGTGGCGTGTTTATCTACTGCAGTTAGGTCAAACGATAGAAATGCCACTTGCACGCTTAGAGTAGCAGATTGACGGTGACCAACTTTAAACAGAACTTGATTAATTTTCACACACATTTATTAAAATAATAAAAATCATAAACCTTACTTAACTTGATTCTGGATGCTATTTACAATTGACAATCTGAAGTTCCTTTGGTCTTGGTACGTTAATCTTATTCTCACATATCTCTGATACTTGACAAAGTGTCCATTCATTTATCTTCAAGGCTATGCACAGGAATATGGTAATCTTATTAGGCGCAGACTGAAACTTGACGCTAGACTAACGCAGACTAATGCAGACTGACTAATCGGAGGTCTGTACACTCGTAATAATACCTCGCGCGTTCATGTATCACTGCGCGAGTGTGATCCGCGAGGAGAAAAGGTTCTAAGTTAGCAGCAATCTCATTGGCTGCGTTACATATTAATACGCGGATCGGCGGAAGCAGAATTTGGTCCGTCTCTATGACAGCGTTCTAGTGGGGAAGTTGTGTACGCGCTGACTACGCGGAACTATTACCACAAATTTCCAAATTTTCCAAAATGTTATTGTTGTTGTATCACCTCGGTTGGTTCGTGGTAGCTGTTTACGTCATCACTCGCCGTGGTTGGGTGTTTACTTCTGTGGTAGAGTACAGAAGTTTGGACGAAAATATCGAAACACCGCGAGAAACGCATGCTTGAACATAGACGCACATTCTTGCCAAGCCTGCAGGTTCCGCTGTTAAATGTGAGCACGAACGGTAACTGTGCAATGTCCTCAATACGTTGCAAGCGTCAGTCGTGGTCAGAACACTGTTGTGTGTAGTTGTGACTGCATTATGTCAGGACTAAGTGATTTCGAACATGGGCAAGACAGACGAAGTATGTGGTGTTTCAAGAGGCACCGTGTCGAAGATTAATACTGTATACAGGAAAAGTGGAAAAATAACATCTGTCAAGTCACAAGCGGACGAAAATGCGCGTGCGTGATTGCGACCGGCGTTCATTGATGATGATTGTGACGAAACATAAGAAGACGATAGCTACAGAAGTCGATGTAAAACTGAATGACGCACTCGCGAACACTGCCAGCACCAAAAAAACACGAAGAGAGCTCCATAAGCAGGGAATTCCTGGGCAAAAGCCCGTAACAGGAAAACGTGGTGCCGAAGGCATAGAACCTGGACAGTGGAGCAATGGGAGAAAGTTATTTGCCCGGATGAGTCTTGATTCACACTGTTTCCAAACTCTGGTCGTGTTTTTGTCCCAAGAGCGGAACATGGCGCGGGGTTCGGTTATATTTTGGCCAATCGTATCGTGGTATTCCATGGACCCCATGGTTACTCCGCAAGGTCGTATTACTGTCAAGGATTACGTGACCATTTTTGTTGATCAGGTCCATCCCGTGCAACAATGTTTGTTATCAAATGGTGATGTTTTCCAAGACGGCAGCGTCCCTGTTCACGCATTTCTCATCGCCTTGACAGGTTTTGTGGGCACGAGGAAATTGTCGCATCTTCCCTGGCCACTATCGTCACCAGACATCAATATTATTGAGCCTTTGTGGTCTAGTTTAGAGAGAAGGGTGCGTGATTGCTAAGCGTCCGCTTCATAGTTATCTGACCTTGCCACTACTTTGCAGGAAGAGTGGTATAAGTTTCTTTTGAAAACTATACCGGACCGGTATTTGACCATTCAGAGATAACTGGAAGCTGTTTTGAATCTCGACGGATGTCCTACATCTAATTATCCATGGTAATTTGTTGTGTTTTTAGTGACTCCAATCCAACTCTTGTATATAGCCACAAAACAGCGAAGATCTACATAAAATTCTTCGGTTTTCTGAACAACATTCATCTGGAAATCAGCTTTACCAGAGAGCTGGAGAGTGAGGACTGTCGAGCGTTTTTAAATGTGTTGATCTATGGAAGATATGACAATACTGAAACCTACCAAACGTAGTAATAGTAGTAGTAGTAGTAGTAGTAGTAGTTTCATTCGTTCGTAGATATTTTTGAAAGGATATTGGACACGTCTTGATATTACAATTTAAGAACAAAAAAAAAAAAAAAAAGACAGGGACGGGACAGGCCGTCGGCCGCGGCCACACAGTGGCAACTATGCCGGCATTTGCCTGAAGAAATTTAGCCAAACGACTGAAAACCTAGATCAAGATGGCAACAAAAGTTATGCACACGCCTCCATGAGCCATCACCCAGCCCAGAACCGACCTGCATTAAATACTCTGCCTTCGCGTGCATTCCGCATTAGTGACCGTCATAACTTGCGATAACAACTAAATTTCCTGGAGGTAACATTGGTGTGCAACGGCTATGAAGATCTTTCCATAAACAGGACCTTCAAATGAAGTGATAATATTAATAACACAAAGAAGGAGATCGAGGAACCTCCTGTATATTCTGTAAGGTTACCGTCTGTGCCCAGAGTAACCAATCGCAAGGGCAGAGTCCTTTGGATGAATGATTTCGAAACTACATTTTTCGCTCAACACGAGATAAAAGACTTCTTCCAACCTACAAAGAACGTGCCTGACCGCCTCCATACTGATGGAGTACATGGAGTGTAGTTATGGCAAAAGCATATACCGGCTATACCGGCGAATGTGGAAGGAAATTAAACGGACACGTTAAAGAGGACGAACGCCAAACATGTCTTAAGATAAAAAGTAAAGTCAGAGGTGGGGCACCAAAAAGAAAGTGACCAGGTTTTAGATTTTAAGCACGTTTGCCTACTGATCAGCGAAAGTAATATTTGTAGTAGGGAAGTCTGTGAAGAAGTCGAAATGTCGAAGAAATGAGCGAGGTACATAAACAGCTAACACAGACAACCGAGGTGGTACAACAGCAATAATGGTTCAAATGGCTCTGAGCACTATGGGACTTAACATCTCAGGTCATCAGTCCCCTAGAACTTAGAACTACTTAAACCTAACTAATCTAAGGACATCACACACATCCATGCTCGAGGCAGGGCTCGAACCTGCGACCGTAGCGGTCGCGCGTTTCCAGACTGAAGCGCCTAGAACCGCTCGGCCACCAGCGGCCGGCAACAGCAATAATATTTAGGTTCCCACCTCCCCCTTTCTGTCATCTGCCAAAAGACGATAGTCCCAATACCAGCTGGAAGATATTTACCCCGTAACTCTGTTTCTTCCAAAAAGCGCGATAAAATAGTCGCTTATAAGTGAATGCAACATGTTCTTTCCACAGTATTCATCCATCCGGGGACGCCAGTGGAATCCTGAAAAATATCCCAGAAGGGCGTCAAAGCTGCGAGCAACGAAATGTTCGAAGAGAAATGTGATGCGGCCTAGCGATTCAGGTTTTACCGTCAATGGCCTTGCTGTACTGGGGCTGAGAACAGCTAAAGCAGAAAATTCCGAGGTGAAATAGTCGCATCAGTCGGATCTCCGTGTGGGGACCACGCAGGAGGGTGTCGCCGTCAGGATAGACGAAACTAGTATTCTACGGGTCGGGACGTGGAATGTTAGATCCCTTAATCTGGTAGGCTGATTAGAGAAATTAAAAATGGAAATGAATAGGATGAATTTAGACATTTAGGAATTAGTGAGTGAGGTGGTGGGGCTTCTAATCTGTGCAGTATAGGGTTACAACCAAATTATGAAATAAAGGTAATGCAGGCGTAGGCTAATAATGAATAAGAAAATAAGAATGTTGGGTAACTACTATGAACAGCATAGTGAAAGCATTATCGCAGTCAAGGCACACGAAGCCACCCCAGGTACATATTGGTAAGTTTTTGAATAAAATGCCAGCACCGGTTGCCCTTTCCTACTTATTTTAAAAATCACGACTGATTTCAGCTCCCTAGGCGATATATGTCAAGTGACGTGAGAGGACGACCATCGTGGTTTTTAAAACAGAAAAGTGCAGCTGTTGCTGGCATTTTATTCAAAATCAATACCACAGTGGCGGAAGCTGCTTCAGCAAGCTCCATATGCTGGAGAACAACTTAAACAAGTGTATATCCCAACTGGCTCCGCAGAAGTTAAGGGAGAGAAAATTTCATTTGTGATAGGGACTTGCATGCATCAGTAGGAACAAAAAGAGAGAGAATATTAGGAGAAGATTGACTGCGTGAAGGAATGAAAGAAGAAGCCACCAGGTAGAATTTTGCATGGTGCGCAATTTAATCATCACCAACATTTGGTTTAAGAATCACGAAAAAGGTTGTGTGCGTTGAAGAGGAGACATTCGAAGATTTCAGACTCATTATATAATGGTAAGACAGAGATGTCGAAACCAGATTTTTAGTTGTAAGACACTTTCTGGAGCAGCTGTGAACACTGAGCATAATTTATTGCTTATGAACTGCAGGTTAAAACTGAAGAAATGCAGAACGATAGAAATTTAAAATGAGACTTAGATAAATTAAAATAACCAGTTTCAGAGGGAGTAATAAGCAACTTCGTAGTCCAATGGGATACCTTCGAAACACGAAATAGTGAAGGTAGCAGAGAACAATGTGGGTAAAAAAAGGCCAACTAGACATTCCTGGATAACACAAGAGACACCGAATTTTACTGACGAAAGGAGAAAATACAATGTAAATGAAGCGAAATGAAGCACAGACGTCTAAAAAATGAAATGACAGGAAGTGCAAAATGGCTAAACTGGAGTCTAAAGGAAAAATGCAAAGCTGAAGAAGCTGTGTATGCGAAAACTAAATCAAACTCTGGAGACAAGAGCATAAACCGTAAATATAAAAAGCTCTGATGGCGAGTCGATAACAAGTCAAGAAGGGGTGAAGTGTGGAAGTCTGGAGCAGAGGTACAAGCTTTGAAGGGTGATAGTAATGGTGGTTCTCAACAAAACATTCAAATGGACATACGCTCATTTCTTAACCGTACCCGACATACAGCTGTTTAAAAATCACGGGCTTCAGCCGCATGGCCATCTTCACCAGCACTCATATGCGAATACTACCAGAGCGACATTAGGCTACTTAGTGTTCTCTTCACTGACCATTTCAATGTGCACTTCATTTTTCCATTGTGGGGCCCGTATTTTACATGTGCGTGCCATCTTTCATTTACTATCACCTGCATCTGTCCTGTTCATCATTGTTTTCATTTGTTTCCTCGGAAACTGTTAAAAACAGGACATACGTTCATACAACTTTTTTGCTCAGAATCACTTACACTATCATCCCTCGAAGGTTGAAACTGCTAAAAACAGGACATACGTTCATATAACTTTTTTGTTCAGAATCACTTACACTATCATCCCTCGAAGCGTGTACCGTTCCTCCTGACTTACCCTGTATGGACATTATATAAGGGAAACAAACTTCAGCGCAAAATTACACATGGAAAAGAGGAAGTAGGTGACGACATTCCATCAGATACGAGAAAGCTATTCCATCTGATGTGTAAAATATGAGGCAGGCATAATACTCTTAGATTTGAAGTCCATTTCCAGAGGAGGCAGGTGCTGACAGGTGTGAATACTACAAAACTATGTTTAATAAATCATGGTTGCAAAATACTGTCACGAATTCCTTACTGAAGACTGGGAAAACTAGTAGAAGCCGATCTCGGGAAAGATCAGTTTGGACACTGGAAAAATGTAGGATCACGTAAGGCAATACTGATCTTACGTCTTATAATAGATGATACAAACCCACATGAATGACATTTTTAGATTTAGAAGTAATGTGGCAATATTGAGTGGACTAAGTTCTACGAAGGGGATAACATGCCGTGAGCGAAAGCTTACTTTCTTGCACGGAACCCAGAGTACAATTATAAGGGCCCAGGGACATGAAAGGGAAGTAGTAGTTGAAAAGGGAGTTATTCAGTTTGTACAATGAGCAAGCAGTAAATGAACAAAGAAGAAATTTGGAAAGGAAATTAAAATTTACAGAGAAGAAATGAAAACACTGAGGTTTGCCCATGGCATTGCAATTCTCTCACAGACAGCAAAAGACTCGGAAGAGTTAAACAAGGGTAGTAGTCTAATTAAAGTTGGCGATACTACGGGAGCTAGATTAAGAAACGAGACACTAAAAGCAGTCGATCAGACTTCCTATTCGGACAGCAAAATAACTGAAGGTGTCAGAGGTCGAGAGGATATGAAACGCAGACTGACAATAGCAAGGTAAGATTCCAAGGAGTAATGCCCGCGAGTTTTAAATTTACTGACCCCCATCTGCTTTCTTGCTGCTTAAGCGTAAGTTATAAAGTTTATTCAAAGCTAGTCTTGTTCTCGAACTTGTAATGACGCTGATCGTAACTACACTCCTGGAAATTGAAATAAGAACACCGTCAATTCATTGTCCCAGGAAGGGGAAACTTTATTGACACATTCCTGGGGTCAGATACATCACATGATCACACTGACAGAACCACAGGCACATAGACACAGGAAACAGAGCATGCACAATGTCGGCACTAGTACAGTGTATATCCACCTTTCGCAGCAATGCAGGCTGCTATTCTCCCATGGAGACGATCGTACAGATGCTGGATGTAGTCCTGTGGAACGGCTTGCCATGCCATTTCCACCTGGCGCCTCAGTTGGACCAGCGTTCGTGCTGGACGTGCAGACCGCGTGAGACGACGCTTCATCCAGTCCCAAACATGCTCAATGGGGGACAGATCCGGAGATCTTGCTGGCCAGGGTAGTTGACTTACACCTTCTAGAGCACGTTGGGTGGCACGGGATACATGCGGACGTGCATTGACCTGTTGGAACAGCAAGTTCCCTTGCCGGTCTAGGAATGGTAGAACGATGGGTTCGATGACGGTTTGGATGTACTGTGCACTATTCAGTGTCCCCTCGACGATCACCAGTGGTGTACGGCCAGTGTAGGGGATCGCTCCCCACACCATGATGCCGGGTGTTGGCCCTGTGTGCCTCGGTCGTATGCAGTCCTGATTGTGGCGCTCACCTGCACGGCGCCAAACACGCATACGACCATCATTGGCACCAAGGCAGAAGCGACTCTCATCGCTGAAGACGACACGTCTCCATTCGTCCCTCCATTCACGCCTGTCGCGACACCACTGGAGGCGGGCTGCACGATGTTGGGGCGTGAGCGGAAGACGGCCTAACGGTGTGCGGGACCGTAGCCCAGCTTCATGGAGACGGATGCAAATGGTCCTCGCCGATACCCCAGGAGCAACAGTGTCCCTAATTTGCTGGGAAGTGGCGGTGCGGTCCCCTACGGCACTGCGTAGGATCCTATGGTCTTGGCGTGCATCCGTGCGTCGCTGCGGTCCGGTCCCACGTCGACGGGCACGTGCACCTTCCGCCGACCACTGGCGACAACATCGATGTACTGTGGAGACCGACTATTGACCTCAGCAGTTGAGTCCCATAGTGCTCAGAGCCATTTGAACCATTTGAACTGTGGAGACCTCAAGCCCCACGTGTTGAGCAATTCGGCGGTACGTCCACCCGGCCTCCCGCATGCCCACTATACGCCCTCGCTCAAAGTCCGTCAACTGCACATACGGTTCACGTCCACGCTGTCGCGGCATGCTACCAGTGTTAAAGACTGCGATGAAGCTCCGTATGCCACGGCAAACTGGCTGACACTGACGGCGGCGGTGCACAAATGCTGCGCAGCTAGCGCCATTCGACGGCCAACACCGCGGTTCCTGGTGTGTCCGCTGTGCCGTGCGTGTGATCATTGCTTGTACAGCCCTCTCGCAGTGTCCGGAGCAAGATGGTGGGTCTGATACACCGGTGTCACTGTGTTCTTTTTTCCATTTCCAGGAGTGTATAATGCAGGCAAATTACTGCCACATTGTATTATGTCTTATGCTAAGTCAACAGATAATCGGGTAATGTCCATTTACGTTCGACTTCACAACTCTTACTAAGATCAGCTCTGTCAAAAATATATACAGTAAATTTTTCGCAGAAATCACTACATCCGTTGACGTGGTGGTAATTATTTGATCTTAGTTATGGAGTGTCAATATAAAAAGTGTTCAAAGCACTGTAATATTATTTATGTTATTTTGTCAACCAGATTCTCACTTATGTGCTTTTGAAGACTCTACAGGATATAGACCGAGGTCCGATTCAGAGAATAAAATTAACAGTTCAGTGGTATTTCAAACAATACTTTCACTGGCAATATTATTTTCCATTTTTGTATATTTTACACCCAGTGTAAATAATTATACAATTCTATTATATAGGTTGTTATAAAATCAAAATAGTGATTGTAATTTAAAGACAAATTAATATTAATTTAAGTGAACTTTATAAACATCATAGCATACGTATTGAAACGTTCCTTCTCGTCTATAGCATGATATGCTGACCTCATGTGATACAGTATTTCTAAAGTATAGGTTGAACAGGCAGGACTTTTGAAATGCGCTTCAAAGAGCAGTCTTCAACTCATAGTAATAAAATAGCGTTTCGTGCGCATCTTCTAACATCAAAGCATGCCGTTATAACTACTGATACGCCTTTGCAATTTCTGCACAATGATCCTAAGGGACACCTCCTGACAATGTTGGAAGCAACTGAGATTTTTACATACCGTCTGCAAGAGGCTGGCAACACATTAAATCAGTTTCAACTTTGAAAGCCCAGTCGTCCACCTCACTGCAGCGTGTGTGTTCAAAAAATGGCTCAAATGGCTCTGAGCACTATGGGACTTAACATCTGAGGTCATCAGTCCCCTAGACTTAGAACTAGTTAAACCGAACTAACCTAAGGACATCACACACATCCATGACCGAGGCAGGATTCGAACCTGTGGCCATAGCGGTCACGCGGTTCCAGACTGAAGCGCCTAGAACCTTTCGGCCACAATGTCCGGCTGACTACAACACTTCCAGTATTAAATAAATGTGTTATCAGCAGCCCAACTCACCGAGAAGAGACAGCGGGAGCGTATGGCTCCCATGTCGTGCTATCAGCAGGCCGGCGTGCAGACTGCCTACCGTGCATACTCCAAAACTGTTCGCCGTACAACGCCGCCGTGCAGAAGCAAATGCAATTAACCGTCACACGTTGTTTCCTATTACTTCAGTTGCTGCACATAGATTCACTTTTATAATTTATTATTTTATATTTTTTACGGCATTATACTTCTAATGCCTTCTTTTTAATCATAATATTTAGTCATACTTCATGCAACTCTAGGTCTTCTATATAATTCCATTTCTGTACTTTTACGATATTAATGTCTTTCACTATTTATGCATCTATTTTTCTAGGCCTATACTTTTAATATTTTAACGAAAAACATTTTTAGACAATTTTATTTTTGTACTTTCAGAGTGAGAATTTATGAGTTTATACTTTCAAAATTTCACAATTTTAATATCTTCAGATACTAATTCAGTTTTCGCTAGTTTATTTTCACTTTTATAATTTAATATTTATCCCCATTTTACAGTTTGAAGCCTCAATTCTGTTTTCTTAAGAGATGTTTTTCTTACGTTAATGACTGTTTTACAATTTTATCTTAAGACTGTTGATACTTTGCCCCCTCGCGCCCCGCCCTCCCTAACCTTCTTTGCCCGCCCTCAGTCCCTCCTTGATTCATTTTATAATTCATTTCATGCCATTCACATTTTACATACCCATTGTTCTACACTATTAATGTATCGACATGCATTTCTACGTAATTATATTTTCTATGATCTCCATGACATCGCCACCACCCTCTCCATGGTTCCTATCCCCTCCAACAATCAGCCTCACTCTATTTGACCCTTCCCCCTTCATCTCCTACCTCCATCATTTACCTATTTAGAACATCGATCCTAGTTGCAGAACATAGCACTCTGGTAAGTGGTTCTGAGTGGAAGACTGGTTGCTGATGCAACTACTTGGGTGAATTCTACATTTATGTACAGTTCTCTTATTTTCTACTTATTGTAAATTATTAGATGGTACATTTTTAGCTTTAATTTGTTTTAGATCTGAAGATGATCTAGAGCGATTGAAACATGTAATCTCATTAAAAATGTGGAACTGAGACTGAACAGTTAATGAGAATTATCTTAAATATCCCATGAGTTTCATTTTATGTATGCAATCCATCGTTAAAAACGACGCACTTCCCATTGCTAGCAATTTGCAAGGCTTTTACACTCTAAAACATGAGTTTTGGAGCATAAGTCGAAATTATTCAATTCAGTGCTCTATAGTTGTTCTGCGTGTAGCCTCCAAGGTATCCCCTCATCAAATTTTCATCAGTCAGATGTTTGTACATATGAGCAATAGCTTCGATAGCTTCACTCATCAGTGGTCGCTCATGATCAAAAGTATCCAGTATTCCATTGATCTTAGACTGCTTCTATTTACACCAACATTTGTTGAACTATTGTGATAAGTGCCACCACAACGCTTTTTTCATCTCACTTCTGCCGGAAGAATACAACTGAGATCTGGTGGCCATCTATTCGACCTAGAATACTACAGTAGCTTTATGGAGAAAGAGATATCTATCGGAGTCGCCAATGGGTCAAGAGCCGAGAGCGGCTAGAATGGTCGTATGCCCGCTTCCGTTGAAACGTGATTTTTAAATACGATTTCCCGGAAAAATACTTCCGACCACATATATTTAAGACTATCAGGAGTCAAATATACAAAAGAAAAGTCTTATGAAACCCCGATACCGGAAATAGCTTAAGGAAAAGTTCCATAGGTATTGCATTATTTACGTTGTTGGATATTCGTTACAGTATGAGTTTAATCGAAGTGATAGGTTTTGGCTCAGCAGTTTAGCGGACAGAAAAGTAGAGTGTTTGTGCCTGGAGTGGTCGACCTCACTCGCATGTACAACGACTGTTCTCTGTGGCAATCGTAAGTGGGTTATCAGCGCAGAAGTCCACCGCCCAAGTACCTAAAGTCTATTTGGTCTCCCTTAGTCATACGAATCGTCTGATGCAGTCAATCACGAATTTCTCTCCACCGCTGAGTGGCACCTGCAAACTTCCCTGATGTCTTGACTTATGTCCAATCATCCTGTCCCTTCTTCTCGTCAACCTCTTCTCGCTAATTCTCCGAAGGAATCTCCTCATACCTTACCTGTATTATCAGTCGCCTTCTACAACACGTCTCAAACTTTTCAATTCTAATACAGATCATGGTTTTATAAACCATATAACCTAATCTTCAGGTTATCCCTTTAAATATATCCTCCTTCGTGAAGATGTTTTTCTGTTAATCTATGTCGAGAGATATCACAGCACACTTTCTTGGTTCGTATTGCGGGCGACAGGTTGGTATTCAACGGCTATCTGGGGCGTCTCCAGACTCGTCTTCTGCCTGGAAGCTCATTAAACACGGAATTGTCTTCATTGATTAGTCCCGGTTCGAACTGAACCCCGATGGGCAACGACGACGTGTCTGGAAACGCTCCAGTTAGCGTTGGGGTATCAACCTGACTGACGATATTATACGCCCCGTTTTGTTCCCGTTCATGGCGAGCCATCTTCACCTTACATTTCAGCAACGTGATGCCTACCCTCATACGGCAATAGTTTCTGCTGCTTACCTTGGCTAGGTGGCCGGATCTCTCCCCCAATTGAGAACATTTCGGGCATTGCCGACAGGGGCCGCATCTCCACTCAATAGAGAACTTTTAGGGCATTATTGACTCTGCCAACCATCTCGGGATCTAACGCGCCAGTTGGACAGAATTTGGCGCGATATCTCTCAGGAGGACATCCAGCATCTCTATGAATCAATGCCAAGCCGAATGACTTCTTGTACAAGGGAAAGAGGTGGACCAACGCGTTACTGACTTGCTCAGTATGTGAAGCTCTTTCTCTTGAACAAACCATCCAATTTTTCTGAAATTGTAATCATGTGTTTCTCTATACATGACCATTCCCCGGTTTCTGCCCTACTCTGACAATTCCTACGATGTGCGCCGTGTATATAAATACAGTGTTATTGCTTAGCAGCAATTGCCACTTTTCTCACCAGGCAGATAGCTATTTAATTCATTCTGCAATCTGATGGGTTTCCATAGAAATTTGTCTCATACTCTGTCCTTATTTCAGGCTCGACTCACAAACGCATATTCGCAATCACACGGCAACACTTACGATGGGCGACATGAAAATATGTTGACTCAAAGTGAGAGACGTAAGATAGCACTTTTTACGAACTCCTGCAGCAGCTTAGGCCCCCGCATGCTGGCTGCGAATCGACTTTTCCGCCCGCTGACTGAGAGAATATTTGGCGACGGTGGCGCGCTGGAGGACGCTTCGTTAATCCGGCAAACACTGGCGGTGGGAGGCCCGGCGCCGGCCGCTTAAGAGCGAGCGCTCGCCGCAGAAATAAAGGAACCGGATGGACGTTCCTCCCTGCGACACGACAAAGCAGCTCTTAACGCGGCCAAGGAATAAAAAGAAAAGCTCGTACGAAAAAGAAAAGGAGGGAAGAAAGTCGGCTCGGAAGAGAAAACAGGCGTGCGTCTGCGAGGCGACTCACGCCTCTCTGCAACACGGCGGGCGTGAAAAATAGCTCCTGGCCCGCCCCGCCGCCTCGCTTCGGCAAACCGTGAGGGCGACCGAGGCTCGCCGGCTGCTGTCAACAAACGCTTCCTCCCCCTCCACGTTTGCGCGATTTACGCTCTTCGCGATTTACGCTCTCGGCTAAACTTCAAGAACAGATGGAACTTTTAGCTCCTTCCCTTATCTTTCTTCCTTTGAGCAAAAAGCACAGAATTTTTATCGGAACCAGCTGCCTTGCGCGAGTTGTGATCAAAAAGTAACAGAAAAGTCTTTTCTGTAAAGCACCATCCGCTTTCCGGCGAAAGAGGAATTACGCTGAATAACTTCGATCTAAACTATATTTTAACATACTATCTGACCGTCTCCTCCCAATTGTTCTGAGAGAGACTGGTTGGTATCAAACTGGATTTCTCTCTGGGAAACCAACTACAGATCATATCTAAACCCTAAGGCAAATTTTAGGAGTGACAACTCAGTGGTATAATAACGTAAGAAATGCTGTCGGATCCACTAGATATACAGGGTGGTCCATTGATAGTGACCGGGCCAAATATCTCACGAAATGGCATACCGTTGCGCAATATTATGCAGTTCCATTTCCGTGACGAGAGACACAAACACATGTTAACTTATTACAGCACAACTCACGACTGAGCAGTTGCATCGATGTGCCGCTTGGACTAGAAGCTGCTTATAGACAAAGGTCAAAGATATTGTGCCTACGCAAGCCTTCAGGGTTGCCACATCTTGCAAAGAAAATCAGTCTCATTACTTTATTGTCGCACCTTGTATGAATCACCTAAAACTTGTACCATACAAATATTTTGGAAATAGAAAGTGCTATTAACGTGTAGTTGTCACAGAACGCATTGTTAGTCAGGGTGTCATATTGTTAGCCAATCAACATATTTTAATAATACTTAAAAATTATATTTTTCTGCAAAGATACACATTTTTAAATTGATCAATGCCTCTTCACATTAACAAACCAAAACTAGGATAAATTAAAAATGTCAGTCATGTTTGCTGCGTAATTCTAGTGTGAGTCGTTTACAAGATGCTGTATTTAGAAAAGTTTTCACATCGACAGTTGCTTGTGCTACTCAACCTGTGTTGTTGCTAGGTACCATGTTGTTATGTTTGGTTACCGTATGCTTGTGTATTCCTTGAGTGGACTGCGACTTACTAGTCAGTGTGTGACAGTCCAAGCCGTAGGTCGTGAGTAGACGATGGGATTTACCAAAGAACAAAAAGCCAACATTGTCATGGCGTGTGGAGAGTGTAGGAAGAGTGCAGTTCGTTCTTGTGCGGTGTATGCGGCAAAATATCCCAACAGACGTCGATCATCTCGGTAATTATTTATCTACCTCTTTAACCAGTTACGTGAAATGGTGGCGTATCACCTAGACAACGTGAGAGATGGAAGCAAGTGACGACAAAGGAAGGGGAAATTAACGTTCTTGCTCTGTTGCAGTTTATCCGCACGTTAGCTACAGCACAATCACACGAGGAAGTGGCATGAGTCAGGAAAGCGCCCTAAACATTCTCCACCGACATAGGTTCCATCCTTATCGCATCTTCCTTCATCAAGAGCTGCATGGAAGCAATTATGAAAATCGTGTTAACTCCTGTACACTGCCACTAAGGCAGGATGCTGCAGGCGTATCATATACCTTGTTTAGTAATGAAGTCACATTTACCAACCAGAGCAAGGTAAACCGGAAAACCACGCACTATTCGTCTGCTGACCATCTCTGTTGGCTTCTTCAGGTGGAATGTCAGCGTCCATGGAGTGTGAACATGTGTGGGGTAGTGAACCATAAGCTCACAGGGCCGTGTTTCACAGATGGAACATTAAACGAACACAAGTATCGCAGTCTGCTAACAGACCATTTTCGACGGACGCTAGAAGATTCCCAACTAGGAGGAACCTGTGGTACCAACATGATGGGTGTCTAGCCCATAGTGGACGAAGTACTACAGCATGTCTTCTCGAAATGTTTCCAGAACATTGGATTGGAGGCAGAGGAACGGTTCCTTGGCCGGCCCGTGCCTCGGATTTGGTGCCTGTAGACTATTTCCTCTGCGTACGGTTGAGTGATGCTGTCTACAAGGAGATACGAACTACATCCTATGACATGCAACGATGTATTACTGTCGCCTACCAGGACATCTCCGCTGAAATGTTAGCACGTGTGCAGCAGACGTTCCATACCAGACTGGAAGCGTATACTGCCGCTGCCGGTCGCCATTTTGGACACAACTTGTGATGGTCAATTGTTCCGTTACTGGTCAGAATCCATATAACTAGTGTATGCACTTGAGTTGTTCTTTAGTGTCTGCTACCACAGATATTGTACAAGAGTCGGTGTGGGAATTTTTCAAAATACGATATCCCGCAACAAACACCACTGACATTTCAATTTACCCTACGTTTAGTTTTTTAATGCCAAAAGGCATTGTTCCATTTTACAAGCGTATGTTTGCACAAAAAATGCACTTTCTAAGTAATATTACAATCTGTTGATTGGCTTTACTGGCCTTCAACGTAGTTACCAGCATTGTGTATAACCCGTTGCCAGCGATGTGGAAGTCGTAGGATACTCCTAGCAGTGCCAGTTGTGTTGGCACTTCGAGCGAGGCGGTCTATTGCACGACGAATTTGTAGCAGTTCTGAAGCGAATGCCGTAAAGTGTTTCCTTCAGTGTAGAAATCGAGTTGAACTCACAAGAGCTTACGTCAGGCGAGTGCAGTAGATGGTGCAGCACTTAGCAGCCCCATCAGTCAAACAAAGCTGTAACAGTTTGCACTGTACGTGCTTGAGCATTGTCCTGCAAAATGATGGTCAGGTCCTGCAGAAAGTGTCATCACTTCTGTCTCTAAGCTGGGCATAGGCTGTGTTCCAAAAATGAACAGCGTTCTTTGTTTTTCAAACATTTAAAATCGCATGAAACATTATACGAAGCCGTGGACATGCAACCTTGGACAAATTAACTACCGCTTCGAGTTTTATACACAAGCCAACAAAATATACACTCCTGGAAATTGAAATAAGAACACCGTGAATTCATTGTCCCAGGAACTTTATTGACACATTCCTGTGGTCAGATACATCACATGATCACACTGACAGAACCACAGGCACATAGACACAGGCAACAGAGCATGCACAATGTCGGCACTAGTACAGTGTATATCCACCTTTCGCAGCAATGCAGGCTGCTATTCTCCCATGGAGACGATCGTAGAGATGCTGGATGTAGTCCTGTGGAACGGCTTGCCATGCCATTTCCACCTGGCGCCTCAGTTGGACCAGCGTTCGTGCTGGACGTGCAGACCGCGTGAGACGACGCTTCATCCAGTCCCAAACATGCTCAATGGGGGACAGATCCGGAGATCTTGCTGGCCAGGGTAGTTGACTTACACCTTCTAGAGCACGTTGGGTGGCACGGGATACATGCGGACGTGCATTGTCCTGTTGTAACAGCAAGTTCCCTTGCCGGTCTAGGAATGGTAGAACGATGGGTTCGATGACGGTTTGGATGTACCGTGCACTATTCAGTGTCCCCTCGACGATCACCAGTGGTGTACGGCCAGTGTAGGAGATCGCTCCCCACACCATGATGCCGGGTGTTGGCCCTGTGTGCCTCGGTCGTATGCAGTCCTGATTGTGGCGCTCACCTGCACGGCGCCAAACACGCATACGACCATCATTGGCACCAAGGCAGAAGCGACTCTCATCGCTGAAGACGACACGTCTCCATTCGTCCCTCCATTCACGCCTGTCGCGACACCACTGGAGGCGGGCTGCACGATGTTGGGGCGTGAGCGGAAGACGGCCTAACGGTGTGCGGGACCGTAGCCCAGCTTCATGGAGACGGTTGCGAATGGTCCTCGCCGACACCCCAGGAGCAACAGTGTCCCTAATTTGCTGGGAAGTGGCGGTGCGGTCCCCTACGGCACTGCGTAGGATCCTACGGTCTTGGCGTGCATCCGTGCGTCGCTGCGGTCCGGTCCCAGGTCGACGGGCACGTGCACCTTCCGCCGACCACTGGCGACAACATCGATGTACTGTGGAGACCTCACGCCCCACGTGTTGAGCAATTCGGCGGTACGTCCACCCGGCCTCCCGCATGCCCACTATACGCCCTCGCTCAAAGTCCGTCAACTGCACATACGGTTCACGTCCACGCTGTCGCGGCATGCTACCAGTGTTAAAGACTGCGATGGAGCTCCGTATCCCACGGCAAACTGGCTGACACTGACGGCGGCGGTGCACAAATGCTGCGCAGCTAGCGCCATTCGACGGCCAACACCGCGGTTCCTGGTGTGTCCGCTGTGCCGTGCGTGTGATCATTGCTTGTACAGCCCTCTCGCAGTGTCCGGAGCAAGTATGGTGGGTCTGACACACCGATGTCAATGTGTTCTTTTTTCCATTTCCAGGAGTGTAGATAGGATTCAACATTCAGTTTTTGCTTTCGTGGGAGTGCTTAGTGTTCACTGCCTACAAGCCTCGTTTTATTTACATGTTTTCATTGTTTGTCAATCTAAGTTTTACCATTGTAGCTTCGGGCCGTCCGTAGCGCCACAGTCGCGTACTTCGCTGATGTAGCTTAATCGTGTGTGGTAGAGGCCTCACCGTTGTTTTCTGTTTGTCTCGCTTACATTAGTACGTTCCATAGTTACTGGAAGATAGGAACTGCAGTTATTGGGTACAGAAGCAGGGCTAACCGGAATCTGCCAGCTCCTGTGTTGACTACAGCTACTGTTAAGCGCATAGGATGTAGAGAATAGGAAGAAAGAGTACACTGAACGACGCTACAAGAGGGAGCGCTTGTCCGATAGGTAAGTAAGTAAGAATTGAGAGTCGATATGGAAGGCATGGACAGTTACAGTTCAACAATGCTTTGGAGACTTGTGATTAAATAAGGCAGAAGAGGCAGATAACGTTCCATCGAAATTTTTGAAATCACTGGGGAAGTGGCACCCAAGCTATTAATCAGTCGTCTAGTTTCCGAACTTATTTTATTTGGATATACTACGCCATCTTCAGGACCGTGACCGACGAGTAGGAAGAGTCCACCCCGGGTTCTAGTCAAAACAGGGGTCAGCATTTGAATAATGGTATTTGTAAATTTCTGCTTGCTATAGAGATGACTTCAACCACCATCTGCCGAACATACGCGGGAAAGGTGCTTGATTTGGCATCCTCTATCGAACAGCCGAGTTCCGCAACCATCTCTGAAAAGATTGACATACAGAGAAGCTGTTACTCAAGTTGCTATGTAGATTCTGCGAGTGTGGAGACATACCATAAGACTTTCGTAAAATATCATCGACACAATCCCGATGATAGCAAGGGCAGGTAAGTGCAAGAATTATCCCACATTCAGTTTAGCGACTCATGTACGCAAGTTACTGATAGGAATAATATACAAAAGAATGTAAAAGAGAATAGCAGACTCATTACGTGACGATCAGTTTTGCTTTCGGAAAGAGAAGTACGCCAGAGTGGAACCTCTAACGCTGCAATTGACTATGGAAGCAAGACGAAAGAAAAATCAAGATACATTCATACAATTTGCCGAAACAGAGAAAACGTTCGGGAATATAAAAGTGTGCAAGCTACTCGAAATTCTGAGAAATAAAGGAGTAAGCTATGGAGGAATACGGATAAAATCCAGTATCTGTAAGAACGAAGATGGAACAATAAGAATGAGAGACCAAGAACGAAGTGCTCGCATCAAAAACGTATGTAATTGCGTAGGCTTCCGCTGCCACAACCAGCAATAGCCTATTAAAATAAAGTTCCTTTTCCCTGTTCCTTAAGTGACCAATGAAACGAACTATATTTTTAAAATTATGACGCTATGGCATGGGCAGTGAACAGTAACAACAGAATATAAGGTATACTGCATAGACAGAACGCACCAGTAGACCCAGAAGAAGGCCGCTGCAACCGTGGCCCAAACGTTGGTTACTCTCCAGCAGCAGTACTTTTATACATTATGACGCAGTACCATACCCAGAAAAAGGTATCTAGTCTTTCGCCTCCATTATTCAATCTATGCATCGAAGAAGCAATGACGTAATTAAAAGAGAATTTGAAGAGTGAGATTAAAATTCAAGGCGAAAGGATACCAATCATAACATTCGCTAAAGCATTGCTATCCTCAGTGGAAGGGAAGAAGTACAGTGTAACGAGTAAAATTGGGGACCACCAAGTAGACGAAGCTAAGGAATTCTGTTACCTTGGAAGCAAAATAACACATGATAAATGAACCAAGAAGGACATAGAAAGCAGACCAGAATAGGCAGTAAGGGCAATCCTGGCCAAGGGAAGCCTACTAGTATCACACACTAATTTTGTGAAGAAATTTCTAAGTCGTTGACTGTACAGAATGATTACCACAGGTGACTACCAGAGAACAATGCTCTGTATGAAACTTACATCATCATGTAAACAACACCATGATGCTGTAAATATCAAGAAACACCTTTTATAAATGAGACAGTCCTAAATCTACATCTACATACATACTCCGCAATCCACCATACGGTGCGTGCTTGTAAACTCAAATTTTTACAATAAGTGACGATTCTAAAATGTTACAACTCTCATTATTATCTGAGACAATTAATGCTCGTAACTCTATCACATAAATCGTTCCATAATCCTTATTCAAAATTAAATTCATTTGTAAATAAGAGATTTTATTAAAATGTCTGAATAAAAATTCTGAAAGGTTTTCCAAACACCTGTTAACCGTCATTAGCTTCACGAATTATCTCGTATGAGCTCGCTAATGAACTAACCAATTCAAGCAGTCTGTCATCACCATCAACAACGTATCAGTAATTTCACTGAATACATGATGACAAGTGGATCTATGTGCAGTCAAAAAGCTACCTACCGCTCTTATTATCTAACGCAAAGGGACATTAAAAATCAAGTTATTCACGGGCAGCTAGTTATGCATGTGCTTGAACTTTGGAGGACATGACGACCAGTTTTGTTCCGGATCTGGGTTCCAACCCAGCACCTACAAGCAATGCAACTAAGCAAAACTGTTGTACCTAATCGAGGCTAGAACAAAGGACTGATTTCCAATGCTGACAAAGAAGCGTGACATACTCCTTTTTTAACTATTCAGTAAATCTGAACTTGAGATTACGTGCTGAAAGACTGTACTAGACTTGGATTCCTGTCCAACAACTATTGCCCCTATGAATATGAGACGGAGGGTGATACTTGTAAATATGGTTTCATTCACTAAACTGACGTAAAGTTTTGCACTAAACGAGGAACACCTCTTATTGTAAATAAATTGAGTTAACAAACCTTAACCAGTGTCTCATTTCTGATAAGGTGGTTCATCATATTTACCGTGGTACTCATTTACATCAGGAGGTAATCAGCACACAGAGCGGTGTGCTCTAGTGATCACATGTGGTAACCATGTTTTATAGTTAAAGGACTCTACCGAAAAGTGATTAGAGAACCTGAATTACATTTACATTATGCCAGATGCATGCGAATCACGTGGAACGCAATTGCCGTTTAGACAGTTTTGAGTATGATGGTACATATGAAGCACAGCAGCGTATTTAACTGTATTACGGACTGTGGGAAAACAAGAAAACAATCGAAGCCTTTGAATTATGCTGCTACACAAGGACGTTGAAAATTGGAGGTACTGATATGATCGGAAATGAGGTTGTACAGAGAATCAGCACGGAGACAAACTCGTGGAAAATTCTGGAAATCAGCAGGGACTTGCTGATAGAATGTGTCACAGTGAATAAAGGTAACCGTGGAGGGTATAAACTGCATGGAAAGACACACTGAAGTATATTCAGTACATAATTGAGGACACTGGATGGAAGAGGTAGGCTGAGATGAGGAGAGCGCGAGAGAGGAATGTCTGGTGGCCCGCAGCAAACCAGTCATACGACTCTACAAAATAAGGAATTAGATTCCACAAACAGCGACCTTGAGACATTGATTTAGATTTGTCTGTACATGAGGCTGAGTAGATGTTGTTGTGGTCTTCAGTCCTGACACTGGTTTGATGCAGCTCTCCATGCTACTCTATCCTGTGCAAGCTTCTTCATCTCCCAGTACCTACTGGAACCTACATCCTTCTGAATCTGCTTAGTGTATTCATCTCTTGGTCTCCCTACACGATTTTTACCCTCCACGCTGCCCTCCAATACTAAATTGGTGATCCCTTGATGCCTCAGAACATGTCCTACCAACCGATCCCTTCCTCTAGTCAAGTTGTGCCACATACTCCTCCTCTCCCCAATTCTATTCAATACCTCCTCATTAGTTATGTGATCTACCCATCTAATCTTCAGTTGAGTAGATAACAGATAGAATCTCCAAAGATGATGAGTTCCTTGAGTCCCAGGAGGAATATGGCATAGTTTCTCACTGTCGACCAGTGAACAAATAAGAATTTATGGAACGTTGGACCAGAATTGCGACTTATTAAGATGCTCCTGGAACTAGGTGTCAAAATGTTGTTCAAGAGAAGGTCAAATCTTCAGATGTCAATCTTATTTCATAGCTAACGAGAGTGTCTACAGTATATCTAAAATTTATCTAGCTGGAGGAGTCACAATTCAATAGCGATTTTACGTTCAGATTGCTGTGAACAAGGTACGATGTAGTATATGAGCAGGACCCTCTGAAATCAATAGGGGTCGGTCGTATACCATTAAGTCCCAATCGTAACACTGACTTAATGCCAAAGTTCTTTTTATTAGTGAAGACATTACCAAGATAAAACTAGGCATCAACAATAAAGAAATAGTTAAAAGGAAATGTAAATGCACGAGTATGAAAATGATAATGGTGGTTTCTAGACGAAGTTGTTCAAAATTGTAACCAGTTTATTTTAAAGAAGCACGCAACGACATGTGTATTGCGGACTCACGTCGAATTAATAAATCAGCTGTACAATATTCGAAGTCGGAAATCAAAATATAGTTACGTAGTGGAAACAGAGCATTTACAAACATTTGCATTCCGTGAGGAATACGTGCATCAAGCAGCGCAATTTTTGAGGAGCAACCACGTCGACAACACTAAATCTCACTGACATTCAAAGTGAATTCTACATTATTGTGACAAATCCAGAACGAGTGTGTCCCACAGCTGAAATCATAAAACACAGTAATATCAGTAAGGTTCACACCTGCTATTAAACTGTAAAATAACGATAAATTTCGAGTGATCATAAAAGAATCAGCCACTGAAAGCGACTTGCGCATTCTAGTCCTGACTGAATTTAAATCTCTAAAATATTTTCAAGTGTTCATCTCGCTAACGTCAAAGCATTTCAAGTCCCACCAACACATCTGAGTCCCAGTGGTGCTCCGGCTGCACAACCCTGTCTAGCCTCTCCACACTGACGAGCCCGCGACGAAATACCCCTCACTCTGCAGTGCACGATTCTTTTAAGAGTAACTCACATGACCACTACGCTACTCAACACACTTACTTTCAGCACGATCACCACTCACATTTAAACCTATGTTCCACACATACAGGTATCACAACAGACATAGTACTTGGAAGGAGAGACAGCATTGGTCGTATATTTTTGTTTATTATCGCAAAATCGATTTTCGGTCACTTAAACAAAAATATACGACCAATGCTGTCTCTCCTTCCAAGTATACCCATTATCTGGTCGTAGTGCACAGGACACTATGGAGTCGCCAATCAATAGACATAGTACTATTATTCATTTTGCAAACGAATAATGGAACATTTGAAACTAAATTTTATAATAATATCTGGCGCTGCAGCCTGGTTCTAGTCAGAACATCAGCTTTGTTACAGGGTGACAATTATTGAACTATATTAAAGAACGTAAATTAGTGTAGGTTGATTGAAGACAGCATCCAGTCACTATTACTAATACTATCTATTTAAGTAAATAGCGCCGTAACCGGTTTCGAGCTATTCGAAATATTCTTGGTGTTTTGGTGCCCTACGGTAGAAAACAATGTCAGAAGCACCCTATGTGAACATAACTAACCTCCAAACGATGAAATACAGAGTAAACAAATATGTGAGGTTAAGTGGTTATAGTACTTACACCGAAAATTCCGCGAATTTTTGTTGCAAAGTTGCATGATTGTATTTTTGAAATATTGCAAAATATATGCCCACACCAAAAAGTATTTGTCACATGTGAAGTTGACACAAATATGGCGGTTTCACAAATACAACAGTGCCGGAGATGGTCTCTCTTAGAGATATTACAATATATAGATTACTTTGATTTCACAGTATGAATGTTTATAAAGATTAAACGTAACATCATGAACAATTAAAACACAAAGATAAACCTTACATTATGAGCATATAATATTACAGATGAAGTTGACAGATGTAGTAACCTGCTTGTGTGAATGCTACTTACATGGTATTATGTAAATACTGTGCTCTATACAGGGAACAACGTAGAGGTGAGATAAATTGAATAATATGATAGTAGAAATTACATTAATGTGGTATGGCGCACTGGAATTTTGAATCAATTTTACAGTTGCAATAATGTGTGATTGAGTAGACAGCTATACTTTGGTGTAAAACAGTGCCAAAGAAGTTCATGTTTTGCAATATATACATTGCTTTGATTTGACAATGGAATTTTTACGAAGAATGAAGGTAACATCACAAGCATTTAGTTTACAAAGAATAGACGTTACATTGCGAGCATAAAGTATTCAGTGAGCATTAATCACAAATAAATTCGGAAAATGTAGTAACCAGTTTGTGTGAATGTTAGTTATATGGTATTGCGTAATTTTTTTATTAGTTACAAACTACTGCATGCACACATTTTATTCAACATGTAAACGTTACTACAGATATTCGAATTTAGATGATGACATGTTCGATAAGCCTGCCATCATTGGCGATGTTGTGGTTCAGACGAATAGCGAAATTCTGCACGACCCCCGGAAGTGTCGGAACATCAGTGCTGTCGGTGACCTCCTGAATGAATGACTGTTTCCAGCTCAGCAATGGTTTTGAGGTTATTGTTGTACACTTTGTCTTTAATATAGCCTCACAATAAATAGTCGCACGTGTTCATATCCGGATAATATGACGGCGAATCGAGGCCCATGCCAGTGGTCTCTTGGTATCCCAGAGCCAGGATGCGGTCCCCTAAGTGACTCCCCTGGACATCAAACACTCTCTTGCTTTAGTGGGGTCGAGCCTTGCATGAACTACATCTTGTCGAAATCAGAGTCGCTTTGGATAATGGGGATGAATTCATCTTCCAAAAACTTCACGTACCGTTCGGTAGTCACCGTGCCATCAAGAAATATCGCACCGATTATTCCGTGACTGCACATTGCACACCGCATAGTCACCCGTTTCTCTATCAGAAAATGCGGATTCTCAGTCACCCAAATCTTGATTATTGACGAACCAATCCAAATGACAGTGGGCTTCGTCGCTTAACCAAACCGTACAGCGCATACTAATTCCCATCGCGCCCCGCGGCTAAGCGTGCAGTTTTAACGAATTAACGCCAAACCGTTCAGAAGTTATGATGATTTCATTTCACATAATTCAATAATTGTCACTCTCTAAATAAATATAGAAAACAGTTGGACAGCGAACTGCAATACTCATGCTAGCCTGATATCACGTGTTCATATGGAGGTATTCGCAAGTGTGGCACTATAAGCAAATTGATTGTAACTATCTACTAATTTGTTAAATGAAAAAAATGTTGTAATTGCTGGCATCATCAGCTTTCGTACGATATATCATGAGCCTAAACTGTGTATTGGGTTCATTTGATACAAATTTTATGAACTGTTATAATTATAAAGGTTAATAACTTTTAAAATACGGCATTTATAAACAATATTTAATTTGCAATGAGCTCGTCTCACTGCCGTGATTCATTATGCTATAATCAGTTTCCTTGTAGAAAGAGTGTAAGGCACTATGCGTAATTTCAGTTAATATTGCAGTTTGTCTCCGTATATCATGTAGCCGAAATGAATTTAGCCCGCTCATCGAGCTCGCCGCACAGCCCCGCGTTTCCGGGCTTTTCCATACCGCTGACTCGTAACCAGCTTCCGACCAGCGGTAACCCCCGCACCACAGCAGCTTGCGCTTGCGCATTGACCGAGCCACGGCGGCTGTTCAGTATTCTTGCCGGCCGTCCACCGCATCGTCACATGCACTGACAACCACCAGATTCCTTTGAAGACGAGTCACTCGTAATATCACGGAGGTCAAGGTGGCCGCCGTGTCGGTAGAGAGTTAATGTCCGCTCCGTTCTTGTAACTCCACTGTGAGTTTAATTCGTGCGTACGTTACTGTGATAATAAGACTTTTGGAAAAATATTATCTACACAGTTCCGAAGACTGCAAAAGCTGACAAGTACGAGAATTACCGCACAATCAGATTAACAGCTCATCCATCCAAGTTGCTGACAAGAATAACATACAGACGAAAGGAAAAGAAAATTGAGAGTGTGTTACATGACAAGCAGTTAGGCTTTAGAGAAGGTAAAGGCACTAGAGAGGCAATTCTGACGTTGCGGTTGATAATGGCAGCAAGACTAAAGAAAAATCAGGACGTGGAAAAAGCGTTCGACAGTATAAAATGGTGCAAGATGTTCGAGATTCTGAGAAAAGTAGGCGTAAGCTATAGGGACAGACAGGTAAGTACAATACGTACAACAGCCAAGAGGGAAATAATGAGTGAACGACCAAGAACAAAGTGCTCGGATTAAAATGGTGTGAGGCAGGGATGTAGTCTTCTGCCCCTGCTGTTCAATCTGTACATCGAAGAAGCAATGATGGGAATAAAAGAAAGGTTCAAGAGTGAAATTAAAATTCAAGGTGAAAGGATATCAATGATACGATTCGCTGATGACATTCCTAATTTGAGTGAAAGTGAAAAAGAATTACATTATCTGCTGAATGGAATGAACAGTCTAATAAGTACATAATATGGATTACGAGTAGACCGAAGAAAGGCGATAGAATAGTGAAGAGAAGTAGCAGAAATGAGAACAGCGAGAATCTTAGCATCGAGATTGATAGTCACGAAGTAGATGAAGTTAAGGAGCTCGACTAGCTAGGCAGCAAAATAACCAGTGAAGTACGGAGCAAGGAGGACATCGGAAGCAGACTAGCACTGGCAAAAAGGGAATTCCTGGCCAAGAGGAGACTACTAGTATCAACCATAGTCCTTAATTTGAGGAAGAATTTCTGAGAACGTACGTTTAGTGCACAGCATAGTATCTTAGTGAAACATGGACTGTGGGAAAACTGAAACAGGAAAGAGTCGAATCATTTGAAATGTTACAGACGAATGTTGAAAATTAGCTAGACTGACAAAGTAAGGAATGAGGAGGTTCTGCGCAGAATCGAAGAGGAAAGGAATGTGTGGAAAACACTGACAAGGAGAAGGGACTGGATTATAGGACTCTTTTACGACATTATTGAATGAATAGTGGGAGCTGCAGATGTCAAAAACTGTAGAGGTGGACAGAGACTGGAATACATTCAACAAATAATTGTTGATGTATTTTGCAAGCAGAATACTCATGACTCAAAAGAAAAAGAACTATAACTATCAATAATAATGGGTCGACACGACAGACAGATTTACGTACCAGACCCAAATGCGGAATCAACATTGTGGCATAGCAGAGTATCACATAAAGGAGGACTCTCCCTTCAGGACGCTGTACGAGAACTTGGCCTTCATGTCATGAGTAGACCTCTCAACCAACTTACTCTCCAAAACAGCGCAAGTGCAGCAACAAATACAGATGTCACTATCGCAAACTCGGAAGTCAGTGATCATATTGCCCGGTGGAAGGTCAGTGATGATATTACAACAAGTGATCATAATCTCATTTACAAACGCATATAATGACAGACGTCAATTCACAAAAAAAACTGAGCATTATGGGCACTATGGGACTTAACTTCTGAGGTCATGAGGTCATCAGTCCCCTAGAACTTACTACTTAAACCTAACTAACCTAAGGACATCACACACATCCATGCGCGAGGCAGGATTCGAACCTGCGAACGTAGCGGTCGCGCAGTTCCAGACTGTAGCGCCTGAACCGCTTTTTTTTCATTTTGTTCGTTGTTGATCGTTGTGTTTGGTCGTTGCGGACGTCACATGACATACGCTCAAGTTCCTTTGTTGATCATTCCACTCAGTTTTTTTATTACAGAGGTCAACCGGCTCTCTGACCGAACGCGCTGAGGTACCGTGCCGGCATGAACCGCTCGGCTACCCCGGCCTGCCGTCAACTCCCAGCCCGAGCGACTATACAATCTACGAAAAACGAATTACGAACTTTTAGAGACGGAATTCAAGATAAAAAAACTGCAAGGAAGCGGATTTGATGTTGATTCCAAAGCTGACGAATTGGTGCGAGTGTTGCAGAGGGCGCAAGACAAGGCGATCCAGACATCTGTTAGGAAACTCGAAAGGGTTTAAGATTTCCCGTAGTTGCACCGTACAGTCCTTAAGACTCAGGAAAAGCCAGGCGAGGAGACACTACCATGGATCTTTAGGGGAAACAGAACTACAAAGAAGGCTGAGTTTCTATCGCACGATCAAACAATAATATAAAGAACGAGTACATCAAACAAGACATAAAAATGGGAGATATACTGTAAGGACCAAATGGTAACAGGTTTTTGGGGTTTTTCATACGAACTTGCAACAAGCGATGTTCGATTCCCCACTGTATTACCAACCCTCAGATGATCCGACGGCACGATGATGGCAGACTAGGGGCTTCAGTGTAGTACCTGCTCAAAACTTTGTGGCTGAACGATACAACGATAAAGGACAACAGAGTACCATCAGCACCTTCGCTCTGAATTACTAAAGTAGCGTATGAATAGTAATGTCGTGATTCTATTTGCCCAGAAGGAAGTGAGGTGGCAATAATTAAGTTAAAGAAGAAGAAGGCACCAGGACCTGACAATACTGGCAGAAGTATTGGACTAGTTCGTGTACAAAATTGTGCCATACATATCTTATTAAACGAGTGCCTTTTGCACTGTTTGATGCCCCAGATTCTAGGGAATCTCCAGTATCATTATACGAAAAAAATGAGAAGACAAAGACCCAAAAGAACCGAAATCTTACACGCCGATTTCTTCGTAAAATGCTTCAGCCAAATTACGGAAATAGCTCCTGTGCCGTCTAGCAGACAGGTAGTAGGAAGTGCAGTACATATCAGGAAAGGGAAATCAATCGAGGATGCGATAAATCAATGAATATTGTGAATACCTCGGACGACAAACTTGTAATAGGCATAATGATTGGTATAGCTGCGGCGTTTGATAATTTGTGGTGACCTGCCTTGTTCAAAAGACGGAATCAGATGGACTGTCCCAGGTGTCTTTATAACAGTCTACGAGATTATTGCACAGACAGGCAGGTGCAAGAAGAATGTCCTGGAAAGAAGATTGTGAAACACATCAGCATAAGTTGCTCACAGTGCTCTGTTTGTGGTCCAGAGTTCTGGAATGTTGCTGAACCAGCTTCAGAATATACGGAATACTAGAGACTGAATCGCCTAGGCAGATGATCTGTTAATTACAGTTATCTGCCAACACAAAGCCTAATCGGAGGAAAACAGCAGGTAGTTCTCGAAAGACGGATGCACAGAAAACAAACTAACGATAGCAGCGCACAAAACACTTAATGTGTTACTAAAAGGAACATTATCAATAACGAGAAATCCCACAATCAGAATAAATGACCGACCTGTGAAAATGAAAGAAGTATATAGGTACCTGTACATTAACATCGACGAAAAGCAAAACATTCGTGTACGTATAGAAATCGCCTGCCTGAATGAAACAACAAAAATTGGCGAAAGAAGTTTTCAGATACCACTAAATGCAAGAAGAACGTATCACAATGTAGTCTTACTCGCTAATATGAGCTATAGATCGAGTATTTGGGCTCATAAAGACAGAAAGTTAAGAAGAGGCTGTACAGCGAGCACAGAGAACAGTACTCCTCTGTCTGACAGGCGCATGTAGAACAACACCGACTGAGGCACTGCTGCTGATATTAAACTTGCTATTTCTAGACTTAGCCGGAGAAGGAGAGGTACAGAATATGGGCTCGAAACGCGTGAATACGACAAGGTAAAGGAGGTACTAGGCGCAAAAGTCATATAGAAAAAAAAAAAAGCATAATCGATAGAGAATGGCAAGAAATCTGGTATATAGCGGAAACAGGGAGGATAACCTACCAGCTTCAGCCTAACATAAAAGAAAGGACAAAAATGACTTACTTCCTTCCGACCAAGGGAGCTGTTCACTACCTGTCGGAGCGTGGTCCATATTCCAGCTACTTAATGAAAATGTGAGCAAGCAACCCCGATCATATCGTCTGGGACTGTGTCAGACAAGACGTTACAGACCAGACAGAAACGCATATGAATGCAGTAATCTATAATATAACAAAGAATGGAGAACTGTGGCATAAGCTGAATTCGCTGACGGCTAAAATATCGGCTTCTGAACTGCAAATCTAAGATGGCTGAGAGACAAGAGAGAAGTTGTCATAAATCATGACGACGGAACATTCACCTACAACAAACTTCTGGATGCAGTGAGGAAGAAGTTGATGGCTGGGGAGGATCAGTAAGGATTTCCTGAGACCTGACAGACATCTCCCAATCTCTATGCCCTGGCTGGCACAGCAGCATAGCCCCTGTGCATCCTGAGTTTCACCTCTACCCGCCGTGGGTTAGCCATCCAGACAAGCGATAAATCCTACCTGTCTCTGATAATAAGTACAGTAGTGCAGTGCACGGTTGTGTAGTGTAGTGTCGTGTAGTGTAGTGTTGTATAGTAGTGTAGTCCAGAATTATAAATTACGAAGTTTATGATCTACTAACGCTGCGTAGTGTAACAGACCAGTAACGTGTGCCTTCTGGATTCCGGATGAACAGATCTGTGCACGAGATGGCCAGATGGTAGTACGTAGACTTTTTTTTAGTTATTATTATTATTATTATTATTATTATTATTATGTAGATATTTTATGTACATTTTTTCTCCGTAACAGGATACTGCTTAGTTATTACTAAAACAGTTGAAATTAGGTTAAAATGTTATATGCTATATTCATGTGGAACATTCGGCCAGTTCTTTTACACAGATAACGGACTAAAAGATAATAGCAAATAAATAAAACGACACAGTTTGCTATGGAGGAAATAAGAGTGTCGTCTATTAAATTTTTGCGAACGAGCCCCTGGTGATGTTACTGAGATGTGACACTAACTGTTGTTTTAAAATTCGTCAATTATTACCTCCAATCGCTTGTTTTAAATTATGTTAATTTATCACTTTCGCCGCAGGCATTTACAAGTCGTTTGCAGAATTTCGTCGTAATCGCGCTTTTGTCATTTAGGAATTCTTAAGTAAAAAGTATTGCAAGATAAAAGCAACAAATGTTTCTCCATACCGCGTAAGGTGATGACTTGACGAAGGACTACAAGAGGTTATAATTTTTTCTCATCATGTATATCAATATTTCTAAATCGTCAGAAACCCCCAGGCCAATATGAATATGCAATGACCCTCAGAGAAAATTAGGGACGGCTGGAGATACTGCCTGATATAGGGTAAAGTTTTGGCGAAATTCTAGACCCGCTACGTCCTTCCCTTTCATCCAATAATTTTGACATATGTAGTAGTCTTTTCATATAAACACACGATTGAATCTGAGGAAGGAAACCAAAGACACATCCCCCTCGCTTACGTCGAATAGGAGTCGGCCAAACAAAACAAAAAAAAAAAAATATCCTGTAAGCTGAAAAAAACGACCGTCGTATTGGAGGATGAGACAGGTAGTGTGGTAGGATCAGAGATGGAGGGTAAGGATGTTCTCTGGATCTATCTGCCTTCCTTCACTTCTTGCGTGTCCTGCAAGACGTGTGGTGCCATTACCAGTAGTCTCTGAAATATTCCGATTCTCTGTTAATAGGTTCGAATCAGTAGCATATTCAAGTGAAAACATTTTCCTGCTCTCAAGAGACATAGTGACCATGTGTTCCCGTTATGACAGCTACAGTTCCACCTACGTCTGCAGTTTACACTTCAGTGTTCGGCACAAGGTTCAGATCACCACTTTCAGACCGAGCGAGGTGGCGCAGTGGTTAGATACTGGACTCGCATTCGGGAGGACGACGGTTCAGTCCCGCGTCCGGCCATCCTGATTTAGGTTTTCCGTGATTTCCCTAAATCACCCCAGGCAAATGCCGGGATGGTACCTCTGAAAGGGCACGGCCGACTTCCTTCCCCATCCTTCCCTAATCCGATGAGACCGATGACCACGCTGTCTGGTCTCCTTCCCCAAAAACAACCAACCAACCACATTCAGACGATTTCTCGACCTCTCCTCTCTCGAACAGCTCATGGGAAAAATTAACACATTAATATTTCCTTGCTAACTCTAAATTTCTCTTATTATATTACTATTGCCATCTCTCTTTTTGTAGATGGGAATCAAAATATTTTCGCGTTCGGAGAAGAAGGTTGGTGATTGAAATTTCTTGTAAAGATCCCGCCGCAATAAAAAACGCCTTTTTGTCAGTGTTTACCACCCTTACACGCTTAAAATATCCCTCACACTTTCTCCTTTGTTTCTCAGTAACATGTTCGCACCCTGTTCCGGCACGATGCTAGTGCAATATCAGGAGCATTCTTCGTCTCGTTTAAATACGGAGAAAACAGTGCGCCGCACTGTCGCGTCTTGTCTGGAAGGCAGCATAGCGAAGTAAATCCTGCTAAGCAGAAAGCATTTGGCGTCTTGCTCCTCAACCTCTCTCGGGCTCAGCTATCATGATACTAGGCATACACGTCCTAGTTGCATCAAACGCCCCCGTGTCACGTCACTGAATTCTGGCACCATTACCAGGAATGTATTCGACAGCCATCTTACTTTTGATACATGTAGACCCAGAGATAATCTACGAATGGCTGAAGCCATGAAATTGCTCTGATGAAAAATATCGAGCTATCGTTTTAATAGTCCACTTCACGCGAAACTTGCGTTTCTATCAGCATATGAAAAAATGTGAAAATAACTTACGGGAAAACAACCGCGTGACATCTTCGACAACTTCCGATATTTCTCCAGGTGCCACCCCATCATTTTCACGGCACAAATACGTATTTGTGCTTTAAAAATGACAGGGTATGAACATGTAGAAATATCTGCAGTTGTCAAAAGCGTCTCCCGGCTGCTTTCCCATAACTTATTTGAACAGTCACTCCACATTATATCGTGGAGGAAATATAGACCTTCATTATCCGATTGTACTTTTGTCTTCTAGAATGTTACACCAGATGCCGCAGCTCTGATTGTTCCCGAGTATAGAAACGGTTGAGGAATTAACCCCCTACACACCATCTACGAATGAATTCAACATAAGCTTACCGAAAAAATACCACTCCACCCGTTAAGAGAGTACTGCAAACAGTGTAGGACTGATATCTGGCGATCATGTGATCTTCAATCACTAACGTACGTCATAGCAGTGAAACGGCATCAGTGTGGCAGTCGGTTGCATGGAATCTGAACAATAAGATGGTTCAAAATGGCTCTGAGCACTATGGGACTTAACATCTATGGTCATCAGTCCCCTAGAACTTAGAACTACTTAAACCTAACTAACCTAAGGACAGCACACAACACCCAGCCATCACGAGGCAGAGAAAATCCCTGACCCCGCCGGGAATCGAACCCGGGAACCCGGGCGTGGGAAGCGAGAACGCTACCGCACGACCACGAGATGCGGGCAACAATAAGATGGGTTGAAGTGGAAATGTGACATCTAGACAAAGAGGAGCCGTCATGTCTGGAGGTAGCCTTGAGCGCTCCGTGTTAAGTAATGCGAATTTTTGGTTTATCTACGTGGACTGTGTTCATCGGGTTTCCAACGAATGATGCACCATGCACAGATACGTAACACGAAGTAATAATAGATACGAACCGACAAGGACAGGAGATGAGTGTCATTCTTTGCAAATGACGGTCGGGCTCATCTACATCTACATCTTCATCGTATGCTCGGCCGGTGTGTGGCCGAGCATACCATTGGTACCACTAGCCGATTCCCCCATCCCTGTTTCACTCGCGAATGGAGCGTACGAAGAATGATAGTTGGTAAGGCTCTATATTCGCTCTTATTCCCAAATTTACTCTTCGTGGGCATTTAGAGAGATTTATATGGGAAAAAGTAATATGTTTCCCGACTCTTCCCGGAATGTGCTCTTTCAAAATTTCATTAGTAAATCTCTCCGAGATCCACAACGCCTCTCTTGTATCGTCCCACTGGAGTTTATTGAGCATCTATGCAACGCTATCATGCCGAGTAAACTAACCCTTGGCGGAACTTTGCTGTGCCACGCAAGGTGTAGATTGGGAGATGGCTGTCAGGGTCTCAGGAAATCCTTCCCGGATCTCCCCGAGGACCAACTCCTCACTGCTTCCAGAAGGTTGTAGTAGGTGAATGTTCTGCCGTGGCGCGTCTCGATATTATGATTTGTGGCCCCTTCTTGCTTGACTCTCAGTCATCTAGGCTTGCAGTTCGTAAGCTGTTATTTCAGCCGTCAGCGAATTCAGTTTATGTCATACTTCCTCAATCATTATATTATTGATCGTTGCATTACCAAATGCGTTTCTGTCCTGGTCTGTAACGACTTGTCTAATGGAACATTCCGAGACTATGTAATCAGTGCTGCGTTGTATTTTTAGTAAGTAGCTGGAATATGGATCACGCCCCGACAGGTAGTGTTGTACCTCCCTTGATCGGAAAGAAGTATGTCATTCTCTTCTATCAGTCAGGTTGATGAGCATTACTCAAGAATCGGTCGAACAAGAGCCTTGTAAGCCTCTTCCTTCGTGGATGAGTTACATACCTTAAGATTCTCCCAATGAATCTGTCTGGCATCTGTTTCCCTACTATATGCTCTATGCCGTGATTCGACTTAAGGTCGCTGTGCATACCTACTCCCAGATATTTTACGGTAGACGCTGTTCCCAGCAATTTGTTATCAATAGTGTGGTTGTACGTTTGAGGATTTCTTTTCCTATATATGCGCAATATGTTTCAAACAGAACAGAAATTGCTCGTCAAGAATAAGTCCAGCTCATTCACTTTCCAAGCAATTATTGCCAACAGATGCAACGAACAATTGCAGTCAGCTACCTCACGAAAGTCCGTCGGTCTCAGCGGCACATGAAGCTGAAAGTCTTCAGTGGGCCAAGCGATAGAGAAAGTGGAGTGTAGCGCACTGGGGGCGTTTAGCGTGGCTCCAAGAATCGGAGTTTTTCCCCTTCCCTGATTAAACATGGTGCCAAGTGCGCCAACGCCCCAAGGAGGCAATTAACCTGTAGTTTGTGCAGGGTGTAGTCAGAGCGGAAGTGATTCCTAGCTGTTTTGGGGTGGTTACCATACTTCCTGACTTAGAATCAGTGATTCAGGTTACGACGTGAACCTGAACCCAGATGTTTATTTCAACATTCTCGGTGGCCAGGTGTTGTCCTTTCTTCTACGTCTTCTTGATTATACTGTGGACACTCCCGTCTTCTAGACTGGCAACAGCCGTGTCCACAGGGACGCACGTATAGTGTCCTGGTGTGTCGAACACCCAGGAATCCTGTCGAACATCAGACCGGCCCGTTGAATCTCTCGATCCTAATTCCTTAGGAAACGTCAGTGACTATTTGGAAAACGGGGTGAACGTAGCAATCAAAATTTCTTCAATTAGGTACGTCCGCGGGATCTGATCATCAATGAGTGGATTCAGCTGGATATAGCTTTTCTGAAGAAATCTGTGGACTCTCTTCTTCTCCTAAATAACGCCATTTTGTAGGCTATAGGCTACATTAAACGGTATTAGTCCGGGAGTAATAAATTTTTCGTCCGATACTCTTACTTGAACCCAAAGTAAAGCAAACATCATAACAATTAATGTGATGAGTTGACAGTAGTAAACATTTTTATTGATTTATTGTAAAAAATGATTGTTTGGACGTTAGGTAGTATGTGACTGTAATCATAGAAACAGCGACTGAGTAAGTTTCAGGTCCGGCCCTGCGGTTCTAGGCGCTTCAGTCTGGAATCGCGTGACCGCTACGGTCGCAGGTTCGAATCCTGCTTCGGGCATGGATGTGCGTGATGTCCTTAGCTTGGTTAGGTTTAAGTCGTTCCAAGTTGTAGGGGACTGATGACCACAGCTGTTAAGTCCCATAGTGCTCAGAGCCATTTGAATCATTTTGAAGTTTTAGGTCCCTTGTTCACAAATGTTCAACGTGTGAACCGCTAGTCACACAGCACACGTTCAATCTATAATCCAAATCGGCTCACACGCGCCCTGAAGTGACCACAGCAGTGTCAGACACAGATGCCCTGATATGTCCTCGAAAGTCAGTGATGTTATGGAGACGTGGAGGCGTGAAAGCAGTGTCTTTGACGTAACCCCACAGGTAAAAACCACACGGTGTTAGGTGCAGATAACAAGGAGGCCGTGTCAGCAGCTAGAGACTGCCAGCCGATGCACAGCCGACCCATCGTCGTAGCAACTCAGTATCCAAGAACTCACTAACGTCATTGTGGAAGTTCGGTGGAGCACCGCCCTGTTGAAAAATGAAATTATCAGCCCTCTTGCAAGTGCAGCATGAACTACGCAAAATGTCTTCTCTGTTGGTCTCGCAGCCATATTGCTGCAGATCACTGTAGTAAAAAGAACTTCTTGAGTTGCTAATGCCATAGATTACTAAAGATTGATCGCCTTCAACGGCTCTTTCACTCACACTGTTACATATCCTCATTTTTCTTCCAACAACAGTCCTTGGGTGGTGCATGTCATACAAACACTCGGAGCAAATATTCTCGCGGCATCAAGAACATGTAATGAACACAATTTTCGCGCAACTACATTGGTCTGGCTGAAGGTTCCGAGGGAAATGGGCTTCTTCAGGAATGAACTGTGATGCCCCCTGCGCACACGATAACATCGCCCGAAATATTGGTGCTGACAGTTAATCATGAATCATGCTGTAAGTCCTTATCTCATCCAGGCGGCTGGGCAGTTTCCACTGCGTTTCCAGCAGCACGTTGCAGCTCTGAAGTCTGGAAGTAAAATTCTGTCTCACGCTTGGCTGTAAAAAAGCGTTGAGTGTATAGCTTTCTGTGATCCCTCATTATGAGTTCGGAGCAGTCTTACTCGGTACTGTTTTCATACTGCTTACTACGCAGATGCGTTGACCATTGAGCCGTGCGGACCCTGTGGTCATCAGACCTGCACGCACTACAATAGCAAGCCTCGTATCAGACACAAATTTTCAACTAATCCACACATTACTATCGTGGCTATCTTGCCCATTATTCTCATCACTCATGCGCTGAATACCGTAAGAGTTCGAGTGTGGTGTGCATCTGTGCTGACATGATCAGTTTGTCACCATCTTAATCATACACACTGAAGCGCCAAAGAAACTGGTATTGGCATGCGTATTCAAATACAGAGATATGTAAACAGGCAGAATTTGTCGCTGCGGTCGGCAACGTCTCTATAAGACAGTGTCTGGCGCAGTTGTTAGATCTGTTACTGCCGCTACAATGGCAGGTTATCAAGATTTAAATGAGTTTGAACGTGGTGCTATACTCGGCGCACGAGCGATGGGACACAACATCCCCGAGATAGCGATCAGGTACCGTGAATATCAGTAATCCAGTAAAACATTAAATCTACGGCATCGCTGCGGCCTGAAAAAGATCCTGCAAGAACGGGACCTACGACGACTGAAGAGAATCGTTCAGCGTGACTGAAGTGCAACCCTACCGCGAATTCATGCAGATCGATATGGGCTTTCGGAGCCGAAGGCCCACTCGTGTACCCTTGATGACTGCACGACACAGCTATACGCCTCGCCTGGTCCCGTCAGCATCGACACTGGACTGTTGATGACTGGAAACGTGTTGCCTGGTCGGACGAGTCTCGTTTCAAATTGTATCGAGCGGACGGAGACAACCTCATGAACCCATGGAGCCTGCATGTTAGTAGGGGACTATTGAAGCCGGTGGAGGCTGTGTAATGGTGTCGTGTTGCGGCACTTCTGCGTGCTCTCGGTGGCCCTACACGATATTAGGCAAGTGTACCAGTTTCTTTGGCTCTTCAGTGTATATGAGGTGTCTGTTCCTTCTGACAGGATCTAAAGAACAGACACCACATATGTGTCATTAATTGATATTAAATGTGGCAGTTTCACGTAATTTTCCTTGACGTGAAAGTCGGAAGACGTACACTCCTGGAAATGGAAAAAAGAACACATTGACACCGGTGTGTCAGACCCACCATACTTTCTCCGGACACTGCGAGAGGGCTGTACAAGCAATGATCACACGCACGGCACAGCGAACACACCAGGAACCGCGGTGTTGGCCGTCGAATGGCGCTAGCTGCGCAGCATTTGTGCACCGCCGCCGTCAGTGTCAGCCAGTTTGCCGTGGCATACGGAGCTCCATCGCAGTCTTTAATACCGGTAGCATGCCGCGACAGCGTGGACGTGAACCGTATGTGCAGTTGACGGACTTTGAGCGAGGGCGTATAGTGGGCATGCGGGAGGCCGGGTGGACGTACCGCCGAATTGCTCAACACGTGGGGCGTGAGGTCTCCACAGTACATCGATGTTGTCGCCAGTGGTCGGCGGAAGGTGCACGTGCCCGTCGACCTGGGACCGGACCGCAGCGACGCACGGATGCACGCCAAGACCGTAGGATCCTACGCAGTGCCGTAGGGGACCGCACCGCCACTTCCCAGCAAATTAGGGACACTGTTGCTCCTGGGGTATCGGCGAGGACCATTCGCAACCGTCTCCATGAAGCTGGGCTACGGTCCCGCACACCGTTAGGCCGTCTTCCGCTCACGCCCCAACATCGTGCAGCCCGCCTCCAGTGGTGTCGCGACAGGCGTGAATGGAGGGACGAATGGAGACGTGTCGTCTTCAGCGATGAGAGTCGCTTCTGCCTTGGTGCCAATGATGGTCGTATGCGTGTTTGGCGCCGTGCAGGTGAGCGCCACAATCAGGACTGCATACGACAGAGGCACACAGGGCCAACACCCGGCATCATGGTGTGGGGAGCGATCTCCTACACTGGCTGTACACCACTGGTGATCGTCGAGGGGACACTGAATAGTGCACGGTACATCCAAACCGTCATCGAACCCATCGTTCTACCATTCCTAGACCGGCAAGGGAACTTGCTGTTCCAACAGGACAATGCACGTCCGCATGTATCCCGTGCCACCCAACGTGCTCTAGAAGGTGTAAGTCAACTACCCTGGCCAGCAAGATCTCCGGATCTGTCGCCCATTGAGCATGTTTGGGACTGGATGAAGCGTCGTCTCACGCGGTCTGCACGTCCAGCACGAACGCTGGTCCAACTGAGGCGCCAGGTGGAAATGGCATGGCAAGCCGTTCCACAGGACTACATCCAGCATCTCTACGATCGTCTCCATGGGAGAATAGCAGCCTGCATTGCTGCGAAAGGTGGATATACACTGTACTAGTGCCGACATTGTGCATGCTCTGTTGCCTGTGTCTATGTGCCTGTGGTTCTGTCAGCGTGATCATTTGATGTATCTGACCCCAGGAATGCGTCAATAAAGTTTCCCCTTCCTGGGACAATGAATTCACGGTGTTCTTATTTCAATTTCCAGGAGTGTATTTCATCGAGATGAAGGACGTCGTACAAGTGTGTGGAGATGGGCAAAACATACAAGTTCCCAGAATACTACGTCTTGCATTGACTTTGTTGCAATGTAACAGTAAGTTTTCGAGAAGCGATCTAACTGCATAAATTCACTGAAGAAAAGCCGCAAGAAGGGAAGATTGGAAGACATAAAGAAACAAGATTTTCAAGACAAAATACTTATCAAGAAATCAACGCAACAGCCAAAAGTGGGTCAAAACTGACAATGCACAAGGAACAGCAGAGCCACAAGGGCTTTCATCACGAAAAATATGAGTATACAGTGAATTAATTGTTGCATTGCACTGAACAGTTGTTGGATTTATTTTTATAGAGAGACTGCGTAATACATCAGTGCTCTGGACCGTGTTGCGAAAAGTGACAGTTTAACCATCTTTTGTATTTTGGGTTTATGGACTGTGAACAGCCTATTTGCTTGTTAAATGAATGTGACGGCGAAAGCGCGCTTTTTTAAAGTGAAACGACGATACGCTACTTAAATAGATCTTTAAGCGCAAATCCATAGTTAAGCTTTTAAATATCGTCTCAGCATTTCAACATAGCATATTCTAGTCTCATAGCCTCCAAAAATAGCTCCTAAGTTGAAGAGTGAGGGCTCCACACAGCAGGCAGTCGCACGCTGAGCGGAAGTGGAACTGTTTGATTTTCCTCAAATTCTCGTTCACAAGGCGGCATCCACATCTTGTCCTATTACTGTGAATGGCCGAACATTTACAACGCAACGGCACCAGAGATTGTTTGCAACAGTGGCGGCATCCAAGTGAGTCAAGAAGACTTTCCAGTGATTCATCTCTGGCGCTATACACATGGACGTAAAAAGAAGAAGAAAGATGGTACTGTAGACTTACGCTTCAGTTTGTTTTGAAACCCGAGGCCTGGCGCTATTCTAAATAGCCAAAAACATTAGCAGACTACTGTTTGCAGTTGCTTCTTGTTCATTATTTCTGTCGATTGCACGCAACAGCTCTTTTAAATACTAAAAATTATAAATACTAATATACATAAGTAACGTAATGCCAGGAAGGCAATTTCGAAAGTTTTTTCTCTTCTTGAATGTGTATTTGCTCAAGTAATGCGACTCATTGGGCATCGTTAATGTAACTTTTTTTCCGAATAACCAAGAGTAGAAACTTGTGATATGAAAAGTACGCTTTGGTAATCCATGTACCACCCTTACTGTGTTTGTATCGATAGAAGATGAAGCTGGAACTCCGAAACTAATGTTTGTTTGCTTACTAGTACTGCTCCTTGTTCGGTACATTTGCAGCTTTCATCTTGTATGTACAACATTTTTAATGTTCGCGTTTGCAGAAAACGTACCTAGGAGTTCTGTTAGCCCCTAAAATCTGGAAAGAAGCAAGGCATGCTATGGTATCTTGTGCATGTCAACAAAGTTAACATTTTTTGAAATGTCAAAGAAACAGAACTGCGTGCAGAAGAGAGTTCTTGTTTTATTAGTTTGTCAGTGCATTAATCTCACTGTAATTTACGCAGCTTCTCGCTTTTAAATCTTGTATATGATGGGACAGTCAGTGTGTGGCCAGTTCTAGTAATTTACAGGGAAAAAAGAGATATCATTTTTTTAAACATTTTCCAGCATTGTGCAATGCTATAAATGTGATTAAAGCAATGGCCCCAAACGCTTAGACCCCGTGAAGTGGATATGTTTTAACGTGTATGTAAGTCATTTTATTAGTAATGATAACCTAACACACTTGTTTTTTAAATAAAGACGCCATTGTTTTGGTTGCAAAAGAAGTATTACTATGCTTGCTGCGGAGGATGGCCACAAAAACAAACTTGTTATAACCTAACATGCGTAACATGTACGCCTACCTTGGTTTGCTTGTTTTCTCGCAATATTTTCCGCCAGTAATATGTCAATTTCTCAGGAACAACCAAATGAATCATAATTACAATGTACGTTTACTCCGCGCATCTACTTGCTCTTACTTTTGAATTTCATTTTGAGGTTTTAAAAGTATATTAACCTAGACCACACTTCGTGATGTACCAGTAATTAGTTTAGTTTCATGTTCCATGTATCATTTGCTTGACAAACCATAATGATATCGAACTAGTCATTTTATATTAACATCAACCTTTCACTGTACATATTCCTCCATGCTGATTATTTATTAGTTGTTTCTTGTTTTTAAGTTAAATAAATGTTAAATCAGTAATTCCTACCCATCAACATTCACCAATTACAACAATGGTCTTCTGTGGAATAGGAGGAGTTATCGGGGAGAAACGATTTCAGTTTAGCTGCAAATTTTACTGTGCTGTCTGTAGGTATTTTATATCACTGGGTAAGTGATCAAAATTTGTGGTTGCAGCACTGTGATCTTCTATTTGTGTTACAGACAATCTTACTGTGGCGTAATGAATGTCATTTTTTACGGTATTGTAATTATGTGCAGCATTATTCCTTTTGAACTCTAGTAGATTATTTGCAACACACTTCCTTAGGAAATAACTGTACTCTGAAGCGGATACGTTGCATTCACAAAGTGAGGTGCAGCCTGGTGCGACGAAAAGAGTGTTCACACAAGTTCGGCCAAAGCCTGTTTCAGGAAGGTCGTAAAGCACACACACATAAACCATGTGGTCAAAAGTATCCGGACACCAGGCTGAAAATGACTTACAAGTTCATGGCACCCTCCATCAGTAATGGCGGAATTCAATATGGTTTTGGCCCACACTTAACCTTGATGACAGCTTCCACTCTCGCAGGCATACGTTCAGTCAGACGCTGGAAAGTTTCTGGGAGAATGGCAGCCCATTCTTCACGGAGTGCCGCACTGAAGAGAGGTATCGACGTCGGTCGGTGAGGCCTGGCACCAAGTATGCATTCCAAAACATCCCAAAGGCGCTCTATAGGATTCAGGTCAGGACTCTGTGCAGGCCAGACCATTACAGGAATGTTGTTGTCGTGTAACCACTCCGCCACAGGGCGTGCATTATGAACAGGTGCTCGATTGTGTTGAAAGATGCAATCGCCAACGGTGAGAAACGAGAATGTGCTTAAAACATCAATGGGGGCCTGTGCTGTGATAATGCCAAGCAAAACAACAAGGGATGCAAGCCCCCTCCATGAAAAACACGACCACACCATAATACCACCGGCTCTGAATTTTACTGTTGGCACTACACACGCTGGCAGATGAAGTTCACCGAGCATTCGCCATACCCACACCCTGCCATCGGATCGCCACATTGTGTATCGTGATTCGTCACTCCAAACAACTTTTTTCCACTGTTCAATCGTCCAACGTTTGCGCTCCTTACACCAAGCGAGGCGTTGTTTGGCATTTACCGGCGTGAGGTGTAGCGTATGAGCAGCCGCTCGACCATGAAATTCAAGTTTTATCACCTCCCGCCTGTCATAGTGGTTACAGTGGATCCAGGTGCAGTTTGGAATTCCTGTGTGATGGTCTGGGTAGATGTCTGTCTATTACACGTTACCACCCTCTTGCACTGTAAACAGACGAGATTGGCCTGTACGATTTTGTGCTGTACGTGTCCATTCACGTTTCCACTTTACTATCACAACCGAAACAGTGGACCTAGGGACGTTTAGGAGTGTGGAAATCTCGCGCACAGACGTATGACACAACTGACACCCAATCACATGACCACGTGAGTTCCGCGCCCTATTGTGCTCTCTCACGATCTCTAATGACTACTGAGGTCGCTGATATAGAGTACCCGGCAGTAGGTGGCAGCACAATGCACCTAATACGAAAAACGTATGTTTTGGGGGGTGTCCGGGTGCTTTTGATCACATAATGTATATTCATACAATCATACACACAAATCTCCGTACACATGTCCGCTTTCTCCAGCTGTTCCAGGCAGAATCTTTCTTAGAGATGGAAGAAATGTGAACAATGAATAACAATCGGTAGGAGGAATTTAGGGCACGAGATGCTGCACTAACAATCGGCGCAGTCACGCAGCTATGTGTTGTGCGGGATCCGACCGCGAAATTCGACACCTTGTCCCAACGGTCTAAACTGGGCATCGGCTCGTGAGGGTAACGTCACAGGGAAGTATCACCTCTGTATACCATGGAGGTATAAGTGCGGTGAACCTAACGTTTTTGGCTACATAATATGGTGGACACCGGTTTAAAGTTTGTGACGTAATGACAACTTCCTTCTTTTCTTCTGCCTCCGTGGCGGACCATTGTTTCGAATCCCGGTGAACATAATCTCGTAACAGCGTAAGCGTTGACATAATACAAAGAAGAATAAAAATCAAATCAGCTAACCAAAGGAACGATTAGAGATTCAACACATTGTATTTTCTGTCATCTCCAAATCTGACAGCTGTTGTCACGCTCCTTAAGTGGACTGTAAAATTAATAGTACTTAACTGCAAAATACTGCACTGAACTGCTAATATAACATTTAACACCATATTTAAGAAATTGTTTGTTTCTATAATTACATTCATTTGCAGCATTAAAGATTCACTTATACTAAATGAGAACAGAATTAAAACTGTACACTACCACTACATTTAACGGCAATTTCATAATAGATCTTTTGCTTTACTGTCTCTTTGCTCCTTAAATTTTATGGGAAGTGGTTCTGCAAATTTCAAGAAGTGGTGACAATCTATACATCAGTGACTTCATTTTATGAAAGCTGCGTACATAAATGTGATACCAGTACCTCGAAAGACGGCTCTTATTGCTAACGTCATTCAGAATATCAGCTGTGCGGTATTAGCCGAGCGGTCTAGGCGCTGCAGTCGTGGACTGTGCTGCTGGTCCCGGCGGAGATTCGAGTCCTCCCTCGGGCATGGGTGTGTATGTTTCCCTTAGGATAGTTTAGATTAAGTAGTGTGTAAGCTTAGGGACTGATGACCATAGCAGTTAAGTCCCATAAGATTTCACACACAGTTCAGCATTTTTTTTTTTTTTTCAGAATATCACGTAACAGACAGACATCAACAGATCACTTCGGCTTCCTAGCTCTTACCTTCATACCGTAAAAGACGTACTTGATGTATTCACACACACAACAATATTTTTCGGAGACTCTAGAGATATAGTTTACCTTCCAACAGTAGTACACACATAATCCATTCCGATTTTATATTTTGCACTGCGAGTGACTTACATCGCCGTTATTAGAGCAAGGTTTAGAGAGGCTGCTAGCCCTTCACAAGCATCAGCCCCTTGCGTTGAACTATTCTGATGACAAACAAAAGGTGCGCCATTTTTGAGAAACAGTTTTCGACAAGGAGTGCTCAACAGCAGTATTGCAGGGTACTTATGTACAATCAGTTAATAATGGCACATCGTGTTGTAAACTTTTTTCCTTGTGATAAACCCTGAAGAATTATCATTAGGATTAACTGACACTTTCATAGCTGCAAGCTGTCATACATTACAGGTTTTCAACCATATGAGAACAGTAGTGCAATGTGCATACGCAGAGATATTGTAGGGGTACATCACGTTATTATAGTCAGTTGCTAACAAGCAGTTAGGTAATTAAAAATCGATAGAGTCTCACAGTGTTAATCTGACGATCATATAAATTCTAAACATTGTAAATAAAAAGGCTTGTACCGGACTACATAACTTGCCGAAGCTAGATATTGGGTAACATTACCAGTAGGTTACCTGCGAGCGATATTATACAGCTGCCTATACCGTTTCCAAGCTTCCCAGTCTCCATAATCTGCTATCATTCTTACTTTCCTCATCTTTCCTGTGGTGACCCTGTCTTGGTTGCAAAGATGCATTTACAAACAGAATTCTGTTTGGCCAACAGCTAAGGGTCACTGCGGCAATCAAGAGGGTGTCACAGTAGTACTACAAACATGTAACAATTACACTAAGGAAATACAGGGCTCGAAAATACTGATCTATATGCACTATATAAAGAAACTCCACTCACAATCTTGCGGCGTATTCCCGCGTTAGGAAATAAGTAAGACCAGGTCCAGAAAGAATGGACTGTCAAATCCTTACAGCAGATGGTGGAAAGGAAGCATGAAAGAGTCAGGTGGTGAACGCTGTTTTGTCAACGTGATCTGATTTGCAGTTAAGCGCTCGAGTGGGTGCAAACTCCGAGCAGCAAGAACAGCGGCGGGATCACTGCAGGGGAATACCTAATACAGTTGCCCCTACACGTTGCACAATCTCCAGGACACATTGTAAGGCTCGTACTAGCTCACCTCAGGGCGACGAACACCGCTGCGCAGCTAATACTGACACGTTTGTTGAAAAGCTCTGATTGAAATATGGGTTACTCGTAGGACCTACTGGAATACTGAGATGGTAGTTTGACACCACACCCTCAAGGGGAGGCAATAAAGCTTTATCATTAGTTGCATTACAGAATGTGAAGCAACTGACGCAAAAAAATTCAGAAACTTAAGTAATTGATGAGGGTACAAATGTTCCAGTAACAGTTGTATGTGTGATGCGAAGGAAGCTGAGAGATAAAAGGTGACGCTACGTGGGTTTACCAATTTTCTAATTCGATACCTGCCCTGCCCAACGAAATTAAAGGGTCATTTTTTCGACACTCCGTAGTTGTCTCATATTGTGACGTAGGAGTTTGAAATTTCGGTCAAAGATACCTGCAACCATCCTCTGTAATGATACATAAGCATAGCGCCATGCGACGTCATCCTCCTGCTCGGCTATGCTTCAGACAGCAAGGTATAGACACATACAAAGAAGCGCCAGAGGTTACAAATTCATCTGAGGTGTGAGGTGGGTTAGTGATGTTACGTTGGTATAACGTTTCACCACAACCTTCTCCAACGCCACCGTGGACTTGTCACACGTACGGTATGGTTTTTACACCCCCTATTACCCTCATTTCACTGATTTTGAGACTTATGCGACGAAGGTCAGAACCGTGATGCCCAGCTTTGAAATCGCATTGTTTTCTGACGGGTGGCCGAAGAAAACATTTCAGACACACCGCCGCTAAGAATTGCCACTAAAAGGCTCATGAATTAGCATAAATGACCCACAGAATTAACAACTTTTTATCGCCTCATGCCATTTCAGCAACGACATCTCATGTGATAGCATTGCATTAAATCTCTCATCCCTGAATGCTACGTCGGCCGTGGTGGCCGAGCGGTTCTAGGCGCTACGGTCGCAGGTTGGAATCCTCCCTCGGGCATGGATGTGTGTGATGTCCTTAGCTTAGTTAGGTTTAAGTACACTACTGGCCATTAAAATTGCTACACCAAGAAGAAATGCACATGATAAACGGGTATTCATAGTACAAATATATACTAGAACTGACATGTGATTACATTTTCACGCAATTTGGGTGCATAGATCCTGAGAAATCAGTACACAGAACAACCACCTCAGGCCGTAACAACGGTCTTGATACACCAGGGCATTGAGTCAAACAGAGCTTGGATGGCGTGTACAGGTACAGCTGCCCACGCAGCTTCAACACGATACCACAGTCCATCAAAAGTTGTGGCGTATTGTGACGAGCCAGTTGCTCGGCCACCATTGACCAGACGTTTTCAGTTGGTGAGAGATCTGGAGAATGTGCTGGGCAGTGCAGCATTCGAACATTTTCTGTATCCAGAAAGGCCCGTACAGGACCTGCAACATGAGGTCATGCATTATCCTGTGGAAATATAGCGTTTCGCAGGGATCGAATGAAGGGTAGAGCCACGGGTCGTAACACATCTGAAATGCAACGTCCACTGTTCAAAGTGCTGTCAATGCTGACAAGAGGTGAGCGAGACGTGTAACCAATGGCACCCCATACCATCACGCCGGGTGATGAATACACGCTTCCAATGTGCGTTCACCGCGATATCGCCAAACACGGATGCGACCATCATGATGCTGTAAACAGAACCTGGAGTCATCCGAAAAAATGACGTTTTGTCATTCGTGCAGCCAGGTTCGTCGTTGAGTACACCATCGCAGGCACTCCTGTCTGTGATGCAGCGTTAAGGGTAACCGCAGCCATGGTCTCCGAGCTGATAGTCCATGCTGCTGTAAACGTCATCGAACTGTTCGTGCAGATGGTTGTTGTCTTGCAAACGTCCCCATCTGTTGACTCATGGATCGAGACGTGGCTGCACGATCCGTTACAGCCATGCGGATAACATGCCTTTCATCTCGACTGCTAATGATACGAGGCCGTTGGGATCCAGCACGGCGTTCCGTATTACCCTCCTGAACCCACCGATTCCGTATTCTGCTAACAGTCATTGGATCTCGATCAACGCGAGCAGCAATGTCGCGATACGATAAACCGCAATCGCTATAGGCTACAATCCGACCTTTATCAAAGTCGGAAACGTGATGGTACGGATTTCTCCTCCTTACACGAGGCATCACAACAACGTTTCACCTGGCAACGCCGGTCAACTGCTGTTTGTGGCCGGCCGCGGTGGTCTCGCGGTTCTAGGCGCGCAGTCCGGAACCGTGCGACTGCTACGGTCGCAGGTTCGACTCCTACCTCGGGCTTGGATGTGTGTGATGTCCTTAGGTTAGTTAGGTTTAAGTAGTTCTAAGTTCTAGGGGACTGATAACCACAGTAGTTAAGTCCCATAGTGCTCAGAGCCATTTTTTTGCTGTTTGTGTATGACAAATCGGTTGGAAACTTTCCTCATGTCAGCACTCTGTAGGTGTCGCCACCGCCACCAACCTTGTGTGAATGCTCTGAAAAGCTAATCATTTGCATACCACAGCATCTTCTTCCTGTCGGTTAAATTTCGCGTCTGTATCACGCCATCTTCGTGGTGTAGCAATTTTAATGGCCAGTAGTGTAGTTCTACGTTCTAGGGGACTGATGACATCAGAAGTCAAGTCCCATAGTGCTCAGGCCATTTGAACCATTTTTGAAAGCTACAACGTCTTTTATATATTTTTCATTGTCCAAGTGATTGTCAGAACATCGTATTCTCCACATTTACACAGCAAATGAACACGGCATATATATATCACACTTTTGTCATAGCCGGCCGGTGTGGCCGTGCGGTTCTAAGCGCTTCAGTTTGGAACCGCGTGACCGCTACGGTCGCAGGTTCGAATTCTGCCTCGGGCATGGATGTGTGTGATGTCCTTAGGTTAGTTAGGTTTAAGTAGTTCCAAGTTCTAGGGGACTGATGACCTCAGTAGTTAAGTCCCATAGTGCTCAGAGCCATTTGAACCATTTTGTCATACTTGGTTATTCATTGAATGGACAATTAATTACTATGCCACTAACTTCATTTAAATGTTGATTGTAGGAGCTAAAAAAAATTGTGCTGATTTAAAAGTGGTCAGTCGCATGTGTTAGCGAACACCACAGTCGAAAAGGGAAGCAAAGGGTCTCCCGTCAAGACGGCATAGGTAATTGTTTAAACAATTTCCTACTACAATTTGTTGTCATTCACTGTGAGCACACTTGCGCAAGAATCCTGGCTTATTTATTTATGAACTAACTATTACTTACGTTTATTGTAAATGATCTGAATGTAATCAAATGTCTATAATATTTTCTTTAGTAAACATTATTATGCTATATTAGTTTATTGTAGGCAAGTGGTCAACTTGAATCAGATTCTGTCCGTAGAACGACGTATTTTCGGTGGAGATGGCTGTCAGCCAATAAGAGTTGGGCAGTGGCGGAACACAGCTGGAGTCAAGTAGAGACTGGGACTCATCGAGTGAAGGGCTCAAAGAAGCGATTTTGGAAACTTTACATAGAGTCCTTGAAGAAGGTAACTGAAAGAAATAAACAACGAGACGAATAGAAATGACTTTGATTCAAAGACATTAACTACATTGAAGTCACCATGATTCATGATGGTTCTCCTGCACATTTAGAAGCCTCGACATGGTTCTTAATACAGTTTGTAATTATCACTGACGTCAATGCATGCTCTGTAATGTGCGCCATGCTGATCACGAGGTTAGTAAGTGATTTTCGTAGAATGGCCTTCATTCCTCCACCAGAGCAACTGCCGAGTGGTCGTTGGTGCATGTGGATGCGCTGCAGTACCTCTCCCCAACGCATCCCCGACGTGCTCGATGGGACTTAACTCGAGGGAACGGGCAGGCCAATCGATTCGCCGAATATGCTCTCGTTACGAATACGTTTCCACCTGCGCTGCTCGATTCGGGTGGCGCATTGTCATCCACAAAATTAACTTAGGACGGAATACACCCCCGAAAAGAAGCACATATTGAAGAAGGGAAACGTTACAACAACGTTTACCAGTGCGTGTACCCTGTCAATGATTTGGAGTACAGAACGCCCGTGCACATTATGCCTCCCCACAGCAAAACATCTGGACTACCACAACGGTTATGTAGACCATTGTCCCTGTGGGTATTACGTATTCTCACCTCTTGTCATATGAGGGTAAGTCCAGCACTGTCGAAATTTTAACGGACGTTAATGTGTATTTAGAAGTAAGTATATATCTATATGTACACAAAAGAGTTCAGATCAACTGTTTTTCTCTGTGACTTTCACGATGATAAGGAAAGGGCTATTTATTGAGATAGGTAAACGTAAGAAACATAACTCTTGCTGCCAATTTAACCCTCCCATGATGCGTCACCCAGTGATAGTTTGATTCGTCTGTTAAGTTGGCAACAATGGTGTATTTTCTAGCTGGCTTGTGTATTATATCGACATTATTGTGTAAATCAGTCACTGGTCTGTCGTTCTGCTGGTCAGTTGCGTTCAGCTGCTACTTGAGATCGAATTGTTCTTGGGGTTATCATTTTCGTAGGTGAAATATCTTTGCTAGATTTCATAAGCTTTTCGAGTATGGACTCTGTAAATGTGATCAAAAAAAATGGTTCAAATGGCTCTGAGCACTATGGGACTTTCATCTATGGTCATCAGTCCCCTAGAACTTAGAACTACTTAAACCTAACTAACCTAAGGACATCACACAACACCCAGTCATCACGAGGCAGAGAAAATCCCTGACCCCGTGTGATCCAAGGTTTGGGGACTTTGTGAGTAGTGTTTTGGAGGAAGACAACGACGATTGCAGAGAAAATTACTTATTTTCGAGCGAGGAAGATAATTTGGAAATACAATCTGAACGTAGTTCTGAGTTTGAAGCTACGACGTCAGAAGATGGTGATTATGAGGAGGAGGAGGTATAATCAGCAAACACAATCAAGGGTAAGAATGGATTTTTATGGTTTAAAATACCGCCTATGAAAGGTAAAACCCAAAGTAGAAACACTGTAAAAATTCCTAAAGCTGTTAACTTTGCTCAAAACATTGACTCGGACGTAGATACTCTCGAAATATTATCAGATACAAGAGTAGTTGATATGATTGTAGCTCATACAAATGAGGATATCCAAAGAAAAAAATGTACATATATTGGCCAGAGGTCAGCTGAAAACTGAAATTTTAAATTTAGCATTTGAGAAATCTTTCATGCAGGAGGATCGTACAAACATACCACCGTTTGAGGCTCGTACAGATTGCCGTATGGAGGACATAGTGATAGACATCCCTGGGGTTGTGAAGCAGCTGAATGGGTTGAAAATAAATAAATCGCCAGGTCCTGATGGGATTCCAATCCGGTTTTACAGAGAGTACTCTACTGCATTGGCTCCTTACTTAGCTTGCATTTATCGCGAATCTCTTGCCAAATGTAAAGTCCCAAGCGACTGGAAAAAAGCGCAGGTGACGCCTCTATATAAGAAGGGTAGAAGGACAGACCCTCAAAATTATAGACCAATGTCCTTAACATCGGTTTGTTGCAGGATTCTCGAACATATTCTCAGTTCGAATATAATGAATTTCCTTGAGACAGAGAAGTTGCTGCTCATGCATCAGCACGGCTTTAGAAACCATCGCTCCTGCGAAACGCAACTCGCCCTTTTTTCACATGATATCTTGCGAACCATGGATGAAGGGTATCAGACGGATACCATATTCCTTGACTTCCGGAAAGCGTTTGACTCGGTGCCCCACTACAGACTCCTAACTAAGGTACGAGCATATGGGATTAGTTGCCAAATATGTGAGTGGCTCGAAGACTTCTTAAGTAATAGAACACAGTACGTTGTCCTCGATGGTAAGTGTTCATCGGAGGTGAGGGTATCATCTCGAGTGCCCCAGGGAAGTGTGGTAGGTCAGCTGTTGTTTTCTATCTACATAAATGATCTTTTGGATAGGGTGGATAGCAATGTGCGGCTGTTTGCTGATGATTCTGTGGTGTACGGGAAGGTGTCGTCGTTGAGTGACTGTAGGAGGGTACAAGATGACTTGGACAGGATTTATGATTGGTGTAAAGAATGGCAGCTAACTCTAAATATAGATAAATGTAAGTTAATGCAGATGAATAGGAAAAAGAATCCCGTAATGTTTGAATACTCCATTAGTAGTGTAGCACTTGATACAGTCAAGTCGATTAAATATTTGGGCGTAACATTGCAATGCGATATGAAGTGGGACAAGCATGTAATGGCAGTTGTGGGGAAGGCGGATAGTCGTCTTCGGTTCATTGGTAGAATTTTGGGAAGATGTGGTTCATCTGTAAAGGAGACCACTTATAAAACACTAATACGACGTATTCTTGAGTACTGCTCGAGCGTTTGGGATCCCTATTAGGGCAGATTGAGGGAGGACACAGAAGCAATTCAGAGGCCGGCTGCTAGATTTGTTACTGGTAGGTTTGATCATCACGCGAGTGTTACGGAAATGCTTCAGGAACTCGGGTGGGAGTCTCCGGAGGAAAGGAGGCGTTCTTTTCGTGAATCGCTACTGGGGAAATTTAGAGAACCAGCATTTGAGGCTTACTGCAGTACAATTTTACTGCCGCCAACTTATATTTCGGGGAAAGACCACAAAGATAAGATAAGAGAGATTAGGGCTCGTACAGAGGCATATAGGCCTTCCCTCGTTCTGTTTGGGAATGGAACAGGGAGAGAAGATGCTAGTTGTGGTACGAGGTACCCTCCGCCTCGCACCGTATGGTAGATTGCGGAGTATGTATGTAGATGTAGATGTAGATGTATATGCAGAGGTTTCTTGGTGATACGGACAAGGAAGAAATACGTGCACTAATGGGATTGCTTTATATGTTAGATAGCAGAAAAGATGGTCATCTCAACACTGAAGACAAGTGCTGAACAACGATTTCGAGAAACAAGTAGTTTGAGAAGAAGTGAAGCTAACAGTCGAAGACAAGCAAGAAGTGAGGATATGGAAGTGTTTTTTAACTATAATACACGATGATCCAAATGCCAGCTTATGAAGAGTTTCGGTAGTTACTGGTCCTTACGTTTATCTTATGAATAGTAGATGGTTACAAGTTTCACTCTTACCGCTTCTCACTGACAAACTAACTGCACGGGTACGACTTCAAATGGTTCAAATGGCTCTAAGCACTATGGGACTTAATATCTGAGGTCATCAGTTCCCTAGACTTAGAACTACTTAAACCTAACTAACCTAAGGACATCACACAAATCCACTCCCGAGATAGGATTCGAACCTGCGACCATAGCAGCATCACGGTTCCGGACTGAAGCGCCTAGAACCGCTCGGCCAGGGGCCGGTGGTACGACTTCAGTCGCAGGTTTGTAAGATATATACCAAGGTAGTTTCCCAAAGATTAAATGCTTTAACAGATACTTATCTGACAAAAGAACAAAATGGTTTTAGACTGGGAAGATCATGTACCGATTTTGTTTACTAGATAATGTGCCAACGTATGTGGTTTTTGTAGGTGATGAACATGCGTTCGGCTTGGTGGTGAGATCTAAGTTATGGAATATTTTAGGAGAGTTTAGCATTCATCAGCATTTAATTAGACCAGTTAAGAATTTGCATGCTGACTGAGCCGTGGCCAGCTCGCGTTGATGACTTGTTCTTTGGCATTTTTCAGTATCGAGTGGCGTCTTATATCCCCCTGAGTTACTGTCATAACGAGTTGCTGACTTGTCTCCGTCAGTGCAGCAGCAGCGCTTATGGATACCAGTACTGCTGTACCATCTCTGATGTGACCGCTATATTTCCGTGTGTGGTGTGTGTGGCAGTCGGTCGGTTGGGACAGAGCAGCGAGGAAGTCTCCGCGGCGCAAAGTCAGGCCGGGGCCACTGGCGGCGTGCACGCGCGGTCGGATTTGTGAGGCGCTAGCTGCAAGAGCTACAAAGTTCGTCGACCTTCGAACCTGGACGCTGAGATTGAGTGATCAGTTAACCTGCTCTGTGGCCGTTAACATTCTAGTTACCTCCCTGGTCGTTAGCGTAGTTTTCCGACAGTGTGTTGGATGCTGTCCAGCACGGCATGTAGTTCGGCAGCCTTTGATGTTGTTCATATTTTTGAGTGGTCAGTCCGCAGCTCGTGGCCGTGCGGTAGCGTTCTCGCTTCCCGCCGGGAATCGAACCCGGGAATCCGGGCGTGGGGTCAGGGATTTTCTCTGCCTCGTGATGACTGGGTGTTGTGTGCTGTCCTTAGGTTAGTTAGGTTTAAGTAGTTCTAAGTTCTAGGGGACTGATGACCATAGATGCTAAGTCCCATAGTGCTCAGAGCCCAGCCATTTGAGTGGTTATTGTATCTTGACTGTATTTAGACGCCAATTTTTAAGACGTTGTGCTGCTGGTATCTTCGTCCTCGCTGATTTTTCCGTTGTTGTGCTGTTGGTCAGGCGGAAGGGAATTGATTAGGCTGTTGGTCGGTCCTTCAGACGTCGATGGGTCGCGTTTCCATCTGGTTATCTAGTACTATGCTTGGCTGCCTGTCTCACCTAAACTTATGTTAGAGTTACCTCCTCAGGCCGACCCCTGGAGCACTTCTAAGCACCACTGTTCTGTTGTTTTAGATTGTGATTTTCTTTTAGTCTCAAGTACTGTGCAAGGCTTTCAACCGTATATTAATTTGTTTTTATGTTAAGGCCTTCAGTCATCTTTAATTAAAATTTTGAAGATTCTTGCTTAAATTATTTTTTTTTAAATAGGGGATTTTGCCCATTGGAAATCCTTATTATTATCCAGGTCTTAAGCCTTGAATTGTTATATGTTCAGTATGTGGCCTACAACCGAACTTTATGTGAAATATTTTAAGAAAAGGCCTTCAGCCATCTTAAATTAAAATTTGAAAAGTCACTTGCTTAAAACCTTTAAAAATTTTCTTCTCCATCTGAAATTCTTGTTATCCAGGCCTTAAGCCCTCAGTTCTTCTATCTCCAGTGTGTGGCTTTCAGCCGAGTTTTTATGTAAAATTTTGTAACTAAGGCCTTCAGCCGTGTGTATTCCTTAAGGCAATTTTAATAACTTGGGTTTGGGCCTTCAGCAGTATTGTTTTGAATGCTTTTAAGGGCATGTGTGATTAAGCGTATTGGGAAAATAAAGTTTGTATATTTTGTGCCACTGACAGTAACTGATTGTGGTCCTTACCACAACTATAACCTGATCCGCTCTGTCCTGCAAAACCAGATTTCACTGACAACAATATCAAGATACGCGTGGTCTCAACCATTATAGCAGGAATGACAAAAATGACACAAGGAGTCAGAAAAGGATGTGTTTCACCGCCCACTCTATTTAACTTTTGGATAAATGACACTGTGATTAAATAAGTAAATAAAATGTAAGATTTCTACCCATCGTTATGTACAGCACTTAACTCATTCCTTTTCCAGATGAACAGGTTATACTTGCAGACACGAAAGACAATCATCAACAAGGTGTCTGGTCTTTACATGTATGTTGGTAATGCAATATATTTTAACCAAAAAGACTGAATCTCTGGCCTTTCGTGGAAAAAAATATCTTAGAGCTAAAACCGAAAATGAGAATAACAACTTCAAGAAGTCTATATATTCTAATGCCTGGGCTGTTATATCTCTTACCCTTATGATAATGATCCTGGAAAGAACCTAGAACGGTACTTACACATTTTAGGTACGATTAAGAGAACGCTCCTGAAGAAAACCAGAAAAGAGGCAGTAGGCTACTTAAATTCCACTGTTATACAGAAGAAGCGCTGTAAAAAGTATATCTGAAAAGACTGCGCACAGAATCGCAGTTTGGGGGAGGGGGACGGGGCCTTGATTCCAGGTTCCTATCAAAAGGTTCAAATGGCTCTGAGCACTATGGGGCTTAACATCTGAGATCATCAGTCCCCTAGAACTTATTGCTACTTATACCTAACTAACCTAAGGACATCACACACACATCCATGCCCGAGGCAGGATTCGAATCTGCGACCGTAGCATCAGCGTGGTTCCAGACTGAAGCGCCTAGAACCACTCAGTCACCAGCAGCCGGCCCAGGTTCCTATCCAAGTTAGGAACATCGGATAAAGGGATTTTGGTTTAGCCCGAACCAGCGGCCGTTTGTATAGCCATGTCTTACTGTAGCTATGTAAGACAAACCGGAGCTTGCACACAAGGAAATTGCGCAAATCGATTAGCGCCTTCTGTAAAAGATTTTAATTTGGCCGAAGCTAATGCTCAGTTAATAACACCATTTGTATGTGATCCTTTCGGATTTTACATGCAACAACAGTCACCCTTGTCTGCATTTCACGTGCAATAAACAGTCACCCTTAATAGATCCGGACTGTAGTGAGACTGATGGCTCAGATTTGGTCCACCGATGTATCAGCACTTGGGCTAAGATAACGTTAAACCGTTTGGAAAGTCTTGTTTCGTTTAGATTTTACGTGCAAAAAACATGTCTTTCTGAGAGCTTTCTGAAGTGTGCCATCTCTATAAACTCGAACGAAGTGGTTCAAACTTTCCACGAAAGTAGGTAAATACATAATGTCAAAACGGAATGTGTCATCCAATAATCCGTTGTCGAGGTACGATGGTTTCAAGACGAGCTAATGTAGCACGTGAAACTTGTTCTGACCTGAGCTGAATGTGCAAGAACGGCTGAAAGTATATGCATTTTTATGAAAGAAAAAATGTATCTTCATTCGGATGTTACGTGGAAAAAAGATACTTTTTTCCACCTTTCAAACTTGTGTCAAAGGAAATTGGCTTTTAGACTTATGTGGCAGCTTCAGAGACATTTAAATCAAAACATCTTGACACTTTTGCTCTTTTTTACGAGTTAGCTACTTCCCCAGCATAGTAAACTCTCAAGTATGGTGAATATCTCAGAAAGGAGATGCCTGCATCCTAAACTTTAATGACACGTTGTGTCATACTGCACGACATGACAAATGTCATGTTGGATGACATGATGTCATGTGCCATGTCATACAACATGACGTCAAGTATGATGTTACTTTATTTGACAGGATACGTTATATTACGTGGCATGGCTAGTAGTACTACCAAGTACAACGGTGCGAATATGTCACTTAGTTTTGATTTAAATGTCTTTGAAGCTGGCACATAAGTCGAAAACGTAGTTCCGTTCTTCTAAATCTCTAACTCTGCCCAAGGACATATTCGCCTTTTTCGTACAATGGTACGAGCATTTTTCATTCTGGTAAGACAATGTCCCTAGCTTTATTGCTCTATGGGCGTGTAGTATGGTCAATTGCAGAGATTTGAAGCGGCAGAAATGAGGCCTAAGAACTGCGACTGGACACAAATTAGACTACAATGAGATGACAAATGTCTTGGGATATCTCGGATCTCCCTTTGTCCGGTGTAGTGCAGGAGCTTGACGTAGCATGAACTCAACAAGTCGTTGGAAGTCCGCTGCAGAAATATTGAGCCTTACTGCCTCTATAGGCATCTATAATTGCAAAGGTGTTGCCGTTGCAGGATTTTGTTCAATACCTGACCCCTTTATTACGTCCCATAAATGTTGGATTCATTCATATCGCACGATATGGGTGGCCATATTCGCTGGATTTGTCCAGAATGTTCTTCAGACCAATCGCTAACGACTGTGGCCCGATGACAGGCCACATTGTCATCCATAAAAATTCCATCGTTGTTTGGGAACATGAAGTCCATAAATGTCTGCAAATGATCTCTAAGTAGCAGAACATAGACACTTCCTGTCAATGGTTGGTTCAGTAGGAGCATCGGACCCAGTCCATTCCATGCAAACACAGCACGAACCATTATGGAGCCACCACCTGCTTGCACAGTGCCTTGTAGAAGACTTGGGTCCATAGCTTCGTGGGGTCTTCAGTGCATTAAACCCCTACCGTCAGCTCTTCGAACTGAAATCGGGACTCAGCTGAAGAGGCCACGGTTTTGCAGTCGTCTGGGGTAGAACCGATACGTTCAGGAGCCCAGGAGAGGCGCTACAGACGATGTCGTGCTGTTAGCAAAGGCACTCGCGTCGGTCGTCTGCTGCTATAGCCCAAAACGCTCAATTTCGCAGCACTGTCCTACCGGATATGGTCGTCGTACGTCCCACATTGGTTTATGTGGCTTCACACACTGTTGCTTTTCTGTTATCACTGAGAACTCTATCCAAACGCTGCTACTCTCGGGCGCTAAGTGCAGGCCGTCGGCCACTGTGTTGTCCGTGTTGAGGAATAATCCCTGAATTTGATATTATCGGCACATTTTTGCACTGTGTCCCTGTCAACTTCCGAAATGGAATGTCCCATACATGTAGCTCCAACTACCAATTCTCGTTCAAAATCTGTTAATCCGTCATGCGGCCATAATCACGTTGGAAACCTTTTTAAACTAACCACCTAAGTACAAACGACAGCGCCACCAATGCGCTGCCCTTGTATACCTTGCGTACGCACTGTACCACCATCTACATATGTGCATACGGCTTTTGCCACATCAGTGTATAAGAGTAATAATTAGATAAGAGACAAATTCCAAGTTATCGGAAAAGTAGAGAAGTTCCAACAGTATAGAAATAATCGCATGAACATCTGCGACGTATGGATCAAAGCCCGATACCAAGGAAGACCTATGACAACAGACTCGAGGGCAGGATGACAGGACGACCACGAAGAAGATGGTACGATCATTCAAACTATACGGTTTCAGGTAAACAGAAAATGTCCATGACTATGATGATGAGCTACTTTCTGGAAATGGGCAGTGAATAATTTCATTCTGGACACCTTACAAAGTGTTATGTTTCCATACGAATCCACGGCTAAAGCTTATGGCGCAGGCCACAGTAAATACTAGGTGGATGTCATATCGATCGACAAAAAAGGTGATCTATTAATGTTCGGTGTGGAATTCCTGGACGTGAAGTTATCGATCCGCAGGACTGTGCAGGTACGCTGAAAGGTGAGATGTGCCGATCTTTTATTAGTGATAGTTTAGGTGCTCTCGTAAATGTCAGATATAAGAGGCACTGTGTGAAAGGAAGGCGATCGTCACCCAGCCTGTTGGGCGAGTAAAGTTGCGCAAGAACTCAACAACAGATTTTCTAGAGGATGGTTATGACGTCATGGTGCCCAGAAATGGCTCGTGCTGTCGCTCGATTTAACGCATTTGGATTTGCATTTGTGGGGATATCCAATCAAACGTGTTCTTGTCACAGAACCCAAAATTCCAAATTTAATAACGTCAAACAGTGAATTGAGGAAACTCGTGGCTCCGTCACATCAGGAACTTTATATCCCATCCCAAGGGCGTGTAGAAGGCATACTGGGTTGTGCATTCAGGAAAATGGACAACCGTTTGAACACCTCACTTAAATTTGGCCTTCCGCCGTAGGAACATCCTTCCGAACACAGCCAGATACGTATAGTGTGTTTCATCAACCCCTAAAGGTTGGAACGTTTCTAGCTCCCTAACTAAAACTTGGGGTGAAGTGCATTTGATGTATCGGCGGTCCTACGGGCTGCTGTTGGCAATTCGTCTCGTTAGTCATAGCCAGTTGGGCGTTAATATATGGGAGCCAGTGACAGTCGGCAGAAGATACGAAGTGATTACTTTTGTTGTCGATATGGACAGCGTGAAACTGACGATTATTGATTTGGATGTTATGGCTTGCGAACTTCCTTACAGTTTCCGGTATGTATTTTTGTATGTTTCTTGGAATATGACAGAAAATTATTGTGATACTGTTTCGTATTCCAATGTTGTAGTTATATTGTGAGTTGGTGAAGCCAACGACTCGCTGTGGTAACGAACTGAGCCGTAGAGTAACCCAAGGATCGTTTGAAAGACTTTGTCACGTATTTTAGAAATATCCCGATTTTCGGCTTGCGACTGCGCCGAAACCTGACGGTACAGTTTAAATTTTTCGGAATATTCCATTTATATTACAACATTGTGCACAGTATATTCCATTACGCCACCACATAATTTAATAGGAAGTGTAGACGCCGAATCCTGAGTCGTATAATTACACTAGATGACGAAACCAGTTAGAAAATCGCGTTCGATAAACGTCTTCATGACGTTTATCGAATGCGATTTTCTTGCTGGTTTCGTCATCTTGTGTAATGATACGAAGCACGATTCGGCGTCTACACTTCCTATTGTTAAACGCAGAAACGTTTACCAACTGCACCACGCTTCAGATTGTCCTTTGACACCGTAAGTGCACTTTTACCAAAATCTGATTTACATTTATTTGTACACAGTTAGTTTAAATATACGAGGGAAAAAATTACGTACTATTTAAAAAATAGCTGTAACTCCATGAAAAATAATTAAATAAACTATTAATATGGTTCAAATGGCTCTGAGCACTATGGACTTAACATCTGAGGTCATCAGTCCCCTTGACTTAGAACTGCTGAAACCTAACTAACCTAAGGACATCACACATCCATGCCCGAAGCAGGATTCGAACCTGCGAGCGTAGCAGCAGTGCGGTTCCGGACTGAAGCGCCTAGAATCCCTCGGCCACAGCGGCCGGCTAAATAAACTATATTCATAAATCCACAGAAAGAGTTATGTTTCTTTTGTTTACCTGACTAAATAAATATTCCTTTTACTTATTGTTTTGTAGATTACAGAGCCTGTATGTATGCATCCTGTTTGTGAAGATGGGATGAACTGTGTTTTGAGAAAAACTACGATCTGGGAGACAATCTGAGCAGCCGTTTTAGGTTGTTTGCAGATGACGCTGCTGCTTATCGAATAATAAAGTCATCAGAAGATCGAAACAAACTGCAAGACGATTTAGAAAAGATATCTGAATGGTGCGAAAATTGACAGTTGACCCTAAATAACGAAAAGTGTGAGGTATTTCACATGAGTGCTAAAAGGAATCCGTTAATCTTCGGTTAGACGATAAATCAATCAAATATAAAGGTCGTAAATTCTACTAAATACCTAAGAATTACAATTATGAACAACTTAAGTTGGAAGGGACACATAGCAAATGTTGTGGGGAAGGCTAACCAAAGACTGCGTTTATTGGCAGCACACTTGGAAAATGTAACAGACCTACTAGGGAGACTGCCTACACTACGCTTCTCCGTCCTTCTTTTAGAATACTGCAGTGCGGTGTGGTATCCTTACCAGACAGGACTGACGGAATACATCGAAAAAGCTCAAAGAAGGGCAGCACGTTTCGTATTATCGCAAAATGTGGGAGAGAGTGTCACTGAAATGGTATAGGATTTGGGCTGGACATCATTAAAAGAAAGGCGTTTTTCGTTGCGACGGAATCTTCTCATGAAATTCCAATCACCAACTTTCTCCTCCGAATGCGAAAATATTTTGTTGTCGCCGACCTACATAGGGAGAAACGATCACCACGATAAAATAAGGGAAATCAGAGCTCGTGCGGAAATATATAGGTGTTCGTTCTTTCCGCGCGCCATACGAGATTGGAATAATAGAGGATTGTGAAGGTGGTTCGATAAACCCTCTGTCAGGCACTTAAATGTGATTTGCAGAGTATCCATGTAGATGTAGATGTAGGGCGTGCTGAAAAGTAATGCCTCCGAATTTTTTATGTGTAATCTCTTGAATCTTTTTCACACGAAAAATGGTTATTAAGATTACGCGTCCTTATTCTTCATGTCTGCATATTTATTTCTCAACGTAGTCACCCTGGCGACGAACACATTTCTCCTAACGAGACACCAGTTTATTGATACCATCACTATAGAATGTTTGACTTTGTTGACAGAGTCACTACCGCACCTCTGCTTGAAACTGAAGTCCTCGAAGGTGTTCTTTAAGTCTCAGAAACATATTAAAATCGGACGGAGACGAGTCACGACTGTGTGGAGGACGATCAGTGACAGCGAACCCAAGGCGTCGGATTGTTGCAGATGTCGCACCGTTCTTGTGTGGTCTGGCATTGTCATACTCAAGGAGAGGGTGCTCCGTGTGTAGACGATCTTTTCGCATTCGAAACTCGATTACAGGACGTTGCTTCTCACGCACCGATATACAGGGTGAAAAGTATTCAAACTGACAAACTCTGGGACGTTGTAGGGGATATCAAAACAAATATTTTTCCGTAATGTCATTTTTTCCTATGAGGATTATTTAAACCGGTGGAGGCCGTATTACGCTCTTCAGTTGTTAGAGGCCGTATTACGATCTTCAGTTGGTTGAGGGCGTATTACGCTCTTCAGTTGTAGGCAACTGCTGTCCACCAGTGTAGTCGTGCATTGTCTCTGTTTACTAATGGAGCGATACACCTGGAGTGAGTACACTGATATGGTTGGTGCGTACTACGTAGCGCACCACAGTGGACGAGCTGCACAGCGGGTTTATCAACAACAACAATATCCTAATCACCGTATCCCGCATCATACGACCTTTGCTGCTGTGTACCAACGTCTGCGTGAGACTGAGTCATATAGCGGATTACGTGGACAGGGACGCCGTCGCCCGGTAAGAACGCTGCAATTTGAAGAAGCTGTCTTGCAGCATGTGGAGCGGGATCCTTCAATCAGCACTCGTGAAATTGCACATAACATGGGGACGAATCAAACGAATGTAAGAACAGTCCTTCGAGAGCAATTGTTACGTCCATTTCACTTACAGTGTGTCCACAACCTGGAACCGGTTGATTATTCAGCCAGAACACAGTTTTCGCAGTGGTACCTGGAACAGTGTGAAATGCATCCTACAGTTACATCATCTGTGTTGAAACTTCCTGGCAGATTAAAACTGTGTGCCGGACCGAGACTCGAAATCGGGACCTTTGCCATTCGCGGGCATTGCTCTACCAACTGAGCTACCCAAGCACGACTCACGCCCCGTCCTCACAGCTTTACTTCTGCCAGTACCTCGTCTCCTACCTTCGAGTTCGAGTCTCGGTCCGGAGCACAGTTTTAATCTGCCAGGAAGTTTCATATTAGCGCACACTCCGCTGCAGAGTGAAAATCTCATTCTGGATTATCTGTGTTGTTTACCGATGAAGAAACGTTCGGGCGTGATGGAGTCTTCAACATACATAATCTGCATGTTTGGAGTGAGGATAACCCACAGTTACTAGCACTCATCAAGTGCGATTCTTCGCCGGCCGCGGTGGTCTCGCGGTTAAGGCGCTCAGTCCGGAACCGCGCGACTGCTACGGTCGCAGGTTCGAATCCTGCCTCGGGCATGGATGTGTGTGATGTCCTTAGGTTAGTTAGGTTTAAGTAGTTCTAAGTTCTAGGGGACTGATGACCACAGAAGTTAAGTCCCATAGTGCTCAGAGCCATTTGAACCATTTTGCGATTCTTCGTTAATGTGTGGGTCGGTGTTGTTGGGGACTATTTAATTGGGCCGTACCTGCTACCTAGGCCATTAAAAAGCAGGCACTATTAAAATTTTCTCGCCAGAGCATTGCTAGAATTGCTGGAAGGCGTCCCGCTCCCTACAAGAAAACGCATGTGGTTCCAACATGACGGGGTGGCGGCACATTTCAGTCGTCGTGTGCGCCGATTCCTGGTCCGACGGTTCCTAGAAACGTGGATTGGCAGAGGTGGTCCTGTACCATGGCCTGCTCGTTCCCCATATATGTCCCCTCTGGACTTTTTTGTGTGGGGATAGATGAGCAACCTTGTTTACGCAACTCCTGTTGCATCAGAAGAGGATCTGGTTGCCCGGATAGTAGCAGCAGCAGGAACAATTCAGGATACTCCTGGAGTTTTTGCCTGTGTCAGAAAGAACGTGATCTGACGGTGTAACCTTTGTTTACGTGTCAATGGAGGCATTTGTGAAAATCTACTGTAATTGAAATTGGGTTGTGTCATAAAATTGAAAAAGTTTTTGTTGGTTTAATTAATTTGCCGCCAGAGAAATCTTTCTCTACCGGTTTAAATACTCCTCATAGGAAAAAATGACATTAGGGAAAAATATTTGTTTTGATGTCCACTACAACCTCCCAGAGTTTTTCGGTTTAAATATTTTTCACCATGTAATTACTTTACACATCGGTATGTTACACGCTACTGTGCAGAGCCCTCTAGCGGCAGAGAGCTGCAAATAGATGGACATGAAGAATAAGGAAGTAGAATGTTTATAACGTTGGTTTTATTTAAAAAGCTTTGAGGGCTTTTGCATAAGAAATTCTAAGGTGTAAGCCCTTGCAGTATGGACGACTTACTGGCAGTGCTATTTAGGATACGAGCCACGCATGAATGAGCTACTGCGACTGGGCCACTGGTACCCCGCGGGAGACACGCCTTACGAACGGAGGTCTCAGGTGCGGAGGGGCCAGCGTTCATTACCTTAAGAGGGACACACGGAACGAGCGCAGGCTGCACTCCGTCTTCCGCGCGGCGAGGCAGAGATTTATTCGGCCGATTCGTCAGCCGGCGGGCGGTTCCTCAGCTTGATCACAGCCATTCCTCGCCGCCCTTCTGTTGTGCGGGGGGCTGTGGGCGCATCTCGGGCGCTGGGCGCGCACACACACGGCAGTATGGCGAGAACCTCGCGAAATCCACGGCCGCGTACGTCCAGGCGAGTCCGCAGGTCATGAATGCTTAACGCGGCTGCAACACAGCAGCGCTATGAATTTTAAATCACCCCTTAAACATATCCGACCACATCGTTCACGGTCGACTTGGCGCCCGGAGTACATTCGCGGCAGATTAAAATTCGCGACGCGTTCCTCGCTATTACAAAGTTTGCCACTCCCCGCTGGCGCTAACGTACCTACTCCGGGAGGGGTGAATTTTGTTTATGGGCGGTGCTTACTCCGAGCCAGGCGGGAGGAATCGTTCCTTACTTGGTCCATTACTTCCTGCAGGAGCCACCCGCGCTGCTTGCTCCGTAGCGGCTCCACAGACGCTTAGAGCGCCCGCCAAACACCACAACTTTGACAATAACAGTGGAGGTTCTGTGCTAGAACAAAGGGCGAATTTCCTTCGTAAGAGGTCACCTGTAGTACAGGGTGTCTCAAAAGGAAACTCTACAACTTCACTGTATTAAAGCCTGAAAACTAAATAATGTGGTTTATGTGATCCACTAACGAAAGAGGTTTACTTCTAACCTTTTTCGACAAGAGCTCCTTTTTGCATCATGCAATGTAGTCTATTTTTCGTGGTCATGCACGCACTGCCTGAGGACGACTTCATTTAATGTTCACGCATTCCATGTTTAATGATTATATGTATATAGAGTGGTCCATTGATAGTGATCAGGCCAAATATCTCACGAAATAAGCATCAAACGAAAAAACTACAAAGAACGAAACTCGTCTAGCTTGAAGGGGAAAACCAGATGGCGCTATGGTTGGCCCGCTAGATGCCGCTGCCATAGTCAAACGGATATCAACTGCGATATTTTAAATAGGAACCCCCATTTTTTATTACATATTCGTATAGTACGTGAAGGAATATGAATTTTTTAGTTGGACCACTTTTTTGGCTTTGTGATAGATGGCGCTGTAATAGTCACAAACGTATAAGTACGTGGTTCAAATGGTTCACATGGCTCTGAGCACTATGGGACTTAACTTCTGAGGTCATCAGTCCCCTAGAACTTGGAACTACTTAAACCTAACTTACCTAAGCGCATCATACACATCCATCCCCGAGGCAGGATTCGAACCTGCGATCGTAGCGGTCGCGCGGTTCCGGACTGTAACGCCTAAAAAGTACGTAGTATCACGTAACATTCCGGCAGTGCGGACGGTCTTTGCTTCGTGATACATTACCCGTGTTAAAATGGACCGATTACCAATTGCGGAAAAGGTCGATATCTTGTTGATGTATGGCTATTGCGATCAAAATGCCCAACGGGCGTGTGCTATGTATGCTGCTCGGTATCCTGGACGACATCATCCAAGTGTCTGGACCTTTCGCCGGATAGTTACGTTATTTAAGGAAACAGGAAGTGTTCAGCCACGTGTGAAACGTCAACCACGACCTGCAACAAATGATGATGCCCAAGTGGGTGTTTTAGCTGCTGTCACAGCTAATCCGCACATCAGTAGCAGACAAATTGCGCGAGAATCGGGAATCTCAAAAACGTCGGTGTTGAGTATGCTACATCAACATCGATTGCACCCATACCATATTTCTATGCACCAGGAATTGCATGGCGACGACTTTGAACATCGTGTACAGTTCTGCCACTGGGCACAAGAGAAATTACGGGACGATGACAGATTTTTTGCACACATTCTCTTTAGCGACGAAGCGTCATTCACCAACAGCGGTAACGTAAACTGGCGTAATATGCACTATTGAGCAACGGAAAATCCACGATGGCTGCGACAAGTGGGGTATCAGCGATCTCGGCAGGTTAATGTATGGTGCGGCATTATGGGAGGAAGGATAATTGGCCCCCATTTTATCGATGGAAATCTAAATGGTGCAATGTATGCTGATTTCCTACGTAATGTTCTACCGATGTTACTACAAGATGTTTCACTGCATGACAGAATGGCGATGTACTTCCAACATGATCGATGTCCGTCACATAGCTCGCGTGCGGTTGAAGCGGTATTGAATAGCATATTTCATGACAGGTGGATTGGTCGTCGAAGCACCATACCAAAGCCCGCACGTTCACCGGATCTGACGTCCTCGAATTTCTTTCTGTGGGGGAAGTTGAAGGATATTTGCTATCGTAATCCACCGACAACGCCTGACAAAATGCGTCAGCGCATTGTCAATGCATGTGCGAACATTACGGAAGGCGAACTACTCGCTGTTGAGAGGAATGTCGTTACACGTATTGCCAAATGCATTCAGGTTGACGGACATCATTTTGAGCATTTATTGCATTAATGTGGTATTTACAGGTAATCACGCTGTAACAGCATGCGTTCTCAGAAATGATAAGTTCACAAAGTTACATGTATCACATTGGAACAACCGAAATAAAATGTTCAAACGTACCTACGTTCTGTATTTTAATTTAAAAAACGTACCTTTTACCAACTGTTCGTCTAAAATTGTGAGCCATATGTTTGTGACTATTACAGAGCCATCTACCACAAAGCGAAAAAAGTGTTCCAACTAAAACATTCATATTTCTGTACGTGCTACACGAATATGTAATAAGAAATGGTGGTTCCAATTTTTAAAAAAACGCAGTTGATATCCGTTTGACCTATGGCAGCGCCATCTAGCGGGCCAACCATAGCGCCATCTGGTTTCCCCCTTCATGCTAGACGAGTTTCGTTCTTTGTAGTTCTTTCGTTTGACGCTTATTTCTTGAGATATTTGGCCCGGTCATGATCAACGGACCAAGTGCCTGGCAGAGGGTGTAATGAGCCTAGCCTCTTCGAAACTTCCAGATGTTTACCGAAATGTTCGATTCCGCGTAAACGGTTGTCACACTTGGGTAATTTTCTTATTTAAATTGTATATTTCTCGTCTTAAGGTGCCTCCGAACATATCTGATTCCTAAAAAACTATTTTTCTGTTAGCAGGAAAACTAGTAAACACAATTGTCCGCTCAAATGTTCAAAAAACAAATCAGTAAATATAATATTTTTATGCTTCAGTTTCCATGCAAACGCAATTTCTATCTTCATTTATAATTTGTCTAACTTTACTATCGATAATGAAATCTATTTTATAAAATAACAGAAATCTGCAATTTTTCATATTGTCAAAATTTTCAACCTTTGTTATTACCCATTCAGGCTTTAAATCTTAACTATTTCCAGAAAACAAGATATAAATTAAATCTGAAAAACAATTTCAATAAAGACAGTCATTTAAATAGTAATCAGGATTGTATCGTCTTCCAGATGGTACTGGAAGCTGGGTTCGTAATATATATACATTTTTTTTGCCCCAAGTTTGTCGGGGTGGGTTTAACATCTATAGAGTTTGGTACATGCTCTTCTCCGATCGATTATGTTATTTGTACAGCTCAAGCAAGCTGCAAAATGTACATATGAAGAGTGTCAAACATGTGAGAGTAAATTATGTTTCGAGAACGTGCGAAAAAAGAATAACATGAGTAAAAGCAACATACTATATCAGAGACTTGTCATTTAAACGACCCTGGGAAAAAAAACTTTATAATAGGTTATAACGGAACAAAGGTACCAGCCATGAACACTCAGACCAACTTTGCAAATATAATGCATTTACTCTTACTGTATACTTTAAAGTTGTTTAAACTATGAGGTAGTTATTACAACGTAATAATTGTGTATCGTCATATATGGACTATGAGTAAGGAAGTGCTTTATATAGGATACAAAAGGAACGAATCGGTCCACCTCTTGCTACGGTTGCTGCCTCATATAGCAGAAGTCCCGGGTTCCAGTATCACTACAGCAAGCATGTGCGATCTCAGTGCGACGCTACTTAATGTGCCATGTGTATACATATATTAGAACGTACGTCACAACCTACGTTGGGTTCCATTATCATGTGAGGTATAGAACGCGAATCAAAAATAAGGAAAATCAGTTGTGGTACGTAAAATGTGATTAAATAGTTACGCTGAGTCGATATTTCGCTATTACATGAATGGTCCAAGATGTCGGAATGAGGTTTCCGGCAAATGATTGTGCGAAGAGAGACATGTAATTTTGTTTATGTTTAGTCTCCTTGATTTTTATATCAAACCAAGTTACATTCAAGTAAGTACGTTTTTGTAAAGGAGTGATATATTTTAGCAGTATTCTAAAGCTCTTTAAAATACGATTACAGTGACATACTGATTGTTAATGTAGGCGTTGAAGTTTCTTGTAAAAGTATTCGGGAAAACTTTTACTGTGGTGTAAACGCTGACAAGTGGGCAATTAGTGCCAGGGTCGGTCGTTATATTCAGCAAGAAGATAAGCCTACCCTATTCAGTAGTAGATCACACAGCAGTCGGGTATTTGTATTTTTTTTTATTTGTATCTATTACGCGCTAAGTTCAAAACTCAAATATCATTGAGTCTAATCTGTTCGGTGCAACCCTCAAAAACTCTCAAGAAAATCTATTTGAAATTATCCGAAGGTCTTTAAATATCTTAAAATAAGGGCATTGTTTCGAAGGGGCTCTGTCATAGAATGCTCATCTACCACGTGTGTAGCCTAGATACGATTCTGGCCAAGAATAAATTCTTAAAGGTCCAAGTTGTACGAGCATTTCCGTGAAGCATAAAGTACATAAAGAGGAAAAAATTCGTTTGTTATGCTTTTTACTCCAAACAATCTATAATAACAATCTTTTATGGAAGACCTACGCTCAACAATTTGTATTTGCAACGAAAACTACACTCCTGGAAATTGAAATAAGAACACCGTGAATTCATTGTCCCAGGAAGGGGAAACTTTATTGACACATTCCTGGGGTCAGATACATCACATGATCACACTGACAGAACCACAGGCACATAGACACAGGCAACAGAGCATGCACAATGTCGGCACTAGTACAGTGTATATCCACCTTTCGCAGCAATGCAGGCTGCTATTCTCCCATGGAGAAGATCGTAGAGATGCTGGATGTAGTCCTGTGGAACGGCTTGCCATGCCATTTCCACCTGGCGCCTCAGTTGGACCAGCGTTCGTGCTGGACGTGCAGACCGCGTGAGACGACGCTTCATCCAGTCCCAAACATGCTCAATGGGGGACAGATCCGGAGATCTTGCTGGCCAGGGTAGTTGACTTACACATTCTAGAGCACGTTGGGTGGCACGGGATACATGCGGACATGCATCGTCCTGTTGGAACAGCAAGTTCCCTTGCCAGTCTAGGAATGGTAGAACGATGGGTTCGATGACGGTTTGGATGTACCGTGCACTATTCAGTGTCCCCTCGACGATCACCAGTGGTGTACGGCCAGTGTAGGAGATCGCTCCCCACACCATGATGCCGGGTGTTGGCCCTGTGTGCCTCGGTCGTATGCAGTCCTGATTGTGGCGCTCACCTGCACGGCGCCAAACACGCATACGACCATCATTGGCACCAAGGCAGAAGCGACTCTCATCGCTGAAGACGACACGTCTCCATTCGTCCCTCCATTCACGCCTGTCGCGACACCACTGGAGGCGGGCTGCACGATGTTGGGGCGTGAGCGGAAGACGGCCTAACGGTGTGCGGGACCGTAGCCCAGCTTCATGGAGACGGTTGCGAATGGTCCTCGCCGATACCCCAGGAGCAACAGTGTCCCTAATTTGCTGGGAAGTGGCGGTGCGGTCCCCTATGGCACTGCGTAGGATCCTACGGTCTTGGCGTGCATCCGTGCGTCGCTGCGGTCCGGTGCCAGGTCGACGGGCACGTGCACCTTCCGCCGACCACTGGCGACAACATCGATGTACTGTGGAGACCTCACGCCCCACGTGTTGAGCAATTCGGCGGTACGTCCACCCGGCCTCCCGCATGCCCACTATACGCCCTCGCTCAAAGTCCGTCAACTGCACATACGGTTCACGTCCACGCTGTCGCGGCATGCTACCAGTGTTAAAGACTGCGATGGAGCTCCGTATGCCACGGCAAACTGGCTGACACTGACGGCGGCGGTGCACAAATGCTGCGCAGCTAGCGCCATTCGACGGCCAACACCGCGGTTCCTGGTGTGTCCGCTGTGCCGTGCGTGTGATCATTGCTTGTACAGCCCTCTCGCAGTGTCCGGAGCAAGTATGGTGGGTCTGACACACCGGTGTCAATGTGTTCTTTTTTCCATTTCCAGGAGTGTATATTACCTTGTCGATGAGTAACTATAAATAAGATGACGTGCATTTTTCACAAGAAATGACAATTAGACATGTGTTAATAGGCATATATTTAATGAATTTCACTTTTGAATTATGTAGGCATTCGAAATGAATAACAAACGCGAAAAATAATATCCGAAACTGAACAATTTTTCCATCTACATTTATTTTACGCTTCACGGAAATGCTCTTAGAACATGCGCCATTGTTTTAAAAAATTTAGTGGCCTGGAAACGAAACCGGGCCTTTAGTGTGGTAGGCGAGCATTTTACCATACAGCCACGCTACCTGTTGAAAACAGGATCTTACTTTTAGGGTCTCAAAGACACTCAGAAAACTTCAAAAAATGTGTGTTCAAATGTGTGTAAATTCCTAAGGGACTAAACTGCTGAGGTCATCAGTCCCTAACTTACACACTACTTAAATTAACTTACGATAAGAACAACACACACACACCCATACCCAAGGGAGGACTCGAACCTCCGGCGGCAGGGGGCCACGCAATCCGTGACATAGCGCCTCAAACCACGCAGCCACTCCGCGCGGCCATGTAGTACGGAGAACACACGTAGATTGTGAGATGCGTGAGAGGTTGCGTTGTCCGGTTGGTAGATGCCACAGAGCCAAGGAAACACAAACTTCACGAGGGGGTGGAAGTGGTCCCTAAGGATAGATGCATACATATGTTGATCTATTGCTTCTTCCAGAATAAGGAGATCACCCAGGCAAGGCAACGAAAACATTCCCCAGAGCATAACGCTCTCTCTTCTTCGGCACGGACCTTTCCTACGAATGTTTCAAGGTGTTTGCTTTCAAACATTTCACGCCGTGCACGCCAATAGACATCTGTCCGCCGAGGAGACACTGTCGGTAGCCCCTTGGTTCATCTGGGCTGTCAGTTACTCGACAGCTGCAAGTCTACTCGTCGTCGTTCACCCCTGTCATCTACGGCCCGTGGTGAACCACTTTTCCCTCGGCGCCACTTTTGGATAGCGCCATTTTTTCCATTTACGATATACTTCAACTGCGGAGTTACAAACTTATGCGTTTCGGAAATGCTTCCGCCCTCGGCACAAAAGCAAATGATGATGCCCCATTGTACGTCAGATAAATCGCTTCATTGCCGCATTACGTCAACTATTGTTCTGTTTCCCGCGTCACTCCGACACGCTTTATGTAGATTCCAGTGCTATTGCTACCACCTACCATCTGTGAGTGGTTATGGCGAGCTGATGAACCGAGCGAGGTGGCGCAGTGGTTAACACATTGTACTCGCATTCGGGAGTCCCACGGTCCAAATCAGCGATCGGCCATTCTGATTTGGGCTTTCTATGATTTCCCTAAATCACGTCAGGCAAATGCGAGGTTTTTCCTTTGAAGGGCGCTGCCGACTTCCTTCCCCATCCTTCCCTAATCCATGGGATGGATGACCTCACTGTTTGGTTCCCTACCCCAAATCAACAAACCAACCACGTTGATGTCAAGCTCAGTGATGATCGCATTAACGTGACTGAACCGGAAGAAATCGGGTGCAGGTGCTACACTGAGATGAGGAATTCGTGCGAGAGGCTTCAAACAAGTCACAAGGGTGATAACACCCCTACTTCCCTCCCCCCCCCCCCCCCCCCTCCCCAAACTATATCAGTTATCTTTTAGGATCCTTTACAACCTGCACATTGATGACTGACAAATTTCCATATTTGAATCACCGGTACAATTGCATCAAATTTCAGTATCGTTGGAATACAATGGTACAAGCCAATATGTGACGTCGCTGGACTGGATATACACTACTGGCCATTAAAATTGCTACACCACGAAGATGACGTGCTACAGACGCTAAATTTAACCGACAGGAAGAAGATGCTGTGATATGCAAATGATTAGCTTTTCAGAGCATTCACACAAGGTGCTGACATGAGGAAAGTTTCCAACCGATTTCTCATACACAAACAGCAGTTCCCCTGCATTGCCTGGTGAAACGTTGTTGTGATGCCTCGTGCAAGGAGGAGAAATGCGTACCATCACGTTTCCGACTTTGACAAAGGTCGGATTGTAGCCTATCGCGATTGCGGTTTATCGTATCGCGATATTGCTGCTCGCGTTGGTCGAGATCCAGTGACTGTTAGCAGAATATGGAATCGGTGGGTTCAGGAGGGTAATACGGAACGCCGTGCTGAATCCCAACGGTTTCGTATCACTAGCAGTCGAGATGACAGGCATGTTATCCGCATGGCTGTAACGGATTGTGCAGCCACGTCTCGATCAAAAAAATGGTTCAAATGGCTGTGAGCACTATGCGACTTAACGTCTGAGGTCATCAGTCGCCTAGAACCTAGAACTAATTAAATCCAACTAACCTAAGGACATCACACACATTCATGCCCGAGGCAGGATTCGAACCTGCGACCGTAGCGGTCGCTCGGTTCCAGACTGTAGCGCCTAGAACCGCACGGCCACTCCGGCCGGCACGTCTCGATCCCTGAGTCAACACATGGGGACGTTTGCAAGACAACAACCATCTGCACGAACAGTTCGATGACATTTGCAGCAGCATGGACTATCAGCTCGGAGACCATGGCTGCGGTTACCCTTGACGCTGCATCACAGACAGGAGCGCCTGCGATGGTGTACTCAACGACCAACCTGGGCGCACGAATGGCAAAACGTCATTTTTGGGGATGAATCCAGGTTCTGTTTACAGCTTCATGATGGTCGCATCAGTGTTTGGCGACATCACTGTGAACGCACATTGGAAGAGTGTATTCGTCAACGCCATACTGGCGTATCACCCGGCGTGATGATACGGGGTGTCATTGGTTACACGTCTCTGTCACCTCTTGTTCGTATTGACGGCACTTTGAACAGTGGACGTTTCATTTCAGATGTGTTACGACCCTTGGCTCTACCCTTCATTCGATCCCTGCGAAACCCTACATTTCAGCAGGATAATGTACGAACGCATGTTGCAGGTCCTGTACGGGCCTTTCTGGATACAGAAAATGTTCAACTGCTGCCCTGGCCAGCACATTCTCCAGATCTCTCACCAATTGAAAACGGCTGGTCAATGGTGGCCCAGCAACTGGCTCGTCACAATACGCCAGTCACTACTGTTGATGAACTGTGGTATCGTGTTGAAGCTGCATGGGCAGCTGTACCTGTACACGCCATCCAAGCTCTGTTTGACTCAATGCCCAGGCGTACCAAGGCTGTTATTATGGCCAGAGGTGGTTGTTCTGTGTACTGATTTCTCAGGATCTATGCACCCAAATTGCGTGAAAATGTAATCACATGTCAGTTTTAGTATAATATATTTGTCCAATGAATACCCTTTTATCATCTGCATTTCTTCCTGGTGTAGCAATTTTAATGGCCAGTAGTGTATGTTCCTCTGCTGCCCTTTGAACGCTGTGCCTCACTCTGTTTTCCTCGCAGCGGCAGACTGCCTGTGCTTGATCTGCAAGAAGATCAGTCCATGTACCTACTGCCGCAAAGCGCCGTGGCTTCATGTTTCTATACAAAACGAAAAAAAGGTGTGAAGTCAAAGCGCTGCGCACTGGTTGTTAGCGGACAAGCGTAATAATTAGGTTGCGAGTGCAGCGTTGCGGCCGGCGGCCGTGTGCCGGTTTCGTAGCCAGCTAGTTCGCTAATCCGCGCACGCAAAACGAGCAGCGCGACCGCACGCCAGATCTTATCGCCCTCCCCAACGGCGGGATTCCGCCTGGCGGATCATCTCGCGCTCATCTGTCTACTGCCGTAACCAGAAAGAAAGGCACGACAGCACGCGGCAACACTGTAGCTCCGTCTCACACTTTACTGCCCTCACACTGACGGAGTGAGTTTAGGCTATTCGTCGGGCCGGGCAGAGCTGTTAAGGCTGACGTCTATTGCACAGACATGCCTTAATAACCGTATTTCAGTTTCCTCAGCACTGGAAACTATATTTGGTACGAAACTTCCCTCCAGACTAAAAAGTGTGCCTCAGTCCAGGACTCGAACCCACAACCTTTGCTATTGGCGGCCAATTTCCTGTGCTTACTTTTCATTTCGTATGGTTTTCAGTCACGCGTAAAGGGTATAAAAAGAACTGCCTTTTTAGAGTTCCGAACCTCAATCGGTAAAAAAAGAAATCTTTATAGGATCCTTATTCGTCCGTCTGTCTGTCTGTCCGACTTCTTAAATCCCTTTTCTCAGGACGGGGTCAACGTATCTGTATGAAATTATGTCATAATAAGATCTACGGTCCCTTGTTGATGTAAAAAAGTGAAGCTTCTAAGTAAATGCAATCAAGACATAGGTCGTTTGTGTCATTTTTTGACACTCGTAAACTCACTCTTTAAAAAGTTATGGGTACTCCCCTTTGATGTAGAACCAAGAAATTTGGCAAGAAGAAAGATTTGACTGTACAAGCAAGGGAATAAATCAGAAGACTGTTAATAGGTAATTATATCACACGAAAATCGAGATTTTCGATTCCCCGGATGGATGACCTGTCTGTATACATAATTAAGTTTGTACGGAACCATCAGCAGCGCGCGAGTCCTGCTCGCACCTGGCTAAATTTTTTGTTTTAATTTTAGTACTGCGTCTATTACAACGGTCTGGTAGTCACAAGGAGGGCCCATGTTCTATCTCCGATACTGACAAGGGTTGACAAGGTGACTGGGATGACGTCCAGTCAGCCTCTTGAGGAAACTGAAAGCTGCATGACAAACTTGCTTTTTCTGAAAGCCGAAATTAAACAGGAGAACGGAATGTTTTTTTTTCTTTTTCTTTATCATCATTTCATTCCCCTAGCCCCATATGGGCGGGTGAGGTGGGGTGGGGTGGGCTGTCAGCGGATACAAGAGAGTGCTTAAACAAACGACACGAAAAAACTACTGTCCTATTAAATCCTGGATAGGGCAGGAAATATCACATAGTCACCTCTGGATAACTATGCATATTACTCTGTTGGCTAATAAAATTGTTGTATCTTGAAGGCAGCATAGAGTGTGACTCAAAAGTCCAGTCCGTTAATATTTGAAAATACATTGATTCACTAAACAATATAAGCAGAGGTAAAATTTGACACACATCCCTGAAATGACATGGGTTTTATTGAAGCAAAAGCAGGTGCAAAAACTGGCCAACAGATGGTGCTAGACTGCAACACAAAACTGATATCGCACGCGAAACGCGTATAGAATGAGCTGTAGTGGGAGAAGGCAGCAGGTCATTGCCAGCCTGACTGATAAACACCTGCTGGAAGATATGACTTTCATGCAGGATGGTGCGCCACTCCATATTCCCACACATGTGAGAAATCTCTTGCGCACATCGTTTGGTGAGGATCGCGTGCTGATCCGCCACGTCCGTCATGCATGGCTTCCCAGGTCCCGGACCTCAAAACATGTGATTATTGGTTGTGCGTTTACCTCAAGTCCCAGGTCTACCGCGATCGCCCAATCTAGGATGCTAAAAGACAACGTCAGAAATCAGTTTCTTACCATACATACTGATATCTGAACGTTTCTGCTCACAACACTGCCTGTCCATTACAGGTATTGTTCATGAATGGCTGCCGGCATGTTCAGCATTTGCTATAAAGAAGATTGTGTTTGATAAAAAAACAGATGTTGCTCTTTTATTGCTTTTGTGTCGTATAAAGCGCCAACTGTTGCTCATTTTAAGGGATTTTTCGGTTTCAATAAAACCTCATGTCGTTTCAGGCCTTTGTACCAATTTTTAACTCTCTACTCACAGTATTCCGTGAATCAGTGCATTTTCAAATATTAACTGACTTCTTTGTCACCCTGAATACTGTCTTCAAAATATTACAATTTTACTAACCAGGAGGGTAATATGCAAATGCACAGTCATCCAGAGATGACCATGTTATACTTCATGCTCTACAAAGGACGTAATAGAACAGTAGTTTTTCGCGTTATGTGCTTAAGCACTCCATTCTCCTGTTTAATGCCTGCTTTCAGAACAAGGGAGTTAGTGTAGTCGCTCGCGATTTCTTCACGAGGCTGAGTGGACGTCACCCCAGTCATCCCACCAGACTCTTCTCAGTATCGGAGGGCGAAGACGGTTAGTGGGCTGCAAGTATGTAGTCACTAAGAACAAAGATGTTGAATGTTAATGACGATCGTTTTATTTAAAAAGCTCTAAGGGTTTTACGTAAGGTTTTCGGAGGCATTACATTTCAGCGCGACCTCGCACATGCCTGCATATCTGGAAAGTACCGCAGTCGATATGAGTAACGTTATCAACGTTCTGTACGTAAGACAAGCGAATTTATCAATCAGAAATCATATTTTGAATTTTGGTTGTGAGGAAGAAGGAGAAACGTCTGTCAACATGTGTAAGGGTTCGACTGCTTTAGTTTCGTGCCCTACCGAGACTGGGGCTTATTGGTCGACGATATTGTTGCTCTAATTGGTCGAGGTCTCACCGCTGCCATGCGAATATGGAGTCTGTGGGTTCTGGTAGGCCATACCACCACGCAGGGTCTCAGTGGCCCCACATGCCCAGCTCCCGAGAGGTAAGACATGTTTTCGTCTCAGCACTGTAGGGACCTACTGCCACGTTCCATACCTTGGAGTTGTTTAAGTCTTGTAAACACGAACAGTCTGACGACGTTTGGAGCACCACGGACTGTCAGCACGGTGACCATTTTTGCAAGTCCCATTGACGCGGCAGCAGAGAACTGCAGTCTGCCTAGCATAGACATGGGAGACCGGAGGCGCACGACGTTGTCTTTTCAGAAGAGGCCCTGTTTTGTGTACGGTATTACGATGGATGTGTTCGTTTATGCAGGCACCGACGAAAATGAATGTTTGACAGATTACATTATCCAACGATGTGCGGTGCAACACCTTGTGTATGATATGGGGTGACATTCGTTACACTACACAATCACCTCCGGTTCCATAGCCAGTATTGCGGCCGAAGTGGCCGTGCGGTTAAAGGCGCTGCAGTCTGGAACCGCAAGACCGCTACGGTCGCAGGTTCGAATCCTGCCTCGGGCATGGATGTTTGTGATGTCCTTAGGTTAGTTAGGTTTAACTAGTTCTAAGTTCTAGGGGACTAATGACCTCAGCAGTTGAGTCCCATAGTGCTCAGAGCCATTTGAACCATAGCCAGTATTCTGGATAACAGCCATTAAATTTCTGTTGTGTTAGGCACAGTATCTGGCCTTTTTTCGACCTCTTCGTAATGTTCTCTGTCGACAAAATAATCTAAAGCTTCAATTTTCTCGTGTTGTCTCGGCCACCACGTTCTTCATTTTCTCGCCCACTAAAAAGTTACAGAGAGACCAAGCGCCAGTCACTGCGATCTCTAGAGCAGCGTTGAAAAGGGGTGAAATGCTGTACCCTTATCCGTCCACCACGCTCATTTCAACTCAGTGCCCACCACATTTGAGACACTGTTATAGGTTTCTCTGTAGCACATTGTATTCATCTTACATCACATACAAAATTGAAGATTTATTTTTCCTACTCCGCTGCGTGCTAAGAACAAAATTTCATGGGCTATCCTCCCTGGTGCTGCAATTTAAATAGGCACCAGGGTATTGTTTGATACGATACTTACCGTATGTAAAGGAGTATATACAATAAGAACTATGTATAAACACTAAAGCAACTAAGTGTTAACGCAATGCACCAACAGTCGGTAGGAGCAGGATTGAGATCAGCATCTGGCCATTCTGGTGCAAATTTCCCGTGGTCTGGGTAAGACAATTACTACAATACTTCATTTGAAAGCGATAGCACATATTTCTTGTCATATTCAAGATTGTGTCACATGCCCAATAACCTCGTTGTTATGTTGAATAACCGGCAAAACCCGATTATTCAACAACCTCGCTGGGAAAGCCTGAAGAATAATCCCGTTGTTATAGTCTTATTTATCTTTCCTTCTTCTTCGGATGCTCCAAAGTTGACGGCCGCCAAATGGCTCTGAACCAAACCCAATGGACCATACTTCAGGAAGTGTTAACCATAGTACTTTTTGTTACTCCGTAAATAATAGTGAATGTAAAGGGTTCTCTGTTTCATTTTCTTATGTCCTCTAAATCTTTAAGGCATCCATAATTATAAAGTTAATCATACATTATATGTATAACATTTTGTTTTCAGGACAGTAATCTATGTATTTCTGTTTTTATGATTTCCGAAAGCTGTGTGACTTAATAACCGAACATAGGAAGCAAAATGAGTATCAAATTATTGAATATTTAAGCTGTTGTCCATAAAATACACAAAATACAATTGTGCGGCCAAAACAACATCACTTCTTTATGTACGATTACAAGTGATTAAACCTGTGTCTTATAAATTTCTACATCTGGGTAACTTTATTTTTTCACTCACGTTATCTAAGTAGTTTGATGCGGCCCACTCTGAATTCTTCACTTGAGCCAACATCTTTAACTGACAGTAGGACTTGCACCGTACATTCTCAATAATTTGTTGGATGTATTCCAACCACCGCCTTCCTCTACAGCAGAGGAGCCTAATAATTCAGCTCGCGAGCTGTGTCTGGCCCAAGTGCCAGAGCGCTCGGCATGGCTGCACACTTACTCCACCACCACACCAAGCTGTGTGAGCAGGAGGAGAGGAAGAGGGGCAAACTGCGAACGCGCCGTATTTAGGTGGCAACGCAGTCAAATGGCATACGGCTGAGTTCCACATTTCATATTTCTCAACAACATAAATCACAAAAAACTAATTTTCTTTACTATTTAATTATCTTTCGGGCGGTGAACATATACAAACTAGCGGCATACGGACAGACAGAGTTTCGCAGGTTTTCGCACTTAAGTTGCCCCGTAATTGTAACTTATTTACTTTCATAACCTAAAAAAGTCTTTCTGAACTCATATGCTGATAGAAATATTGTAACACTTTTGCTACCTAATTATGTACGCTTGGTAACTCTACCTGAAAAAATCTAGCGTTTCGTTTAAAGCCAATGAGCTTAGTGAACTAGACATCGTTTGTCAGAATTTGTCCCTTCTAAAACGCGATTTTCTTCTTAAATGCATCCCCGTCAAATCACAAATAAATTGTTTCTTACTTTGCAGTGTCTCACTGTCAGCAGTTAAGTTCACTTAAAATGTGACGCTTGCAATCCACTCCTAACAATGTAATTTCCGTTTCTACATTCTTTTTTTCCTTCACAAATTAATATCTGGTTTTAAATCGAATCTGGTTTTATGCTTAATCAACGTACTTTGCAGAACTATATAAAGCTTCCATACCATTCTTCCAATACCGTCGAAAACTGTAGCAACCGACAGTTGAACAATACGTGCGACTTCAGAAATTTTACTGTTTGTACCACCATTTTCTTCATCTGGTCCAAGCCTACAAATTTAGCACAAAGTGCTTCTTGACGCACCGAACAATGAATCCCGTCTGTCGATCGTTGTGATTCATTCTGTTTTTGTTGTCAACTAAATTTCTGTATAATATTGTCCTTTCATAGCAAATTCGCAGCGACCATCGATTATGTGACTGCATAACAGATACTGAAAAATCTCATTCCTGTATCCTATGATTCCCATTCATTTTGAAACGCTTGCGATGATAGATCCCTAGAGTGACACTTTTTGTGCGAACAGCCCTTGGACATCGAACGTTCTTCGTATCATGAACAAATAATGAAGGTAAACAACACTGACTAACTGAAGTGCCCAAAAATACCACGCCGCAATACTGAAGGAAATGTCGCGCTGTAGCGGGTACGTCCGAGAAAGGCCGAATAAAGCCATGAAAGGCAGAGAATTGGCCTGCACGTGGACCCGAGACTCGGCCAGCATGGAGTTTGGTACGTCATTGCCGTCCTTCATCTACAGCTTCCTCTATTACCATGAAACTTATGCCCTGATGTACACACATCATAAAAAGTTTTGCATCATCCCGATTACCAGAACTCCTGAAGATATTCGTCTACTGGATATCGTATCACAGACACTTTACTGGATATCGTATCACAGACACAGTCCCTTTAACTGTTCAGAGACGTCACTAAACCCGTCCAAAAATGTAAAAAAAAACACGCATCAGAAGCGCCTATTAGACGGAGGGGGTCTGACAGCCGATCAGTTCCAGTCATTCCACCAGGAAGGAGGTGCACGGCTTGTGTTGTCTGTAGTTCAACCATGCCTAGACGGACAACACTGCGATTCGATCGCGTCCGCATTGTTACTTTGTGCCAGGAAGGACTCTCAACAAGGGAGTTGTCCAGGCGTCTCGGAGTGAATCAATCCGATCTTGTTCGGACATGGAGGAGATACAGAGAGACAGGATACGTCGATGACATGCCTCGCTCAGGCCGCCCAAGGGCTACTACTGCAGTGGGTGTCCGCTACCTACGGATTCTGGCTCGGAGCAACGCCACCATGTTGAATAATGCTTTTCGTGCAGCCAGAGAACGTCGTGTTACTGTGCGCAATAGGCTGCATGCTGCGCAACTTCACTCCCGACGTCCATGGCGGGGTCCATGCAGCGCGGTACAGACGGGCCCAACAACATTCCGAATGGACCGCTCAGGATTGGCATTACGTTCTCTAAACCGACGAGTGTCGTATATGCCTTGAACAAGACAATCGTCGGAGACGTGTTTGGAGGCAACCCGGTCAGGCTGAACGCCTTAGACAAATTATCCAGCGAGTGCAGCAAGATGCAGGTTCCCTGCTGTTTTGGGGTGGCATTATGTGGGCCCGACATACGCCGCTGGTGGTCATGGAAGGCCCCGTAACAGCTGTTTGATACGTGAATGCCATCCTCCGACCGATAGTGCCAGCATATCGGCAGCATATTGACGAGGTATTCATCTTCATGGACGACAATTCGTGCCCCCATCGTGCACATCTTGTGAATGACTTCCTTCAGGATAACGACATGAACCCTATCGAACATGCCTGGGATTGATTGAAAAGGGCTGTTTATGGACGACTTGACCCACCAACCACTCTGACGGATCTACGCCGAATCGCCGTTGAGTGGGACAATCAGGACCTACAGTGCCTTGATGAACTTGTGGATAGTATGCGACGACGAATGCAGGCATGCATCAACGCAATAGGACGTGCTACCTGGTATTAGAGGTACCGGTGTGTACAGTAATCTGGACCATCACCTCTGAAGGCGTCGCTGTATGATGGTACAACATGCAATGTGCGGTTTTCACGAGCAATAAAAACGGCGGAAATTATGTGTATGTTGATATATATTCCAATTTTCTGTACAGTTTCCGTGTGTATTAACACATGTCCTGTCATGCTGCTTATTCTAATTATCAGTGTTTTTCGTAGGTTCTTTTTTTCATCGATTCTACAGCGAAGCTCTTCATTCCCTATCTTCTCAGTCCATCTGATTTTCTACATCCGTCAGTAGTGCCACATCTCAGACACTTCAATCCCCTCTTTTTCCGGTATTCTAAGTGCCCACAACTCATTGCCATACACTACTGTGATCCAAACGTTCATTCTTAGAAATTTCATCCTCAAAATAATGCCGATGTTTGTTATTAGCATGCGTTTTCCGGCTATGACTTATCTCTTTTGTCTACGCTAGTCTGCTTCTTATGCCATCCAGGCTTCGCTCACCGTGTGTTATTTGGCTTCCAAGGTAGCAGAATTCTTTCGTCCACTTAGTTTTCCGCAATTTTCATAATACGCTTATCGTGAATCTCATTTCTGCTACACTTACTTGATTTCGCTTTTCACCGGTTTATTTTCAAACCGCAGTGTGTGGTCATTGAAGTGTATATTCAATTCAACAGGTCCTGCAATTCTTCCTCACTTTCACTCTTGCCGAGCGGCGTGCAGCAGCAGTGGTTAGTACATTGGACTCGCATTCGGGAGGACGACGGTTCAAGCCCGAGACCGGCCATCCTGATGTAGGATTTCCGTGATTTCCCTAAATCGCTTACGGCAAATGCCGGGATGGCTCCTTTGAATGGGCATCGCTGCTTTCCTTCTCCCTCTTACCCTAATCCGAGCCTGTGCTCCGTCTCTAATAATCTCGATGTCTATGGGACATGAAACACTAATATCCTCGTTCTGCTTTCACTTTTGAACCTTTATTTTATTTCTGTCGTTGCTCTTCGATGTATAGGTTGTACAACAGGGGAAAAAGACACATCCCTTTCATACACACTTTTTAATCCCAGCAGTTTGCTCTTGGTCGCCCATTGTTTCTGTACTCTATTCGATCCTGTACACACCGAATATTACTCGTTTTTCTCTGTGGCTTATTCGTTCGAAGATACTGCACCATTTCAAATTGTCGAACGCTTTTCCTAGGTCTGCATACCCTATGAACGAATCTTGATTTTTCTCAAGTCTTGCTTCCATTACGAAGCACGACCTCAGAAAAATCTCTCAGTTTCCTTTATAATTCGGAAATCCGCACTGTCAACGAACACATCCTCAATTTTCTTTACCATTGTTCTGTATATTATTCTTGTCAGCAACATGGTTGCATGGAATGTTAAGCTGAATGTGCGATAATCCTCGTACTTGTAGCCCCTTGCTGCCTAAGGGATTATATGGATGATATTTTTTCCTAAACTCTGATGATACGGCGCCAGTCTCATAGATTCCACACATAAATGTGAACAGTCGATTGGTTGCCACGTCCCTCGATAACGTTTGAAATTCAGAAGAAATTTTGTCTACCCCTTGCGCCTCATTTGCTTCAAGTCTTCAAAAAATGGTTCAAATGGCTCTGAGCACTTTGGGACTTAACAGCTGTGGTCATCAGTCCCCTAGAACTTAGAACTACTTAAACCTAACTAACCTAAGGACATCACACACATCCATGCCCGAGGCAGGATTCGAACCTTCGACCGTAGCAGTCGCGCGGTTCCGGACTGCGCGCCTAGAACCGCGAGACCACCGCGGCCGGCTTCAAGTCTTCCAGAGCCCTATTAAAATCTGACTTTCCCGTGTTTACTCATGGTTTCTTCGTAATTACATTCCTTCTACCTATGCTTACCTGTCCGATATCTATGTCTACAACCAGGTACTACTGTTGTGGGCGTTAACTGTGTCTACCTTAGCTACAACAATGTGTATACTATGACCGCCTTCGTATTTTCTTATTCATTATAAGGTTTACTCCTTCATTACGTTTATTCGATTTTGTAATGTTAACAATATACTGATCTCCCAAAATACTTTGTGTTTAATAATCCTATGCTGACCTCCACACAATTTGTGTTTTATGCCACTGCACATCACTAATTCCTGCTGTATCTAATTTCAGTTTAACCATTCTCCTTTTCAAAAGCTCTAATCTACCTCCCCGGTTAAGGACTCTAACAGCCCATTCTCAGACCAGTAGAATGGCAGTCTTGTTTTTTTAAGGTAATCCTCCTGAGTAATCCCCACCCGCAGATCTGAACGGAGAACTATTTTACCTCTGGGATATTTTACCGAAGAGTATGCCATCGTCACAGTAGGGCTTCACGTCCTCCGACAGAAACGACTGTAGTTTCAGATTGTTTTCAGCCTTCGGAGCAGAAGCATAGGAAGGCCATGTTGGCTAAGGCCATCTCGGAAGATCAATCAGTCATGCACATTGTTGTCCCTGTGACTTCTGAAAAGGCTGCTGCCGGTCTACAGGAACCACATGTTAGTTTGGCTTCTCCTCAGATACCCCCTCAGTCGTGAGGCATGCAAGCCACTCTGCCTCGCTAAGGTCTATAGTTCAAGGGGAGTACGATCAATAAGTAACCTAATCGCTTAACAATGCGTCTTCACTTGGAACAACTTCGATAACTAGTCATTTTTGTGCATTATCACTAGCGAGACACCAGTATGAAAACATGTAATCCCATCTTCTTAATGAAAATGTAGTCTTCTTCTGGCATATACAGGGTACGGCAGCTAACACAGGCCACCCGAAATATATCCAGAGAATAAACATTTCGACGTGCGCTTTTCGCCAAGGTATATCGTAAAATATAGAGAATTTTCTGACGTTCGCAAGTAGTTGTTATTGTTTATGGTCACCTAATTGCGACGTCGTCTTTATTTTTTCCCTAATGGAAATACACACTCTGTAGCTTTTGAAAGAAACTGCTTGAGAGAACTTCAACGACATAACGTGTAAGGAACTTGTTCAAACGGTATCGGGATAAGGGCGCCGCAAATCACTTTCTTGCCGCCAGGAGAGAAAATTCCTAAAAGTTTGCTCTATTGTACCAAGTGTAAGCAAACACTTAACTCATGTCCGTTTCGTGTGTTCATTATCACTGCTCTCATACCAAGGGCTCAAAATATCGACCTTGAGGACTGCTACGCGCCAGAAAGTGATTCTGGAAAAAGAATACCGTACGTTGAATTTCATCTGGAGTTAACAGCATCACAGGATCCGACTGCCTTCGGGATTAGTCAGTATTTCATAATACATCTGTTTTTATCATTTTCGTCACAGATAAAAGTATTGAAATCTTAAGTTTGGCGAATGCATTTCCTGAAAGACCGTTCCAAAGTTCTCCAAATGTTCTCTTAGGACGGTCTGTTATTACACTTGCAGAACGGGAAGGACATCGGACATCTTGGTACCACACTGGTTGCTTCGTGTCCAGTGGGATGTCTTCCAATAACTGAGGCAGCAGAGTATCTTCGGAACTCGAGATACTTGAGTGTATTTAGATTTCCATCAATAAAAGAGGGAACAATGAGGCCGGTCCTTAAAAACAGGCACCGAACGTCGGTAGACCAAGAGCGTTGTTTTTATAAACTTCTTTGAGTCATCGTGGATTTTTAACTGACGATTGGTGCATATTGCGGAGATTGACTTGCCCGTGGGTTTTGAACGAAGCATCTTCCTTAAATAAAATTTTTCATTGATATGCCGCATCACTTTACACTTTTCGTAGATAACATTCTAACAAATTTTGGAAGTCATTGTCATGAAGTTATAGATGCAACAAATTGTGAAGAGGATGAAGTACGATGGAATGTAGTGTTCGCAGAACACTCGTTTGGTTGATTCCTATTGTACTTCTGAAATGTGTCTTATTGACATTTTTATTGTGTGTTACTGCTGCTAAAATTTTGGTTTTATTTCTTTAATCAGTTACTTTTTCCCCTTGGCGTGTTTTAGTGTCCACGCTTACAGTTTCTAGAATTTTTTTAGGACGTTTTCAAAGACAGATCGTGAGTGCTTGTCAAGATCTCAGTACCCTTGAGCATACAACAGCACCGCTGCTCTAATACTTTGGCGAGATTCGCCGTAAATGATATCCACTTTTTCGACTGTCGTATACATTATGAATGTCTCAGTGGCTTTACGAACAAGTTATCTCATAGCTGCAACAGTAGAACACAGTCTGATGGAGTTCAAGCCCACAGGTAAGCACAAGAACCGTACCTGAGATAGGTTTTTGCTTATATTGTGAATAAAAGAACAAATGTTTGAGTAACCTCTTCTCCTGACAGCGGGACACTGGTTTGTAGCACTGTTATTTTGATACTGTTTGATCAAGTCCCATACGTGTTCTACCGCTGAAGTTCTCTTAGTAGCTTCTTTTAGATGCCAAGAAGGAGTCTATGCCCCACTGCATAAAAAAAAAAAAACACACACAACACATTTGTTTCGTAATTCGGGGAGTGTAAGTGACAAAAATTACTTGTCAACATTCGGACATTCTCTACATTGTCTGCTTTAACTAGGAAAAAATCGCACCTCGATGTATTTATTCATTCTGGGTAGATCTGGGGTGGCCTGTCTTAGCTGCCTCATCCTGTATATTGGTATCTCCGGACAGTATTATCCAGTTTAGTTCTAGGTCATAAAGCAGTTCAGCGGAAACTGTAATGGTAAATTGCAAAGTAAGTACATCGAGAGCAAAAATTTACTCTTCCAGCAACAATATTGTATGAAGTCACGTGCCAATACGTAGCCAGACGTGACGAACGTTGGCTCAGATCTCGACAAGACGTAATGGGCGATCGCGGCCGACGACAGCCGAGCCCAGCCGAGCGGGGCGCTCATCTTGCACGTCCGATGTTTGCGCGGAACAAAAACAAAAGAAGACTAATAAATGAAAGGCAGGCTGGAACCGGCTGCGGCAGCCGGCAGGCGCAGGCCGTTCACCTCGCGCCGCGCCGCGCGGGCAAAACGAACAGCGCAACCAGACTCGCCCAGCAGCACAGACCCCTGCGGGGCAGGCAACCAGCTCTGCACCCTGGCTGCACGGGATGGCGGGAGCTTCGCCTGCGCACCAGAGGAGAAGAGTGCATTGGCGGCGGCACGTAAACATCTGGAAAAGGAATCCATTACAGCCGGCTTCCGGAAGTGTTTTAGAGCCCTGAGTCGGCAGTGTAGAACCGAGGAAAGCAGCAAAACGAAAGTACACAGTGAAAACCACCGAGCATGAAGGACACATGGAATTGCAGCAGACAGCGTCGCAAGTCTTTTATTAACATCTGTTCAACGTAAGCTACAGTATGGTGTGTCGTGGAAGTAAAGAAGATTAGTATTTAACGTCCAGTGGTCAGCGAGGTCAGTAGAGGCAGTGAACAAACTCGGACTGATGGATGGGGAAGAAACTTTGGCGTGCCCTTTCAAAAGAACATCCCTTAATTTGCGTGAGCGATTTTAGGAAAATCACAGAAACCTTAAGTCTGGATGTCCGGACGGGATTTAGACAGTCGTCCTTCAGAATCGAGTCCAGTGTGCTAACCACTATGCCACCTCACTTGGTGTGTGTGGTAAAGGGAACTTCTGCCACAACTATCATTTCCTTCCTTTTGTAGTGTCACAACCTGTGGGCGTCAGTTGATATACATCCTCACATAAGTAACACTCAGTACTTAGAACAAATAAAATGTATTTTATATGAATGGTTCAGAAAAAGATTCTGCTTTGATTATAGACCCTTCCCTTCTTTTTCTCTTGTAGCGTTCATATTTCGGCGAAGTTTCACGATCGCTAATATGTACTTTTTTTTTCTGTCGAATAACAGTAAATATTGGATGGGTATACTGTATGAACAAATTTGGGATTATGGTCAGCATATTTTAATAAAAGATGTAATTTAATAGGACATAGAGTCAAAGTAAGTAAAGTTGTACGGTATGATGGGCTGGGAGACCATGAGAGCAGGTTAAATAGCCTAAGTGGACAGGTTTCCCCTATCCTACACGCACGCTGGCATCTTTCCTTCGCAAAGTATGAGAGTTGTGTGCGTAACTGTATCTGTTAAGTGTGGGTAACTTTGTGTGGGTATGTGTGTGTGTGTGTGTGTGTGTGTGTGTGTGTGTGTGTGTGTGTGTGTGTGTGTGTGTCTGCAGTGTAGTGTAGTGTCATATTTGTGTTAGATATGCTGAGAGAAGGGAGAGGGTGAAACCCGATGTTGGCACATGGCCTACTCCTCTCGAAGAGCGCCAAGAGCACCGGCGGGCTTAACGTTCCCAGTCGACGGACGGATCACCATCAGAAGTGTCACCTGCCCTCACTTCATGATTTAATGTTGAGAGATTTGTGATTGATTCCAGAACGTCCGCGTAAAGACTGGTGCTCAGGGAGCACCCCTCCTATCCACTGTGCCTTAAAACCAAACGGAAATATGTCAACAGCTTGCGGCTTAACCGGATGGCCAGCTATCCAGACACTGGCTACGCCCGGCAGTGCTTAACTTTGGTGGTATGGCGTCAACCGGTGTATCCGCCTTCGCTCGGACGTTTACATCCGCTCAGTTAGTATGTTGATACTGTTTTCATCTGCAACTAATGATAATTTCTTCTTAGCGCAGTACTTACATTCAACGAAAAAGTCAAATGAAACGACTGTTGTTTGTTAAAGTTATATTACCTTAATCTATTTACAAGTACAAAGAAGAGTGTCTGTTTATTTGTAACTCATTGAAATCTACGGTCTATTTCCGATCTTGATGAAATTTTGCACACTTTACCCTCAAGACAAGAGGGAGATCACTGTCTACATAAGATTTCGTAATAAGAGTTTTAATAGATATGTATGTAATATGTAGATAATCTGTAAAGGGGAAAGTTCTTGGACGATTTACTCCAAATTTCTACACGCACGATTCCCTAGTGAACATTTGGACGGACATAGGCTATTTATTTTTTGATATACACGATTTATATATATATATATATATATATATATATATATATATATATATACATATATATATATATATGAGAAAAGTACTTGACTCATTTATTTCAAGGCTCTTGGCATATTTACTTCAAATTTCTACGTTCAGATGAACCAATGAGGAAAATCAATGAAAAATTAAATGCCTGACAAACGAAATACACTCCTGGAAATTGAAATAAGAACACCGTGAATTCATTGTCCCAGGAAGGGGAAACTTTATTGACACATTCCTGGGGTCAGATACATCACATGATCACACTGACAGAACCACAGGCACATAGACACAGGCAACAGAGCATGCACAATGTCGGCACTAGTACAGTGTATATCCACCTTTCGCAGCAATGCAGGCTGCTATTCTCCCATGGAGACGATCGTAGAGATGCTGGATGTAGTCCTGTGGAACGGCTTGCCATGCCATTTCCACCTGGCGCCTCAGTTGGACCAGCGTTCGTGCTGGACGTGCAGACCGCGTGAGACGACGCTTCATCCAGTCCCAAACATGCTCAATGGGGGACAGATCCGGAGATCTTGCTGGCCAGGGTAGTTGACTTACACCTTCTAGAGCACGTTGGGTGGCACGGGATACATGCGGACGTGCATTGTCCTGTTGGAACAGCAAGTTCCCTTGCCGGTCTAGGAATGGTAGAACGATGGGTTCGATGACGGTTTGGATGTACCGTGCACTATTCAGTGTCCCCTCGACGATCACCAGTGGTGTATGGCCAGTGTAGGAGATCGCTCCCCACACCATGATGCCGGGTGTTGGCCCTGTGTGCCTCGGCCGTATGCAGTCTTGATTGTGGCGCTCACCTGCACGGCGCCAAACACGCATACGACCATCATTGGCACCAAGGCAGAAGCGACTCTCATCGCTGAAGACGACACGTCTCCATTCGTCCCTCCATTCACGCCTGTCGCGACACCACTGGAGGCGGGCTGCACTATGTTGGGGCGTGAGCGGAAGACGGCCTAACGGTGTGCGGGACCGTAGCCCAGCTTCGTGGAGACGGTTGCGAATGGTCCTCGCCGATACCCCATGAGCAACAGTGTCCCTAATTTGCTGGGAAGTGGCGGTGCGGACCCCTACGGCACTGCGTAGGATCCTACGGTCTTGGCGTGCATCCGTGCGTCGCTGCGGTCCGGTCCCAGGTCGACGGGCACGTGCACCTTCCGCCGACCACTGGCGACAACATCGATGTACTGTGGAGACCTCACGCCCCACGTGTTGAGCAATTCTGCGGTACGTCCACTCGGCCTCCCGCATGCCCACTATACGCCCTCGCTCGAAGTCCGTCAGCTGCACATACGGTTCACGTCCACGCTGACATACGGTTCACGTCCACGCTGTCGCGGCATGCTACCAGTGTTAAAGACTGCGATGGAGCTCCGTATGCCACGGCAAACTGGCTGACACTGACGGTGGCGGTGCACAAATGCTGCGCAGCTAGCGCCATTCGACGGCCAACACCGCGGTTCCTGGTGTGTCCGCTGTGCCGTGCGTGTGATCATTGCTTGTACAGCCCTCTCGCAGTGTCCGGAGCAAGTATGGTGGGTCTGACACACCGGTGTCAATGTGTTCTTTTTTCCATTTCCAGGAGTGTATATCGAGAATAAATTACAGCGCCAATACCCGTCTTGACAGAGACATGATTTCAAACTCATATTTGTTGACTAGTCACTGTTGTTACATATGACATATACGTTAGAAGCTATTTTAACCTGCGTTTCACATTTGCTTTGATTAATAAAATTCACAGTGCCTTACAAAAGCTAAAGTAGATCGTGAGTACAGTGCCAATAAACGTCACTAGATCGCAGGCCGATCAAGAGTTCGAACAGAACCCGAGCTCTCCAGAACTGTGACGTAAACTCTTCGATCAGTTCGAGTCAGACATAGCCCTACTTGAAACAGTTAGCCGCACTTGAAAAAGTGAAAACAGAGCTGAAAAAATACAAGACATATTCTCCCGAAACACAATGAGATACTTACGGTAAACTGCTACAACCGACAGAGCAACAGAGCATCTTTTCGTACACGTAAAAACTTTTTCATTCGTCTCATTCCGTTAGCACCCAGTGATTCAGATATGCCCTTCGATTTAAAGCGATTGCAATTTCCCTTGCGGCTGTGAGTATTAACAAGGTACTGGGCCAAACACTTTGTGTAGCACATATTAAACAAAACAAGCACAAGCAACGCTGCCCGCTGCAGCTGGCGCAATTACAAAGTTTCATTCCACTATCGACACTGCTATGTTATCTCTTAAGGTTTATTTGTTAGGTTAATGGACTTGTTTCGGAAAACGTTGCTATTCATTGGTTGTGAGGATGTGTTACTTGTGATGGGCGTTGACAGGGGTAGTTTGTGCTTCCCTTTTACCTGCTATGGTGGTTTCCACGTTTAACGACTTTATAAAAGGTGTACTCGAAACAAAAACTCTTTGCGGCATATTTAAAGGATGTCTAAATCTGCATGTGCTCCTATTTAAAAAAATAAAAATAAAAAAATCCTACACAGTAAGAGAACGAGTTGGTGGAACTGCTGAATATCTCGAAAACAGTGCTACAGCTTTTTTGTTTCTTTTTAATCCGTCCCTGATTGGGATCATGAGCCCATTTTCAAAATGTGCTTTCGTTTGGGCAAAAGATTATTTGGTACATCTGTGAGGACACTATTTATTTTATGTTTTGGAGGGCAGAAGGAAAAGGAGATGCAAGTTCCGGCATTTTCCTCGCAGCCAAAGGAAAACCTCCTCTAAAACCTGGGCTGGGACTGATAATGCGCTTCTACGCTATTTCTAAGCCCTCACTACAGCTCGAACAGCCACAGAAATCCAGCGCAAAAATAAAAAATCTGGACACAAGTTGGCTGTAGAGTCTCGGCTCTACCGCACTGACAAGCACTTCGATCCTAACCAGCAGCTGCACTCGAGGTTCTCGGTCTTCTGGCTTTGGGCTGCCTGCTGTCACTGCAGCGGCTTTTCCTCCTCGGTGTATCGGAGCGTCTGTCCCGACTTCGCTCTGCACGGCCGCCCCCTCCCCCCCCCCCCCCCCTCCTCTGTCAATGGCGGGGAGACGGGGTTGGGGCACAGGGTTCGGGGGCCGCTCCGGGGCCACTTTTGGTCTTCTCTGGAGTTGATATCGCATGTTTCCCGCATCTTCTTTGCCTCCTCTTCTTCTTAGCAGTTTCTTCTGAATTTGCCAGTTTCTTTCCACCAGTGTTGTTGCGGGTATGAAGGCTTTGCAGCCATGCCAGATCGTGAAGTCTTCTTCTCAAGTACTGTCCTAATCGGTTCTTCAATGAGGTAGTCTTTCATCATCTTTCTCATAGTATCCTGGTATATTCAAGGTGACTGTCCGGATCCCCAGTTTCGTATCATTATCCATCGGTGTGATGCTGGGCCAGTATCTAAGTTCATTAGTCAATTCATGTAGGCCTCTATCCAGTTGCTTCCAGTGTAACAGGTGAACACCAGAAACCCCTGCGGATAGTGCCTTTCACGATATGGAACTTCATCTTCTTCAGCTGTTGTCTTTTCTGTGACTCTGCCTCCTCCGATTTTTCTGTGCCGAACGTTTTCGGCCGTGTTAGGTTCAAAAAAATGGTTCAAATGGCTCTGAGCACTATGGGACTTAACTACTGTGGTCATCAGTCCCCTAGAACTTAGAACTACTTAAACCTAACAAACCTAAGGACATCACACATATCCATGCCCGAGGCAGGATTCGAACCTGCGACCGGAGCAGTCCCGTGTTAGGTCTTCTTCGGCTTATTACGGTTGGTTCTTCCCGTTCTGCATGCTAATTTAACACTGACAATTTGCTAGTGCTGTTAGAACAGCAAAAGCAATACATTTGTTTCCCAAAACAGCAAACATGACAGATTTGCTAGTTTAGGGCACAGCATGCGGCTTAAGAGAAGCTTCTGCTTCAATTCCTAAAGACTCTCCCTGCAGCGCGGAGTGGGTGGGCGCCGGCCTCTCTGTGGCTATTGGCTGTATTTGCGGGTACATTTCTCTTGAAGCTAGAAAGTAGTGATTACATTTCTGACATCTTCAGTCCGGTATTTGTGCTCGAGGTCTGCGTGGCGCCATGTTTCAATAAGTTGTTGCCCCTGCTGCCCTGTCCTAACTTGGTTTGGAGGGTGTTCCATTGTTGCCCTGGCCAGAACGTTATCCATATCTCTCATTTACTGAAAACATTTGCTTATGGGTTGCGGGGAGACTGGCACGCCATCACCCCCCGGCCACTGAGACAGAGTTGAAGCAGCGTGGAATGACGTACCAGTGTCTGTCATATAAACTCATTTGGACTTGATGCCCAGCGAGGTTAGAGCCGTCATCGCTGCCAGAGGTGGACGCTCTGTATTCTAATTTTCGCACCCTGTTCGTCATCAAAACACCTACAAATTTAACAATGTATTGCTCCTACTATACTGCATACGCACAATAACAAAATTTTTGCTGTTTTTCATTTTGCACGCAGTGAAATGTTCAGAAGTGTATGTGTGACGGTTCAATGCCGTAACGTCACCCACCGAAATCCTCTCGTTTGCACTACGTGCGCCGCCGGAGAAGTAAACAAGCTGGCCGCTACTGGTGAGGGCGCTGCTTCCCCTTTCTCTGTCCATCTCCTCTTTCCCCTCTCTGTCTGTCTGTCTCCTCCTGCCCTTTTCTCTCTCCAAGTTATCTCCCCCACCCCAGTGGAAGGTTGCTGGTTTTTACCCCACAGTATTTATTTCCAGGTAGCAGGTAATACTTTTACCAAGTTTGGTTAAAATCGATTCATAGGTTTATTGGGAGCTTCTTGCCCGTGGCTTTGCCCAAGTACTCACATGTCACACATATTTAACATTTTTCGCACATAATCATTCTCTTTAGTAGAGTGGTCAGCGCGTCTGAGTTCCACGCAGCGGACCCAGGCTAGATTCCCTGGCTGGTCTGTGATTCTTCTCCGCTTGAGGACGGGGTGTTAAGTGTCCTCATCATCATTTCGTTATCATAGACTCGCAGGTCACCTAATATGGGGGCAACTGGAAAAACCTGCAGCCCGGCGGCCGAACTTCCATAGGGGCGGATTTCCAGCTATCAGTGCCATACGATCATTTCATTTCACATACGTTTGTACTCACATTTCATCTGTTTGTCTAACGAATTCCGTACTGCAATTTCGTTGTCACGCAGCCCAATGCCTATGATGTCATATCGCCCGAAATAGGCGTCAGACAACTACACAGTTTTTAAATACTTTCATGTTATTTGCGAATGCTGTTTGCAAAATGTACTAAAGAAGTAATAAATTAAAAGGCCATGCCTGATACGCCAGTTTGGCTTCATGAACAGTGAAAATGTGGTAAGCGTTAAGCATTTGCCCTTTTATCATTTTCTGGAGCATGTCAGCGAGGAAAAAGACTTGTAAAGGTTTGACATTGGGTGTAAAGTTGATTGAAAGTCAGTAAGTGCTCACATTTTCAAATAGTGAACGAATATACTCTGGCTATTTGCTCGTCGTGAACTACGCTTCTTTTTCACCCCTCACTCCTTTGAGGGGTAGGTGGTTCTCATTTCCCACAAAGGTTCTTTCGAGACGGTAAGAGACGTGTACAATTTCGTATTTATTTTAGGAAGTGAAAACCCATGAAGTCAAGATCGCACACGTAATCTTCTTTATTTGGGTGGATCTCGTACGATGATCTCTAGTACGAGACGTTGTAAATACTGATTCTGTCACTTACCAATTTTTGGCAGCATAACGCCTTTGGTTTATGACTATCGTCCATTTACGCTGGCCACGAATGATGGAAAGCTGTTTTCATTTATGTAATGTATAGATGTTGTCATTTTAAGAAAGATTTTAACCGTGTGTGAAGCCGTAATGACACCGACACTAATCAAGATTGTTTTATGAACAGAAGATGGCTTGACTGATAGCCGAAAATAATAACCCGCTCAAATAAAAATGATTTCATGTGCGACCTTGGCTTCATTCGTTTTCAGTCGCTAACATAAATATAAAATTCACAACGGGTCGCGTATCTCATGGTTGACGATGTCAACGAACTTGATAGACGTGTATCAAGTTTGGTTGGAATCGATTCAATGGCTTAGTAGGATACGTGGAACATACATACATACATAAATGCATTTTTATAATACGTATGGATTTCCTCAGCACCATTTTATTTGCTTCGACTTCATTCTGTTCCTCTTGTCTTATTTTTGTTGGTATTCATCTTATACCTCTTTTCAAAACATTATCCATTCCTTTCAACTGATCTTCCAAATCCTTTGGCATATGTGACAGAAATATAGTGTCACTGTCAGAATTCAAAATTTTTAAATTTATTTCTGAAGTTTAATTCCCTTTCTAAATCTCTCCTTGCTCAATGTACAGATTGAATAATATCGGCGATAGACAACAAACCAGTCTCACATCAATCTGAACTACTGATTCCCTGTCATGTCCTTCGCCTCTTACAACCGCAGTCTGGCTTTTGTACAACATTTTGCTCCTTGTACATTATCCTATCTACATTCATAACTTCAAAGAGAATATTCCGGTAAATATTATCAAACGCTTTCTCCAAATCTATAAATGCTATAAATATAGGATCGCCTTTGTTCAACTTATTTTCCAACCCACATCTTAAGGTGTTTCTACTTTTCCACGAAACCCCAAGAGATCTTCCCCAGGATCGACTTCTCCCTTTTCCACCATTCTCCACATAATACGTAGGAGAACGTATTTTGTAAGTGTTAGTTAACGAATTCTGTATTGGAATAAAGGGTGTTCCAAAACGATAATGTATATTTCAGAAATGGGGATCGAAAGGTGCGTTTCGCGGCAAGTCGTAAAGATAACTTTGAAACGATCTCACATATGCTATATGAATATGGCAAAATTCCAATGAAAGAAATGTACCAAAAATGTACCAAAAAGAAAGTGTTCTGAATAATCATCCGGCGCTGCTGCCAAGTCACCTAAGTGACTTTTCAAACTCTAGCGATACGTTTTCGGACGGCTGTGCAGAATCAGCCGAAGTGTGCCGTATGCTGCTTTAATACAAGGGCGTTTAATTTCACTGGTGTCCAAAATTAAAACAACAAACGGAAATTTTACAAGGTTGTGTTTATTTTGACACAAAACAGTTTAAACAGGTGATAGTAAAGTAGAAACAATGTAAAGAATACATAACGCAATCAACTGCAACATGCCTAACGGTAGACAAAACTATTCTTCGTATTTTTCCGAATTAACGGGTTTCCACAAACATTTTGATAACTGTTTAATGTGCTCAGTACGGGGTGTGACCATTTCTGCCACTAATACAGGTGCGACAACAACGGGACATGCTGTCAATGATGTCATCAGCCTCATGTTGAGGCAATAGTACCCATCCTTCTTGCACAGCTGCTCACAAGTTTTGGAGAGTGGTTGGTGGATGCTGACGTGATGCAACCCGTCTCCCTGGTGCATCCCAGACACGCTCTATGGGATTCAAACCGGGAGAGCGAGCAGGCCTCGCCGTGCAAGCAGTATCTTCCGTTTACAAAAAAAAAATATCAACCACATGTGCTCTATGAGGTCGATCATTATCGTCCACCAATACGAGGTCCGGGCCCACAGCAGCTCCCAACAAAAGCGCATGAGATCCCAGGATCTCCTTACGGTACTTGAGAGCAGTTAATCGTCCTGATTCACCAGTACAATTTCATGAAGAGGTGTTCGAGTTGTCAACATAATCCCTGCCCGCACCATTAGAGATCCTCCTCGGTATCGATCTCTTCCCACAATGTTTGGGTCCCGAAATAGGGTTCCACATACCCTCCAGAAACGAATCCGTCGAGACTCACTCACCTGACCAAATCGGAACTTATCTGTGAAAAGAGTATTGGCCCACCGTTCGACTGTCTAGGTGGCATGTTGACGGCTCCACTCTAGACGTTCCCTTCTGTGAAGGCAAGCCAGAGGTAAACAGACAGCCGGTCTCCAACAATAAAGGCCACCCTGATGAAGCCTTCTCTAAATCATTTGCCTCGATGCAATGCGTCCAAGAGATTCTGCTAGGTCAGACGCCAGTTCAAGTGCAGTAGTAAGACAGTAGAGTCGGGCCCTTACAGCCAAATAACGGTCCACTCTTTCTGATATCACGTGTGGTTGGCCATGTCCTGGTCACCGGGATACAGTGTCGGTCTCTATAAACCGTTATTTCATCCGATAAACGACAGAACGATTCTCATTGAGCCAACGGGCCAAATCAGTTTGCGACTCTCCTGCTTTTATTCTTCTTATGGGCCTCCACATCAGAGAGTCTGTAGCGTCCTCAGTGCCATATTGCACCGTCTGTGACTGAACGCAGCGATTGTGGATGTGTGACTACCCTTCAAACACTCGCGCTTGATAGGTGCCCTGACGTCATTGCTGGCGTGGTTATCTGTTGATTGGAATGTCATATTCCGCACAGAACACGATCGTAGCGACATTTGTTGACAGTTTGTATGATTATACCGTGAATTAGACATAGGGTGGAGAAATAACAGTTTGTTGCTTTAATTTTGGATACCAGTGTATTTGCTTAGCTGCGGATAAACCGCAATCATTAAATAATGAGCCTTTTCGTTGGCAACTTTTACTCTGTAAACCTACTTGTTGACTTGCATTCCTGGAAGAAAGTAGGGAAGGTCCATCTGTTTATCGAATCTCCAACCCTGCTGTCAATGTAATTTCATACCGTCCATTTTAAATCGTTATTCCTAGAGACACGTATGGACGTAAATGTCAAAACATACATTTTTTTGGTACATGCTGCAAGCCATTATACAAATTAAGTTTGCCTAGCAATTTAAGAGAAAGTCTTTTCAGTGTTAGGTGAAAGACAAAAAAAGGAGTTAAATGTAACAAACGTAAGAAGAAAAATGCCTACAGAAGCGATGAAGTATAGAGCTATGTATTCTGCGAAAGGAAATGAAAACTACAACATACATTAATATTCCACTACTGGCGAATTTTTATAAAGCAACATGCTGACGCTTATCACGGAGAAGAATAACAAATGAAGATAAACCGTCTGAGTCATAGTTTCTTTTATTAACCACCACCAATTTCGATCTGCCCTGCAGATTATCTTCAGATCTGGGGCCGCAAGGTGCAGTTTGTCAATAGTGGTATGAATTGCGTGTCATTCACACTATTGCCGACAAATTGCACTCGTCATTCATACGGCTGATGAAAACCTGCACCTTGCAACACCGGGCCTGAAGATTATTTGCAGGACGGGTCAAGAATGGTAGTCGTTAGTAAAAGAAATTGTGATCCAGACAGCGCTTCTTCATTTACGATCGAAAAACAGTAGTGGCCTTAAAACTGAAACTGAAATAATATCGTATACAGATTTTTGATAGGATTAGTGCATATCACGAATAAATTTCAAAATTACACACGTTAGCACAGTTCATGAGAAAACACAGAATGTAACTCCCGTTGCGTGACATGTCGACATTTTCACTTGTTAAACGAAGTTCGCAGTCTACCACATAATTTTTACCTCTATCTTAACGTCACGCCTGATATTAAGGGAAAACCTTGATGTGCTTGTGAGCTAGGTTTAAACATGCATTTTTAACTTCCGTGAGGAGGTCGCCAAGGGATTTAAATTATACGCATTACGCGATTTGTCCAAGGCTTGTCAACAAGGAAAATGTATATGAACCAGGCATGAATCTCGATAAATTAAGCGATAATTCCACTGTATCTACGTATACTGGCACACCACAAGCGACCTTACGGTACAAGACGAAGGATACATCGTACACGATCCCTCTTCCCTCTCCACACTCTTCCCGCCCCTCTCCTCCCCGCCCATACCCACTGTATTAGCTCATATTTCTCTCATTTTACCGACCTAGTCATTAACTGGCTGTATGTGACTTTATTCACAGCTGTTGTTCAGCAGGCGACGCGTATTCTTTTCACGAAAATAAAAAGTAGTCGTCAGCTGCTTAAGCTGTTTTTACCCTTTTCGACTGATTATTCAATCATCTTCAGACGTTTGTCACAGGCTTAAAACATGGTAAGCCGAGGTTAAATAAGGATCGGACGATAAAGACAGCTTTCGTTAAAGAATAAACAGCCTCAAAATGGCTCTGAGCACTGTGGGACTTTACATCTGACGTCATCAGTCCCCTAGAACTTAGAACTACTTAAACCTAACTAACCTAAGGACACCACACACATCCATGCCCGATCCAGGATTCGAACCTGCGACCGTAGCAGTCACGCGGTTCCGGAATGAAGCGCCTAGAACTGCTAGGCCACCGCGGCCGGCTAAACAGCCTCACATCGCAAAAATAGTGTGTGATAAATAGCAACTAACCGAGATACATGTGAGAGGAAGGTTTTCTGAACAAATGTTGCTGGAATTTTAACAGCAAACCTCTATGAGACGCTCAAAGCCTCTCTAGTATCGTCTCGCATTTGAGTTGATTATCTGCGTTACGTGAAATTCGCCGTTGCTTTGTAAAGTGTCCTACACTGACAATCTATAACCAAAAAGTGATCGTAGGAGAAATCGTAAGCTTATTTCTTCGCAGATGGATAAAATTTTCTTAAAACTCCGCCGGCCTAAATATTTCACCACAGGACTTTTCTTTATCAAACTGCAGTGGATAAGTCAAGTAACAATCTGTTTACGCGCAACATGCTACATTCGTAGCAAGCGTTGTTATCCTGCTGGTGTCCGTCATATACATCAGCGTTGTGGGCGACCAACCTTATTGACGTACCCCCCACGTCATTTCTCCACACTGTGAACAGTAGTGGTCCTATAACGCTCCCTCGGAACACATCTGAAGATACGTTCCATTTCTATTCGTTGTTCCGTAAGCTCGCGTTGTTCTAGACGATAGTGCAGAACAGTGGCAATGGCCTATCTGAAATCAAGGAGTACGGACGTATGGGTCTCATGGACGAGTAGGAAGAGTTCCCCATTATCGCTATTTGTAAATTTAATGGTGGTTACTACTGAGAAGATTTATGATCTCGAAGTAGGTCATAATATCCAATCCTAAAGCTTATTCTATTATTATAAAATATACTGCGCAACAGAATTAAGGGATTTTTTCTTCGAAAACCTGTAATTGTCTCCCATTCCAACGCGTAAGTTTGAAATTTGTCTCAAAGGTGCCTGACACCCCTCTCTGTAATGACGTGGAAGTGTGGCGCCCCGCAACGTCACCCTCTGCCTCGACGAAGCTTCAGAAAGCAAAAAGGCCAGAGTTCAGAAGTTCATGCAGCGTGTATGTCTCATTGGCACCAAAATTCACCAAAATTCTCCCCAACGCCACCGTGGACGTGGCACATGGTGGAAAATTCCTCAAAAGGCATTCAAGTGAACCATAGATTCACAAACGCAATATTTCCTTACTTCAGTTTGTAGATAGTGTATGTAATGTTAATACGACTTGAAAAGGAACCAGACCAATCAAAGGCAGTGCCACAAACAGTCTTACGTGCAGCTGGGCAAAATAAAACTGGCCCGGAAAATATTTCACGCACCTTAAGATTGGCAGCCCAACGTACATCATTCTTACGCAGCGCAGATGCTGTAAGTTAGGTTGCCTATCTTAAGGTGCGCGAGATATAGAAGGTTCGAAAGTGGTCTTTGCAACTTTAAACACGTATATTTCAGAAATGGGATTGGCAAAAAAAGTCTGGTTCACATCATGTTGTTCACACACAGCAAAAGTTTTTTTTCTTCTCTTTTAGGTTAGTCATCAACAAAATGGCCACCTCCCAGTGGAAGGCACAGTATTTGGAGTGGTAAACAGAGATCAAATCTGAAACACACGTCCAGCAGAAGTTTCAGACACGTTACAGAAGCACACCACCACAACGTCCGACCATCAGATAGTGGTATCAGAGGTTGTATGAATCGGGAGTGGCATGAAGAGGACGAGTTCTGGGCGTCCGAGCACGAGTGGAACAGATGTGATATGCATTTATCCAGAGTTCTGCCAAATCAATACGTCTACATCTACATGTCTACATCTACATGATTAATCTGCAATTCGCATTTAAGTGCTTAGCAGAGGGTTCATCGAACCACAATCATACTATCTCTCTACCATTCCACTCCCGAACAGCGCGCGTGAAAAACGAACACCTAAACCTTTCTGTTCGAGCTCTGATTTCTCTTATATTATTCTGATGATCATTCCTACCTCTGTAGGTTGGGCTCAACAAAATATTTTCGCATTCGGAAGAGAAAGTTGGTGACTGAAATTTCGTAAATAGATCACGCCGCGACGAAAAACGTCTTTCCTTTAATGACTTCCATCCCAACTCGCGTATCATATCTGCCACGCTCTCTCCCCCATTACGTGATAATACAAAACGAGCTGCCCTTTTTTGCACCCTTTCGATGTCTTCCGTCAATCCCACCTGGTAAAGATTCCACACCGCGCAGCAATATTCTAACAGAGGACGAACGAGTGTAGTGTGAGCTGTCTCTTTAGTGGACTTGTTGCGTCTTCTATGTGTCCTGCCAATGAAACGCATCCTTTGGCTCGCCTTCCCCACAATATTGTCTATGTGGTCTTTCCAACTGAAGTTGTTCGTAATTTTAACACCCAGGTACTTAGTTGAATTGACAGCCTTGAAAATTCTACTATTTATCGAGTAATCGAATTCCAGCGGATTTCTTTTGGAACTGATGTGGATCACCTCACACTTTTCGTTATTTAGCGTCAACTGCCACCTGCCACACCATACAGCAATCTTTTCTAAATCGTTTTGCAACTGATACTGGTCTTCGGATGACCTTACTAGACGGTAAATTACAGCATCATCTGCGAACAACCTAAGAGAGCTGCTCAGATTGTCACCCAGGTCATTTATATAGATCAGGAACAGCAGAGGTCCCAGGACGCTTCCCTGGGGAACACCTGATATCACTTCAGTTTCACTCGATAATTTGCCGTATATTACTACGATCTGCGACCTTCCTGACAGGAAATCACGAATCCAGTCGCACAACTGAGACGATACCCCATAGGCCCGCAGCTTGATTAGAAGTCGCTTGTGAGGAACGGTGTCAAAAGCTTTCCGGAAATCTAGAAATACGGAATCAACTTGAGATCCCCTGTCGATAGCTGCCATTACTTCGTGCAGGTGCTACACAAGAGACAGAAGCTTCATGCCTACAAGGCACAGCTGCTGCATGCGCTTCAACCTGGACAAAAGCGCAGATTGTTTGTAAATGAGATTCCGAGTCTCATCGACAATGAGAGACAACCTGATGTTCAAGGGCGAAGTTTTCATTCAAAAGAGCAGCAATTGCACACGGGAGGACCTGGAATATCTCTTGGATATGATTCATGCTATGCACACATTGAAATTTTTTAAACAGATATTAAAACTTCAGGTGTTTGTAAACATTAAGTCACAAACCGCCCCTTTCTACTGATTCCCATTTCCGAAACATACGTGATCAAAACTGTAAAGATCGTTTTGAACTATTATGTTGCTGACCTTTGCGACACAAACATGACATCACACCATACACACCGTTACGATCACCTACACTCAACGCATACTCACAGCACTCTTAACACATAATAGTGCGCGAAGGGAGGAAAAACCCTTCCAATTAGGCGACTCATCTACCCTTCAGGGTCTCCCAGTCAACCAAGCCACACGACAATCAATACGGAAGTGAGGAAACTGGAAACATATGACACGTAGTGCTATCAAAGAACGTTAAAAATTCAGTGGACAGATAGAATACAAATCCAGGAGTTCAAAAGACTAAGCGAGCGCCGGCCGGAGTGGCCGAGCGGTTCTAGGCGCTACAGTCTGGAACCGCGCGACCACTACGGTGGCAGATTCGAATCCTGCTTCGGGAATGGATGTGTGATGTCCTTAGGTTAGTTAGGTTTAAGTAGTTCTAAGTTCTAGGGGACTGATGACCTCAGCAGTTAAGTCCCATAGTGCTCAGAGCCATTTGAACTAAGCGAGCGATGGTCAGTGGAAAATAGTAACAGTAACAACTGCTACGCCATCCACGCAAAGCTAACCATCCCACAAAAGAAACAGTGGAGGGGCAGACCCAGTGTTAAACAGTTGCGTAGAGATGAAAAGAGTAGCACAAGGTAGACGATGTTGGAGGACAGTATCAAAATTGTAGAAACTTAGAGTTAAAAAAAAAAATGATCACAGTGTGCTTCAAATGGTGGCGGTCATATTAAATTTAGGAGAACATCGTTTGACAGACCACGGGTTTAATCAAGGTTCTCTCAATTATTGATTCGCCGCTGTAGCGTGTTGTAATAATACGAATGATACGATAGATACATGCTATTTGTACGTAGCTCCAGAATAGGAAATTTTTCGTCCAGAAGTCGTCACGTACTCCGAATCAGAGAATATCTGTGACACATCGCTCGATTAACGATTCATTCCCTACAAATAGGAAAATGTGTGACTACTGCAGTCCAACTAACAAGCCAGTAAATGAACGCAAAAGCACGCTCTATTTACATTGACAAATATGGTGTATTCAACCACATGCAAGAAACAGTGCTGGCTTTGAGCTTGAATTATGAGCGGCCAAATGAGAACGAATACCACTGTATAGTAACGCAAAGAACGGTTCAATGGATGCTGATGATTCGAAATCATCACCCAGTTGTCGATTACAGGTATTTGTGCGCATTCGTGCTGCTGACAAACGAAGAACTCTTTCAGGCGTGTGACTGTAACACCGATGGGCGCCAAACTATGAAAGGTATTAACTACCTGGAGGTACCGACCGTGTACTACGCAGCATTAATCATTAGGCGCGTGCGCATGTACACCGAAAAAACAACAAAGCAGACACCTAAATGAAAAGTAGAACCACGTCACACGATTTTTCGATCAACATCGTGTGTAGGGAATTTCAAGGGACGTGCAATTGACTGCTTAGTTGGCGATGCCTGCTGGTGGACAGTATTAGCGCGAATTTGTGATAACTTTTTAAAAGCACAACAAATTGTTCCAAGAGTAATGTATGGTACTCAAACTACGAAAATAGGACTGGAAATTCCTTGCTGATATTATGTAATTCTCTCAGCATTAATCTGTACAAAAATCACCAGAGATACTTATCTGCCATTAATTGATGGTCACTATCTTGTTTGAGGACGCTGACAACTTGTTAAGGGAATTGATCTCTTATTCAGGAGGAGTGGATCTCGTTCTCATGTCTGGTTATCGTGGTTCATGTTTTCTGTGGTTTCGCTAAATCATGTGACTGGGACGGTCCTATGAAAACAGCCATAACGTCGTCTGTATTTACCTTGATGTCTTTTCTACGTGAAACTATAACTTTCCTTCCTTCCTTCCTTCCTTCCCGTGTGGTGAGCAACAGTTTTGTAACCTGGTTGTCAAGGCTAGGCAGGATTCGGTTACGATTGTGGACGGGTCCGTAGTCAGTTACTACTGGTTGCTTTTTGCAGTTACACACATTTATTTTTTAAAACAGTGATTCCAGACTCAACAATAAATAAAAAACGACACGTTATTAATGAAGGAATAAACAACTGTGTAAATAATAGTGTTTTCAGTGCGTTACAGTTTAGCAAATCACCATAAAATACAGATACAGATAATGTTTAAAAAGAAACAAGCTACTGTGATCACGGCTGAAGGCCTTAAACGCAAGAATGGCAATAAATTAAGAATGTTTAATAACTCGCTGCAATTACAACTTTCAGGTATTTAAATATTAAAAGGTGAGTGGCCACAAACACAGCGGGAGATATAAGACCCCAGGAATGGCAGTAAATAAGATTTTAAAGCTTACTGCTAAAATACAAATATCGAATCTTTTTTTTTAGAGCGAATGACCACAATCACGGCTGAAGGCCTTACACGTCAGGAACGGCTATTATATAAAATTTGTAGAAACCTGCTGTAAAACAACAAAAACTGTGGTGTCACCGCCAGACACCACACTTGCTAGGTGGTAGCTTAAATCGGCCGCGGTCCATTTAGTACATGTCGGACCCGCGTGTCGCCACTGTGTGATCGCAGACCGAGCGCCACCACAAGGCAGGTCTCGAGATACGGTATAGCACTCGCCCCAGTTGTACGACGACTTTGCTAGCGACTACACTGACGAAGGCTTTCTCTCATTTGCCGAGAGACTGTTAGAATAGCCTTCAGCTAAGTCCATGGCTACGACCTAGCAAGGCGCCATTAGCCTTACATAGTTTGACAGTTATAGTATGAAATGTCTCATCAAGAATGCTGTATTCACATCAAAGAATAAAAGTTAAGTATTCGAGGAGCTGCATACTTTTCTTATTAGCATTTACTACTTATCCTGTTCCAGAATTCACGGCCGTCTGCGTTAGATAGCGTGCCTTTCGGCCTCCTTTATCTACAAGGTGTTGGCACATTTACCAACACATCAAAAACAATAGCAAAAGTTAATTAAAAAACAAGCAACTCATCCAGACGGTGCTCCAGGAATCGACCTTTGAGAAGGTCCGGCAACAAACATTTTCGCGAGCGATGAGATAGGCAGCCAAGAGTTGCATTCACTTCACAAGATGGTAACTCAGACTAAGGGCAGTGTAACAAATGACTAATGATAATCTTGCTGAAGCTACCTGACATACAGTGAACCAAATGCAAGAATGGAACAACACGCCAAAGCCGGAACCGGCGGACTGCACTACGCCCCCAGAATACTGTGCTTAGAGAGCCCAGAACGAGAAAGGAATCACTACCATCAGAGTAGAAGAATAACAAACGGCCTACAATCAAGAAAGCTGTCAAAACTACAAGCCTTACCGTACAGCAGCGGCAAGGCGAGGAAACGTACACTGCCATTACATACACTAACCCCTGAGAGAAGGGGTTAGCGGCCACCAGGCAGGAAAAATACCGCCTGGTTGAACAAATCGTAACAAGCTGAACGCAGTAAATAGTACCAAGAAGTCGAGGAAAGCTAATCAGATCCGCTTCCCCCAAGCACTCCAATCGCTGCTCTTCGCCCCGACGACACTACGAGCTGCTACACGAACCCAAATCACTGGAGAATCGCGAGATGTCACAATGGTGGAGGTTTCTCTAATTGAATTGAAATGTACTCATCTTAAAGCCTGCAGGATCTGGCTTAAGACGAAGTCGTGCATCCTCGGGACCACACCCTTCCATCTGGCAGTCCATGCGCGCCGCCAGCGGTCCCGGCGTGTTTCTCGCACTGTGCGGACCTGGCTCCTCCTGAGTCCCCAAGCGAACTGCCACTCACACGACCCGGCCAAAACAACCACGTCGCGCCAAAGATATGGCAACAGTTACTACATACCGATAACCGCAGCTGCTGCCACTAGCGGATGGGCAGCTCTTGTGAAAGCGAGTGGTGCCAGTCAACGCGAGAATAAGACAAACAACCGCAACCACGCCAAGTAAACGATACCGTCTGGCCTCCAACAGAGGGCGGAAACCTACAAACAGCACCAACGCGAGCCGCAGCATGGCTCAAGTTTGTTTTGACTGTTTTCCACTTCTTTAGATGAGATCAGGGGCTCAGCATTTTTAATGGAATAATATTCTTCGTAGTTAATGAAAATACACTCTAAGACGAAAAAGGTGATTCACTACGAAGGAATTATCCGGAAGGGACTGATATTGGTATATGTGATTTACATGTATGGAGAAAGAAATGATTATAATTTCAGAAAATTTGGTTGATTTATTCAAGAGATAGACCACAAATTGAGCAGATCAAAGATACGTTTGTCCGCCGTTGGTCCCTATACAAGTACACTACTGGCCATTAAAATTGCTACACCAAGAAGAAATGCAGATGATAAACGGATATTCATTGGACAAACATATTATACTAGAACTGACATGTGATTACATTTTCACGCAATTTGGGTGCATAGATCCTGACAAATCAGTACCTAGAACAACCACCTCTGACCGTAATAACAGCCTTGATACGCCTGGGCATTGAGTCAAACAGAGCTTGGATGGCGTGTACAGGTACAACTGCCCATGCAGCTTCAACACGATACCACAGTTCATCGAGAGTAGTGACTGGCGTATTGTGACGAGCCAGTTGCTCGGCCACCATTGACCAGACTTCTTCAATTGGTGAGAGATCTGGAGAATGTGCTGGCCAGGGCAGCAGTCGAACATTTTCTGTATCCAGAAAGGCCCGTACATGACCTGCAACATGCGGTCGTGCATTATCCTGCTGAAATTTAGGGTTTCGCAGGGATCGAATGAAGGGTAGTGCCATGGGTCGTTAACACATCTGAAATGTAACGTCCACTGTTCAAACTGCCGTCAATGTGAACAAGAGGTTAGCGAGACGTGTAACCAATGGCACCCCATACCATCACGCCGGGTGATACGCCAGCATGGCGATGGCGAATACACGCTTCCAATGTGCGTTCACCGCGATGTCGCCAAACACGGATGCGACTATCATGATGCTGTAAACAGAACCTGGATTCATCCGAAAAAATGACGTTTTGTCATTCGTGCACCCAGTTGCGTCGTTGAGTACACCATCGCACGCGCTCCTGTCTGTGATGCAGTGTCAAAGGCCATGGTCTCCGAGCTGATAGTCCATGCTGCTGCAAACGTCGTCGAACTGTTCGTGCAGATGGTTGTTGTCTTGCAAACGTCCCCATCTGTTGACTCAGGGATCGAGACGTGGCTGGACGATCCGTTACAGCCATGCGGATAAGATGCCTGTCATCTCGACTGCTAGTGATACGAGGCCGTTGGGATCCAGCACGGCGTTCCGTATTACCCTCCTGAACCCACCGATTGCATATTCTGCTAACAGTCATTGGATCTCGACCAACGCGAGTAGCAATGTCGCGATACGATAAACCGCAATCGCGATTGGCTGCAATCCGACCTTTATCAAAGTCGGAAACGTGATGGTACGCATTTCTCCTCCTTACACGAGGCATCACAACGACGTTTCACCAGGCAACTCCGGCCAATTGCTGTTTGTGTATGAGAAATCGATTGGCAACTTTCCTCATGTCAGCACGTTGCAGGTGTTGCCACCGGCGCCAGCCTTGTGTGAATGCTCTGAAAAGCTAATGATTTGCATATCACAGCATCTTCTTCCTGTCGGTTAAATTTCGCGTCTGTAGAACGCAAAGTTCGTGGTGTAGAAATTTTAATGGCCAGTAGCGTAGTTATTGTGGAAGGCATTTATTGGTGGAGTTGCTGAATGCCCTCCTGCGGGGGCCGGCCGTGTGGCCGAGCGGTTCTAGGCGTTTCAGTCTGGAACCGCGCGACCGCTACGGCCGCAGGTTCGAATCCTGCCTCGGGCATGGATGTGTGTGATTTCCTTAGGTTACTTAGGTTTAAGTAGTTCTAAGTTCTAGGGGACTGATGACCTCACATGTTAAGTACCATAGTGCTCATAGCCAGCCTCCTGCGGGATATCGTGCCAAATTCTGTCCAACGCCGAGATCGTTGGAGGGCCATGTCCATAATTACCAGAATTGGCAACAAAACGGGGAGTAGTATATCGTCGACGTACCGATGTGCTGTAGGGGCTCCGCAGATAAAAAGAAATCGCACCCCAGACGGTCACCCTGGATGTCGGACCCTACGACGAGAGGGCGACAGTATCCCACCGCTGTCTGGGGCGTCTCCATACACGTCTTGGGGCTGGAATCTCATTGATAGGACTAGAATTGCCTTCAGTGATGTCCCGCTTCGAACTGAGCCCCGATGACCGGCGAAGACGCGTCTGGAGACGCCTCGAACAGCGGTGGGATACCAACCTGAGTGACGTCCGCCAGAAGTCATGGTCAGGGGTGGCGTTTCATTTCATAGCGAGACCTCTTTGGTTGTCGTCCGGGGCAACCTTATAGCACAGCGGTAAGTCGACAATATTCTAGGCTCCGTTTTGTTGCACTTCATGACAGGCTATCCTGGGCTTACACTCCGGCAAGATAACGCCCGCTCGCACTCGGCGAGACTTCCTAGCTCTTGTCTTCATGACTGCCGAGCCCTGCATAGGCCAGCGAAGGCGCCATGTCTCCCCCCAATTGAGAACGTTTGGCGCATTATGAGCAGGGACCTCCAACCAGCTCGGCATCTAAGGCGCTTGTTAGAATTTGGCAACTCATCCCTCAGGACGCCATGCAACAACTCTATCAATCAATGCCAAGCCGAATAACTGTTTGAATAAGGGTGAGAGGTGGACCGACTCGTTATTGATTTGCTCAGTTCCTGACGCTCTTTCTCTTGAATAAATCATCCAAATTTTCTGAAATTGTATTCATTTGTTTGTCTGTCTGTGTACATCGTAACTACCGATTTACACTCCATTCGGATAATGCCTTTCTGGTGCGTCGTTTTCTTGTCTTAGAATGTAGTGTACGTACGTGAAACCCACTTCCAATATGAACATCTCGAAGAAGACAGTTGGAGGTCAATCGATATATCAATCGACATTATTTCTTCTTGTATTATGAAATTTTTGTTCCGTGTGCACTACTTTTAGCAGTTGCGTGCTACCGTTTCACTAACACCACCTGTACAGAAAAACTCTGACAATGACAGGTTCGAATCCTGCCTCTGGCATGGATGTGTGTGATGTCCTTAGGTTAGTTAGGTTTAAGTAGTTCTAAGTTCTAGGGGACTGATGACCTCAGCAGTTAAGTCCCATAGTGCTCAGAGCCATATTTGACAATGACAGTAGTAATACTGTAAACCCCAATGACATGAAAGGCGACGCATTTGAGTATTTACCTCTACACAAACCACCGGACAAACTATTGTTCGAAATGCATTGGTCGCTTTGAAAGGCTGTAAAAGTCGCAGGTGATCATGTGACCCTTCACTGCTGACGTAAATCTTGCAAGTGAAATCTGTGTGTGAGTGTGTGTAAGTCGATTGTGTGAAATCAGCGCTGTGAGATGGATGACAGAATGCCCATAAAGGAGCTCTCGTCGTAAAAATGTCTTAACCGAAAGGTACCGAACACGAGTGTCATGCCTTCTCAGAGTGACAAGCGGTTTCAAACCAGACATGACTTGCTGCTGTTAGTTAAATGTTCCGAACTAACGTTGGAAAAGGAACAGCATGCATTGGATAGCTGGAGTCGGCTGACCCGCTAACAGAAAAATATTGAAAATTACGTGGACTGGTAAGACAGAGAAATGAGGAAGTTCTCCGCAGAATCGGCGAGGATAGGAATATATGGAAAACACTGGCAAGAAGAACGGACAGAATGGTTGTACATGTGTTTAGGATATCAGGCAATGACCGCTATGATACTGGAGGGAATAGTAGAGAGTAAAAACTTGTAATGTGCCAATCAGAAATGAAAACTGCGTTACGGATCTAGTTTCGCTTCAACTCATTACACACTCATGCTCAGAAAAAAGACCGAACACCTTGAACGACTATAGACAGGACGTTTACATTCACAGGATATGTGCATTAGTAATTTCTGCAGAAATGATTAGCATTTCAATCACGTCGGTCCGCGAATTCAAGGTCAACATCGACATCGCGGCGCAACACCACCTACCCTTAAAATGTTCTTGCGTCTCTCATTGTCACTATAAACGGAAGGTAATGGATAATTGTGACGGTAGACGTGCAAGATGCCTCGCACACGTATGCGCCAACCGTACCTTCATATGAGTGAGCTTGAAAGAGGAAGCATTGTTGCCATAAGAGAATGTGATGCATCCATCCACGAAACTGCTGCTCTTGTGGGACGAAGTGTTTCGGCAGTGCAACGGGTATGTGCAGAATGGTTCATGGAAGGCCGTAGAACACGACAAGATGGGTCAGGTCGCACCACCCGGACCATCACCCGAGAAGATCTATGCGTAATCCAAATGATACTGCAGGACAGATCCCCGTCCTCCTCGGCTCTAGGGCTACCTTTGACGAACGTGCAGAAACACGCTAGACAGCAATGGTGTATGTAACGACATCACTGGGGACAGTTATGGCATCAGGTAGTGGTTTCGGAGGAATCCAGGTCCTGTTTCTATGAAAGTATGGCCGCATTTTCGTTCCCCGCAGGCAGGGCGAGCAGCATCACAGTGACTGCATTCGCACAAGACATACAGCGCCAATGCAAAGCCTTATGGTGGGGAGGACTGGGTATAACCCACAAACCACAGCTGTCGCGTATCCAGTGTGACCTATGTGAATGACATCCTGCGACCAGTAGCTAGACCGTTTCTGCACAACACCCCAGACGCCATTTTTCAACAATACAATGAACGACCGCATGCCGCCGGACGAACACGTGCCTTCTTGGCGTCACAAGGTGTCAGCCTTTTGTCCTTGCCTGCCAGGTCACCAGACTTGTCGCCAATCGAAAATGTGTGGGATATGATACGACAGGTGCAGCGCCGTGGCCCAATGCCAACCACCACAGATGGGCTTTGGAACCAGGTGAATTTCAGCGTGGATTGCTATACCACAGGACGCCATTCGCGCCTTATGCGCGTCGATGTCATCACGCATGGAAGAAGTTACCAGGGCCCATGGCGGACTCTGTGCCTACAAGGCAACAGGACACGCTGTACCGAGTTGACTGAAATGCCAATCATTTCTGCAGAACATACTAATATATATGTCCTGTGAATATGAAGCTCCTATTTCTGGTCGTTCAAGGAGTGTAATATGACAAAGCAGTGTTTGTAATGTTTTATCAATAAATGGAATTATAATCTTAAGTGGTAGGATGTTATATGTTTGCTGTATTTATGATGCAGAAAGAACACGCTATAAGAGATAATGTAGGGACAGTAGGCGAAACCAGAAATGATCACACATCGCACTGCCGTGCAGGAAAGATGCTAAGGAGCACTCAGCGAGCAGGCCGCTGTTTGATTACGAGACGCTCACAAGCGAAAAAACAATTGTTAAAAGTGTGGATAGCGATCTTCATTTAGTAGCCTAAATAGTTCTAAATGGTGTTGTATGGGATACGTAAGGTGCGAATAAGGAGCTACTGACATAAGATTACAGCTGCATTATGCCACCCTTAAGTAGGCTAATTCGAGACAACTTTGCTTGGGAGAAATATTGGATGTTCATTTTTGGAGGGATTTTGGATTTTTGGTCGTCATAAATTTGTTTGATCACTGATTTTGAGAGCCTCAGTTAGCGACACAAGTGGTCGTAATGATGATGATGAAGTCTCATACTCCTTGACAGAACGTATGGGAATGATGCGGGAGACACGCACCGGTGTTCTAGGCAAGGTCATAGTGGAGTTGGTTTGCCACAGCCTTCCTCCGACCGTAATGGGAATGAATGATGATGATGAAAACGACACAGCAAAGCCCAATCATCTCGAGGCAGGTGAAATTCCCTGACCCCGCCGGGAATCGAATCCGGGACCCCGTGCTCGGGAAGCGAAAATGCTATCGCGAGACCACGAGCTGCTGACACTGGTTGTAAAGCCGATAGTAGTTGATGGCTGCAGGCTGTTGAGTAGCTGATCTCATTTAGCTTAGAGAAGAAGAAAACTGATGTTTTGTAGGTAGAAATAGAAAAGCGTTTCTCTAAGTAAAATGGGTAATTACGAACGGCTTCGAATGAACCCTATTGTAGTGGTTTATTGAAGATTGTCGGTACGAGTCCGGCTTGTCCTGGTTTTCCATTGATTAATATTTGACACTCTCGTGAAGATAGACGTGGTAGGTGGTGGAGTTGTGGTGTGAGGTGGTCTGGAGCACGAGGTTATTCGCAGAACTCATTGTTGGGTATAACAGGGTTAAGGTGAATAACACCTAACTTCTAAATTTATTCATAATTATGGGAATTGTAACACAGATTTATTTCACGATGAGATCATTTACTATGTAGGGACTGATAATTTTATTTTGAACCATTCTGACGACTGGTGAACAGAGTTAGCCGCCACTTAAAGTAAACGTTCAACGGGTGGGCACTGGGATAAATTTGTAGCCGGCCGCGGTGGCCGAGCGGTTCTAGGCGCTTCAGTTCGGAACCGTGCGACTGCTACGGTCGCAGGTTCGAATCCTGCCTCGGGCATGGATGTGTGTGATGTCCTTAGGTTAGTTAGGTGTAAGTAGTTCTAAGTTCTAGGGGACTGATGACCTCAGAAGTTAAGTCCCATAGTGCTCAGAGCCATTTGTGCCATACATTTGTAGAAATAATCGCCGTAGTTATAAGCCAACGCCCGAAGAGGTCCATGTTTGTGACATCATTGATTAAGGTTAAGGCATAAGGTGGCGGTGGTGACTTATTGATTTCTCTTACTTTACTGTCTTTAATTGAGTTCGATTAGACTCCTGTGTAGCTTTTTCTGGGGTATTATTGTTATCTGTGTGCCGTTGACAGTACTTTTGAAGAATTCATGAACCGCTGGGAATGCGATGTTGATATTGATTTCATGTTAACAGTTTCATGTGACAGTTCGCGTAGTAAGTAAAAAGATGAAATGACGTCGAAAGTGTTACTATCAGAGAGTGTACAAGTAAAGAGAATACGGAAGTATGTAGTGAATAAATAAGCAGGCTGTAACTAGTTTGAAACATAGAATGTTAAAGACAACACTCATAAATTACTATTTATGAACTATCTGTGGCCTGGGTAGAGGAGAAAGTTTTAGAAACGAAGAAAATGATTTACTATGATTTACAGTTCAAGCTTTCAGATATAGTAAAAGCAAGTAAATATTATTATTTTTGATCTTCTGAATGAGCATTAGTTATAGAAATATGTTTTCAATATAGAAAGTCTTTAAATAACCACTCTTAACGAGAAGTATCGTGCGCTTGTAAACACTGAAATAAAGGTATTGACGATATCCTGACATCTGATGTAATATCGCTGAGCTCGTTAGTAATAGTCTTTGATTAAAGGTAACTGTATAACTGAAACAAAAGAATAAATCTTGTGTACGCACTTCGTGATGTAAAATTTGTAAAGACCTCGAAAGGAAGTATTAATTAAACTGTTTTGTAACGTCAGTTCGTAGCTGACTGATGATACATTGGTAGAATCGGACTTCTTGTCATGGGTTTATTGTAAGATAAAGGTTTGCTTCTTTGAACTTTGCTGTGAGCGATATACGGAGATATTGTCGAGTGTTACGCTCATTTTTATTTTTATTATTTTTTTCAGTGAATTAATATTTTAGTTTCACTAACGAAGGTTATTCTAATTTATTAGTTATAAGACGAGCTGTGGCAGACTTAGGAAAATAGGTTTTATGGGAGCCAGAGTCTTGTTAATAAATACTGGCGTTACATATTGAACTCTACGTCTTGCTACCATTGATCAATTTGAGGTATCTTAAAGGCATATAGTAACTCTATAAACAATACTCCCAACAAACAGTAATAAGCTGTTTTTCCTCTGAGGACTAAATAATGTGACAACCTGCGAAATAGTCGCGAATACAAACTGTGATCCAGGTACTGTCAAATGTTTTTTATTCCAATCATTGATTGTGATCAAAGACTGGAATAAAAAAGATTTGTTAATAAATAATCTGTAACTTCAGTAGTTTACCAGGACCTGATCTTCTTAGACAGAATTTGCATCGTCAGATCATGTTTCATAATGGTGGTGCAGTTACGTTCTCTATCATTTTCATTGTGTCGTGTGATCAGTGCTCGCTTTACGACAGGGTACGAAAATTTGATATCTGTTGCGTACCAGGTATCTAGTTAATCGCCTACTGACATTCAATAAAATAGCGCTTACACCAGTATGACCTGTGTCCTGTCGGTAACATCCACCTACATTAACATTTAAATCATTCGTGTTGGTACCGATCCCAGTATGTAAGAGGCTGTGTTTGCGACTAGAGGCCTTATCTATTGGAACCAACACGCTTTATTCATCTGTGTACAGTATATTTGTGGCTCGCTTGATACAATAGTCACGACTTGAATAGTGGATTGGTTGGTTGATGAGCCGTGTGTCACTCGATAAGTTCGTGTTACCTACACAGGCACATAAATACGGTAAAGGAAGACAGAAATTTGAATACATCTGCCAAATAATTGACGTCTTGTGGTGTAAGTGCTACTCTGGGATGAAGACGTTAGCGCAGGAGAGGAATTCGTGGCGGACCGTATCAAATTACTAAGAATACCTATTAAAAAAACCGCAAAAGGCCGTTTGCTCGTAGCGGTACATAAACCTAACCCTCAATAGGCCAAGTACCAGAATAACTGTACAATACTTTGTCACTTTATGCGAGGCTTTGCGGGCACAAATGGTCCAATGAGGAGTTTATATGCACGGTAGTGCAGGGTGTAGTTCATGCATGTGTTGGTTTTCTGACGTTCTTCGTTCACTGCCTAGGAGCGACTCATTCAAGTTTCTGCGAATGTGAACCAGAATGATTCTCGGTAACCACGTGCTGTCGTGTCTTCTACGTCTTTATGATGAGTATCTTTCTTTTACTTTTCTTTTGCTACCGCCTTTATCCTGTATTGTGAGCAGGGTCGGCAGGGTTAAGTAAGGAATTGGCATAGTTAATTTTAAGGGATGGTCGGATGCCCTTCCTGCCGCCACCCCGTACCCCCCCCCCCCCCCCCCCCCGGGACGGAAGTAGTGTACCCCAGCTGTCTGCGTCTAGTGTAAATCGTGAAATAGTGTGAATGGGTTTCAAATGTGTGCGAGTCATGTAACTGAGGCGGGAAGTGGGGACCAGCCCGGTATTCACCTAGGAGGGTGTGAAAAACCGCGTAAAAACCACATCCAGGCTGGCCGCTACACCGGCCGTCGTCGTTAATCCGCCGATGAGTATGCTGTGTAAATTTCCATCTACTAAGAAGGCACTACTCGTGTTTGCAGGGCTCCACACATACGTTCCTGATCTGAGAACACTTAGGTATTGTGGTGTCACCGCCAGACACCACACTTGCTAGGTGGTTGCCTTTAAATCGGCCGCGGTCCATTAGTATACGCCGGACCCGCGTGTCGCCACTGTCAGTGATTGCAGACCGAGCGCCACCACACGGCAGGTCTAGAGAGACTTACTAGCACTCGCCCCAGTTGTACAGCCGACTTTGCCAGAGATGGATCACTGACCAATACGCTCTCATTTGCCGAGACGATAGTTAGCATAGCCTTCAGCTACGTCATTTGCTACGACCTAGCAAGGCGCCATAGCATTGGATATTATTTTATATTGTGGTTATAACATGTACCGTCAAGAGAGATGTTCTAAAATTGTGGATTAAAGTTAAGTATTATATCAACTACGTACTTTATTTGCTACTATTAATTCCTTAACTGTTCCAGACCTCGCGCCAGCCTGCGTGAGCTTACGCGCGTGCCTTTCGGCTCCTCTCATTGTGACTTGGCTGTCTTGCCAAGTCACAACAGGTATCATGCTGCACCTCGCCTGACCCGCTAATTTATTCGATACTGATGCCGCAGAAATGTCTGAGACAATTTGGAACAGCAGGGAAACGTAGCAATCACTATCCCGCAGTTTAGTGGCTCTACAGGATCTAGTGTACTCTCTTTGTCGCCTAATTGATATCATTATATGTGATAAAGGCAGTGCTATCCAGTATTATCGCGATGTGTTCTGTCCAATTTGCTTATGTAAATTGTTCTCCTTCACTGCGAAACGCTCCCTTTCCTAGTCGCACTTTTATTTGTAATCTTGCTGAAGACAGGCGGGTCCTGTGGCCGGCGACGCCCTCCCTCCGCCCCGTGTCCACTGGCTGGCTGTTTGTGGCGCGCGCTCGTAAAGACGGCGTTAATTTCGTGGAGGCCCGCTGGCGGTGAAGGAGGATGAGGAGGAGGAGGAGGAGGAGGGGGGGAAGGGGGGAGGTTCCACAGCTCTTCGGCGCGGCCCGCCCCGCCGGTCCGGCTGCATTTTATTGAAATGAAGAGGGCCTCGGCGGACGTGCAGGAAGCCCAGCCATGACGGCCGTCGAATGCGCCGCTGCAAATTGGACTGCCTGTTAAGGCCGTCCCAAACTCGCCCACCACATATTAATAAGAGCAGAGGAGAGCAGCGGACGGAACAAAAAGGTGTAGCGCCGGGCGTTAACCGTTACCTGGCTGTCGCTGGCTGTCCTCAGGGCACCACAGCCAGCCCCACTCGTGATGTTATCAACCACCGGACAGCTAACTGGTTTGACTCACACCACAGGGTAGTAACACAGTGAGCAAATATCTATTTGAGCTATTGTCATGTTGATGACTATGTGCCATTATCTAACGCGCACTCTAATTGATAATTGATCTGACTATGGGTGAACATTTAGCCGAAACTAGTAATCACTGCATGTTATACAGTTGCGATTTAGACTGTTAAAAGATTTTGTCTGCAGATTTTCTTTTAGCCTATTTGGAGCTGACATACACGTGAGAGGCCTCTACTCTCTGACAGTATAGTACCCTGAGAGAGTACTTGCAGAATATTCGTTGATAACTACTGGCTCATAGTACCTTGCGAGTATTTTCTGTAAGTGTCTGAGGGTCTTGCCAGACTCTACCTGTTAACTGAGCCCTGTTCATTTTCTACATCAATTGTCGGTATGACTCTATTCGGTGTACAGAACTGGATATAGTGAGGGTTTTTTTTTTTTCAAAATTAAGGGAGAGTCCATTTTCTGAGAACCACTTAATAATTCTTTGAAAGACATCCTTAACAATATCTTCAGCTGCTTTTTCAGGAATGGGATTTATTATAACACTCGTGTCAGCTGCAAAAAGTACTAGTTCTGCTTGCTGAACGTTAAGGGAGAGGTCATTCACATGAATAAGGAACAGCAAAGAACCCAAAATTGAACCTTGTGGAACTTCCATTGTGATAACTCCCCGTTCACCAGAATTTACCACCCTCCCACCATTGAGTTATTCAGCACACCTTTTTGCTTTCTGTTCGTTAAGTATGATTCAAACTAGCTGAGTGTGTAGCCTTCAATTCCATAAAACCTAAGTTTTTGTAAGAGTGTAACATGATCCACACAGTCAAATGCCTTGGAAAGAACACAAAAAATACCAACTGGCGATAATTTGTTATTTAGGGTATTTACTATTTGATGGGTAGATTTGTAGAACGCATTCTCAGTCGAGTAACCCTTCCGTAATCCGAACTGTGACATGCTGAGTAAATTATTTTCACTTAAGTGTGACACTACTCTTGAATACATAACTTTTTCGAATATTTTAGAAAATGAAGTCAGCAATGAGATTGGTCTATAATTATTTAAGTCACGCTGTCCCCTTTCTTATGAAAAAGTTTGACAATTGCGTATTTCAATCTGTCTGGAAAAATTTCCTGTGACATCGAAGTATTACATATATCACTAAGAATTCCACTTATTAAATTAGAACAATACTTCAAAATTCTGTTAGAGACTCCATCAACACCACGTGAGCTCTTGCTTTTCAGTAGATTTATAATTCCCTTAATTTCAGTGGGGGATGTTGGTGCTATTTCTAAAGGCTTAAAGTCCTGGGGATGACATTTTTAACACTTTTTTTGCTTCTTCGACTGAACACTTTAATCCCATTTTTTCTGCTACATTTATAAAGTGATTGTTAAAAATACTTGCAACTTGTGAGTTATCACTCACAACATTATCATTTAGCTTTATTGCTATGGTATGTTGTGCACTGTCAGGCTGCCCCGTCTCCCGTTTGACAATATTCCATATAGTTTTAATCTTATTATCCGCATTATTAATTTCTGTCAGAACACAAACTTCTCGACTTCTTAATGACTTTTCTTAAAATATTACAGCATTGAATCTCAATGTAGACAAGTGTAATGTGCTGCGAATACACAGAAAGATAGATCCTTTATCATTTAGCTACAAAATAGCAGGTCAGCAACTGGAAGCAGTTAATACCATAAATTATCTGGGAGTACGCATTAGGAGTGATTTAAAATGGAATGATCATATAATGTTGATCGTCGGTAAAGCAGATGCCAGACTGAGATTCATTGGAAGAATCCTAAGGAAATGCAATCCGAAAACAAAGGAAGTAGGTTACAGTACGCTTGTTCGCCCACTGCTTGAATACTGCTCAGCCGTGTGGGATCCGTACCAGATAGGGTTGATAGAAGATATAGAGAAGATCCAACGGAGAGCAGCGCGCTTCGTTACAGGATCATTTAGTAATCGCGAAAGCGTTACGGAGATGATAGATAAACTCCAGTGGAAGACTCTGCAGGAGAGACGCTCAGTAGCTCGGTACGGGCTTTTGTCAAAGTTTCGAGAACATACCTTCACCGAAGAGTCAAGCAGTATATTGCTCCCTCCTACGTATATCTCGCGAAGAGACCATGAGGATAAAATCAGAGAGATTAGAGCCCACACAGAGGCATACCGACAATCCTTCTTTCCACGAACAATACGAGACTGGAATAGAAGGGAGAACCGATAGAGGTACTCAAGGTACCCTCCGCCACACACCGTCAGGTGGCTTGCGGACTATCGATGTAGATGTAGATGTTTTGTAGTAAGCAAGTAACGTCGGATCCTGAATTATTCTGGACTGTACATAAATTTCCCTCTTCCTCTTACAAGATATCGTAATTTCCTTAGTAATCCCTAGCTTACTTGACTTTGTAATGGCTTTTTTAGGCAACGTTTCAGGAAAGCAACTCTCAAATATTGAGACAAATTTACGGTGGAATGAATTGAATTTGGCCTCAGCATCATTTGCTGTGTATCCTTCTTCCCATTCTATCTCGTCTAGGCTCCTCTTAAAACTCTGTATCCTGTTCGCATAACTAAGCCTCCCTGCGTTGTATGAACCTGCCTCAAGCCTATAAGGTGCTATATGTGTTATTTCCATTTATTGTGCATCATGATTACATAGCCCATTAACAATTGGGTACACATTAATTGTTTCTGCCTGAGCACTGTCTATGAAAATGTTATCGATAAGTGACCTACTATCCTGCTCCACACGAGTTGGAAAATTTGCAACGGATACTAGATTGAAACAACCAAACAAAGATTCTAGCTCATTTTTGCTATCCGTATCTTTTAAGAAATCTACATTAAAATCACCACAAACCACTAACCGCTTCTTTTTGTTTGACAGGTAGCTCAATCAATAACACCTCTAGATTTTTGACGAATAGCTGAACGGTATTCCTTACCACATCGGCACTTATCGAAGAACATGCTGTGAAATTTCTCTGCCACTTATGTTCAGGTGTAGTTGGAACGTCTTTATAAACAATGTCTTTCACGAGTCCCCACAAGAAAAAATCCAGAGGCGTCAAGTCTGGCGAACGAGCCGTCCACGACACATCTCCTCCGCATCCAATCCGACGATTTGGGAATTATCTCGGCAACTCATTTCTAGACATCAGCGAAAAATGTGCCGGACGCCCATCGTGTTGATACCACGTTCCGTTCCTTGTTCCTAAACGTATTTCTTCCAATAACAGACCTAATGTTTCTTGCAGGAATCTGGTGTACTTCCTACCATTAAAATTTCCTTCGATGAACTAGGGGCCTATAATTCTGTCCTCCAGAATCCCACACCATACGTTCACCGACCACGTTTTTTGGTGTACAACTTGCCGCAGCTAACATGGATTTTCAGGTGCCCAATAATGCATGTTATGCAAATTGACATTTCCATGATTCGTGAATGTAGGCTCGTCAGTAAATAAAATCAGTTTAATAAATGTGTCATCCCTCTGTACGTAAAGTTCTGCAGTGGTTCAAAAACAACGAAGAGAATCTCAATGGCTGGGACCAGTTCCAGGCCGAACTGAAGAAAACATTCGGTGACAACAGTAAATCCGCTTAGCAGACGTACAGTCCACAACAAGAACCAACACCACACCGAAACGGCACAGTCATACATACGGAATGTTTTGGCCCTTTCCAACTTGTGAAACCGACAAAACCTCACATCTGATGAAATGAGTCGTAGAAAACATATACTAAGTTCTTGGGGTAAAGAATGTCTCAACAACAGAAGAATTCAACTGGTGCCGTAGCTACGAGGAAATGCAACAGAAGAAAGTTGGACGAAAGACATCGCTTCTCTCAAACAACGGTTTATAAGAGAGGAGATACAGCATTTTATGGTAGCCAGAACTGCCACACTAATTACACAAGAAATAGTGATCATGAGCGTGACCCCATATGTCAACAGGTAATACATGTTGTTGAAACTCCAATCCCCACCACCAGTCGAACGTGGCATGAAGAATGTACTCGGATAACTCGGACATTTGCTGCTGGATCCAGCATCCGACAAATGCAGGTACAACCAATTCCTCCACCATGTAAAACGCCTCGCGGAAGAACAAACATTTAGAGGGCGGAGGACAACACGCCGGTGTTTTTCCAGTGTGGACCCCTGGACTCGTTGTACGCTACTCCAGAGAAAGGAGACGAATGGCTAAAATGGCTCTGAGCACTATGGGACTTAACATCTAAGGTCATCAGTCCCCTAGACTTAGAACTACTTAAACCTAACTAACCTAAGGACATCACACACATCCATGCCCGAGGCAGGATTCGAACGAAGACAAATGTTCGAAGACTATTACGCCCCAAGACGTCCACCACACAACAGTACTACTTATGTCAGTCAACTGCAGTCGATTATAGTCGATCAATGGGTCGAAGCTGATCGCTGTACCCTGGACCAGGTCCCTCCGCAACTCGCCGTAACCATTTCCCGTCGCATTACAGAGATACCAGCTGCTCACTTAGGTGCAGAAGTTAAGAAAACTAAACGAGGCGACTGTCTATAGAAGTGAGGCCGCCACAGATGAAAATCCATCATGCACGACACATACCAGGATCACAGAAAACCTTATTGTCGTCAACACTGAGGGCCACGCATTCTAGTCGCTAGTCGATTTTTCTGTGATGCCGAATGCTTATCGTCGCCAGCGAGATAAGGCTACATTCTGTGATATGTAAACGATTATGCTAAACGTTGAAATAGGAAATACGTCCAGCTGACAGGAACACGTATTGCGAGAATAACCGACAGTAACAGAACACTGCCCTTCGAATGTGCCATTTCAACCCGAATGTGGTCGTAACTTCTTGCAAGCATCGCAAGCAGGCACAGACTGTAGAAAATGAGAGCCCCAGATTGGCGAAGATAATCCAATAAGCAGGCACAACAAAGACGAGCTGTGCGTGTGTTTACCGTTGAGGACATTGGCATCCCAACGTCATAACAAGACAAGTTCCCGGCGTCAGTCGACATATACAGATAAATTATTAAGCTTAAGTCGATTGCAAAAAGCTACTTAGGCTAACAAAAGAAATCTACATGCCGGCAAAAACCATACAAATTGTGGGGGATCAACGAGAACTCGGAGCCAATATTTGTAAAGAGGAGCCACAGTGCATCTCTACAGATACATGCTTAGGGACAGCCGAAACAGTGCAGGGAGGCAGTTTAGGTTCATCGACGAGAAATCGTGCTCTGCTACCACTACAAATAAAGCAGTGGATGAAGCTACTATCGAACTTCTAACAGGGTCTGGTCTGTCCCAGGAATAACATCAGTGAGTGTTAGCCGTTATGCGCCACCAATCAAACGCTTTCAAATCCGGACCAAGAGGCCTATGATAAAATACCATACCAACACCAGGGATTGTCTACCAATTATCCATTAGTCATATAGAATGTCAGCAGCTAAACGATGTATAACCCTGGAGCAAATGAAGGTGATACTGTAAGATGATACCATTGAAACTTCAGAGAGTACTTGCTCCTCTTTGGTAATACTTATGAAGATGAAGGATGGCTCATAGCTTTTCTGGAAATTTGTGGTAAGGTCTTATGTGACCAAACTGCTGAGATCATCGTTCCCTAAGCCTACAAACTACTTAAACTAATTTAAACTGCGGAAAACACACACACACACACACACACACACACACACACACACACACACACCCATGCCCGAGGGAGGACACTAACCTCCGATGGGGGGAGCCACACGGACCATGACAAGGCTCCGAAGACTGCGCGGTTACTCCAAGCGGTTGGCTTTTGCGTGTCGACTACCGATGACTGAATAAAATCACGCCTATCCAGTGTCGTGCATTGATGAAAATATTTCTCAGCTATCGACATGCCGACATGCTACTGGCAAATTAAGGCTAACAGGGGAAAGACTGCCTTTTTAACTCCTGACAGTCTTTATGGAATCGAAATTCCGCCATTTGGACTGTATAACACTCCAGACTCTTTCGAACGTATGATGGAGAGCCCTCTTTCACAGTTTAAATGAACGATGTGTCTTTTCTATCTTAAAGCCACTGTCGTTTTCTTAAAGACATTTGGAAAACGCCTACGCCGACTGACAATCCTGTTGTAGAGTGTTCATACTGTAGGTCTCTGGCTAAATCCGAAAAATCGTCTCTTTGTCACCCAAGAAGTACAAAAACCTTGGAACGTTTAGTGACTGACAGTAGAGTCCATTCCGATCAAGAAAAAATAAGAGCAGTCACGGGTTTCAAGACTCCATCGCATATTTGGGTTTTAAGAAGTGCTTGTACTACCAGCGATTCTTGACCTCTCTACCAAGGCATGTCAATTGCAAGTACTAATGCAGGGAGATGCCAGATTTTCCTGGAACGAAGTGTGAGAAAGATTTTTTCTTTGCCCATAATGAGGTACTAACGTCGTGTTCAGTTACAGCATTGTTTGAGGAGAATGATGGGACAGGACTTCACACCGACACTAACGGTTTTGGGACAGGGACAGTTGTAACACTAATTCTGGGATGTACTGAAAAAGTAATAGGTTAAGGTTTCAGAATACCCTCTGAGAAGAACTGCTCTACAAGAGAGAGAGATGGTTTGGCCATCCATTGTGACACATCACTTGTCTCTGTGCTGGCTGACTACCCTGAAGGATCCGTCAGGTCGACTGGAGAGGAAGGCACTGATGCTTCAGCCATACGACGTCACAGTGGTACAAAATAAAGGACGGAAACGTAAGGACTCTGACTGCCTTTCAGGGAATCCTTTGGCGGAACACAGCCCCGAGGATGAACTCAGTCATCACCACATTAAATGACATTGCTGCTGAACAAAGGAAAGATCCAGCGTTAATGAAAACCAAAGAAACCTTGAAGAATAAGAAACCTACCAAAGAAGGATACAATTAATAAACGGAACGTTGTATAAGAGCAGCTATCATCCGACGTGGCGGAAATGGTTGCTCATCTTCCAACTCATCTGCAGCCAGACGTCCTGAAGTATTTCCATGATAGTTCAACATCTGGTTGCCTGGGCCCAGGTGTCACTGGCCAGTTTTCTACCGATCCATTAGAAACTATGAGATGTCCTCCTCGCCGTGTCCGGCGACAGCGACTCCGTCAGTCTTCTCTGTCCTTGTTGTGGTAGGCTCGGATGTGGCTCGCGAATCCGAATTTCGCTTTGAATATCCTGTTGCATGAAGCACGGTGAAGTTGACCAGCAGAGTTGTAAGTATACGTGTAAACAGGCTTGAGCTGAGATTTTCGGAGCTCTCTTTTAGCATCCAGGTTCATTAGACGCTTTTGCTCGAATTGTTCGATGCTCTTATGTACAGTTGATCGCCACTCCGATCGGCGCAATGCTAGCTCCTCCCAACGGTTGCTTGGAATGCCACAGGCTGCAAGGTGGCGTTTAATGGTGTCTTTATATCGCAGGTGTTGACCACCTTTCCTCCTCTTCCCGCACGAGAGCTGCGAGTAGAACACCGCTTTAGGTAGCCTACTGTCATCCATGCGTACTATGTGACCACTCCATCTCAGTTGATGTTTCATTATTAAAGCTTCAATACCAGCCAGTTTCACGCGGCGCAAAATCTCCGTGTTTGGGACACGGTCTTCCCATTTGATGCGCAGAATTGATCTCAGACATCGAAGATGAAATTTATCTAGCTTCTTAATGTCAGCTTTGTAACAGCACCAGGTTTCCGAGGCATAGAGTAAGGTGGATAATACTACTGCTTTGTAGACTGCAATTTTTGTTTGTAGTTTGAGGTCATGTGATTTCCATACTCGGTCATTAAGCTTACCGAAGGCTGAGGCTGCGCTGGCTATACGCGCTGCGATTTCCGTTGTCAGGCTGTTGTCACTTCTAATTTGGCTTCCCAGGTATTTGAAATTTGACACATTTTGCAAGGGTTTGTTATTTATCTCAATACTGGAGTCATCTGCATTAAGACCTCTAAGTGGCTGTTTGAGAACTTGCGTCTTAGTGATGCTAATGGCTAAGCCAAATCTTCTGCAGGAGGCATTTAGCGGATTTATGTAAGTCTGAAGAGTTTCGCAAGAATTAGCCATCATGCATACATCATTCGCGTAGAGAATCTCTAAGATGGATAGTTTGGTTACGCGACTTTTTGTTCTGAGGCGAGAGATGTTGAAGACACTTTTGTCTGTCCTTGTGTCGAGACTAATTTGATTACTACAGGCTTTGGTCGCGTCTCTCATAACAACTGCGAAGTAAAGTGAGAAGAGTGTGGGAGCTAGAACACAGCCTTGTTTTACACCACATGTCACGGGAAACTGTTCTGAGAGCTTGTCCTCATGGCGGATTTTTGCCATCATGTTTTCATGAAACTGCCGAATCAAACTGACAATTTTGTCAGGGCACCCAGTTTTCTTTAGTATGATCAAGAGAGCTTCCCGTGGGACACGATCAAAAGCTTTTTCCAGGTCTACAAAGCACATGAACAAAGGCCGATGTTGCTCTAAACTTTTCTCTTGCATTTGTTTGACAACAAATATGGCATCCACTGTGCCTCTGTTCGGGCGAAAGCTGCACTGGGTCTCTGGTAGCAGTTTTTCTGCAAAGTGTGTTAACCGGGTGTTAATCATGTGGGCAAGGACTTTTCCCGCTGCTGAGAGAAGAGAAATACCCCTGTGGGAGCTGCAGTCTGATATGTCACCCTTGCCTTTATCGATCTTGAAAATGCAAGCATCTTTCCAGTCTTGTGGAATCATTTCATACTCCCAAATCCTCAAGATCAGAGCAAACAATGGTTTCTTGATGTTTGGCCCCCCATATTTATATAGCTCTGATGACAAGTTATCTAATCCTGCTGTTTTGTCATTTTTCAGCTTAGCCAGTGCTGAAATGAATTCATCGTAGGAAGGGGCATCCGCAAGTTGTTCCTCAACTGGCAGGTCTTCAAGTGCTTCTATGTATGGAATATCGGTTGTCTGATGGTCGGGATTAAGAACGTCATTAACATGTTCCGCCCACCGAGGCAGGATGTCACTCTGTTGCGTCAGCCGACAACTTTTATCTTTGTTACAGACTGGTGCTATCTTCCCAACTCTTGGACCAAAGATAGTTTTCAGGGACTCAAAGAATCTGTCCGTTTGGTGTGTGTCGGCATATAACTGTATTTCATTTGCTTTATTGGCCCACCAACTGTCTTTGAGAGCACGTATCTTCACTTTCAGATTGTAATGCGCTGCTCTACGCTTGTTATCATCAGGGGTGCGAAGAGAGGTTCTGAAATCATTAATTAGCTTTCTGATCTCTGGATCTGAGTCGTCAAACCAGTCCTGGTGCACCAGAAACTATGAGAATCAATGTAACGAATGTCAATGACGGAGCCTCGTGTCACAGTTGCCTCTGGGACATCTGCTACCATTTCCGTCTGCAGCAGCGCAATTCCACCACGTTAGAATCGATCTCTTCGAAGGCTCCAGAAGTCGACAAACAGGAAGCACATGCTGATTACGTCACACGCTATGCTGCTACGAAAGCTGTGCCGAGTACAACGTTCTTTGTAGAAGAAGTTATTTTGAAGCATGGAACATCCCGTGTGATGATCTCTGATGGAGGATACTCAGGATGACTTCGTGAAACTACTCATCACCAGGACTGAAGAAGCAAGGTAGCTGTCTCGCATACGGACGCTGGACGCCCAGGGAGAAGATCGTGAGTGCCAAAACGAAACGCCAAGGGCCAGCCAGCAAGATACAGCCGGGGAAACTTGATACGAAATTTTACGCCTGGGCGGAAACAGACTATCGGAGAAGTTACTAAAGCGTTACCTCTGGCCGTGTAGTATCCATCGTAGCTTGTTGGAATTTAAATGTGAAGTCGAGAATTATGATTTTTCATCAAGGAGACAAAAGTGCAAATACATCGACCGTGTAAGAAGTTCTACTACGGTCCAGAGGCGCGGATCGATGATGCCTCTTTTTGTTGCAAGAAACTGAGCAACCACTGAAAGATCACTAAGCTTCGGCTCTAGAGGCTACGTTTGGTGCTCATCACCGTGAGGAGGATGCAACAACACGACCGAGACACGAGGATCCACCAGCGCCTCCCTACAAAGGAGCATTGGGAAGATATAGATCCAGGGCGCTGTAGTCACTGGCGGGAAAGATATTCGGCCACACTCTATCACTAACATTACCAAATCCAAAAATTAATATGCCGACCTCATGAAAGCAAGGGATAAAGGCCAGAAAAAAGAGAGGATATCGACTCTAGAGGCGGAGTTACACGGTATTACGTGATGCCTGGTGGGTGTAACACATTGTTCGTCGTGTGTGCTCGTGTAGAGCTTCACATCTGATTTTTCTTGTTGATTTCTGATGGGCTTTATATCAGTGTTCCCTTCCAGGGCATCAGGTACGATTCCCGCCTACAACAGTGGAGTTCCACCAAATTGGAATGGACCCGTTGGGAAGATTCCCGAAGTCGACACCTATTGTGTCTTTCTGATCCGCCAGGCAGATTTTCTCTGGTATTTCGCCAGATATTTGTAATTTTACGTGCCTATTCGATAGATGGTCACAAACTAGCCCAGTGTGATATTCGTTTTTCGATATGTATTAACAGGAACAGTAAAATAAGAACAACAAGCAGTTCTCGAGCAGTGCTGCTTAGTCGCTCCAGGTGGTTATTCTTTGTGTTTTAATGTCCCTGTTAATACACACCGATAAAATAAATCTTGCACTGCACTAATTTGGGACTACTCTAGCAAATTGGCACGTAAAATTCCTCCTTAAAAATCAGTTTTGCTCGTATCGGGAATAACCGACGCTATCCGTCGACACTGGACGTCACATTAACACGTGATGAAAGGTATTTTTTGGGATGAAGCAGGCTATACGTTGCAAAAATGAAATTGCATATATCTGCCGAAACACAAGAGAAGATACGCCTGGCGATTCATATACACTACTGGCCATTAAAATTGCTGCACCACGAAGATGACGTGCTACAGACGCGAAATTTAACCGACAGGCGGAAGATGCTGTGATATGCAAATGATTAGCTTTTCAGAGCATTCACACAAGGCTGGCGCCGGTGGCGACATCTACAACGTGCTGACATGAGGAAACTTTTCAGCCGATTCTCATACACAAACAGCAGTTGACCGGCGTTGCCTGGTGAAACGTTGTTCTGATGCCTCGTGTAAGGAGGAGAAATGCGTACCATCAAGTTTATGACTTTGATAAAGGTCGGATTGCAGCCTATCGCGATTGCGGTTTATCGTATCGCGACATTGCTACTCGCGTTGGTCGAGATCCAGTGACTGGTAGCAGAATATGGAATCGGTGGGTTCAGGAGGGTAATACGGAACGCCGTGCTGGATCCCAACGGCCTCGTATCACTAGCAGTCGAGATGACAGGCATCTTATCCGCATGGCTGTAACGGATCGTGCGGCCACGTCTCGATCCCTGAGTCAACAGATGGGGACGTTTACAACACAACAACCATGTGCACGAACAGTTCGACGACGTTTGCAGCAGCATGGACTATCAGCTCGGAGACCACGGCTGCGGTTACCCTTGACGCTGTATCACAGACAGGAGCGCGTGCGATGGTGTACTCAACGACGAACTTGGGTGCACGAATGGCAAAACGTCATTTTTTCCGATGAATCCAGGTTCTGTTTACAGCAGCATGGTGGTCGCATCCGTGTTTGGCGACATCGCGGTGAACGCACGTTGGAAGCGTGTGTTCGTCATCGCCATACTGGCGTATTACCCGGAGTGATGGTATGGGGTGCCACTGGCTACACTTCTCGGTCACCTCTTGTTCGCATTGACGGCACTTTGAACAGTGGACGTTACATTTCAGATGTGTTACGACCAGTGGCTCTACCCTTCATTCGATCCCTGCGAAACCCTACATTTCAGCAGGATAATGCACGACCGCATGTTGCAGGTCCTGTACGGGCCTTTCTGGATACAGAAAATGTTCGACCGCTGCCCTGCCCAGCACATTCTCCAGATTTCTCACCAACTGAGAACGTCTGGTCAATGGTGGCCGAGAAACTGGCTCGTCAAAATACGCCAGTCACTACTCTTGATAAACTGTGGTATCGTGTTGAAGCTGCATGGGCAGCTGTACCTGTACAGTCCATCCAAGCTCTGTTTGACTCAATGCCCAGGCGTATCAAGGCCGTTATTTCGGCCAGAGGTTGTTGTTCTGGGTACTGATTTCTCGGGATCTATGCACCCAAATTGCGTGAAAATGTAATCACATGTCAGTTCTAGTATAATATATTTGTCCAATTAATACTCGTTTACCACTTGCATTTCTTCTTGGTGTAGCAATTTTGATGACCAGTAGTGTATAAGCGTCATATGACGTCCGCGCCACAATAGTCACCCCAGGTGTATTCTAATCGCCGATTATGATAGTGCTGTCGATGATTATGAAAGCTTAATGCTGTATGCAAAATAGTTTATAACCATGATGGTGTACATGAGAGCACATTTTCAGAGAGCATATACACAGAGAGCAAGTAGTATGAGTGTCCTAAGGTCATGGGCAGACACTGGCAACTAGGTAGCCGTCGAGTGCTGTAGCCTAAGCGGCGCATTGATCTCTCGACACTTATGTTCACCACACAAGTCTCTACAGCAACGGACTGCTCAGATACCATATAATATCCTCACTTGAGCCATACGCCACGTCACGTTCGAGACATGTTCAGACCGGGCAACCATCACAATGACTTTTGGTCTCCCAGTTATCCCTTTCGTGGTTAAAACTACAGTTATTAATATTGAGCAGAAACAGTCTTCTGTTATGATCAGTATTACAGTTCCGCTAATAAAAAGAAATTAACAATTACAGAACTGATGAAGTGGGACATACGTGTACCACGTAGCTAACTAGGCCCATGTTTTCATTTGTAACTAAGATTTTCAAAGTTAAATTTTTGAGGGGATTTTATCACGATAACAGTTATGAAAAGACATACCAAATCAGTATCAAAATAAATTTATTGTTCTCACAATTGTGACAGTACCGTCACATATCGCTTTGAGATAATAAGTAAAATTGGCAGCTTAATGTTCTTAACTGTGCTGGAGGCGAAACATAGCTTGTGGCTTTTTTAGCAATATTCATGAATTTCTCTTTCCTGAGTCGAGCTTAGGATATGCAAAAGTCCTGGGTGGTATCAACGCTTTCGACAAGGGACGGCTCAAGAATCCCTAGTGGGTTGCTGATTCGCAGAAATGTTGAGGCCACAAACTGGTCAGTTTCCACTGTCCACAAGGCGACAAGCGCCTTGGAGGCTATACCAGAGCGAACGCAGGTACACTGAGTATTTTTGGTGTGACGAATTTGCATTTCCTGTCGGCGGTTGCAGATATGAACACCAACATTTTGCTGTGTTTAGTGTGGGAAAATTCCAGAATCTAATAGTCCAGATCATGTCAGTCAATCATAAGGGTCGTCAGCATAGGCTCTGCAGCATGACGTCCAAACCAATGGATGGTGACATAGCACACACAGTGTACCAACCTCTGGCCAGTTAATTTCTGGTAGACTTCCCCTGCGTTCCAGCGTGTTCTTGGGCGTCACTGAGGCTAAAGTTGTGAATCCTCCCCTCCATGCCGTGGTTTTCTGGGAGACGTGTAGACGCGGTGCCGTGAGGTCAGACATCGAGAGACGACACTTGGTCGCAGCCTGGCGATTTTTCGCTGAATCGTTCGAATAAGAGTCACTTTCTAGCGCTAGCGCTGCCTTTGTGCTGAGAAGCTCGCAATTTACGAAGTCAGTTTCACAACTTGTGTTCCTTTTTCAGACACTTATTTGGATCTTTGATACTAGTTCAGGTTCCGCTTGCAAGCTTCACAGATTTGGAAAGCTTATGGCGGTTCCATAGCACTTTTCTGTTCAATTAGAGGTTTCCACCACGTGGTAGCAGAATAGTCTGTTCCAAGTGAGCTTCGCTCATTCATCGCACGTTTGAGTGCATCGGCGTGCATTCCGTTGTGGAATACAATTTGTTAGATTTTTCAGAAGTAACTGAACTTCAGGCAAGAAATCACATTTGTCTCAATTACAACAAAATGTTCATTTTAATTGTGAAGCAATTCAGAGAAAATAAATCTAACGTTCCCCCTTTTCTTTAATCCTACAGCGAATTAGGTCAGGTGATCCACAAATAATAAATATGACCGATTTCTTCTACATTAATAAATTATGCACTCTCTGTGACGGAAATCCGTTGTAAAGCAGGTGCCCCACACAGAACAATATATATGTGGTACGAGATTTAATTAATGCACGTGAAAAACGATTGATGAGAATTACACTCGTTGGTATTTAACAGTTTTGGAATCACAGAGGATTTGCAATTACTGTGACGCAGTTGGCTGGGTTAAGGAAATATAAGGCTTACACCAGTTTGCATAACGTTTGTGTATTGAGCACGTAAGCGTGGACGCAGATAGCACTCACCACTGTCGAGCCGCAACACGTCATCCTCGCAGCAACAATCCTAATACAGTGAACATTTTATAAATCAAAACATTAAATATCACATGCAAACATTCACACAATATTGAAGATGGCCTTGGCATATCATATACCAGTATTTATTTACATTCCATGAATTATTGTGGGCCGGCCGCGGTGGACGTGCGGTTCTAGGCGCTGCAGTCCGGAACCGCGGGACTGCTACTGTCGCAGGTTCGAATCCTGCCTCGGGCGTGGATGTGTGTGATGTCCTTAGGTTGGATAGGTTTAAGTAGTTCTAAGTTCTAGGGGACTGATGACCTAAGATGTTAAATCCCATAGTGCTCAGAGCCATTTGAACCATTTGAATTATTGTGGGAGATACACAATCTACAAACTGTATACACTGAAGTGCCAAAGAAACTGGTACACCTGCCTAAAATCGTGTAGGGCCCCTGAAAGCACGCAGAAGTGCCGCAACACGACTTAGCATGTACTCGACTATTGTCTGAAGTACTGCTGGAAGGAACTGACACCTTGGATCCTGCGGGGCTGTCGATAAGAGTACGAGGGGGTAGAGATCTTTTCTGAACAGCACGTTCCAAGACATCCCATATGTGCTCAGTAATGTTCATACATGTGAGATTTGGCCAGGAGGCCCCTTGCGGGGCGGGTCCGGCCGCCTTGGTGCAGGTCTTATTACATTCGACGCCACATTGGGCGACCTGCGCGCCGGATGGGGATGAAATGATGATGAAGACAGCACAACACCCAGTTCCTGAGCGGAGAAAATCCCCGACCCGGCCGGGACTCGAACCCTGACACGTAGGGCGGCAATTCGTTATGCTGACCACTCAGGTATCTCGGCCGACACAGTGGAAATGAATGGATGCAGGAGATCAGACAGGATGCTTACGTAATTATCAACTGTCAGAGTCGTATCTAAACGTATCAGGGGTCCCATAGCACTCCAGCTGCACACTCCCCACACCATTACAGAGCCTCCGCCAGCTTCAATAGTCCCCTGATGACATGCAGGCTTCATGGATTCATGAGGTTGTCTCCACACCCGTACTCTTCCATCCTCTCGATACAATTTGAAACGAGACTCGTCTGATCAGGCGACATGTTTCCAGGCATCAAGAATCCAATGTCGGTGTTGACGGGTCCAGGCGAGGCGTAAAGCTGTGTCGTGCAGTCATCAAGGGTACACGAGTGGGTCTTCGCCTCCGAAAGCCCATATCGATGATGTTTCGTTTAATGGTTTCGCACGCTGGTACTTGTTGATGGTCCAGCATTGAAATATGCAGCAATTTGCGGAAGATTTCCACTTGTCTGATTCAAACTCACTTAAAGCTTGATAACCATCCATTGTAGCAGTAGTAACCGCCGTATTCTGCCTGTTTACGTATTTCTGTATTTGGCGATCCGTGTATAAATCAGTGGAACTAGTGCGGAATATTGTATGTTTCAAAACAATGTCTTTGATATACAAGCAAATAGCCAATTTCATACGTTCTTTGAAGGAGAAGATGCTGATTTGACTTTCATGAAGTAGAAGCATTGTGTTAGTTATAGACACACTCCGACGCACTAGAATACTCGACGACTTCTACACAACGTGCTCCACTATTAGAATTACAGGATTCTAGGAGCTGTAGAGGGGAATTAGTAGAAAAAGTTTTGACAAGGAACTAACGTCTGTAAAAAAACGTTTTCATCTAACATAAGTTTGAAGATCGTCTCAGTTTCCAATCCTCCGTTCCACGGTACACACACAAACTGAGAAGAGGGCGCCGTCGACAGTCCCTGTTGTATTTATGAAACCACACACAATTTTATGATGATTACCTGACACAATCAGCTGTGTTAGAGGTAATCTTAGAATTTGAGAACAGTTGTTCTTCTTATTACCAAAGTTTATTCGCCCAAATCGCACAGAAATACACAATGTAAGGTGTCAGGCAAATCCAACACCTTCCATGAAAACCCTGACATGATAAGCAAATCCAGCAGTATGTCACATAGTTCCGAATAAATCGTGACATTAAATTAACCAAAGTAATACAATTAACGAGTGAGCAAATGGAATACCACAGACTAACACAAGAATGCCTAAGTGCATGTCATACCTTCCCACCGTGAAACAGACGCAGTTCCGAGGGGAGGAACGAGAACAGAAGCCGAGAGCAGAACCGTGGTAAGCTAGAAGGCCCTACGATAAGGAACGGACACCCACGTCGCCAGCTAACCGCCAGAACCACCCCCCAGCCCATGTTAAAAGATAGAGCCCTCCAGAAGAACAGTATAGATCTTACGATAACACCAAAAGGGCCACACCAGTTGCAAATTTTAGCGTGAGACTTTTTCGCGTCTCTGTTACGTTGCAAACGTTAAAAACATTGCTCCACCACGAAAAGTAAAACGTTTCTCATTGGATAGACAGAATTTTTGTAGGCGGAGCTTAAGGTTAACGTTGAGACCCTGATTGGTCATATGAGAACACAGCCAGATAGTTTTTTTTTTTTTAAACCAACTTCGGTAAATTGTAGTAAGGAGAAGTTAGGAGAGAGTTGTTTCCGAGACGGCGAGCTGTATGGAGCTGCGCCGCCCACCGCACCCTGACGCAGCCTAACCAACGACAAGGTAGTGAACGCACGCGATGCCGCATAACAGCGCATAAAGATTCACTCAGAACTACAGAAGTCTCATCTGTTACACCCCCTTTTTTACGTAATACTAGTGTCGATCGTCAATTAAATCTCATGGTGTTCATATTTGCTACTTGAAGTAAAAATCTGAAACCCGATGATTTTTCTGTTATATAATTATTGAGAAGCCACATCAGCCACTGCAATTTACGACAAGTTAGATAAGTAATTAAAGATAATTGAGGGTCACTGTAGACCATTTTGATAGTTTTCTCTTTTGTAAAACTTAATTTAAACCTAGATTATAGATGTGATATGGCATAGGTCATCCTTCGATCCATTGTAGAACTTGGAAACCCATTCAGGGAATATTCGTTCACATTTTTTTGTTGAACGCAGTTGGTTTTTTCATCCTGTTTTAAAACATTTCCTTTTATCAATAGTGCAATTTATTAACAATGTTTTGTGAGTAGAATAAAATTTCCAATGGTAAACTTAACTGCTTTTTCGACGTTATTTTACCAGCTAACTAAAAATAGGAAAGCCTTGAACCCCTTCCACTAAATTTAGTTAATATTGAGATTCTTTTACAGGGAGTGCAGTGGAGATGACACTGAAATCATTAAGTATTTGATTATATCATCGCTAGTCTCACTGAACTCTTCTGAATTCTACATGTCATGTGTGGTCTGGCGTCTCCTTACCAGCAACAGGTCCCAGGTTCAAACTAGTCAATTCCCTAAAAAACACGCTCAGAGCGTCGTTGCGCGAAAGTGGTAGGGAGACACGACTTAGAACAAACAGACACCACGCACAATGTTAGAACAATCGAAGAATTTTTGTACGATCTGGGCGAATAAACTTCTAAAATAACAAGAACAATAGTATTTACCTTGAATTTTCGCGTGACTGCAATATTGGCTTCGAGAAACTGATCCGTTCGGGAACAAGGATGGTTGACCGTGGTGCTCCATGAACGCGCCGCACTCCCGACTTTGAAGCAGTCGTCCCTCGTCACGCAGAAGAGAAGCTGACGGTGAGTGTTGGAAGCACTGCCTATTTCATGGGCTTCTGTAGACGATGTGCACTGTGTGCGTGCTGCGAAGAGCAAGCTTTGAAAGTAATCCGGACTTCAAACCTACACTACTGGCCATTAAAATTGTTACACCAAGAAGAAATGCACATGATAAACGGGTATTCATTGGACAAATATATTATACGAGAACTGACATGTGATTACATTTTCACGCAATTTGGGTGCATAGATCCTGAGAAATCAGTACTCAGAACAACCACCTCTGGCCGTAATAACGGCCTTGATACGCCTGGGCATTGAGTCAAACAGAGGTTGGATGGCCTGTACAGGTACAGCTGCCCATGCAGCTTCAAAACGATACCACAGTTCATCAAGAGTAGTGACTGGCGTATTGTGACGAGCCAGTTGCTCAGACACCATTGACCAGACGTTTTCAATTGGTGAGAGATCTGGAGAATGTGTTGGCCAGGGCAAAAGTCGAACATTTTCTGTATCCAGAAAGGCCCGTACAGGACCTGCAACATGCGGTCGTGCATTACCCTGCTGAAATGTAGGGTTTCGCAGGGATCGAATGAAGCGTAGAGCCACGGGTCGTAACACATCTGAAATGTAACGTCCACTGTTCAAAGTGCCGTCAATGCGAACAAGAGGTGACCGAGACGTGTAACCAATGGCACCCCATACCATCACGCTGGGTGATACGCCAGTATGGGGATGACGAATACACGCTTCCAATGTGCGTTTACCGCGATGTCGCCAAACACGGATGTGATCATCATGATGCTGTAAACAGAACCTGGATTCATCCGAAAAGAATGACGTTTTATCATTCGTGCGCCCAAGTTCGTCGTTGAGTACACCATCGCAGGCGCTCCTGTCTGTGATACAGCGTCAAGGGTAACCGCAGCCATGGTCTCCGGGCTGATAGACCATGCTGCTGCAAACGTCGTCGAACTGTTCGTGCAGATGGTTGTTGTCTTGCAAACGTCCCCATCTGTTGAGTCAGGGATCGAGAACTGGCTGCACGATCCTTTACAGCCATGCGGATAAGAAGCCTGTCATCTCGACTGCTAGTGATACGAGGCCGTTGGGATTCAGCATGGCGTTCCGTATTACCCTCCTGAACCCACCGATTCCATATTCTGCTACCAGTCATTGGATCTCGACCAACGCGAGCAGCAATGTCGCGATACGGTAAACCGCAATTGCGATAGGCAAAGTCGGAAACGTGATGGTACGCATTTCTTCTCCTTACACGATGTATCACAACAACGTTTCACCAGGCAACGCCGGTCAACTGCTGTTTGTGGATGAGAAATCGATTGGAAACTTTCCTCATGTCAGCACGTTGTAGGTATCGCCACCGGCGCCAACCTTGTGTGAATACTCTTAATGACCAGTAGTGTACATTAAATCCGAACGGCACATTTCCGGAAGCCTACAAAATCCAGCACAGTCCATAGTATTTTTCTCCAAGTTTCGGAAGCCTCTCACTACACGGTAGCACTAGACAGACATGGGGCGCAGTCGTCACCACACTCAAAACTGAGTACCAGTCTAGCAGGATACATCCGTCCCATGAAACACGATAGGGTTGAGTAAAAAAGGGTGAAGTAACTAGGTCACCAGTGACCCGTCATCTACACGCTCGTGATGAAGAGGACGCCTCAACACAGGAGCACAAGTGTATGGTGTTAAGGGAGGCGTGCTAAGATCCACGGGGCGTGAAATACCACCTCCCTCGGTCCTGCGGCTGGTAATTTTACGGACAACAGAGTCGCGCACCCAGCGTACCGTCCTGCCCTCTATGGGAGCCGAGGTCGGTCGCCGTGCTGGCGTCCCGACCACTGCCATCTTGTACGCCTACCGAGCTACAGGGTGTCCAGAAAAGGGCTCCCTGATTTCAAAATTAAATATCTCGAAAACAAGGATCGATAGAGGAATGCAGTTAACTGTATGTTTATTGTGAAAGCTGTAAGAAGTTTATACAGCAGTTTGAATTAATAGTTACAAAAGCTGCTAACAGATAGCGCTGTACGCTGTACAGCTCATATCAGCATACATAAGTGAAATAATCGTATGAAAACAATATTTGCAAACAAGCACATCACAATGTTTTCAAAATGTTCACCATTGGCACTACAGAGGTGGCGCAAACGAAGGATGAAATTCGCCATCACATTTCGTAGTGTCTCAAACGAAATGGATTCACATGCCACAGAGATCGTCCAGCGTGGCGGGATGCTTCGGGTAGACCATGTCTTTCACTGTGCCCCACAAAAAAAAGTTACAGGGAGTCAAATCCGGCGAATGTGGAGGCCAATCCATGCCTGCACCAGTAAATTTGGGATATTCCAAAGCAATGACTCGATTCCCGAAGTATTCCTCAAGAAAGCGAAACACTTGTTCGGTCCGATGTGGTCGGGCTCCATCTTGCATAAATCATTCAGTACCTCATCGATCCTCTAACGCTTGCTGTGCGGCGACAAATTGTTCCAAAATTGCAACGTAACGTGCACCAGTGACCGTTTCTCGAATGAAAAAAGGGCCAATAATGCCTCTGCTGCATACTGCAGCCCACACAGTAACTTTAGGAGAATACAGTATTTTCGCTTCACACCAATGTGGCTTTGCGGAACCCCAAAATCGCCAGTTCTGCTTATTCACGTATCCATTCAGGTGGAAGTGTGCTTCATATGTAAACCAGATGCAGCCAACATCAAATCCTTCACTATCAATATTTGTGAGCATCTGATTAGCAAAGGCAACCCTTTGTTGCACAGCTCGTACGGGTATGGCCTGGTGCGTTTGAATTTTGGATGGAAACATGTGTAGGCTCTTTCTCAGTATTTTCTGCGTGCTGGAACGCTTCAAACCAGTCTCAGATGCAATTCTACGGACGGATGACATTGGATTTCGCTGAATAATTCCAGAAACTGTAGCGATATTTTCAGGCGTAACTGCGGTTTGCTTGCGGGCAACATGCCCCACTAGATCATCAGTTACGTTTCCTGTTCGTTGAAATTTTGCGAAGAGCGTACGAATGGTTTTCGCATCGGGTCCTTTTGGAACATTAAATCGTGCTTGAAAACTTCGCCTTGTTGCCGTAGGACTCTCTTCTAACCTGTGGTACTCTAGCACCAGAAAAACGCGTTGTTCAATGGAGTACATGGTTTTAACCTCTTCCTTCGGTACGCTAACCTCCTTTGACGTTTCAGTAGTGGAACTGATCGCTTTGGGCTTCGGATCACTATTTATACTAAGCATTACATGGCGATTACAGCGCCATCTGTTAGCAGCTTTTGTAACTATTATTTCAAACTGCTGTATAAACTTCTTACAGCTTTCACAATAAACATACCGTTTACTGCATTCCTCTATCGATCTTTGTTTTCGAGATATCTAATTTTGAAATCAGGGAGTCCTTTTCTGGACGCCCTGTATGTGCCGCAGTGGTTAGCACACTGGACTCGCATTCGGTAGGACGACGGTTCAAACCGGCGTCCGCCAGCTTGATTTACGTTCTCCGTGATTTCCCTTAATCGGTGCAGGAAAACGCCGGGATGGTACCATTGAAAGGGCAGGGCCAATTTCCTTCCCATCCTCGACACAATCCGAATTTGTGTTCCGTCTGTAAATTTAAATCAGTGTCGACGAGACGTTAAACCCAATCTTCCTTTCCTTTTCTTGTATCACTGCCAGACTATGAGGGAAGCTTCGTTAACCGTTTCTGGATGGGCTACAAACTTGTGGCTGATAGTGCATTAGGTCCTTCCCCGAAAGAAGTAGGCTGTCGGTTTCTACAAATGAAATACTCCGAGTTATATCATCAGCGGATTTTGACCAACTAGCCGTCATCAAATCTGCTTGTACTAATGTCAGTGTGTATCACGAAGAATTTTGTTTTGAACTCTGTCAACTATGACATGTAAATCAGCACCTCGGTATTTGGTCGTTTATATTGTAAGATCTCGAGCTTATTTTTCCTAGTCAATAAGACTGACGTGAGTTCTCTTTTTGTTCGTGACTGGAGATGCCCCAGACGATGGTGGGATACTAACCTGAGTGTCGTCCGCCATGCGGTCCGACAACCAAGAATGGTGGTCTGGGGTGCCGTTTCTTTTCATAGCACATCCCCTTTGGTTGTCATTCGCGGCACCCTTGCAGCACGGCGGTACGCCGACGATATTTTCTACGCCCTGTTTTGTTGCCCTTCATGGCAAGCATCCTGGGCTCACATTTCGGCAACATGATGCCCACCAACACACAGCGAGAACTTCTGTTGCTTGTCTTCGTGCTTTCCAAACCCTCACTTGGCCAACAAGATCGTCGGATCCCCCCATGATTGAGAGCGTTTGGAGCATCTTGGCCAGGGCCCTCCAATCACCTCGGAAGTTTCACTATATAATGCGCCAGCTGCACAGAATTTGGCACTATGTCCCTCAGGAGAACATCCAACAGCTCTGTCCATTAACGTCAAATCGAATAACTGCTTGCCCCGCTAAGGTCCAGAGGTGGATCAACAAATTACTGAATTGCTCAATTCGTGAAGCTCTCTCTCTTGAATAAATCATCCACTTTTTCTGAAGTGGTAATCTGTTGTTTGTCTGTACATCTACATCACATGTACCGATTTCCCTCTCAGTCCGATAATTGATTTCCCACGCCTGGGTTCCCGGGTTCGATTCCCGGCGGGGTCAGGGATTTTCTCTGCCTCGTGATGGCTGGGTGTTGTGTGCTGTCCTTAGGTTAGTTAGGTTTCTGTAGTTCGAAGTTGTAGGGGACTTCTGACCACAGCAGTTGAGTCCCATAGTGCTCAGAGCCATTTGAACCGATAATTGATTCGTGGTGCGTCGGTTTTTTTTTTGTTCTTTTTTTCCTTAGAGTGTATTAACAATGTTAATTTTTTCATTGTTATAGTTATATTTATTTTAACTGTACGGTGGACAACATTAAGTACTGACTATACACCATCGGCTGTTACGTGGACATTGCATCCAAATATGACACATCACGGCCCGATTTAGGAAGCTACACAGTAGGACGTTAAAAAATTCCTTTATATTGGCTGTGATATTACTAACACATCAAATGAGAAAGTGAAAACAAAATTAAAGAAACTCATGCATGGTGTAGTCACACGAGATTTTAAAAATAGGAGAAGATTACTCAAACTATATAAAGTTATGGAAGTACTAACGTTATTGAATGAGTGTGAATGTTGTACACTTACAAACACAGATCAAAAGGATAGAAAGCGCGGATATGAGACTTCTGATAGCAGTAACTGTTTGGATATTACTTTGGAGAAAGAGAAATGATGATCTCAGAAACGAATGAAACTTACTTCATCTGAATGATGAAATAGTGAATTATAGGGAAAAAAAGAAAGGGTATGCGACAAGACAACAAAAAACCAAAGCAACAAAATTATTGCTGAATTACAGTGATGGTCATTAAAACTGCAAACACCGGGAAGACAAACATCAAAGTGGCGTGACGTGTACAACTTTATTGGATATGCGTAACAATCGCATTTCAGCACGACCGTACGGAGTAAGTAGTAACGCCACCTACAATGTAAAATGACGTTAACGAGATCACCTGTCGAAACCCCGAACAACCACCATTTGCAGCGCGGATTGCTTCGAGACACGCAGAACGAGAGTGATTGAAGTTCTGGAAGGAACTGACACGTATGTGGAGCCATGCCGACTCCAGTGTTGTGGCCAGCTGTGTTAGGTTTCTCGGTTGAGGATCCATGGCGCTAACAGTCCGATCGAGGTGCTCCCATAGATTCCCGATTGGGTTTAAATCATGTGGCCGGAGGAGAACGGTAAACCCATCCTGGTGTTCTTCGAATCACGCACATTCACAAGCTCACTGTATACCCCTCTCTAATGGGCTGTGCAAAATTTACTGCCATCCACTCTTTTTACGTAAATTTTGAATCCATGGGTGCCATAAAAATGTAGACAGCAACTTCATCAGTGCCGAATGTAGAAATGATACTTAATATGTTAAAAAAAGCATTTATCTGTACTCCGCCGTTTAATAGATCTATGAGCATCCAGTGCCGTATGTTATGTACTGGATTGTATCCATCGGAGCTGGTAAGATACGAAAAACTATTCTTTGAACCACAAAAGTTGCCACCGCATCGGTAAGATTCGGGAGGAATCGCATGGAAACGCCGCTCTAACAAACACTGGTTGAACTTAATTCTCGTAAATGCTGGAGGTCCGCGACAGAATTGTGATAACAGGGTGACTGCCATTTCATCCCCCATCTTCGCTTGATTTAGCTGATACTCGTGCTCAAATGTTAACTTTTTCTGCGGACGCTAACGTGCGACGAGTTTGGAAGCATGTAAAGGTGATGAAACGCGTCGCATTGTATTCCGCGATAAATCGTCCTTTTGCACTACTCCGGAATTGACATAACAAAATTATTTCTGTTCCCAGAGACGATGTTAATAAATTTATTATTTGAAAAATGTGGGAAGTTCGTTCTAAGCCCCCCCACCCCCCGAGACTGATGTCATTATTCGCACAATAACATTTGAAACATCCCTTCTAGAACTATTATGCTACTTTTCGACCTGAGATGATTACTGCATGACCACACACACGGTCTCTTTTCTTCTAAATTTGCCGAGATGGTCGCTGCGAGTGAAAGAGAACGTGTGGCTGATAGCAGTGGCACTCTCGATACCCCAGGTACCGTGGTGAGGTAAGTGCAGGCGGACTGGTCTAGGCTAGACGGCTGCCCGCCTCTGGGGAGCACGTGTGCATCGATCCGGCAGCCGGGCTCAGGTGCACCGCGGTAGCCGGCGCCTCTGTGCAGTTTAACCCAACTTCGGACACAGTCTCGACATGTGCGATAGCGGGTTGCTGGATGAAGAGCTCGATGACGCTCACAGCCACTGTAACTCAGAAGCCAAAGGAGGCAACATTTCGTTTTATCACCATCAAGGACCAAACCATCCGTAGTTTGCTCCCTGTATTTCGTCTGTCCATACTATCTTTTGCCCCCCGATCTTCCTTCTTGTTTTAGCTACACTGAAACGGCAAAGAAACTGGTATAGGCGTGCGTATTCAAATACAGAGATATGTAACAGGCAGAATACGGGGCTGCGGTCGGCAATGCCTATATAAGACAACAACTGTCTGGCGCAGTTGTTAGATCGGTTACTGCTGCTACAAAGGCAGGTTATCAAGATTTAAGTTAGTTTGAACGTGGTGTTATAGTCGGCGCACGAGCGATGGTACACAGCATCTCCGAGGTAGCTACGAAGTGTTAATTTTCCGGTACGACCATTTCGCGAGTGTACTATGAATGTCAGGAAACATCAAATCTTCGACATCGCTGCAGCCGGAAAAACATCCTGCAAGAACGGGACCAACGACGACTGAAGAGAATCGTTCAACGTGAGAGAAATGCAACCCTTCCGCAAATTGCTCCAGATTTCTGTGCTGGGCCATCAAGAAGTGTCAGCGTGCGAACTAGTCAACGAAGCGTCATCTGTACGGGCTTTCGGAGCCGAAGGCCCACTCGCGTCTCTTGATGACCGCACGACACAAAGCTTTACGCCTCGCCTGTGTCCGTCAACACAGACATTAAACTGTTGATGACCGACAACAAGTTGCCTGGTCGGACGAGTCTTGTTTCAAATTGTATCGAGTGGACGGACGTGTACGGGTGTGGAGACAACCTCATGAATCCATGGAGCCTGCTTGTCAGCAGGGGACTATTCAAACTGGTGAAGACTCTGTAATGTGGGACCCTTGATACGCCTAGATACGACCCTGACAGATGGCGTAAGCATCCTGTCTGATCACCTGCCTCCATTCATGTCAATTGTGCATCCGACGGACTTTGACAATTCCAGAAGGACGTGCGACGCCCCACATATTCAGAATTGCTTCACAGTGGCTCCAAGAACACTCTTTTGAATTTAAATACTTCCGCTGGCCACCAAACTCCCCAGACATGAACATTATTGAGTATATCTGGGATGCCTCGCAACGTGCTGTTCAGAAGAGATCTCCATGGCCCCGTACTCTTACGGATTTATGGACGGCCCTGCAGGATTCACGGTGTAAATTCCCTCCAGCGCTACTTCAGACTTTAGTCGAGTCCAGGCCACGTCGTGTTGCGGCTCTTCTACGATATTAGGCAGATGTACCAGTTTCTTTGGCTCTTCAGTGTAATACAGTGCTGGCCATTAAAATTGAAATACCAGTCATGATAGCAATAATGAGTGTTAACTTACTCTAGGTATCCTGTATACTACGAAGAATATATTATTAAATCTGTAGGCGATTTGGGGGCGTACTGTACAGGGTCTGTAATTTGGTACACAGAGCTGTCACGCCAGACAGTGGAAATGGCTCTAGCTCTTTTAAGCATCGTACCATACTGTGTTCCACGCTACAACTCTTTGCACCAATCGTAGTGGCTGATGAGTAATAGCCAACTATTATGTTAGCACACATTTGTTCAGACTAATTACGTAGTAATTACTGTCTTACATTTTGAATAGTTTCTTTTGATTTTTTGTGGATTTCTAAAACTCTTCGTGGGTCATTTTCTTTGTCTTGGTTTTACGTGACATGCTCTGCTCTGTGACATTTACTGACTGAGTACCTGGTGTTGCCCGGCTATGTATTTATTCCAATTCTATTGATCCATCACTTTTCCCCTCTCTCTGACCGTCTCCTCCACTCTCCTGTCCATTTTCTCTCCCTTCTCGCTGCCCACTGTTCCACCCGCACCCTCCTCTGACCAATCGCTCCTTCCCCCTCTGCCCGTCTCCTCCTCCCCCTCCGAGTGCATTTCCTCCGTACTCTTTCCATTTTCTTCTCCCTCTAAGTGTCCCTCACCACCTCCCCCTCTGTCTGTTCATCTCCACCTCTTCCCTTTCTCTGTTCATTTCCGCTCTCTCTCTATCTGTCCATCTCCTTATCGCCATATCTATGCCCATTTCTTCCTTTTCCTCTTTGTCTGTCCATGGCTTCCTCCCGCCTTCTCTGCCCACGTCTTCACTCCCACCCCAACAGGACCTCGCTGGTTTTTACCTCCAGAGTATTTCTTTCCAGATAGTAAGTTATATGTTTACCAAGTTTGGTTGAAACCGGTCCAATGGCTTACGAGGACACGTGGAACATACTCGTACATACACACACATACACAAAAAGTAAATATTTGAGCACGAATATTATTTAAATCAAGCGAAGAAGGGGGATAAATGACAGTCACTTTGATATCACAATTTTGCCAGAATTTATAAGAATTAAGTTCAACTTGTATTTGTTAGAGTATATTTCTGTCTATCTTAACAGCTCGAAGGATACTGGATTGATACAATTGGCTACTTAAATACACTCGTCAAAAGAAGTTTTGCATCACGACGGTTCCGAGAGTTCCGAAACCTGTACAGAAAATTGGAATATAGATCAACATAAACAACATTTCCGCCCTTTTTATTGCTCATGAAAACCACATAATGAATGTTGTACCACCATACAGCGATACCTTGAGCGGTGGTGGTCCAGACTGCTGTACACACAGGTACCTCTAATGCCCAGCAGCACGCCCTCTTGCATTGATGCATGCGTGTATTCGTCGTGCCATACTGTCCAGAAGTTCATCCAGGCACTGTTGGTCCAGACTGTAGCATTCCTCAAAGGCGATTCTGAATCGATTCCTCAGAGTGGTTGGTTGTTCGCGTCGTCCATAAACACCCCTTTTCAATCTACCCCAGGCATATTCGATAGGATTCATGTCTGGAGAACATGCTGTTCGCTCTAGTCCAGCGATGGCGTTATCCTGGCATTCAAGTATCGTACAGCCGTTACGACGCCTTCCATGACCACTAGCAGCGTACGTCGGCCCCACATAGTGCCACCCCAAAGCAGCAGGGAACCTCCACCTTGCTGCACTCGCTGGACAGTGTGTCTAAGGCATTCAGCCTGACCAGATTGCCTCCAAACGCGTCTCCGTCGATTGTCTGGTTGAAGGCATACGCTACACTCATCGGTGAAGAGAACGTGATGCCAAACCTGAGCAGTCCATTTGGCGTGTTGTTGGGCCCATCTGTACCGCGCTGCGTGGTATCGTGGTTGCAAAGCTGGACCTCGCTATGAACGTCGGTAGTGAAGTTGCGCGTCATGCAGTCTATTGCGCACAGTTTGAGTCGTAACACGACGTCCTGTGGCTGCACGAAAAGCATTATTCAACATGGTGGCGTTGCTGTCAGGGTTCCTCCGTAGGTAGCGGTCATCCACTGCAGTGGTAGCCCATGGGAGGCCTGAGCGAAACATGTCATCGACATTTCCTGTCTTTCTGTATATGGCGGCAGGAGTGGGCGAACGAGTATGTTGCGTCAGCGACACGCCACAAATGGAGAAACATAGTACTACGTTGAGACTCATCTCATACAATGAAGATGGCCGAGGTGGATAAATTGGGGATTATTTTGACATTTATTAACAGACGTTTCTCCTGAGGACAATATATGAATGAAAGCTAACGCTGGAGTGGGTAGGAGGGCGTTGCCGCTCGCAGTCACCACACAGGGTGGTGGCACTGGCAATTAATGTGGGTATATTGCCACAGAAGTCGCTGAAAAATTGCTTCAAGAATTCAAAGAAGACTTATTTTGTTCTCTACTGCTCGCAATGTTCTATGGCTCTGTCTGTGCAACATTTTTTTTTTTTTTTTTTTTTTTTTTTTTTTTTTTTTTTTTTTTTTTTTTTTTTTTTTTGTAGCTATGTCTTTGTCAGCCATACATTGAAACTCGTTTTGAAACTGTCTCTGTTGTTTCACCGTCAAATGTTAACGTGATTCTTTTACTACTTTTGTGCTATCTGTTAAGACATTTTAAATTTGTCATTCATGAGGTGGTGGGATTTCAAATATTCGTCACAAACTTTTATGATGTGGCCAAGCCTTTCAACAGTTATCTACTACAACAGCCACAAAAATACTTTTTCTACGTCTAAATCTAGACCTATATCTACGCTACATTGTATGGTGCGTTGCGGAGGGTACTGTGTGCGCCGCCGTCCCTTCCTTTATTGTTCCAGTGGTGAATAGTGCATCCGATTTTACCTTCACGCTCTTTTTATGTGACACAAAATATTGAATGGCTTTTCTAGAAATGTACGCCCTCGAAACTGTGACGGTAAACCACACGGTATTGTGCGACGCCTCAGTTGCAGGTCTATCAAAAGTTGGCAAATTATGGATCCTGCTTCCGACTCGACGCCTATTTCTTCTTCTATTACGTCAGCGTGCCCTTCATCAGACTGCTGGAGGTTATAAGAGAAAGGAAGAAGAATCAGAATGGGACATTCACTAGGACGCATGTGCTTCCTAAAAGACGCTTTATAAGGACTAGTTTGTGAGAGGAAATCGAGAAGAGGGAGGACATACAAGAGGACAGATTACGCAATGAGAAGTGGAAATAACGTGGGCCTTAATGGGATGGCAGAAGACATAAGAGGGTGGAGAGTTACAATGTGAAAACTTGTCTTTGGGGAGGATGATGACGTCACAAGTAGGGCTATCCACATTTTTTCTTGTTCTTCACTTTAGCGATTTCATGCCGTTATCAGTCCTTTCTGGCGCAGAGTTAATTCTTTCTGAGATTCGTTATGTTCAAATAGCAATTTCTACTCTTCATTCTCCTGCGCCTTTATTTATTTATTTATTAGATTGAGTGTCGAAAGTTTCCTTCACTGAGCTATCAGTTAAGATGGCAGTGCGTCAACGTGCCCCAACAGAACTGGGTACTCGTGCCCCATTGTCAGTTTTGAATTACCCACGAAACTACAGTAGTAACTTTCACGCTTCCAGATTATACAAATTATCCTTGTAAAGTACGAAAACCTCCCGTAAACGAACATATATTTATTTCTTCTCAGTTCCAAAAGGTATGTTCCGCAAGAGCTTCGATATCTGGATAGCAAAATTCACTCACCTGGCGCAAAAACACAAATACACTGAAGTGACATAGTCATGGAATAGCGATCTGCACGTATACAGATGGAGGTAGTATCGCCTACACGAGGTACAAAGGGGTAGTGTATTGCGCAACTGTCATTTGTACTCAGGTGATTCATGTTTCCGACTTGATTATGGCCGCACGATGGGAATTAAACAATGGAAAATCCAGGATGGAATGTAACAATATTATGAGAAGGAAAGTTGCTACTCACCATTATAGCGTAGATGCTGAGTTGCAGATAGGCACAACAAATCTGTGTTTGGTTTCAGTCGCCTGAGACTGCAGTCGTGTGTGTGAGTTGCGTTTACGTGAGTGTGTGTGTGTGTGTGTGTGTGTGTGTGTGTGTGTGAGTGAGAGAGATAGATAGATAGATAGATAGAGAGAGAGAGAGAGAGAGAGAGAGCCTATTGTTGACGAAGGCCAATGGCCGAAAGCTTTGTGAGAGCTTTTTGTTGTGCCTATCTGCGACTCAGCATCTCCGCTATATGGTGCCTAGCAACCTTCCTTCTCATAACATTATTTGAACGCGGAATGGTAGATGGAGCTGGACGGATGGGACATTCCATTTCGGAAATCGTTAGGGAATTAAATATTCCGAGATCCACTACAGTGTCATACAAAATTTCAGGCATTACCTCTCACGACGGAAATGTGGTGGCCGATAGCCCTCACTTGACAACCGAGAGCAGCGGAATTTGCGTAGGGTTGTCAGTGATAAGGGAAAGTAACACTGCATGAAATAAGAACAGAAATCAATATGGGATGCACGATTAATGTATCCGTTAGGACAGTGCGGCTATGGCAGCAGACGACCTTTGCTAACAGCGCGACATCGCCTGCAGCCGTCTCTCCTTGGCTCATGACCATATCGTTTGGACCTAGACGACTGGAAAACCGTGACCTGGTCAGATGAACCCCGATTTCAGTTGGTAAGAGCTGATGGTAGGATTCGAGTGTGGTGCATACCTTATGAACTCATCGACGCAAATGGTAACAAGGCTCTGTTCAGGCTGATGGTGGCTTTATAGTGGTGTGGACTGTGATTACATGGATCACTGACTAGAAGCGGTTACGTTTGGCTACTTGGAGACCATTTGCAACCAGTCCCATATAACGATGGAATTTTTATGGATGACAATGCGTCGTATCACTGGGCCACAATTGTTTGCGATTGGTTTGAAGAACATTCTGGTCAATTTGAGCGAATGATCTGACCACCGTGATCGCCTGATATGAATCCATCGAACATTTATGGGACATAATCGAGAGGTCAGTTCGTGCACAAAATCCTACACCGGTGAGACTTTCGCATTTATGGACGGCTATAAAGGCAGCATGGCTCAATACTTCGGCACGGGACTTCCAACGACTTTTTAAGCACATGTCACGTTGAGTTGCTACACGAAGTCCGACATGAAATTAGGAGATATCCCACGATTTTTGTTACCTTCAAGCTAAGAAGATCACTCGTCTAGCGCTGTGAAATTTGAGAGAGCCCTCAGTAGATGGCAATACTAATCTTCCACGCAAGAATGCTTCCCGAGAAAAGTGCTCTGCGTAAACGGTCCCCGTGTGTGAAGGTGCCTCGGTCTCTCCTATTTTTAACAGTCGACAGCCCACATTTTTTGGGAACTACGTTATGTGCTGACAGTCACAAGATTTTAATCTTTCAACCCCGAAATGGATAACGAAGCTTCCCCTCGCAGTCATACAAGATGGCAGTGTTTGGGATGCCACCACAGTAACTAGCCGCGGGGCCTGGAAAGGCAGGCCAATATTCTGGATACGCAGCCTTATTGTCCGTAAAACTGCCAGCGGACCAGCCACAGGAATGAGGGGCGCCGGAACCTCGCCCTACCTCCGTCCCACCAAACACTTGTGGGCATCTCGAGCGCGTAGACGGCGAGTCACTGATGACCTACTTTGTGATTGATGTCACAATAAAGTAGGAAGCAGTTTTCAGCGTGGGGACGTCTGTGTCGCATATCTTTCTAGTGCTATCATGTAGCGACAGGCTTTAGAAACTTGGAAATGAATACTATGCGTGGGTCAGCGACACTCAACAACGAAGTTATTAGCCTCCATACGAATATTTGTCAAAACGAATCTGGTGAACACGTAGAAAATGAGATAAAAGAAATAAAAAGAATAGACTCGTACTTACTTTCTCCCAAACTCGCGTCCTTTCTTTCTCTTATAACCCCACCATTCTGATGAAGAGGGTGATGACATGGAGCAGTGCTAGTGAAACGTTTTTGCTTAAGAGCCGATACTGACACTGCAGAACGAACCCCAGGCAGCGTAGGAAGATGGGCAGGGGGCTATGGGGAAGCTATGAGCGGGGATCGGGGCGGGGCAGGTTAGTGGCAACTCGAAGGCAAATTAAATTTTCACCACGACAGGCTTATTAACAAAAGCTTACCACCGACACATTTTGAACCTACACATTAAAAGGTGTCACACTTAACATTTTAAATGAACATGAAAATATACACTGGCACTACATGAGTTTTCCTGACGATCAGTTTTTCGTATCGAAGCGGTTACCATCGTCAGTGACAGCGCAACAGGACTTCAAGTTTGTTTTCCTGATTTCAGGCCACATTTTATGGGCACCTCCACGCCCTAGTATCTGAAAGAATACCAAGTGGCTGCAACAAATCGTTTTCAAACGGACTTTTGTATGAGGACAAATAGAACAGAGAAGGCTGTAAATAATGTAAGTTAATTACACAGACGGATAAAACTGCGGATGACAGCTTAGTATATAAAGGGATTTGGCGATCAGTTTTATCCATTGTATTTTCTTAAGTAATATATGATTTAACTTACGTCAGACTACTCAAAAACAAATAAAGTTCTTACTAAAATGTAACTGAGAGAGCTACCTCCGTCAGTATCATTGATAAGAATGGCGATGAACATCAGAGCTAGTGTGACCACTTCTCGGCAGCCACCAGCGCTGTTCAGTGCAAAAAATTTGCAAGGCCACTTTCGCCGTCCTCGTCACGTTATCACACCTTCCCCTACAGATCTTATTATTAACTGGTAACATACATAAATTAATACGTTATAATAATAAAAGTAACTGCAGTGTGAGACACGATCACAAATGTTTACTAATTGTTTCAAATGTCATTTTCCTTTTAGTCATTGCATTATGTCAGAACAGCCTTAATGTGATTTTGCACACATCAAAAATAGTTTTGCATCACTCCGGTTCACAGAACTGAAGATAGACGTTGACTGTGGATATTGTATCAAAGACACAGTCCCTTTGATTGTTCAGAGATGTCACTAAACCCGCCAAAGATGTAGACAACCATGCATCAGCACCGCCTATTAGACGGAGTTCCACCCATTCCACCAGGAAGGAGATACATGACTCGTGTTGTATGTAGTTCAACCATGCCTAGACAGTCAGTACCGCAGTTCGATCGCGTCCGAAATGTTAATTTGTGCCAGGAAGGACTCTCAACAAGGGAAGTGTCCAGGCTCTCGGAGTGAACCAAAGCGATGTTGCTTGGACATGGAGGAGATACAGAGAGACAGGAACTGTTGATGACATGCCTCGCTCAGGCCGTCCAAGGGCAGTGGATGACCGCTACTGGCGGATTATGGCTCGGAAGAACCCTGACACCAATGCCACCATGTTGAATAATGCTTTTTGTGCAGCCACAGGACGTCGTGTTACGACTCAAACCGTGCGCAATAGGCTGCGTGATGCGGAATTTCACTCCTGACTTCCATGACGATGGCCATCTTTGCAACCTCGATACCATGCAGCGCGGTACAGATGAGGCCCAAAAACGTGCCGATGGACCGCTCATGATTGGCATCACGTTCTCTTCACCTATGAGTGTCGCATATGTCTTCAACCAGACAATCGTCGGAGACTTGTTTGGAGGCAACCAGGTCAGGCTGAGTGCCTTAGACACACTGTCTAGCGAGTGCAGCAAGGTGGAGGTTCCCTGCTGTTTTGGAGTGGGATTATGTGGGGTCGACGTACGCCGCTGGTGGTCATGGAAGGCGCCGTAACGGCTGTACGATACGTGAATGCCGTCCTCCGACAGTTAGTGCAACCATATCGGCAGCATATTGGTGAGGCACTCGTCTTCATGAAAGACAATTCGCGCCCCCATCGTGCACATCTTCTGAATGACTTCCTTTAGGATAACGACATCGTTCGACTAGAGTGACCAGCGTGTTTTCCAGAGATTAACCCTATCGCACATGCCTGGGATAGACTGAAAAGGGCTGTTTATGGACGACGTGACCCACCAACCACTTTTTGAGATCTACGTCGAATCACCGTTGAGTACTGGGTCAATCTAGACCAACAGTGCCTTGATTAACTAGTGGATAGTATGCCACGACGAATACAGGTATGCATCAATGCAAGAGAGGACGTGCTACTGGGTGTAAGAGGTACCGGTGTGTACAGTAATCTGGACCACCACCTCTGAAGGACTCACTGTATGGTGGTACAACACGCAATGCGTGGTTTTCATGAGCAACAAAAAAAGGGTGGAAACGATGTTTATGTTGATCTGTGTTCCAGTTTTCTGTACGGTTTCCGGAGCTCTCGTAACCAAGGCGACGCAAAACTTTTTTTGATGTGTGTACATTACTTGCCACAGACTTGTGACACACTTGAATATGATCGTCTATATGATGATCACTCACCAGTCAATGTTACTCCCGTTTAAGACTTATACCACGGCATCTGATGGCTACTAGTTGCGCATGCTTGTGAGTTGTCAGCAATGGAAGACGAACAATAAAATATTTATCCTCTCACTCCTATTAACCGCACAGCGGCCGCTCTACATAGCATTCTGCCCCGGACATAAGTGGAAAACTTTACTTAAATGGCGACAGAGTTCACCAACGTCAATTAAAATGAAGCACATCTTAAAATATTACTGTCTCTGTAAGTATTTTTGCTCGTATTAGGCAAGAAAGATAGGCTCTTAGAATGCTCTTAACGTTAGTTGACGTTTGTTGGTTTGCTGCTGCTAGGAGCATATTACACAATGTACAGCTGAGAACCACTGGCCGCAAACACTTGATTTTGAAGACCACTGACATAGATGATATACTAATAGTCAAATTTTGAAAGAGCTGCAACTGAGGCTTTCTGCAACACCGTGTGGTTTACAGTCAAAATTCCGATGGCGGACATTCCCAGAAAAGTAAATCAATTTCTTTTGTCCTTCTACGAATATCTCATATAAAGACCAATGTTTCCTTTTTAATGAAGATCGTTGTTTTAATCAGTGAGGTAAGTCAGGCTGGGCGCACGGCAACCGTTTTAGAAGTCAGTAACCTCCTCGAGATGACGCTTCGCGCCCTGAGCATTGTTCCTGAGGAAGCTGATTTCACAATCCCCTTCCCGGACTTCGTGTCATCCAGATACTTCCTTTCTGAATGCCTGCTAAGGTTTTCTGTCTGCACACTGCTGTTCAAAGCATCACGAGTCATATTACCGACAGCTGCGACTGTCGGCCATCGCAGAGATACGATTACCCGCGCGCGTGCTAACCTTTGTCAGCGCTGTTTGCCGGGCCCTTTCCATTTGGTGCCCGGCTGGACCGCAAGCGTCGCATCAAATGGACGCCCGCGTACAAATACTGGAGTGCTCCGCTGGAACGCACACCCTCCCGCGACAGTTTGCTGTTTGGCGCTCTCGAGCTGAGCGTGGTCGATAGCACTCTCATTAACGTCACTCTCTCTGTCGCGATGCCGCCGCCGCCGCTGCTGCCAAGCTGGCGGTCTGCGGACGACGGAGCGCGGCGTAGCGTCCGCGTTTGCCAGAGTTACACACGGCTGCAGCGGTCGCACTTCGCTGCTATATCTGCGGTTGCCGTCTGTGCTGCGACAGCACAATCTTCGCGGTGTACATAACTAGAAGACACTGCCAACAGCACTAATGCGCCATTACATCGAGGGAAAAAGCAGTTGGAAAAGGGAACGTGGTTTTGCAAAAGTGACATACTGTCGAAGTTCGCGATTGGTATAATGGTTCTTCAACGTTACCGGCAGACAGACGCTTTCATCTGTTCACAGTCGAACGGTTTCGCTCATCATCAACCATCTTCAGGTCTTCATCTACAGCTATAATCTGCAAGGCACCATATCGTCTGTGGTGTAGGGTAAACTGAGTACCACCGTCACTTCTCACTTTCCTCTTCCAGTCGTAAATGGTGCGTGGGAAGAAGGATTGTTGGGAAGCCTCCAAGTGAGACCTAATCTCTCCCATTTTACCCTCATAGTCTTTCTCTAGATACGCGTAGGAGGAACCAATATGGTTGGCTCAGAGAATTTTAACAGTGAAACTCATCCTCACGCAGCATGCCTGTCTGTCAATTCTTGCCGCAAGGGTTAGATGGGAACCACGAAGATTTCGCGTTCACTGAAGGAACCTGCTATGAAACACGCTGGTCCTCTTTGGAACTTGTCTATTTCTTGTATAGATATTTTGTGGTACAATTCCCAGACGAGTTGTATTCAAATGTTGACTGAACAAAGGTTTCGTAAGCTACACTATGTGATCAAAAGTATCCGGATACCCCCAAAAACATACGTTTTTCATATAAGGTGCTGCCACCTACTGCCAGGAACTCCATATCAGTGACCTCAGTAGTCATTAGACATCGTGAGACCAGAAAGTGGGGCTCCGTGGAACTCACGGACTTTGATCGTGGTCAGGTGATGGGGTGTCACTTGTGTCTTACGTCTGTACGTCTGTACACTCCTAAACATCCCTAGATCCACTGTTTCCGATGTTGTAGTAAAGTGGAAACGTGAAGGGACACGTACAGCACAAAGGCGTGCGGGCCGACGTCGTCTGTTGACTGACAGAGACCGCCGACAGTTGAAGAGGGTAGTAATGTGTAATAGGCAGACGTCTATCAAGGTCATAACACAGGAATTCTAAACTGCATCAAGATCCACTGCAAGTACTATTTCAGTTAGGCTGGAGGTTAGAAAACTTGGATTTCACGGTCGAGCGGCTGCTCATGAGCCACGCATCGCCCCGGTAAATGCCGAACGACGCCTCGCTTCGTGTAAGGAGCGTAAACATTGGACGATTGAACAGTGAAAAAACGTTGTGTGGAGTGACGAATCACGGTACACAATGTGGCGATCCTCTGCAGGTCCTCCTGCAGTTCGTTAAAATTTTCTAACCGTGCGACTTCTCTGAATATAGCAGCTTCATCCGCAAGCAGTCTAATAGTGTTTCCAGTGTTATCCACTAGATCATTTATACACACGGTGAATAGTAATGGTCCTATAACAATCCCCCGGGGATACACCAGAAGTCACTTTTAGATCTGAAGATTTCTGTTCGTGTTGTATGTGCTATAGTGCGAAACTGTATCTAAGGCGTTCCGGAAGACAAAGAACATGGCATCAATCCGGGCACCGGCGTCTGCTGCCTTTTGGGTCTCGTGTACCATTAGACTGAGTTGGGTTTCACACGATCCTAGTACAGCAAGCAGCGTGCTTTAATACCTAACACATACTGAATTACAGAGTGTCGTAACATGCTACATCTGACCAGTGACGATCTAAACTGATTGCTTCAGATCGCCAAGATCCGATGTGTTTATATGCCACATGCTCAGTGTTTCTCTTACAAGAACCTAAAAAGAAAGTGCGTAAATCATGCTAATACATCGTGAATTATCGTACAAAAGGAAAGCGTAAGAGTGGAAGTTTGCTGAAGGGATGATCATGTAACTTCCAAAAATGTATTCATTTTTGTCGATGTTACACCCGTACATTGAAGCTGTAAGTCCTGCTAAGGAAGACCATTGTTTATAAAATTAAAGAGGAAACACTTTCCTGTTGTTCTGCTATATCTTTGTCTTCGAACAGGGCGATGAAAAGTCTGAGATCATCACTGCTAGATGTAGGCAGGCTCACATATTGCCAAGGTTGTTTCGACAATGCTGCAGAAGTTTCGCTGGGAAGCTCTTACACATTCTCCAAACAGTCCCGATTTCTCCCCATGCGATTTCTATATTTTTGGAGCCCTGAACAAAGACAGTGGCCGTCGATTTTCTCCGGACGTAGAGCAACATGCCTGGATACAATCATGGTTCCTTAGACAACCGCGAAAATTTCGCTGACAAGGGGAGGCCGCCAATTGTTAAATTCAGATTCGATTCATACTGCGCATAATAAAAGCTCATGGCCAGAGGTGTAATGTGGCAAAGCACCAAGATGCACTTCTCAGCCGTTGTCGAGAAAATCGACAGTTAAAAGAAACCGTTGCGGTGAAATACTCTCGACGATTAATAATTGTCTGCAGCGTCGTGGCGCAGCGGTAAGCGCTCGGGTTCGTAATCCGAAGGTCGCCGGATCGAATCTCGCGCCATGCAATTTTTTTTATTATTAGTTTTTTGTAATTCAAATATATATATATATATATATATATATATATATATATATATATATATATATATAATTCCCGGCAATCAGTTGCAACAATTATGCATATAATAAGTTGTTGAAAGTCGTTTGTCGTGAAATAACTGGCGACTTCGAACATCATTATGTTTCCGCAAACAAAGTTGTATTTCACAAATGTTATTAATTGTCTTCATAATGTTAACCACGTCTAGTTAACGGAAGACGTAGAAACGATATTCCGAAACGAATACGTATAGCGTAAGTCAAACGTTCGAATTAGAATAGAGACCCCACGAACACAAATTTGCTGTGGCAGGTATGAAATATAAACTCCGTTACTCGCTCGTTACACTTGAATGACAGATGTTGAATGGGCCGAAACGAGCCGCCGCATAACAGCGTAGTTGCCTGCTAACTTCGAAAGAAGGTAGATGCGGTCCCTAGCGCAACTTATAACATTGCCGAAAATCAGTGCGGGCGGGAGAGCTTTGGTACACCCTGTTAAAAAAAAAACGGAAAAATGGAGGCGGTACAATTGGAGAGCGATCCGCCTTCACCAACATGCATAAGCAATTCATTAATACTTTATATATATTTGAATTACAAAAAACTAATAATAAAAGAAATTGCTAGGTGCGAGATTCGATCCGGCGACCTTCGGATTACAAACCCAAGCGCTTACCGCTGCGCCACGACGCTGCAGACAACTATTAATCGTCGAGAGTATTTCACCGCAACGGTTTCTTTTAACTGTCGATTTTCTCGACAACGGCTGAGAAGTGCATCTTGTTGCTTTGCCACATTACACCTCTGGGCATGAGCTTTTATTATGCACAGTATGAATCGAATCTGAATTTCACAATTGGCGGCCTCCCCTTGTGAGAAGTAAATGTATTAAGAGCTGTGTCGATTAGTTTTGAAATAATAAATAGTTTATTTACTTTTTCTCCTCTGTCTTCTTTCCATTTGACTGTCCTTTATAACATAACTGCTGGCCAACGGAGCACAATCACTTTGGACTGTGCTGTGCTTTGGTAATACTATCGCTAACATCGTGCTCCGTTCAACCCAGCTGTTTGTTCGCCCTCTCTTGTGGTTAATTCGTCGGACTGTTTTACTCGGCCTTAGCCGTAGCACAACAGCATTCTTTGTTGGATCTTTGGGCTTGCTGTCAATTTCGTTTACGACAAGGCACATACTGGTTTTGTCAGCCATGAAGAATATATGAAGAATAGTGAAGAAGAGTCTTAGCAGCCGAGTTCCTTTAGGTAAGTCCCATGTAATATATGAAGCGGATGACGCTTTCGTTTATCACAAAATGGGAGAGATTTATAACAGCGAAAGTTCTAGCCAACAGCAAAATTTAAAATGTACGTAAAGAATAAAAAGCTGGACGAAGCAGACGTATTCCATAGGAGTCATGGACAGAAACAGTGGCTAATTATTAGATTATGTTGCAACATACTCGCATTAACGGTAATGACTGTCGTTAAATATCTTATAAAGGTGACATACTGCAACTTGTGCCACTGGTGAATATTACAACAACGATGATCAGATATATATTTGTAAATACGTGTACCTGATTTTAAAATACATTATAAAATCCACTGAAGATACTAATATGAACTGGCGAAGGTGTTTGAGTACTTACAGAAAATCCTTAACAAATATTTCGATTGCATTTTTTCTCGTGAAGTGCAGAAAAGAACCTCAAGTTTCTATCGTCATCAGCCAGGAGGAAGACAAAATGATGATGCGAAATAGAAGATGGATACAACATAATCAATACACAGTGTCGTCTAAGGCTTAATGTACTTTGTAGTGACGTTGCTGTGATGACTCACTAATCTCACATTTCTTCTTATACTACATCCGTCACGTGCTTTTATAAATCGCACTAGAGAGAAAATTAAGTCTTAAGGTCAGTTATATAAATTAAGAACATTTCGTAATAGTCCAGTAGACAGAGGGTACTTTGGATATATCGAATTACGTTTCACACACTCTAAATAGAAGACGTTAAGTAGGGAATTAAATGTAATACGAATTAATAAAATATTCCCCATTTATACATGAGTAATGGATTATTCATAAAGAAGAGCATTCTAAAAAACAAAGAACACCATTTTCCTACTCAAAAGCAAATACTTATCAGCAAAGGTAAATGCTTAAGTTCTTTAAATTCTGCAGCGATAAATTCGGAAAAAGGAATCCATTCAAGTGGAGGTCTTTGGTGTGACGTCATAAGCGCGTGACTGCGTGTGAGATCGCTCTCTAAATTTTTATATATTTTTAGGTTTCAGATACATATTTTAACGGTTTTTGTGATAATATTTACTATATAAGTGACTTATTAGTGGTTTCTTCATTCACCTCCGCCTTTCTTGTGTTGGACCTGATATTTGTGAGTGTTTCGTATCGAGCAACTTAACCTCTTACCTGTGTTTACATTCCGCGCTGACCAGTTGCAGCTGTAGCGGCGCATCGAAAGCTAAGTACTAATTAACTGTTTGTGTATAGTGGTTTATTTAAGAACTTTAGTAGTCTTCAACCGGTGTTCTTGATGTTTTCTGGTGAAATAATTTCAGAAGAAATTTTTGGGAACTGTTTTCAGTTTCATTACTGTGCCATTAGACGTTTGATTTTCTTTCTGTGTTAGTCTTTTGTTACATTCTCATTTGCTGTTGATTAATACTGTTAATAATAGTAGTTACTTCCCTTGTAGAGTAAGTTTGTGATTATTGTAGTCAGTTTTTAACATCATCTTATTCTACTAGCGGAACTTAGATAAAGTAGTTTTCTTGTTTCAATAACTGTAAAATTTTACCATGAGTGAGAAGTGTGGGATTTCCCATAGGTTCGTGAGTAGTGGATTGCGGCGTGAGACTTGTTCGAAGTATTTTCACTGGGGGGAATGGCGTGGGGAAGCCAGTGGGCATTCTCGTGAGATCCTCTCCTGGAACTGCAGGTTATGTAGCAAGAGTAAGTTGATAGAGGAGCAGGAGCGTAAGATCTGTGCCCTTCAGGTGCAGTTGAAAAACGCACAGGAGGAGCTAGATAGGATGAGGAGGGAGAAGGGGAGCTGGCTGTTGGCAAGAGATCTGCTAGGAGAAGGAGATTTTCAGATAGTTTTCTATTGTTGTTTGCAATAGATATGACCAACTGTCAGAGTCTAGTGGAGAGGAATCTCTTAGTAGCTGTAGATGTAGGAAGTATGCAGCAGACCTCAGCAGTTACGGTGGCTAGGACAGTTGCAAAGTCTAAGAGAAAGAAGAAGGTTCTGCTGTTAGGTAGTTCTCATGGTAGAGGTGTAGGCCAGCAGTTGCAGGAAGTGTTGGGGAGCGAGTACCAGGTCACCAGCATTGTGAAGCCTAATGAAGGATTGGCTCAGGTGACTGTTAACATCTACATCTACATCATTACTCTGCAATTCTCATTTAAGTGCTTGGCAGAGGGTTCATCGAACCACAATCATACTATCTCTCTACCATTCCACTCCCGAACAGCGCGCGGGAAAAACGAACACCTAAACCTTTCTGTTCGAGCTCTGATTTCTCTTATTTTATTTTTATGATAATTCCTACCTATGTAGGTTGGGCTCAAAAAAATATTTTCGCATTCGGAAGAGAAAGTTGGTGACTGAAATTTCTCGCCGCGACGAAAAACGTCTTTGCTTTAATGACTTCCATCCCAACTCGCGTATCATATCTGCCACACTCTCTCCCCTATTACGTGATAATACAAAACGAGCTGCCCTTTTTGCACCCTTTCGATAACCTCCGTCAATCCCACCTGGTAAGGATCCCACAGAGGACGAACGAGTGTAGTGTAAGCTGTCTCTTTAGTGGACTTGTTGCATCTTCTAAGTGTCCTGCCAATGAAACCCAACCTTTGGCTCGCCTTCCCCACAATATTATCTATGTGGTCTTTCCAACTGAAGTTGTTCGTAATTTTAACACCCAGGTACTTAGTTGAATTTACAGCCTTGAGAATTGTACTATTTATCGAGTAATCGAATTCCAACGGATTTCTTTTCGTTATTTAGCGTCAATTACCACCTGCCACACCATACAGCAATCCTTTCTAAATCGCTTTGAAACTGATACTGGTCTTTGGATGACCTTACTAGATGGCATATTACAGAATCATCTGCGAACAACCTAAGAGAGCTGCTCAGATTGTCACCCAGGTCATTTATATAGATCAGGAACAGCAGAGGTCCCAGGACGCTTCCCTGGGGAACACCTGATGTCACTTCAGTTTTACTCGATGATTTGCCATCTATTACTACGAACTGCGACCTTCCAGACAGGAAATCACGAATCCAGTCGCACAACTGAGACGATACCCCATAGGCCCGCAGCTTTATTAGAAGTCGCTTGTGAGGAATGGTGTCAAAAGCTTTCCGGAAATCTAGAAATACGGAATCAACTTGAGATCCCCTGCCGATAGTGGCCATTACTTCGTGCGAATAAAGAGCTAGCTGCGTTGCACAAGAACGATGTTTTCTGAAACCATGCTGATTACGTATCAATAGATCGTTACCTTCGAGGTGATTCATAATGTTTGAATGCAGTATATGTTCCAAAACCCTACTGCAAACCGACGTCAATGATATAGGTCTGTAGTTCGATGGATTACTCCTACTACCCTTCTTAAACACTGGTGCGACCTGCGCAATTTTCCAATCTGTAGGTACAGATCTATCGGTGAGCGAGCGGTTGTATATGATTGCTAAGTAGGGAGAGATTGTATCAGCGTAATCTGAAAGGAACCTAATCGGTATACAATCTGGACCTGAAGACTTGCTCGTATCAAGCGATTTGAGTTGCTTCGCAACCCCTAAGGTATCTAATTCTAAGAAATTCATGCTAGCAGCTGTTCGTGTTTCAAATTCTGGAATATTCCATTCGTCTTCCCTGGTGAAGAAATTTCGGAAAACTGCGTTTAATAACTCCGCTTTAGCGGCACAATCGTCGGTAACAGTACCAACGGCACTGCGCAGCGAAGGTATTGACAGCGTCTTGCCGCTTGTGTCCTTTACAGACGACCAGAATAGGGGGATTATGTAGGGATTTTACTAAAGAGGATCCGGTAGTGATTGTGGGTGGGGCTGGTAATAGTATTGATAGGGATGGGGAGTATGACATATGTGGTGACCTGGAAAAGATAGCCACTCAGACTGGCAACATGAATGTGAATTTCGTGGAACTGTTTCAGCGTCACGATCGGCCTCATCTTAATACAGCTGACAAGCGTAATAACATGAGACTTGGGGGTGCGCTGATGACAGAATGCATGAGCCACATTTTAGTGGTGTCGGTGGAGTCTATCAGCAGGACGGGTTTCACTAGACATGGCCTGCACCTCAACAGGTAATGACGCCAACTACAAACTGAAAAATTCTGGACTAAACTTGAAGATGTCATGGCCAAAATTCCCCGGGATGATATCAAAATCTTAATGGGAGATTTCAATGCACAAATTGGCAGAGAGAAAGAACACCAAAAAACTGGTAGGAAAATATCCAGCACACAGATTCACCAACAGAAACGGACTGAGATTTATTGAACTATGCCAACAAAATAATCTAAAAATAATGTCTACAGCTTTGAGAAAAAAGCCTAGAAAACAAAAGACCTGGAGGTCCCCCATACAAGAGATCGGCGAATATCAGATTGACCACATTGCCATCTCCTATTTCGTACAGAAAGAGATCCATGATGTCCAAGTCCGCAGAGGGGCGAACATTGACTCAGACCACTACTTAACACGCATTAAAGTGAAATTCACCCCAAAAAAATTCTATCCGAAGAAAACACACATGATGAAATTTGACACACGAACAATCAAAGAAACCAATCTGAAGGAGGAGTGGGAAAAGGAACCAGCTGACTCTTGGGAAAAATTTCGAACAAAAATTACAAAGAAGGCAAAAGAACTGATCCCATTGAAAAAGAACACAAAACACCCCTGGTGGGACTCTGGATGTGAAAAAGCGCTGGAAGAAAGAAAGAAAGCCTTTCTGAAGTATAACAGTAAAAAATCCCCAGAAAATCTAGATCACTTCCACAACACCAGAAGACAAGTGGCAAAAACAATCAGACAAGTCAAGAGGAAGTACCTCAAGGAACAGTGTGAGTCTATTGAAGAAAATTTCCGTAACTATAATGTACGAGACTTCCATAAGACCTTTGCTGGGAGAATCAATGGATACGGCTCACGAAATCTATGTTTCAGAAAACCAGATGGAAAACTAGCGCTCACAAATCGGGAAAATTGTGAGGAGCTGGCAAGATACTTTTCCGGACTCCTCAATTGCCCAGAACCTTCTTCAAGATTCCCTCAAGAAACTGCTATCTACACAAATCCAGAATCCCCACCACCTACACTAGAGGAGATCCAAAGACATATTCATAGACTGAAAAACAACAAGGCATCCGGAGAAGATAATATCACTGAAGAACTACTTAAAAATCTTGGACCAAATTCCCTCAAAGAACTCACTCAAATCATCACAGACATTTGGCAGACAGAAAAACTACCAGAAGATTGGAAATGCGCCCTAATTCATCCACTGCATAAAAAGGGAGACATGGCAGATATAAACAACTATCGAGGAATCTCCCTTCTCCAAGTCACTTATAAAATCCTCTCAGCTTGTCTTCTTCAACGAACACAAGAACAACTCGAACACAGTATTGGTGAATACCAAGCTGGCTTTCGCCCTCACCGATCCTGTGCAGAACAAATTTTCAATTTGAAGACAACACTAAAATACAAAGCAGTCAGAAACAGTCCGATCATTTGTTCCTTTGTCGATTTCGCAAAGGCTTATGATTCAATCGATAGGCAATCTCTCTTTATTATCCTTGAGGAGCTAGGACTCGATCCGAAAACCCTAAACCTTATCAAAGAAACGCTCACAAAAACAACTTCTAAGATAAAATTCTTGGGTGAAATATCAGAGCCCTTCCTGATCAAAACCGGCGTCAGACAAGGTGACGGCTTGTCTCCACTCCTCTTCAACCTTGTCTTAGACAAAGTCATCCGAGAATGGGAAAAAGAACTGAAGAATCAAAATTACTGGAAGCCTATACAACTAGGAAGATCTAAAGATGGTATTAAAATTTCATGCTTGGCATTTGCAGATGACGTGGCCATTCTAGCAGAAAACGAGACCACAGCAATTAAACAGATAGACATTCTCAAAGAATGCGCCGAAAAAGTTGGGCTACAAATTTCCTTCCAAAAAACCAAATTCATCTGCTCAAAATTTGAAACTCAAAAACTGACTACAAAATATGGACAAATTGAGAGAGTTCCATTCTTTAAATACTTAGGCGAGGTCCTAGAACCCACAGGGGGAGAGAAAACTGCACAAAAAGTTCGACTGCAAAAACTGAAAAGAGCATACTGGAAAACCCACAACATCTACAATAAAAAGTGTCTCTCCATTCACTCAAAAATACGACACTACAATACAGTAATCAAGCCCGAAGCACTATATGCCAGCGAAACACTCACACTCCGTAGAAAAGGCGACCTGGAAGGCATCCTGAAAGAGGAACGCAAAATTATCAGAAAGATTCTTGGCCCAAAAAGAACGGAAGATGGATACAGGTTACAGTCTCGGAAAACTACAGAAAAATTATCTAACCTCGCCGCAGACATCCGGAAAAGAAGACTAAAATTTTACGGTCATATCCACAGACTCCCAACACCCAGACTCTCCCACAAAATTTTAATATACATTGAAAAATTGAAAACCATACCCTGGGTACAAGAAACCAAAACAGATCTAGCAAATGCACAAATAAATTCTTCAGAAGTTATAAACAGAAATGTATACAGGCAAAAAATCAATAGTTGGAAAGTACAACCCGAGAATGAAGTTTGCAAGAGACAGGGGACAAAATGGACAGAGGAAAGAAAGAGAATTCATGGGGAAAGAATGAGAGAAGTTTGGAGAATTAAAAAATTGAATCGGAAAAGCTTTGCGTGATCCGTATGGGTCCAATCGCACATAATAATAATAATAACTATTTAGTTAATTAAGTAGAAAGTAATTCAAGACAAACATTAATATCATTCGGGAGGACGACGGTTCAATCCCGCGTCCGGGCATCCTGATTTAGGTTTTCCGTGATTTCCCTAAATCGCTCCAGGCAAATGCCGGGATGGTTCCTTTCAAAGGGCACGGCCGACTTCCTCCCCTGTCCTTCCCTAATCCGATGAGACCGATGACCTCGCTGTCTGGTCTCCTTCCCCAACACAACCAACCAACCAACATTAATACACTCCTGGAAATTGAAATAAGAACACCGTGAATTCATTGTCCCAGGAAGGGGAAACTTTATTGACACATTCCTGGGGTCAGATACATCACATGATCACACTGACAGAACCACAGGCACATAGACACAGGCAACAGAGCATGCACAATGTCGGCACTAGTACAGTGTATATCCACCTTTCGCAGCAATGCAGGCTGCTATTCTCCCATGGAGACGATCGTAGAGATGCTGGATGTAGTCCTGTGGAACGGCTTGCCATGCCATTTCCACCTGGCGCCTCAGTTGGACCAGCGTTCGTGCTGGACGTGCAGACCGCGTGAGACGACGCTTCATCCAGTCCCAAACATGCTCAATGGGGGACAGATCCGGAGATCTTGCTGGCCAGGGTAGTTGACTTACACCTTCTAGAGCACGTTGGGTGGCACGGGATACATGCGGACGTGCATTGTCCTGTTGGAACAGCAAGTTCCCTTGCCGGTCTAGGAATGGTAGAACGATGGGTTCGATGACGGTTTGGATGTACCGTGCACTATTCAGTGTCCCCTCGACGATCACCAGTGGTGTACGGCCAGTGTAGGAGATCGCTCCCCACACCATGATGCCGGGTGTTGGCCCTGTGTGCCTCGGTCGTATGCAGTCCTGATTGTGGCGCTCACCTGCACGGCGCCAAACACGCATACGACCATCATTGGCACCAAGGCAGAAGCGACTCTCATCGCTGAAGACGACACGTCTCCATTCGTCCCTCCATTCACGCCTGCCGCGACACCACTGGAGGCGGGCTGCACGATGTTGGGGCGTGAGCGGAAGACGGCCTAACGGTGTGCGGGACCGTAGCCCAGCTTCATGGAGACGGTTGCGAATGGTCCTCGCCGATACCCCAGGAGCAACAGTGTCCCTAATTTGTTGGGAAGTGGCGGTGCGGTCCCCTACGGCACTGCGCAGGATCCTACGGTCTTGGCGTGCATCCGTGCGTAGCTGCGGTCCGGTCCCAGGTCGACGGGCACGTGCACCTTCCGCCGACCACTGGCGACAACATCGATGTACTGTGGAGACCTCACGCCCCACGTGTTGAGCAATTCGGCGGTACGTCCACCCGGCCTCCCGCATGCCCACTATACGCCCTCGCTCAAAGTCCGTCAACTGCACATACGGTTCACGTCCACGCTGTCGCGGCGTGCTACCAGTGTTAAAGACTGCGCTGGAGCTCCGTATGCCACGGCAAACTGGCTGACACTGACGGCGGCGGTGCACAAATGCTGCGCAGCTAGCGCCATTCGACGGCCAACACCTCGGTTCCTGGTGTGTCCGCTATGCCGTGCGTGTGACCATTGCTTGTACAGCCCTCTCGCAGTGTCCGAAGCAAGTATGGTGGGTCTGACACACCGGTGTCAATGTGTTCTTTTTTCCATTTCCAGGAGTGTATTATGGCTGCCTTTCTCTCCGCTTAGGGGCGCTAATGTTGTTCCAACAGTCTGTGGGTAACTATTTCCGCAACAGTGAGTGCCGCCACCATAGAGCAGAAATATCTCTGGAGTGAGCATTCGGTGAGCAGCACCTGTGCGAATGCCGTCATGCATTGCGAAATCTTTTTACATGGCGTTCGTGATGCCCAATGTGAATTGGACTTAAACAAACAGCATCCTCCAGAGATGACGTGACAATTCCAATTTAACTTTGACTATATGCACAGAACGCAATGTTCACTCCAGAGATATTTCTACTATATGGTCGCGACCATATGTACTAAAAGTAATAGCGACTGTATACGTCAAGCCGGTTATGGAGTATAACAGACTGCTCAGAGCTCTGTTAGCCTAGTGGTCCGTTATGGTTACTGGCACGAGTCCGTCGATGAGCGCCGCCATTGCAGGGCAGCGCGACGCCGGCTAATAGCATTGGGAGCAACTGGAGCCAACCGGCTCGTTAAATGGCGAGCGCTCGCAGGGTATATGCATTTTATTAAATTTGATTAACGGAATTTACTTTGCCAGTATCGGCGTTCCGGCCGCAAATGACGGATAATCCCCCGCCGCCTAATTGATGAGTATTGGATTACGAGCGATGCAATCGATACAGCTGCCCTTTATGGACTGTGTGCGGTGTTGACTGCAGTGTACTACACAGATGCACGTGATGACATGTTGAAATGTGCACACACACCAGCATCCAACTCGCCCCTTCCTTTCCACCAATACGTACACATTACCGTCAAGCTAGGGATCAGCCTCATGTCGGTCACCAGAGATACGGATAAATTGGTTATAAGCATCAAAATACTCTTCTCATTATACAATAATGGGATAAAAATAGCGACATACAAAGGAGTCATTTGAATAGCATGCCATTAACAACATGTACCCAGACAGTACCGAATGTGCTCGATTGTAGTTAAAAAAAACTGAGACCATTTGTAATGTTATCGAAGAGAGTAAAAAATTAAACGGGTTTTCCCATCTCGGAAAAAAACAAAAGTACATACCTTTTTGACTGGTAAATTGATGAGCCTATGCAGCATAAAATGACTACCAAAATACCTCTGAGCGGATTGCGTAACTAAATGGTTTGCATGACTGATGGTGAAGTACAGGTCTGCAATCAAAATTGAACATATTTACATTATCAGAATTAAACTGTCTAAGGCGTGGACCTCAAAAATAAAATTTCGGGAAGTGGTTCGAATTGTCTGCCACCTGAAAACAAAGGTACTGAAAATCGACATGTTTCGTTGCCTATGAAAAATGTATTTTTTTTAGGTTTACGTCAAATTACAAGTGTTGTCTCATTAAAATCCAAAACAGCATAAAATTTTTCTGAGGAGTCGTTTTTAATCATGCGAAGCAGTTTAAGAAACGTTGTCTCGAGAAATACGCATTTAACGTTTTGAGTTCGATTTTTATGTATATAAGTTCAAAAGTTACCAAAGTACCAATAATCTGTTATGCCATACAGTAAACATTCCTCTTCTCATTTTATAAAGGTCTGGTGTCTCCAGCTGCAATTCCAGCCTCGACGCTGTTCTGGAACGACCGCCGGTCCGAACGCTCGAGGCATTTTCGTCCCTTTTCGGGGCGAATGAGAAAACCGTGGTGCCGATAGAGATTCCCGTGACTTTCACGGTACGCAGGACACGTGCGCCAGATTTTTAGCAATTTGGGTGACTTTTATGCTGGAAAACTTGTGTTTTGGAGCACAAGTCCGAGTTAACGAATTCAGTGCTTTATTGTTGTTCTGCGCTTAGGCTCCAAGGCATCTATTCATCAAATTCTTGCCAGTCAGACGGTTATACACTTTAGCAGTAGTTTCAATAACTTCATTGCTCAGCGACAGCTTATGATAAAAAGTATCCAGCGTCCCTTTCATCTAAGCTTGCTTCCATTTACATCAGCTTTCAGTACAGTAATCGTGCTGCGGATTATCATTCGTTGATCTCCTGTAATAAACTGCCGCCATAACCGCATTTTTCATCTCCGTTTTGTCGAAAGCATATACTTAAGGCATCTGGCGGGCAAGTACAATACCTATATCGATATTTTCTTCGACGTAGAATGTTACAATATCTTTACGGAGATATATATGTATATATGTGTGTCGATAGGAATCGCAAACGTTCCAAGCGCCGAGAGCGGCTAAAGTGGGTGCTTCCACTGAAATGTAATTTTTAGGTATAAAGAATAATCTCCCCACAAAATACTTTTAAGCACATATTCTTAAGACTATAAGGAGAAAAAAAAGATTTTTGAAACCTCGAGACCCGAAAAAACCTCCTTAAGTGGACAAATCTCAATTACTAAACAGCTAACCCAGTGCACAGTCCCAGTTGCAGGCCGCCTGTATAATGACTTCCAGGAGTAATAAAAATTTCATTTTCAGCATTTCACACAGCTATTATCCTAAATAAATAAATTAAAATTGCAGTTTCATTGTTTGCTTACTATATTTTGCTTTTCTTAAACCACAATATTATCTTTTCAACACATTGCGTGTTTCTGGTATAATCAGTTTCGTTTGGTCTCTCTGAGCAAGCTGCTTGTGTCGCCGCTGGGGCATTTCGTATCTTTGGAGGTCGGGTTTGGCCATCGGTCAGTGAGAAGCTTCTGCGGTCTTTGAACAACGTGGTGCTTTTTAGTTTCAGTGTATATTGGTTATTCTGATGATGTTTTTCTTCAGTCCCTTTCTTTTTGGTTTGGGAGAAAGGCTGACTTTGCCTGGTGTTGGTCTGAGCTGGTTCGGAATCTCTACTACAAAAACGGAAGCGGGTGAGATCTGTTCAGTTACTTGTCTTGATAAGTATTAGGCTAATGTATAGATTACTTCAGAACTGTATTCGTAAGCTCTGCATGGTTAACTTGCGATTACTCCGCGTTCAGTCTCACGAGGATATACATCCACGTGACGAAATGAAACCCCAGAGGCTACTCACATTTTGTGAAACGGAAGACAAGTAAAGGAGCATCGTGTTGTAGATTTAAATTTTCCACCCTCTTCTGAACTGTGAATACTACTTCTCGGACCTTGTGCAATGCGATGATGTCTTTTCGTTACTCATTCCGCGAAACTTGTATTCACTCACGAGAATCCATATGGACATTGGAAATCAATCAACTCATTTATTTAAGGACAATATAGACACATATTCATAACCTTTTCTTTGAATTATTTGACGCCATCCAGGCCTTTTGATTTACCATGTTTACTTGAAGTAACTACGTACTGACACGACGCCATGTTGAGCAGAGTTATTGAAGTTGAATGCAATGTGTAAATGTTCTAAGGTGGTATAAACAATTCACTGAGTTAAATGCATTATGAATTTGCAAACCACTAACAATAAATATGTCTGCGCATGAAATTAGGTTTCCGATGGAGAAAAGTGGGTCGTCGATGCTGTTAGGGTCGACCGCTGTTTGATAAACGTACTGGAGAGTGGCTTGGCATTTTACTGAGATACGCGCTTGTGGAATACATGACAGGAAGGCGCCTTCTAATTACAATATTGAGTGGAAATTTCGTTCTCAGTTGGTTGAAAATTACATTCTCAATTTGTGTTATATTAATGGTTCAGTAAAGTATTGGTTCAATTCTCCTATCAAATTCAAACTACAAATCTAACAAATCATCTTCATCTGCACTACTCTGTGACTAAGCTGAAAGCGAACACACTATTCAAGCGCGCCCGTACACACACCTTTCAAGAACTATAATATTGTGCTAAAGGTTTGACACAAGTCCAGTGTTACAGTTTGAAACCGCGTATATATGTGTTATCTTCTGACGGAGTAACTCAAGGCGTGAAAGTCACCCAGACTATATTCATCAAGTATATGAGAATGAGACCACTTGGCGACTTCAGACAAACTTTACATATTATTTCAAACGTTTACGTTACGTTTCCTCGCTGACATCCTCCACAAAATGATGAAAGGACAAAAGTTTATCGCTCACTACATTTTCGGTGTTCATACATTAAAACTTCAAAATCAGGCATGATGTTTTAATTCATTGCTTCGTAGGCCTAGCTTTATGCGAAACGATGTTTGCAGACAGAATCCACCTATACCACTGAATGAACCCACAAAATCATACCATTTTACGATACATGGTTCAGAAAATTTGGCGTCATAAACATCGACATGCATGAAACAGATTTTGTCCATGGGCACTCGAGTCTTTAAAGAATTTGGAGTGGGAATGGTGGGGGGAAGTCTACTGGTAAAGTACTAACAAGTAGTAAAAACAAAGGCGAATTGATGACCTTCATCAGAAAAAGGATCTGGAGGCTGTAAGGGCGCATAGCAAATCTCGTTAATTTAAAAGGAGTAGTATGTACCTGTCAGACGTTGACAGATGTATGTTACTATTTTAATACGTTTTTGTTGATTGTAATTAAAACTTATTCGATATCAATACATCAGGTAAGCATACATTTAAAAAAATGTTGAGGTCAATACGCATACCCTGTAGTCAGACTTTGGCAGAATGTGGAGCTGAATTACGCTGTTGCATCTGTTTAGCGATAGTATAATGGCATCGAATTGTGAACGGCTCACACATTTCACTGCATTTCTTAACTTCAAAAGGCGTAGCACTGTATTTGTACAACACAGATACAATTTTTTGATTCAAAATAATTTAAAACAAGTAGTATAGCATGACAAAAAATTTTAACATAATTGTTACCTTATAAAATTGTAAGTTTTGTTTTATTAGTATTAATTATGTATGTCTGTTTCGGATTGTATTTATCGAAGTAATTCAGTGACTTTAAAACATAATCTGTTTTTTCATTAGTAGAGTTAAGGGCATTTGGGTGACAGTTCGGCTAAATCAGCAATCATTGTATCTCTGGTATGTGTAAAGCTTCCAGCGCACGGTCTTCCCACTTCAGTTAAAAACAGAGCGCATACAACAGTTGCGGGTGTTGAGTAGACAAAAAAGATAACGCACAGACTGTTAACAACAGTTAATGGAACAGTCTGAAAGTTACAATTGGTATTGCAACTGTGAGAATTCATAGCTGAGTTGCTTGTTTCTGGGGCACACACGTTTCATTTCACAGCTTAATCGTTCAGGGCTTAATTTGTCTGCTCATGGGGGTACTTCTCTTTGCATCCCGCCACACACACACACACACACACACACACACACACACACACACACTCACACACCTATGTGTGATGGTCTATATGTAATGCCTACACGCATAATTGTTTTGTGTTGGACCGAAATCGATAGCCTTCCATCAAAAACAGTGGTATAGCTGTGTATCTCATAACAATTTTTAACCTTGTTAGAAGTTGCTCGACACCGTCCAAGCAATATATTTAAGAGAGAATGATTGCAGCGATAATTCATAGCCTTTAGAAGAAGAGAAAATTGATGATGATGATGATGATTAGTAATTCACGCCTTTGTCGGACAGCCTACTGCTTAATGAGACATCTGCTGAGCTTTCAAGCGCACGTTGTATATTTGGTAACTTACGCTCCAAATGTTGTTTCTTACCTGACAGTAAGAGAATAATAAAAAAATGTAAATAGTTACATATCTATAATCATTATACGAAGAAATTATTGTGTAAATAAAACAAACGTGTATTACAGGACGCTGAAGATGCTCCACAGACAGCAAACCTTTTATGACGCAAAAAAAACAGCCTTTCATTTAGATGCATAGACGGATCACATCTCCAAGAAGAAAGAATACATGAAAGAATGCGATAAATTGTTGGCAAATGAAATAGGTCCTCCTATTATGAATGCTTTGTTTTCATCAGGATCGCTCCATAAGTCAGACGAAATTCCTGGCAGGTTTTTTTTTTTTTTTTTTTTTTTTTTTCAGGGAGCTTACTAAGTGACGATTCGGTATTTCCAGCGCTGGCAGCAAGAAGTTTTTTTGTTTTCGTCCCTACAACGTTCTCTGTTGTAGAGGGCCTTTGGGACTAAATGCAGGCGTGTTAATAATGATGAGAGAACATTAAATTTTATATTGTTATTTCCACGAATTCAGATTGCGAAGTTGTATATCCGTTACTGAGTTCCTGTTTTTGATAACAACGGATATATTAACGAAAAAACTGATTCTTTGGGGAAAATTTGGTGGAGACGTTCGAAAAAAAGTTAATATTTCACTGATTTCTGTCGAATATTGGAGCCTTGGTTGCCGCCATATGAGGGTACGTTCAGAACCGTTGCGCAGACTGAATATACTCTCATCCGTTGGTCCTATTATTGTGCTCTCAGTACCATCACAGATCTTTAAATACGGTACACTCATTACTCAACGTTATTGTGACAGTATTCCTTCCCCAAGTGCGTCCATCCAGAGGTGCATTCGGCCCTTGCTTCATTTTTATGGAAAATGCGCCAAAGCATCATATTGCGCAGTTGGAGCTCTTGGAATGAGACTGGCCTGCCGATTCCTCCCACTCATATCCCATCGAGCACTTGGGGGATGCGCTGGGGAGACTTATTTCAGCACTTCCACATGCATGGGGGATAAAACTTCTAGAGGGGGAACAAGAGACGAATACAGCAAGCACATTCAAAACGATGTGCAAAAGTTAAGAGACTTGCCCAGGGCAGACTAGCACGGAGACCTGCATCAAACCAGTCTTCGGACAGAAGACCACAACAGAAAAGTAAGGTACAAATAAAACGATAGTGTAAGCCACGTATAGCGTGTATCTCTTAGCAAACGCGTATCTCTTAGCAAACGTGTGACACTCTAAAAGAATTTTAACATCACGCTTTCAACGATATTGGAAGGCAGTTCGGAGTATGAGTTTCAGACAAATGAGTTCAGTCGTGCACCGAGTAAGTGATTATAGGTAGATTAAACTTTATACATCAGCTTCAATGGAATTAATAGAAGTTGAAGTGCAAGACACATACATTTGTGCTAAGAATGGTCTAGGGCATGGTTGCAACTTATCACCGTTATCGTCTACTGTTGGTCTCTGACAAGAGTAAAGAAATATTATTGTTGTTCAGCTTGTACGTCGAAGAAGCAACGAAAAAACTGAAAGAAAATGACTTAACAGGAATAAAATTTCAGAGGAAACTGATATGAACACTAAACTTCGCAGAGACTTAGCCTTTCCGGATGGATGTATGTAAGACTTTCGGAAATTCTGTCGAAAGGAATCAAGAACATCCCCAGCACTGAATATGGCATAACGATAAACAGCAAAAACAAAAGTGGTGTGTAGAAATAGAAAAGAGAATAACGACTTTGCGTAACATCAAAACTGGGAACGGCAGAGATATGGCAGGACTGAAAGAAATCTTGCAAGTAAGTATAACGGTACTATGCGGGCAGGCGTGTCAATTAGCATCATATTAATTAAAATCGAGGATAAATAGACTTTATTTTGGAAGAATTAAAAAGGGGAAAGTAATACGAAACTTTAATAACTGCACAGTATTACTAAGAAGCAAATAATGAAAAGTAATAAAAAGCAAAGTAGCAAAAACCAAGCGGGACAGAAAGATATAGGGGCGTGTTTGTTTTTTAATACATATAAAAGAACATGTAACACATTATTGAGCTCTCTACCTTCAGTTATCGCGATCGGGCTAGTCGATGAAAAAGTGGCACGCGACTGCGAAATTCCTTAAGGAGACTATTTAAAGACTCTTCGAGCACGTTTAAAATACATTACGTGTGACGAAGTGATCACAGACGTTTATTGTCGGGTGAAGTGAAAATGATTCCGACAACATAATTCGAACTTTGTGTTAGCTGGGAAAAATACTCTTGGGAAACTATTATGGTTGTCGGACCCACGAAAGTTGTACGCAACGGAAAGCTATAGTTTTACGTAATTCTGCATTTTATGAAACTGTGAAGCGCGTGTGCGCGGAACATCAAGAGAATCTTATCCTTGGACGGTTGCGGGGGTAACTGATAGAAACAAAGCGCCAGCATAAAAATAGTTCCCTTATTAACTACCAGATATTAATTAACGGACCTAAAATACTAGAAACAGTGCATACACCGTTAAATTGAACCCTGCGTGTGAAGGACAATCACATCGAACATTTCGAGAGCGAAGAATAGACGTTTAAGCGCCGAATTGAGAGCCTGGGTCGTGTCGATATTTGGACATTATATGACACGCGTTATTCAGAACACGATATCGACCATTCTAATCCTGAAAAGAAGGATAGGATCATCACCTCCAATCCCGAATCATATTTCATATTTAGTTAACGAAAAGAAAAGTGTTAGTAATCAAACTACATTTCAATTGTATCCACGATTTTGGCTTCATTACGTAGTCTTGACTACATGATAAACAATATCTGTGGAAGTTGTATACAACATATTGTCATAATATTTAGCCATCCAATATTGTGGGACACCAAAAATGTAAATGCATGAAATTGTTCTTACAGCGGATATATAATGTGTGAGTGCGACGAACTACATTGAGAAACTGAACATCCATTACGTACTTGCATGTTTATCTGCGAAAATGGTCCTTGTCGGAACATCAGCATAGAGTTCAAATAGAAACGCTGGAACATTGCAACCATTCAGATTAATCGAACATCTAAATACGCATAATGCTGGTATCACCAGGATGTGTTCTTTCTCCTCACCCCCGTGGCAGAAATTGAATTAAGAGTCAGCCGGGAATAACATTTAAATCAACTGACGACCATTGAGCTAGCGTCACGAATTTTCAAACGTCCACTGCCATGTATGAAGGCGAGTGACACCACGAGTGCTAACGTCGATCGAAGGGTGTCGTCGTGATCATATTGAATGACATTGAGCGGTCACACACGATGACGCAGTTGTCAACCGCACTGGTGGAGGAATGTAACGCCCTACCACCAAAACTCCCTACCAGCTAGCTACCAGCAAGGGAGCACATTCTAGAACATGCACTGCCGTCCTTGATCAGACACGCTATTAACAACCAGGTCCCGCATTCCGTAACGTCCAGAGGACCGTCATAAATTGCGGTGCTTCAGTGTAATTACTGTCTTTCAATAATAGTATCATTTCTGTTCGTCTCGTTGAGTATTTCTTTCAGTTACCGTCTGTACTAAACTATACCAGTTCTTTCTGTGTGTGGCCCAAGTTACATCGAGCTATGTTACTTGGCAGTGACACATCACGCTAAATTTACTTTTGTCCTTACATTTTGCACATCAGTGTATTAAAGTGGTCCCCGATGGCCTCTGGCGTTATGTTTACAGTTACGAATAGACCATGTTTAGAAAAGATGGCTAGCTGCCTGGCTGGTCGTCGAAGATGGAGCACTCCTTGTCACCTTTACTGTCGGGCATGCGTTTAGTACAGGCATACTCTATAGTACCATGTTGTGGCCGGAAATCCGAATCAATGCAAAGTGAAAGATTTTGTTATTGATGTGAACCTGCTTCTAAAAATAATCGTCAGAAATTGTTATAAGAATTTTGAAAGTTTATGACAAACGTATTCTTTTCTGTGGTGTCAAATAACGGTGAGAAACACACACAGATTTAGAGGTAAGGGACCCCGATGCAATTAGTCAGCAAGACGTGCCCAATTTAAGACAGAATACTCCCCCGTAATGAGATAGCACACTCTCAGCTGCAATCTCAATGAATTCTCAGGTCCCTCGCTTTCATTATAAAGTCTATGGTAATGGAAACAGAGCTCCAATCTAAACCGGAGGAAGGAATAGGAGTGAATGATCCTTAGCTGACTCACTAATCTCTCTCCTTTCAGAACGATTTTCAGTCTGAGCATCATTTTTAGACCAGAGAAGATTCAGTGCCCGAATACCCTCAGTGGTATGAGTGTTTTACCCAAGTGTGTCAGCGGAACTCGGCTGTACCTTTATATTTACTTCATATAAGTGACAAATCGTAACGAATAAATAACTGAAAACAAATGCTCTAGAAAGAACTAGAGTAAGTGTAAACCTTTAAACTAAAATTGACTGAGAAGAGTAATGTTGTAAAAGATCTATGGGCGAAGCAGTATACTCATCAATATTACGTTTCAAAATTAAAGTACTAGGTATTCTTCATAACATTCATTTTGCGGAAAAAAATATTGTAAGTCCTTAGCTGATGCTATTGAAGGAAATTAGTCTTCCACTGCTACAGCCTTTCATTTATTTTATTGTTTGTTTATTAATTTTGTTATAGACAGTTTAGAGGCTTAAGCTTCATTATCAAGTCCTCATCGTCATCAGAGAGCCTCGATAACTGTGAAAACACCCCAAATTATGCAAATGTGGGTCAACCTTACATACGCTAATTGAAACCAGACCGTAAGTTGACAATGGCCTTGTCAAAGAGGGCGGAGGAACGGACAGAGATTCAAGCTACTCTCAATGATCAACGGCATGAGGATGAAGAAGACAATGGAAACCTCTGCATTCGGATCTGCGGGAGGGGACTGCCTAAGGGGAGGTGACCATGAGAAAAAGATTGAAAAACGAACAAAAGGATACTGTTCTACGAATCTCGACGTGAGATGGCACAAGTATGAACGTGCTAGAGAAGCTAGAAAATCTGAAAAGGGAAATGCTAAGGCTCAGTCTAAATATAGTGGACGTCAGTGAAGTCAAATAGAAAAAATACAAGAATTTCTGACAGATGGGTATAGGGTAATATCAGCAGCAGCAGAAAATGGTATAACGAGATTAGGATTCGTTGCGAATAGGAAGATGGGGCTGAGATTAAGTTACTATCAACAGTTCAGTGATAGCGTTTTTCTCACCAGAATGGACAGCAAATCAACACAGACAATAATAGTTCACACATACACGCCGACGTCGCAGGCAGCGTATGAAAAGAAACGATATGAGGGAACTGAAAGGTTTATTCATTACGTAAAGGGACATGAAAATTTAATACTCATGGAGGAAATGAAAATATTATATGAGAATATGTGCGTGGTAGTAGGAACGAAAGTGCAGAAAGACTAATTGATTTTTGAATAAATTTCAGTTCGTAATAGCGAGTACTTGGTTCAAGAATCACAAGAAGATGATGCGGGATACGGGAAGATTACAGTTCTATTAGATCATTGTCAAGCATGAGGTTGTAATGTGCACCCAGTAGCAGATATAGACTCAGATTACGATTTAGTAAAGATGAAAAGTTATTGTTGTTGTGGTCTTCAGTCCTGAGACTGATTTGATGCAGCTCTCCATGCTACCCTATCCTGTGCAAGTTTCTTCATCTCCCAGTACCCACTGCAACCTACATCCCTCTGAATCTGCTTAGTGTATTCATCTCTTGGTCTCCCGCTACGATTTTTACCCTCCACGCTGCCCTCCAATGCTAAATTTGTGATCCCTTGATGCCTCAGAACATGTCCTACCAACCAGTCCCTTCTTTTCGTCAAGTTGTGCCACAAACTCCTCTTCTCCCCAATTCTATTCAATACCTCCTCATTAGTTATGTGATCCACCCATCTAATCTTCAGCATCCTTCTGTAGCACCACATTTCGAAAGCATCTATTATCTTCCTGTCCAAATTATTTATCGTCCATGTTTCACTTCCATACATGGCTACACTCCACACAAATACTTTCAGAAACTACTTCCTGACACTTAAATCTATACTCAATGTAAACAAATTTCTCTTCTTCAGAAACGCTTTCCTTGCCATTGCCAGTCTACATTTTATATCTTCTCTACTTCGACCATCATCAGTTATTTTGCTCCCCAAATACCATTACTCCTTTACTACTTTAAGTGTCTCATTTCATAATCTAATTCCCTCAGCATCACCCGACTTAATTCGACTACATTCCATTATCCTCGTTTTGCTTTTGTTGATGATCATCTTATATCCTCCTTTCAAGACACTGTCCATTCCGTTCAACTGCTCTTCCAAGTCCTTTGCTGTCTCTGACAGAATTACAATGTCATCGGCGAACCTCAAAGTTTTTACTTCTTCTCCATGAATTTTAACACCTACTCCGAATTTTTCTTTTGTTTCCTTTACTGCTTGCTCAATATACAGATTGAATAACATTGGGGAGAGGCTACAACCCTGTCTCACTCCTTTCCCAACCACTGCTTTCCTTTCATGTCCCTCGACTCTTATAACTGCCATCTGCTTTCTGTACAAATTGTAATTAGCCTTTCGCTCCCTGTATTTTACCCCTGCCACTTTCAGAATTTGAGAGAGAGAGAGTATTCCAGTCAACATTGTCAAAAGCTTTCTCTAAGTCTACAAATCCTAGAAACGTCGATTTGCCTTTCCTCAATCTTTCTTCTAAGATAAGTCGTAGGGTCAGTATTGCCTCACGTGTTCCAATATTTATACGGAATCCAAACTGATATTCCCCGATGTCGGCTTCTACCAGTTTTTCCATTCGTCTCTAAAGAATTCGTGTTAGTATTTTGCAGCTGTGACTTATTAAACTGATAGTTCGGTAATTTTCACATCTGTCAACACCTGCCTTCTTTGGGATTGGAATTATTATATTCTTCTTGAAGTCTGAGGGTACTTCGCCTGCCTCATACATCTTGCTCACCAGATGGTAGAGTTGTCAGGACTGGCTCTCCCAAGGCCGTCAGTAGTTCCAATGGAATGTTGTCTACTCCTGGGGCCTTGTTTCGGTTCAGGTCTTCAGTGCTCTATCAAACTCTTCACGCAATATTGTATCTCCCATTTCATCTTCATCTACATTCTCTTCCATTTCTATAATATTGTCCTCAAGTACATCGCCCTTGTAGGCTAAATATTAAGACATAGTCACGGAGTAGCAGACCGCAAAGAAGTGAGATATGGAAGTACTAAGGAATGCATAGATACGCTTGAAGTTATCTAAGGCTATAGACACTGTGATAAGATACGATATGCAGAGCAATCGCAGAAGTTGTTAAGAAAAACGTAGTTACAAGGAAGAGTACTGCGAAGAAACCATGGATAACCGATGAAATACTTCATCTGATCGACGAACGAAGTAAGTTCAAAGATGTTCAGGGAAATTCAGGAATAAAGAAATACAAATCACTTAGGAATAAAATAAGTAGGAAGTGCAGAGAAGCTAAGGCTGCATGAAAAATGTGAAAAAATCGGAAATGACTGACTGTCGGAAGGACTGACTCAGCATATAGAAAAATCAAAACAGCCTTCAGTGAAGTTAAAAGCAATGATAGTAAATTAACAGCACAAAGGGAATTCCTCATTTAAGTGCAGAGGAGAGAGCAGATATGTGCAAAGAGTACACTGAAGGCCTCTATGAGGGGGAAGACTTTTCTGATGACATGATAGAAAGAAACCGGAGCAGATACGGAAGATTATTAGAATCAGAATTGAAAAGAGCTTTGGAAGAGTTTTCATCAAATGAGACAGAAAGGATAGAAAACATTACGTCAAAATTTCTAAAATCACTCGGGGAAGTGGAAACAAAAGGACTCATCACGTGGGTGTGTAGAATGATGAGGTTGGCGATATACCAGCAGACTTTCGGAAAAACATCATCAACACAGTTCTGAAGATAGAAGGAGCCTACAAGTGTGAGAATTCTCACAATCAGCGTAACGGCTCATGGATCCAAACTGCTAACAAGAATAATATTCAGAAGAATGGAAAAGGAAACTGAGATTGTGTTAAATGACGATCAGTTTGGTTTTAGGAAAGGTAGAGGCACCAAAGAGGCATTTCTGACGTTGCGGTTGATGATGGAAGCAAGACTACAGAACAATCAAGAGAGGTTTGAAGGATTTGTCGATCTGGACTGAGGAAAATAGGAGTAAGCTATAGGGGGAGACGGGCAATATACAATAAATACAAGAACCAACAGTGAATAATAAGAGTCGACGACCAAGAAAGAAGTGCTCGGATTAAAAAGGGTGTAATACAGGAATGTAATCTCTCGCCTCTACTGTTCAATCTGAACATCGAAGAAGCAATGACGAAAATGAAAGAAAGGTTCAAGAGTGGAATTAAAATTCATGGTGAAAGGATATCAGTGATAAGATTGGCTAATAACATTGCTATCCTGAGTGAGAGTGAAGAAGAATTATAGGATCTGTTGAATGCAATGGACGGTCTAATGAGTACAGCATATAGACTGAGAATAAATCGAAGAAAGGCGAGAAAGTATTGAGAAGTAGAAGAAATGAGAACAACGAGAAACTTAACATCAAAATTGAGGATTACGAAGGAGACGAAGTTAAGGAATTATGCTACTTAGGCAGCAAAACAACCGATGACATATGGAGCAAGGAGGACATCAAAAAGAGACTAGCACTGGTAAAAAGCACAGGACTGTATAGTTGTGAAATATGGACTGTGGGAGAACCAGAACAGATGAGAATCGAAAGACTTGAGACTTGATGCCACAGAAGAACGTCGAGAATTAGGCTGAGAATAAGGGCGCCTGATAAGATAAGGATTGAGGACGTTCTCCGCAGAATAAACGAGGAAAGAAATGTATGTAAAACGTTGACGAGAGAAAGGGACGGGACGATAGGACATGTGTTAAGACATCAGGGAATAACGTCCACGATACTAGACGAAGCTGTAGACGGTAAGGACGTAAGCTGCAGCTGTTACTCTGAGATGAAAAAGTTTGCACAGGAGAGAAATTCGTGGTGGACCGCGAAACGAGTCTGATGAGCTCCCTTCTCACCCCCCCCCCTCCCTCACCCCCACAAAAAACTTTATTGTGTGAACAGTTATCTATGGAAAACCTTTACAAGCTCTTTGTAGCTTGAACAACCTAGTTTCCTTAAATGTATTCACGGCGATAAATTTTACAGTTAGGATGATGCCTCTTGCAAACCTATTTTCTCTATAATTTTTTTTCAGTTTTCTGGCTGCAACATCCTAGTGTACAATGCATTAAATGAATAACTACAAGTTATTGTGATGATTAATACTCGATCTACGACAATCACTTACGTACTGTAAATACTATTAAACTCAATCGCGGTCACATAAGAGATTCTATAAACATACAGGACAAATATATGGAAAACCAAAAACAAAACACATTACAGTTACGGTGTAAGAAACCGGTTCGCATTCAAAGCAGCTTCCAGTCGTCTCAGAATGGATAAACACATATCTTGTATGGTGTTCATTCTTCCTGCAGAGCAGTGGAAAGTTCACAAACGATTATGAACGTGGAAAGCTATCACGCACCCCTCTCCTAACTAGACCACAAAGTCACAATAATATAATATTGAGAAATGATGACTGTGTGGCCAGGAGAGATGCGACAATTCATCTTCGTGCACCTGGACGATGTAAGTTGTGTGAACAGGACCACTGTGGGAACACAACGCACATTGTACACTGGGATGGGCATGATCAACCAAAATGCTCACATAATGCTTCCCAAGAGCGTGACCTAGCAAAATAACCATGTGACCTATGGAACACCACGCTTTGGAAGAATAAATAAACTCTTCATTATTATATCATTTATTTATGTTTGTTGTTTTGATCCATAATTTATGATCTGCCAAAATCATTGCCGGCCGGTGTGGCCGTGCGGTTCTAGGCGCTTCAGTCTGGAACCGCGTGACCGCTACGGTCGCAGTTTCGAATCCTGCCTCGGGCATGGATGTGTGTGATGTCCTTAGGTTAGTTAGGTTTAATTAGTTCTAAGTTCTAGGGGGCTGATGACCACAGATGTTAAGTCCCATAGTACTCAGAGCCATTTTTTTTGCCAAAATCATCACCGAAACCTCGCCACGTTTCACTCTTTGAACGTAAACTCGGCCAGAAGATTGAAACAGTGTGTAACAGACTCATCCGACCAAATGACTTTTTTCAATTGGTACATAGTCCAGGTTTTATTACTTCGGCATCACATTTTCCAAATTATGGGAATTGGGTCAGTGATGAGTGGTTTCCAAATTTCAGCTCTCCCTGAAAGTCATTGCTTATGGAATTCCCTCCGTGTTGTTTAGGTGGTAACAAGGTTCGCGAGTGCAACATTCAGTTCTGCAGTGGATTTTGAAGCTGCCGTCCTCTTAGGTTTCGTCACAATCCATCTTATGACCGTGTGTCATGATCGTTCGACACACACTTTCATCCGCGTTGTGACTCATCGGATAACTGTTTTTCCGCTTTCCCTGTATGCAGTATAAATCTTCGATACATGCTTCTTGAAACACTAAACACTTTGGCTACCTTGGTTACGGAAACACGCACCAAACGAGCACCAACAATTTGCCCACCTACGATTACACTTAGCTCCGACATAATGTACTCACAACTACACAGAACACAGTTCTGACCACGACTAACACTTGCAACGTATTGAAGATATTGTACGGGTACTGTTCGTGATCAGATACAACAGCACACCCTGTAGGTTTGGCAAGCAAAAAAATGATATGGCTCTGAGCACTATGGGACTAAACTGCTGAGGTCATTAGTCCCCTAGAACTTAGAACTACTTAAAACTAACTAACCTAAGGACATCACACACATCCACGCCCGAGGAAGGATTCGAACCTGCGACCGTAGCGGTCGCGCGGTTCCAGACTGTAGCGCCTAGAACCGCTCGGCCACCCCGGCCGGCATTTGGCTAGCATCTTTATTTATTTTCAAACATGTGTTCCTCACGGTGTTTGCTTATTTTACCTCGAGCCGTGTATACACTTTGTAGATTACTGAAGTGTATGGCAATGTTAAATATCATTGTTCCACGTGTAAGGTTTCTCTCCGTTGGCCTTGCATATGGAGCGCAGAAGGATTGTTTAAGTGACTATGTGTGCGCTGCACTGAGTCTAATCTTGTCCACGGGAACGACACTTAGGTGGTTGCAGTATAGAGCTATATTCTTCACTTAATACTGGTTCTTGAAACTTTGTAAGTAGCCTTTTCAGAAATAGTTGGCATTTATCATAAAGGGTGTGGCAGTCAATGTATTAAAGCATCACCGTGCAGCTTTCCCGTAGATAAAACATCCCTGTGACCATTCGCACTGTCCTTAGTGTACCTTCAATAGCACCAGTTAATACTGTCTGATGCAGATCCTACACAATCGTGAGGTCTCACTGATTTCATGTAAACAGCATCAAAGTAGAAATCTTAAATTTTGCCAGACACCCGCTCTACCTACGACCGAGCCTATATTATCATTCCAGTTTATATCCTATAAACTGTTAAACAGCGATATTTGCATGACGGATAATCTAGTCGTAGGATACCACATTTATGCTTTTTGTGAAGTTTTAGATTTTACATTTCTGAACATACAAATCGTCAGTCTTTTTATCACTTTGAAATCTTATCAAAATACGACAGCTTGTTTGAAACAGTGCTTCATTAAGAAAACTGCATCACGTTTGAAAATTCAAAGATTACTATTAATGTTATCTGCTGATTTATTAAAACACAGTACGAAGAGCAAGGGACCGGATACACTTACCTGAGGCTTGCAAGAAATCACATTTATTTCTATAAGTGACGTTGCATCGACGATGATATGCTACGTCCTCCCTACTGGGAGATCCTCAAACTAATCACAATTTTCGTTCGATCGCCCATAAAATCGTGCTTTGTGTCGTACTGAGTCAAAAGCTTTTCGGAGGTTTACAAAAACTGCATTTACCTGACTGTCATGATCCGTGTCTATCAGGATATCATGCTAGAAAAGTGTGATTCCACGTATTCGATATTTTGGAGATCAATGCTGGTTGACATGGAGGAGATTATTCTAAGGCACTCACCATAAATGGTGGAGCACTGATGAACAAGGTAGAAGCAGATACTGAAAGTGGGGAGAAACATTCAAAGACGGAGTACATGTCATCTTTGATAGTGTAACAGTAACATGCTTGATTATACTAAAACTAGACGGTACATAAATGAAAAGAGAACAAAACGTAAACACTTAGACTTAAAATCGAAGAAACTGCTTGTGTGACACTGTTTGAAAGGAAGAGGAGAAAGGCGAGGAGGAGAACATGAGGAAAGAAATGCATTCAATGTAGGAGAAGGTATACATATAGTGAAAGAAGCTAAGGCCTATATAAAGATTTAAATTAGACTACCAGTGTTAATAAAATAAATACAAGAATATCAGTGAATAGCTTGAAAAGGTATAAAGTTTGGAATGTGATGCAGAAATAGAGTTAAGTATATCATTGTCAACTCTAACAGAAAATACATAAGCTAAACAGTATGTCAATAAGTATGAAGAATTAGACTCACTGCAGGGAAAATATACGTAATCTGAGGTGTAGAAGTCATGGGATACCTCCTAGTATAGTCTCGGATGTCCTTTTGCCCGGCGTACTGCAGTAACTCAACGTGACATGAACTCAACAAGTCGTTGCAAGTCCACGCTGTATCTATGCCGATCCATATTTGCGAAAGTGTTCCCGGTGAAGTCTTTTGTGTACGAACAGACCTCTCAATCTTCGACGGGATTCATATCGGACGATCTGGGTGACCAAATGATTTGGTCAAATGGTCCAGATAGTTCTTCAAACCAATCGCGACAATTGTGTCCTGCTGACATGGCACATCGTTATTTGGAAACACGAAATCTATGAATGATTGAAAATGGTCTCCAGATAGCCGAACATGAACATTTCTAGTCAATGATCGGTTCAGTTGGATCAGAGTACTCAGTATATTCCGCGTAAACACAGGAAACATCATTATGGATCCACCAACAGTTTTAACACCGCCCTGTTGAGAGCTTCTGTTCGTCGATTCGTAGGATCTGCACTACACACGAACCCTACCATCAGCACTTACCAACTGAAATCGCGACTCATTTGATCAGGCCACGGTTTTCCAGTCGTCTGGGGTCCAACCGATATGGTCATGAGCCCAGGAGAGGCGCTGCAGGCGGCGACGTGCTGTTTACAAAGGCGCTCGCGTCGATCGTCAGCCGCTACAATCCATTAATGTCGTACAGGGTGTTTCAGAAATGACCGGTATATTTGAAACGGCAATAAAAACTAAACGAGCACCGATAGAAATACACCGTTTGTTGCAATATGCTTGGGACAACAGTACATTTTCAGGCGGACAAACTTTCGAAATTACAGTAGTTACAATTTTCAACAACAGATGGCGCTGCAAGTGATGTGAAAGATATAGAAGACAACGCAGTCTGTGGGTGCGCCATTCTGTACGTCGTCTTTCTGCTCTAAGCGTGTGCTGTTCACAACGTGCAAGTGTGCTGTAGACAACATGGTTCATTCCTTAGAACAGAGGATTTTTCTGGTGTTGGAATTCCACCGCCTAGAGCACAGTGTTGTTGCAACAAGACGAAGTTTTCAACGGAGGTTTAATGTCACCAAAGGACCTAAAAGTGATACAATAAAGGATCTGTTTGAAAAATTTCAACGGACGGGGAACGCGACGGATGAACGTGCTGGAAAGGTAGGGCGACCGCGTACGGCAACCACAGAGGGCAACGCGCAGCTAGTGCAGCAGGTGATCCAACAGCGGCCTCGGGTTTCCGTTCGCCGTGTTGCAGCTGCAGTCCAAATGACGCCAACGTCCACGTATCGTCTCACGCGCCATAGTTTACACCTCTATCCATACAAAATTCAAACGCGGCAACCCCTCAGCGCCGCTACCATTGCTGCACGAGAGACATTCGCTAACGATATAGTGCACAGGATTGATGACGGCGATATGCATGTGGGCAGCATTTGGTTTACTGACGAAGCTTATTTTTACCTGGACGGCTTCGTCAATAAACAGAACTGGCGCATATGGGGAACCGAAAAGCCCCATGTTGCAGTCCCATCGTCCCTGCATCCTCAAAAAGTACTGGTCTGGGCCGCCATTTCTTCCAAAGGAATCATTGGCCCATTTTTCAGATCCGAAACGATTACTGCATCACACTATCTGGACATTCTTCGTGAATTTGTGGCGGTACAAACTGCCTTAGACGACACTGCGAACACCTCGTGGTTTATGCAAGATGGTGCCCGGCCACATCGCACGGCCGACGTCTTTAATTTCCTGAATGAATATTTCGATGATCGTGTGATTGCTTTGGGCTATCCGAAACATACAGGAGGCGGCGTGGATTGGCCTCCCTATTCGCCAGACATGAACCCCTGTGACTTCTTTCTGTGGGGACACTTGAAAGACCAGGTGTACCGCCAGAATCCAGAAACAATTGAACAGCTGAAGCAGTACATCTCATCTGCATGTGAAGCCATTCCGCCAGACACGTTGTCAAAGGTTTCGGGTAATTTCATTCAGAGACTACGCCATATTATTGCAACGCATGGTGGATATGTGGAAAATATCGTACTATAGTTTCCCAGACCGCAGCGCCATCTGTTGTTGAAAATTGTAACTACTGTAATTTCGAAAGTTTGTCTGCCTGAAAATGTACTGTTGTCCCAAGCATATTGCAATAAACGGTGTATTTCTATCGCTGCTCGTTTAGTTTTTATTGCCGTTTCAAATATACCGGTCATTTTTGAAACATCCTGTATTTCGCGGCACTGTTCTAACTGATACGTTCGTCGTACATCCCATATTGATTTCTGCTGTTATTTCACGCAGTGTCTGTTAGCACTGACAATTCCACATAAACGCCGCTGTTGTCGGTCGTTAAGTGAAGGCCATTGGCCACCGCGTAGTCCGTAGTGAGAGGTATTGTCTCAAATTTTGTATTCTCGGCGCACTCTTGACACTGTTGATGTCGGAATATTTAATTCCCTAACGATTTCCGGGATGGAACGTCCCACGCATCTAGGTCCATCTACCATTCCGCGTTCAAAATTTGTTAATTCCCGTATTGCGAATATAATCACGTCAGAAACCTTTTCACATGAATCACCTGAGTATAAATGACAGCTCCGTAAGTGCACTGCCCTTTTATATCGCATGTATGCGATACTACCGCCATTTGTATAAGTGCATCTCACTATCCCATGACTTCTGTTATCTCAGTGTATAACAATACAATAAAGCATATTTAATTTGGATTGTCCGCCCCCGGCAGCTGAATGGTCAGAGTGACGGATTGCCAATCCTCTGGGCCTGGGTTCAATTCCCGGCTGGGTCGGGAAATTTTCTCCGCCCAGGGACTGAGTGTTGTGCTGTCATCATCATCATCATCATCCTATCATCGTCATCGACTGCAGGTCGCCGAAGTGGCGTCAAATTGAAAGAACGGCACCCGGCGAATGGCCTCCCTGACGGGGGCGGCCTAGTCATACGATTAAAGATTAAATAAATAAATAAATTTGGATTCATCTACTACAACAATGAAATAAACAGAGAAAAAATGGAGGAGTAGAATCCTATCTCTCTCTCTCTCTCTCTCTCTCTCTCTCTCTCTCTCTCTCTGTGGATGTTCTATTCGAATCTAGAACCCGTCCGTCACATGGTTTTCATCCGCAATTTCATGCTTTTCATTTATAATTGTGAAGTTAACTTACCCCAGATTCGAACAGAACATCCGCAATTTCATGCTTTTCATTTACAGTTGTGAAGTCAACTTACCCCATTGTGTTTGAGCTCAGATTAAGCTCAATGATGTTTGACGGTAGCTAAGTGAATCATTTCTGAAATCCTTCTTTTAGACGTGTGTAACTACCATTTTCTTCTGACTACTGGGCATAATTTTCAAGCTAGCGAGAGCAGTGTAGAGGGTGCAACAGTTGTTTCACGTGAAGCACAAGTAGTAAAAAAATGAGTGCCCCCCCACATCGCTCGTTGAAGACCTCGGATCACGTGAAGTATTCATTTCCGACCAATGACTGTTTATTTCCATTTCAGGGTAGTCTTTCACTTGCCTCATTATGATCACGGAGCGAGATGGCGAAGTGATTAGCGTACTGGACTCGCCTTCGGGAGGACGGTGGTTCAAATTGGCGTCCAGCGAACCTGATTTAGGTTTCGCGTGATTTCCCTAAGTGTCTCCACGAATGTGCCCAGAGGGTTTCGTTGAAATGGTGCAACCGATTTCCTTCTCCATCCTTGACGCAGCCCGTGCTTTTGCTCGGTCTCTATGACCTCGATGTCGACAAGACGTTGAACCCTAATCTTCCTTCACTTGTTAATTTAGAGCCTAATTGTTTGGGGCACACTATAGTTGTTATTGGGGTAGTCGAATACAGACGAGGAGAACAGGGTAAATGCCATAATCAAATTTCCCAGAAACTTCGCCCAATGGAGAAGGGGTCAAAATAAGCGAACACGTTACTCGGCTTATCTGTAGGTACCCTGCCGTTAATGAGAAAACGACAGTCAAAGTTTCAGATGTAGTTTCAAGGTAATTTATGTGCCTGTGATATCCTGAGACGAAATGATGACACAGTGGTTAGCATGGCAGCTTCTTAATTTTTCACCCTGTATTCGAAAGCCGATTATTACTTTTGTTTTTGTTTCTGATTTATCTACCCATGTCTGTAGAAGGTTACTACACGAATTTCTTCCCGCGTATTTTGATATAACATTGTCCTTACTCGTCTGTTAATTGTGTGTCAGATGAATTAATTTTTTTAAAAAATGAGAATATTATGTGAAATTATTTTCAGTGATATTTCTATGTGTATTTTAATTCAAAATTAATTGTTAGCGCCCGTTTTCGTAAAAGTGATCCATTACGCACGCTACGCCGCGAAATTATTGCCAGCTTGCGAAATCTTAAGCAGTGTTAATGATGTTTCTTTCCCCAGTGAGGTTACACGAAGAAAAGTCACTGTGGTAGACACGCATCCGCGTGATGTTTGTGGTGTTCAGAAATCTGCGTTTCTAATGTTTCTGAGGAAAGTATCGTCCAAGGGAATATGCCAAATCTTCCTGAAGAACAAACATATCAATAAAATATAAGAATTAATATAAGAACTGTTATGAGAATGAAATATCAGAATACGAGAATTTAAAATGACCATAACCCCTCAACATACCACACACGCACCTATATTACAAAATAAATGTGTAACACTTATTGTGAAATCAAGGTGTAATTTTATAAATAATATAAGGCCTTTGTATCCAATAGTAATAATTGAGTTTCGAACACGAGGCGCAAAATTAAGGTGCCACGACGCTTACCACTGAGCAACACTTTCTTGTTTTTTCTTGTTTTTTGTTCTATTACAAAGGAAACTACAAAAAAGGGGACCTATCTGCCACCGACAGTTCCACCCTTAAAGAATTTCTGCACCACTTCAAGTGTTGGCCACTAACTACAAGTATCGCAACAGTTGTACGTAAACTTTTCCCCCCCTTGGACCTGCGGTGTGAAGTCCATGAAAGCCGCCCCTAGCCGTGGAGAAATCTATGCAGGTTTTCTCGAAATAAAGTGGCATACCGCTGGGGATCATTATGTCAGAAACAGTGCAGCAGGTCAATTGACCATTGCAGGGGCATTCCAACTACCGACAGGTCGTAGAAAGCACTCCAAAGGAAGTTGGAAAAGTATGGCCCGCATTTCGGATTACGGACAATGGTGCAATGTCGCTCGTTCCATTCGCGTCAGTACAAAAATCGAGAGTAGTGTTCTCGCCAGTGGCAGAAGTATATCAATCTGCAAGGCCGTGAAGCCAATTAACAGAGTGAGTCTTCGCCTGTGGGCAGTGCACGTCATCCGGGAACAACATCGTGTGTGTTACCCGGTTAGAAGTGGCTCGTGTGAGCAAGGCCAGAAATCTGTGGGCCGAGCGTCAAACATCTAGTGATGGGCCACAAACGAGGCGCTGATGGTTCGTGTCCGGCACTCCGCACGCGACGCAAAGCGGGGAGTTGACGATGTAAACTTAATTGAGACGAGAACTATTTGGTTGTTTACCATTGACGGTGACATACCACGCGGAGCGTGCTGTACTGTCGGAAAAAAAAAAGGGGGTGCTTGCCACCCGCCATACATTGCGCCATCTGTAGTGCGTGTACCTCTATCAATTATCAATCTGGGGCACGGGCCAGTTGCATCCTAGCGTAGAACCGCCTTCGTCGACAGGCGCACAGGCGGCAGTGAGCCAGAAAGGTAGCCGTGCTCCATGAAGAGATGGTTCAAATGGTTCAAATGGCTCTGAGCACTATGGGACTTAACATCTGTGGTCATCAGTCCCCTAGAACTTAGAACTACTTAAACCTAACTAACCTAAGGACATCACACACATCCATGCCCGAGGTAGGATTCGAACCTGCGACCGTAGCAGTCGCGCAGTTCCGGACTGCGCGCCTAGAACCGCTAGACCACCGCGGCCGGCCCATGAAGAGAGAATCCGATGTAACAGAAGGGCGCTGCGATTTCCATCAAGTCACCATTTCGTCAGAAGATACCACGCAACAAAAGGCAACTTGAAAACTTTGACAGTCGTTGTTCCAGAAATGGTGGCGTATCTACGGATAATCTGAAACACGTGTTCGCTTATTGTGGCCAATCTTCCACGGAGTGAAGTTGCTGGGAAATGGGGTGATGACACCTGCTGTGCTCCCTGGCGAGTTGCCGAGTGGAGCAGTGGGCGAGCGCGCGTGCAGCCCGCCGCTGGGTGACATGCTCGCCACATTGAGCCAGGGTCTATTTGCGGCCGGGCCCGGGCGACTACGCGTATCGTGCTGCACGGAGGGGCGCCAGCACGTGGCCGCCGTCGCCCATTCACCAGCACGGCGCGTGGGCGGCGCCTGCCGTCACGCGCCCCAGCGGGCCGCTCGAGTCGCTCATTCCGCCAGCCGGTTGCAAAAAACACTCACTCACACACACACACACACACACACACACACACACACACACACAAAACAAAAAGCCCGTGGCAGGCCCTCGCCGATACTGGTGCGGTTCTGTGCTGATACACGGTGGAACGTTACACCCAAACGGTCACCGAGTTTCCTAATCTTTCTCACGTTTGTAGTACACTCAGCAACATTAAAAATAGCGTACCCAGAGGGAAGAAATGTACGAAAACTAAACTTTAGAAATAAGTATAGTGAGATCCGATATGAAAATGATGCAAGTTTGGCGCCAATGCGCATGCCCACAGACCCTGCAGTGGCGCCCTACGAGGTGGGTTCAGTAAATAATGCAACGCTTTTTTTCTGAGAGCAGGTCGATTTTATTCAGGATTCTAATACACCTTATTATTCATCACCATTGTATACAACATAATTTTCGTTCAATGCAACGGCATTACGCCATCTCACTGAGAGGGCCTGTATGCCCGCATGGCACCACTCCACTGGTCGACGTCGGAGCCAACGCCTCGCTGCATCAGTAACCTCACCATCATCCACGTGCTGTTTCCCGCAGAGTGCATCCTTCATTCGGCCCAACAGATGGAAGTCGGAAGTTGCGAGATCACAGCTGTAGGGTGGATGAGGAAGAACAGTCCAGTGAAGTTTTGTGATCTCGGGTGCGCAGACGTGTGTGAAGCCTTGCGTTGCCATGGAGAACAGTTCGTTTGCATTTTGGGGCGACGAAACATAAGTAATATCCGGCGTTCCCCAAGGAAGTGTTATAGACCCTCTATTGTTCCTGATCTATATTAACGACTTAGGAGACAATCTGAGTAGCCTTCTTAGATTGTTTGCAGATGATCCTGTCGTTTGCGGTCTTTTAAAGTCATCAGATGACCAAAACGACTTGCAAAATGGTTTAGATAAGATATCTGTATGGTGCGAAAAGTGACAATTGACCCTGAATAAAGAAAAATGTGAAGTTATTCACATGCGTACTAAAACAAAAATACCAGCTAAATTTCGATTACGCGGTAAATCACACAAATCTGAAGGCTGTAAATTTCACTAAGCACTAAGTCCTTAGGTATATAAGCTGCGTAGAGAAAAAACCAAACACTGCGATTCATTGACAGAACACTTAGAAGGTGCAACAGGTCTACTAAAGAGACTGCTTACACCACGCTTGTCTGTCCTATTCTGGAGTACTGCAGAGCGGTATGGGATCTGCATAAGGTGAGACTAACGAACGGCATCGAAAAAGTTCAAAGAAGGGCAGCTCGTTTTATACTGTGCTGAAATAAAGCAGATAGTACTACAGACTGATGCGTGAATTGGACTGTCAATCATTAAAGCAAAGGCCTTTTTCGTTGCGACGGGATCTTCTCACGAAATTTCAATCACCTGTTTTCTCCTCCGATTGCGAAAACATTCTGCTGGCACCCACCTACATAGGGAGAAACGATCATCATGATAAAATAAATCAGGACTCGCATAGAAAAATTTAAGTGCTCGTTTTTCCCGCCCGCCGTTTGACAGAGAGGTCACACAGTGATAGACGGTAAATCATTGAGTAAAACAGAAGTGACATCTGGCGTTCCGCTACGTAGTGCCATAGGCCCTCAGCTGTTCATGATTTACATAAATGATTTAGGTCATAATCTGAGCAGCCCCCTTAGATTGTTTGCAGATGACGCTGTAATTTACCGTTTAGTAAAATCATCAGATGATCAATTCCAATTAAAAAATGATCTACAGAGAATTTTTGTGTGGTGCGAAAAGTGGCAATTGGCACTAAACAAAGAAAAGTGCGAGGTCATCCACATGGATGCTGAAACAAAACCGATAAATTTTGGGTATACGATAAATCGCACAATCTAAGGGCTGTCAATTCGATTAAATACCTAGGAATTACAGTTACGAGCAACTTCAATTGGAGAGACCACATAGATAATATTGTGGGGAAGGTGAAACAAAGACTGCGCTTTGTTGGCAGAACACTTAGAAGATGCGACAAACCGACTAAAGAGACACCTGTCCCTCCTCTGCTGGAATATTGCTGCGAGGTGTGGGATCCTTACCAGGTAGGATTGACGGAGGACATCGAAAAACAAAGAAGGGCAGCTCGTTTCGTGTTATCTCACAGTAGGGGTGGGAGTGTCACTGATATAGTACGCGAGTTGAGGTGGCAGTCACTGAAACAAAGGAGGTTTTCTTTGCAGCGAGATCTATTTCCCAAATTTCAATCACCAACTTTCTCTTCTGAATGCGAAAATATCTTGTTGACACCCACCTACGTAGGGAGAAATGATCATAATAATAAAATAAGAGAAATCAGAGCTCGAACGGAAAGATTTCTCCTTTCTCCCAGGTGCCATTCGAGAGTGGAATGGTAGAGAAGTAGTAGGAAAATGATTCACTGAACCCTCCGCCAGGCACTTTATTGTGATTAGCAGAGCAATCACGTAGATTTAGACGTAGATGTAGATGTAGTGACGTTAGCGTAATCTGATAAGGCGGCATTCTAAAATTCTGCCCTTAAGACGTTCGAGTCTCTTTTTTTCCTAATCTTCCACCAAATCCTTGTATCGCTACAAACAACCATGTTGTTTTTGGAAAGGAGCAAATATAACTAAACTGAAATCAGGACAGGCGTGAAGTAAGGTGACAGTCTATCACCGCTACTATTTTACTGTGGTCATAATATTTGTCGTCCTGGGAAAAGTATTCGACAATATGAAATGGTGTAAGACGTTCAAAATCTCGAGGAAAATAGGAGTATGCTACAGCGAAAGACGAGTAATATACAACATGTACAAGAACAAAGAGAGAATAATAAGATTGGAAGAAAAAGAACACAGTGCACGGATTAGAAAGGGTGTAAGACGACAGAGATGTAGTCTTTCGTTCCTGCTGTTCCATCTATACGTCGTAGAAGCAATGACGGAAATAAAAGGAAGGTTCAAGAGTGGAATTAAAATTCAGGGTGAAAGGATCTCAAGATTCGCTGAAGGCATTGCTAATCCCAGTGAAAGTGAAGAAAAATTACGGCATATTTGAATGGAATGAAAAGTCTAATGAGGGCATAATACATATTGACAACAAATCGAAGAAAGACGAAAGTAATGAGAAGTAGTAGAAATCAGAACAATAAGACACTTAACATCATAATTGGTGATCACGAAGCAGATGAAGTTAATGAATTCTCCTACCTAGGTAGCAAAATAATCCGTGACAGACGGAGCAGGGAGGATATATAAAGCAGACTATTACTGGCAAAAAGGGGATTCCTGACAAAGAGAAGTCATGTAGTATCAAACAGGAGCTTTAATTTGAGGGAAAAATTTCTGAGAATGGACATTTGGTGCACAGCATTCTATCGTAGTGAAACATGGACTGTAGGAGAACCAGAACAGAAGAGAATCGAAGCATTTGAGATGTGGTACTACTGAAGAATGTTGAAAATTAGGTGGACTGATTAGGTACCGAATGATGTGGTTGTCCGCAGGCTCGTCAAGGAAAGGAATACAATTAACAAGAACAGCAGACAGGACGATATGACACCTGTTAAGAAATCAGGGAATAATTTCCATAATTTTAGTGGGAGCTGTAGAGCAAAACCCTTAAGTGGAAGACAAAGACTGGAAAACATCAGGCTGATAACTGAGGACGTAGGTTGCAAGTGTTACTCTGGGATGAAGAGGTTGTCACAGGAGAGGAATTCGTGGCGGGCCGCATCAAACCAAACTAATAACTCAACAAAATTAGTGGTAATATGGAAATATTTTCGACTCCGTGCTGTTTCTTTTTACAATGTCAGTTCTTCCGAGACTGCCGTTAAGTGATACCCATTCTGTGGTCACACAGCTAGTGAAAAACAAACTCTGTTGTGCAACAGATCTTGGAGGTGTAATCTGCACTGTCTGACTTCAGACGCTCGGTGTCAGGGACTCTGCCGGCCGCTGTGGCCGAGCGATTCTAGGCGCTTCAGTCCAGAACCGTGGGACTACTACGGTTGCAGGTTCGAATCCTGCCTCGGGCATGGATGTGTGTGATATCCTTAGGTTTGTTAGGTTTAAGTAGTTCTAAGTCCTAGGAGACTGATGACCTGAGATTTTAAGTCCCATAGTGCTCAGAGCCATTTGAACCATTTTTTTTTTTCAGAGAAAGAAGGCTACACCTACCCCCTTGATGGTGTAGCGGGGGGGGGGGGGGGGGGGGGGCAATCCCCCCCCCCCCCTGTTGCTCCCGCACTACCTACCTTGGGAGCACTGCCCCTCCCCCCCCCCCCCACCCACCCACCCCCCCACCCCCCACAACCATCGGGGACACCAGTCCCCAGTTCCCAGCTGGAGAATCGTAAATCTTCTTTGGCTCCTCTCGCCAGGAAGGGATCCCTTGGGTCACTCCCTTCCCAGGTTTCCGCTACTGGGAAAGATGACGCCCACCAGTGGCTGAAGTACCCAAAAGCATCTGGTCGTAGGGCCTTACGATCCTACTCACTCCTGGAGACTGAATGAGTGAAGCCCTCCCAGCGAGAGAAACCCAAGAAGCAGCGGTAAAAGTCCAAAAAGAAGACTCTTAAGACCAAGGAAATTGCGGTGGCCACACACCACCGCTACCTAAAAGCTCTGTGTCTGGGGATGAGGTGGAGATTCTGGCGTCCGCTGAGGACCAAGATATCGCGAGACCTTCAGACACAATGGATATAGACTGCTCAGGCAAGAAATCAGTGGCAACAGGTGACGCTGAGGCGTAAACTGACTCATTGAATGTTTCATGCCCTCCCAGTCTCACGATGCCATCCTCCAGTCTAATTTCGGCGGTTTTTTCCACCGGTTGACTGAGCTACGGCAACTGTTAAGCTTCACACCTGCTTTCTGGATTGCCCTCCAGGAAACCTGGTTTCCAGCTATGTGGACCCCTGCCCTCCACGGCTATAAGGGATATTACAGGAACGACTATAATCGAGTGTCAGGTCGAGTTTGCGTTTATGTCCTAAATTCAGTCTGTAATGCAACTGTGCCCCTTCAAACACCTCTTGAAGCTGTGCCTGTCAGAATAAGGACGACACAGGAAATAACTTTCTGCAATGTATATCTTCCTCCAGATGGTGCAGTACCCCGTAATCTATTAGCTGCACTGATTGATGAGCTTCCTAAACCTTTCCTCCTTTCGGGAAATTTTAACGCCTATAACCCCTTGTGGGGTGGCACAGTTCTTACTGGCTGAGGCATAGGTGTCGAAACTTTACTGTCTCAGTTCGACCTCTGCCTCTTAAATACTGGGGGCGCCACACATTTCAGTGTGGCTCATGATAGTTACTCGGCCATTGATTTATCCATCTGCAGCCCAGGACTTCTCCCATCTATCCCCTGGAGAGCACATGACGGCCCGTGTGGTAGTGACCACTTCCCCATCTTCCTGTCACCGCCCCAGCGTCAGGCCCATGGACGCGTGCCCAGATGACTTTAAACAAGGCAGACTGGGAAACTTTCACCCCTGCGGTCACCATTGACTCTCCTCCACATGGCAACTTCGATGTGATGGTTGAGCAGGTGACAACAACAATCGTTAATGTGGCGGGAAACGCGATCCGTCGCTCTTTAGGGTGCCCTCGGCGAAAGGCGGTCCCTTGGTGTTCGCCGGAAGTCGCTGAGGCAATTAAGGAGCGTCCGCGAGCTCTACAGCGGCACCCTTCCCTAGAGCACCTCATAGCCTTTAAGCGGCTCCATGCCCGAGTTCTCCAGCTTATCAAAGACGGAAGCAGGAGTTTTGGGAGAGATACATCTCGACCACTGGAGGCCTTTATCACCTTCCCAAGAATGGAAGAAGATCAGACGTCAGGTGTCCCTGGCATTAACATCAATTGCGTGCTGTCTTCCGACGCAAACGCAATTGCTGAGCACTATGCTTCAGCCTCTGCGTCGGAGAACTAACCCCCAGCCTTCAGCACCATGAAATGACGGATGGAAAGGAAAGTCCTCTCGATCGCTACACGCCACAGTGAACCCTATAACACACCATTTACAGCGTGGGAGCTCCAGTGCCCTTGCACATTTCCCTGACATAGCTCCTGGGCCAGATCGGATGCAGGGTCAGATGATTAAACATCTCATCCGACTACAAGCGACATCTCCTCGTCATATTCAACCGGATCTGGTGCGATGGCGTCTTTCCATCACAATGGCGGGAGGGCACCATCATTCCGGTGCTTAAACCAGGTAAAAAAACCGCTTGATGTGGATAGCTATCAGCCCATCAGCCTCACCAACGTTCTTTGTAAGATTCTGGAACACATGGTGTGTCAGCGGTTGGGTTGGGTCCTGGAGTCACGTGGCCTACTGGCTCCATGTCAGGGCGGCTTCCACCAGAGTCGCTCTTCCACTGAAAATCTTGTGTTCCTCGAGTCTGCCATCCGAACAGCCTTTTCCCGACGCCAACGCCTAGACGCCTGGATGCCGTCTGTTTTGATGTACGAAAAGCGTATGACACGATCTGGCGACATCATATCCTTGCCACATTATACGAGTGGGGTCTCTGAGGCTCAATCCCGATTTTTATCCAAAATTTCGTGTCGCTTCGTATTTTAAGTGTCCAAAATGGTGCCTCTCATAGTTCACCCCATATCGAGGAGAATGGGGTCTCACAGGGCTCCACATTGAGCGAAGATGATGGACGGAGATCTCTGAGACAGAATAATTAATTTTTTTATGGGAATCACCCTTTAACTTTTAGCCGTTAGATACTCTGCTCTTTCGTAATAACCAAGTACAGTTCTACAAGCTCTTGTTTGAAATCGTCAAATTCTGTAGATTCCTGTTCTCGTTAATATCCCTTTCTTGGAGAATCTAAACACGATCACGTCTGGAGATTCTGCCGATGTTACTATGCTGCTAATACGGTCTACAATCGACTTGGAAGTACCACAAGCTTTTGCTGTCAGTCTATCTCCATAGATACTCTGCAAATCACATTTAAGTGCCTGGCACAGGGGTCATCGAACGACCTTCACAATTCTCTGTTATTCCAATCTCGTATAGCACTCGGAAAGAACGTACACCTATATCTTTCCGTACGAGTTCTGATTTCCCCTCATTTTATCATGGTGTCCGTCTCTTCCTGTTTAGTCGGTGTCAACAAAATATTTTCGCATTCGAAGGAGAAAGTTGGTGACTGGAATTTCGTGAGAAGATTGCTCCGCAACGAAAAACGCCTTTGTTTTAATGATGTCCATCCCAAATCCTGTATCATTTCAGTGACACTACCTCCCCTATTTCGCGATAATACAAAACGTGCTGCCCTACTTTGAACTTTCTCGATGTACTGCGTCAATCCTATCTGAAAGGATCCCACATGGCGCAGCAGTATTTTAAAAGGGGCGGACAAGTGTAGTGTAGGTAGTCTCCTTATTTAATTTCGGGATAATTTATATTATTCCTGGTTTCTTCACTGTTGGCTGGATCAACAAAAGAAAGAAAAGAAGCTTGAGTAGATGGGGTACCACTATTTTAGGTTATTTTCGAATGTATTTTCGTCCTATACGAACACCAACAAGAGTAGCACGACACGTAAGCCATTTTTCCTGCATTTACTCACTACCTAACATACTTCAGTGCACCGTTCCATGAGAAACTGGAACCACACGGGAACAGTGAACAACCTGTGAACTGCGCTGTTGATAGTACATATGAGGCAACAAAGCTGAGGTGGGCGAATCAGAGCGAACAGTGCCTGCGGACTGCAGACAGTGAGTGTGATCTTGAGAGGTCTACTTTCGCGACGACCACTCCAGGTGTATCACTATGACATCATAACAAACGAGCAGAGGAAGCTGTGGAAACGCGAATTGATCAACGACGATAAAGGCGAAGAGTCCTGATACACGAGCTTCCCCATAGCGTATAAAATGTTCCAGCAAATGATATGCATGCAGCCGGATGACATCTTTGAAAACCACTGATATTTCGACGCGTGAACACCCTGCCGGCTGGAGTGGCCGAGCGGTTCTAGGCGCTACAGTCTGGAACCGTTCGACCGCTACGGTCGCAGGTTCGAATCCTGCTTCGGGCATGGATGTGTGTGATGTCCTTAGGTTAGTTAGGTTCAAGTAGTTCTAAGTTCTAGGGGACTGATGACCTCAGCAGTTAAGTCCCATAGTGCTCAGAGCCATTTGAACCATTTTTGAACACCCTATCATTTTGAAACCGTAAATTCAGGGAGGTTGTGATGCGCAAGTAAATATAAACTCTCGGCAGGTATGGCTACACCGACCAAGAAACATAATACAGCGTTTGCAGGAAGACCACACACACACACACACACACACACGCACACAGAGTTAACAAGTAGTGGCAGAGACACCACACAACCGAAGAGGACCAACATCAGAAGATATCGATAGTGAGTACTAGTTACCAATGGGCAAGTAATACAAGAGGCAATCAAAAAGTTTACGCAAGGTTGTTGTTGCAGCTTACATGAAGGGCATGGCGACTCCGATACGGGTGTATAAGCACCGACATGTGGCCAAGGAATTAGTGAGGCATTCATGTCTTTGCGACATGCATGCGTTAAATGCGAAAACGTGAACTATGGCAAATTTATTGCCAAATATGTCCGAACAGGACCAAAGTGCTGTTATTCTTTCCTTGGGTGCCAAAGTAAAACAACTGTAGACATCCATCGGATAATGAAGAGTGAGCATGCGGCAGCATGTCTGTCTAAAATCACAATTGTGGGATGGTGCCTACAGTTCCGTGCATAGCGCACGTTCCCATATCGCAAATGTCGTGAGGCTAGAAGTTGCGCCAGCTCAAGCGGGAGACACTCGAACACCCGCCCTCTAGTCCTGATCTTTTCCTCACTCAATTATCATGACTTCGATCCATTAAAAAAAAAGCATCTCAAGGGTCGGCGATCCCAGTCGGACGAGGATGCACAGCAACTTGTTACGGACTTCTTCACGAATCAGGACACGGAATATTACCAAACGAGTATCTTGTACCTGGTGCGTCGGTGGGGTTATTGCCTCAATCCTCACAGTGATTTTGCCTGAAAGACATACCCATTCTCGACTGTACCGAAACTTTTTGATTACTCCTCTTAAGCAAGCCGGGGTGGCCGAGCGGTTCTAGGCGCTACAGTCTGGAGCCGCGCGACCGCTACGGTCGCAGGTTCAAATCCTGCCTCGGGCATGGATGTGTGAGATGTCCTTAGGTTAGTTAGGTTTAAGTAGTTCTAAGTTGCAGGGGACTGATGACCTCAGAATTTAAGTCCCATAGTGCTCAGGGCCATTTGAACAACTTTTGAACTCCTCTTAATAACATTGTTCGACCAGGGAGAGGGCTGGATTCAAAGCAGATTTTTAGCAAAAGCCTCTTTATTTATAAGGTTACGTGCTAATCTGCATTGTCTTTCCCCATACGCGATACTATGGATCTTGATCGGCACAGCTCTGTCTACGGAGGGTTTAAATTTCCTTGCACAGCGCCCTGGCGCTGCATTTGTGCCTTGAAAATGGCGGGGTGTTAGAGCTGCGGTTATTGAACGCGTCACGCGGCTGTATTTCCGTAAGTTGTTTGAAGAAGGGGAAGGCTCGAGCACCACCGGGCAAGGTGATGCCGAATGTGATTTTCGGCTGTCGTAGTGCGGTGCTAACTGATTATGCTCGTAAGTGGGAAATATTTCTCAAGAGAATACCATTGAAATTTAGTGACGAGATTCCAGGAGGCTGTGAAGACGAAGCGACGCGGGAAACTATCCAAAGTAGTGTTTTTCCACCACGACAACGATCCAGTTCATTCTTCACAAGACTCAGGTAAGCTGTTTCTTTCAGCCTATCAAATTTTACCTGCGTCTTCGTATTCTTCTGGCAAGGCACGCAGGGAACTCTTCCTCTGTCCTTCGATGAAAAAACTATTGCGTCACAGACATTTTCAGAATAACGTCGAAGTGAGTTTAAGAGTAATGTTTCCTGAACGGCCAAGATATGAACTTTTACGACCAGTCTCTACGAAGTCGTCAATGCCTCGGAAAATTTGCGGCATTAAAGCGCAAATATCACAAGGACTAAGCCCTTCACCAAGTCGCATGATCTTAGCTTCATTTTCTTCTTCGATGTGTTGTCTCAATATCTCTATGACTGTCCCTTGTACAATGTCCAACACAAAGAACAATAAGTGCAGAAATAATGATGAAAGTACAAAATTGTTAAGGCTTTCGTGGCCACTTGTTGACAAACTGCCTATTGGCTTCTGTCTCGGGTTCTTCGGCCGACGTTCATCTAATGATTTTTCTGACGTTTCGCCAGCACGAGTGGCTGGCATTGTCAAAGCTTCACCCTCCATTGCCGGTGGTGAACTGGAGCCGAGCTCGCGGGCGCAGACTATATGTACCTGGCGCGCCAACGTCCGAGGGCTTCTCCGCTGTCATTTCCGGTGCGGTTCTCCTCTTGCTACCTGCGACGGTCGTTCGCTGCAGTACGGGAAGCCAGGATCCGTTTACCTTAAGGCTTTCCTCTTTCTTGTTCAAACTGTTCGCGTGTTTTTCTATTTCTACAGCTTCTCTGAACAAGCCCGTGTGATAATGCTTCTCTACAGCCAGAACTTCCGTGTCGGCGAATTTTATTACGTGGTCGGTGTCATTCAGAAAAATCATTAGATGAACGTCGGCCGAAGAACCCGAGACAGAAGCCAATAGGCAGTTTGTCAGTGATGAAAGTGTTTGAAAATAGCGAAAATTCATATGCAGCTGACAAATTATACAAAAAGAATACCTGTTGTAATGAAGACTGCCTCATACGCGGGGCTAAGAAACTGTAGAACTCACAATATAGCAGTGGTAATCAATATAAAGGCACTGATATGACTAGGAAAATTAATATTCTCAATTGGAATAGTTGAGCACGGTGAATATGCAAATAGTATGAGATCCAGTATACCGACAAATGAAATCAAATGGTATCGCTTTTGATGTGAGTAGTACAATATATATCAAGCCATCAACGATTCAGATGGCACTGGATCGAACTCAGTATAAAGGCAGTCTGCTCTGAGCGAAGTTAGTGTGTGCGTACGTGCCTTTACTGCAGATAGGAAACAGACTCGCTGAATAACAGTGTGTGCTGTGTACATAAACCACGATTGTGACAATGCCGCACGGAGAATAATTATCATGTGATGAAAAAGCAAAAACGGCTGCTTACCTGGAAATGGGACTTTCTTATCGTCAAATCGCCTAGAAGTTGAATCTTCCAAGTACAGTGATTCATATTTTCGTTACATTGGGCGCACAGAACGGAGAATACCACAAAAGTAGAAAATTACCTGAGGCATCTGAATGTTTTATTTTGAGCAAAGCAAGGGCCAAAAACTGTTATTCTTCTCAACTTGCTGAGTTATAGTTGCCAGTGATTTCCACAAGTGTATGATAAAAATTTTGTCACGTGGCAAACATCTTGCATTCAAGAAACGACCACAGAAACTTGCCCTTACACCTAAATATAAACAGGCTAGACTGGAGTTTGCTGCAAACATATTTCGTAGGTTTCAGAATGGGATAAAGTGATTTTCAGTAATGAGAACAAGTATGACTTAAATTGGCCGGATGGATTTCAATATTATTGACATGATCTGAGAATAAAGCAGGAGGTAAGAATCAGCAGAAATTTTGCTGGTGGAAGTTTTATGATTTAGGCAGTCTTCTGCACTAAAGGTATACCACGCATTGCTTTACCGAACACCAGAATGAACTCTACCATGCTCGCTGATATGCTAGAGACAGAATTGATTGGAATGTATGTGGACCTAGGGGACGAAAGTGTAATGTTTCAATAAGATAACGCAAATATGTAAGTTTCTGCTACAACCAAAAAGTGGTCTGAATATAAAGATATCGATGTCTTGACCTGGCCTGTATGAAGCCTGGATTTGAACCCCGTAGGAAATCTTTGGAGAATACTTGCACGACGAGAGGATGGGTGACAATTTCACTGCAACTACTACAAACACTAACAAAATCAATGCAGGAGAGATTATTTGAGGTAATTAGGAAGAACGGAGGTTGGAATGGGGGAGGATGGAAATAACAATCCAGTAACACAAGATAGTGAGCGCCTTTACACCAGTTTCCATGCAGGAAATGGTTACTCTTGTTGTGAGACAAATTATGTAATGCCCTCATGATTGTTTGTCTTTCATGTATCTACTCCATTAAGAAAAAATTCAATATATGTATCCTTCAGACAATTACTATTACTTTCCTGGGAAACCTGCTTTTATACTGATTTCCATTACTTTAGTTGTATAATGTTGCCGGAATATACGTGTGGAAAATAAAAGGAGGAACACAATTTTGCTGGATGTGGTGGTGACCGAGAATTACTTTATGGCAGATTACTGTTTGCCGGGACAAACACGTATCGGAAATGCTTGCGCAGAGCGCGGCTCGGGACAGCTGTCTGCATATCAAAGTAGCAATACCCGGAAATCAATAGCGTCGTCATTTGTGCCTGCAGACGTGCTGGAGTATGGCGAGCATCAAACAGTTAAATGAAGCCTTTCAAGCTATCGATACACAGACGCCACAGCAGTTCTCAGGTAACAGTACTCGACGTGCCGCATCTCGTTTATCACGTGACACGCAACTGTCAAAGGAGCCTTAACGCTCCCGTGGCGGATACCTCTGGCGTGCCAACGAGGCGAGCCACTCGACGGTCCAACTGACTGAGGGCTTCACTTCATGTGCGCCACGTGCTGGCGTTGCTAACAACTACACAGCTCACGTTTCTCAGTAGTGGTAGATCAGGAACTCGTGTTTCTTGTCAGGTACGTTTTTGATCCTTCTATCCTCCCCACTTTACATATTTTGTTTCTGTGTGCTACCTAGCCCTACTTTATCTCGCACTCAGTAAAGTCTACGAAATACGAAAATCGATGTTGCCACAAACTGTTATCCAATTTAAACTCGTCTCCTAACCATTGACTAAACAAAACCAAATTTGAACTGAAGTGAACTGTAACTGATCTGAAAGGCATTGTCTTTACATTAAATGCGCAACTAAAGTAAAGCAATTGTCTGGCCCTGATCAAAATTTCCGCTTACCTAGCGTCTTGATAACATTGCTGCAGATTTCTCGAAAGCACAACAGCAAGAAGGCAGCGGCTAAGCCAGGTTTGCTTCTAAATACATATTCATACGGTTGCATGTGGTAATGCGTGATGATAAACAGTGGGTGGGGAGAGTAACTTTTCCTATGAAATGATATTCCAAGAGAACGATTTTAGAGTGAAGTGAGTATTCAAAGAGACAGAGTAAAACTTCGCGTGATCTTCACGAGTAACACAATACTCTTCTCGAAAAAGTTAGCAATGATTTAAAGAGGTTACAGTGTTAACAGAGATTTTCTGTAAAAAACGAACAGCTTAATCAGTTAATATGTTACTGCATGGCTCATGGAAGTGGAGTGATCTCTCTCTGAGTTCTGAGCAAGTTAACTAGCTGACTATAATCATTACTAGCTGCGCTGTGCTGCAGTCTTACCTCAAATTTCTTCTCTTCAAAAATAACATTATTCAAAATATACAGGGTGAGGCAGCTAAGTCATAACACCCCTTGTATCTCCCCAACCGTAATAGATACAAAGACGCCGTTTGGAAAGTCATTTGCAGGGACAAGGACTACTTGAATACATCACATTTCATGTTTGTGCTAATTTTTATTACAGAGATATGAGGCCATCTTTGGTTTTTTTAAATGGAACCCTATGTTAAATTTTAGCTCAAAAAGACGGTTTCAATATCACAATATTTAGGCGAATAGTTTTTGAGACACAGATATGTTCTCGTATCGTGTTCGTCCTTCGAAGCGGCGTTGTCCAATGCGACCTTTCCTGTTGTGTAGAGTACATGGTAAACGTCGCGAGTCCGTCCTAACACAAACACGCCCATTTACCCGACAATAGTAACACAGACATTGATATTTCGCACAAAAATTAACTGACGATGTCGCGCAAATATTATTCACTTATTTGACAACTGTGATACCAAAATAGTAGACAACATACAATATTAAAATACTAGATGGTGTTAATACATTTTAAGTAACAGAAATACGAATGAAAATGAGGAAGGACTTATTAGCCACAATTATTCGTACGTATTTGTTTTTATTTGAAAACATTTACTATTGATCACAATATGAAGCAAATACACACAAAGATGAGAAACACATACTGTACATGATACAAAACTTTACTGAAGCATGTGCTCAAAATGCTTCCCCTCTGCTGCAATGCACTTTTGTAGTCGCCGTTCGAATGATTTGTGAATGGCTGCGAAGGTGTCACGTGAGATATCAGCCCACGTTTCGATGATACGTTGCTTCATATCGTCTGGCGTAGTTATTGTTTGAGCATACACTTTATGTTTGATTGCTCCCCATAGAAAAAAATCAAGAGGGGTCGTATCAGGAGACCGGGCTGGCCACTTCACATCAGCACGTCGTCCTATCCAACAATCCGGAAACTTTTCATTTAACAGCTCTGGAGCCACGCGGTTCAAATGGCTCTGAGCACTATGGGACTCAACTTCTGAGGTCATTAGTCCCCTAGAACATAGAACTAGTTAAACCTAACTAACCTAAGGACATAACACACATCCATGCCCGAGGCAGGATTCGAACCTGCGACCGCACCGGTCTCGCGGTTCCAGACTGTAGCGCCTAGAACCGCACGGCCACTTCGGCCGGCGAGCCACACGGGAAGAGTGAGCAGGGCAGCCGTCGTGTTGGAACCACATGCACTGACGCGTAGTTAGTGGTACCTCTTCCAGCAAAATGGGCAGAACGTTTCGCAGGAACTGTGAATAGTAATTGCCATTAAGTATACCCGGAATGACGTACGGCCCCACAATGACATTTGCGACGATGCCGGGACACACGTTAACACTCCACGGTTGCTGATGCTGTACCTGTCGAAGCCAATGAGGGTTCTCTATTCACCAGTAATGCATATTATGCAAATTCACATTACCGTGATTGGTGAAAGTCGCTTCATCGGTAAAAAGCACCCGTTGAAAAAACGTTGGATCATCTTGTAGGCGCTGCAGATCAAACCGGCAAAATTCCTGGCTCCGTTCGAAATCCACACCGGAGAGTGCTTGATGTAATGAGAGGTGAAACGGGTGAATTCTATGTCGGCGCAATATGCGTAGAGCACTTCTCTGAGTTATACCACATTCCGAGGCGATACGTCGCGACGAAACAGTAGGGTCGTTATGCACCAACGCTAGAATGCCCTCCTCATGTACCTCGCCAGTTGCAGTTTTCTGCCTTGTCCTCTGTATGGCGTGCCATGATCCCGATTCAAGTAGTTCATTGCAAATACGTGCAAGAAGCTGGTGCGTAGGAGGCTCACGATCAGCATACAGCTCTCCATATGGCTTTATTGCTGTAACAGCATTTCTTCTGCTTTCACCATACACTAGAAGCACATCTAACTTTTCTTCGTTGGTGTACATGTCTGCTCCAAGAGACTGTGACGGAAATGAGATGTCTCATTACCCCGTCAGCACATTTATACCCTTCTCTCCAGCTACCTCGTGCGTCACCTTGCGGCGTTATCGAGAAGCAGGAAAACAACGGCTTGGTTAAGTTCCTCAGTGGTCAACAGGATAGATCGCATTGGACAACGCCGCTTCGAAGGACGAATACGATACGGGAACACATTTGTGTCTCAAAAACTATTGGCCTAAATATTATGATATACACATATTTGAAACCGTCTTTTTAAGCCCGTCATGTTACGCTAAAATTTAACATAGGTTTCTATTTAAAAAAAACCAAAGGTGGCCTCATATCTCTGTTCTAAAAATAGCAAAAACATGAAGTCCCTGCGAATCACTGTCCAAACGGCATGTTTGTATCTATTACGGTTGGAGAGGTACAAGGGGTGTTATGACTTAGCTGCCTCACGCTGTATATTGAGTTCGCCTTTCAATGTACATTATATTCATCCTTGTTGTCCTTTACAATCAATTATTCTTCATCTAACAGATACAATCATAAGTCCACACAGCACTACTGTCTACGTCCATCACCTACCACACTTCAACTAAGAAAGTATTAGACTGCGCAGAGGCAAAGACTGTGCTACGACAAGACCGAAGATTGTTTAAGAGTAAATGAATTTGCTCTCTCTCTCTCTCTCTCTCTCTCTCTCTCTCTCTCTCTCTCTCTCTCTCTGACGTGCACATCGATAACACAAAAATCAAAATGACATGGCCACCTTACATGCCGAATAATTTGATTATTGCATTTTCTATCACGAATTTTTGAGAAAAGGAAGGAAACAGGGGTTACGACTTTAACTATTAATTGTTGTCACTTGTACTGGGGAAAAAGCACTGATTTCAGAATTTGTTGATCTGTACGAGACTGGAGTGGCAGGAGTTTACACAGAAAGGAGGCGGGGATGACCGCGGAACCTCCGGAATGCTCAGCAACCTGGTGGTCATGACGCTGGATGCGTGTCCGAGAGAAGCGGCGACCTGCCACGCTGTTTGTCGTCGCTTCCTAAGAACACTGTATACGCTACACGTCTGTAGCTTACTGTTGGTACTTGGTTGAATCGACGTATGTTAAGTAGCTGTCTGCACGCACACTTAGCGTTTGTGTGCGATTAGTGGTTAAGCCACCTACGAGGGATAACTGTGCAATTAAATTTCAGGGTCGCCACCAGCCGAAGCCCTTCCTAATATACGATAAAAGACTAAACTGGAAATTATCAGACTACTTGTTCAAAAGAAAAGATAGTAAAGTTTCGGCCGAAGTGAACTAGATGAAAACCAGAGAACGTAATATTCTTGAATAAACTCGAATAATTAATCAATAACTTGTAAATTAGGCACAGAAGCTCTACGCATATCCTCTCTCTTCTCTCTCTCTGGTAATATTTCTTTGATGTCACTGCCCCTTTGTGTAACATGCAAAACCAGGCTCATATTTAAAAGAACAAGCCGTTAAAAGCATTAACCTGCTAATGGGGTACCTATTTGGAGAGCTATAAGGAAGGTAACAGGACACACAATATGACTTTCCGCTAACCACTTTCATTCAGAGATACCCTCAAATAATTATGGTTGACATCCTATCAATATTCTTAACTGCTTCTCGAACAAGACATAAATTAACCTGCTTTGATAAGATGAAATTACGTTGCACAATATAAATATGTGTGCGTGAGGGAAAAGGGAGGGAAGAGGAACAGCAAACACACGGCTTTAGTCATGTAATAAAGATCCACAAGAGAAAGACGAAGTTTAGAGGAATAAACCACAATTACATGAATGCGCTGACCACAAAGAGCTTTATATTTATTGAAACGACATGAGAATTCGCGCACACAACATACAAAGAACGGATCTGACCACATGGGGGACTGAGTCACACATCTTTCTGTCCCAAATAGAAATAAATGAAAATCACGAAACGTATAGAGTCAATGAGGGAACATGGATACAACAACGAATATATCATGACTCACCGCGAATTAATAACAAAACCAGAAAAGGAAGAAGGCCACAATGGATCGAGGAACACGTGGTCCAACCAAAGAAAAGGCAATTACTAAAAGTTCTCACAAAACATGAAAATGAGATGTGTCTATTAGTTCACCCGGCACTGATCAACTAAACTAGCACGGACAACGTATTGAGATACAGCAACGGAGCAGAAGACTCACGGAATAAAGAACATGTGGGACAACACGAGAATGAAGCAAACAATAGAACAAGTAAAATAAGAGTACAGTAAACGAAAAGAAATACCGCACACACACACACACACACACACACACACACACACACAAAGAGGCAATTTCTCTCACATTCATTCAAGAATGGAAGTACCCTAGCCTAGCCTAACCATGTTTCATGGAGCGCGATCCACACTACAGTGTTCCAAAAGGACAAAGCAAACTCGGACCACTGATTGCACACGTTGAAACATCTCTGTGGAATCGCTTCGTAAGACTGTTGTCCCATATGATTCTGCCTACGTCTCATTCTCTGCATCGCTTGTCTGCAATATAATCAAAGCATTGCCTGTCATGAATAATGCACAGCACATCCGAAGAAATAATCGGAACACTTCAGTTAGGTTGAAGAACTTAAGTATTCTCAACAACGTAACATATGAAGACAGCGGTTGAAACTACGACCTATCCCATCACTGGTAGCAAAAGGCAGACTCCAGATCTATGAACCACACTAACAGCCAGCAGTGGAGTGCCGCTCCGCTCAGACCACCCAGGAAATCCACACATGAAACGGACGCGACCAGAGGGGTCGTTTCCGCCACCAACCTAACAACGAGACAGGTCTCTAAGAATAGGGATAGACCTTATTTCCAAGGTAAGAGATACGAAGTTGGTTATCCTGTGCCCCAGCAGACGAAAAGCAACAAGACAAAACCGTAAAGCCACATAAAAACACCTGTTCACTTACATTCTAACACACATAAGGTAAGGTAAAGGAAAGACACGATAAACATGGATCTGGATTACAAGCTGAAAATAAATGGATTACAAAAGTTACTGACATCTTGAGGCGAAGCACAAGTTGCTTGCATTTAACGTCAGGTAAATATTGAATTTTCACTGGCCCCACTGCTCAGTTAACAGAACTATACTGTATAGAAGCGGTGCAGAGAATTAGACGTAAACAGAATCAAGTACGACAATAGTCTTATGAGTAGACTCTACAGAGATGTTTTAACTTGAGGAACTGCAGATTTCTCGCTACCATTCTGTCTCTGATGACATCGATATCGATAAAACGTTAAATCCATTCCTTCCTGAATCGCCTGAGATTCGAAGAAAGATGCCTTTGTGTGGTATTGAAGGTGTAAGTATAAATAAGAAAGAGAGAGAGAGGGTAACAGCCAAACTGTCGAAAGTATAGGACAATTAACAAGCGGTTTAAAGTATTTATTCACGAAAATTTCCTAAATAACTTCTCAGTCTGGAACCTAGAAATCAGACATTAGGAACTGAACATCGTGCTTATAACAGCGTTAAGCATCATTTTTTGTATTTTGTGCTACATCTCCTTGGGGCACTCCAGTGTCAGAAAGATTTGCTGAGGCTTAAGATCTTGCATAAACAAACTTTGCTGGTCCTTGACGTAGAATAGGGTCAATGTATGTCCTCCTCGATAACTAAGTGGTCAGTGCAGATGACCGCCGTGCGGAGGACACGGGTTCGATTCCCGGTACTGCCAGGGAGTTTTCTCCTGTGAGGCCATTAGAGGAGCTACTTGACCAAGTAGTAGCGCCTCCGTATCACAAAACCTGACAACGGCCCAGAGAGCCGTGCTTTGACCCCCTGCCCTGCCAAGCAATACTTGAGTATTGCTCATCAGTGTGGGATCCGTACCAGGTCGGGTTGACAGAGGAGATAGAGAAGATCCAAAGAAGAGCGGCGCGTTTCGTCACAGGGTTATTTGGTAAGCGTGATAGCGTTACGGAGATGTTTAGCAAACTCAACTGGCAAACTCTGCAAGAGAGGCGCTTTGCATCGCGGTGTAGCTTGCTATCCAGGTTTCGAGAGGGTGCGTTTCTGGATGAGGTATCGAATATATTGCTTCCCTCTACTTATACCTCCCGAGGAGATCACTAATGTAAAATAAGAGAGATTCGAGCGCGCACGGAGGCTTCCCGGCAGTCGTTCTTCCCGCGAACCATACGCGACTGGAAATGGAAAGGGAGGTAATGACAGCGGCACGTAAAGTGCCCTCCGCCACACACCGTTGGGTGGCTTGCGGAGTATAAATGTAGATGTAGATTTATATGCCACATCCAAAAACGCTGCTTGCAGAGGGTGACACGGCAGTCGGTCGGTACCGATGCGACCGCCAGAACCTGTGTACGGAGTTTAAGTTTTAGTTATCGTGAATATGTTTACAAGTAGATAGGAGAAACGCCTTCTACTATCTGCATAAAACGAATATTGTGCAGCGGTTTCTCATTCAGAAATTGCACTGAATGTTGATCGTTTGTGAGACAACTGTGTTTTGCTTCGAGTAAGAAATAGAAACGTCTACCAGCACGTGGCCTACCAGCAAGTGTCGGTCTTCGACAGCAATGGGATCGTGCCTTCTCGAGACAGCAGTGAATTATTTCGCGACGTTGCAGCTCCTATGACTGAACATCAGGTATCAAATGTGCTGCAAGATACGAGGATAAGAAGAAAATGTGAGTGACTGTTCAAAATTCTTTCGATGCTCTAGTCACACACATTTTAATAAACGAAGGCGTGCTGAAAAGTAACGCCTCCGAATTTTTTATTCTGTTCTCAGCATAGGCTTAGGTATTTCATGTAATGCATGTTATTCGGTCGACTTCCCGTTTCAAAGATAAGGTGCAACGCTCTGCCACTAGAGGGCTCCAAACCGTAGAGCGTAACAGGGTGATGTGCAACGTAATCACGTCGGTGAGTGAGAAGCAAGTTTCGAATTCGAAGAGTCTGTCCCCACATGAAGCACGTCTACTTCAGTATGCCACTGCCAGACCACACACAAGCTCTACAACGATCCGAGCCTTGGCTTCACTGCCATCTATCTGCCTCCATACAGACCCCAATTAGCCAAATCCGATTTTCATGTTTCTCCAAAACTCAAAGAAAACCTTCGAGGACTTCACGTTGACAATAATGAACCGGTGCAAGCTGAGGTGAGGCTGTCGCCCCATCAACATAGTCAGTATTCTGTAGTAACGGTGTCAACAAACTGGTCTCTCACTGGGAGAAATGAATTTTCGTCCGGGTGATTGTGTTAGGAAAGAAATGTGTAGAGCAGAAGAATAAAGATGTAGAATGTTAGTGAAGTTTAGTTTGCTTAAAAAGCTGTAAAAGTTACCACATAAAAATTTCGGTGGCATTATTTTTTAGCAAGCACTCGTAAGTTTTCTGAAATTCATTATTTACTTTCAGAATAGACACGTGTATCTTCCACAGCCTTCCTTCCATTTTACGAGGGATCCTCAAAAAAGACAGTTTCTTCTTCATATTGAAACACACCGATGTGACGAGACACGCCTGTAGCGTAGACATTGGACTCTAAATTACCATTCCCACCCATGAACCACGGACCTTGCCGTTGGTGGGGAGGCTTGCGTGCCTGAACGATACAGATAGCCGTACCGTAGGTGCAACCACAACGGAGGGGTATCTGTTGAGAATCCAGACAAACGTGTGGTTCCTGAAGAAGGGCAGCAGCCTTTTCAGTAGTTGCAGGGGCAACAGTCTGGTTGATTTACTGATCTGGCCTTGTAACACTAACCAAAATGGCCTTGCTGTTCTGGTACTGCGAACGGATGAAAGCAAGGGGAAACTACAGCCGTAATTTTTCTCGAGGGCATGCAGCTTTACTGTATGATTAAATGATGATGGCGTCCTCTTGGGTAAAATATTCCGGACGTAAAATAGTCCCCCATTTGGACCTCCGGGCGGGGGTTACTCAAGAGGACGTCGTTATCAGAAGAAAAAACTGGCGTTCTACGGATCGGAGCGTGGAATGTCAGAACCCTTAATCCGCCAGATAGGTTAGAAAATTTAGAAAGGGAAATGGATAGGTTAAAGTTAGATATAGTGGGAATTAGTGAAGTTCGGTGGCAGGAGAAACACGGGGGGAATACAGGGTTATAAATACAAAATCAAATAGGGGTCATGCAGGAGTAGGTTTAATAATGAATAAAAAAATAGGAGTGCGGGTAAGGTACTACAAACAGCATAGCGAACGCATTATTGTGGCCAAGATAGACGTGAAGCCCACGCCTACTACAGTAGTACAAGTTTATATGCCAACTAGCTCTGCAGATGACGAAGAAATTGATGAAATGTATGATGAGATAAAAGAAATTATTCAGGTAGTGAAGGGAGACGAAAATTTAATAGTCATGGGTGACTGGAATTCAAGAGTAGGAAAAAGGAGAGAAGGAAACATAGTAGACGAATATGGATTGGGGCTAAGAAATGAAAGAGGAAGCCGCCTGGTAGAATTTTGCGCAGAGTATAACTTAATCATAGCTAACACTTGGTTTAAGACTCATGAAAGAAGGTTGTATACATGGAAGAACCCTGGAGATACTAAAAGGTATCAGATAGATTATATAATGGTAAGACAGAGATTTAGGAACCAGGTTTTAAATTGTAAGACATTTCCAGGGGCAGATGTGGACTCTGACCACAATCTATCTGTTATTAACTGTAGATCAAAACTGAAGAAACTGAAAAAGGTGGGAATTTAAGGAGATGGGACCTGGATAAACTGACTAAACCAGAGGTTGTACAGAGTTTCAGGGAGAGCATAAGGGAATAATTGACAGGAATTGGGGAAAGAAATACAGTAGAAGAAGAATGGGTAGCTTTGAGGGATGAAGTAGTGAAGGCAGCAGAGGATCAAGTAGGTAAAAAGACGAGGGCTAGTAGAAATCCTTGGCTAACAGAAGAAATATTGAATTTAATTGATGAAAGGAGTAAATATAAAAATGCAGTAAATGAAGCAGGCAAAAAGGAATACAAACGTCTCAAAAATGAGATCGACAGGAAGTGCCAAATGGCTAAGCAGGCATGGCTAGAGGAAAAATGTAAGGATGTAGAGGCTCATCTCATCAGGGGTAAGATAGATACTGCCTACAGGAAAATTAAAGAGACCTTTGGAGAAAAGAGAATCACTTGTATGGATATCAAAAGCTCAGATGGAAACCCAGTTATAAGCAAGGAAAGGAAAGCAGAAAGATGGAAGGAGTATATACAGGGTCTATACACGGGCGATGTACTTGAGGACAATATTATGGAAATGGAAGAGGATGTAGATGAAGACGAAGTGGGAGATATGATACTGGGTGAAGATTTTGACAGAGCACTGAAAGACCTGAGTCGAAACAAGGCCCCCGGAGTAGACAACATTCCATTAGAACTAATGACAGCCTTGGGTGAGCCAGTCCTGACAAAACTCTATCATCTGGTGAGCAAGATGTATGAGACAGGCGAAATACCATCAGACTTCAAGAAGAATATAATAATTCCAATCCCAAAGAAGGCAGGTGTTGACAGATGTGAAAATTACCGAACTATGAGTTTAATAAGTCACAGCTGCAAAATACCAACGCGAATTCTTTACAGACGAATGGAAAAACTGACCTCGGGGAAGATCAGTTTGGATTCCGTAGAAATGTTGGAACACGTGAGGCAATACTGACCCTACGACTTATCTTAGAAGAAAGGTTAAGGAAAGGCAAACGCACGTTTCTAGCATTTGTAGACTTAGAGAAAGCTTTTGACAATGTTGATTGGAGTACTCTCTTTCAAATTCTGAAGGTGGCAGGGGTAAAATACAGGGAGCGAAGGGCTATTTAGAATTTCTACAGAAAGCAGATGGCAGTTACAAGAGTCGAGGGATATGAAAGGGAAGCAGTGGTTGGAAAGGGTGTGAGACAGGGTTGTAGCCTATCCCCGATGTTATTCAATCTGTATATTGATCAAGCAATAAAGGAAACAAAAGAAAAGTTCGGAGTAGGTATTAAAATCCATGGAGAAGAAATAAAAACTTTGAGGTTCGCCGATGACATTGTAATTCTGTCAGAGACAGCAAAGGACTTGGAAGAGCAGTTGAACGGAATGGACAGTGTCTTGAAAGGCGGGTATAAGATGAACGTCAACAAAAGCCAAACGAGGATAATGGAATGTAGTCGAATTAAGTCGGGTGATGCTGAGGGAATTAGATTAGAAAATGAGACACTTAAAGTAGTAAAGGAGTTTTGCTATTTGGGGAGCAAAATAACTGATGATGGTCGAAGTAGAGAGGATATAAAATGTAGACTGGCAATGGCAGCGTTTCTGAAGAAGAAAAATTTGTTAACATCGAGTATAGATTTAAATGTCAGGAAGTCGTTTCTGAAAGTATTTGTATCGAGTGTAGCCATGTGTAGAAGTGAAACGTGGACGATAAATCGTTTAGACAAGAAGAGAATAGAAGCTTTCGAAATGTGGTGCTACAGAAGGATGCTGAAGATTAGATGGGTAGATCACATAACTAATGAGGAGGTATTGAATAGAATTGGGGAGAAGAGGAGCTTGTGGCACAACTTGACTAGAAGAAGAAATCGGTTGGTAGGACATGTTCTGAGACATCGAGGGATTACCAATTTAGTATTGGAGGGCAGCGTGGAGGGTAAAAACTGTAGAGGGAGACCAAGAGATGAATACACTAAGCAGATTCAGAAGGATGTAGGTTGCAGTAGGTACTGAGATATGAAGAAGCTTGCGCAGGATAGAGTAGCATGGAGAGCTGCATCAAACCAGTCTCAGGACTGAAGACCACAACACAACAACATTCCGTATTGCTGCTGCGGCCACTTTGTCAGTCGTACTACTTTCTGCATTCATGGTCAGAAACATTTCACTTGTACTTGAAACAGAGTTGCAGTTTTCTCACAGCACTTCCAAAAATCGTCTGCGTAATTGCTGCAGAATAACAGGAAATAAAAGTAAAGAGAAAGAAAACCAGTCGTACGAAAACCGACGTGCTCGCTAAGCTATCCGTCCTTCATGACGAAGCCAGTGAGGTGATAAGCTATAATATTCCTTTGTCTGATTGAAGAGAGGCGGAAATGAACTTCATCCACCATCGTGGCCTTCGGTGTCTTTCACTGAACCGTCCACTTTTCCACTGAAATTTAAAGTTAATTAATACGAGGATTTCATGTCTTCTAGTAAAGCGACGTTTTTAATTAATGCTACACAAATCAACTGAAACTTGCCTGAAATTTTTTTCTTCTGTAATATTTTTCATAGAGCAACTTTATTAACGCTTGCACCAGTATGATCATTACGTGATTATATAACTGTGAAGTATGAAAACCTAAAAAGGACTAAAGTATCAGTTGTTATTTGTGATCAATGGCTAATGAATCAGAATAAAACTTGATAGTTTTAGTGATTTTCGTCCTCCTCACCCGCGTCACCTAATGTCAAAGTTGACAAGATGTCAGCAGGTCACGCCGGCTGTTGAGGCATGGTAGCATATTACATCATCCTGAACAGAAAAAGTAAGTGGGTTCCGAAACAGTCTACAAGTTATGACCGTCTAGTGTTTCTTTCTCTAGTTATTAGAAGGAGTGGGAGACGTTAGTGACAGATTAAAACTGCATGCAGAACCTGAGCCTAACGCTTGTACGTCAGCCATCCGTCTGGCTCTCATAGCCCGACTTAAAACTTTAATCCCCTCTGCCCCTTTATTACTTTCCAGAAGGCCAAAAACGTTCATCTGACTTGTCATTAAAAAAATGGTTCAAATGGCTGTGAGCACTATGGGACTTAACAGCTGAGGTCATCAGTCCCCTAGACTTAGAACCACTTAAACCTAACTAACCTAAGGACATCACACACACCCATGCCCGAGGTAGGATTCGAACCTGCGACCGCAGCGTCGCGCGGTTCCAGACAGTAGCGCCTAGAACCGCTAGGCCACCCCCGGCCGGCACTTATCATTCCTAGTAGAAAGTACTCTCAAGTTCAGAAAAAGACAGAACACCTTGAGCGACCAGAGAGAGGACCTTCATATTCACTGGATATGTACATTAGTATGTTCTGCAGAAATGATTAGCATTTGAACCATGTCGGCCCGAGGGTTCAAGGTCAACAGCAATATCGTGGCGCAACACCACCTACCGGTAAAATGTGCCTGCGGCTGTCGTTGTCGCTATAAAGCGAAGTCAGCGGATCAGTGTGACTTCAGCCGACGCGCACGATGCCTCACAGACGTATGCGCGAACCCTACCGTCAGGTCAGTGAGTTTGAAAGAGGGCGCATTTTTGGCATGAGAGAATGCAATGCACCCATCCGGGAAACCGATGCTAGTGTGGGACGAGGTGTTTCGGCAGTGCAGCGGGTGTGTGCCGAATGGTTCACGGTAGGCCGTAGAACTCGACGAGATGAGTCACCCCTTGAGAAGATCGACAGGATTGCAGGACAGATCTGCGTCCTCCTCGGCCCTGGTGCAACAGTGGAACAGCCTAACACATCATACACTGTCAGGGGGACAGCCCGTCTCCGTTTATTACGGTATGGGCTACGTACTCGTCGTCAACTTCTCCGTATATCTTTGACGAATGTGCAGAAACAAGCTAGGCGGCAATGGTGTGTGGAACGACGTCAGTGGAGACAGAAATTGCATCAGATGGTGTTTTCGGACGAATCCAGCTTCTGCTTGGTTGAAAATGGTGGCCGCTTTTTGGTTCGCCACAGACAGGGCGAGCAACATCACAGTGACTGCATTTGCACGAGACGTACAGGGCCAACTCACAGTTGGTGCGTGTTCAAGATAGTGTGGCCAGTGTGATCTACGCGTATGATATCCTGCGGTTCGCTGCCATACTCCCTCTGTGCAACGCCCCCGACGCCATTTTTCAGCAAACAATGCACGGTCACATTTTGCTGTACAAACACCTACCTTCTTGGTGTCACAGGATGTCACGTTTTGCCCTGGCCCACTAGATCATCAGATTTGCTGCCAATCGAAAATGTGTGGGATACGATGCAACGACGGGTGCAGCGCTGTGACCCAGTGCCAACCACCACAGATGAACTTTGAGACGAGGTGAATGCAGTAGGGCTGGTTCTACCACAAGACGTCATTCACGCCTTATACGCGCTGGTGTCATCACACATGAAGCAATTTATCAGGGCTCATGGCGGACTGAGTGACTACTAGACAACAGGACACAGACTGAACCAATGCTAATCATTTCTGCAGAACATACTAATGTAGGTGTGCTATGAATATGAACTTCCTATTTCTAGTCGTTCAAGGTGTTCTGTTTTTTCTGAACATGAGTATGTAAGCCGTAGGATGACTTAGCCACAGACTGCAGTTTATTTCTAGAAAGCCATAATGTATCTTCATCATAAACCAAAGCTGTGTTGTGCAACGCAACTTGAACCTGTATTTCCTAGCTGCCACCGACCAGGGTATACACTCCTCCGAAGCGGACTTTAGCTCTCAGTTGAACGTTTACTTACGCTCTTTAAAGTATTGAGAATTTTTTAGTATAGTTTTTATTGTTATTTCCCAAAATGAAAATCCGATTACACACAACATGAGTTTTCAAACTGAGAAGCGAATGCACTTAAGATAGAGGATAATGAAGCAAATCACACACATTGCCTAAAAAAAAAAAAAAATATATCGAAGCACCCAGGATATCTGGTCGGATGTCAATTTAACTTCATATCGGTGTACTCCACCGTCGGATATGTAAGTGATTAAGGATGCAATTCTCTGTGGTAGATAGAACGACCAACAGAGTGCATTACTGCTGTTCGTGTTTAGCGTTATTACGTCTGGTAAGGTACACAATGTGATCAAAAGTATCCGGACACCCCCAAAAACATACGTTTTAATATTAGGTGAATTGTGCAGCCACCTACTACCAGGTACTCCATATCAGCAACCTCAATAGTCATTCGACATTGTGAGAGAACAGGACGGGGCGCTCCGCGGAACTGACGGACTTCGAATGTGGTCAGGTGATTGGGTGTCACTTGTGTTATACGTCTGTACGCGAGATTTCCACACTCGTAAACATCCCTAGGTCCACTTTTTCCGATTGGATAGTGAAGTGGAAACTTGAACGGACACATACAGCACAAAAGCCAACAGTCCGACCTTGTCTGTTGACACACAGACTGCCGACGGTTGAAGAGGGTCGTAATGTGTAATAGACAGACATCCATCCAGATCATCACACAGGAATTCCAAACTGCATCAGGATCCACTGCAAGTACTGTGACAGTTAGGAGGGAGGTGAGAAAACTTGGATTTCACGGTCGAGCGGCTGCTCATAAGCCACACATCACGCCGGTAAATGCCAAACGACACCTCGATTGGTGTAAGGAGCGTAAACATAGGACGACTGAACAGTGGAAAAACGTTATGTGGGGTGACGAATCATGGTACACAATGTTGCGATCCAATGGCAGGGTGTGGGTATGGCGAATGCCCGGTGAACGTCATCTGCCAGCGTGTGCAGTGCCAACAGAAAGATTCTGGTGTTATGGTGCGGTCGTGGTTTTCATGGAGGGGGCTTCCATCCCTTGTTGTTTCGCGTGTCATATCACAGCACAGGCCTACATTGATGTTTTAAGCACCTTATTGCATCCCACTGTGGAAGAGCAATTCGGGGATGGCGATTGCATCTTTCGACACGATCGAGCACCCGTTCACAATGCACTGCCTGTGGCGGAGTGGTTTCACGACAGTAACACCCCTGTAATGGACTGGTCTGCACAGAGTTCTGACCTGGATCCTATAGAACACCTTTGGGATATTTTGGAACGCCGACTTCTTGCGAGGCATCACCGACCGACGTCGATGCCTGTCCCCAGTGCACCACTCCGTGAAGGATGGGGTGCCATTCCCCAAGAAGTCTTCCAGCACCTGATTGAACGTATGCCTGCGAGAGTTGAAGCTGTCATCAAGGCTAGGTGTGGGCCAACACAATATTAAATTCAAGCATTGCCGACGGAGGGCGCCACGAACTTGTAAGTAATTTTCAGCCAGGTGTCCCGATACTTTTGATCACATAGCGTATACGAGGGGTGTAAATAGGGTGAGATGTTGAGAGCTCACTATGAAGGACACCGAGATGTCGTATCCACCTCTGAGACAGCGTTATCGGCTTCTGAGAGAGTTTGAAAGGGATGCTATTTTGGATCTCCATTTGGCTTGCTTGTCGAATCGGGCAATACGTGGGGCATTCGGATATGATTGAGGCTCGATACGGGAGTGCATGGAAATGTGATGGCAGGAACAAGTTTCATTCGGCCACAACTGACCACCACAAGCGAGGATCGGTGTATAGCGTACTAAGCGCATCGTAACCACTTCATATCTGCGCCTGCCAATGGAGAACAAGGAATGGTGTCCCCGAAGCATTCTGTGTCATCCCGCCCCATTGGTCGGAGACAAACAGCAGGTGGACTCGGGAATAACCGTCCCGCCAGAGGGTTCCCTTAACACAAACGACAGCGTATAGAGTGGTACCACGATCAGGAAGCATGGGCTGCTCATGAATAGCGCCGCATTGTGTCCAGCGATGAATCCCGGATCTTCACTGCAACTGATGACCGTTTTTGGATAGTATGGTGAGAGGTCTCATACTTCCAACGTTTTGTAGAGGCGAAGCGGTCATGGTGCGGGAAGGCATCAGGTATGACTTCAGGTCGATTGTATTGATTGTGGCAATTCTGACGGCATAATGATACGTCACAGAGATTCTGCATCTTTCTACGCTACTTCTCATGCGACTGTATCGTTGTCATTTTTCAGTGTGACAATGCCATTTCACACATGGCGTGTGTCTCTCTAAACTGTCCGCGCTGCACTGACCAGTGGTTCTATCTGTCCCCGATAGAACATGTATGGGGCCAGCTCGGACGCCAACTCCTTCCCAGTGTCACAGTGTCACTATCCAGGATAGGATACAATAGCTTTATGATATCCTTCGCAGCCGAATCAGTGCATGCATCCAGACTATAGGGGTGCAACGTAATATTGATTAGTGGCCTCACGTAAGGGGAGATCGAAAAGTTTCCGTTCGAAGGGCATACAGTCTAGAATCGGTATACCGATCAGACAAAGTCGCCGTGTGCATTGGATTTCTTCTTTCCATCCTTGCTGTTTTCTGCTTAAATACTGCCCTCTGTCCTTGTTTCTATCACAAAAGAAGTTTTATTATTCGTGCTTATAATTTAGTTACCACATTCTCAGATGCTATGTGTAATAGTTCCTTACAGTTTGTGTTTCTTCTATGTGTTGCTTTCGTCTAATGTTGCTCATAAAGGTATGTTAAGAATTTGATTTCAACCATAAATCGCAAGCTGAAAATTGCCTGAGCCAGAAGCGATATGAGTTGCACACTTTCGTTGCTCTCCTGTTGTGCTGATGTGGTTGGAAGTCCGGAGCTGATACTGTGGTGGTGTTTGTTGTATTTGGCACAGCTGTTTTTATCTGACCGCGCGTTTGTTTTGCATCCACCACAGAGTGCACAAGGCGCTAGTTGTATGATTCCAGCGTCTCCGTTTCACACTAGTTGATGGAACTAGATGGATGCTAATTTGTTTGTCGTTATGACTCGGTATACAGATACATTTCATTTCTCATAGAAAAACAGGTTCTCTAATATTTCCCCAGACAATTTTCCAATAAAATTTGCGACTATCTATTTCTTGTTGGGCGTCCTCTCAGTACATAATACGAGTGTATCCGAAGGTTCATGCACGATTGTGTCAGCCATACAGTTTTAATGTCAGGCAGTTTCAATATAGCGTGGTCACCGTTGTAGTTCATCCAGGTCACACGACCTAAATGATTCGGTTAGCAATAATATTCGCAATTCAGTAATAACACCGTGCCTAATTACAATTGACTCGTTTCTAAGACATGGCTATGCAAAACTCTATAGGAGCAGTAAGTGTTAGTTACGCAAGCAAGCACTGTACAAAGACTACTTGTTTCCTCAGGACGCATTCTTTTCTTAAAGTACACACGTCACACCTAAGATGTACGCCAAAGGTTTGGACAGTGCTCTAGGACGCATTGTGTGCAGTGTGCATTTCACCATCCAAAGCAAAGAATTTTATAATGGCAGTTTACTCCAGCACATAGGCAGAACGAAATACACATTATTTCTGTGTCGTATTTGACATTTATTTGATAACAAGTCAACGGAATTTCTGAATCCGTTGTTAATCAACACTATAAACGTTGCTCGCCTTTCTCGTAAAGAGCCGGATCGTAACTTGTGTAGAATTTTCTTCAAACCTTCTTATTAGTAAAAAGTTGTGTTGATACAACCGTTACGTGTCAACCTTTCTCCACCTCCGTTCTGCCCGTCACATTGGGGAAGAATACCAGTTGACAACCAAAGTGTGACCGTCAAACATTATGAACGGGCAAATAATAAATGTGTACCCTACATTTCGGCAAAATATGAATAGTACCCAGAACCCAATATTATTTTTCCATGTCATCACAGTGGTCTGTGCTTCCGAGGGCTTCATATAGCTCTACAGTTGCACCAGACAACATGTTAAGCACACATTTCGCGTCCACTGAGTCTCTTTTTGGTTTCCACGAACACATAATTGCCTCAGAATAGCAGTGATTAGAGTCCAAGACACCCTAGACTGATGGAAAACGTGGTAATGCTTCATAGGTAACAAAAATTCACAAGAAATGTTTATAAAGAAATAAGAACCAAGCTAATGTAAGCTTGGTGACCTCATCTCGCAAATTCCTGCATTTATCATTTAACAGTCTGTTAGTAATGAGGGTGCCCATGATCGCAAGCGTGATATACGTGTTGGAAGGGTAGCACTCAGGACAATAATGAGGTAAAAAAATTATTAAAAAAATAGCTTATTCGTATTTTGTAAGAAAATGACATGGTGATACAGAGTCTATATCATAATACAGGTTAATTCTTACAAAAAAATAAAAACAGCAACTAGTCACCGTTAAGAACCGTATTATGGCCTATTAAAAACAAATAGTGCCGTCATCCGTTTCGATCCGACAGGTTCATCCTCAGTAAACTGGCCACGACAATAATTACATTTATCTCGTATTGTACGTGCGATGTTTTCGGTTTTACTTTGTATGGAAATTCTTTGGGATGGGGAGGCCCTGCAGCGAAAGACGATGTAAAAAACGACTACATTGTTGTGTTGGACCTAAGAATTAACTATGAAAACTTTCTAAGAACGGAATTACTTTGGATTTAAAACGATATTACTAATTTCGATACATAACTTTTTTCTTCTTTCCTTTGTTCAGTTTCCCTTTACTCTGTACGTTTATCCCTGCTGGTGTAAAATATTTTATGTCTGTTCTATTTCTTTTATTAAGATTGCTACATGAATCTCTTTTAATTGAGTATGTTTGATCTTTTTTGGAAATCTTTAGTTAAATGTATCACGTAAAACTAAATGTAATATGCTGCACTGTTGTACGAACTGTGATGCGAGAAAGAAATCGATAGCTGCAGTCGGACACAACGAAACTGGATTTGTAGAGTAACGATTACGTCTGACCAGACTGTGACCAAGGACAATATAACGACTTGCAGAACCTGTATTAAACAAGAGAATGTACCCATGGTAATTTCATGACTGATGGAGACACAGTAATTACGTCGTTAGCATCAACGGGCACCATCGACGTCACAACGCAACAACCATACAACAGATAAAGTGAAACGCCAAGCGCTATCCCATTGTAAAGACTTAAGGCATCTCAATTGTACGTTCTAGTATCTGTAAACTGTGTTCGCCATCGGTGTTGAAATTGTTGACTCCGCCCGTGACAGTAGTCATTACTATTTACCATCTCTGTCTTCAGCTTTTATTTTATTGTAGTTGCTATTGTACGTATTCATTTGGAAGGACGTGTTTTTATGAACGTGTGCAATGTTTTATCAGGTGTATTTACGTATTTTGTTGTGTTCTGAGGAGTACCGCGGTGAGTTGTGACGTCCGCCACTGGATTCCGAGCGCCAATCAATCATAGCATGGTTGCTCGTTCACTATTGGGGCAAGGCACGGTAAAAGTGGGGTATTTCTTATTTTGACAGCTGTCAACTACAAAAACTGTGTTTACATTTAGCAGGACGTCGTATTACCGCAAATACACTCCTGGAAATGCAAAAAAGAACACATTGACACCGGTGTGTCAGACCCACCATACTTGCTCCGGACACTGCGAGAGGGCTGTACAAGCAATGATCACACGCACGGCACAGCGGACACACCAGGAACCACGGTGTTGGCCGTCGAATGGCGCTAGCTGCGCAGCATTTGTGCACCGCCGCCGTCAGTGTCAGCCAGTTTGCCGTGGCATACGGAGCTCCATCGCAGTCTTTAACACTGGTAGCATGCCGCGACAGCGTGGACGTGAACCGTATGTGCAGTTGACGGACTTTGAGCGAGGGCGTATAGTGGGCATGCGGGAGGCCGGGTGGACGTACCGCCGAATTGCTCAACACGTGGGGTGTGAGGTCTCCACAGTACATCGATGTTGTCGCCAGTGGTCGGCGGAAGGTGCTCGTGCCCGTCGACCTGGGACCGGACCGCAGCGACGCACGGATGCACGCCAAGACCGTAGGATCCTACGCAGTGCCGTAGGGGACCGCACCGCCACTTCCCAGCAAATTAGGGACACTGTTGCTCCTGGGGTATCGGCGAGGACCATTCGCAACCGTCTCCATGAAGCTGGGCTACGGTCCCGCACACCGTTAGGCCGTCTTCCGCTCACGCCCCAACATCGTGCAGCCCGCCTCCAGTGGTGTCGCGACAGGCGTGAATGGAGGGACGAATGGAGACGTGTCGTCTTCAGCGATGAGAGTCGCTTCTGCCTTGGTGCCAATGATGGTCGTATGCGTGTTTGGCGCCGTGCAGGTGAGCGCCACAATCAGGACTGCATACGACCGAGGCACACAGGGCCAACACCCGGCATCATGGTGTGGGGAGCGATCTCCTACACTGGCCGTACACCACTGGTGATCGTCGAGGGGACACTGAATAGTGCACGGTACATCCAAACCGTCATCGAACCCATCGTTCTACCATTCCTAGACCGGCAAGGGAACTTGCTGTTCCAACAGGACAATGCACGTCCGCATGTATCCCGTGCCACCCAACGTGCTCTAGAAGGTGTAAGTCAACTACCCTGGCCAGCAAGATCTCCGGATCTGTCCCCCATTGAGCATGTTCGGGACTGGATGAAGCGTCGTCTCACGCGGTCTGCACGTCCAGCACGAACGCTGGTCCAACTGAGGCGCCAGGTGGAAATGGCATGGCAAGCCGTTCCACAGGACTACATCCAGCATCTCTACGATCGTCTCCATGGGAGAATAGCAGCCTGCATTGCTGCGAAAGGTGGATATACACTGTACTAGTGCCGACATTGTGCATGCTCTGTTGCCTGTGTCTATGTGCCTGTGGTTCTGTCAGTGTGATTATGTGATGTATCTAACCCCAGGAATGTGTCAATAAAGTTTCCCCTTCCTGGGACAATGAATTCACGGTGTTCTTATTTCAATTTCCAGGAGTGTATTTCGGCCACACGGTTGTCTGATATAAAAGATAGAGATTCACAAAGGCAGAGAAGTTAGAGTATGTACATAAACGCAACACCACAGATATCACAAGGTACAAATGTTTCACGGCGTTCAGTATTTATACACCGAGCATTTACGGTACGGAAAAGGTGGCTGGTTGCTGCAATTATTTTTTAGTAATAGCTGCTGAGGCTTAAAAAATACATTACATCGTGTGAAGTGAACAACATTTCAATAGTTACATTTGCAATCGCAAGCTGTAAACACGTACTGGTATTTTTACTTTTGTTCATGCTTACACTCAGTACTGTTTTGATGCTGCACATTTTACAATAATTATGGGTATCACAGTGATGAATATTACTATGACAGTGTGAAATTGACATGTTTCCGAGCTTAGATCGTCAAGCCAATGTTGATTTTTCATAACTTTACCTTATCAAGACCTCTGCTGAAAATACACTACTGGCCATTAAAATTGCTACACACGAAGATGACGTGCTACAGACGCCAAAATTAACCGACAGGAAGAAGATGCTGTGATATGGAAATGATTAGCTTTTCAGAGCATTCACACAAGGTTGGCGCCGGTGGCGACACCTACAACGTGCTCATACGAGAAAGTTTCCAACCGATTTCTCATACACAAACAGCAGTTGACCGGCGTTGCCTGGTGAAACGTTGTTGTGATGCCTCGTGTAAGGAGAAGAATTGCGTACCATAACCTTTCCGACTTTGATACAGGTCGGATTGTAACCTATCGAAATTGCGGTTTATCGTATCGCAACATTGCTGCTCGCGTTGGTCGAGATGCAATGACTGTTAGCAGAATATGGAATCGATGGGTTCAGGAGGGCAATACGGAACGCCGTGCTGGATCCCAACGGCCTCGTATCACTAGCAGTTGAGAGATGACAGGCATCTTATCCGCATGGCTGTAACGGATCTCGCAGCCACGTCTCGATCCCTGAGTCAACAGATGGGGACGTTTGCAAGACAACAACCATCTGCACGAACAGTGCGACGACGTTTGCAGCAGCATGGACTATCAGCTCGGAGACCATGGCTGCGTTACCCTTGACGCTGCATCACAGACAGGAGCGCCTGCGATGGTGTACTGAACGACGAACCTGTGTGCACGAATGGCAAAACGTAATTTTTTCGGATGAATCCAGGCTCTATTTACAGCATCATGATGGTTCTATCCGTGTTTGGCGACATCGCGATGAACGCACATTGGAAGCGTGTATTCGTCATCGCCATACTGGCATATCACCCTGCGTGTTGGTATGGGGTGCCATTGGTTACACGTCTCGGTCACCTCTTGTTCACACTGACGGCGCTTTGAACAGTGGACGTTACTTTTCAGATGTGTTACGACTCGTGGCTCTACCCTTCATACGATCCCTGCGGAACCCTACATTTCAGCAGGATACCGCACGACCGCATGTTGCAGGTCCTGTACGGGCCCTTCTGGGTACAGAAAATGTTCGACTGCTGCCCTGGCCAGCACATTCTCCAGATCTCTCACCAATTGAAAACGTCTGGTCAATGGTGGCCGAGCAACTGGCTCGTCGCAATACGCCAGTCACTACTCTTGATGAACTGTGGTATCGTGTTGAAGCTGCATGGGCAGCTGTACCTGTACACGCCATCCAAGCTCTGTTTGACTCAATGCCCAGGCGTATCAAGGCCGTTATTACGGCCAGAGGTGGTTGTTCTGGGTACCGATTTCTCAGGATCTATGCACCCAAACTGCGTGAAAATGTAATCACATGTCAGTTCTAGTATAATATATTTGTCCAGTGAATACCAGTTTATCATCTGCATTTCTTCTCGGTGCAGCAATTTTAATGGCCAGTAGTGTAGATTCTGGTCTGAAACTCGTTGAGCGTGAGTAATCAAAGTTATATCACAGCCACAACTGTCCCATGAAGGTGTCCCTTAGACAAATTTGGGTTCAAGACGTTTGTACGTGAACTAATAAAGTAAACAAAATGACGGTATGAATCGGAAATCATCAGGCACAATTTATGAATAAAATCGTCTAAAACGCTAAAGAAAGTATCTTATCGCCGAAGTTTTGGCATCTGTCATCATCAGGTATCAGTATTAAAATCTATACCTAATCGGGACGTCAACTAAATAGCTACATAGATGACACCCCGATTAATACTGATTCTTGGTTAGGAAGTTCAAAGTTTTTTTGCTATCTGATGATGGCAAACGTGATCTAGAAGGTTTTATTCAAGAAAAAAATTGCAGGTGAAATTGACGCAATCGTCCGTCTAACCCAGACCGTGCCGGCGGACACCGGCTGTGCACAGACGAGCAGGGCTGCCATGTGTACGGACGGCTGCCAGCAGTTAAGAACCAGCCAGCCCCCAGCCACATGGCCACAGGCGGCGACCTGTTTAACGGCCATAAAAATTCAACGGGAGCACTGGAGGCAGCGGTGGCGTATCCAGTCACGACGCGGCGGGTACCTGCCCCTGGCTGTCCAGAGCACCCAGCGCTGATGGGCTACACGTCGCACCGCCATGCTCACAGGAAAAGAGGAACACTGCACTGGTTAAGCAAAACGGTCACGTACTTGCAAATACGAAAGTACACTACTGGCCATTAAAATTGCTACACCAAGAAGAAACGCAGATGATAAACGGGTATTCATTGGACAGATATATTATACTACAACTGACCTGTAATTACATTTTCACGCAATTTGGGTGCATAGATCCTGAGAAATCGGTACCCAGAACAACCACCTCTGGGTGTAATAACGGCCTTGATACGCCTGGGCATTGATTCAAACAGAGCTTGGATGGTGTGTACAGCTTCAACACGATACCACAGTTCATCACGAGTAGTGACTGGCGTATTGTGACGAGCCAGTTGCTCGGCCACCATTGACAAGATGTTTTCAATTGGTGAGAGATCTGGAGAATGTGCAGGCCAGGGCAGCAGTCGAACATTTTCTGCATTCAGAAAGGCCCGTGCAGGACCTGCAACATGCGGTCATGCATTATCCTGCTGAAATGTAGGGTTTCGCAGGGATCGAGTGAAGGGTAGAGCCACGGGTCGTAACACATCTGAAATGTAACTTCCACTGTTCAAAGTGCGATATGATAAACCGCAATCGCGATAGGCTACAATCAGACCTTTATAAAAGTCGGAAACGTGATGGTACGCATTTCTCCTCCTTACACGAGGCATCACAACGTTTCACCAGGCAACGATGGTCAACTGCTGTTTGTGTATTAGAAATCGGTTGGAAACTTTCCTCATGTCAGCACGTTGTATGTGTCGCCACTGGCGCCAAGTGTGTGAATGCTCTGAGAAGGTAATCATTTGCATATCACAGCATCTTCTTCCTGTCGGTTAAATTTCGCGTCTGTAGCACGTCATCTTCGTGGTGGAGCAATGTTAATGGCCAGTAGTGTAGTTCGAACGATATCCATTTCAATAGCTGGAAAAGTGAGCGTCAGACGTTCAAGCAATTATTCATGCCGTATGCTGTAAATTGAGCTCAGCTACTGCATTACAAAATTTATAAAATAGTTTTTCTGCTTCAGTCAGTTATCACTCTTAATCATCATCAGGATGCATTTCGGTGGCGTTCTGCCGTCATCAGATGCTTTACAATTACATTTACATTAATTTTATCTACGATTCTTCTTGAGTGTAATGAGATCTATTTGTTGGATGTGCCAGTGAGATTATGTACTGAATTTGGTCCCTTTATAGAAATATTAATTTATTTCAATCTGTATGTTAAGTAAGCTGAGCAGCGGTCGGCTCGAATTGATCTTTTAACTTCGAAGACCTTTGCTTAGGACTTGATGCGGCGGCTTTCCTCGATCGGCGCGTTAGGGCAGTTAGGTGCTTGGAAGAAACTAAAGCGTCTGCCGCGACTGCGTAAGAGAGAGTACACGATCGCCCAGCATCGGGCGTGCGTTGATGGCAGCTGATAGCTTAGTGTGGGGCAGTACTTTGGCTGTGGAGTTCTGCAAAGGAAATTTTCTGCTGAAGATACCGCTGAAGGTCTTGGAGTCCATCCTTTAGCTTGTACACGGCCGCTGTCAAACGACAGGCTTGGGACAGCAACGGTGGAACTGCACCACGGCCATTACTCCTGCTGGTGATTTGTGTTGAAAGCTCATAACGGCGTTTGGCCGGTGATTGCTAGTTAACTCCTGGTCGTCCCGCATTATCGTGACGTAACTGTTGGTGTTAGCGTTTGATGATCCACTTCGTGTGTCTGTGAACCGTTGGGATTAATGGTAAGCTGAAGCAAACTTAAGCAGCATCTGTGGACGCTAAACTCACATTTGTTTACAACGGGCTGCGGTCCGTTGAAGTACGTCTACACTTTAGTCTGGGTTAGACAGAGTTGTGCTTCATTGTACTTACTAGTTCTGAAGGTTCTAGTTAAAGCTGTTGGAACTTATCTTATTATGTTCAATTGGTATATTACAGACACCTGATCGCTGTGTGTGTACAATGGGAATTTGATGCGTTGTAATACCAAGATCGTACACGTCATTGTTTATCATTGTCATGCTACTGCTCGCTTTAACTGAGTCACGGCGATTGATGCGGTAGCGGCGAGAAGCAGTTTGCATTCTGTTCTGTAGAATGATTCTGCATTCGATTTTTTCTTTTCCTTTTAAAAGTTATTCAGATCACTGAACTTTGATGTAGTAAAATATATATCTAAGCCGCTCGGGGTAGCCGTGCGGTCTTAGGCGCCTTGTCACGGTTCTCGCGGTTTCCCCCGTCGGAGGTTCGAGTCCTCCCTCGGGCATGGATGTGTGCCTTGCACTTAGCATAAGTTAGTTCAAGTTAGATTAAGTAGTGTGTAACCCTAGGGACCGATGACCTCAGCAGTTTGGTCCCATAGGAACTTACCACAAATTTTGCAAAAATATCCATAAATCTGATCTTGCTATTTTAAGTCGTTAGGGGTTAAGTTTGTCTCTTGATTAACTTCAACGTAGAGATTAAGATTCGTTTTGAAATTTTATCGTATGAGCGCTCTTTTTCGAAATCCCTACTTCAGAGTTGCTGCAACAAAATGTCACTTACAATAAATCCTCACACAGAGTTAGATCGTCCTGTATTTGAAATTCAGTGCGTAAATTCGAGTCAGTTAAAGTTTGAGATAGATCGTATTGATTTGAAGTACTCTTTCTCTTGAAAGTTTATTATACTATCAGTAATTGCGATTAAGAGAAAAGCACTCCGTCTTCAGGCCACAAGTGGCCCATCGGGACCATCCGACCGCCAGTTATCCTCAGATGAGAATGCGGATAGAGGGGCGTGTGGTCAGCACATCGCTCTCCTGGTCATTATGATTGTTTTCTTTGACCGGAGCCGCTACTGTTCGGTCGAGTAGCTCCTCAATTGTCATCACGAGGCTGAGTGCACCCCGAAAAATGGCAACAGGGCATGGCGTCGCAGATGGTCACCCATCTAAGCACCGGCCACGCCCGACAGCGCTTAACTTCGTTGATCTGACGGAACCGGCGTGTCTACTGCGGAAAGGCCGTTGACCGATTTAAAAGAAAAGAAATATTTATTATCCTGTTTTACACATACACTACTGGCCATTAAAATTGCTACACCACGAAGATGACGTGCTACAGATGCGAAATTTAAGTACAGGAAGAAGATGATGTGATATGCAAATGATTACCTATTCAGAGCATTCACACAAGGTTGGCGCCAGTGGCGACACCTACAACGTGCTGACATGAGGAAAGTTTCCAACCGATTATTCGTACACAAACATCAGTTGACCGGCGTTGCCTGGTGAAACGTTGTTGTGATGCCTCGTGTAAGGAGGAGAAATGCGCACCATCACGTTTCTGACGTTGATAAAGGTCGGATTGTAGCCTATCGCGATTGCGGTTTATCGTATCGCGACATTGCTGCTTGCGTTGGTCGAGATCCAATGACTGTTAGCAGAATACGGAATCGGTGGGTTCAGGAGGGTAATACGGAACGCCGTGCTGGATCCCAACGGCCTCGTATCACTAGCGCTCGGCGTCTTATCCGGATGGCTGTAACGGATCGTGCACCATCGTCTCGATCCCTGGTCAACAGATGGGGACGTTTGCAAGACAACAACCATCTGCATCAACAGTTAGACGACGTTTGCAGCAGCATTAACTATCAGCTCGGAGACCATGGCTGCTGTTACCCTTGACGCTGCATGACAGACAGGAGCGCCTGCGATGGTGTACTCAAGGGCGAACCTGGGCGCACAAATGGCAAAACGTAATTTTTCGGATGAATCCACGTTCTGTTTACACCATGATGATGGTCGCATCCATGTTTGGCAACAACGCGGTGAACGCACATTGGGAGCGTGTATTCGTCATCGTCATACTGGCGTATCACCCGGCGTGTTGGTATGGGGTGCCATTGGTTACACGTCTCGGTCACCTCTTGTTCGCCTTGACGGCACTTTGAACAGTGGACGTTACATTTCAGATGTGTTACGACCCGTGGGTCTACCCTTCATTCGATCCCTCCGAAACCCTACATTTCAGCAGGATAATTCACGGCCACATGTTACAGGTCCTGTACGGGCCTTTCTGGATACAGAAAACGTTCGACTGCTGCCCTGGCCAGCACATTCTCCAGATCTCTCACCAATTGAAAACGTCTGGTAAATGGTGACCGAGCAACTGGCTCGTCACAAGACGCCAGTCACTACTCTTGATGAACTGTGGCATCGTGTTGAAGCTACATGGGCAGCTGTACCTGTACATGCCATCCAAGCTCTGTTTGACTCAATGCCCAGGCGTATCAAGGCCGTTATTACGGCCAGAAGTGGTTGTTCTGGGTACTGATTTCTCAGGATCTATGCACCCAAATTGCGTGAAAATGTAATCATATGTCAGTTCTAGTATGTTATATTTGTCCAACGAATGCCCGTTTATCATCTACATTTCTTCTTAGCGTAGCAATTTTAATGGCCAGTAATGTATTACTTTCCAAATTAAATTACAGGTATGATGATGTCCACGTGATATGACCGAAACCGGTCACCTACGTTCTTGTAGCATATGTGATGCGATCAAGACTGAATTTTAAAAAGAAAAGCTTTTTAATAAATTTTTAGATCGCTGTTCCAAAAATGTTTATTAAAATAATACAGAGATTTTACATGTTGCATCACTAAACAGTGTTTTTGATAAATAACACATTTTAGGTGTGGAAATACTGTGAGCTGCACTAGTATATTTAGTATGGTCATGTATTTTTACACACATCTTAGACATGATAATAATATTGTGAGACTTGGAAGGCATAGTATTGTAGCTAAAATGTGTTTTACACAATTATATAACAATAGTACAGAGAACTTAGATATGTATATTTTTAATTTAGGGTACCATTGTGCCTTAGACCAAATGTGGCTCAATGGCCAAACTACTGCATGTTGGCAAGTGGAAGGTGCAGAGAACAAAGATGATTGTCTGTTTCCTTTTAATGGCTGGTAATCACTGGGCTCTGATTGGCTGTTTCGTTTTAATGGCTGGCAAAATATCGACTGTCACTGGGAAATCGAAATATGTGTGTGTTGACTTATAATCTCTGTGGTTGGTCAAAGGTAATGGCTTAGGAAGGGGAGTGTAGTTTGGGGAGGGGGCAGGCAAAGCCGTGGGGGCGAGGTACCCCTTGAGTGCTAATTTCATGAGTTTGTCCCAGAGTCAGCATAGCTTTCCTACTACTGAAGACAGGAAGTAAATCTGGGTGTATGGATACATAGAAATAAATATTTGATGTCCTAAGGTATGCAGATAATTTAACAATTTTAGAAGAAAGTGAAAATGAACTACAAAAAGCGGTGTACGAACTACATCAGTCATGGAAAAGAGAATATGACCACGTGTAACAATATAGAAAACTGCAATCGTGGCACATCATGAGAAATATACCACCTGCTCAAAATTAATAATATATATTACCCCACTTGAGCAAGTCTCCAGCTTTAAATGTTGTAGCATATGGTGTAAGCAATGGTGGGGACAAGAATATAGAAAATGAGATTATTAAATATCGGTCAATATGCATATTAACGGCCTTTCCGCAGTGGATACACCGGTTCCCGTTAGATCACCGAAGTTAAGCTCTGTTAGGCGTGGCCGGCAGTTGGATGGGTGATCATCCGGGCCGCCAAGCGCTGTTGCCATTTTTCGGGTTGCACTCAGCCTCGTGATGCCAATTCAGGAGCTACTCTACCGAATAGTAGCGGCTCCGGTCAAAGAAAACTATCTTAACGACCGGGAGAGTGGTGTGCTAACCATGCGCCCCTACTATCTGCATCATCAGTGAGGATGACATGGCAGTCGGATGGTCCTTATTAGCCTCTTGTGGCCTGATGACGGAGTGCTATAATACGCATATTGATAAACAAAATATTCCAAAATAAAATATGGAAGAAAATAGAATTAAAATTTATAAAATCATGGCTACACCTGATTTGTTATCTGAGTGTGAATCACCTGTCCCTAAAAAAACGTGCTGAAAGTAAACCACAATCAGCAGAAATGAAATATCTCAAAAATCTTAGAGGTATTCCCAGGGAAGACCGTATGAGAAATGAGGATATTAGGAGTCACCTTGCTATTTATAATATGAGCGAGAAGACTGAAGAAAATAAAACATTATGGAAACATTAACTACAGGTAATGAGTGTAGTGAGAATCCCACATCAGGTCTTTCCTTACCACCCAAGAAGAAGAAAAGATGTGGAAAGACACATAATGAGGTTTCAGTAAAAAGTGAAGATGGGAGAGGAACGAGTACTTGACCATTTCAGTGCAGAAGAATAGAAATAAAATAAGAATTTTATGAATGAAGCAAAGGCAGCCGAGTGATCATTAATGCATATATATAAGATAGGTACATACGTGTCATGCTGGTTGATTTTCGTTGGGGTGAAAGTTCTTTGGGCTGGTGGCAATCCACAGAAGAAAATGCTGTAAGAAAAGGAATTAAAACAACGTATACAACTTTCTAAGGTACTTACATCGAAAGCTCTGCTTTTTACTATAAAACTGTGAGGTTCATATTTCGCCGAATAGCAAGCAAGATACAGCAAAATATTAACTTCTTCAAAAGCAGCCAACAGTGGTAGTAAAGACACGGGATCTTCAGTATGAGTGACACAACACTTACTCAGATTTTTCTTAAGTTAACGTTTTCCCAGTTTATTTTTGGATCCAAATGCAATATGGGAGGCTTTCATTTGATCACGTTTTGCTGTAGGTCACCCCCACCGCTAGGAATTTTCGCCACAGTGCAAAACAGAAAATATTGCGTTAACAGTATAAGATGCAAGTAATTACGAATTCAAGACCCCGACTAACTGGCAGGATATACCTACGGTTTTATACTAGTCCGATTAAGTAAAACAATTAAATAATTTGAATAGTGATGAATAAATCAACGAATACTGTATAATGTGCTATGAAGTAAATCTGTCTGTAGCAACAAAATGCATGAGTTCTTAGTGTATATCTTATCTTTGAAGTAAAAAATATATTTTATCTCGGCAGCTGAAGTATCTTTGGCATATAAATAACTGTGTGGAGTAACGGTATTCTGCATGTTCCTGTCATTCGTGTGCCAAATACGGATATACAGGGTGTCCCAGGAAGAATGGTCAGTACGTAGGGATGTGACAGGAACGATCATTCGAAGCAAAAAGGTCCAGTAAACTCGGGCTCTAACATGTATTCCTTAGCAGCTAAGAGCACTTTCGCTACTGTGGGCCAAATATCTTCCACCGCAAGCTGTTTGCTTTCCGTATTTTGGAAGGAGTTAGTTTGGACCAAAACAAGAAAAAAATCGGTTCGAAACTGCAGTGTCTGTGTTGTGAAGAAGTACAACGCTTCTAAAAATGTCATCTAGTAAAGGGCTCTATAACTCATATCTTAAGAGCTATGAGAGAGGTGACGCAGTGGTAGCACACTGGACTCGCATTCTGGAGGACGACGGTTCAATCCCGCGTCCGGCCATCCTGATTTAGGTTTCCCTAAATCGCTCCAGGCAAATGCTGGAATGGTTCCTTTCAAAGGGCACGGCCGACTTCCGTCCCCATCCTTCCCTAATCCGATGAGACCGATGACCTCGCTGTTTGGTCTCTTCCCCCCAAATAACAACAACAACAGCTATGAGCTCTTGTTCACTAGAAGAGATGTCTTTCACTGTAGTGAAGATGAACAAGTGCTCATAGCTCTTAAGCTATGCACTATTGACCTCCATGTTTACTGGACTTTTTGTCTTGTTTTGGTCCACACTAGCATCTCTCATACATGGAAAGCAAAGAGTTTGCAATAGAAGAATTTGTTTCACAATACTGGAGATGGAGAAAGGAGAATTACTCAAAGCCCTTAAGGTATGCATTTCAGAGACCAAATTTACTAGACTTCTTTGCTTCGAATGTTCGTTTCTGTCATATCTGTAAACATTGACCACTCTTGCTGGGACACACACGATATCAACGAGTTTAAATACACAACACACACAACGGCGTACACTAAAATAAATTAATCCTTCTGGACAGGGAACTAACATTCGGAGAACAGCCTCACTAGCACGTCCACCAAAATTTCTTCTGGTCACTTCACATAAATTAGCAGTTAATAATGCATGTATAAACAACATTCAGGCACCTGGTGTGGGAGGATACTGCCGAAACGCGGCGTGTCCAATAAATATTGGAAAAATAAAACGAGACGGAAGCTTTTTTTTTTATAAATTTCGTAATACGATCACAGACATAATGAAGAGGTCGCTGGTTCTTAAGGGCCAGAGGGGTCCGGCCTCACCAGAAATTTTGTGATATGCATTGTATTCTGTGTATTTTTTCAGTATTATAGCAAACAGTTTGAAAAAGACATGATTTCGGTGTAGTAGGAGTGAGAGAGACCAGAAATAATCGGGCACAGCTTCCACTGCTCTGCTGCGGAGACATAATACCCTGAGCGTCTGTACCCTGGCCAGGTATCGACGCTACCCCACTCTACCCTTGGTGTATCCTTCCACAGTAAGGAATCTTATTTCCTTTCCCCAGCCAATGTCTAGGGCCAGCGCCAAATGGTCCTACTCCCTTCACGTCTTGTGATCCAATAACTGACAATAGTGACATTAAGCTCTTTTCCTTTCTCTATCTCGCCCCTCGACATAGAATAGTATAGGCCATCACGGGTGAACCCTCTCGATGAACCAGCTCATGCATTGCCACCTTTCCCCAAACCCTGGCGAACCCTGCTGTTTCTTTGCCCTCTTTCCCGCCTGTCGGCTTGTCTACACACTATTTGGGACCAGCTGGCTTGAGCTCGTAGGCCGTATCACGAATTGTCACTCGCATCACTTTATGCTCCTACCTTTAGTCGTGACAACGAAGTGCCTTACTGCATTCCTACCCCCACCCTTCCCACTGCCATTCGCAAATGAGAAATGTCACAGGCAGCGAACAGGGTCATCTCCCAGTATTGTTCCATTCTCTGTATCTGCGTAGTTGAAACTCGAGTGTTCGTAGTGATTTTCTTCGTGTTTACTGAAAGTACCCTTTAATTTCTTCTCTGCTGGGCCTGCAGCATGTATGAGGTGAGTGAATATTAGTCTGGTGAAAAGTTGTACGACGAATGTAATTTCGTCTGTATATAATACTACAATTGACAGATGAAATGATAGTTGAAGCTCCTATGATGATTTATACTTACATAGTAAATCATTAAAGCGAGAACTGTCTTTTTGTCTGTCACAAATAGTAGTGTATAAATACGAAATTACGTGCTTCATAAAGTTTGTCACCAGACGAGTATCTGCTCCATGATGCATTATGGTCGTCACTCCACCGAGACATAAAACAGCTTCATATGAAACATACACCGTATTTTGATTGTAATATCGACAGGTACATGGACAATAGCATACTAGCCAAAACAGGCTTGTAGTGAAAAAATGCGAACAGTACGAGCTAAATAAAATATTTTGCAGCTGACTAGTAACCAATTTATACAGGGTGACTCACCTAAGCGTCGTGTGGCGCATTTTCTACGGTCTTTCAGCAGATACTTGAAGTTTCGTTTTTCCACTGTGTACGTCCAATGTCGATGGAAAGCGTCGGTTTCTTTCCAGCTACAAACAAAATGATTTTTAAAGGGGCATTTTACGTGCGCGTGCGATAGAGCGGTCCGAGCTTAGTCTAGTGCGGTATTTGTTTTATCGATACGTGTTAACAGGGACAGTAAAACCAACGAATAACCGGCACTCAGTGACAGCATTTCCCTGGCCAGTGCTGACTGCTACTGCCAATCATGCAACGCTACTGAGTCGCTGCTGCTGTTGTTGTTTTACTGTCCATGCTAATACATATCAATAAAACGAACGTTGCACTAGACTAATTTGAGCCCGCTCTTATCGAATGGGCTAGTAAAATTCTGATTTAAAAATAATATTATTTGTAATGAGAAACAAACCGACGCTTTCTGTTAATGCTGGGCATCGCATGAAATATGTGACGAGCAGTAATTATTTGGTATTCCAAGATGCTACTCCAGGCGGGTGTAAAATGTGTGTGCGCAACGTAAAATAATAAACGCTAAAATGAAGATTTGGCCCTGTCTGACTTTCCCCTGAAGCAGACCTTAGGATCTCTTAATTCTGAAAGTTACAATCTAAACATAAATGAATGATGGAGGCAACTGGTCCTACTAAATGATAAACGTTGTTCCTGCTTATATATTTATTGTAGATTAAAAAAAAACTTTATATTACAAAGTCTATATTTCCTAAGTAAAAATACCAATAATTGCCCAATTCTGCCCATTATTACGACTGCGCGGTGTAATATCAATAACGTGAAATGACTGACATCATCTACGTACCAAACACTTGAAGACACTACTTTCAAAGATGATCTGCGGTGGTATGGAACCTCAGTGGAAATTAACGTGATCGTAGCTGTTTAGCTTTTATAGCCCTAATAAGCCGAAGCAATTTGCGACATCACCGTATGTACTGCGTTCGGTGCGTCGAAGTGATGGTTCTCGTACTCGTCTGCGACGTTGGAAGAACTCCAGCCACAAATAAACTCTTTCAAACAATAGGACGGCAGAAGGCGGTCCTCTGACTAATATACTCAAATACTGTCTCCTCCTCTCTGTGTTCTACAGACGAGAAACGCGTACTCCCAGCCACAAGGACGGCATTCAGATAACGTCTCAACGTAAGTATAGGCAGAGGAAGTGCTCTCAATTACTGAATGCTACGTACTCAACGATGACTTCCAATCCGGAGGTGAAGTCCAGAATCGTATAGGTTCACAACAGTACAGTGCCTAACTGTTCTAAGCATAAACTCTCATGAGAGCAAGTTCATCTGAACCAACAAAGCTCATACCGAGCGACCGTCACACATGGGCGCTCACAACGGAAGCTCCACGTCTCTTCACCGCTGGCCTCCCCACCCTCGTAATTCCGAAAACGAATCATATTCCCGAAACCACGGAATATTCTCCCTCTCTACAGATTCTTCTGAACGCCGACCAACCGTAGTTTAGTCTTTTGTCATCCAGCGCGGAAAGTTTGCGAGGTAAAACCTATACTCGTACAGTGGTACGCTTCTGAGAAAAAATCCTTGGAAATAACTCTGCCTGCGTGGTTTCCGAGGTTACGTTTCCTCGTTCCTCTCAGCAGCGTCCAAGATTTTCGTAGTTTCCGAAGTATAATGCTTCCTGTCCGACTACAACATCGGCCGGTCGCGATTCTATTGTGCCCCAGCGCTCAGCTGTCCCAACGTCCGTCTTGTTACTTCTTGTGTTTAAGCAGGACTCACACACCTGTTTGGCCCTTCCACCCAGGGCCTGAGTTCCGCATGCCGTTTCATTTCCACTATCATTCCAACATCTACTAGCATGATAATAAAGACACACCGTCACATTTCATGCAATAAACGTTAACAATTATTTACAAGGCATACGTCACAATATCAGTATCCTTTATATATTCATATATACGATGTACAATCTATCACATGATACCTAATTGTGTTTGTAGGTCACAGCAAAGTATGTGGATGGGTGCTTGTAAGGTGCGAAATTATAGCCATCTTACAGAATGACTCAAGCTACACAATTCGAAGACGAAACACCAGGGAAAATGCATCTGACGACTGTCATATTTTGACACGTCTGTTTTCAAACAGTTAGGCAAAAAAGGAAGGGCTGTGACGTTTAGCTTTCAACTGAACGCTGTTGCTACCAAACTTGGAGTTTGTTAATGTAAAGTAAATATACGTCCCTATCTATTGAGTAGGAGAAAGTGAATAGTGTGAATGTGGTTGCCCATAAGTGCCCCAGAGATTCAGAGCCACTCGCCAGATTTGTTGAAGCCAGTAAAGTGCTGGTGTATAGGTGCGCCGTCACATTGCTTCAAAAATTCATGTTATTGTATTCAGACAGAGCTCTCATTCAGATCAATGGGACGCCAACACCTTGTCGCCAATTAACAGATTCGGTAAGCTACGAGAAGTCTGTTTCACTCACGTGGAATGCTGCTCTCAAATTTTGTCCTTAGAATGCTGCTATTGTTCGTTGGTTCTGTCAGCACTCACTTCGTGCAACCAGTTGCACTCTTTGCTTTTCTGGTGTTTAGAATTAGCCTTCACTGTGGTAGTTAGTCTGACTGTAAATAAACATTGTTAATCAGATCCCTGAGTATCCTTGAGCCTCCTGCTGTTAGCATCCCTTCGGGTCTTAAAATCTACCCTCTTGCTAGCGCCTTGGGACAGTGCTTGCCGCTACTGCAAACGATCGCTTGTCTTCACTGGAAGTTTTGCCTTCCTGAATTTGCTCCTAACTTCTCAGAAATTGCAGACTGACCGTAACCCCTCGTCTCCCTTCAAACCTGCGTTAGGACACGACAGGCTTCATATCAACGAACTACGATATTGCACCCACCGTCCGAAAAAAAAAAGAAATAAAGAAACCTGTTGAGTTCACTTCTATATATACAGGGTGGTCCATTGATCGTGACCGGGCCAAATATTTCACGAAATAAGAGTCAAACGAAAAAACTACAAAGCCGGAAACCTGTCTAGCTTGAAGGGGGAAACTAGATGTCGGTATGGTTGGCCCGCTAAATGGCGCTGGCATATTACAAACGGATATCAACTGCGCTTTTTTAAATAGGGACCCCTATCTTTATTACATATTCGTTGTAGTACGTAAAGAAATATGAATGTTTTAGTTGGACCACTTTTTTCGCTTTGTGATAGATGGTTCTGTAATAGTCACAAACATATGGCTCACAATTTTAGACGAACAGTTGGTAACAGGTAGCTTTTTTAAATTAAAATACAGAACGTAGGTACGTTTGAACATTTTATTTCGGTTGTCCCAATGTGATACATGTATCTTTCTGAACTTATCATTTCTGAGAACGCATGCTGTTACAGCGTGATTACCTATAAATACCACAATAATGCAATAAATGCTGAAAATGATGTCCGTCAACCTCATTGCATTTGGCAATACGTGTAACGACATTCCTCTCAACAATGAGTAGTTCGCCTTCCGTAATGTTCACACATGCACTGACAATGCGCTGACGCATATTGTCAGGCGTTGTCGGTGGATCACGATAGCAAATATCCTTCAACTTTCCCCACAGATAGAAATCCTGGGACGTCAGATACGGTGAACGTGCGGAGCGTGGTATGGTGCTTCGACGACCAATCAACCTGTCATGAAATATGCTATTCAATACCGCTTCAACCGCACACGAGCTATGTGCCTATCATCCATCATGTTGGAAGTACATTGCCATTCTGTCAAGCAATGAAACATCTTGTAGTGACATCGGTAGAACATTACGTACGAAATCAGCATACATTGCACCATTTAGATTGCCATCGATAAAATGGAGGCCAATTATCCTTCCTCCCATAATGCCGCACCATACATTAACCTGCCGAGATCGCTGATATCCCACTTGTCGCAGCCATCGTGGATTTTCCGTTGCTCAATAGTGCATAATACACCAGTTTACGTTACCGCTGTTGGTGAATGACGCTTCGTCGCTAAACAGAACGCGTGCAAAAAATCTGTCATCGTCCCGTAATTTCTCTTGTGCCCAGTGGCAGAACTGTACACGACATTCAAAGTCGTCGCCATGCAATTCCTGGTGCATAGAAATATGGTACGGGTGCATGTTGATGTAGCATTCTCAACACCGACGTTTTTAACATTCCCGATTCTCGCGCAATTTGACTGCTACTGATGTGTGGATTAGCCACGACAGCAGCTAAAACACCTACTTGGGCATGATCATTTGTTGCAGGTTATGGTTGACTTTTCACATGTGGCTGAACACTTCCTGTTTCCTTAAGTAACGTAACTATCCGGCGAACGGTCCGGACACTTGGATGATGTCGTCCAGGATACAGAGCAGCATACATAGCACACGCCCGTTGGGCGTTTTGATCACAATAGCCATACAACAACAAGATATCGACCTTTTTCGCAATTGGTAAACGGTCCATTTTAACACGGGTGATGTATCACGAAGCAAATACCGTCCGCACTGTTTGTGACTATTACAACGCCGTCTATCACAAAGCGAAAAAAGTAGTCCAACTAAAACATTCATATTTCTTTACATACTACACGAATATATAATAAGAAATGGGGGTTCCCATTTAAAAAGACGCAGTTGATATCCGTTTGACCTATGGCAGCGCCATCTAGCGGGCCAACCATAGCGCCATCTGGTTTCCCCCTTCAAGCTACAAGAGTTTCGTTGTTTGTAGCTTTTCCGTTTTATGCTTGTTTCGTCAGATATTTGGGCCCGTCACTACCAATGGACCACCCTGTATAGTATATTACTAGCAACAGTCAGTCGTGGGATATGTTTATATTTACCTTTGTATAAGTACCATATTTGCAATTTTTCTAGTGACTTCAAGCAGGATTACATAAATGAATGTTACATAAGAAAGAATTTGGAACAACTTCGTTATAAAAGTTTAGTGACCTGCTAGATGGGCCCCACGAACGAAAATGAGTACCAGCCGCTGTCGGAAAGTGCTGCCTTCGCTGTTGCCGGTCAATCACATTCCTGCTTGTGGTGTGGGTGTGCTATCCTCTTTGTTTTAAATAAGGACTACCGCTTTTAGCGCGCTATTTCCTCACAACATGACGTGAATTATTGGGAGCCTGCGTCTTCTAGTCGCGTGAAACCAGTCGTGACTTTTACTAAGGACTATCCAACAGCCATTGCGGATTAATTCTTCGAAAAGGTGGAAATTTGCCCGCAATTTATAATATAGTAACATGCTCTACATTTTTACCCCCTCTAGAGCGGTCATCATCAGTTTTTTACTCCAAAAATACAAAAACTCGTGTACTACTTTGAGTGTCTCATTTCCTAATGTAATTCCCTCAGTATAACCTGATTTAATTTGACTGTATTCTGATATCCTTGTTTTGCTTTTGTCGACGTTCATCTTGTACCCTACAAGACGTAACAGCTTTAATTTAGCGGTTCTCCCCTGCAGGTAGTGACGGAGTGCGAGCTGGCTGTGGGCCCGGCGGCGGCGCCACGGCGCGGGGGCAGGCCGCGACCTTGCGGAAGAAGAAAGGCAGGGGGTGAGCCGGCAGCCGGCAGCCGGCAGGCAGATGGGCGGCGTGGCGGCGCGGGGCGGTCAGCGCCCCCTGCGGCAGCTGCGGGGTGACCCGGTGAGTGTGTCAATGCTAGCCGGCCACGCTCTCGCCCGTCGGCCTTCCCCTTTAACGCGCCTTGGCGGGGCGAGGCGAGGGGCTGTATCGAGCGGCGGGCGCCGCGGCGCCGGGCCCGGGAGCCGCCGGCAGCGTGCTCGCCCGCCCGCCACGCACGCAGCGCGCAGCACGCAGCACGCGTGCCTGCAGAGCACGCCGGGAGCTCGCAGGGCGCGTGCCCGGGACCGCCGCCCGCTGCTTCCCGCTCGTGCCGCACCGCTCCGCCACAGGCGTGCCGCTCTTCCGCTAGTACGGCGCGCCATAGCGGAAGTCGGGCTCCGCACTCGCGGGGAAGCTTTCGTAACTCTTAAAGAGGACGTCACGGCTTCGGGTAGTGGAAAGTATGGTAAAACCGGGTACCTCAACTTTTAATTCATCTAAATTATTTTCAGTGATCAATAATTTTGAAAATAACGCTTATTTAGACCTCTTTATGCGCTACTGGCTATTAAAATTGCTACACCAAGAAGAATTGCAGATGATAAACGGGTATTCATGGACAAATATATTATACTAGAACTGATATTAGATTACATTTTCACGCAGTTTGGGTGCATAGATCCTGAGAAATCAGTACCCAGAACATGCACCACTGGCCGTAATAACGGCCTTGATACGCCTGGCCATTGAGTCAAACAGAGCTTGGATGGCGTGGTCAGGTACAGCTGCCCATGCAGGTTCAACACGATACCACAGTTCATCAAGAGTAGTGACTGGCGTAATGTCACAAGCCAGTTGCTCAGCCACCATTAACCAGCCGTTTCAATTAGTGAGATATCTGGCCAGGCCAGCAGTCGACCATTTTCTGTATCCAGAAAGGTCCGTACAGGACCTGCAACTTGCGGTCGTGCATTATCCTGCTGAAATGTAGGGTTTCGCAGGGATCGAATGAAGAGTAGACCCACGGGTCGTAACACATCTGAAATGGAACGTCCACTGTTCAAAGTCCCGTCAATGCGAACAAGAGGTGACCGAGACGTGTAACCAATGGCACCCCATACCATCACGCCGGGTGAGACGCCAGTATGCTGATGACTAATGCACGCTTCCAATGTCCGTTCACCGCGATTTCGCCAAACACGGATCCGACCATCATGATGCTCTAAACAGAACCTGGATTCATCCGAAAAAATGACGTTTTGCCATTCGTGCACCCAGGTTTGTCGTTGAGTACACCATCCCAGGCGCTCCTGTCTGTGATGCAGCGTCAAGGGTAGTCGCTGCCATGGTTTCCGAGCGGATAGTCCATCCTGCTGCAAACGTCGTCGAACTGTTTGTGCAGATGCTTGTTGTCTTGCAAAAGTCCCCATCTGTTGACTCAGGGATCGAGACGTGGATACACGATCCGTTACAGCCATGCGGATAAGATGCCTCTCACCACGACTGCTAGTGATACGAGGCCGTTGGGATCCAGCACGGCGTTCCGTATTACCATCCCGAACCAACCGATTCCGTATTCTGCTAACAGTCATTGGATCTCGACCAACGCGAGCAGCAATGTCGCGATACGATAACCCGCAATCGCGATAGGCTGCAATCCGACCTTTATCAAAGTCGGAAACGTGATGGTACGAGGCATCACAACAACGTTCCACCAGGCAACGCCTGTCAACTGCTGTTTGTGTATGAGAAATCGGTTGGAAACTTTCCTCATGTCAGCACGTTGTAGGTGTCGCCACCGGCGCCAACCTTTTGTGAATGCTCTGAAAAGCTATTCATTTGCATACCACAGAATCTTCTTCCTGTCGGTCAAATTTCGCGTCTGTAGCACGTCATCTTCGTGGTGTAGCAATTTTAATGGCCAGTAGTGCATTCAACTACATGATACAATATAGTCTATTCACCGAGAGCAGGAACGAAACACAAAAATTTTCACAGGATTAACCACCAGCCGTAACAGTGAAAGCAGACGTGTTGAAAATCCTTCCTGTAAGCTGTGCAGTTGACCGCCGGCTAACGTCATAGCGAAGCGTGCGTCACTCGTGAGAAGCCCTTTATTGTGAACTTTGGCCTTAATATAATGAAAGAAATCGTAAAGGACAGACAGGAGGCATAGTAACGTGACCATGTGTCCCGCTAAGGGTTGGACAGTCCCGCTTTCAGGCTGTCTGTCCCATTGGCCGCAACCAGAGCAAAAATGTTCCGCTTTTGCAAGCAGACCAAACGATTAGGTGTACCCCCTACCTGCCTGTTATGTTCGTTAGATTCGAAACTCGCGGGTGGCGGCGGCAGCGCGGGCGGCGTGGAGAAGAGAGAGCGAGCAACGTGCGAGAGCGAGACAGGTGCTGTCGCTAACTTCGCCAATAACCACATCGCGTGAGTGCGAACTTGAAGTGCGGCAACATTGCTTTTAGGTTGTATTGGAATGTTCGGGCTCACTTGCAGATCTCAAATATCTCATTCAACACTTTCATGTTTGTGCTTCTGTAACATTAGAAAAATACCTAAACGCAAGTGTAAATTCAATATTACTTGGCAAAATAAGTATCCATATATAAAACAAAGAAAAGTCCATCAGACGTTACGTGTGAAGAGTGTCGTACTGATTTTAGTGTTGGAAATGGAGGTGTCAGCGACGTTGAGAAACATTTAAAATCGGAAAAACACACGCTTTCCGATCAAGCTGCTGCTTCCAGTTCGTCAGTACTTTCTTTTTTCAAAAGAACCCATTTGCCAACTTCGAAAGATTTAGATCTAGATGCAGCGGAACATGCATGGGCTATCGCTCGAATGACTAGTCTCTAATTCAAACATGTTTTGAGAAAAAATTTAGATGTGCTCGTATAAAATCCCAGGCTGTTGTTGCAAATGTGTTGGCAGCTATGCTAAAGGATGAATTAAAAGACCATCCCTGTCAAGCACACTGCATGTCTTTATTAACGGATGCTTCAAATCATGGCTCAGTAAAATTATTCCTTTTTTTTTTTTATTATTCGATGAGTTTTACCTTATGAAGGTATGAAAGTCAAAATCTCATAGTTTCTAGAGCAGCCTCTTGAACGTTGGATATTGTTGACGATTATTTGAAGAAGGTATTCAAAATAAGGTAGACTGACAATGTAAGGAATGAGGAGGTTCTGCACAGACTCGGAGAGGAAAGGAATATGTGGAAAACACCAACAAGAAGAAGGGACGGGATGATAGGACATCTGTTTAGGGGGTTGGGGTGTTTGGGGAAGAGACCAAACAGCGAGGTCATCGGTCTCATTGGATTAGGGAAGGATGGGGGAGGAATTCGGCCGTGCCCTTTCAAAGGTACCATTCCGTCATTTACCTGAAGCGTTTTAGGGAAATCACGGAAAACCCAAATGAGGATGGCCGGACGCGGAATTAACCGTCATCTGTTAAGGCATCAGTGAATGACTTCCATGGTACTAGAGGGAGCTGTAGAGGGCAAAAACTGTAGAGGAAGACAGAGACTGGAATACATCCAGCAAATAATTGAGGACGTGGGTTGCAAGTGCTAATTTGAGATGAATAAGAGGAGTTCGTGGCGGGCCGCATCAAACTAGTCAATCGGCTGATGACTCAGAAAAAAATTTATCGTGCAATGATGTAAACAAGAAAATTGTGGCATTTTGTGGAGATAATACTAACTTCAGTTTTGGAGGAAAGAATAGAAAAGGGAGTAATAATGTTTTCGCGAAATTATACCTATCACTCGGAAGGCAACTCATTGGGACTGGATGTGGAGCCCATATACTTCACAACGCGATCAAAACAGCTCCGGATTGTCTCCCCGTGGCATGTATAATTGTGAAAATTTACTCATTTTGTTTTGCACATACGGCGCTCGAGTGGAATATATCAAAGAGTTCTGTGATTCCAATGACGCAGAGTATCAGGAACTTTCTGAGCCTCGATAAATGCTGATAGCACAAGGTTTGCTTAGCAGCGACCGAGATACGGACGTACTCAATGATTTTTCGTTTATTTCCAATTACGTCGCAGATGAGAATGTATCAAGCTGGAATTCTAAACATGTTGCTACTGAAGACCGTTGGGTGGAGTTGTTCACACATTCCAGTGGCAAAAATCTGAACTATACGATATTTCGTATTATTATTATTGAATACATTTTTTGGTTGCCTGGAAGTAACGCACCTGCCAAAAGAGTTTTTTTCTCTAATGGAGAACGTATGGACAATTGACAATACAGTTAAGTGTCGCAGTTTTGAAAGCCATTTTGATTACTAAGACTAAAATCAACAAATCCTGTGATAAGCTCCATTCCTACTTGAAAACTACACCCGACATTTTGAAACTGGTTTCCTCACCGACAGATATAAAACAAATACCTCTGCAACTACAATGTAATTTTGATTAATTAAAATTATATATAACTGAAAAAAAATTTATCATCATCTTGTATCTGAATAAACTATAAATAGAAAAATTAGATATTCCTAAATTCTGCAAGTGTTCCGCTTTGACAAAAAAATAAATAAAAAAAATGGCCAAATCAGGCGTAACAGATTCAAATACAAGCGTTTTTAACAAAAATTCCAGTTACAATAACGTTATAAGGACGATAAAACAATTTCATTCTGCCGAACTCGAACTATTCTCATTCAGCATTATAAGAGAACTGTCCTGTCTCTCCTATGTAATGCAGTCTCATTTCCACATTTGAATTTCAACTTTTCCCCCCAAATGGAGAATACATTTGTTTCACTCTTCTGCAGTCGCTGTTCTTACTGCTTGCTCTAGTAGTTCTTTTGCTTCCGACGTTTTGTATTCATTGTCTTTTGCTGCAACATAGCCTTTGATTCTCGCCCAAATTAATTCGACGGCGTTTAATTCGCATTTCATATACTGCGTATTTGTTGTGTGCCACTTCGTTTTCTTTAAAGATTTCTAGTAGTTCTTTCAATATACTGTCTTCAAAAGCGATATTTTTAAATTTTAGCCATTTTAATATATCTTGCTTATTAGAATACGCATTAGGAACTTTGCCTTTTCGACGAGGAACAATACCTGCGATTTCCTGAAGCCAAGGAAGAACATCTTTAAATCACTTCTCGAATGTTATTGACGCACATCTCTTCATGATAATCTGCACTCTTCTTGGATTCTAAAATCCCCAGCCATCGACAAAACCCGCTTTGCTCCTAATGTGTGTGATAATCAGGCGTTTACCTTTACCCTGTTAGCCCTTGTTTCCAGGGGGCAATTCGAATAGAAATGTTTGTTTAGAGGATTTTATTGCCTTTTCTACCCAGACGTTACTTCCGTTATGTCCTGCATTCAGCCATGTCCAACCAGTAAATGAGTCTTCCCTCATCTCCCAACAGTTAAATGGTTCGTAGATAACGCCACCTTCATAAAATGTCACCCCTTTCTATTATATGATGTCGTGCCCACGTCGAGCATATTGGAAATCCATTTCTCTTAATACTTTATACTATGTAGTTCTCCAAAAATTGCCCAAATCTGGATCTTCGATCATGGCAGCAAGCAACTTCCCATATACGTATTATTACTATTACAGTCATCTTCTTGCTAATCACTTCATCTCAGAGTAGCATTTACAACCTACGTCCTCAATTATTTTCTGAATGTATTCCAACCTCTGTCTTTTTCTAAAGTTTTTGCCCTCTACAGCTCCGTCTAGTACCATGGCAGTCATTCCCTCACGTCTTAACAGATGTCCCTTCCCCTTATCAGTGTTTTCCACATATTCCTTCCCTCTCTGCTCTGCGCAGAATCTCCTCATTCCTTACGTTATCAGTCAACCTAATTTTCAACATTCGTCTGTAGCACAACATCTCAAATGCTTCTATTCTCTTCTGTTCCAGTTTTCCCACAGTCCATGTTTCACTACCATACAATGCTGTACTCCAGACGTACATTCTCAGAAATTTCTTCCTCAAATTAAGGACGATATTTGATATTAGTGGTCTTCTCTTGACCAGCAATGACCTTTTGACCATTGTTAGTCTGCTTTTGATGTCCTCCTTTCTCCGTCCGGCATTAGCTATTTTACTGATAGGTAGCAGAATTCCTTAACTTCATCTACTTCGTGACCGTCAATCCTGATGTTGAGTTTCTCGCTCTTCTCATTTCTACTACTTCTCACCTTCGTCTTTCTTCGATTTACTCTCAATTCATACTCTGTACTCATTAGACTGTTCAGCAGATCTTGTAATTCTTCTTCACTTTCATTCAGGATAGCAATGTCATCAACGAATCGTATCATTTATATCTTTCACCTTTAATGTTAATTCCACTCTTGAAATTGCCTTTCATTTCCGTCATTGCTTCTTAGACGTACAGATTGAACAGTAAGGGCGAAGGACTACATCCCTGTCTTACACGCTTTTTAATCCGAGCACTTCCATGTTGGTCGTCCATTCTTATTATTCCCTCTTGGCTCTTGTACATATTGTATATTACCCGTCTCTCCCTATAGCTTACCCCTACTTTTCTCAGAATTTCGAACATCTTGCACCATTTTACATTGTCGAACGCTTTTTCCAAATCTACAAATCGTATGGATGTGTCTTGATTTTTCTTTAGCCTTGCTTCCACTATCAACTGCAACGTCAGAATTGCCCCTATGTAGCCTTTACCTTTATTAAAGCTAAACCGATAGTCATCTAACATACCCTCAATTTTCTTTTCCATTCTTCTCTACAATATTCTTGTCAGCAACTTGGATGCATGAGCGGTTAAGCTGATTGTGCGATAATTCTCACATTTGCCAGCCCTTGCAGTCTTCGGAATTGTGTGGATGATATTTTTCCGAAAGTCACATGGTATGTCGCCAGATTCATTCATTCTACATACCACCGTAAACAGTCGTTTTTTTGCCACTTCCCCTACTGATTTTAGAAAACTGATGGAAACTTATATATCACTTCTGCCTTATTTAATCTTACGTCCTTCAAAGCTCTCTTAAATTCTGTTTTAATACTGGTTCCCGTTTCTCTCCTATATCGACTTATGTTTCTTCTTCCATCGCATCAGATAAATCTTCCCCACCATAGAGGCCTTCAATGCACTCTTTCCCTGCACTTCCTCTTTATTTCATTCCTCAGTGACTTGTATTTCTGTGTTCTTGAACTTCCTTCTTTCATCCATCAACAGAAGTATATTTTCTGTTACCCATGGTTTCTTCGCAGTTACCTTCTTTGCACCTGTGTTGCTCTTTCCAACTTCTGTGATTGCCCTTTTTAGATATGTGCATTTCTCTTCAACTATATTGCCTACTGAGCTATTCCTTATTACTGTATCTATAGTCTTAGAGAACTTCAAGCGTATCTTGTCATTCCTTAGTACTTCCGTGTACCACTTCTTTGGGTACTGGTTCTTCCGGAGTAATCTCTTCAACTTCAACCTACTCTTCATCATTACTACATCGTGATCTGAGTCTGTATCTGCTCCTGGGTACGCCTTACAATCCAGTACTTCATTTCAGAATCTCTGTCTGATCATGACGTAATCTCCCCGTATCACCCGACCTTTTCCAATCTTCTTGTGTTTCTTGAGCAGAGTAATCGTTATTATTAGCTGAAATTTATTACAGAACTCAATTAGTCTTTCTCCTCTCTCATTCCTTGTCCTGTAACCTTTTCTTGTACTCCTCCTCCTCATCCTCCTCCTACAGCTGCATTCCAGTCCCTCATGACAATTAGATTTTCATCTCCCTTTACGTACTGTATTACTCCTTCAATATCCTCATATACTTTCTCTATCTTTCATCTTCAGCTTGTGACGTCGGCATGTGTACCTGAACTACCGTTGTCTGTGTTGGTTTTCTATCGATTCTGATAAGAACAACACTATCACTGAATTATTCACAGTGATATAGTCTCTGCCCTACCATCCTATTGATAACGAATCCCATTCCCGTTATACCATTTTCTGCTGCTGTGATATTACCCTACACTCATCTGACCAGAAATCCTTGTCTTCGTTCCATTTCACTTTACTGACCCAAATTAAGCCTTTGCATTTCCCTTTTCAGATTTTCTAGCTTCCCTACCACGTTCATACTTCTAACATTCCACACCCCGACTCGTAGAACTTGTCCTATCAGCAACTGACCGATGATGAACCCAGTTGTTACAGGTATGCTGATGCTGATCGAGAAGCCAACACCGGTATCCAGCTGCAGCCGTAAAGTAACACCGCTCCACAACGTCAAAGATATCCGCCTCCAGGATACCCATTACTAACAAAAGCTACCCTTACACGACCTATCGCAGGCAGCAAGAAAACCGCTATTGCTCTTACAACCCGACCCAACTATCGCAGAAGTTTTTTTCCCTTGGCTATTGCCTTGGCACTTTTTTCCCTCTTCCCTTCAAACCGCTACCCTTCGTTCAACTTTCGACCCAATCTATCTCCAGATGAGCGCGTATAAATGGTTAATTATAACCAGACGTACACAAACATAGCAGTACCCACATCGTGCGCGACCTCACTTAGTGAACACTAACCAATATGCAGAGATGGCAGTAGACCTTTTGTGTTGGCCCTGATGCCGGTGTGGGCTTGGTGGGTTTCCATCCTATGAAAATGTGATTGTCCCGTAACGTGCTAATCTAAATTTTAGGATACGTCAGGAAGTCAAGGTGACGTACTGAGGTCACGCCGTCAGACGCTTCACGGTTGGCCGAAACGTAAAGCCGCCTCGACAGCTGCCACGCAGCGCAAAACGAAGAAAAGAGGTTTGGCGCAGCGCGTCCGGTGTGGACGCGGCGTAACTATAACTTCACCCACCGGAGTAACACCAATTTACACAAGATTTGTTACAGACAGATCCATGGCAGCTACATTAGTTACTATTTCACAAAGGAAAGAGGGTCTAGGGGTAGCGTCTTCGATTACTAATCAAAACGTCTCCGGTGCGAAAACCGTCACAACTTTAATTTTAAATAAAAATCATCGTCAATGACGGTCGAGAACTTCCGGCACAGGAAGTCATCCTCATATAGCTAACGACCTTGTCAAAGAGGACGGAAGAGCGGAAAGAGGTTCAGGACAACCTCTTGCCCTTGGGGTGGGAATCTGCCCCTAAAAGGCGGAAGAATCAGCAATGATCAACCGCATCAGGATGCAGAAGGCAACGGAAACCACTGCATAAAGATACAGAATGTATATCCGCAGGACGTGTGGCCTACAACAGAAAGAGCGTCATGATGATCTCTCCATTGGCAAAAGATTCCGGATTAGTCCCACATTCGGATCTCCGGGAGGGGACTGGCAAGGGGGAGGTGACCATGAGAGCAAAAACAAATAACCAACTAAAGGATATCGTTCTACGAGTCGGGGCGTCGAATGTCAGAAGTTTTAACAGGGTAAGGAAACTAGAAAATCTGAAAAGGAAAATGCTATGGCGCACTCTACATATATTGGGGATCAGTGCAATGAAATGGAAATAACAAAAGGATTTGTGGTCAGACGAGAATGAGGTAATATCAACAGCTCCAGAAAATGATGTAATGGGAGTAGGATTCGTTATAAATAAAAAGGTAGGGCAGAGAGTGAGTTTTTCTGAACACTTCCGTAACAGGGTTGTTCTCGTCATCATCGACAGCAGACGAACACCGACAACAATAGTTCAGGTACTCATACCGTCGTCGCAAGCAGAGGATGAAGAGATACAGAAAGTATATGAGGGTGCTGATCGGGTATTTCAGTTCGTAAAGGGGGATGAAAATCTGATAGTCACGGAGAACTTGAATGCGGTTGTATGGAAGGGAGCAGATGAAATGGTTACGGGAGACTGATGGCTTGCCGGCCGGAGTGGCCGAGCGGTTCTAGGCGCTTCAGTCCGGAACCGCGCGACCGCTACGGTCGCAGGTTCGAATCCTGCCTCGGTCATGGATGTGTGTGATGTCCTTAGGTTAGTTAGATTTAAATAGTTCTAAGTTCAAGGGGACTGATGACCTCAGAAATTAAGTCCCATAGTGCTCAGAGCCATTTGAACCATTTTGAATAATGGCTTGGTAGCAGAAATGAGAGAGTACAATCACTAATTGTATTCTCCAATAAATATCAGTTAGTAATAGCGAATACTCTGTTCAAGAATCACAAGAGGATCAGGTATACTTCGAAACGGCTGGGAGATAATGGACGATTTCAATTAGGTTACATCATGGTCAGGAAGAGATTCCAAATCAAATATTGAATTGTAAGGTTTACCGAGGAGGAGATATAGACTCAGATCACAATTTAGTAATGATGAGGGGTTGGCTGAAGTTTAAGAGAGTAGTTAGATAACATCAGTGCGCAAAGAAGTGGGATACAGAAGAACTGAGGAAAGAAAAAATACGCTTGAAGTTCTCTGAGATTATACGTAGACATTACGTTAAAGTTCAGTAGGCAGTACAGTTGAAGAGGAATTGACATCTCTAGCTAGAGCAATGGCAAAGTTGTCAAGAAAACAGTACGTAACAGGAAAACAGCTGAGAAGAAATCATGGATAACCGATGAAATACTTCAGCTGATCGGCGAAAGAAAGGAAACAAAAATGCTGAGGGAAACTGATGTCTCCAGAAATAGCATGTCAGTGAGGAAAGAAATCAATAGGAAGAAATGTTTCTTTCTATGTGTAAATAAATGTAAGCCCCAAAACTAAAATAATTTATGTAACCTACGTAAGAAACGCTGTGTTTTTGTACTAATTCCGTGTTTTGTCTTTACATTATCTTATAATGTAAAACTGTAATTAATTCTTAAATGTGAGAGAGCACACAGATGTTAAAACTAGCAACAGAGAGCAATTTTATTTTTCAGTTGGCAAATAATGCATCAGACGCAGCCCTCGCGGCGTCAAAAATCAAATTTTATGCGATCAGGTGCGCCGGAAGGGAACGCAGTGAAGTCTCTCGAACATTTTTTCCACGCAAGAGGCTTCCAGAACAATAACAGGCTGAGGTAAAATGACAAAGTTGCATTCAGTTGTCTATTTGTATATAAACAAGAGCGGCGTCTGACTCGCTCCCATCTCTATTGATGTCTCCGCTCTTGTCGATCACTCTCCCGTAATGATCGCTCTCCCGAATCATTATGTGACAGGCAGCTGTACTTGAAAGATATTTTCAAGGTGTGTAAAGTATTTATCTATGTAAAAGTACCGTCACTATATGAATAATTGTTACTGTTTGCCGCGCAGAGTGGCCGTGCGGTTAGAGGCGCCATGTCACGGATTGCGCGACTCCTCCCGCCGAAGGTTCGAGTTCTCCCTCGGACATTGGAGTGTGTGTTGTTCTTGGCATAAGTTAGTTTAAGTAGCGTGTAAGTCTAGGGACCGATGACCTCAGCAGTCTGGTCCCTTAGGAATCCGCACACATTTGAACATTTGTTATTGTTTACCAATGTTTCATTTCAACAACATTAACCTTGCCTGCCAACTTTTCTACGTTCCAGCTAGGAGAACTGCAAGACTGCCGACATACCGTTTTCTGGCTGCTGCCGAACGTCATTCATGATCGAATTTGTAGCAGCCTCTCGCGCGTCCCAGAGACCTGTTCAGCCCAGCTGTAAATTCAGTTTCTGGGCAGCACTTCCGTGGAAATAGTACGTTGAAGATGTGATAGAAGAAGAAACAGGAGTCGATTCACAAGAGACAGGGGATCCAGTATTAGAATCAGAAATTAAGAGAGCTTTGCAGGACTGAAGATCAATTAAGGCATAAGGGATAGAAAATACTCCATCAGAATTTCTAAAATCAGGGAAGTGGCAACAGAACGACAATTCCGGTTCGTGCGTTGGATGTGCGAGTCTGGCGACATACCATCTGACTTTCGGACAAATATCATACACACAATTCCGAAGACTGCAAGGGCTCACAAGTGCGAGATTTATCACACAGTCAGCTTCACAACTTTTTGTCGAACATTGTCACAGGCGATGAAACATGGGTTCATCACTTCGAAAACAAAAAGGCAGTCCATGGAGTGGCGTCACATGCCAGTTCAAAGCCGCACCCTCAGCCGGTCTTGTGGGACTCTGAATGGACTGTTCTGTTTGATGTCAACCACCTTGGTGCAACAATTAACTCTGAATTGTACTGTGCTAACCTCAGAAAATTGAGGAAACTTCCCCTTCGCCATGACAACGCAAGTCCTCACAGAAATCTGCGCACCCGAGAGGAGATCACAAAACTTCACTGGACAGTTCTTCCTCAACCACCTTAAAGCCCGGATCCCACGCCTTCCGACTTCTATCTGTCTGGTCCAATGAAGGATGCACTTCGCAGGAAGCAGTACGTGAATGACGAGGAGGTTTTTGATGCAGCAAGACAATGGCTCGACTAATTCAGTAGTGCCATGAAGGCATGCAGGCCTTTCCAGTAGGTGGCACATGGTCGTCGAATTAAATGGAAATTATGTTGAAAAAAAGAATTTTGTAGCCAAAAGAGTGGGGAATAACATTCTGTAGTGGAATCGTGAATAAAACTTCAGAAAATACAATGCGTTACTGATTGAACGCACCTCATGTATTGTCTGCTGCTCTCTGTATGTTATTCTTTGTTATCTGTAAGCAACAGACTTTAATATCATCTTAAATACACTACTGGCCATCAAAAGGCTACACCAAGAAGAAATGCAGATGATAAACGGGTATTCATTGGACAAATATATTATACTAGAACTGACATGTGGTTACATTTTCACGGAATTTGGGTGCATATATCCTAAGAAATCGGTACCCAGAACAACCACTTCTGGCCGTAATAACGGCCTTCATACGCCTGGCCATTGAGTCAAACAGAGCTTGGATGGCGTGTACAGGTACAGCTGCCCATGTAGCTTCAACACGATACCACAGTTCATCAAGAGTAGTGACTGGCGTATTGTGACGAGCCAGTTGCTCGGCCACCATTGACCAGACGTTTTCAGTTGGTGAGAGATCTGGAGAATGTGCTGGACAGGGCAGTAGTCTTAACATTTTCTGTATCCAGAAAGGCCCGTACAGGACCTGCAACATGCAGTCGTGCATTATCCTGCTGAAATGTAGGGTTTTACAGGGATCGAACGAAGGGTAGAACCACGGGTCGTAACACATTTGAAATGTAACCTCCCCTGTTCAAAGTGCCGTCAAGGCGAACAAGAGGTGACCGAGACGTGTAACCAATGGCACCCCATACCATCATGCCAGGTGATACGCCAGTATCACCGGCGCCAACCTCGTGTGAATGCTCTGAAAAGCTACTCATTTGCATATCACTGCATCTTCTTCCTGTCGGTTAAATTTCGCGTCTGTAGCACGTCATCTTCGTGGTGTAGCAATTTTAATGGCCAGTAGTGTAAGTAAGATGAGTAATTTTGCTCCGATGAGTTCGTCACTAAGGCATATGAATATCAGATAGTCTATAGCTTCTTCGCGAGACAAATCTTATAAACTGCTTTTTGCCGTTTTCCACAGCCTCTAAAGTGAGTAACGCTAGTAATTTTGGAGCTGTACTTTAGCTGATACTTGTACAATATCAATTACGTCCGAGCAAAACTTAGTGCGTTAACAACGTAGATGCTTTCATCCACGCGTCAATAGTTTTGTGAATTTTCCGAGTTCTTATCTACATGCATAAATATTATTGTTATTGTGACAAAATACGGCGTGAAAACTGATCGGCTGAAATAGAAACACGATGTTTTCAGTACTTGCGGAGTCGTACATTATGTCGCACAAATACGCCACGATGATTAAAACACGTGCCTGGAATTCGACGTCAATAACTCATTTCCTGGCTTCAGCCACAGAGCAAACAATCAGCATGGAACAATTTAGCTGTCCACTGAAACGTAAAATTAGCTACTACTGCGCACTGAAATACACTGGTAATGAAACTTGCCCTACTCTGTACTCACTGACCATTCCTTTCATACACGAAAGTTTCATTTGACATCTATAGGAGAGTTGTTTCAAACTAAACCGCTTCTATCGGACGTCAGTGAAGATTTTGAGAAGACCGAGTAAAAAATGTAATGGCATCCGTAACATAAACAGGGACTTGTTGGACGATTTATTAGAATTGTAAAGTCACATACTAACAACAAAATCTTATCAAACAGGGAAGTACTGGTAATTAAAGGTGTATCATAGGAAGGTATCATTTTAACATACCCTGATGTTCACATTCTATATCAAAGGCATGGCGGCTACTTTTCTGAGTCTTTCGTATATGAAGCGATTATCAATGAAAATGAAAGAAATATGTACAACAATCGTTTACTCGTGTCTTGCTTAGTTCATAGTGTCACTCTATTTTGATTGGGAAGAAATTACTTTCATTAGACATTACGTGAAAAAATTAGTGACTCTAAGCATGTCATTTAAGAGACATAAATGAAGAGAGCCATTAAAGTCCAGCATTTCAAAGTGACTAGATGAAATCGAAGGAAGACAAAGAGTCATTCACGATTAAAGGGATTCAAGTCTCCGGTTCATCAATAGGACACTAGAAAATCGAATTTTTAAAAAAAAAAAAAAAAAAAAAAAAAGGACTCTTAAGAGTTTCTAATGCAGTTTATGTAGGTAGTATAAGAAGCACATGAAAATTAAACGGAAGAAGATTGGAGTTTTGTGTTACATCTACGACTAGGTCTCTAAGCATTAACCCGGGCGAGACAAGGATGGAAAATGAAATCGATCGTGGTGTTGTTTTGAAGCAGACCATCATGGCATTCTTCTTGGCAGCTGAAGGAGACTAAGAAAAACGTAAATATAATTGGTCGGGTGGAGTTCGAACTCCACTGCTCTCATGTACAGCTTCTTAGCTAAAACACTATCTCGCTCTGCCATCGTCATGAAGTAACGTATGGCATACTTAAGAAAGGCTCGTGATCACAGGTTTATTTACTGTAGAGAAGCAGGTGGTGTTTACAAGGCTTACGAAAACGAATATGTCACATTTCCAGAATGGGTCTGTAACTATAATCGTGTTCTATGTATGTATCTCACATATGGGCCATAACTGAACAGAGTAATTACGCCTTGCACAAACATTACAAATCTCACATTCTGTTAACAGAAATCTCTGCTAAGAACTGTACTGTGATTCATAAAAGATGTTTCCCTCCCGCCAGCCCAATTGTGTGATGGTTAAGTGGCTAGAGATTCATGCAACAGATTATTTTCGTACTATGAAAGAATACTATAAAAGACTTCTACTGTCGATGTGCACTAAGTCTAAGCGGCTCTGATTCATAATGCTGAAGAATATGCGTTGATCTTACACACTTTTGGTATGTAAATTAAAGCACCCGAAACTGCAAATAAATAAAATTAATAATACTAGTTACAGTGAAAACTACGATAAAACTGCCTAGGTGAGCCATATTCAGCGTAAGGTCTCCACATATAATTCCATGACAGCAACAAAGGGTAAGCAGATTTGTGGAATAGTAGTTATTATCAAGCGAATACATAATGGAAACTTCGCGTGCAATGTTCTCGCATATTAACATCATTAACAGACAATGTTGAGTGTATGTGGATTTATAATTACTGGGAAAGGGATTATATTCTCAATAATCTCTGTTACAGTACACTGTGCTGTATTATGAACCTTTAATCGTTGTAACGTTTGTAGTTTAGCATTCGGGAAGGACGGAAATAAAATGTATGAGCGCGTCTCTGCAAATCATATTTAATTATTTGAGAGCAAAATGAACGCTTTTATGATTGTGTAGTAGCGTTGTTTTCGCTTCATCAACGAAATTAATAATAGGTGTTGATTTGTGCCTTGGTTTTAAAATAAAGCACTCGAAAAAGCAATTTTGCATGACGTACTGAGTGTTTACCAAGAAACAAAAAGCTGCTAAAACTTAGAGAACAGTTAAAGTGGCTAAAACGTGTGTTTGTCACTCCTCATCTTATCTTTATTGGACTACGGTGTCTGTCAACTGTACCTATTCCAGTTAGAAAGCAGTTTCTTTAAGGGGAGTACGTACGTCCTATACCCACAGTGTTAAATTTGCAATATTGATGACCCATTATCTCAGAATCTGTGACAGAAAGAGATCTGAAGTATTTGGGATGTATAGTATCACTCCTTTTTGATTACTGAACCAGAATCAAAATGTAAAGAGAAATATTTAGCTAGTTGTGATTTTTCTGAAATGTTGTTCAATATTTTCTTTTAAAAGTCCACTTTTTCTTCCGTAAGTAAAAAACCGTTAGAGGTAGAGATGTTTTGGGAAGTTCAGTAGCTGCAGTATACTAAGTAGTAACATAGTGTAAAATTAGAGATATGTATCTGTAATAGTTCCAGAGATAATGGGTCAAATAATTTTAAAAATGTCATTTTCGGCAAATCAAGTGCAAACATTTTATTTGATATTAACTTACACATGCAGTCACGCCAGCTTCTAGAAACAGCCAGGCCCATATTCAGCATTATATGGATCTTGTTCTTGACTATCCTGCAAACCTAGAAGCTTCCTTCTTTTCCTGCCTCTTGCTTCTTTAGTCACTTCCCCTGCTGCACGCTGGGCTTTCATGATCCTAAGTCGACCCATTCGCTGAAAGGCTTGCAGTGTGTTGTCACCTGGAGTGATACCAAGTTCCTCTAGTAACCCAATTCTTCCCTTTATACCATCATTAGACGTTATCACAGCATCATGAACACCCAAGCATAGAGTTTTCCTTCCTACAAAGGCATTTTTTAGTATGCGGGTCCAAATTACATTATTGAAAGACTCATTCGGGTTTTGTGTTCGACCATGGAGACATTTGGAAAGAAGGTCAGGAAGAGCTAATTCTCTATATACTGGTTTAATAGCTTCCATCACTGCAGATGGTATGCTATTTTTGTGCCTAAATTGTTCCTCGCTACCCGCTGCCTGAGCTTTGCGGTACTTGCACCATGAATCAGCACCAGGTGGACAAAGAGCATGTACAGGTGTATCATCAGTGGAAGAATGTAGCCCACACTGCTCGTTTCATCCCTTGTAGGTCATGTGTATCGTTTCTTATTGCCATTCTATAATAATGCTGGAGTTCATCAATGTTTTTGTCTGGAAGTCTTCCTTTACCATTTAGAGTATTTCCAGCTGATCACTTCTCTTTTCCTTTTGTCTGCTTCAATTTTCGGAGACATGTTTCTATCCGTTTTTGAATGTGGCCCACATATTCAATCTTAACAATCTGCTTATTACCATGAGGTTGGCTTTCCACTACTGATTTGTAAGTTTTTGTATCACCATTCCCCAAGTACTCAGTGTAACACACACCTCTCTCCTGTTATGAACGTCTGAACATACACTCCTGGAAATGGAAAAAAGAACACATTGACACCGGTGTGTCAGACCCACCATACTTGCTCCGGACACTGCGAGAGGGCTGTACAAGCAATGATCACACGCACGGCACAGCGGACACACCAGGAACCGCGGTGTTGGCCGTCGAATGGCGCTTGCTGCGCAGCATTTGTGCACCGCCGCCGTCAGTGTCAGCCAGTTTGCCGTGGCATACGGAGCTCCATCGCAGTCTTTAACACTGGTAGCATGCCGCGACAGCGTGGACGTGAACCGTATGTGCAGTTGACGGACTTTGAGCGAGGGCGTATAGTGGGCGTGCGGGAGGCCGGGTGGACGTACCGCCGAATTGCTCAACACGTGGGGCGTGAGGTCTCCACAGTACATCGATGTTGTCGCCAGTGGTCGGCGGAGGGTGCACGTGCCCGTCGACCTGGGACCGGACCGCAGCGACGCACGGAAGCACGCCAAGACCGTAGGATCCTACGCAGTGCCGTAGGGGACCGCACCGCCACTTCCCAGCAAATTAGGGACACTGTTGCTCCTGGGGTATCGGCGAGGACCATTCGCAACCGTCTCCATGAAGCTGGGCTACGGTCCCGCACACCGTTAGGCCGTCTTCCGCTCACGCCCCAACATCGTGCAGCCCGCCTCCAGTGGTGTCGCGACAGGCGTGAATGGAGGGACGAATGGAGACGTGTCGTCTTCAGCGATGAGAGTCGCTTCTACCTTGGTGCCAATGATGGTCGTATGCGTGTTTGGCGCCGTGTAGGTGAGCGCCACAATCAGGACTGCATACGACCGAGGCACACAGGGCCAACACCCGGCATCATGGTGTGGGGAGCGATCTCCTACACTGGCCGTACACCACTGGTGATCGTCGAGGGGACACTGAATAGTGCACGGTACATCCAAACCGTCATCGAACCCATCGTTCTACCATTCCTAGACCAGCAAGGGAACTTGCTGTTCCAACAGGACAATGCACGTCTGCATGTATCCCGTGCCACCCAACGTGCTCTAGAAGGTGTAAGTCAACTACCCTGGCCAGCAAGATCTCCGGATCTGTCCCCCATTGAGCATGTTTGGGACTGGATGAAGCGTCGTCTCACGCGGTCTGCACGTCCAGCACGAACGCTGGTCCAACTGAGGCGCCAGGTGGAAATGGCATGGCAAGCCGTTCCACAGGACTACATCCAGCATCTCTACTATCGTCTCCATGGGAGAATAGCAGCCTGCATTGCTGCGAAAGGTGGATATACACTGTACTAGTGCCGACATTGTGCATGCTCTGTTTCCTGTGTCTATGTGCCTGTGGTTCTGTCAGTGTGATCATGTGATGTATCTGACCCCAGGAATGTGTCAATAAAGTTTCCCCTTCCTGGGACAATGAATTCACGGTGTTCTTATTTCAATTTCCAGGAGTGTACAAACAACTGCAGTAGCCTCCATACCCCCACTAGTTCCCTCATAATTCTTAGCACGCTTTGTTTTATAGCTTTCACTTGTTTCATGAACCGATTTACACTGATGACAGTATTTAGTTAGCACTTCAATGTCTAAAACTTTACCTGTGTCAACACTAGTGACAGTTGCAACTGCATTTTTTGATGTGTGACCTCTCTTCTGCCATGTGCCATCAACTGCCACAGATAAGTCTGTTGGGTTATTTAATTCTACTGCTTCTTTAGCAGCAGCTTTCATAGAAGCAACAGCAACAGATTTGACACATTCACCAATTACTTCTGTGTACTTACTTGATCTGGTTAGTGGGTTTGGCAAATTCAGCGTTGCACACAATACTTCAGCTGCAGTTAATCCTTTTCCAATGCACCTCATTCCATACATGAATCTAACATTGCTCTCAAACAAGTCATTTTTGCACTTTTCTTAAGTCCAAAATGATGTCGAGAGACTGCAAACTTCACACTGAATGTCAAGTTTGTTAACCAGTCCAGTCCTTGCAGATGAGCCCTCAGAGATGCTAATTTGCCCACCACAAACCTTACATGACACAGCATCTTGAAAAACTTGTCTTAACACACTCAGATCTAAAAGAACATAACCTAAACTATTTTGATCTTTGCCAATAAATAAATCCTCGTGGTCTCCAAGTTTCCTCTTCGATGCACTAGTAGGCGTGTCCTTATCACGGGTCTGTGAAAAATCTATTGCAAGATCAACACTGGATTCAAATTTTGTGATATGTTGATTTCCATGGAAACGTCGCTTCTTAAAACAACCCTTTCTTTTCCTCATGTTGAAAAGCGGTATAAGATCGTATAATAACACACCAAACCACAATGTTTTCAGTTCAAAACTTATGAAACACGACAACCACAAAGTAATAAATAAAATGCATGTGCTGTACCGCCATTTCTGTTTATACGGTGCATCCAACCTCTTAACACGAACATTAACATGATTTCAAGGAATAAATAGCTGAAAACCACAGCTTTCTAGATTCAGTAGTTCCAGAGATAGAGATACTCAGGCAAGCCAGTGCAGAACGACCAGATAATTTTACACACGCACTTTGAAATGATAAAAACTACACTTTCAATTGGAATTTTTCGACAAATAATGCATCAAATTATTCAGGAGAGATCAAATATTAATAAGAGATAATAACCCGAAAATGTAACTTTTTGACCAATTCCGCCATACGTACTCCCCTTAAGATAATCGGTCTTTCATTTGTTCGGATGATACCACTCTCTACAATATGTTCTGCTCCGTTTTTTTGTTTCGGAATGCTGCACCCGGCCCTCCCAGTAATTTACCAAAGAAAACTCACTAAATAGCCGCATGCTTTCAGGAGTCGTTTTATTTACACCACTAGTTTCGCCCTCTCACTAATGCCTTCTTCAGGCACCTATGCACTTCATGTATAGAGAATCAGGTACATCGATACATGCACAGCCAGGACCATCAATATCCGGATTCCCTGAATTTTTTGTGAAGTGTGTGCTTCGAAGACTTGACAATAAGTTGTTGTTATTGTTGTTGTCAAGTCTTCGAAGTACACTCTCCTTATCTTATTCTACCTCACGCTGTTGAAAGCTTTCTCTAGTTCTTTCTTCTGCTCCCAATCGATGGGACAAAAGTGATTTCTAATATTTAAACCTTTGCATAAAAACCAAATGATCTTCATTCTATAACTCAGAAGTTCCTCTTTCTTTTCTTCCGTATGCCACACGCATACATTTCAATTTAAAATATCACCATTAAGGGAATAAAAGAATGATACGTCAGTATTTAATAATGCCAGACTGTAATGTGTCACATTAAGAAATTTCATTCGTGTTACAGCATTTTACTGCTGCTGTGTCACTAGCTGGATAACGATCACGATATCTGTGGTAAGGCGTTGTGAACGTGCGAACGCGACAGGTAGTGAGATCTGCGCAAAAGTTGTTTAAATAGAATGTGAACAGTTAGAAATTTACTGGGAATTGATTGCATTTTCGTCCAGAGTGGCTTCTTCAAGGCATTGCTTGGTGGTTGCTAGCCGGAGTCACCGAAAACCATTTGGAAGAAACATTGGCAAACTTTTAACTCTGGACATATTAGACGAGTTTGTGGCACAATAGAAGAGTGTAATCAGCTTCGGTGTGATACAGAAGTGGAAAGCCACAGGCACATTTCTCTTAACAGCTTAGTACCAAGCAGCAGGTGAATGTGGGAGCACCTTTTGTCAGCTGTAATGCTGCAGTACCAAAGAAACAGAAATCAAGAAAAGCAGTGAGTCGAGGACTATCAGCCCCATTTCACATGCAGCCAAAATTACATTAAAAGTCATGAATAAGAAAGTGATCGAGGCAGTGAATGGTAAATTCACAGAGGAATAGTTCGGTGAAGAAAGAATACGGACACAAGAGATGCAATGAGATTCAAAGAGATTCCTGCGAATTTTGGGAAGATTACTGCAAGGGGAAGAAACTTATGTATGTGTTTTGTAGATCTGGAAAACGCATTTGATAACATGACTTGGGATGAGGTTACAACTGTAATGAACGAAGGAAGAGGCGGCTTGTAAGTCCGTTATATTCAATTAAAAAGGCGGCAGTGAGTGTGGGAGGAGAAAGTACAAAGTGGATAAAATGAGGATAAGGAGAAAGACAAAGCTGTTCCCCGTCTCTTGCCTTTTTCAGTCTGTCCTTTTGGAATATGATAGGACATGCAAAGGAGGTAAGAATTGCAGTAAGAAGAATGTGTATGACGTTTGCAGTCGACATAGTCCTAATAACAAATGAAAAAAAGTTGCAGGATAAGGTGAGATCACTGACACTAATGGAAAGAGCTACGGTAAGAAAGTCAGACAGAGGGTCATTAACGGTGAACGGAGAAACATCAGAACACTTGCAAAGCTTTAAACACTGAAAAAGCAATCTGAAAGTGACTGTAAGTGAACAGATAAATTAAAACCGAGATCACAGTGGTGAAAGTGGCATTTTAGGGGGAAACAAGAATTTTCTGCAACAATAAAGGCAAAGAATTGGGGAAAAACTGATAAACTGTTTGGCATGGAATGTACTACTGTGTGAGAAGGGTGGAAGAGGAAAGACAGTTAGCGAATGCACAAAAATACAGAAAAGAAATTCGGTTACACATATATTTAAAAAAATATGAGGAGCTGAAAGAGGAACAGATTTCGTATTCTGGGCGTCATGCTTCACGGCGACACATACAGCAACAGTAAGAAAGAAGCACTCGACAGCCTGAAACGGAGACTGAAAGGATCTACTCTCATGTCAGGAAACTGATGATGATGATGATGATGATGATGATCCAAACCTCGTGCCTCTACTGGACTCATCAAGGCCTAGATACACCAGGTAGGAACGGAAAAAAATGACGCTTGATTAGTCGTGCTGAGGATCCAATTACTTCGAACTGATGGGACCAAGCACATATTACATCCTCAAATTATCAATTCGTATACAGACTGACGTAGCTCTGCGCATGTGTAGAGTAATTTCCCTTGGGAGAGATGGGTCCACTGATTTCCCTATGCGACAACAACGTTTCTAGCTCGTATTACTAGTCGGGCGCAGCACAATCTGGCCACTTTATCTCATATCTAGGGAATTTCTTCTCGGTTTGTGGCTAGCTCTTCGAGGGTATGGTGCTATTGGTGCTCTCTCTGGTGGGGACACAGTTCGCTGTAGGCTACGTTCTTTCTTCTTTGTTCCTGTCTGTTCTAGGGCTAATACGTGAATGAGTCTTAGAACCAAATGTGGCAAGTCAATAGTGGTAGGACGTAAATCAGCTTCTGTGTGATACGAAAGCTTGAAGCCACCGCAGCAGCTCTCTTAAGAGTTTCGTGTCCAAGACGTAGGTACAGAGAGGATACCAAGACAAATACTTAAGTGGTTGAACCAAGAGGCAATAAGAGATATTTTGGGGTAAGGCTCCTAAGTGTACGACAGTGGCAAATGACCAGAGGTTTTTTGAAAATTGATATGATTCCAGTACCGATGAAACGAGAAACAAAGAAATTCAATGACCACAGGACAATTAGCGGTATTTCACATGCAGCGAAAGTTAATGATAGTGGCTAAAATACTCGGAAAGCTGATGGAGGAGAACTGGAGAGCAGTTTGGTTTTTAGAAGGAACACAGGCGAAATAGACTCAACAGATCTCTTCAGAATTTCGGTAGAGAGATGTGTTAAAAAGAAAAAAGACTAAGACACGTTTTATAGATCTGGTGAAGGCATTTGATAATAAAGGTTGGAATATGGTTACAACAACAATGAAAGAAAAGTTCGTCACATTTAAATAAAAAAGCAGCAGCGAGAGTGAGAGGAGAAAGTTTTGTATCAGTGAACTAAAGCTCTGCTTCGAAAGCCACTATCAGGACGAAAAGTGAGTACGTAAATGTTCGTAATGCCGTCTGTGAAAGTTGTTGTTGAAACCAGTAGTAGGCAGTGGATACCACTTAACGTAAATGCTCTGAATGCCGTTTAGAAACAATTATCTAGTTGACTAATAACGGTTTTCCCATAATATCATCATCATGTACAGGATGTTTATAACTAAACTTTCTCTATTTGAGAGGGCTCTTGTGAATAACGAGTGATCTTAGCAATGAAACTTTGTGGAAACATTTTCAAGGACTCTCGGAAGATAAATAAATACTCAAAAATGTTCAAATGTGTTGAAAGGTCTCTGTTGGATTCCTTTCATGTTAATTTCTTAAATCTGTTGTCATTTACGGCATTAATTCCTCTTCTAAATTTACTGTGGTATTTCTGACTATCTGGGAGGAGACTGAGCAGTGAAACGTGTTACTTTTACACATAAACAAGAACGATCTGTCACACTACTACACTTTAAAACACAGTTTATATGTAATTCATGTCACACAGTCTCATACGGAACCTACATCCGCTTTATTTTATATACTGTATATGATAAGATACTGTCATCCCCCTTCCCTTCTGTGTGAGAGGATGAATGAGCAAATGTATTTCTAGTTGCAAGCCTGTCTGCTAGAGAACAGTAGGACCAACGTCGGAACAGGTAGCTACGCTTTCTAAAAGCAGAGAGGTTTCCATTCTTAGCATGTTTCTGTCCATCCCTTGTCATGTTGGCATAGGAAGCTGCCTCTCTGGTCACTTCCGTTTGTATCTGGGAAGCACGCTCGGTAGGAGATCAGGTCAGTCTGTCCGCGGCGAGCGTCTGAAGTGGTAAGATCTCCGGCTAAGCGCGTGTCTGCTAAGTCCGTAGGACAATGGATTTCTTAAGTTCAGCCTAACTGAAAATTTAATAACCTTTATTTCAGGTTTAGCTCTAAAATATCTAATGTTAAATTGCAGCGCAGTGTATTTCGAGTGTGAAGTTCAGAATATTCCGGTAGTTGCTTTGTCTCTGCTTTGTGAGTAAAGAGGAACCACGTGTTGATCAGTAACTAACTAAGATCATCAATCTTAAATGCGAATGTGCGTGAGATTATAACGTCTCGTCTTGTCAATATTTTTCAATATAGAAACTTTTCTTTATGTTCAACCCACGTGGGGTGTACTTTGTGAGACCAGTACCACGTGCTTATACAATTGTTTGACCCATCAGGTTAATAGTAAGACGATAGTAACCAGTTCGAGGTTTTTCTTTTGTAAATTCCTTTTCGATCTAATTTATTTTAATTATCAAAATTATTGTGGAGTTACACTCTAGGTGTAAATCAAGTTGACCACGTGAAGCATGTGGTGTAATCATCAAAGTAGCCCCTAGCTATTCTTTTCGGGAAGATTTCACAGAGAGTTAGTATGAATTTAGTATACCAGTGTGTGGTAATTACATGACGGACAGAATTGTGCTACGAACGTAACTTCTTTGGGTGAAAATTGAATCGGTTGGTTGTGGTTAATTTCCTGTTGCATATGTTCCAACGTTCTTCGTGTGTTATTTTATGAATGCAGTGTTGTATGCAGTCTCCCAATCTTGGCTCCATATTTGATGTCTTCCGTAAGATTACAAACTCACATTTTCACAATCCTAAATTAGGCACCAGTCTAATTATGAATCAAGTTTAATATGCTGAAATTTCAATGATCAATGTTAAAATAAATTTCCAAATATAAACTGATTTTTCTTTTTATTTAAATTCTTATATAATATATAATCACCGGTTATCGTAAGATAAATACTAAAAGATTACAATTAATGTTAGTCTGGTTGGGAATATGGTAAGCTAGACTGGATACCTGGTGAAACAGTTGCTCAGTAATGCAAGGGTAACCTCCTCAGATAGCTCACAGCTTTTAAACCGCTTTTATTGTCTATCAGCACCGCTTTCATAGCAAATTAAAGTAACAACATTACAGTGTGTGAAATCTTATGGGACTTAACTGCTAAGGTCATCAGTCCCTAAGCTTACACACTACTCAACCTAAATTATCCTAAGGACAAACACACACACCCATGCCCGAGGGAGGACTCGAACCTCCGCCGGGATCAGCCGCATTGTCCATGACTGCAGCGCCCTAGACCGCTCGGCTAATCCCGCGCGGCTCAATAAATACTAAACGATTGAAAGAAACACATTTTAATTTCCACATTAGAGAGTTCAAATCTGGTGATCTTGGTCATTTCGCAGTCTGGAACGATCGGCCAACGATTTGATTTGTTCCTCGGAGAGACCGACGGCCAATTGCATCACAAGTTGTTGAAGAAGTTCCTGTTCCCAACGCCGAGAATGCTGGACGCAATGTGCGATCTTCAAGCAGCGCACGAACTGTGTCACGATAGGTGAACACCCCATGGTCCAACGTTCGAAAAGTGCTGCGAATTATTGTGAAATGGTATCCGCACAAAATTCACTTTACTCACAGACTTTTGCCACATGACGCATACTCTTACGCTTCTGACAAGGGTTGACGTTGACAGTGTGTGGCTCAAAAGGTTCAAATGGCTCTGTTCACTATGGGACTTAACATCTGAGGTCATCAGTCCCGTAGAACTTAGAAATATTTAAACCTAACTAACCTAACGACATCACACACATCCATGCCCGAGGCAGGATTCGAACCTGCGATCGTAGCGGTCGCGCGGTTCCAGACTGAAGCGCCTAGAACCACTCGGCCACATCGGCCAGCCAGCGTGTGGCCTTGGAACATTTTGTGGAGTGATGAACCACACTTGACGCTCACAGGGCAGTGAACACTCACAACTGTCGCATATGAGGATCGTCACCGCCAACGAACATTCATCAAAATCTGCTGAATAGCGAAAGCGTCACTGTAAGGTGTGACTTCACGGCACAGTTCATGATTGGTCCATTTTTTATTTTTTTATTTTTTATTTATTTTTGGATGAACTAGGACTCCAAGAACCAAAGACACGCAGTGTGAACGGCATACGTTATTGATCTGCTTCGCCAACATGTAATCCTTGCTCTGCGGGAGGTAGGTGCTTTGGACTCAACTGTTTTGATGCACGATTGACCTCCCCCTCACGTTGCTCATGAGGTCACTCGGTTTCTCCTTAACACATTCGGAGAAAACCGAATCATTGGCCGATCGTTCCAAACAGCGTTAATGATCAAGATCATCAGATTTGAACTCCCTTATGTGGAAATTAAAATGTGTTTCTTTCAGTGGTTTATTCGTTATTCTCTTCTACATGTCTTTACAAATGTCTCCAGAAAGTTTCATTGTCCTACGATCACTCGTTTCTCGTGGAGGCCTACTTAAGTAACGAAAATTTAATCATAATCGCCCTATATACTGTCACCTTGTGGCACACAAGATACACACTTGTTCGTCTTATAAGGCAACTGACCGGTGGCTCATTGTCGCCACATATTGGACTTTACAATACGTGTCATCAGATTTATCGATGTATATAAATAATCATGTTACCCTACATACACTCCTGGAAATGGAAAAAAGAACACATTGACACCGGTGTGTCAGACCCACCATACTTGCTCCGGACACTGCGAGAGGGCTGTACAAGCAATGATCACACGCACGGCACAGCGGACACACCAGGAACCGCGGTGTTGGCCGTCGAATGGCGCTAGCTGCGCAGAATTTGTGCACCGCCGCCGTCAGTGTCAGCCAGTTTGCCGTGGCATACGGAGCTCCATCGCAGTCTTTAACACTGGTAGCATGCTGCGACAGCGTAGACGTGTACCGTATGTGCAGTTGACGGACTTTGAGCGAGGGCGTATAGTGGGCATGCGGGAGGCCGGGTGGACGTACCGCCGAATTGCTCAACACGTGGGGCGTGAGGTCTCCACAGTACATCGATGTTGTCGCCAGTGGTCGGCGGAAGGTGCACGTGCCCGTCGACCTGGGACCGGACCGCAGCGACGCACGGATGCACGCCAAGACCGTAGGATCCTAGGCAGTGCCGTAGGGGACCGCACCGCCACTTCCCAGCAAATTAGGGACACTGTTGCTCCTGGGGTATCGGCGAGGACCATTCGCAACCGTCTCCATGAAGCTGGGCTACGGTCCCGCACACCGTTAGGCCGTCTTCCGCTCACGCCCCAACATCGTGCAGCCCGCCTCCAGTGGTGTCGCGACAGGCGTGAATTGAGGGACGAATGGAGACGTGTCGTCTTCAGCGATGAGAGTCGCTTCTGCCTTGGTGCCAATGATCGTCGTATGCGTGTTTGGCGCCGTGCAGGTGAGCGCCACAATCAGGACTGCATACGACCGAGGCACACAGGGCCAACACCCGGCATCATGGTGTGGGGAGCGATCTCCTACACTGGCCGTACACCACTGGTGATCGTCGAGGGGACACTGAATAGTGCACGGTACATCCAAACCGTCATCGAACCCATCGTTCTACCATTCCTAGACCGGCAAGGGAACTTGCTGTTCCAACAGGACAATGCACGTCCGCATGTATCCCGTGCCACCCAACGTGCTCTAGAAGGTGTAAGTCAACTACCCTGGCCAGCAAGATCTCCGGATCTGTCCCCCATTGAGCATGTTTGGGACTGGATGAAGCGTCGTCTCACGCGGTCTGCACGTCCAGCACGAACGCTGGTCCAACTGAGGCGCCAGGTGGAAATGGCATGGCAAGCCGTTCCACAGGACTACATCCAGCATCTCTACGATCGTCTCCATGGGAGAATAGCAGCCTGCATTGCTGCGAAAGGTGGATATACACTGTACTAGTGCCGACATTGTGCATGCTCTGTTGCCTGTGTCTATGTGCCTGTGGTTCTGTCAGTGTGATCATGTGATGTATCTGACCCCAGGTATGTGTCAACAAAGTTTCCCCTTCCTGGGACAATGAATTCACGGTGTTATTTCGATTTCCAGGAGTGTATATAGAAACAAACGGATTACTGAATGCACAAACACTTCTACGAAATCATAAAGATTTTGGTTTTTAAGAAAACAAATAGTAAAGTAGTGTTTCATTTACATTCGAAAATTTAAATATGTACCCGAATGATGGGTGTAATAGAAACAACTTTAATTGAATTATTTTTCATATGTTCGATTTACTTCCAAACTGTAATTACATTTGAAGTCATTAACATTGAAGCTGTTAATTACAAACTTTTAATACAACACTGGTAAACAATTAAAAATTTTCAAGAATGGAAATGGGTGTTTCTTATGTATTTCGAACCCACAAGCACGAATGTTGTTTGCTTCTCTTTTAGCACCCTCAGTTTTACAAATACTTCATTACGTACGAATGGTTAAAAAACGCAAATAGGTAGATTTCTTAAGAAATGCAACCTATTGAGGCTGCGCTCATGACACGACTACAGGACAGTTTTCTCATAGTTAATCTTTGCTACACGTCAACAGTGTTGCTCCTGAATACCATGTTCTTATCAGTCGTGAAGAAATGTTTCCTTTATTTGGCTGTTTATTCACGAGTATGAGTAGTGCGATCTATACATCCCTTGTGCTGAGTCTTTCGTTATGTTTTAGTGGAGCATTTGTGTTAGTGTTTGTATGTTTAAACCACCCAAATAATGTTTGCAACATATGTGGGGAGTATACTATCAAATCATGCAAACGACATGTGACGTCCATAGCGAAGAAATTATATGCCATTTATTTCGGGTGCAAGTTAGGTGAATAGGACCGAAAACAGACGCCACATATCGTCAGCGGAAAATGTTCGTCTCGAACCTTTTGTTGAAAAAAATTCAATGTAACAGACACAAGTGGCAAATCTGTGCTGACTTCAAAGTAGTTGGGACACTTACAGGATTAAAAAGGCAGTATTCAAAATATTGCTTTTTTTCTTTGCGAATGGGATAGCGGTGATCGGAAGAGTCACTACGACAGTCGGATTTGGCCTGCCCATACACAAATGGAACCTGGTTGGAAGAATGTAGCAAACGTTCCATTCGGGAATTTAGAAGACATTTTGCCATCAACACCTCACATAAAACTTGGGCTTATGAAGTTATTCGTTTGTGCAATGGACGAAGGTGGATCTGGTTTTATGTACTGACGTCAGAAATTCACTGTGTTGAGTGAAGCAAAAAGTGAAAATAATTGTTTTTTGGCCCTCAAATTATACAGATTATTCACGATCCTGATTTTGTCACAGCTTTGAGCTCTCCTGAACTGGATTGCTGGAATTCTTTCATAGAACTTTGTTGCGATTTATTTGGAAACAAGAGAGCAGACGATAATGATATGTTGCTCAGCGGATTACTACAGTCTTACCGTAATTCCGGTTGTAACAAGTCTTGGAAACCGCACGTTCTCCACTCACACATGATTTATTTTCCTGCTGGATCTCTCCGATGAACATATCCCCATTGTAGCAAAGCTATCAGGGGAATTGTGCAACAAATATGATGGCTGACTACTGATGAACAGTACTGCAGGATAGTTGTACCACACATAACAGGCGCAACAAACGTACAAGTTCCAGGTTTCACAGTGGTAATTTTCATTCTACACTTGGAAGTTAATTCAAATTATTCCGTGTAATGAAATCTGCGAATGTAACTACGCACCAATGCACTGCTTTTCTCACATAAATCTCTTCTGAAGAGAAAGTATAATTTCTGATTAGTGTAGCTGTTGGGACTGTCTATAATGAAAAATGTTTAAATTTAAGGTAATGTGGGAACATTGAAATGACCAAAGGTGAAATGAAGATAATAAATAAACAGATGAATGTATTTTAACCACATAGTCTTCTTACCTGAATATAAAAATCTGATCACACTATCTAGACGTAGAAACATTGTTTCAGTGAGCCATGTTGTTCTCGAAAGGCCACCAGAAACAAATGAGTAACGTAGTTTTTATTAATCTTTTGCACTCATATTGGCTGCACTATGCTAGCATTGTCGTTGCTGAAAAGTGCACTTGGATTGAACGACGTCTATAGATGTTTCAGAATTTTGAACATATAATTGTTTTATGCAGCAACAGAAGGGTGGGTCGGAAGAGTAAATCTTTGTTAGATACCGAATTACTTCTGATCCATAATACGTCTAGATCTTCCGCTATGACAGTCCGTACAGTGTTATGAGATCTGGCTTTGGGAAAAAAAGAAAATGGATGGATTTGCTATTAGGATGACGCCTAACGTTACCACTAGCATCAGACTTAATATTTCTACGGAAACGTCCAGTAGTTCCAGAACAAATATCGCATTAATTACGTTCTTTTGAGGAAACTGATTTTATGTACAATAAAAGGAGCCAATAATCAAACTAACAAGCTGATCTTCTTTGAAACAGTGTCAACCCACCACCTGCTACACTCGTGTAACATCAACACGAACAACCAGTCGGCAATGGTACAAAATGCTCCCTCTCTCTATATGATACACCACTTGCTACCCAATCTAAACATTTCTAGGAAGCGGAAATGATTTTGTGCACTGAACCCGGATACCCTCCAACATACAGAGTGACTGAGGTGACCGTACCGTTGTCGTTTTATGCAACCCGCACTGTTATATCTGGCCTTCATAAAACACGAGCAAGATTTTCCTATTCTGTCGCTCGCTATGCGTAAACTATTAGTCCTACAGTACAAACGAACAGACACAGACCTTATTGCAGGAAACTTAATGAAGTTAAATTTTGTGCTGGGATATTCTATTGCTGGAGGCCACGGTTTTCCAGTTATTCAAGAAAACGGTATAAAAGTGACCCTCAAACGCACCTCCACCCTCCACACCAGGTAGGATTTCTAACATATTGTTCGTGGCAGTTCCTCCTACCACTGAACAAAAATTTCCGACTACACAAACTCTTTCCGATAGTGGACCTTTTTGCGTCTCTATTGATTGGGCCTTTCTTTACGCCACCAGCATAGCTGGCTATTTCATTAACACTATTAATATAAACGTGCCCGTGAGGGTAATGAAAGAAAAACGACTTTCGTAAACATGATGCTAAAACTAATTACGTTGACAGTTCAGTGCTAACTGAACCCTTACAGCAGGCCTGACGAACACAATGACGTAATTCACAAAATTGTTAGGTAAAATTTACAAAAACAATTTTACAATTTGTAAGTGCTTGACTGAGGCGTTGGCGTAATAAGGCTAGTCAGTGAAGCACAAAATACGTTGAATGTGGGAAATGATTCGTGTAGGCGCAATTTTTTGTACAACTGTATGCGGAGGTGCCATGAACAACATACTAGAAGTCCTGAACTTTGGGGGCTGAGTGTTGGAGTGAGGGTGCGTTTGAAGGTCACTTTCGTACGTCGTTCTTGAATAACTCGAAAACGATGGCCTCCAGCATAAACGTATCCCAGCTAAAATTTAACGACATTAAATTTCCTACAAAAAGATCGTGTTTATTTTTTTCTGGAACTAATAGTTCGAGCGTAGTAAGCGAGAGACTATCAGAATCTCGCACGTGGTTTAGGAAGGCCAGATATAACTTGCGGCTTGCATGGAAAGACAACAGTAGGGGTAGCTGAATCACCTGTATCACGACAGTCACCTAAAGTCCGACTCTGGCAAAGTACAAATCTGTGTGTACTATCTGTAAAACCGGAGAGACTGTGATATGCAGAAAGGACAAATAGGGTAAAACTTGCCACCGTCATACCTTCGAAGCTCACTACTTGGATATAAAATGTTAAATGTGTCCCGGAACACCACCTACCTCTAGTTCCCCAACTGAAGCTGTAGTGTGCGAAATAATGTCCTCTGTAAGCATATCTTCGCCCATTGTTATTCCGTATTAAGAAACCAAGCACCTGTGTGAATGAATTTTACGCAGGTCAGGCAAACTGTCACTGCTGATTTCTTTCTCTCCTTTCGTTTAGGGGTGGATGCAGTGCCACGTGTAATTCCTTTAGTGTGTACTAAAAACGTCACAATCTAACGTATCCTCATAGTGAGAAGAGCAGTTTAACAGGAAGATACGGAATAAGTACACATTTCAAAGAATTCATAAATAGCGTTGCGACGAATGTAACTAAAGAAAGGTTAGTGAAATACAATGTAATGAAACTACTTGATTGAGCGTCCATCATGAAATGAGCTTTATCTCCATGGAGCAGCGTTCAGAGTACAAGGAAAGAGATAATACAAGTTGCACATGAAAGAACGTCATAGCGAGAAATTGTTTCATACGACACGTGATACATCACAATCAGGCTGAAATTTTAATGGCGGACGTTTGCGGGAATCCGTACTTTTGGGTACTACAGCAGCAGACTTTTATGCTTTTCTGTCTTTGCAGCGGACAGGTGTGAGAAGGCGTTAAGATTCATATGTGTGTCAGTGCCGGCGACCATTTTCGCTACCCATTGCAAGCGTCTCAGGCATGGATGTGTGTGATGTCCTTAGGTTAGTTAGGTTTAAGTAGTTCTAAGTTCTAGGGGACTGATGACCTCAGCTGTTAAGTCCCATAGTGCTCACAGCCAGCCACTGCAAGCGTCAAGGTCCGTGGGCAATGCTGCACTCTTCACAACGCGAGAAAGCACTCTGCATGAAGCAGACCGTTGTGTAAACCAGTAGGTCGCATCACACACATCAGTACAAACTTGCCACCGACATTTAATCCACAAATATACTTTGCGTGGGCCTACGAGCAAGCAAAACCGACAGATACGGTGCGCTTCATGGCGTGAAAGAATGAGCGGCTGACAGTATCCACATACAAATCAGATTTTGTACATTATAAACAATTTTTTGAAAATCTGCGGAAACAATTGGTTTGTTTACAAATTACTTTTCTGCTACCAGTAACGATTTTCCTTTTCATATTTTACACTATGCGCTTCGGGAAATCATTCACATTTTCAAGTGGCATAGAACAAAGAGAAGACACACTTGAAAATGGGAATCACTTCCCGAAGCGCTTGGTGTAAAATATGAATAAAAGAAAATCTTGACTGGTAGCAGAAAAGTTATTTGTAAACAAACCCATCAGATACAGATGTTCAGAGAGAGTTCTGAAGCAGTAGTAGTACAGGTGCGCTAATCGAAGCTTATCCTACTTAATAGGAGTGGGACATAAAATTTTGGCAGAAAAACGTTAAGACAGAGAAACTAACCTACTTGCTCCTGGAAAAAATTCAAAATGGGTGAAACTGGTCACTTGTTCTACGTGAAATTGGCGGAAGTTTCATATTTTGTTGACAAAATAGACGACGCCTGAAAATTTCCAGTAGGCTACGTGCGATAACTTCAAATAGTGTGAAAAAAAAATCAGATTTATGTCATAATGGTGGACAGACTGCTCAAACTATGGCTACCGCCTGATATGCCCTGGGGAACATGACTGCACTCAGAATGGAGTTTGGTAGGGCATACCTTGGACTTTGAAAGCTTGCGTCTCACTACAAGACTGACACGTTGCGTCGTTGCAGAATGGTAGCAGACAAGTAAGACCTAAAACCACTAGTATTTTCATACGTTCGGTTTGGAAACGTTGATACGGAACATACAGTGCACCTGCGAGCGTTTTCATATCTACAGCACTATCTTGACGTCATCCGTGCAAGTTTACGGAGTCTTTTTTGGGCACCAGCATTGTATTCTGTCATGATGTCGGTCACTAATAGCCGCCTATCTTGCGGTAGACACAATGAAAGATATCTTAATAAAATGATATGAATGTTCTTATTTATTAAGTTTTTTTGGATGCCCGTGTAATGGCGTCCATTGTGGAACGCGAGTGTTGGGTTGGGTAAAACATCTAGCGTGATGATTAAAACGACTGATTGCGAATTGTTGAAATTGTACCATCAGGTACTGAAAGTGTGATGTAAACGGCTGCCAATACAGTGTGAAGTTTGCAAATATATTGTAATTTTTGGCGTGTATTCTAAGCTTACGTAAGCGTGTAAACTACTAGAAATTTGAAAACTGTCAATAATGTATTTCACATCTATGGTATGAAGAATAAGGCTTTGATGTACACTAGACAGTAACAAAAGTGGTATATGGGAGGAGAATGTTAGTTCCCTCATCCATCGTCTTCCCTTCATCCAATGGGCGCGACCAATGCCGTTACAGTACACGCAGAAAACTCCAAATCACTAGAGGGTGGATTCTTCGCCCACTGTTTCAAGGTTATGATGTTGGGGTGATACTTGAGCTTACATTGGGAGATTACGCCCGCACTATTGAAGTTCTAGTGATCTGGGAAGCTTTTCGATATGTAACATAGTAGTCAACTGATTGACCACCTGAACATAAAATTAATAAATCAAAAGAAGTTCTTTAAACCATAATGTTTTGCTCACTTGTAATAGATAGGAAGGAAGACGATACAAGGGCAAATCGTTCATAACATAAAATTTATTCAAACTTTAAAAAGTTTTACAAAATATAAGAAACTGTCCCGGTGGAGGTTCGAGTCCCCCTGTAACGCCGGAAATGCATATCCTCCTATTTCCATCTATTGTACTATTATTTTTTTCCTTGTTTTGTTACCTCAAGATATGACATTTCTGTCTCTTTATATATTGTAATTGTTTTACTGTTTGTATATATATATATATTTATGCACTTATGTCGATGTATAATTGGTTTGTTTCGTAAATATTATTTGTATTTTTGCGCTGGGTCTTGCCTAGGGAAAACTGCTATCGAACGATTACATCGATAGGTCGTGTGAAGACTCAAAGTGTGTAGGATCTTTGGTAGTGTTAACTCTGCCGCGTGAAGCGCGGGCGGGGCAGTGAGAGTCTGGCGGGAGTAGCGAGTGGAGCAGGTGTTGTGTGACGCTCCCGCGAGTTGCCGCGCTTTCGGGGTTTGGCAGCATGTAATTGCGCTCGACTCGCGATGATAGTTTCTGACATGGTGTCGCGGACGGGAAGCATTAGCTGGCGCACATCAAGAGCCCGTTTCGCCTGGTGACCGTGTCGAGAAGAAGGCGCGCCAACATCCAGCTTCTGCAACAGCGACGGCCGACAATGAGTGACTGTCGCCACCTCCTCGATCGACGGCTTCAAACCTTCAATCAACCAACAAGGAAGACTAAAAGCACGTAAAGTTTCAGAACTGTATGGCAGACCTCAGCTTTTCAAATTGTTCCATTTGCCTCGCAAAATTACAGCAACTTAGCATGAACCTTTGTTGCTCATTGCCCCAATTGCATTGCCAAGCAGGGTCCCTTCCTTTTCCGAAATGAACCCGAGTGTCGTTGAAATTCAAACGCCAGCATTAAAATAATATAATTAGATTTCACTGCTTTAATTTCAAAGTTCAGTAGCTGGCTACAATATTTAGGTTACACGAGCACAAATTTAGAGTGCGAGTTTTGTTAGCATATTTTAGCTTACCTGTGACTGCAGCTCAGCTTGGTACGTACTAAATTTTACTATTGTTAATAGTTCAGAATCATTTAATTCAAGTTCAAAGTTAAATCTCTTGTTTCTAAATTGCGTAGAGTCAAGTTGCTTTTGAAATGATTGTTGAGGTAGTCCAAGACTAACCGTATTTTACTGGATTTCGATGTGCTTCAGAAAGAAAGCTTACTATTAACTTCAGTCACTAAATTAACTTTCGATTTTCCGGTTTTATTAATTCTTTTGCTAAATTAAGTCAGAGTGTAGCGAAATTTATTACTTCTGACAAACTTTCAGTTTTCACACTACACGTGTCAACCTTCAGTTGCCACGCTTCTAGTGTTAATTATATGTGTAATAACCTTTCTTTTTCAGTTACTATAGTAATTGTCCTTAGGACTGGCGACCGTGATTTCCACCAAATCTCAAATATCTAATTACCGCTAGTTAATTGTTAACGTAACGGCCGCACATTTACTTTCTTTATTAACTTTACCCCTTTTCAAAATTAATTTCCACCAGTTTCATTTGCATTTTTTTTTTCATTTAGATGTAACCTTTTCCTCCCTCTTTACCGATAGATTAACTTCGGTGACGATTGCTTTTCCCAAATTTCCATTAGGTACACGCGGTTTAATTTTTCACTGTCATTAAGGTCGATAAGTGAGGGGGGAGGTTACACCCCTCGGGCATGGGTGTGTGTGTGTGTGTTTGTCCTTAGGATAATTTAGGTTAAATAGTGTGTAAGCATAGGGACTGATGACCTTAACAGTTAAGTCCCATAAGATTTCACACTCATTTTAACATATAAGAAACTGTCTCTAACGCCGGCCGGTGTGGCCGTGTGGTTCTAGGCGCTTCAGTCTGGAACCGCGTGACCGCTACGGTCGCAGGTTCGAATCCTGCCTCGGGTATGGATGTGTGTGATGTCTTTAGGTTAGTTAGGTTTAAGTAGTTGTAAGTTCTAGGGGACTGATGACCACAGCTGTTAAGTCCCATAGCGCTCAGAGCCATTTGAACCATTTTTTGTCTCTAACGACTGATCACGTCCGCCAGTGCCTCTTTTCTCACATTCCAAAATCCACAGAAGTTAATGCTGCATGCTTTTAGGATTAGCGGTTTTGAAGGAAAGGGTACTGCGAGTAAATGGCTTAAAAACTATCTACTGGATTATTTCCAGAACGGTTTTTCACTCTGCAGTGGAGTGTGTGCTGATTTGACACTTCCAGGAAGATCAAAACTTTGTGTCGGAGCTGAACTGGAACCTGCCTTCCGTGGGCAACTGCACTACGCCGTGAGCACACGAAACTGCAGAGGGAAAATTCATTGTAAAAATATTTTAAGAACTTTAAAATTTTTCTTTTCATCACCTACAAACAAATAAACTGTTATAAATATACGAATAAACGTAGCCAGTTCTGCTGCCTAAAGTTTTCCTTTGGAATTTGGTGGAGCATTGAAACCAATATTTTATAATATTGTAATCTTTTAAGTTTTCTTAAATATTTACAGAGAAACTCTCTTGAGAATGTTCTTGTACGTATATTATTCCAAAATAAGGGAAGGGGACTGTAATTAGTGTATCCGCTCTTCTGACCAGCCGACGTATTATCTTTCCTGCCAGACGTTCAGTGTTGGCAGCTCTCTCACTCCGCGGTGACCGTATAGCTCTCCGGCTCCCAGCATTTTTGCAGCTGCTGGTGGTGACCCAGCTTACCGAAGAAAGTAGTCATAAATGTTTGAACAGGCATGCTTACAGTACTCATTCTGCTCAGTTAGTAATTTATAAGGTTTCTTCCTCTTCGCAACGCAGCTTTACAGAATATTTAATCACTCATTATCTGCTGTGTATAAAATTTTTAGCCCTTTAACGCTGACGTCAGCTTCTCTGTATAATCTCGGAATCGTTCGCGCGAATGGTCCCAACTGCATACGGAAGTGATGTGTCAGCGCACTCGTGACAAAGAGACCAGCCCCGACAACATGACGTACATATCTACCATCCTTCTTTTGGATGCGGACTTCGCGCGGCTCTGGCTATGTTAGAAACACGTGCTGCTGGTGATTGCTATCTCGCAAATTATTGCATGCTGTTGCTTGAAACAGCAAATATAGCTCACCTAACAAAGGCGTGTACATGTTACTACAGTAAACTCTCTATTATCCGTGTGCGTATTATCCTCGGCCTATTTCTCTCACCTTCTTTCTGACAATATTTTGTTAACCCGGGAGGGGTAGCGAGTGAGCGATTGTCTCACGTTACCGCACAAGTTTAGTAAAGCCGGCTGCTGTGGCCGAGCGGTTCTAGGCGCTTCAGTCCGGAACCGCGGTGCTGCTATGGTCGCAGGTTCGAATCCTGCCCCGAGCATGGATGTGTGATGTCCTTAGGTTAGTCAGGTTTAAGTAGTTCTAAGTTCTAGGGGACTGGTGACCTCAGATGTTAAGTCCCATAGTGCTTAGAGCCTTTTTTTTTTTAGTTTAATAAAGAATGTGTTGCGCGAACCCTGCAAGCACTGGACTGTATTTTGTCTCAAAATAGTGAAAGTTAATGTGAAACTGGATTGTACCGTATTCTCTGTAGGTGCCGAATTTTCACATAATACGATGATTAAAGTAGAATATTTATTATGAACATTAGCTGGATGATTTTAATTTCCACATTGTAATTAATTTTTTAAACAAAGCTAACGCATTACTGTGTATTTTAATCGCAGATTATCTGCGGAATTCGATTAGCCGCGGTTTTCAAGTCCCTAATTACCGCGGATAATCGATAGATTACTGTACTTACATATCAATTTTGAAAAGTAACGTGTATCTATGATCAGCAATAAAAATTATTTTCCGCTTTTGCGTCGGTGCTTGCCAGAACATGGTAATGATATTAAAAAAGAAAACACTTCCTGATGTTCTCCAGAATTATATTTATTTGGTCACGAAATGGCTTTTGACTTCTCAGGCCATCTTCAGGTGACAGCTGAATGTCGCAGACACAGATAAACAAAGCGCGGCTTAAACAGGTATTATTTGTACTAAAGATACAAAAATACATTATAATAATTACACTAACTAAAAAAGGTGTAATTAAAGTTTTCATGTGGAGATACATTTACAAGTAATGAGAAATAAGATGAATTTACAGTTTCTACCTAGTATTTGTAACGTAAACTTAATTTAACAAAGAGAATAATGAAAATCGAGTGGGATCATTTAAAACCAGGCTAGATTCTGTCATGTGTTTGTTGATTTCCAGTATTTCTAGCAGGGTCATCTTCCTGCTTTTCTTGGTAGAACGCAAAACTTCACTTTTCTGCTAAAAGATGATCAGCAAAGATCGAATATTTTTTCCTTAATCGCACGCTTCTCTCCTGTTCACGTAGCTCAAGTGCCACAGCTCTGCCTGACTGACTGACCAATATACACTTTTGTCACCTGAAGATGGGCTGAGAAGCCGAAAGCCGGTTCGTGGCCGAATAAGTATAATTTTACAGAAAATTAGGAAGTCTTTTCATGTTTAATATTAATTAGTTTCTGTATTATGTGATGGTTTGTCGAATCACTGTTTATACATTATTATTACTAATCAGCTTTATTTTACATAAATGCCATTACGCTATTGAACAATCCACCGTAACTATAATTGTATTATTTCATTTCACTATGAATCAACAGAAGAAGAGTTAACAGAATTATGACCAGAAATGATCCTTTCAGTAAATTTGCGTTTATATATTATTTCACTCAAAACGCATCCTGAGACTTCATTTTTCTCAAACATAGCATAATATTATAAAACTTATGTATTGCAATTAGATATTTTGGTTGTCTTATTTTTGTTAATTAGGCTGACAGCTCGTAAAGGTTGCTGTTGTTGTTGTGGTCTTCAGTCCTGAGACTGGTTTGATGCAGCTCTCCATGCTACTCTATCCTGTGCAAGCTTCTTCATCTCCCAGTACCTACTGCAACCTACATCCTTCTGAATCTGCTTAGTGTAATCATGTCTTGGTCTCCCTCTCTTTCTCCTGATAACGACGTCCTCTTGAGTAGTCCCCGCCCGGAGATCCGAATGGGGGACTATTTTACCTCCGGAATATTTTACCCAAGAGGACGCCATCATCATTTAATCATACAGTAAAGCTGCATGTCCTCGGGAAAAATTACGGCTGTAGTTTCCCCTTGCTTTCAGCCGTTCGCAGTACCAGCACAGCAAGGCCGTTTTGGTTAATGTTACAAGGCCAGATCAGTCAATTATCCAGACTGTTGCCCCTGCAACTACTGAAAAGGCTGCTGCCCCTCTTCAGGAACCACATGTTTGTCTGGCCTCTCAACAGATACCCCTCCGTTGTGGTTGCACCTACGGTACGGCCATCTGTATCGCTGAGGCACGCAAGCCTCCCCACCAATGGCAAGGTTGCTAAATACATCTATTCTTGCAACAGAACCTAAACAGAACATCAGATCACATATTATGTACCAATTGCGTCTTAATATATCATTCTTTAGTATCTTCATCGTGTAATATAAACCGCGAAAGTCGTAAATCCATTTGAAACGATTAATACAAAACTATCCAAGCTAAAGCAAAATTACCGAACTGATTTTTGCAGCGTGAACGCGTATGCTCAGTGATAAATTTAGATTTATTGTTGCGTTTAAGATGTATAAATTATAATTAAGATGTAACTTTAACCGACACTATATATCTCTGCAAAATTACGGACGAATGTGATTTCGATGAGAATCAGAAACCACCGCATTTTCCCCTGAAATGATCGTTATCTTCCGCTTCTGATTAGTGTGGAAGGCTTGAAATAGAGTCTTCGAAGAGTCTGTGAGAAGTTAGTCGACTACCTTGGACTTGCCCCGTCGGGGTGAGAACTCGATGCCCCTAAACTGATATGGGGAGCATCACGTCAGGGACTACCACTATTTCAGTGGTATACACAAGCCGTTTCTTTAACTAAGCAACCCTCCATCCACTCTAGATAATCACAGGGAGGATCTAAAACTTTAATGGCAGCGTATCGTTTTATAATTCCGCTTGGAAAATACTGAATGACTTAAATCTTCGTTTCGTCTCATAGCGAGGTCACTGTCTCATTGGTTGTCATATGGTGGGTATCTTACTTAAAGGGTTAAATGTTCATTGATGCAACCTACATTATACTCTTTTTCTATGAGAAACCTGAGGCTATCATATTACTTGCACAAGAGAAATTAGTCTAAAGATTATCCTGTCCCAACGTACTCTTTCTTGGAATCGTGACACAAAAGTCTGCATATTCCAAATGTTTTAGCCATTTTTCTTTTCTATAATAATATGGCGTGATCTCCTTTAGTTCGGTTGGCTTAAAGGTAATTTTAACAACATCCTTGCGACACATGTTTACGACCTTGTACGAAGAGGGCACCCCTGGATATCATTCCTTTAGAGCCACCTGTAAATAAGGGCAGTACTTGTTGATGGGATGTGTTTTGGAGTTTCCAGCTGTTGCGTGCTATTTCCTGACGTTCGGCTGCTATGTGTTCAGTTTTCAAACACGAGCTGTAAGTTGCAGACAAACTCGATCCTTAGCGGCTCGCCACAGGACGCTCGTGGAAGTGGTCTCACAGTGTGGAGGTCAAACAGTTGGCGAGCCTGTTACTGAAGCAGGGCGGGCCTCGTGCTTTACCGCAACAGGACACGCGAGTGGTTAACACGCTAGCGACTCAGATTTAACGCTATTTTTAAACAGACTTCGAGTTACCTGTGGAGGCCGGGAATTCAGCTGACCAATCGATTTACAAAGAAAGAAAAAAAATGTAATCTCTTCTTAGAAAGACATGAACACATACTGATAATTAGTTCTTTTTACCTTTATTTTAGACGTGATTTCCTGACTGATAATATATTTCTCCTTTCCGTGTCACACATTCGTGCAAACATACTTAGTGTACCCCGAGACAAAGGAGCAAAACAAGCAATTGGAAAATGTAGATACTTCGCCGCCGAGGAAATTGAAGATACGATCGTCAGCGTGCAAGGTGTCGGGTAGTTGTTTGAACTGTCATGGTGTACTGCTAGCAGGTTATGCTTGTAAGGAGCAAAACGTCACAAGAGCATACTACAGAAATCTCCTGACTAAGGTGAAAGGGGTCACGTCTTTCGCCATCTTTCATAGTTTGTGGTTTCATGGGCGGCTAATATCATAAGTTTATTGCTTTTGCTGTCTAGCTGAACACGTGCCGATACTTGGGAACAGAATACAGAGGAGGGATACTGCTTTATTTCTTTCGAGATCAGCAAAATTTTCATTTCCACTTGCCTGGCCATGTGTGTCTGTCTGTACGATAAGGATGCGTGAGTAAGTATTTTCCAATGGGATGGGGCACTTAAGAGAGGTTTATTTCCCTCAGAGCGCAGCAATAATAACTTACCCATTTCCGCTCCACAGATGTCCAGCAGCACAGCAGGTTGCAAATCCAGAGCTTTCCAGCTTTTTTCATTTTCGCTCCATTGCCTAGTCCAACGGCGCCCTCCTCTCAACCTCTGCGGAGGCTAGTTTCTTTAGACATTCTTGCTGCTGTCGTATATGTCTGTCACGACGGAACATGGTTTAGTCCAAGTCAGGTTGCTTTATATTTGTTAGAATGTTTTCAGAGATGGAAGAATCTGCAATTTTACTTCCCGTTAGTAATTAACGATGTTTTTCGAGCGATGCTCTTGTTGAAATCTATAAGTAGTTTTGGGTATAAGGTATAGTCTTTTGGTAGTGCTTTGTCTTTAAGTCTGTTTGGACCTACTATGTTACTCAATTCAGTGTTTTATGTCTTACTATGATCATTGAAGGCAACGGCCTTGCTGCAATGGGTACACCGGTTCCCGTGAGATCACCGAGGTTATGCGCTGTCGGGCGTGGCCAGCACTTGGATGGGTGACCATCCAGGCCGCCATGCGCTGTTGCCATTTTTCGGGGTGCACTCAGCCTCGTGATGCCAATTGAGGATCTACTCGACCGAATAGTAGCGGCTTCGGTCAAAGAAAACCATCATAACGACCAGGAGAGCGGTGTGCTGACCCTACGCCCCTCCTATCCGCATCCTCCACTGAGGATGACACGGCGGTCGGATGGTCCCGGTAGGCCAATCGTGGCCTGAAGACGGAGTGCTACTATGATCATTCAACATCTTTGCTTTCGTGGAGTGCTAATCTGGCGTGTACTCAATTTGAATTTGCTTTTATAGTGTAACAAACAAATTTGAATCTGTGTTTTACCGTTATAAATCCTTTCTGTTGAAGAGAGCTCAATGCACTGAGTATAATGAAACTTTATGCACGTGATAATTATCTCCTGTAGCAGATTTTGGTGGCATTAATGTGTTTTATTTTCTGGGGTTGGCTCTCGTTCCCTTATCTATTCACTACAGGTGTGTGATTTTCTCTGGATCAGATTTCATCGAAATAATTTCTACTTACTATTAGTGGCGGACTTGGGTTTCCCCTTCCTCTCGAGTACTGATTATCTGACGTAATTCAGAATTATCCTTTTTTCATTCATCCCAAGGAATCTTATTCCATGTCCTCCCAATCCTTGCCCATTAATTTAGTCAGCTAGATAAATATTTCCAGTGTGTGTAACGGACTCTGCGATGTATTGACTGTCTTTCTGTGTGAAAGGGGAGTTCTATACAATAAATGTCCACTTCATTGGAGCTGACATCCATTTGATTCATTCTCTTTCCACGCCACAATACCGTTATAATTCCGTATGTATTTGACAATCACAACGTGTCATCCCCCAAGAGACATTCTTCTAAGATGAGCAACTGAGTGGTGTGTTTATTCTCGGTATGAGACTATATGAATTCATAAAGAATCTATCACCACCCTACAGTCGCACAGAAACCCAAGCGTTCTTTTCCGTTGCGCCTACTTTAATTACCAATTCAATTAGGGTTTAATATACCATTGTAATTTAGATTGTGCCATAAAAGACTCTACATCTCTGAAAATTAGTACAAGCTTGTTCATACAACATACAGATTTAGTCTTGGTGTCATCTCGAACGAAAATATTGATAGCTCAAGTATTGACTCACGTGGCGCGATAGTACAGAATAGCGCCACCGCAAGCGCTAGTGGCAGTTGCAGTTGCAGCAAAGATGACTTCCTTTATCAGTCCCGACGAATATGCTCGCTGTTTGGTTTGGTTTAAATAGGCGAAGTCTGTGACAAATATGCAATTTAATTTTCGTGCGGAGTATGGTATGGGTACCTCCCCGCCCCCCCCCCCCCCCCCCCCAACCAGCATTCTCCAGTAGCACTACTGTTTATGGGTGGCGTAAAAATTTTATTGAAGCTGAAAGTTTGGTTAGACATGACAAATCCGCGGGGCGTCCCCGTGCACCTGACAACGTCTTAGTTTAAGTGAGACAAAGCTTTATGAACAGTACGAGAAAATCGACCCAGCGTGCTTCTCGAGAGCTGGACGTCCCACATACGACCGTTTGGCGTGTGTTGAGAAGATGGTTGCATCTTACAAGGGGAGGCCGCCAATTGTGAAATTCAGATCCGATTCATACTGCGCATAATAAAAGCTCATGGCCAGAGGTGTAATGTGGCAAAGCACCAAGATGCACTTCTCAGCCGTTGTCGAGAAAATCGACAGTTAAAAGAAACCGTTACAGTGAAATACTCTCTACGGTCAAAAATTTTATACAGCGTAGTAGCGCAGCGGTAAGCGCTCGGGTTCGTAATCCGAAGGTCGCCGGATCGAATCTCGTGCCATGCAACATTTTTTTTATTATTAGTTTTTTGTAATTCAAATTTATATATATATATATATATATATATATATATATATATATATAACTATTAATGAATTGCTTATGCATGTTGGTGAAGGCGGATCGCTCTCCAATTGTACCGCCTCCATTTCTCCGTTTGTTTAACATGGTGTACCAAAGCTCTCACGCCCGGACTGATTTTCGACGATGTTATAAGTTGCGCTAGGGACCGCATCTACCTTCTTTCGAAGTTGGCAGGCAACTACGCTGTTATGCGGCGGCTCGTTTCGGCCCATTCAACATCTGTCCTTCAAGTGTAACGAGCGAGTAACGGTGTTTATATTTCATACCTGCCACAGCAAATTTTTGTTCGTGGGGTTTCTATTCTAATTCGAACGTTTGACTTACGCTATACGTATTCGTTTCGGAATATCGTTTCTACGACTTCCGTTAACTATACGTGGTTAACATTATGAAGACAATTAATAACATTTGTGAAATACAACTTTGTTTGCGGAAAACATAATGATATTCGAAGTCGCCAGTTTTTCCACGACAAACGACTTTCAACAACTTACTATATGCATAATTGTTGCAACTGATCGCCGGGAATTTTTTTTATATATATATTATCTTCCCTGCATAATGCAGTCTCCATTTTTTGCACAAAAAATGGCTTCCTCTCATGTTAAATCAGTGTCCAGAGGTAAAATAGTCCCCCATTCGGATCTCCGGGGGGGACAACTTGAAAGGAGGCAAAAATTCAAAACGAGAATTGGTACCTGGAATGTCAGGACTCTGCTACAAGCAGGAAAACTAGAAAACCTTAAAAGAGAGATGGAAAAGAATCATATGGACCTCGTAGGAGTTGCTGAAGTAAGATGGAATGGACATGGAGAGTTGCAGTCAGATGAATATGTATTCTACTACTCAGGAGGAGAAGTAAAAGGAATTAATGGAGTAGGAATGATTATGACAAAGGAATTGGCTAAATGTGTGGAATATGTAGACTATGCAAATGACCGGGTTATTGGTGTAAGGCTGAAAGGAGCACAAAAAGATTTACTGATTGTCCAGGTGTATATGCCAACTTCAGAACATGATGACCAAATTGTAGAGGAAACGTACAATGTAATAGAGAGAATAATGGACGAAAATAAAAAATGCTGCAAAATAGTAATGGGAGACTGGAACGCCATTGTGGGAGAAGGGAAAGAGGGAAACATAGTAGGCAGTCATGGTCTTGGAAAGAGAAATGACAGAGGTGAATGGTTAATTGACTTCTGCAGGGAAAGGCAGCTGATAGTGGCAAACACATGGTTCAAGAACCATAAGAGGAGGCTCTACACTTGGAAATCACCAGGGGATAAATATAGAAACCAAATCGATTTTATACTGGTAGAAGAAAGATACAGGAATGGAATCAAGAAGGTGCACACATTACCAGGTGCAGATATTAATAGTGACCACAACTTACTTATGGCAGAAATAGAAATAAGAATGAAAAAACTGAAAAAGGCGACAATGGTGAAGAAATGGGATCTAGAGAAGATAAGGTCCAACAAAGAACAAATTACAGAAATGCTGTCTCGGGACTTTCTAAACACATTATGAGACAAAGAAGCACCTGATAATGCCAACGAGTACTGGAATATGCTGAAAGAAGGAATCATTAAAGCAGGACAGCAAAATATAGGATATGTAAAAGGGAAAAGTTCAAAAAAACCATGGGTCACACAAGAAATGATTTCCAAGATGGAGGAGAGAAGAAAATTGAAAAACAAGGACACTGAAGATGCAAGAAAGATATACCGAAGGTTAAATAACGAACTGCGAAGAGATTCAGAGCAGGCTAGGAAAAAATGGCTAAAAGAGGAATGTGATGAAATTGAAGAACTGGACAGGAAAGGAAGATACGACTTACTATACAACAGAGTAAAGACTATGACATGGGAACAAAACAGAGCAGGAAGTGCTACTATGGAAATTTTGAGTAAAGGCGAAGAGGTAGTGTATAAAGATCGTGACGATGTCCTCCAGAGATGGGAAGAATATATAAAAGAGCTATATGACACAAATAGCAAACCAGAAACTCTGGAACTTGAATCACACAACAGTGTAAGTGATGAAGAGAAAGGACCGACCATCATAATGGAAGAAGTAAAGTCTGCTATTGCTGCAATGAAAAATGGCAAAGCAGTAGGTACAGATACAATACCGGGAGAAATACTAAAATGCTTGAACCACAATGGAATAAGAGAAATATTGAGGTTATGTGATAAAATATATGACAGTGGTGAATGGCCTGAGGACTTTTTGACAACAGTAATGATTCCATTGCCGAAAAAACAAGGAACCAAGAAATGCAGCGAGCACAGGACAATCAGCCTCATTTCACATGCAGCCAAAGTGATGTTAAGAATAATTAATAAAAGACTTGAAAAAGTAATAGAGGAGAATCTCGGCGAGGAGCAGTTTGGCTTTAGACGGAATACGGGCACCAGAGATGCAATAGGGCTCCTACGAATCTTAGGAGAAAGGTTTATTGAAAAAGGAAGAGACCTATATATGTGCTTCATCGATTTAGAAAAGGCATTTGACAATGTGGTTTGGGACAAGCTGGCGACTATTATGAGGGAAAAGAGAGTGGACTGGAAAACCAGAAGACTTATAAACTCATTGTACCTTAATCAAAAAGTTTCAGTTAAAGTGAGAGGAGAAAGTACGAACTGGATCAGACTAGGGAAAGGAGTAAGACAAGGATGCTGTTTATCACCTACTCTTTTCAACCTGTACTTGGAAAATATGATTGACCAATGCTCATTAGATGACAAAGGAGTAGAAATTGGAGGAAGAAGAGTAGGGTGCTTGAGATTTGCTGATGACATGGTCCTTCTAGCCACAGGGGAAAAAGAATTACAGGATTTGGTGGACACCATTGCAACTAACGGAAAAAAATATGGAATGAAAATTAACACAAATAAAACAAAAGTATTGGCAATAGGAGGAAATAAGGAACTAAAAATTGTGCTGAATGGAGAAAAACTAGAACAGGTGCAAAATTTTAAGTATCTTGGAAGCAGGATAGACACCGACTGGAAGTGCACCACAGAAATTAAAACAAGGATAGCAATGGCAAAAGAGGCGTTTTATAAGAAAAGGAGAATCTTCTGCAGCGGTAAGGACAGAGAACTCAGAAAGAGACTCATAAAATGTCTTGTATGGAGTGTTCTTCTATATGGCTCTGAAACATGGACTATGAGGAAAAAAGACAGAGAAAGGCTGGAGGCTTTTGAGATCTGGACATGGCGGAAGATGGAAGGAATAAGTTGGATGGACAGAGTAAAAAATGAGGAGGTACTGAGAAGAGTGGGAGAGAAAAGGCAGTTACTAGATGTAATAAAGAGAAGAAAAAGAAATTAGATTGGGCATATATTAAGAAAGAATGACGGACTGATAAACACAGTTTTAGAAGGTTATGTAGAAGGGAAAAGAAAGCGAGGAAGGAAGAGATTCCAGATACTGGATGACATGATGGACGGTACAACATACAGCAGCCTTAAGAAGGAAGCAATGGATCGCAGAAAATGGAGAGGCAAAGGACCTGCTAATATAGCAGATAACTGATATATGTGTGTGTGTGTGTATACACACATTCAAATTACAAAAAACAAATACAAAAAAAAATGTTGCATGGCGCGAGATTCGATCCGGCGACCTTCAGATTACGAACCCGGGCGCTTACCGCTGCGCCACGACGCTGTATATAATTATTAATCGTTGAGAGTATTTCACCGCAACGGTTTCTTTTAACTGTCGATTTTCTCGACAACGGCTGAGAAGTGCATCTTGGTGCTTTGCCACATTACACCTCTGGCCATGAGCTTTTATTATGCGCAATATGAATTGAATCTGAATTTCACAATTGGCGACCTCCCCTTGTTAAATGTCCGCTTTCCAGGTAAGTGGATGGCCTGTGGTGCAGCAATTGCGTGGCTCCCACATTCAAACAGACCTGACATTTTTGACATTTGGGGATTCTATATTTGGCCCACAGTTACCGACTTCTCTACCAGAGATCAGAGCTAGAATCTACTTCGCAAGTCACACGTGATATGGTTGCACGCGTTCGGCAATAAATCCACTTGAGATAACCAACAGAAGTTAATTGAACATGTTTAGGCACAAGTTAAAAATAACTTGTCATAGTTTGCTATACAATGACACCAGAATTATGTCTGTAAGTTAAATAAATAAATTAATACATATTTTCGAAGTTGTAAAGTTCCTTATGACACTGCCCATGTTGGTTCAGTACGATCCTGCATGTATGATGAGTCGCGATACTGTTTAATTAAAGGTAACAGAAATAAAGTAGTTCGTCACGCTTGCGTGAGTAAGGTCTTCAATAGAATGAAATTCTTTTGATATGGTGAAAGAGGAGGCTAGCTAGGAATTGCGGTAGAATATTACAAAAAAGGAAAAAAAAACCTTGGTGATCTCCAGTTACATATCAGCGAAGGAAAGTAGCTAAGGATCGTTTTTCATTACACAATCATTTTAGGTATCGCCTTCAAAATGTAATGGAACTCATTTAGGGTTTAAGGGAAGTTGCCAAAGCGAAGCATTGCTGGGAACCTCGTTCATGACAACTGCCCAATTCATTCTGCACATGATTCAGTGATACACGTTGCTTGTTTGGGCCAACAAATTTTGCCTCGTCCATCCTATTGTGCTGACATTGAACCCACTGACTTCTATCTCTTTTCTCAGATGAAGGTTGGTTCATTCGAGGAAGGGGACCAAACAGCGAGCTCATCGGTCCCATTGGTTTAAGGAGGGATTGTGAAGGAAGTCGGCCGTACACTAATGCCCTTTCAAACGAACCACTCCAGCATTTGCCTGAAGCGACTTTAGGGAAATCACGGGAAACCTAAACCAGGGTGCCCAGAAGCAGGTTTGAACCGTCGTCCTCCAGAATGCGAATCCAGTGTACTAATCACTGCACCGTCTCGTTCGTTTTTCTGAGATGAAGTGACCAATAACGATGAGGTGATTTTCAAAAAAGGAACGTTTCCTGAACAGCCCAAATGCAGACATTGACAACCATGGTCTACAGAAAGTCATACATTTTGGGCAAAAATTTGCGAACATGAAGAGGGCATCGTCACATTGTTTCACTGTCGCAGCTTGATTTTTTTCTATACGGTAACTAAGCAGGCATGGCTAGAGGACAAATGTAAGGATGTAGAGGCTTATCTCACTAGGGGTAAGTAGATAATGCCTACAGGAAAATTAAAGAGACCTTCGGAGAAAAGAGAATGACTTGTATGAATATCAAGAGCTCAGATGGAAATCCAGTTCTAAGCAAAGAAGGGAAAGCAGAAAGGTGGAAGGAGTATATAGAAGGTCTATACAAGGGCAATTCACTTGAGGACAATATTCTGTAAATGGAAGAGGATGTAGATGAAGATGAAATGGGAGATATGATACTGGGTGAAGAGTTTGACAGAGCACTGAAAGACCTGAGTCGAAACAAGGCCCCGGGAGTAGACAACATTCCATTAGAGCTACTGACAGCCTTGGGAGAGCCAGTCATGACAAAACTCTACCATCTGGTGAGCAAAATGTATGAGACAGGCGAAATACCTTCAGACTTCAAGAAGAATATAATAATTCCAATCCCAAAGAAAGCAGGTGTTGACAGATGTGAAAATTACCGAACTATCAGTTTAATAAGTCACAGCTATAAAATACTAACGCGAATTCTTTACACACGAATGGAAAAACTGGTAGAAGCCGACCTCGGGGAAGATCAGTTTGGATTCCGCAGAAGTATTGGAACACGTGAGGCAATGCTGACCCTACGACTTATCTTAGAAGCTAGATTAAGAAAAGGCAAACCTACGTTCCTAGCATTTGTAGCCTTAGAGAAAGATTTTGACAATGTTGACTGGAATACTCTCTTTCAAATTCTAAAGGTGGCAGGGTAAAATACAGGGAGCGAAAGAATATTTACAATTTGTGCAGAAACCAGATGGCAGTTATAAGAGTCGAGGGACATCAAAGGGAAGCAGGGGTGGGGAAGGAAGTGAGACGGGGTTGTAGACTCTCCCCGATGTTATTCAATCTGTATATTGAGCAAGCAGTGAAGGAAACAAAAGAAAAATTCGGAGTAGGTATTAAAATCCATAGAGAAGAAATAAAAACTTTGAGGTTCGCCGATGACATTGTAATTCTGTCGGAAACAGCAAAGGACTTGGAAGAGCAGTTGAGCGGAATGGACATTGCCTTGAAAGGAGGATGTAAGATGATCAACAACCAAAGCAAAACGAGGATAATGGAATGTAGTGGTGTTAAGTCGCGTGATGCTGAGGGAATTAGTTTAGGAAATGAGACACTTAAAGTAGTAAAGGAGTTTTGCTATTTGGGGAGCAAAATAACTGATGATGGTCGAAGTAGAGAGGATATAAAATGTAGACTGCCTATGGCAAGGAAAGCGTTTCTGAAGAAGAGAAATTTGTTAACATCAAGAATTGATTTAAGTGTCAGGAAGTCGTTTCTGAAAGTATTTTTATGGAGTGTAGCCATGTATGGAAGTGCGAAGTGGACGATAAATAGTTTGACAAGAAGAGAATAGAAGCTTTCGAAATGTGGTACTACAGAAGAATGCTGAAGATTAGATGGGTAGATCCCATAACTAATGAGACGGTATTGAATACAATTGGGGAGGAGCTTGTGGCACAACTTGACTAGAAGAAGGGACTGGTTGGTAGGACATGTTTGAGGCATCAAGGGATCACCAATTTAGTAGTGGAGGATAGCGTGGAGGGTAAAAATCGTAGAGGGAGACCAAGAAATGAATACACTAAGCAGATTCAGAAGGATGAAGGTTGCAGTAGATACTGGGAGATGAAGAAGCTTGCACAGGATAGAGTAGCATGGAGAGCTGCATCAAACCAGTCTCAGGACTGAAGACAACAACAACAACAACAACAACAACGGTAACTAAGACCGTACGACTACCCTCTTAGTACAGGGACAAAATCAAAGGAGTGAAAATGTCGAATATTTTAGTAATTCTTATCTAGGTTGGTATCCTTGGCACCATTCCATCTACAGAGATGCATTAGAGTATTAAAAAGTTTTTGTTGCTTGATGTGGCCGAGAAAAGATAGATAGGTTCATCAGTGGCATCCTCTAAACTCCAAGGGGAAGGCTGTCATTTTGCTTAGGGGTGACGAGACCGATTTCACACAGCGGGTGATAAATGCTTTCCGTCTGTCTGAAATCTTCAGAAACTGTGGCGATCATCGGTGTGTAGCTGGCGCTGTCGCCCTAGGCTCGGGCAGCCGGCAAGCAGGAGCTGCAGCGGACTCACCCGAGCTGGCGGTGGGGGCCGGCCTGGCCACGGCGCCGACGCTCACCCCGGGACTGGACGCCTCGAGCGGGCTCGACGGCTCCGACCCCGACGGCGACGTCACCTCCTGCTTCACGCTGCAACACCAGAGCGGCGCGCGAGGCTCGTTAGTGGGCCGACACAGCCCAGGGTTTGTGGTAGACATATTGTGGGGGAATGAGCTGTCTCATACGTCACCATCGCGATAAGTCGCTGTGCTGAGGAATATTTCATCCAGTTTGTGAAAACAATAGCACTTAAACCAAACAAACCGTTTATTTCAGCACAAACGCATGGCTATAAACACCGATAAAATTGTCTCAAACTTCCACCTGTGTCAAGTGGTTAAATGTCCATCAGCCTTAGACTGAGCGCTCCTCGCTCATTCTCAAATGGTGACTATCTTGTGTCTGCTGCTGCCGTCCTTAAATATGAGGGCCAATCAGACAACAAGGTTACAAAGCCTGCAATTAAATGTATACATTTTATTCAAAAAAAAATACCCAAATGATAGCACATATATTATTTTATTTTTCGTTATAGCCAGCACATAGTTTTACGCACTTGTTATTTCGTGAGATGAGTTTGAATACACTGTCTGTGTAAAAATTCTACCCTTGCGTGTTCAGACACGATGCCATACATGTCGCCTCTCACTTTCACAATTTTATTAATGTTCCATATCATTTCACGGTCGGAACGGGCCGAATAAGGTTATTGTAATGATAGCTCAAAGTACTTTTCACTTGATTGTTGTTCATGTTGGGAACTGTATGTGATCTTGCTTTTACACTACTGGCCATTAAAATTTGCTACACAAAAAGAAGAAATACAGATGATAAACGGGTTTTCATTGGACAAATATATTATACTAAAACTGGCATGTGATTACATTTTCACGCAATTTGGGTCCATAGATCCTGAGAAATCAGTACCCAGAACAACCACCTCTGCCCGTAATAACTGCCTTGATACGCCTGGCCATTGGGTCAAACAGAGCTTGGATAGCGTGTACAGGTACAGCTGCCCATGCAGCTTCAACACGATACCACAGTTCATCTAGAGTAGTGACTGGCTTATTGTGACGAGCCAGTTGACCAGACGTTTTCAATTGGTGAGAGATTTGGAGAATGCGCTGGCCAGGGCAGCAGTCGAACATTTACTGTATCCAGAAAGGCCCGCAAAGAACCTGCAACATGCGGTCGTGCATTATCCTGCTGAAATTTAGGGTTTCGCTGGGATCGAATGAAGGGTAGAGCCACGATCGTAACACATCTGAAATGTAACGTCCACTGTTCAAAGTGCCGTCAATGCGAACAAGAGGCGACCGAGACGTGTAACCAATGGTACTCCATACCATCACGCCGGGTGATACGCCAGTATGGCGATGACGAATACACGCTTCCAATGCGTGTTCACCGCGATGTCGCCAAACATCGATGCGACCATCATCCGAAAAAATGACGTTTTGCCATTCGTGCACCCAGGTTCGTCGTTCAGTACACCATCGCAGGCGCTCCTGTCTGTGACGCAGCGTCAAGGATAATCGCAGCCATCGACTCCGAGCTGATAGTCCATGCTGCTGCAAACGTCGTTGATCTGTTCGTGCAGATGGTTGTTGTCTTGCAAACGTCACCATCTTTTGACTCAGGGATCCAGACGTGGCTGCACGATCCGTTACAGTCATGCGGATAAGATGCCTGTCATTTCGACTGCTAGTGAATCGAGGCCATTGGGATCCAGCACGGCGTTCCATATTACCCTCCTGTACTCACTGATTCCATATTCTGCTAATAGTCATTGGATCTCGATCAACGCGAACAGCAGTGTCGCGATACGATAAACCGCAATCGCGATATGCTACAATCCGACCTTTATCAAAGTCGGAAACGTGATGGTACGCATTTCTCCTCCTTACACGAGGCATCACAACAACGTTTCACCAGGCAACGCCGATCAACTGCTGTTTGTGTATGAGAAATCGGTTGGAAACTTTCCACAGGTAAGCACGTTGTAGATGTTACCACCGGCGCCAACCTTGTGTGAATGGTCTGAAAAGCTAATCATTTGCATATCACAGCATCCTCTTCCTGTCGGTTAAATTTCGCGTCTGTAGCACGTCATCTTCGTGGTGCAGCGATTTTAATGGCCAGTAGTATAGTTTCCTCTGTTACTCCCCTGGGTGGCCTGTTGCGAGGCGAGCACCAGAGGACGCGGCACACTGCTTTTCCGTAAGGGGTGGAGGGAGAGTGGGAAGGGGGGGGAGGGGGCTGCACTTCCACGAAGAATACTGAGAGGGTGATACGTCAGTGAGCTTGAGCGCCTGGTGGAACGACTGACCGCAATGGAGTTCCGCTTATTGGATGCAGGGCCAAACGACCTGTGATCCGTCTGAGTGTCGCTGCAGTTTATGTGTTTACCGTTCCGGAGTGTTTGGAACGAAGACTGCTGTCACCGACTGACTGTATTGTTTTCATGATTCTGAGAATACTTGTGGACCGTGCCCTGATGGGCACGACTGTCTGTGGTCTAAGCATGTTGCTTTCACAGCCGGTAAAACGGAAAGTTCAGTGCCCGCAGCTAAATAGCAGAGGCATGATTGGTCAACTTAAACTGAGGCCCTGCTCGAAATTGGAGGGAACGGTCGTTATTGGCGTTAATGATGTTCTGAGATAGTGTGGAGGAACTTTGGAATCAGCGCTGAATGCTGATTTGCGGTTTTTCGAGGGTAGTGGGGAGTTGAATATAGTTGGCCTCGATCTTGCGTTGCCCTGGCGCAGGGTATTCTGGATCTGGTCTTCGTCGGAATCAGGTGATCTTGCGACTTGGTCGCACTTTTTTGGAATCGTTGTGGAGCATGACTGCAGTCATACTCCAGTTTCATTCTGCGACTTAAGACCCAGATTCTTACTTTCTGTCTTCGCACCTGTAGCGACATGGCGAGTAACAGAGTTGCTGCACAGCAGAAGTCGGCGCCTACATCATCAGAACGCTGCCTACCGACGACGAGCTGCAGGTTTCAGGACTGGTAAAGTATTGAGGCTCCGGCACTGTAGGACCTATCATTTTTATGCTGAAGTCCTCAGCAGCGTGCGCACTCGCTTTTCTACAAGTCCACCTTCCTTGCTTCCCCATGTGATCCTATTTGAGCTCTCACTACTAATCGCAACACTGCACTATAGTCGGGGGAGTAATATTTGATTTATTAGGACCTCCAGTCATTAACGTTAGTCTATTGCATCAAAGAGAGGAGGAGCCCCTTGTTCTCGAGCCAACTCTTATGCTCATAATAGTTCAGTATAACCTACCTTTTAGCTTACTGTTTGTATTGACAATCAAGTACCTTTGTGTTCAGATTTATAATAAATCACATTGTAATATTCAATCCGCATACCATTTCATAGACAGATGCAGAATTCCATTTCCTGTCTTTATTATGAGAAAATTCCCTTTCACATCAGCGCACACTTCGCTGCAGAGTGAAAATCTCATTCTGGAAATATCCCCCAGGCTGTGGCTAAGCCAGGTCTCCGCAATATCCTTTCTTTCAGCAGTGCTAGTTCTGCAAGTTTCGCAGGAGAGCTTCTGTATAGTTTGGAAGGTAGGAGACGAGGTACTGGCAGAAGTAAAGCTGTAAGGAGGAGGCGTGAGTCGTGCCTGGGTAACTCAGACGGTAGACCACTTTCCCGCGAGCGCCAAAGGTCCCGAGTTCGAGTCTCGGCCCGGCACACAGTTTTAATCTGCCAGGAAGTTTCAGATCAGCGCACACTCCAATGCAGAGTGAAAATCTCGTTCTGGAAATCCCGTTTTTCTTTACTGAGTATATAATGATTTTTATTAAATTATTGTGAGTATGCACTACTTATTTTACCAAATAGCAGTGTCCACGATCATTTCCTTTCGTTACTGTTGTTCACACAATCAATTAGGTAGTAGGTGAGGAAACCCCGGCACCTCACAGTACAGTGTGTGTCACCGCCTTGCCCGAGGCGAATCATTGACCACGCAGGTGCTCGTTGAAGTGAGGAGAAAGGTGAAACTCGCTTGGAGCGAGGTACGGGCGGTAAGGAGCTAGGTCGATGATGTGCTGGCGAAACTGCTTCAACAGAGTGCTGATCTTCTTCGCTTTATGAGATCGCGCATTATCATGAAGGAAGATGTCGTCCTCGGTGAGGAATCTTATAGCCTTTATCTTGCTTTGTGGACTCATGTCAAGGTCTCGCGGTATTGGTGAGTGGTGACTGTTTTCCTCTTTCCAATACCTCTACGAGTCTGATACCTGCTCTCTCCCAAAACATTGTGACCATCACCTTCCCTGCAGCTTGCGTCATCTTAAACTACATTGTCTATCGAGAGGAGGGGGGGGGGGTGTTTCAACTCCGTTGATGACCGCCTATTGCTGGGGGTATAGTGGTGGGACCATGTTACGTCACCTGCGAAAATGCGATGAATCAAACTGTTCCCTTACGTGGGGAACCGATGCAAAAGTTGCAGATTTACCCCCAAGCACCTGTCCTTCTGTTGGTTGGTCATGTTTCATGGAACCCATGGGAAACAAACTTTCTGATACTGCAGGATGTCATGAACTATGTGACGAAAGCTTCACAACACATTCCAAATTCTGTCGTCACGTTGTAACGTAATCCTCCTGTTCTGAATCAGCTCCTCCATGCGAGGTCTGTTGATGCCATGCTGGTTTGGCCTCTGATGTTCTCGTCGTTAACGTTTTCTCTACCGGCCACAAACTTTAGACGCCATTCTGCGACATGCTGACGCGACATTGCATTCTCCCCGCAAACCAGCTGCCAGTAAAGTTCAGTCGTGGTTAAATGCTATTCCCACAGAAATCGAGGAACTGAGCCGATTTCATTGCGAGACAAGTTTTCCAAACATGTCGCCATTTGTGTTTAGCTGCAACTAGCGCTGTAGGTGGCGGGTGGCTGCGACTCTACACAGTGCCAGTTGCACGTATCGAAGTTACCACACACTACTAGTTTCTCCATAACAGACGAAACTCCAGAATATCGGCCTTGCAAGCTCAGTTTTTGATCACCCATCGTATCGGCGCTGCCGTCTATGACTTCACTAATGGTCATATTAGTGCCATATACTGCAGTGTTCTCGCAGTGTATGCGCGGCGCCCCGTTCAAACTCCCTGGTCCAAAGCTTGGATTAGCTCCAGTTTGCCGTCTTTATTCAGGGTATTGTCAGAAATCTTAATCTCGTTCGTTTCTTTTATTAGGCTCATCTGTCGTTGAAAGCAATTTGGTGTCCTTTTTCCAAAGCATGTTCTGCTGAATCCTCAAGACAACACCTGTAGTGTTCTATACGACGCTGTTTACTTTTAGTGTTTCCGCTTATGTTATCCTGAGAAATCAGTGGTAGCACAAATGCTCCAGAAAATGAAGACCAAATTCCATCGAGGAGACGTCTGTCATTAAAGGACAGATAGTTTCCGCGACAGCCCTGTAAAAGAGCGATCAAGTTACAGATTTCTCACAACACCCTCAATAAAGACGGCCGACTGCCGCTAATCCCATCCTGAGACTGCCATCCAAAGCTGAAATATGCGACGTGTGTGTTCTACAAGATCATTACCATATATGGCGGCGCAGTGAGCACCATTGACGTGAAGTGCAACAGCGTGGCTGTACAAGGACAGAAGCAATAATCACACGGCAGTCACCATGTGGAGTCTCTTAGAGATTTAATGTGACTCTGGCCTCGTGCAAGTGTTTCAGCTGGACACAACTTCAGCAACGTGTCCCTAATCTTTCCCAATTTTCCAACTGGGGAAAGGAGAACGACAGTTTAAAGTAGAATCCGAAACAACTGTCGTTCCTAGCGACTCCTTACATCGTTGAGAGACGAAGACTAGATTAAAGGCACACTGAAAATTTCTGTGGCCCGACCGGGATTTGATCCCTCGACCTATCGATTTCCAGAAACACGCTTCACCACTAGATCACCAGGAAACAAGTTCGTGAACATTTAACCAGTTGACGGCTCTTTTATGTGAATGTTAATAAATCATAGTTATATTACTGTAATTAATTATTAACGTAATTGTATTTTAACTAATTATTACAAAAGCATAGCGAAAAGACACACAGACACACACACACACACACACGCGCGCGCACCCACACATACATTTTTCTCTCGCCATTATGCATTGCTTTAAAATAAAAAATTAATTGTATGCTTTCAAAATTATTAAAATGGAGGTTATACATTTGTGATATTAAAAGCCATTTGTTATTTCAAAGAGATGTTTGTGGAGCGAAGATGGCGACGCAAAGTACACTCCTGTACTGAGATGCAAAAACCGGCACCATCAAACATTCTAAGGAAATGGAAAGCTGATTCGTTCTGTGGTGGCTTGTGGCGTATCATAACAACAGCGCCTGCAGTTTGATATTTGGGAATGAGTTTATGCGGGATGGTTCGACCATCTTTTCTGGTACTCCTTTCAAATTCATTGCCACAAAGCTCCCTTCGTGACTAGAGTCTCAGATGTAATTATTTACCTCTCCCTGTGTAACAGACTCGTAACGCATCTGTTTGGAGCAGTTATGAGTTACATCTACACCACCCACCAGGCGATAGTGAACAAATTGTGTAACTACTAACTACTGAAGATTGACAAAACTCGTCTGCTATGTTTATCACATTTAATGATCTAATTCTCCTATCATCGCCAGACATATGTTGGTTACAACCTATTATTTTACTTTTTGCTGGTAGAAATAGTAGTGCTTAAGAAAACAAATCCACTCAACGTAGGTCCAAAACGCACACTTTCTGAGATCAGATCATCTGCTCATAAGATAAGACGAGAGGTATTCTCGATGATTTTTGTTTCGTGGACATTAGGCCGTGGTTAACTTCATATTTCTCTGCCTAATGTTTCATCTTTCAGTGCTGAAGACATCATCAGAGGCTATAACGACTCAGAAAGCAGTTACAATCTCATATAAGCTCATCAATCCGAATCTTTCCTACTTATCCACACAACGGTCGGTTTATGACGTCATCAGACTGCTGTCTAAGATCAGTGCCGATCTGAGCTGTGCAGATTGCACTAGAGAACCCGTCCAGTGAAGTTACAGAAAATTTTTTGGGAAAAAATGTGAAGACACAACCCGTCAGATGGCGAGGAGGAAACTTCCATGTTTGTTTCGGTACACTGATAAAGTACTTTAGTTACTGCGACTGCTGTGTTCGGATGCGGGCTGAGTTGTCATCCCTTCGCTCCCAGCTTCAGGCAGTGTTGGCTTCGGTCACACAGCTTGAGGCTGTTGCCAATGGGCATCACTGTGGGGGTCCGGATGAGGGTTTGTCAGAGACGGCCAGCTCGTCCCACGCATCCCCAGATCGGACTACAGTTGTGGCTGCCCGGGATACTGCCCACATTGAGGCTGACCCCTCACGTGTGGTAGAGTGGGAGTTCGTCTCGTGGTGTGGCAGCGGGCGAAAGACATTCTGGAGGGCTGAACGGAAGGCCTCACCAGTTTGTCTGACGAATCGGTTTCAGGCTCTGTCTTCTGGCTGATACTGATCTTCGGCCACACATGGCTGCTTGTCCTGTTCCAGAGGTTGCCCCTCAGTCTGCAAGATCCGAGCGGTCGCAGAGGGTGGGCTTACTGGTAATTGGGAGCTCTAGCGTCAGGCGCGTAATGGGGCCCCTTAGGGATATGGCAGCAAGAGAGGGGAAGAAAACCAATGTGCACTCCGTGTGCATACCGGGGGGAGACATTCCAGATGTGGAAAGGGTCCTTCCGGATGCCATGAATGTGCACCCTTCTGCAGGTGGTCGCTCATGTCGGCACCAATGATGTGTGTTGCTATGGATTGGAGGAAATCCTCTCTGGCTTCCGGCGGCTATCTGATTTGGTGAAGACTGCCAGTCTCGCTAGCGGGATGAAAGCAGAGCTCGCCATCTTAATCATCGTCGATAGGACTGACTGCGGACCTTTCGTACAGAGCCGAGTGGAGGGTCTGAATCAGAGGCTGAGACGGTTCTGCGACCGTGTGGGCTGCAGATTCCTTGACTTGCGCCTTAGGGTGGTGGAGTTTCGAGTTCCGCTGGATAGGTCAGGAGTCCACTATACACAGCAGGCGGCTACACGGGTAGTAGGGGTTGTGTGGCGTGGACTGGGTGGTTTTTTAGGTTGGATGGCTTCGGGCAAGTACAGAAAGGGCAACAGCCTCAAAGGGCGCGTGGCAAAGTTAGGACATGCGGGGAACAAGCAGCAATCGGTATTGTAATTGTAAACTGTTGAAGCTGCGTTGGTAAAGTACCGGAACTTCAAGCGCTGATAGAAAGCACCGAAGCTGAAATCGTTATAGGTACGGAAAGCTGGCTGAAGCCAGAGATAAATTCTGCCGAAATTTTTACAAAGGCGCAGACGGTGTTTAGAAAGGATAGATTGCATGCAACCGGTGGTGGCGTGTTTGTCACTGTTAGTAGTAGTTTATCCTGTAGTGAAATAGAAGTGGATTATTCCTGTGAATTATTATGGGTGGAGGTTATACTCAACAACCGAGCTAGATTAATAATTGACTCCTTTTATCGACCACCCAACTCAGCAGCATTAGTGGCAAAACAACTGAGAGAAAATCTGGAATACATTTTACATAAATTTCCTCAGCATGTTATAGTCTTAGGTGGAGATTTTAATTTACCGGATATAGACTGGGACACTCAGATGTTTAGGACGGGTGGTAGGGACAGAGCATCGAGTGACGTTATACTGAGTGCACTATCCGAAAATTACCTCGAGCAATTAAACAGAGAACCGACTCGTGGAGACAACATCTTGGACCTACCGATAACAAACAGACCCGAACTTTTCGACTCTCTAAGCGCAGAACAGGGAATCGGTGATCATAAGGTCGTTGCAGCATCCCTGAATATGGAAGTAAACGGGAAAATAAAAAAAGGGAGGAAGGTTTATTTGTTTAGCAAAAGTAATAGGAGGCAGATTTCAAATTACCTGAAAGATCAAAACGAAAATATCTGTTCCGACACTGACAATGTTGAGTTCAAGGCAATCGTAAAATACGTTTTAGACAGGTACGTGCCGAGTAAAACTGTGAGGGACGGGAAAAACCCACCGTGGTTCAACAACAAAGTTAGGAAACTACTACGAAAGCAAAGAGAGCATCACTGCAAATTTAAACGCAGCCAGAACCTCTCAAAAAAACAGAAGCTAAGCGATGTCAAAGTTATCGCAAGGAGGGCTATGCGTGAAGCGTTCAGTGAATTCGAAAGTAAGATTCTATGTGCCGACTTGACAGAAAATCCTAGGAAGTTCTGGTCTAACGTTAAATCACTAAGTGGTTCGAAACAGCGTATCCAGACACTCTGGGATGATGATGGCATTGAAACAGAGGATGACACGCGTAAAGCTGAAATATTAAACACCTTTTTCCAAAGCTGTTTCACAGAGGAACACCGCACTGCAGTTCCTTTTCTAAATCCTCTCACGAACGAAAAAATGGCTGACATCGAAATAAGTGTCCAAGGAATAGAAAAGCAACTGAAATCACTCAACAGAGGAAAGTCCACTGGACCTGACGGAATACCAATTCGATTCTACACAGAGTACGCGAAAGAACGTGCCCACTTCTAACAGCCGTGTACCGAAAGTCTATAGAGGAACGGAAGGTTCCAAATAATTGGAAAAGAGCACAGGTAGTTCCAGTTTTCAAGAAGGGTCGTCGATCAGATGTGCAAAACTATAGAGCTATATCTCTGACATCGATCTGTTGTAGAATCTTAGAACATGTCTTTTGCTCGTGTATCATGTCATTTCTGGAAACCCAGAATCTATTCTGTAGGAATCAACACGGATTCCGGAAATAGCGATTGTGTGAGACCTAACTCGCTTTATTTGTTCATGAGACCCAAAAAATATTAGATACGGGCTCCCAGGTAGATGCCATTTTCCTTGACTTCGATACAGTTCCACACTGTCGCCTGATAAAGTAAGAGCCTACGGAATATCAGACCAGTTGTGGGGCTGGATTGAAGAGTTTTTAGCAAACAGAACACAGCATGTTGTTCTCAATGGAGAGACGTCTACAGACGTTAAAGTAACCTCTGGCGTGCCACAGGGGAGTGTTATGGGACCATTGCTTTTCACAATATATATAAATGACCTAGTAGATAGTGTTCGATGCGGCTTTTCGTGGCTGCTGCTGTAGTATACAGAGAAGTTGCAGCATTAGAAATTGCAGCGAAATGCAGGAATATCTGCTGCGGATCGGCACTTGGTGCAGGGAGTGGCAACTGACCGTTATCGTAGACAAATGCAATGTATTGCGAATACATACAAAGGAGGATTCCTTATTGTATGGTTATATGATAGCGGAACAAACACTGCTAGCAGTTACTTCTGTAACAATCTGGGAGTATGCGTACGGAACGATTTGAAGTGGAATGATCATATAAAATTAATTGTTGGTAAGGCGGGTGCCATGTTGAGATTCATTGGGAGAGTCCTTAGAAAATGTAATCCATCAACAAAGGAGGTGGCTTACAAAACACTCGTTCGACCTATACTTGAGTATTGCTCATCAGTGTGGGATCCGTACCAGGTCGGGTTGACAGAGGAGATAGAGAAGATCCCAAGAAGAGCGGCGCGTTTCGTCACAGGGTTATCTGGTAAGCGCGATAGTGTTACGAAGATGTTTAGCAAACTCAAGTGGCAGACTCTGCTTGAGAGGCGCTCTGCATCGCGGTGTAGCTTACTGTCCAGGTTTCAAATGGTTCAAATGGCTTTGAGCACTATGGGACTAAACATATGAGGTCATCAGTCCCCTAGAACTTAGAACTACTTAACCCTAACTAACCTAAGGACATCACACACATCCATGCCCGAGGCAGGATTCGAACCTGCGACCGCAGCGGCCGCGCAGTTCCAGATTGTAGCGGCTAGAACCGCTCGGCTACTCCGGCCGGCTGTCCAGGTTTCGAGAGGGTGCGTTTCTGGATTAGGTATCGAATTTATTGCTTCCCCCTACTTATACCTCCCGAGGAGATCACGAATGTAAAATTAGAGAGATTCGAGCGTGCACGGAGGCTTTCCTGCAGTCGTTCTTCCCGCGAACCATATGCGACTGGAACAGGAAAGGGAGGTAATGACAGTGGCACGTTAAGTGTCCTCCGCCACACACCACTGGGTGGCTTGCGGAGTATAAATGTAGATGTAGATGTCACCCTGGAAAAAAATGAACGCGCTGAATTCTGAATGATGTTAACTATGATATAAAGTTCAGTATAGAAAAACAGAAAGAGTCAAATTTTGTTTTTTAATGTACAGGTACTCAGAAAACCGGACGGAACTTTAGGGCACAAAGTCTATAGAAAACCTCCTCACAGCTCGAAAGCCAATAAATAAAAAAAAAAAGACTCACACGGATGAATATATTCACAGAAATTTCAGTCACCACCCCAAGCAGTGAAGAGGAATGGTCAAAACATTTGGACCGGGCTAAAAGTACTTGGAGGACGAACTCGACATTTAAGAAGTGTCTTCAGAGGAACTGATACTCTGACAGAGAGATAAGCAGGGCATTATACCCTAAAAGATCTGGAGCCTCCAGTGAAAAAGAAGCATATAAAGGGAAAGTTTCTCTCCCATTCGTAAAAAAATCACAGATTGCATCAGCGGAGTATACAGATGACACGGTATCTACACAGTATTTAAATCGAAAGTCAGGTGCGCGGGACCTACTTTCACCGCTTGCCAAAGCAGGAGTACATAAAATCTTTTGCATATGCTATCGAGTCTACGTAGGAACTACAATAAGAAGCATCAACAGCAGCCTTAAGGAACACGAGAACAATTGTCATCTGGGTAGCACGGATAACTCAACAGTTGCGTATCATGCATTGGGACATGGGTACCACGAAATTCGTTTCTCCAATACTATATATGTTTTTATTAAGATTCAGCCATTGCTGTGCTAGGATATACAGAAGGGCTATAAAAGTCCAAAGGCACAAAAAACTTGAACAGCAAAGAAGAATGACGGAAATTAAACTAACTGTGGGCCTTTTTTTTTGTGGTTTTAGGGCGCACAACTTCAACGGTCATTAGCGTCCAGACTACATTAGGAATGCACCGCGAGGCAGAAGTTTAAAACAGCAACTAAAAGGGAAAACACAATAAAAGATCGACAGGCATAGGATTAAAAAAAACGGTATAATTAAATGTCCTTAGACAGGTTGGTCAATTTGATAAAATGAAGAACGCGAGCAGCTGCTCCTGGGTCATCCGCTAAAATGGCATCGAGAGTACATGGCAGGCCAAGATCAAGACGCAGTGGAGTAAAATCCGGACAGGACGTTAAAATGTGGCGGACCGTCAGCAAGTGCCCACATGGGCAGAACGGCGCCGGCGCAGCCGTCAGCAGATGGCGATGGCTGAACCGGCAGTGTCCAATTCGTAACAGGGCCATAACTACCTCCTCCCGCCGAGAGGGGCGTGAGGACGTCCAAGCCGCGGGAAGAGGTTTCAAGTCCCGAAGCTTGTTGTCGGTAAGTGCAGCCCAATCGGCATGCCACAGCGATAAAATGCGCCGACAAATGACCCTGCTACAGTCTGATGAAGGGACACAACAAGAAGCTGTCTGAGGCTGGAGGACCGCAGCCTTGGCCGCGGCATCTGCAGCTTCGTTCCCAGGGATACCGACATGGCCAGGAACCCACAAAGCTAGCCGGAGAACCGTCGTCCACCAGCTGCTGAAGAGAGCGTTCGATCCGGTGCACGAAAGGGTGAACCGGATACGGATCACTGAGGCTCTGGATGGCGCTCAGGGAATCAGAGCAGATGACATAAGCAGAATGTCGGTGGCGGCAGATGTAAAGAACAGCCTGGTAGAGGGCAAAGAGCTCAGCTGTGAAGACCGAACAATGGCCATGGAGCCGGTATTTGAAAATTTGTGCCCCGACAATAAAAGAACACCCGACCCCGTCATTGGTCTTAGAGCCATCTGTATAACTGAAGGTCATATTAATGAACTTCGAACGAAGTTCGACAAAACGGGAGCGGTATACCGAACCGGGGGTAACCTCCTTTGGGAGCGAGCTGAGGTCAAGGTGAACGCGAACCTGAGCCTGGAGCCAAGGTGGCGTGTGGCTCTCGCCAATTCTAAAGGTTGCAGGGAGTGAAAAATCAAGATGTTGAAGGAGGCGACGAAAGCGAACTCCAAGGGGAAGCAGGGCAGAGACATACAACCCGTATTGACGATCGAGGGAGTCGTCAAAAAAGGAACGATAAGACGGGTGGTCGGGCATTGACAGTAGCCGACAGGCATACCGACAAAGCAGTATATCGCGCCGGTAGGGCAGTGGCAATTCACCGGCTTCAGCATGAAGACTCTCGACGGGACTAGTATAAAATGCTCCGATCGCAAGACGTAAACCCCGATGTTGTATGGAGTTGAGGCGGCGTAAGATGGACGGCCGTGCAGAGGAGTATACGAAGCTCCCATAATCCAGCTTGGAGCGGACGATCGACCGATATAGGCGAAGTAGGACGGTTCGATCCGCTCCCCACGATATACCACTAAGAACACGGAGGACATTGAGAGAACAGGTACAACGGGCAGCCAAATAAGACACATGTGGAGACCAGCTAAGTTTCCTGTCAAATGTAAGACCTAAAAATTTTGTTGTCTCCACGAATGGGAGAGCAACGGAACCGAGTCGTAAGGACGGTTGGGGAAACTTTGTAGCGCCAGAAGTTAATAAAGACCGTCTTCTCGGCAGAAAAACGGAAGCCATTGGCGACACTCCAGGAGTAAAGATGGTCAAGAGAACGCTGAAGACAGCGCTCCAGGAAACATGTGCGCTGCGCGCTGCAATAGATGGTAAAATCGTCCACGAAAAGGGAGCCTGATACATCAGCTGGGAGGCAATCCATTATTGGATTGATCGCTATGGCGAAGAGAGCGACGCTCAAAACTGAGCCCTGTGGCACCCCATTCTCCTGGCGAAAGGTGTCCGACAGGACAGAACCCACACGTACCCTGAACTGTCGATCCATTAAAAAGGAACGAATAAAAAGAGGGAGGCGACCGCGAAGGCCCCATGTATGCATGGTGCGGAGAATGCCCGCCCTCCAACAGGTGTCGTAAGCCTTCTCCAAATCAAAGAACACAGCCGCGGTTGGGCGCTTCCGCAAGAAGTTATTCATAATGAAGGTTGACAAGGTAACCAGATGGTCAACAGCAGAGCGGCGCCTACGAAATCCACATTGTACATTGGTAAGTAGGCGCCGAGATACGAGCAGCCAAACCCAATGAGAGTGAACCATGCGCTCCATCACCTTACAGACAGCTGGTAAGCGAGATGGGTCGATAACTGGAAGGCAAGTGCTTGTCCTTCCCCGGCTTAGGAATCGGTACAACAATAGACTCGCGCCAGCATGCGGGTACGTGTACCTCAATCCAGATGCGACTATAAGTACGAAGAAGGAAACCTTTACCCACAGGAGAAAGGATCTTCAGCATCTGAATATGAATAGAATCAGGCCCTGGAGCGGAGGACCGTGACCGGGCAAGTGCATTTTCGAGTTCCCGCATGGTGAAAGGGGCATTATAACTTTCACGATTCGAGGAGCGGAAGTTAGGTGGCCTAGCCTCCTCTGCCTGTTTTCGGGGGAGGAAGGCAGGGTGGTAATGAGCGGAGCTCGAAACCTCTGCGAAAAAGCGGCCGAAGGCATTGGAGATATCCTCAGGGGCCACAAGGACGTCATTCGCGACCGTCAAGCCAGAAACTGGTGAGTGGTCCTTAGTGCCAGATAGACGGCGCAGGCTACCCCAGATAACAGAAGAAGTAAAACTGTTTAAGGTGCTTGTGAAAGCAGCCCAGCTGGCTTTCTTGCTTTCTTTAATAATACTACGGCACTGCGCACCTAATCGTTTATAATTGATACAATTCGCCACTGTAGGGTGGCGTTTAAAGGCGCGTAAAGCACGTCGACGAGCACGTAAAGCGTCTCTACATGCTGCGGTCCACCAGGGGACCGGTACGCGACGTGGAGAAGAAGTGGTGTGAGGGATGGAATATTCAGCAGCAGTGAGAATGACTTCCGTGAGGTGTGCGACCTGACTATCGCAGCTTGTGAAGGTTTGATCCTGAAAGGTCGCCCTGGAAGAGAAGAGCCCCCATTCGGCTTTGGAGATGTTCCAACTAGCTGAGCACGGAGAGGGGGTATGATGCAGGAGATGGATGACACACGGGAAGTGGTCGTTCGAATATGTATCAGAAAGGGCATACCACTCAAACCGGCGTGCAAGTTGGGTAGTACATATAGAGAGGTCTAAATGGGAATAGGTGTGAGATGTGTCCGAAAGAAAAGTAGGGGCGCCAGTATTGAGGCAGACAAGATTGAGCTGGTTGAAAAGGTCTGCTAACAGGGGGCCCCTCGGGCAGGATGCTGGAGAGCCCCAAAGGGGATGGTGGGCATTGAAGTCTCCAGTTAACAAAAATGGTGCAGGTAGCTGAACAATAAGTTGAATCATGTCTGCCCTGGTAACGGCAGACGACGATGGAGTGTAAACAGTACAAATAGAAAATGTAAAAGTGGGGAGAGTAATTCTGACGGCAAGTGCCTCCAGGCCAGTGTGCAATGTGATGGGATCGTAGTAAATATCATCCCGAACCAGCAACATATACCTACCACAGGGGGTAGGTCAAAACGCACAGAGGTGTAGTGTGCCAAGGCGGAGCTTCGTTTCCTGGAGGGCTACGACGAGCGGACGGAGCAAGCGGAGCAGCAACTTCAAGTCCTCTCGGTTGGAGCGAATGCTGCGAATATTCCAGTGAATAAGTGCCATCGTGAGAAGAAAAGGAAGATGAATGAAGGGGTCACCTCGAAGGCCGCTGAGGGCCTGGCTTCGAGCGAGTACTGCGCCGCTATCAGTAGGCGGACAGTCATCGTCCATCGGTTCTATAGGTTCATCGGCCATCTCGTTAAGATGGCCGGGAGGAGGAGCTTCCTCCGCCGGTGAACGGCCAGATGTTCGGCTACCAGCGGTGCGGCTAGGCGAAACGGATGACGGCCTGGGGCGGCAACCGCTGGGTGGCGCAGGAGAAGAAATGCGCCGTGGAGGAGAAGGAGAACTGTGCTTCCTATGAGCCTTCTTGGAAGGTCTTTTAGTGGAAGTACTGGTCGACGGCTGGGAGTGCGAGGTACGTAAGAAGTCTGCACAGGACGGTTCCTTCTTGAAGGCCCATGCATCTGATTTCTGGGTCTTCGTCTTGGCAGAAGCTGATGAAGGTGCTTGTGTTGGAGGGGTGACGGGAGGAAGAGGAGACGTCGATCGCGCGATCTGAGCACTGGCCGAACGGACGACCGTGGTGCCGAAGGTCAGATCGCATGTCTGTGTCGCCACCTCCTTGGTAGTCCGAGGAGAGGCGAGGACAGTACTGTACTTTCCCGCTGGGAGCAGCGCGGGCTTCCTACTAGCAAATAGCTTGCGAGCAGCCGAGGTGGACACTTTCTCTTTGACCCGAATTTCTTGGATACAGCGTTCTTCCTTGTAGATGGGACAGTCGCGGGAGGACGCTGCGTGGTCACCCCGACAGTTCACACAACGAGGAGACGGAGGTAGACAGTCACCCTCATGGGTATCCCTGCCACAAGTGACACATTTAGCTGCATTGGAACAAGACTGTCGAGTGTGATTGAAACGCTGACACTGGTAGCAGCGCGTAGGTGTCGGGACACAGGGGCGAACAGAAATAACCTCGTAGCCCGCCTTGATGCGCGATGGCAGGTTAACACTATCAAAGGTCAAGAAAAGTGTCCGGGTCGGTACAAGGTCATTGTTGACCTTTTTCATGACCCTATGGACAGCCGTCACGCCCTGCTCAGCGAGGAAAGACTGAATCTCCTCGTCAGTCAATCCGTCAAGTGATCGAGTATAGACCACACCACGAGACGAATTCAAAGTGCGGTGAGCCTCCACCCGGACAGGGAACGTGTACAGGAGTGTGGCGTGAAGCAGTTTTTGTGCCTGAAAGGTGCTCTCAGTTTCTAGTAATAAGGTACCGTTACGCTACCTGGTACAAGATTTGACAGATCCGGCTATGGCATCTACGCCCTTCTGGATAACGAAAGGGTTGACAGAGGAAAAATCCTTTCCGTCCTCAGATCGAGAAACGACGAGGAACTGTGGGGCAGGCGGTAGTACTTTTGTCACTGGTGGCTGGTCAAGTTTCCGTTTTTGGGCAGAAGTCGAGAGAGATGGAGTGAAATCCATTGCGGAGGAATCCCCCATGATTGCCAGCGTCTCCGATGGCGCGCTCCTTCCTTGTGGGGACCCTCTCAGAGGGCACTCCCGCCTTAGGTGAATGTTTACACCTCAGGTCACACCTCCCGAGAAACAGACGGAGGGACCAATCGGCATGGTCAGAAGGTATCAGCTCAGGCAATCACCCCTCCCTGGGCCTGGCCTTTACCAGGGGGTACGTGCGTGCCTTACATGTCTACCCAGGGCGGGGAATTACGCGTTACCCCGTCACCAGCTACGCGTGCGAACGCGTGGGTCGGCCTTCAGGCGCGCACAGGGAGGAAGGAAGAAGAGGAAAAAGAAGAGAGAGAGGGAGAGAGAGGACAGACTGTCTCAAACGCCGAGGCGGAGACCAGAGAAGGCAAGGAGAAGAAGGCAATGAGAAGGCAAGGAGAAGAAGACAAGGGAAAGAGTAAGGAAGACAGTGAGATGGAGAAGAGCAAAGAAAGGAACCAACCAAAGGAAGGAAGAAACGAGAAGTGAAAAAGCAAAATGACCGCAAATAGAGGTCGTGGAACCGTCCGTCTCCGGACGCAGGCGCTAACTACCCTCTTGAGGGGGAGGGACTCCTTTTAGTCGCCTCTTACGACAGGGTCGTCGAGCAGATGCGCAAAACTATAGGCCTACATTTGACATCGATCTGTTGTAGAATTTTAGAACATGTTTCTTGCTCTCGTATCATAGAATCTACTCTGTAGGAATCAACATGGATTCCGGAAACAGCGATCGTGTGAGACCCAACTCGCTTTTTGTTCATGAGACCCAGAAAATATTAGATATGGGCTCCCAGGTAGATGCCATTTTCCTTGACTTCCGGAAGGCGTTCGATACAGTTCCGCATTGTCGCCTGATAAAGTAAGAGCCTACAGAATATCAGACCAGCTGTGTGGCTGGATTGAAGAGTTTTTACCATACAGAACACGTTGTTCTCAATGGAGAGACGTCTACAGACTATGGCATACCACAGGAGAGTGTTATGGGATCACTACTTTTCACAATATACAGTATATATAAATTACCTAGTAGATAGTATCGGAAGTTCCATGCGGCTTTTCGCGGATGATGCTGTAGTTTACAGAGAAGTTGCAGCATTAGAAAATTGCAGCGAAATGCAGGAAGATATGCTGCGGATAAGCACTTGGTGCAGGGAGTGGCAACTGACCGTTATCGTAGACAAATGTAATGTATTGCGAATACATAGAAAGGAGGATTCTTTATTGTATGGTTATATGGTACCGGAACAAACACTGCTAGCAGTTACTTCTGTAAAAATCTGGGAGTATGCGTACGGAACGATTTGAAGTGGAATGATCATATAAAATTAATTGTTGGTAAGGCGGGTGCCATGTTGAGATTCATTGGGAGAGTCCTTAGAAAATGTAGTCCATCAACAAAGGAGGTGACTTACAAAACACTCTTTCGACATATACTTGAGTATTGCTCATCGGTGTGGGATCCGCACAAGGTCGGGTTGACGGAGAGATGGAGAAGATCCAAAGGAGAGCGGCGCGTTTCGTCACAGGGTTATCTGGTAAGCGTAATAGCGCTACGGAAATGTTTAGCAAACTCAAGTGGCAGACTCTGCAAGAGAGGCGCTCTGCATCGCGGTGTAGCTTGCTGTCCAGGTTTCGAGAGGGTGCGTTTCTGGATGAGGTATCGAATATATTGCTTCCCCCTACTTACACCTCCCGAGGAGATCACGAATGTAAAATTAGAGAGATTCGAGCGCGCACGGAGGCTTTCCGGCAGTCTTTCTTCCCGCGAACCATACGCGACTGGAACAGGAAAGGGAGGTGATGACAGTGGGACGTAAAGTGCCCTCCGTTACACACTGTTGGGTGGCTTGCGGAGTATAAATGTACATGTAGAGTTGTTCTGCTGTCATCAGAAATTGCACACGAGGCCGTAACTCCAGGTGTAGATCCATTGTATCTTGCCCTTAGAAGTCTTGGTTGCAAGCTCTCAACTGACCTCCTCGAACCAACACACGGTCATCACTGGCACCGAGGAAGAACCAGTTTTCATCATAAAACGCAACAGACCTCCATCCTGCCCTGCAATGAGCTCTCGCGTGACACTTCTGAAATCGTAATTGCGGTAGTTTTGGGGTCTACGGAATGCGCGCTACGGGGCATCTGGTTCGGAGCTGTCCTTGAAGTAACCGATTTTCAACAGTTCGCTGTGTCACTATGGTGCCAACTGCTGTTGAAATTGCTGCTGCAGACGCAGTACGATACGCCAGAGCCATACGCTGAACACGAAGGTCTTCCTCCTCGATAGTGCACGTGGCCGTATGGAGCCCAGTCTTCTTTCGACCGTGCGTTCTCGTGATCACCGCTACCAGCAATCACGTACAGTGGCCACATTTTTGTCTCTCTGCAGTATCGGAGAAGGAAGATTGAGCTTTTCGTAGACCTACTACACTACCATGTTCAAACGCAGTGAAGTGTTGATAATGGCGTCTTTATGTCTTAAAGGCATTCTTGACTAACATCAGTTCACCACGTCCAGTCTGAAAAGAAACTAACGTTCACGACCGTTGTAGCGTGGAGCATCTTCCACGGGTAGAAACACGCCTACCGACTATCGTTTATGTCACATAACTCCTTCTTAGGGTTGAGATTTTTTCCCGTCAGTGTATAAACATGCATTTCGTAGCTCCACATTCAGTGTTGCTACATGTAATAGTTTTAGATTCCATTGTTCATTGCTTCAGGTTTAGATTGAAGAGAGCATACATTTTCGTTTATGTCCTCTGTGCTCCATCAGTTATTAACAGTGTGGATAATATTCCCTTTTTTTATCAGTTATGTGACGTATTATGATCTTACGACAAATATAGGCTATTACGTCAAAATTCGAACTTCCAAAGTTTATGGAAGTAACAAAATCAATTCTTCCTATTCGTAATATACTATCCTTGATCAAAACATGTATATGGAGAAATTTTTTGTACTCTAGGCCTCTTAAGCTAATTATCATCTAGAAAAACATCGTAACAGACATGTACATCGGTAGCTTCAGTTAGCTCTAATGTAAAACACTCCATACATAATACGAGAATTTGAATGTATTGAATGCTATTCTGTACTAAAAGTCTATAGTGGAAGAGGCAAGCACTTGATGCCTTTTTAAAAGGTTTAAATATTAGTATAGGAACATCTATTAAAGTTTGATTTTTCGTTTATTACTAGTATACAAATTCCGTGCTGTACTTTTGACATGAAAGTCATCAAGCATATATGTCAGAGATACTCGGCACAATATTGTCGCGTGCGTGAGTCAAACATTCAATTAATTCCTTAAAACGCCTTAACGCATAGTTTCATTTTACCAAAGAAATCACTTGTTGAATATTGTTTTGTTGGAATGGTGCTAACTACCATCTATCAGCGTCTGACCAGGTAACAAAAAATTGTTTAATGACCTGCAATTCACTCAGAAACACGTCATTTTATCAACAAAGCGAATAGGTTTCGTTTCAAGATTCCTCTTGACGCCTGAATAACATGAAATAACGATGTCTTGATGGAAAATTTTTATTAAAAATTACAAAACACTTTATAATGATGTCGATCATATATAGATCATCAGATCATGTCACTGTAATGCAGAAAAAGAAAAAACTATTTCCTTAGAGGGTATTAGATGCCAAAATTATACAATCCATCTACACAATACAATATGGATACATTATCGTAATGAAACCAAAGGGTTTTTATATCGTTAGCGGGTCACTGACAAGTGTCGGAAGACACCTCTGGCAATTCCTAACCGTCGTCAAAACGCTGTTTTAAAAAGGGGAAGCTCCGCATTATCTAATCAGGAGCAAATAGGCCTACCATACGATGATAACGTATGTGAAAAGTTAAAGTTTCCATCTAGATGAAATAAAATAGTCTATGACATATTATATAAATGTAAGTTGGCCGCAGTAATCATCTGCAAAAGATAAATCCAATTGTCATGAACAACCAATAAAATTGGTTGTAAGAACAATAAACTGACAATGGACAATGCGTGAAATGACGGCATTTCAGCGTTTTTACAACTAATTTTGTTGGGTTTATTGGTCTGCTGCGGAACCCGTTTTCATCAATGAATGGTAGTGTGCTACAACAACTTTGTGCCTGCAGCAGCATTTTTCTGCATACAGGGCCTATTCTGTCTCAGAACTCTACACGGGGTGGACAAAACATAGAAACTCTGAGAAAAATGCATGCTTGAACGAACGTGCAGATAGTAGCCAAACCCTGCTGCTTGCAATGTTATATCTGACCACGAACGGCTCCTGTGCAATGTCCTCAATACATATCAAGTGTCAGTAGGTGTCAGAACAGTCTATTGTGTAGTTGTTAGTCCATTATGTCGGAGCTAAGTGCATTCGAACGTGAGCGAGTTGTTGCTGCTCCTATGATGGGAACTGTCGTAACCAGCATAGTCAAAGTGTTTGGTGTCTAAGAGGCATCGTATCGAAGATACTGCCTACAGAGAAAAAGGAAAAGTATCATCCGCTAAGTCACAACGCGGACGGAACTGCAGGGCCAGCTGGAATTCCAAAACCATTGATCAGTGATTCAAATAATCGGGACAGGAAAACGTGGTGCCGTAGCCATGAAACCTGGCCCATGGAGCCATCTTAGAATGACATTTGGTCACATGAGACTTGTTTCACACTGTTTCCAGCTTCTGGCCGAGTTTACTTCCCAGATTGAACGTGGGGGTGGTTCGGTGATAATTTGGGCTGCCATATTTTGGTGTTCCATGGGCTGCATGATTACTCTTGCATCACTGCAAAGGGTTATGTGACCATTTTGGCTGATCAGGTCCACCCCACATTACGACGTTTGCTCCTCAAAGGTGATGCTGTGTTCGAAGGCGACAGGGCCGTCGTTCACGCATGTCGCGTCGTCCAGGACGGGTTTGGTTAGCGTGAGGACGACCTTTCGCATCTCCCCTGACTACCAGCGGCACCAGATCTGAATCTTATTGAGCCTCTGTGCTCAACCATGCAGGTGATCGCTATCGACCTCCATGAGCGTTACATGTACTTGTCAATATTTTGCAGGAAGAATGGCATAAGATTTGGTTGTAAACAATATAGGCTCTTTATTCATTCCGAGACGACTGTGAGCTGATTTGAGTGCTAACTGCTCTCCTATACCGCATTAGGCGTGGTAATGTATTGTCTTTGGTGTTTCCACGTTTTTGTTGCTTTGTCTGATGAGGCGTGGTCGTCGTCCAACACCTTGTCGCCTATTCGTGGTTTCAACGTTCTCTAACCACTTTCCATAGACACTGCCGACAGTAAGATGCGAACGCTTACCAAATTCGTCGTTTTCGAGATGCCTGTTCCGAGGCGCCGCACCGTAACAATCTTCCCTTTGTCAGAGTCACTGATGTCAGCGGATTACCACATTTGTGACCTGCATCGTTGCTAGAATGATTGACGGCTCGTGTCTGCTCCGCTTCTATAATTTCTTTACCGCGTCAAGGGCCCGCAACGCCACTTAATCTCGTAGTCAACAATGATTGTAATGTTTTGACTCCTATTGCGTTAATATATGCAGCTCACCAACACGTAAGCAGGTAGTGTCTGAAATTCAGCAATTTTCTATTCAGCATCGTTTCGCGTCATAGAAGTTTTGTTTTTTCCAGTATTTTTCTCGTATGCCTGAGAACTATAGTGCTTGGAAAAGTCTAAAGGATGCCTTTATTCAGCAGTGGATGTGAAATGGCTCATGATAATGATACATGTACATGTGTTGCCAGACGCCACTGGGCCATAGCTAAACATAAACAGTGCCTTTTATCTGAATCGAATGAACCCAGATCACCCCACTACGATCCAGTCGTATTATTAAGCTGCGCGCAACAGAAACGGAAGAAGGGATGGTCCTGCAAAATGAGTCGTGGGTGTGTTTCTTGTTGAAGTTAATAGTGATAACAGGGAGCAACTGGTTCATCTCTAAATACTGAAGTGAAAGGAAACGAACACAAAATGACTAAAATCTTTCCGTGTTTCAGCCAAACAATCATCAGCAATGCTAATTACCCAACACTGCTACAGCACTCATTGGAACAATAAAGCTAAGTAACTTACTTGCTTGCGTTGTAGCAATGGCGTAACGACTAGCAAAAGCTTTCCGCGTTGCCTGAAATCATCTAAGCCTCTGCATATGTCACAACACTGCTATAAGCACCAAACAAATGCACTTCCTACACGACTTGACTATTTACAACCTTGTTTATATTACTCTGGACTCGTCCCACTGTTAGGGATGTCGGCTGCAGCAAACTACGCAGGATACATCTCGTATCCATCCGCCAGCCCTCGAAACCTCCAGAAACGGTGCCTGCGCCCGCACACAGATAACTCGCGTTTCTCAGTCAACACCGCCTCATACCGCTGGTGGCGCACTCTCGCTTCGCACACTCGTGGGTCACCATCGACCAGCTGTTATGTTTTTTTTTTTTTTCATCAATCTTCTGACTGGTTTGATGCGGCACACCACGAATTCCTCTCCTGTGCCAAGCTCTTCATCTCAGAGTGACACTTGCAACTTATGTTCTCAATTAGTTGCTGGGTGTATTCCGATCTCTGGCTTTCTCTACAGTTTTTGCCCTCTGAAGCTCCCTCCAGTACCAGAGAAGTCATTCCCTCATGTCTTAACAGGTGTCCTATCATCACGTCCCTTCTCCTTATCAGTGATTTCCACATATTACTTTCCTCTCCAATTCTGTTCAGAACCTCCTCACTCCTTACCTTATCAGTCCACCTAATTTTCAACATTCGCTTGTTGCACCAAATTCTTCGATTCTCTTCTGTTCCAGTTTTCCTAGAATCCATGTTTCACTACTATACAGTACTGTGCTCCGAAAGTACATTGTCAGTAATTTGTTCCTCAAATTAAGGCACGTTTGATACTAGTAGACTTCTCTTGGCCAGGACTGCCCTTTTTGCCAGTGCTCGTCTACTTTTGATGTCCTCCTTGCTCCGCCCGTCACTTGATTATTTTGCAGCCTAGGTAGCAGGATTCCTTAGCTTCATCTACTTCGTGACCATCAATCCTGATGTTAAGTTTCTCACTGTTCTCATTTCTGCAACTTCTCATTACTTTCGTTTTTCTTCGATTTACTCTCAGTCCATATTCTGTACCCATTAAACTGTTCATTCCATTCAACAGATCACGTAATTAATCCTCAATTTCATTCAGGATAAGAGTGTCATCAGCGAATCATATCATGATATCCTTTCATCTTGAATTTTAATTGCACTCCTGAACCTTTGTTTTATTTTCATCATTGCTTCTTCGATGTACAGATTGAACGGTAGGGGGGAAAAGACATCATCACTGTCTTACACGCTTTTTAATCCGAGTGCTTCGATCTTTGTCATCCACTCTTCTTATTACCTCTTGGATTTTGAACATATTGTATATTACCTGTCTCTCCATATAGCTTACTCCTATTTTTTTCAGAATTTCGAACATCTTGCACCATTTTACAGATGAATTAAATCGTAAATATCTCGTAAGCCATTTTTCGGATCACGTTGCGGTTTTCATGTCCAGCAATGCAATAAAATTATCTATGTAACTGGATATGCTATTAGTTGCTCGTGATTTATTTACTTAACTTGCACGATCTTGGACAATGAGTACATTGAACGTGGGCGGTGGTCACCAATACCACTGCCGTGTCTCAATCTCACACTTTTCACTATTTTTGAGGCAATTGCAACTTTTAGCACCATACAGATATCTTGTCTAAATCACTTGGCAATTGATTTTGATCATCAGATAACTTTACAAGACGGTAAATGACAGCATCATGTGCTAACAATCTAACAGCCCTTCTCAGATTGTGTCAATTGAAGATGAGACCCACGCTAAAAAGCAAGTAAACAGTTTATTGATGGCAAAGTAATTACCATTACTGTTAATGAGCTTATCCCATTGTGAGATAAGATGGCAGTACCTTCATGGAAAAAAGTTTGCAGTTGTCTATGGAATGTGATTGTATCCAGGCATGTGCCTCTTCGCCCAAAACAAATCGACGGCTACGAGTGTCCTTCTTCAGAGTCCACAAATAAGAAAATCTCTTGGGTAGTGATCAGGATTCTATGGAGGGTGTATTAGGCCTTCCCAGCGAAACTTCCGTAGTGTAGTCGAAAAAATCTTGGAAACATGTGCGCCCACCCATAGTTTTGGAATTCATGGAGAAACATATTTGCCCGTAGATTTGTTGCGGACAAAGAAGTGGACACTTGGGTACAATCATGGTTCTGTAGACAATCGCAAACGTTTTTCCATGTGAGCACTGACCGTCTTGTTTTGTAGTGGAATAAATGTATTAACAGTTATGGTGATTACTTTTGAAACAATAAAAAGATTACTTCATTTCTTTTTCTCTGACTCATTTTCATTTGACTGCTCCTTATAGATTAGGAACAGCGGAAGACTTCCAACCCTTCCATGGGGAATGCCAGATATCGCTTCTGTTTTGCTCTGTTTTTCCGTCGATTATTACGAAGTGTGACATTTCTGACAGGATATCACGAATCTAGTTGCACAGCCGAGATGATGCACGATAGGGAAGCAGTTTGTTTAGAAGTCGCTTGCGAGGAAAGATATCAAAAAGCTTATGGAAATATAGATATATGGAATCAGTTTGAGATCCACTGTCCACAGTAATCATTACGTCATGTGAATAAAGATCTAGTTGTGTTTCACAAGAGCGATATTTTCTGTATCAGTGCTGACTGTGTGTCAACAAATCGTTTTCTTCGAGTTAATTCATTGTGTTCGAAGACACTACATGTTTCAAAATCTTACTGCAAATCGAAGTTAATGATATGAGTTTGTAATTCAGTGGGTACCTCCTATTTTCTTTCTGTAGTATTGGTTTGTGTATGGTTGCTAAGTATAGAGCTGTAAGATGCTCTGAAAGGAACTTAATTGGTATAAGGTCTGGTCTAGGACACTTGACTTAATTAACTGGTTTAAGCTGCGTTTAAGTTACTCATGTCGGCAGGCGTTCTTCATTCAAATTCTCGAATACTTACTTCGTCTTCTTTGCTGAAGGAATTTCGGAAAACTGTGTTTATAACTCCGCTTTAGTGGTACTGTCATCGGTAACATTATCATTGCTATCGCACATTGAAGCTATTACTTTTGCGATTTTCTTTTTACGGGCAATGGGCTGTGATGTAAAGCCTGACGGAGACATGATCAGAAGCTATAACGGCCCAGAAAGCAGTTTCAAACTCATAAAGCTTAACTATTTGTACGTATCCACGCAACGTTCGGTTTGAAACGTCAGCAAACAGCTGAATACGACCACGGAATAACATTGCCTTGTGGTATGGAGTTTGTAGAGGGGAAGAGTTGGTGCTGTTTGCATTACTTAGAAACAAGGCCCCCAGTCCCCCCTGCGGGTCCGGGGATTAGAATAGGCCCGAGGTATTCCTGCCTGTCGTAAGAGGCGACTAAAAGGAGTCCATCCCCCTCACGGGGGTAGTTAGCGCCTGCGTCCGGAGACGGACGGTTCCACGACCTATAATCGTGGTCTTTTTGGTTTTTCCCTTCTCGTTTCTTCCTTCCTTTTGTTGGTTCCTTTCTTTGCTCTTCTCCACCTCACTGTCTTCCTTACTCTTTCCCTTGACTTCTCCTTGCCTTCTCATTGCCTTTTTCTCCTTGCCTTCTCATTGCCTTTTTCTCCTTGCCTTCTCATTGCCTTTTTCTCCTTGCCTTCTCATTGCCTTTTTCTCCTTGCCTTCTCTGGTCTCTTGAAAACTACCTGTGCTCTTTTCCAATCATTTGGAACCTTCCGTTCCTCTAGAGACTTTCGGTACACGGCTGTTAGAAGGGGGCACGTTCTTTCGCGTACTCTGTGTAGAATCGAATTGGCATCCCGTCAGGTGCAGTGGACTTTCCTCTGTTGAGTGATTTCAGTTGCTTTTCTATTCCTTGGATACTTATTTCGATGTCAGCCATTTTTTCGTTCGTGAGAGGATTTAGAAAAGGAACTGCAGTGCGGTGTTCCTCTGTGAAACAGCTTTGGAAAGAGGTGTTTAGTATTTCAGCTTTATGCGTGTCATCCTCTGTTTCAATGCCATCATCATCCCAGAGTGTCTGGATATGCTGTTTCGAGCCACTTACTGATTTAACGTTAGACCAGAACTTCCTAGGATTTTCTGTCAAGTCGGTACATCGAATTTTACTTTCGAATTCACTGAACGCTTCACGCATAGCCCTCCTTGCGATAACTTTGACATCGCTTAGCTTCTGTTATTTTGAGAGGTTCTGGCTGCGTTTGAATTTGCAGTGATGCTCTCTTTGCTTTCGTAGTAGTTTCCTAACTTTGTTGTTGAACCACGGTGGGTTTTTCCCGTCCCTCACAGTTTTACTCGGCACGTACCTGTCTAAATTGCAATTTACGATTGCCTTGAACTTTTTCCATAAACACTCAACATTGTCAGTGTCGGAACAGATATTTTCGTTTTGATCTTTCAGGTAGTCTGAAATATGCCTCCTATTACTCTTCCTAAACAGATAAACCTTCCTCCTTTTTTTATTTTCCTGTTTACTTCCATATTCAGGGATGCTGCAAGGGCCTTATGATCACTAATTCCCTGTTCTGCGCTTACAGAGTCGAAAAGTTCGGGTCTGTTTGTTATCAGTAGGTCCAAGATGTTGTCTCCACGAGTCGGTTCTCTGTTTAATTGCTCGAGGTAATTTTCGGATAGTGCACCCAGTATAATGTCACTCGATGCTCTGTCCCTACCACCCGTCCTAAACATCTGAGTGTCCCAGTCTACATCTGGTAAATTAAAATCTCCACCTAAGACTATAACATGCTGAGGAAATTTATGTGAAATGTATTCCAGATTTTCTCTCAGTTGTTTGGCCACTAATGCTGCTGAGTTGGGTGGTCGATAAAAGGAGCCAATTATTAACCTAGCTCGGTTGTTGAGTGTAACCTCCACCCATAATAATTCACAGGAATAATCCACTTCTATTTCACTACAGGATAAACTACTACTAACAGTGACAAACACGCCACCACCGGTTGCATCCAATCTATCCTTTCTAAACCCTGTCTGTGCCTTTGTTAAAACTCTCGTGGTTATCCCAAACACTCTCACTGCAAATTTCTACGTCAATCTCGTAAATCGACCTATTTTGTTGCCCTTCATGAACAGCATTCTAGGGGGTGTCTTCCAACAGGATGACGCTCGCTCACATACCATTATTGTAACCCAACTCCCTCTACAGTGTGTCGACATGTTGCTTCGGCCTGCTGTCTCCAATCGAACATATATGGAACATTATCGGACGACAAATCCAGCGTCTTCCACAACCAGCATTAACCGTCCATATTCTGACCGACCAAGTCAGACAGGCAAGGAACTCCATCCCACAAACTGACATTCGGTTTCTGTGCAACACAACGCATTCACGTTTACCAGCTCGCATTCAGCATTCTGGCAGTCGGTTATTAATGTACCAGCATTTCACATCTGCAATGGATTATCTCGCGAAGGCATTAATCTGTGAAGTTGCAATGTTAATCACTTAAATATGTTACCTAGGCGAATGTATTCCCGACATTTCGTTACTCTACATAAATTATTTGTTTGGTGTTGAGATTTTTTCCGTCAGTATATGTGAAAATCACTGATACTAGCCGAATTCAAACTTAAAATAAAGGAGCTTTCCGTTGCGACTGAATCTTCTCACGAAATTCCAATCACCAACAAGAATGCGAAAATATTTTGTTGACACCGATCTGCATAGGGAGAAACGATCACCACGATAAAATAAGGCAAATCAGAGCTCGTACGTTTTTTTTTTTTTTTTTTTTTTTGTGGTTTTAGGGCGCACAACTTCAATGGTCATTAGCGCCCTGACTACTCTAAGAATGCACCGCGAGGCACAAGTTGACCACAACAACTAAAAGGGAAAACACGATAAAAGACAGACTGACAGGCATAGGATTAAAAAACAGCATCATCAAATGTCCTTAGCAAGGTTTGTCAAATTGATAAAACGAAGAACACGAGCAGCTGCTCGTGGGTCATCCGCTAAAATGGCATCGAAAGTATTTGGCAGGTTAAGATGGAGGCGCAGTGTGTTAAGATCTGGACAGGACATTAAAATGTGTCTAACCGTCAGCAAGTGCCCACATGGGCAGAACGGCGCCGGCGCAGCCGTCAGCAGATGGCGATGGCTGAACCGGCAGTGTCCAATTCTTAACCGGGCTAAGACGACCTCCTCCCGCCGAGAAGGGCGTGAGGAGGACGTCCAAGCCACGGGAAGAGGTTTTAAGGCCCGAAGCTTGTTGTCGGTAAGTGCAGCCCAATCGGCATGCCACAGAGATAAGATGCGCCGACAAATCACCCTGCTAAAATCGGACGAAGGGACGCAACGAGAAGCTGTCCGAGGCTGGAGGACCGCAGCCTTGGCCGCGGCATCTGCAGCTTCGTTCCCAGGGATACCGACATGGCCAGGAACCCACATAAAGCTAACTGGAGAACCGACGTCCACCAGCTGCTGAAGAGAGCATTGGATCCGGTGTACGAAAGGGTGAACCGGGTACGGATCACTGAGGCTCTGGATGGCGCTCAGGGAATCTGAGCAGATGACATAAGCAGAATGTCGGTGGCGGCAGATGTAAAGAACAGCCTGGTAGAGGGCAAAGAGCTCAGCTGTGAAGACCGAACAATGGCCATGGAGCCAGTATTTGAAACTTTGTGCCCCGACAATAAAGGAACACCCGACCCCGTCATTGGTCTTAGAGCCATCTGTATAAATGAAAGTCATGTCGATGAACTTTGAACGAAGTTCCAAAAAACGGGAGTGGTAGACCGAACCGGGGGTGACCACTTTTGGGAGCGAGCTGAGGTCAAGGTGAACGGGGACCTGAGCCTGGAGCCAAGGTGGCGTGCGGCTCTCGCCCACTCGAAAGGTTGCAGGGAGTGAAAAATTAAGGCGTTGAAGGAGGCGACGAAAGCGAACTCCAGGGGGTAGCAGGGCAGAGACATACAACCCGTATTGACGGTCAAGAGAGTCGTCAAAAAAGGAACGATAAGACGGATGGTCGGGCATTGACAGTAGCCGACAGGCATACCGACAAAGCAGTATATCGCGCCGGTAGGCGAGTGGCAATTCGCCAGCGTCAGCATGAAGACTCTCTACGGGACTGGTATAAAATGCTCCGATCGCAAGACGTAAACCCCGATGTTGTATGGAGTTGAGGCGGCGTAAGATGGATGGCCGTGCAGAGGAGTATACGAAGCTCCCATAATCCAGCTTGGAGCGGACGATCGACCGATATAGACGAAGTAGGACGGTTCGATCCGCTCCCCACGACAGACCACTGAGAACACGGAGGACATTTAAAGAACGGGTACAACGGGCGGCCAAATATGACACATGTGGAGACCAGCTAAGTTTCCTGTCAAATGTAAGGCCTAAAAATTTGGTTGTCTCCACGATTGGGAGAGCAACGGGACCGAGTCGTAAGGACGGTGGGAGAAACTCTTTGTAGCGCCAGAAGTTAATACAGACCGTCTTCTCGGCAGAAAAACGGAAGCCATTGGCGACACTCCAGGAGTAAAGACGGTCAAGAGAACGCTGAAGACAGCGCTCCAGGACACGTGTACACTGGGCGCTGCAATAGATGGTAAAATCGTCCACGAAAAGGGAGCCTGATACATCAGCTGGGAGGCAATCCATTATTGGATTGATCGCGATGGCGAAGAGAGCGACGCTCAAAACTGAGCCCTGTGGCACCCCATTCTCCTGGCGAAAGGTGTCCGACAGGACAGAACCCACACGTACCCTGAACTGTCGATCCATTAAAAAGGAACGAATAAAAAGAGGGAGGAGACCGCGAAGGCCCCATGTATGCATGGTGCGGAGAATGCCTGCCTTCCAACAGGTGTCGTAAGCCTTCTCCAAATCAAAGAACACAGCCGCGGTCGGGCGCTTCCGCAAGAAGTTATTCATAATGAAGGTCAACAAGGTAACCAGATGGTCAACAGCAGAGCGGCGCCTACGAAATCCACATTGTACATTGGTAAGTAGGCGTCGAGACTCGAGCAGCCAAACCAATCGAGAGTTAACCATTCGCTCCATCACTTTACAGACACAGCTGGTAAGCGAGATAGGTCGATAACTGGAAGGCAAGTGCTTGTCCTTCCCCGGCTTAGGAATCGGGACAACAATAGACTCGCGCCAGCATGCAGGAACATGTCCCTCAATCCAGATGCGATTGTATGTACGAAGAAGAAAACCTTTACCCGCAGGAGAAAGGTTCTTCAGCATCTGAATATGAATAGAATCTGGCCCTGGAGCAGAGGACCGTGATCGGCCAAGTGCGTTTTCAAGTTCCCGCATGGTGAATGAGGCATTATAACTTTCACAATTCGAGGAGCGGAAGTTAGGTGGCCTAGCCTCCTCTGCCTGTTTGCGGGGGAGGAAGGCAGGGTGGTAATGAGCGGAGCTCGAAACCTCTGAGAAAAAGCGGCCGAAGGCATTGGAGACAGCCTCAGGGGCCACAAGGACGTCATTCGCGACCTTCAAGCCAAAAACTGGTGAGTGGACCTTAGTGCCAGGTAGCCGGCGCAGGCTACCCCAGACAACAGAAGAAGGAGTAAAACTGTTGAAGGTGCTTGTGAAAGCAGCCCAGCTGGCTTTCTTGCTTTCTTTGATAATACGACGACACTGAGCACGTAATCGTTTATAATTGATACAATTCGCCACTGTAGGGTGGCGTTTAAATGTGCGTAAAGCACGTCGACGAGCACGTAAAGCGTCTCTACATGCTGCGGTCCACCAGGGGACCGGTACGCGACGTGGAGAAGAAGGAGGGTGAGGGATGGAATATTCAGCAGCAGCGAGAATGACTTCCGTGAGGTGTGCGACCTGACGATCGCAGCTTGTAAAGGTTTGATCCTGAAAGGTCGCCCTGGAAGAGAAGAGCCCCCAGTCTGCCTTGGAGATGGTCCAATTAGAGAAGCACGGAGAGGGGGTATGCTGCAGGAGATGGATAACACACGGGAGGTGGTCGCTCGAATATGTATCAGAAAGTGCATACCACTCAAACCGGCGTGCAAGTTGGGGAGTACATATAGAGAGGTCTAAATGGGAATAGGTGTGCCATGTGTCCGAAAGAAAAGTAGGGGCGCCAGTATTGAGGCAGACAAGATCAAGCTGGTTGAAAAGGTCTGCTAACAAGGAGCCCCTCGGGCAGGATGCTGGAGAGCCCCAAAGGGGATGGTGGGCATTGAAGTCTCCAGTTAACAAAAATGGTGCAGGTAGCTGAGCAATAAGTTGCATCACGTCTGCCCTGGTAACGGCAGATGACGATGGAGTGTAAACGGTACAAAAGGAAAACGTAAAAGTGGGGAGAGTAATGCGGATGGCAACTGCCTGCAGGCCGGTGTGCAACGTGATGGGATCGTAGTAAATATCATCCCGGACCAGCAACATAACCCCGCCATGAGCTGGGATACCTACCACAAGGGGTAGGTCAAAACGCACAGAGGTGTAGTGTGCCAAGGCAATTTGATCGCATGGGCGTAGCTTCGTTTCCTGGAGGGCTACGACGAGCGGACGGTGCAAGCGGAGCAGCAACTTCAAGTCCTCTCGGTTGGAGCGAATGCTGCGAATATTCCAGTGAATAAGTGCCATCGTAAGAAAAGGAAGGTGAGAGAAGTGGTCACCTCGAAGGCCGCTTAGGGCCTGGCTTCGAGCGAGCACTGCCGCCGCTATCAGTAGGCGGACAGTCATCGTCCATTGGGTCTATAGGGTCATCGGCCATCTCGGGAGGATGGCCGAGAGGGGGAGCTTCCTCCGCCAGTGAACGGCCAGATGTACGGCTACCAGCGGTGCGGCCAGGCGAAACGGATGACGGCCTGGGGCGGCAACCGCTGGGTGGCGCAGGAGAAGAAAAGCGCCGTGGCGGAGAAGGAGAACTGTGCTTCCTATGCGCCTTTTTGCAAGGACGTGTAGTGGAAGTACTGGTCGAAGGCTGGGAGTTCGAGGTACGGAGGAAGTCTGCACGGGATGGTTCCTTCTTGAAGGCCCGTGCATCTGACTTCGATGTCTTCGTCTTAGCAGAAGCTGAGGAAGGTGCTCGTGTCTGTGGGGTGATGGGAGGAAGAGGAGACGTCGACCGCGCGATCTTAGCACTGGCCGAACGGACGACCGTGGTGCTGAAGGTCAGATCGCATGTCTGGGTTGCTACCTCCCGGGTAGTCCGAGGAGAGGCGAGGACAGTACTGCATTTCCCCGCTGGGAGCAGCGTGGGCTTCCTACTAGCCAATAGCTTGCGAGCAGCCGAGGTGGACACTTTCTCTTTGACCCGAATTTCTTGGATACAGCGTTCTTCCTTATAGACAGGACAGTCGCGGGAGGATGCGGCATGGTCACCCTGACAGTTCACACAACGAGGAGACGGAGGTGGACAGTCACCCTCATGGGCATCCCTGCCACAAGTGACACATTTAGCCGCATTGGAACAAGACTGTCGAGTGTGATTGAAACGCTGACACTGGTAGCAGCGCGTAGGTGTCGGGACATAGGGGCGAACAGAAATAACGTCGTAGCCCGCCTTGATGCGCGATGGCAACTTAACACTATCGAAGGTCAAGAAAATTGTCCGGGTCGGTACAAGGTCATTGTTGACCTTTTTCATGACCCTATGGACAGCCGTCACGCCCTGCTCAGCAAGGAATGATTGAAGCTCCTCGTCAGTCAATCCGTCGAGGGAGCTAGTATAGACTACACCACGAGACCAATTCAAAGTTCGGTGGGCCTCCACCCGGACAGGGAAGGTGTACAGGAGGGTGGCCCGAAGCAGTTTTTGTGCCTGAAAGGCACTCTCAGTTTCTAGTAATAAGGTGCCGTTATTCAACCTGGTACAAGATTTGACAGATCCGGCTATGGCATCTACGCCCTTCTGGATAACGAAAGGGTTGACAGAGGAAAAATCCTTTCCGTCCTCAGATCGAGAAACGACGAGGAACTGTGGGGCAGGCGGTAGTACTTTTGTCACTGTTGGCTGGTCACATTTCCGTTTTTGGGTCGAAGTCGAAAGAGATGGAGTAGAATCCATTGCGGAGGAATCCCCCATGATTGCCAGCGTCTCCGATGGCGCGCTCCTTCCTTGTGGGGACCCTCTCAGAGGGCACTCCCGCCTTAGGTGAATGTTTACACCTCAGGTCACACCTCCCGAGAAACAGACGGAGGGACCAATCGGCATGGTCAGAAGGTATCAGCTCAGGCAATCACCCCTCCCCGGGCCTGGCCTTTACCAGGGGGTACGCGCGTGCCTTACATGTCTACCCAGGGCGGGGACTTACGCGTTACCCCGTCACCGGCTACGCGTGCGAACGCGTGGGTCGGCCTTCAGGCACGCACAGGGAGGAAAGAAGAAGAGGAAAAAGAAGAGAGAGAGGGAGAAAGAGGACAGACTGTCTCAAACGCCGAGGCGGAGACCAGAGAAGGCAAGGAGAAAAAGGCAATGAGAAGGCAAGGAGAAAAAGGCAATGAGAAGGCAAGGAGAAAAAGGCAATGAGAAGGCAAGGAGAAAAAGGCAATGAGAAGGCAAGGAGAAGTCAAGGGAAAGAGTAAGGAAGACAGTGAGGTGGAGAAGAGCAAAGAAAGGAACCAACAAAAGGAAGGAAGAAACGAGAAGGGAAAAACCAAAAAGACCACGATTATAGGTCGTGGAACCGTCCGTCTCCGGACGCAGGCGCTAACTACCCCCGTGAGGGGGATGGACTCCTTTTAGTCGCCTCTTACGACAGGCAGGAATACCGCGGGCCTATTCTAATCCCCGGACCCGCAGGGGGAGAGCTCGTACGGAAAGATATAGGTGTTCGTTCTTTTCGCGCGCTATACGAGATTGGAATAATAGAGAATTGTGAAGGTAGTTCGATGAACACACTGCTAGGCACTTAAATGTGATTTGCAGAGTATCCACGTAGATGTAGATGTAGATATCTAAATCATTCAGTGGCTAAACGACAGCTTGATAACGACGAAGAGTTAACGTATGTTTCATTCTGAATATTCACTGTTGTACCATGAAAAAGTAACTTGTAATATTCACTTGTGCCATTTTTCTCTGTATGTGATTACATGTGCTCAAATTTCTATATTCTGTGACAGTATAGACGTATGTATGTCTGCTCCGCTCTTTCTGTCTTCAGAAACAGTCTGAAAGGTTTATAAGAGTCCTGCAGGAGACACTGTGCTGAGAAATAATTATTAAGGAAAAGAATTCGATACGTTGCGCCGTTTCCGAGTAATTAGCATTGTCAATCGTCTGCGTAAATTCAAGCAGCCTGGCGGAGACAGTGTCGCCAAACGCGTTCTTCGTTTGGTTTCCTCAAACAGAACAAACGTACCTTTTGGTCATCTAACCGGTATAGGCACGTTTTAGCTAGTAATGAACATATGAACAATTGTTAACTCACGGGCCCACAGATATCAACGCTTTACCGCATTTTAGCACGTGCAAGTTCTTGAATTTGCGCGCACAGCGAGGTGATTGGCTAACTTCAACGGCAGTTACATCGGAAATGGCGCAGCTCGTCGAAGTTTGTTCTTGACATTTATTTCTCAGCACAATATTCCTTGCGGCACCCTTAAAAGCTTTATACACTTCTTCTGACCACCCTGTATATTCACGGACTACAGCATTAAAATAGTGCCACGTAGTTTAGCTGCCACCGGCAGTTGGCGCAACGTCTCACACCCCTCCTCTGGTCGTTACGTGGGCGACCCCCTAAGGCGTTAACAAGCAGCTCGCCTCTCCTCGTCGGTTCAGCCACCTGCGTCCCGGGAACGGCGAATCGACTTTAGGTCGAATGGTTCACAAATGTCGACAAAGACCGGCTGCGTACTTCGGAGGAAAAAATTCCTTTTTTTATTTGTAGTTATATCGTAGTTCTTTACTGCTTGCTCAATATACAGATTGAATAACATCGGGGAGAGGTACAACCCTGTCTCGCTCCCTTCCCAACCACTGCTTCCCTTTCATGCCCCTCGACTCTTATAACTGCCATCTGGTTTCTGTACAAATTGTAAATAGCCTTTCGCTCCCTGTATTTGACTCCTGCCACCTTCAGAATTTGAAAGAGAGTATTCCAGTCAACATTGTCAGAAGCTATCTCTAAGTCTACAAACGCTAGAAACTTAGGTTTGCCTTTCCTTAATCTATCTTCTAAGATAAGTCGTAGGGTCAGTATTGCCTCACGTGTTCTAATATTAAAATCCGTGGAGAAGTAATAAAAATTTTGAGGTTCGCCGATGTCATAATTCTGTCACAGACAGCAAAGGACTTGGAAGAGAAGTTGAACGGAATGGACAGTGTCTTGAAAGGAGGGCATAAGATGAACAACAACAAAAGCAAAACGAGGATAATGGAATATAGTCGAATTAAGTCGGGTGATGCTGAGGGAATTAGATTAGGAAATGAGACACTTAAAGTAGTAAAGGAGTTTTGCTATTTGGGGAGCAAAATAACTGATGATGGTCGAAGTACAGAGGATATAAAATGTATACTGGCAATGGCAAGGAAAGCGTTTCTGAAGAAGAAAAATTTGTTAACATCGAGTATAGATTTAAGTGTCAGGAAGTCGTTTCTGTAAGTATTTGTATGGAGTGTAGCCATGTATGGAACTGAAACACGGACGATAAATAGTTTGGAGAAGAAGAGAATAGAAGCTTTCGAAATGTGGTGCTACAGAAGAATGCTGAAGATCACATGGGTAGATCACATAACCAATGAGGAGGTATTGAATAGAATTGGGGAGAAGAGGAGTTTGTGGCACAACTTGACTAGAAGAAGGGATCGGTTGGTAGGACATGTTCTGAGGCATGAAGGGATCACCAGTTTAGTATTGGAGGGCAGCGTGGAGGGTAAAAATCGTAGAGGGAGACCAAGAGATGAATACACTAAGCAGAATCAGAAGGATGTAGGTTGCAGTAGGTACTGGGAGATGAAGAAGCTTGCACAGGATAGAGTAGCGTGGAGAGCTGCATCAAACCAGTCTCAGGACTGAAGACCACAACAACAACAACAACAACATATCGTAGTTCAGTAAAAACACAGGGATTGCAAGTGGCCACGACTTGCTGAATGTACCAGCTCTAGCAACTGCGGATGCGTTTTACGAAAACTGTAGGGAACCTCAACATGGCAAACTGGGATTATTTTTCAGTCTTGCTCGCAAATACGAGTCAACTGTTTCACGGGGATACAGTACGAAGTTCTCTGACTACCACACGTATGCCACTATTGTAAGTGAAATTTTGTATTTGTTGTAGTGGTATTATATTTTTGCTGGTAACACAGTCAAGTGACAACTTGATCAGCTAAATTTTGTACGAATTTTTTAAGTACACTGTTGAAACTGCAACACATTCAAGGCAGCATGCAACAAATGTGAAATTGCCATGAAGTGCTTGGATATGCAAATGATTATTCAGGGAAACCCTACAAAGTAGGGATGGATAAGAAAAATCTACACTACTGGCCATTAAAATTGCTACACCACGAAGATGACGTGCTACAGACGCGAAATTTAACCGACAGGAAGAGGATGCTGTGATATGCAATGTTTAGCTTTTCAGAGCATTCACACAAGGCTGGCGCCGGTGGAGACACCCACGACGTGCTGACATGAGGAAAGTTTCCAACCGATTTCTCATACACAAACAGCAGTTGACCGGCGTTGCCTGGTGAAACGTTGTTGTGATGCCTCGTGTAAGGAGGAGAAATGCGTACCATCACGTTTCCGACTTTCATAAAGGTCGGATTGTAGCCTATCGCGATTGCCGTTTATCGTATCGCGACATTGCTGATCGCGTTGGTCAAGATCCAATGACTGTTAGCAGAATATGGAATCGGTTGTTTCAGAAGGGTAATACGGAACGCCGTGATGGACCCCAACGGCCTCGTATCACTAGCAGTCAAGTTGACAGGCACCTTATCCGCATGGCTGTAACGGATCGTGCAGCCACGTCTCGATCCCTGAGTCAACAGAAAGGGACGTTTCCAAGACAACAACCATCTGCACAAACAGTTCGACGACGTTTGCAGCAGCATGGACTATCAGCTCTGAGACTATGGACGCGGTTACCCTTGACGCTGCATCACAGACAGGAGCGCCTGCGATGATGTACTCAACGACGAACCTGAGTGCACGAATCGCAAAACGTTACTTTTTTCGGATGAATCCAGGTTCTGTTTACAGCATCATGATGATCGCATCTGTGTTTGGCGACATCGCGGTGAACGCACATTGGAAGCGTGTATTCGCCGTCGCCATACTGGCGTGTCACCCTGCGTCATGGTATGGGGTGCCATTGGTTACACGTCTCTGTCACCTCTTGTTCGCATTGATGGCACTTTGAACGAGCAACTGGCTCGTCGCAATATGCCAGTCACTACTCTTGATGAACTGTGGTATCGTGTTGAAGCTGCATGGGCAGCTGTACCTGTACACGCCATCCAAGCTCTGTTTGACTCAATGCCCAGGCGTATCAAGGCTGTTATTATGGCCAGAGGTGGTTGTTCCGGGTACTGATTTCTCAGGATCTATGCATCCAAATTGCGTGAAAATGTTATCACAGGTCAGTTCTAGTATAATATATTTGCCCAATGAATAGCAGTTTATCATCTGCATTTCTTCTTGGTGTAGCAATTTTAATGGCCAGTAATGTACATTCTGCTAGTAATGAAGGATTAATGAACAGTTTTGTCAGTCAGAAATAGCATTTGAATGTTGACTGTTTCTGTTAATATCCTCCCACACGTGTAAGAAGGAGAACAGCACGTGTCAGAGTTCGACAGCGGCGGGATAGTAGCCTATTACAGTTTACTGTTTCACGACATTGCTTTTCTCGTTACTCTGCATCCCACGACTGTCATGCGAGTATGGATTCGACGATAAACTTTTGAGGACTATATTCAATGCTATGCGTGATGTCTACGGCTCTACGCAATTAGAGCTAGAGAGGACTGACCTATTATTTTTTCGGATCTTGTGAACAGTGTACTCACGTCGCGTCACGTAATTCGAGTCAGAAAACAGTCTTTACTGCAGAAAATCCAGGGCGAAAGGATATCATTAAGAAGATTCGCTGATGACATTGCTGTTCTCACTGAAAGTTAAAGAGAATTACAGGACCGGTTGAATAGAATAAATAGTCTGCTGAACTGAGAATTTGGCCGAAAGTAAACCAAAGAGAGAGGAAAGTAATGAGATGCAGCAGAGACGAGATTAGCGATAAACTTAACATTAATGTTAACGCAAACACAGCAGACGAAATGGAGACCTGATAACCTGGAAGCAATGCAACATATGATGGACGGAGCAGGAAGGATATAAGACTAGCACAGACAAAGAAAAGCTAACATGCGCAGTCTGCGAGGAATCTACTAGTATAAAAAATATTCAAGGAAGAAATTTTTGAGGTCGCACTTCTCGAGCAAGGCATTGTTCGTTAGTGATTGATGAACTGGAGGAAAACAGCTGAAGTAGTGAATAGAAAATCTAAGCGTTTGAGTTATGGTATTACAAACGGAATGTGAAAATTAAATGAATCAATAAGAAAAGAAGCCCTCCGCAGAATCGGCGAGTAAAGTAATACATGGGAAACAGTGAAAGAAGAAAACAGAATAAGCGCGTTATCATGAGATACTTTTCAAGATACGTTATGTGATATTTTTGTGTGTATGGGGGGAGGAGGGCGAGGGGATGGCGCGCTTGTAACTTCGAGATTCAGGCGGCTTCCGCCATGCTGAAATTTAGAGCCACTTAGCTCATATCTTTTCTAAATTAACACAATCCTTCTGAGAGGAGACTAATTTCCATAGCACCGTGAAAAATGGCCCCATAATTTTAATAACTTCGAGACTTTTTCAGTTCATGGAATCTTTATTTCAGTACAGTATATAAAAAAAAAACGAACGAGAAGCTGCGCTCGCACACACACAAACAAGCCCACATACGTTCGTCGTGAGACGTACAATGAGGTGACAAAAAACACGGAATAGCGATAGGCACATATACAGATGTTGGCTGTAACACTCATTCAAGGTATAAATTGGTACTACAGTGGGGGGGTTGTCATTTGTATTCAGGTGGTTCACGCGAAAAGATTTTCGACGTGATAAAAATGGACGCACGACGGGAATTAACAGACTCCGAGCGGGGAACGTTAGTTAGAGATAGGCGCATGGGACATTCCATTTTGGAAATCGTTAGGGAATTCAGTATTCTGAGATCTACATGTGCCGAAAATACCACATTTCAGGCATTACTGTCACCATGGACACGGCAGTGCCCGCGTCCTTCACTTAACGACCGAGAACAGCGGCGTTTGCAGCACAGCGTAAAATAACCATAGAAATCAATGTGTGGCGTATGACAAATGAATCTGTTAGGACTGTGCGTCGAAATTTGGCATTAATGGGCTATGACAGCAGACGACCGAAGCGAGTGCCTTTCTTAACAGGCCGATATTGCTTACAACGTCTCTCCTGGGTTTGTGGCCATATCGGCTGGACCCTAGCCCTGGCCGGCCGAAGTGGCCGAGCGGTTCTAGGCGCTACAGTCTGGAACCGCGCGACCGCTACGGACGCAGGTTCGAATCCTGCCTCGGGCATGGATGTGTGTGATGTCCTTAGGTTAGTCAGGTTTAAGTAGTTCTAAGTTCTAGGGGACTGATGACCACAACAGTTAAGTCCCATAGTACTCAGAGCCATTTGAACCATTTGAACCCTAGCCGTGGCCAGATCAGTTGAGTCCCGATTTCAATTGGTATGAGATGATGGTAGGGTTCGAGTGTGATGCAGACCCTGTGAAGCCATGGACTGCAGTTGTCAACAAGGCATTGTGCAAGATGGTGGTGGCTCCATAATGGTGTAGGCTATGTTCACGAGGAATGCACTGGGCCCTGTTAGTCCAAATGAACCGACAGTTGACTGGAAAAGGTTATGTTAGGCTACCATTTGCAGCCATTCGTCGACTTCAAGTTCCCAAACAATGATGACTTTTTTATGGATGACAATGCGCCACATGACCGGGCAACAAGTGTTCCTGATTGGTTTGATGAACATTCTAGATATTTTGTAGCGAATAATTTCGCTACCCATATCGCCCGCATGGAATCCCGTCGCACAAAATCCTGCACTCACCGGCAACCCTTTAGCTATTACGGAGGGCTAAGGAGGCAGTGTGGTTCAAATGGTTCAAATGGCTCTGAGCACTATGGGAATCAACATCTGAGGTCATCAGTCCCCTAGAACTTAGAACTACTTAAACCTAACTAACCTAAGGACATCACACACATCCATGACCGAGGCAGGATTCGAACCTGCGACCGTAGCGGTCGCGCGGTTCCAGACTGAAGCGCCTAAAACCGCTCGGCCACACCGGCCGGCGGAGGCAGTGTGGCTCATATTTCTGGAGGGTACTTCCAACAACTTGTGCAGTCCAAAGTGTATCGAATTGCTGCACTACGCGGGAAGGAGGAGGTATTGGATATTACCCCACGACTTTTGTCTCCTCTGTTTATACTGTAAGGAAAACATCTTTTGTAAGTCACCGTTAAAAATATACTATTTTCTGCTGTATTACAAAGTGTGAACATCGTGAAACAGAGATCTTATGTTGGCTGACGCATTGCAAGACTTAGTAAAGAACTGTTTATTGTGTGACTTCGTCGTTCGGATGACTACTGAGTTGACCAATAATATTTTTTTTTAAAAGAATAAATTAGAAGTTTGCTTTTGTTTTACAGTATTACTCTTATTGTGTTAATGTTTGTCAACAACACTGGCAGAGAAGTTACACATCTAGATTGAAGGAGAAACGTACAGTAAATATCATCTTTGACAGTGTGGTGGTAATACAATGCAAAAGTAAAAAGTTGAACAGTAAACAAATAAAAACGGAGAAAACAGGAAAAAATTGTAACACAAAACAGGAACAGCAAGCCTACATCACTGTATATATTAATAAAGAAAGCCAATAAAATAAAATTAGTACTAGACAAGGCTGCTTCAGGAGGTAGGCCTATAAAACGTGGAGACTGATACACAAACCAATTAAAAGAAGAAGTAATTATGAATATAAGTACAGAACATATAAGGAACTTAAGCAATATCAATAAGATAAGCAAAAATGAATAAATGCAGGAAAATGAAGGAGTGTGAGGGGACATACAGTAAATGCAACCTTCGAGAGAGTGATAAAGATCAATACACAAATACAAAGGGAGCAAACAGCACTGTACTCAAAACTGCCCGTGTAACAGTTTGCACTAAATAAATGAACCAAGTAAAATAAAAACAATACTTGATGAGACAACTATAAGAAGTATTAAACATGGAACGTAATACAAGTACCAATTGAAAGAAAGCCTTAACAATTGAAACTACAGCCTATATGGATTACATAGACAATTTCAATAAAATAAAAGAACACAATGAATACAGGAAAGTGGGGAAATATGTAGGAACAGACTGTGTGGGAAGCAATCAAAAACAGAGGAGATTATGTAAAGTCTGGTCATTTAGGATTAGATCTGCTCTGTGAGCTATATGTTTGTTAATATCCAGGGCTTGGAACAGGTTGAGTTTATGGCTTTTGGTTGCTAAGTGAAGGGCATAACACTCTGACTGGTTCAAAATGGCTCTGAGCACTATGGGACTTAACATCTGTGGTCATCAGTCCCCTAGAACATAGAACTAGTTAAAACTAACTAACCTAAGGACAACACAATCCATGCCCAAGGCAGGATTCGAACCTGCGACCGAAGCGCCTAGAACCGCACCGGCCGGCACTCTGGCTGGTCGTTGTGAGCGTCACTAAGTACTGAGTGAGAGTCAAAACTGGAGATATCTAAAATTTAATCCAAAACATTGGCGGGCAATCCAAGGGTAACGAGAACCACATTCCATCTATACTAGCTTACCCACAAATTCCGTTTGCAAAAACCCTGTCACTGTCTTTATGAATTTGTACGACACGTAAGGTTTAATTATTTGATGCACGGCGCGACACTCATGCGTCTGCTCCAGTGAATCAAGTTCCTATGTATTCAGGAGTAGAGGACAGTGCACCACGTACAATTGCCCAAAAATGGTGTATCTAATGATTTGAAGATGACAGTTTAAGTTTGCCGAAACTAGTCGCCCATATTTGTAATTCATGCGATCTCGGCAAATAAAACTTCTTCAATCAGAAGATTACATTTTTGAAAATAAGAGATCGCGATGTTAAGTAACCACAAATACAAATGACCAACCAGTTCTTCGGGATTTCCGATATTTTCTTTGTGCAGATTATCTTGGCCTCGACGTACAATTTCAAATATTTATACGTGTTGCAGATAAACCCACAAAAGCCGTGGCCTTAATGTCAACATATTACAAGGATGACGCAACGAAATTAAATCTTCAAAGAGTGAAATATATTCCTAGCACCTGCACTCAGTGTTGACACGACAAGAAGTTAACGTGAAATGGGAAAGCCACCTGTTAGATAAAGCTTGGGCATCGAGTTCTTTTGACCTCATACGTGTCTGTTATCTGAGTGTAACGCTTCATCATTTATATTCCACGCGGAAGGACTGCGTGTGCAGTGTTGATGTTGCTGTGTTTGTTTGCACGCTTGGCGTACGTTTATTATCTCGAGATGAGAGCTATGTTATTCTCGTCTGTTATTATTACGCCGTGAGCGTGAGCGGACTTGTATATGCTATCGTACAGAAAATCGTAATTCCTGATTTGAGTAGGCAGTATTTTAGTTGGTTGGTAGCAGTTTTTCTAACAGTGAGCAGCAGGTGAAAAATGTGGTTAGTAGATCGCATATTTCCTTTAAGTACAAACAAATGAAGGCCCAATTAAATCGGAGGCTGCTCTTCTGGTTTACTGTTTCTGTTAAGTGGTTTTCTTTGGAAGCTGTTTCTATTTTGTGACTATTGCATTTTTCAGCCAAGAGGTCGAACATTGTGAACTGGTTGTATTCTTGCTGTTACCCCCCTCCCCACTTTTCTGCTACTGTAGCGGTCTTTACTACTAGTTGTTTTATCATTGTACTAGAGAAATTTTAATTCATTTATTGTGTTGTTCTAATGCCCATGCTTCAGGAACTACAACTGGGCCACTTATTAAATTCAGTTTGTCGAACTGCTACTGATAATTGTCAAGGAAGATATTTTAACTTAAATAATCTCTGATCAGCATTAACAACACGCTTTCGAGAAGCGGAGCACGGCATCATAAGCCCTTCAGGAAATTTAAAAATACTACGTAAAAGGGGAAAAGCCATATTATGATATATATCGAGGAAAAAATGCGCAGTTCACGATGACTAATCTACAAGATTTAAAGCACCATAGAGTTCTGGACAATTCTGATTGTTTATACGATTTAGTATTACTAATAAATTCAGTATTAAACTCGCTTGCAAACGGAACGACACAGAGCTCCTAGTCGTGAGTGCATGACGTCACATCCTCCAGAAGATAGTTTTCGTTCCACCGGCCTATCAGTCAGGCTTAGTTGCTTGTTCTGGCCGCTTCTATCCTTTCCAACACCGGGGTTGCCGTGCCACCTTATACAATTCCACGCAGTAACTTCCATTGTACCCAGACCAATTAAGTCAGTAGTAATTACTTTATAGCCAATCCAGCTTTTTTACAAAATTCTTTAGAGTTCTCTCATTATAAAATTTTTATTCTCCTTTTAAAATCAGGAAAATCTTAAAACAAAGATCTATAACTACATGATCCATTCATCAACAATTTTAACGAAATTAATGGATCATGATTTGTCAACCTTCGTTCGGCAATGTAGTGTAGGTAAAATTCGTTGAATAGAGTATATCTCGACTAGGAGCTATGAGTGCATCTGTGACCTTTTAGCATTGTGACTATATTTTAAAAACTTTATTAATTTTAATCCACAAAGTTGAGACACTGTATATTATACAGTTTAATTCTTGCAGAGAAGATAACAGCAACCAGACACTTTTTATAATGCCATTAACAAACAACACCGTTACCGGTTGCGACCGACAGGTTCATCATCAGACAGCTTGTTCACTTTAAGATACTTTTTATTTATTTATTTTTCCACTACACATTAGTTTTCACTTTTTCCTCCCGTATGATGAAATTTCCTTGGGGTAGTTGCGCAATACAACCAAAATGTGATGTGAGAAAATGTCTATTTGACTGTAATTGTGTCTCACAACGATTTTAAACGATGTAAACAAATTATCAAAGTGAAAATGTTTTGGTTACTTGCGTCGGAAATTGCGCGTCATTGAGTTCCAGTGCTGACTGCTTGTGTTCATGCAGCAGCGAAGACTGTATGAAGCACTTTCTTTACACACATATATACACATAATCTAAAACATCACACACACTCCAAGAAGTTTTCGCCACATAAAAGGATGTATACAAATATGGCGATATCACAAACCTTATCAATGACAAAGACATTCTCTCTGAGAAATATTTCCATACATACATTGATGTGACAGTAGAAATTTACAAACTACAAACTTTACATATCTTACAATTTGTCTTAAATGATAGCTGATTAATATTAAGATAGCAAATAAAGCAGCCAATTTGTTATAAAGTATTACTGCAATGATATTACGTAAATATTATGGTATGCACTGGCAGCAAAGCAAATGATGAGGGATAGATGTAAATAAATATGGATTACAACAGTGGAAATACTATTAGAATTTTATGATAGCGCGTTGAAGGTATTGTGTGACTCAGTAACCTTAATATTTTATGCACAATTTCACGTGAGATTGGTGTCGACATGTTCTTATTGTTAAAGGGTTAATGTTTTTCCTTTTTTTTTTTTTTTTAACTGGAAAGCAGGTGAATTAAGTTTTGAAGAAAGGTTACGTTGGCTAAGTTACATTGGCTAACTCTGTCTGTTTATTGAGGAGATTTTGTGGTGATTTGCTTTTATGTACATATATTTCAATGTCTCCAAGCAAATTCACAAAGCTGCATTTCTCAGCATGATACAATACCTGGATGTAGCCCTCAACGTGTATATTCCATGAATGTTAATAGTTGTGTGCAAATGTGAGTTTCGATGAGTTGTTCAAACGTACGGTATTCATATGCCGTTTGAACCAAGTCTCAAATTTCCTCCCAGTTTGTCCTATATAATAGGAGCAGCAGTTTTAGCAGCTGAGTTTGTATAAGCCTGATTTTCTTGTATGGGGTGTTATTGTTCTTGAAGTTTTGAGTTGCTATCTGCTACAGTTTGTTGTTTCCGAGGAAACTTATCTTAATGTTCGTGTCTTTAAGTAGACTGCTTGTCTTGTAGAATAAACTTCCTAAGAATTTGTTTCCTGATAATTTGTAAAACTGATGTTAGTTGAGTTAATAACTGTTTCATGAAACTGATGTGGACTATCATGTGAGTTTTTGAGAGAGAGGCTACCTTTTCTCATTTTCAGAGCATCAAGTTTTTTCTTCCGCCTAAACAGTATTTTCTGATGTTCTTTTTCAATTATGCCTTCAACTTATTGTAAGAAGTAGGAGAGCTGTAGGTTGGAGAGGCAGTTTCCAAGTTGCAAGCATAGACTGTACAGTAGCTTATTGAGAGGTTCTCTTTTTCTTTACTGCACTTTTATCTCTGTCTTGAGCCACATGATTTCACACTTGTTTGACTTATTTTGGTGGTATTTTTTTAATTTTAGAATTAATCTTCACTTTTCTGGAGTCTTGTTTTATCTTTGCTGATAGGCACCGCTTGTTATATTTGATATTGAGATTGATCTTTGTTAGGTGTCTTTTGTATCTTTTGGAAGCGTGAACGTTTCTCAGTACCTGGAGAGGTAAGCTTAATGATATTTTGTGAAAAACTGACATTTTGATCCCGTGGCTATGAACAAAATGCAGGTTGATACTTGCAGAGAAGGTAACAGCAACCACCCACCTTTCATAATGCTGTTTATTTATATAAATAGAGCCTTTACCGGTTTCTAACTGACAGGTTCATCATCAAACGTCTTGTTCATTTTAAGATACATTTTTTTCCTTTTTTGTTTCCATCACAACTTTCTCAAGAGAGTTATCGAAGTCTAAGTGTTAAAACTAACTGCTATGTTATATATTACGGTACCTGCTACCAAATCTGACGCAGTGGACAACGCTAATTGTAATTTCATTTTGTCTTGGAGACTACTGGAAATGAATAATAACTTTAAGATAGATCCTGTACAAGTCATATCGTCTTGTCCCCTGATACAATTGCTCATCGGCTCTTGTCTAACTAATGGTTGACGGTCACATAAGTAGGACAAAACCAGAAGGACAAATATACATGAAGACTAGTCACCTAACTCTTTACATCGCCGTGGAATAACATGAAAAAGTTGGCAACGGTAAAGTAACGAATTTAAATCAAATGTGGTCTGTGAAATAAATTAAACATTTCGACATCAAACCTAAATCATCTCTTCCGTAAGCATTCCGGTTTTGAAAACGCCCTTCCACAGCTACAAAACGCCAAATACGTGTCATCGAAAATATCTACGAATCACTTTAGACATTTTCTTTGATATCTCTTGGTCGGGGGAGTGTCCGCACCCAGTACTATCGCCATCGGGAAACGTCCATCGTCTTAGTACTAACGAAATAGTTCAGGTAAGGTTCATTAGTCTCACTTACACCCGCGATGTGAGGATAAACAGTCATTGGTTGTATAGAACCGTCTCTCTGTAGCAGTCAGAGGAGCCTCACGTCGACCAAGGCATTGCCACGTTGGTAATACCGGTTGTTCCCCCGATCACTGAAGTTCAGTGACGTTGGGCTCGACTGGTTCTTGTATGGGTGACCACTGACTTGCACCAGGCTGTGGTATCTTTTTTTAAGTTTCGCATGGGTTCCAAATTCGTACTGGTGAACTGGAAACATGCATCTCTTCCCGTCTTCCCACATAAAGCTGAATTAGCAGCCTGCAGTTTCGTAGGAAAGCGCGGCTCACAAAGAGAACTCGCCATAGGTCGCTCACTGACAAAGTCGAAATTTCACAGGGTGAGAGAAGGGTGAAAATAAAAGGTTGACTGTTTTGTCTTAGATGGCAACAGTCAACAATTTCCGAGAAAATTATAGTTACATTTTTTATGTAACTTCGTCAGTTTGCTCGTGCGGCGTTAAACCAAGCGTGGCGGTGGCGTAGTGCCTAAGAGCACTGTTCCGAGGGTTTGCGCTCCGTGTTCACGTCAAATAGTATGTAACATCGAAAAATACAATGGGATTATAAGTAAAAGAAATAAGCACATCAGATCTTATGAAAATAGATTTTATCATCATTAAGTTTGTATAAATTTACATAAATAACATGAGTTGAAAATGAAAAAAACATAAAATCTAGTATTTCATTATTCACTTGCATCTTTTTTACTTACTTCAAGAAAACCAGTTCATTCCGCGGGGTGATATATACTATAAAAGATTCAAAGCATAAAAATTCAGAGAGCAATTAACCACGTGTGAAGGTGTATACGCCATAGTCACATTTTTTAGTGTAATTGTCATTAGGAAAAGCAACCTCAAATATTGCTAAATACCTTGCGCTCTGTCGCTAATATCGCGGCAAATCGAGCATATCAAAGCGTATACTGGAAAACTGGCGCCTCCAATCGATTACGAAGCCAGGTGGGTATTCTCTGGATTGTGTCGCTTGTGCTTTTGAATTCGTCTGCTGCGCAATGAGAATAGGGCACATTTGTAGTGTGCAAATGCAATTCTTCGGCTGTCGACGAAAGTATACGTCCTAAGGATGACAGAAAGGCACACACTTTGGCGCATTACTTTCAATGAACACTTCGATATTTCGATTTTATCGACAACTAGGGCATCGTATTAAGAGGAGCAGTTTCATCTGTAACGAACAGAAAGTGCTCTATTTTTTACGTAAAATCGCAAAAATATGTCGAAAACTGATGATAGATATATTTGTTTTAATTGGCCAACAGTTATTTCTACAAGTTTCTCACCTCAATATGACAATGTTCTCTTAGTAAAGATGTGCTACAAGAATGTATTACAGTTAATTTTCAAATAATAAACAGTTTACTTTCTTCCATCTGCCTCATTTTCATTTGACTGTCTCTTATACTTGTAACGATGCAGGACCTTAAAAATAGATATTGTAAATTTCAAAAAAGTTGCAGTAGAATCAATAAACTGAGAGGTAATATCCTGAAACAGGAAGATGAGAAGCCCATCTGTTATGCGAGCAAAACAAATTGTTCGTATAATTGAAATACCTAGACGAGACTTAATTGCATAGGCTTCCGCGGCCAATTAGTAAACACGAAAGTTTTCTGGGAATGTTAGACCGTCATAGTAATAGTTTTTGCAGTATAACTTGGTACTATATCCGGCAAATGTCCATGTTAAACTTTACGAGACATTTAAAGGGATTATAGGACGTAACAACATCGTTAACTATTGGGCCTCTAAAGAACCCAAATCCTTGTGTGGCGAAGGTTTCGATGAGACTGGAGTTTGGCCGAGGTTTGTGCAATCGTGGACTCTTTAACTACTTGTTATTTAATTTTACTAACGGTAATGAATTGACTATTACCAGAGTGCAGGCGTAAGACAAAACGGACCGGGAGTTCACGTTCGATTTTCCAAATGAGTTAACACTTTATATATTAACATAAAATCAGGCAACTAAGCTTTCGGCCGACAACACTAAATAAACCTTCAGGGGAAACCAACGAACACCCATCAGAAAATCATAATCTAATATACATATATACATGCACTATAAATACTGGGTCCCAATGACATTAACTGAACAAAATTAGCATTCACCATAATCTACAAAAGGCTCTGGTCAACAAGATAGCACAGAAATATGTCACTACAACCAAGACTTTAAGCAAAAATGGACAACATACAACTCCACAGTGACAACAGACAACCGCGCATATCATCAAGTAATATAGAAAGACAGTGTGAATCATTAAAAGCTCATCACTTCCACAGTTAATTGACTTTTTACAATTTTAAGGTCCCACTAAGTATCACCATGTTCCTCCCAAGTTCCATACACTTGTGCAAGGTACAGTTTCTCAAATTACAGGCACAATAGTGACTCAGCAGTGTTTCATAAATTCAGTGTGGCACCACAGACCCAAATGTCAGCACAACAAAATGGCATAAATCAGTCTTACACATAGCCTTCCAACCGTCGTAATGGAAATCTTTTGTGCACAAATGCTTCCTGGCTCCTGGGTACCGTATCTCCTGGACGCACGGAGGCAAACACCGTCTGCTGCTCTCATCTCGCATCAAAGCAAGCCACACCCATTGTTGACGGTCTGCAACCCCAGTGCTTTGCTGTCTACAGCTGGCACTGTTGAGCTGTAATGTATTCATTTTCCGCCAGTGGATTCCAGCACTTCCGACTCCTCTGTCTACATTGAACTGTATAGACCATGGCAATTCCTTGGGTCAGCCATGACGCACTAAAAATTTCGACCAACCATGTCCCCTGTCGCCACACCGAAGCCTTGTCAGCCGCTGCCCACGGCCCGGCGCCGGCTCCTAGTTCAAATTGCCAGTCCAGTTCAGTTCTTCCAAGTCTGGCTGTCCTCTGCATAATGCCCATACCTGTTTGACTACATGCTGCTCCATGACGAACACGACCGCTCGTACTCCACACAGCCATCTCCCAGCCGGGAGCTAAACAAGCTCAGTTTACACGGTACTGGTGGCCCAGAGCTACATTCAAGTACTTGTCCTCCCCTTGTGCAAACATCGTCGGTGCCTGTACCGTGTGGGTGCCCAAAGTTATAGGAATGATGTCCAGAGAACGTAGTTAGTACTATTGAGGTCTAGATTTGCCGTTAGGCGCCATTACTGGTACGGCGACGAAGGACTGAAACATAATCATCTGTGAGAACTATAGTTGCCGACAGTCAACATGGGTCTAGACAAAATAAGCAGGCCGGCCGGTGTGGCCGTGCGGTTAAAGGCGCTTCAGTCTGGAACCGCGTGACCGCTACGGTCGCAGGTTCGAATCCTGCCTCGGGCATGGATGGGTGTGATGTCAGGTTAGTTAGGTTTAAGTAGTTCTAAGTTCTAGGGGACTGATGACCACAGATGTTAAGTCCCATAGTGCTCAGAGCCATTTGAACCATTTGAAAATGAGCAGTGCTCGTAAAGTTTTTTTTTTATTAAAACAAAAGCAATAGTGCGGCTGCTCTTCGTGAATATTGACGCATTAACGACATACTGAGAGGTCTTCTTCCACACCGGCGTTGAAGAACGTGATTTGGAAGTTAGAATTCATTGGTGGCTTCGAAAGTGAGCCTCTGGTATGTCGACGCCCAATTGCGCCACAAATTGTTGATGAAGTTACCTTTCCCATGGCAGAAAATCCTGTACGCAATGTGCGAACTTCAAGCAGTGTCACGACAGCTGAACATTCCGGGGTAGACCGTTCCAAAAGTACTGCGAACAATTGTGAAATGGTACACGCACCGGACGAGATGTGCATTACGTTGTAGCTAAGTGAATTGTGGTGCTCGTATAGTCGGTACCCCCGTAACCAGAGTTGTCGAAGTGTTTGGTTTTTCAAGAGGCAGCACACTGGACTCTCATTCGGAAGGACGACTGTTCAAACCCGCGTCCTGCCATCTTGATTTACGTTTTCCGCCTATTTCCCTAAATCGATACTGCCAAATGCTGGGATGGTTCCTTTGAAAGGTCACTCTCGATTTCCTTCCCCATCCTTTCCTAATCCGATGGGACCGTTGACCCCGCTATTTGGTTCCCCGCTCCAAACCAATCCAACCCAACCCTGGTATCCGCACAGACTTCCAGACTCCCGTGGATGCAGATGATCGTCACATTGAGCATCGTTTGTAACCTGAGACGTTAACATGGTACACCATTTACAAATGTTACCTTCTCATGTGGAAATTAAAATGCTTTTCTTTCAACATTTTATTCGTTATTTCTCTTCCGAATGTCCTTAAAAATGTTTCCACAAAGTTTCATTGTCTCATTTTCAAACGTTTTTCATGGAGGCTCTCTCAGGTAGCGAAAGTTCAATTACGGCCATCATGTACGTAACCATGAATGACAGCTGCGCAATGTGCTGTATACGCTGGAAGTGACAGTCGTATTCAGCGCAGTGTTCTGTGTAGTTGTGAGTGCATTGTGACGTAGCTAAGTGAATTCAAGCATGGGTAAATTGTTGGTGGTCGTATGGTGGGCATGCCCGCAACCAGAATAGTCTAAGTGTTTGGATTTTCAAGAGGCAGCGTTCCTGATTTATACAGCATCCAGGGACAGCGTGAAAAAAGTATCTGTGATTACTCGTGACAGACGACCATTGAAGAGGATTGTGACGAAAAATAAGACGATACTGTTGCAAAAGTCACTGCAGAATTGAATGTATCGTACGCAAACACTGGCAGCACTAAAACAACACAAAGGGAGCGCCATTAGCTCGAAATTTCAGAACGAGTTGGAATTAAAAAACCACTCATCAGTGATGTGAATGCCTGTAACAGTAAAACTGGTGCTGAAGCCAAAAACCTGGACAATGGAGTGATGGAAGAAATTAATTTGGTCGGACGAGTCTTGTTTCACGCTACTTCCAAACTTCTGACCGAGGTTACGTCCCAAGAGTGTAACATGGCGGGGGTTCAGTGATGATTTGGACAGTCATGTTACAATATTCCATGGGTCCCATAGCTACTTTTCAAGGTCGCGTTACTGTCAAGAGCCAAATGACCATTTTGGCAGATCAGGTTCATCCGATGACACAATATTTGTTTCGTAGAGGTGATGCTGTATCCCAAGACGACAGGGGCCCTGTTGACACAGCTCGCATCGTCCAAGACTGGTTTTGTGAGCACCAGGACGAACTGTCACTTCTCCCCTGGCTTCCACTGTCGCCGTATTTCAATACTGTTGAGCATTTGTGGCCTATTTTAGGGAGAAGAGTGTGCGATCATTATCCACCTCTGTCATCGTTACTTAAACTTGCCACTCTTTTACAGGAAGAATGGTACAAGATTCCTTCAAAATCATACAGAACCTGTATTTATCCGTTCCGAGATTAGTGGAAGCTATTTCGAATGCCAGCGGGTTTGCTGTACTGTATTAGGCATATCAATGTGTAGTGTTTTTGATATTTCCAGAATTTTGTCGGACCCCTGTAATTCTTGAAGAGATTTTTGATAGTGGCTCACCAATTAATGAAAGATAATAAAATAAGATTAATTATTCAGTATCTTCAGGAACAAGTTGGTCCACGCAGGGTAAGGACTAAAACCTAATTTACGAGGCGAACTACCTAATTTTTTCTGTTAAACATGAATGAGTCTTCATCGTATTATAATGGTGGATTTCGTACCATCTAAGAGATAATTTAGGTCCGACACTGTATGAAATTTTGGCCAACCAGTTGCTTCGTAAAATACACATGTCGTTAAAACTTATTCTATTCCACTGCGACAGGGCGCTACAATAACCAATTTCGAATTACTTCAGGCTGAAAACAGTCTTGACTGCGAAATTATTTAATATCAGCGATGCGTTTTAACCTCTTTGGCATCATCAGATTGTGGAAAAGTAGTAGGATATGTAACCCACCCGTCATAAAGCCATACAAAATGGAAAATGGACACAACAGTAGCTATATGTAATGCGTCTGTCATAAGTTGGTTATTGTTGCGCTCATTTTCTGTTTTGTATGGCTTTATGACGGATGGGTTACATATCAAACTACTTTTACACAATGTAATGATGCCCCAAAAGGGCGAAACGCGTCATTGATATTAAATAATTTCGAACCCAAGACTTTTTTTCTGAAACACACGTCGTTCCCTTGACATAGATGTCGGGTTGTGAATATCGCAGTTCACACAGATTCATGAACTTTAGCAGTTAATTTGGCCAGCCTGTGTGGCCGAGCGGTTCTAGGCGCTTCAGTCTAGAACCGCGCGACCGCTACGGTCGCAGGTTCGAATCCTGCCTAGGGCATGGATGTGGGTGATGTCCTTAGGTTAGTTAGGTTTAAGTGATTCTAAGTTCTAGGGGACTGATGACCTCAGATGTTAAGTCCCATAGTGCTCAGAGCCATTTGAACCATTTTTTAAGTTAATTTTGTGTGTTAGGTCGCCGCCCAAGCAGTATCGAGCAGGAAACACTGGCGTTTCCCATCTCTTAGCGGCAAATGAACAGGCTTCACTATGTGACAAATGAGAAGTGTCTTAATACAAAAAAATTGGTGAGTGTTATACAGGGTGATTCAAAAAGAATACCACAACTTCAGGAATTTAAAACTCTGCAACGACAAAAGGCAGAGCTAAGCACTATCTGTCGGCGAATTAAGGGAGCTATAAAGTTTCATTTAGTTGTACATTTGTTCGCTTGAGGCGCTGTTGACTAGGCGTCAGCGTCAGTTGATGCTAAGATGGCGACCGCTCAACAGAAAGCTTTTTGTGTTATTGAGTACGGCAGAAGTGAATCGACGACAGTTGTTCAGTGTGCATTTCGAACGAAGTATGGTGTTAATCCTCCTGATAGGTGGTGTATTAAACGTTGGTATAAACAGTTTACAGAGAATGGGTGTTTGTGCAAAGGGAAAAGTTCTGGACGGCCGAGAACGATTGATGAAAATGTAGCACGCATCCAGCAAGCATTTGTTCGCAGCCCATGAAAATCGACTCGCAGAGCTAGCAGAGAGCTGCAAATTCCACAATCAACTGTATGGAGAGTCCTACGAAAAAGGTTAGTTATGAAACCTGATCGTCTGAAATTGGTTCAAGCACTGTCTACAGCTGATAAGATTAAAAGAATCTATCTCTGTGATTTTATCCTTGCTCAAATGGAAACAGATGAATCTTTCGTTTCAAAGATTGTGTTTAGTGATGAAGCAACTTTCTACACTAACGGGAAAGTCAACCGTCACAATGTCTGTATATGGGGCACTGAGAATCCGCGGGAAACAACTCAGTATGAACGTGACTCGCCTAATGTGAACGTTTTCTGTGCCATTTCAGCCAATAAAGTTTTTGGTCCCTTTTTCTTCGAAGGTGCTACTGTAACTGGACTACAGTATCTGGAGATGTTAGGGAATTGGCTGTTCCCTCAGCTCGAACAAGAAGCACAACAATTCATATTTCAGCAGGATGGAGCGCCACCACATTGGCACTTATCTGTCCGTAACTACCTGAACGTCAACTACCCGAGGCGATGGATCAGCCGCGAGGCAGCCCGTGACAGAGCACTTCATCACTGGCCTCCAAGAAGCCCTGATCTTACCCCCTGCGATTTTTTCTTATGGGGGTATGTTAAGGATATGGTGTTTCGATGATTTGAAACGAGAAATAACAGCAGCTATCCAAACTGTTACGCCTGATATGCTACAGAGAGTGTGGAAAGAGTTGGAGTATCGGGTTGATATTGCTCGAGTGTCTGAAGGGGGCCATATTGAACATCTCTGAACTTGTTTTTGAGTGAAAAAAAACCTTTTTAAATACTCTTTGTAATGATGTATAACAGAAGGTTACATTATGTTTCTTTCATTAAATACACATTTTTAAAGTTGTGGTATTCTTTTTGAATCACCCTGTATAAGAACTTATCCACTAATTGTCTAAATATAAAAGATGGTTCGATGTCACGTAAACCAAATACACTGACATGTTTTCACTGTTTTGATCTATAGGTTTGCTCATATTTCATCTTCCCCTGAATGTCGAATCGTGTACGTGCGAAGTCTGACGGTAGCTAAGGGACTCGATTCAGGGAGAAACGGGGCTCAAAGCGCCTCCTGCGGAATCGGAGTTGTGTTTTCATTTTAATTTTATTTCATCAGGTTCTGTGAACACGTATGAATCAAAGCTACTTGGTCACGCAACGAATCAGTAAATAAGTGACGTTAATTGAACGAGGAAATTTAATAAATAATAAGACTACGATCGTATTGTATTGAAGTGAACTAGGGACCTAGAACCGATGGAGAGGCTTTGTCCCCGCCGTAGCCCTCAGTGGCACCCAACCCCACAAGACGCTACAGCAGTCCACTCACACCGAACCCAGGGTTATTGTACGGTTCGACCCCCATTGCCCCCTACCCCCCCCCCCCCCCCCCCCCCACCGTCTCACACCAGACCAGTGTAACCCCAATATTTGCGTGGTTGCGTTGTAGAGTAATTATGGTGTACGCGTACGTGGAGGAAGTGTTTGCGCAGTAATCGCCGACATAGTGTAACTGAGGCGGAATAGGGGGAACGAGCACACATTGGCCGAGGAAGATGGAAAACCGCCCTAAAAACCATCCACAGACATGCTGGCACGCCGGACCTCGACATTAATCCGCGGGGCGGATTCGTACCGGGCACAAGCACGCCTTCCCGCCCGGGAAAAGACTACGATAAAAAGTAAAACACTCAAAAAATTTACAATAGTGCAACAATTTTTCTGGGCTAATTTTTATTGAAAAAATGCGGAATTTGTTGCGGAACAACGTGGAATATTCCTGCTTCAATCCCTGTAGTTTCAGAAAGTACCAATAGGTGGAAGCGGTACAAGTGGTGTCTGTAACGGAGGTCCTTTCAAAGCAGAGAGTTATCAACGAGTTTCTTCTGGCGGCAAAGCAAGAGCATCGCAGATATTCATATGCGCTTGAGAATGCGTACGGAGACCTGGCAGAGAACAAAAGCACGGTAAGTCGTTGGGCGAGATGTCTGTCACAATCGCAACATAGTTGCGCAAGCCTGACCGATCTCCCGCGAGCCGGCAGGCTATACACAGTTGCGACTCTCGCAATGTTGGAACTTGTGAAGACTCATTTGAGAGAACTGGACGTCCCTGTTGGTAGTTCTGACACAGTTATCCACCAACTGGTGTACTCGTGTACTCGCAAGTATGAACCCGATGGGTTCCTCGCTGAGTAACAGAAAACCATAACGAGCATCGAAGGACCATTTGTGCGGAATTGCTTGCGCGTTACGAGGCTGATCGTGATAACATTTCTCGAACATCGTCACAGGTAATGAAACATGAGTTCACCACCTCGAACAGGAAACAAAACGGCAATCCATTGAGTGGCGCCACACCACCTCTCCTCCGATGAAAAAGTTCGAAATCGCACCCTCAGCTGGTAAAGTCATGGCGACAGTATTTTGGGACTCTGAAGGGGTTAATCTGTTTGATTACAGTCCCTCAAGGTGCAACGATCACCTCTGAAGTTTATCGTGCTATCCTCAGGAAATTGAAGAAACGACTTCAGCGCGTGCGTCGCCACAAAAATGCAAACGAATTTCTCCTTCTCCAAGACAATGCAAGGCCTCACACAAGACTTGTCCGCAGCTCGTGGTCTTGCGGTAGCGTTCTCGCTTCCCACGCACGGGGTCCCGGCTTCGATTCCCGGCGGGGTCAGGGATTTTCCTAGCCTCGAGACGACTGGGTGTTGTTGTGTCGTCTTCATCATCATCATCATCATCATCATCATCATCATCATCATCATCATCATCATCATCATCAAACAAGACTGCACACCCGAGAGGAACCCACATTACTTCACTGTACTGTTGTTTCTCATCTACCCTACAGCGTGGATGTCACACCTTCACTTCCATCTGCTTGGTCCAATGAAGCAGAAAGCTATACGTGGGTAATGGGGACGTTATTCATGCAGCGAGACGTTGGATCCAACCTCGACCAGTAGGGTGGTGCCACGCAGGCATACAGGCCTTCCCAGTAAGGTGGGGTAAGTCCGACGCATTGAATGGAGATTATTTTGAAGAATAGGGTTCAGTAAGTAGCCAAAAGAGGGAAGAATAACGTGGTGTATTGGAATCTTGAATAAAACCAATATGCTTTCAGAAAAAAAATTGTGTTGCATTACTTACTGATGGCCCCCCGTACATACAATAAAAAGTACGTTACAGTGCAAACCTCTGCGCGGAATAAAATAAAGGTGCCTCAGGACAGCCTTTCGCCTGGTATTGGACAACTGGAGTTTAGCATTTAAATTTTACATTTCCTTTGGAGGAGCGCTGAAAATGAAACCCGTTCCAGGATCAAATCAGTTTTCTATGTAGTGTTCAGTAAGGTAGGGCAGCAGTCTCTTTTCAGTGGGTCAATACTGTTAACTCTAAGTGCCGTTAGAGCATATATGTACAAAGATGGTAGAGTTAAAATTCCGAGCCGCTTGAACAACGGTCAGCATGAAGTTCGCGAACTGACACTGCAGATCCTTCTGACTGCCCTTTAGGACATAATAAAGTTCTTTGTAAACACGCAGAGTTGCCTCGAAGTGTGGCATCACAGACTATTGTAAAATACGCACGATTTCTCTTTTCAGTACCAGTAACAATGGAGATTATTCTTGTAATGTAGATAACCAGCATTTAGCCTCAGGGTCCTAAATCTGATACTTCAAAGAGAGCCATCTATTGGAGAGAAATTCAGCCTTATTCAAGACACTATTCGATAAAAAGAAAAAAATATTCAAAAAGTGGCAGGCATAAGAGGGATTTTCCATTCAGTTTTCCTTAGCACACGGAAAGTGAAGAATTCCTAGTGTTTCCAAAAGATTATTGTAGAGTCATCTATCTTCAGTCCTACAAAACTTAAAAATTTCGACTACACTGATTATTTAATCACCCTGTTGCAATAATATTTCGCGTTTGCGAAAGATTCGTATTGTAAACTCTATACTCTGGGTTTCGTTACAGTTAAGTGACGATATGATTTCTGTTAGCCACCAACTAATGAAATCTACTGCGCTACTTGATAAATAATGTACGTTACACGTGTCGTACGTAAAGAAAAAAAATGGAATGGCCCGTCGTGTTTAGTGGCAGACCATGATGCGTATTAAAAATGCAGTGGACACGAACAAAATATTGTCACCCCTATTACTTTACAGCATCCCAGTAAATTTGAATCTGTTTCTAGTCTGGCTGGGAGGGAGGGGGGTGACTCGGGAAGAAAATTTGGTGCTTTCTACTTTCTAGATTTCAAATCAACTACGAAGTTCGCGAACTGACACTGCAGATCCTTCTGACTGCCCTTTAGGACATAATAAAGTTCTTTGTAAACACGCAGAGTTGCCTCGAAGTGTGGCATCACAGACTATTGTAAAATACGCACGATTTCTCTTTTCAGTACCAGTAACAATGGAGATTATTCTTGTAATGTAGATAACCAGCATTTAGCCTCAGGGTCCTAAATCTGATACTTCAAAGAGAGCCATCTATTGGAGAGAAATTCAGCCTTATTCAAGACACTATTCGATAAAAAGAAAAAAATATTCAAAAAGTGGCAGGCATAAGAGGGATTTTCCATTCAGTTTTCCTTAGCACACGGAAAGTGAAGAATTCCTAGTGTTTCCAAAAGATTATTGTAGAGTCATCTATCTTCAGTCCTACAAAACTTAAAAATTTCGACTACACTGATTATTTAATCACCCTGTTGCAATAATATTTCGCGTTTGCGAAAGATTCGTATTGTAAACTCTATACTCTGGGTTTCGTTACAGTTAAGTGACGATATGATTTCTGTTAGCCACCAACTAATGAAATCTACTGCGCTACTTGATAAATAATGTACGTTACACGTGTCGTACGTAAAGAAAAAAAATGGAATGGCCCGTCGTGTTTAGTGGCAGACCATGATGCGTATTAAAAATGCAGTGGACACGAACAAAATATTGTCACCCCTATTACTTTACAGCATCCCAGTAAATTTGAATCTGTTTCTAGTCTGGCTGGGAGGGAGGGGGGTGACTCGGGAAGAAAATTTGGTGCTTTCTACTTTCTAGATTTCAAATCAACTACGATAAATGATAAAGTAAAGTGCAGAGTAAGAGCTTTCGAATTGCGGTGTTGCAGAAGAATGTCGAAAATTGCATGGGTAGGTCGTATAACTAATAGAAAGGTACCGAATCGAATTGAGGAGAAATAACATTTATGGCAAAGCTTGGCTAAGAGAAGGGTTAGATGAACAGGGAACATCCTGATGCTTCAAGGAATAGTTAATTTAGTACTGAAGGGTAGTGTGCGAGAATGGGGGGAGGGAGAGAGAATTGTACAGGGATCAAAGTCAGCAGCTTTTAATGGATATAGGTTGTAGTGGTTATGCAGAGGTGAAATGATGTGCACATACACTCGCTTGAGGAGCTGTATCAAACCAGTCTTTGAACGGACAATAACAGCAGCAGCAGCACCAACAGCAGCAGCAGCAGCAGCAACAACGAATTCAAAATGGTTCGAATGGCTCTGAGCACTATGGAACTTAACTTCTAAGGTCATCAGTCCCCTAGAACTCAGAACTACTTAAATCTAACTAACCTAAGGACATCACACACCTCCATGCCCGAGGCAGGATTCGAACCTGCGACCGTAGCGGTCGTGCGGTTCCAAACTGTAGCGCCTAGAACCGCTCGGCCACCCCGGCCGGCAACAACGAATTGAAATGAATCTTAGTTCAGTTTCTCCCCTAAGGCCATAGTGTCCCATCTTATGAGAAAGAGGAGACTAATGACCATGACGTTAGCGAGCTGTTAAACTAACTTTTGTCCTTTGAAGTACGGAATGGAAGTGAGAACGTTCAAATAACTTTTTTCTGAAAACTAACTAAAGTATATGATCTACGTAGAGTAATCGTGTACAAGCCCTCATATGTATAAAGTCACTGAAACGCACTAGCTAAAAATATAAAGAAAGCACAGACCAAAGCACAGTCTGTACACGAGATTATTGCTTTTAATTCCACTATACTTTCCCAGCTTCACCGAATTGGAGAACGCTTATTTAAACAGTCGGAATATTTCTCCTTTCAGTCGCTGCAGTACGTTCACTGTAGGTTGAGTTTATGAAATCCTGGGAAAGCACTGGGGGAAAGTCGAGCACAGATCTAAATACTGAGATCAAAGTTATAGTTGGAAGAGCTCTGGCACATGTCAGTTCAGATAAAATGGCTATCTTCCAATACACGAGGCAGGGGGAAACCGGGCGCTTAAAAGAGGATGTAAAAAAAGGGAAAGAGCCGTGTACGCTGAACAAATTTTATCCGCTACCTCTTTAGAGAAAGCACGACTGTAGCAAAGCACTGCCCTGGAAATTCAGGCGGAAACCTGGAAATTTTGAGTCAAAGCTGAAAGAATAAATACACGCTACCGACTCCGAGCGCGTATGTCACACACACACACACACACACACACACACACACACGCAAATACGAGAACTTACGGATGGAGTTGCTCACAGTCATAATTCGACACAAAGAACTGAAATGACACGAATCAATTGATTCTGATTTCATAGGCTTGATAAAACAGGTGACGTGGATAAACCTATTCATTCTCCATCTTCAACACTTTTCCGGTTACCCTTTCAATAATTCTTGTTGGATTACGTAGTTACTTGTTTCTAGTAGTAGAATCCATAACAACGAATATACTATTCATACCTTTAGGAAGCTGATAAATATGGTGTGTCCTAGGAGGAATTCGAAGCAAAAAACTTCATATGGGCATCTACTCTATTCCGAATGGTTTCCGAGAACAAAATTTATGTACATTTGTTTTTAGGCTAGTAGCGTGCAAGTACATGCCTTACCCACCTAACCTTTTCGACTTTTTATTCTAGCCCAACCTGCATCGTTGCTTTCAAGCTATTGGCTCGGGACGTCTTTCTGCCATTAAACTAGCCCGCTGAACGCGCTGTTGTCCGTGGTGTGTTGTGAGTGAAATGGTACAACGGACTGAGAGTGTATCAGGGGGAAGCATTGGTGTACCGTATCTGTTGGGGTGGTATGAATAACTGGCGATTATGTCAGAGATTAATATTGTGTTGCAATATATTCCATGGGTATTCGAGGTTCTGTGACTGAACTTTTTTTTTGTTTTCTTCTGTTCTTGGACTCTAAGAAAAAAAAAAGTATCGTCTGAGGTACATCTTGCTGTAACAGTTTATGGTCTATGTAAGATGTAAACGTAACTAAAACATAGTTGTTCATAACTTAAAGTTTGTGTACGTTATTTAATGATTCGTAAAGCTAAACCTTTAGTGTCCCGAGTAGACGTCACCTTAACGGAATATTGACCATTGTTAGGCTCCATACTAGAAAATAATTAGTAATTTTCTTTCAGCTCATCTTCGAAACGTGCCGCCGGTTAGGACACTAAACTTTCTTTCAGATTCCACGAGCTATGCGACCACTACAAATAATTTAATATATTTCACTTTCGGATTTTCTCAAGGTAGCGAGATAACGTCCCAGGCAGAAAGTCCTGGTCACAGGATTTTAGTTCTAGTATAAGATTTCATCTGCAAAAGATTACGCCTGTTATTTGGGTCAATTCTAGTGTCCGATACCACCCGTCGGCTTTGAGCAATGACGTAATGTCTGATGTTATTTTGTTTGTGCCGCAGATTGCTGTCGATGAACGTTAAATGATTTCTCTGCATTTCCCCGTTACGCACGTATATTAACAATTCGATGTAGATTGATTTGTTTTCATCTCGTGATTTGTTTTCGGCATCATTCATTAATGAAAGTCGTGATTAATAAGGTCTTGATTTCTCACGCTGTTCGTTATTGATGAGTTAGTTGTTTTTACTGCGAAAATTCAGCTTGAGAAATGAGTGACCGTAAATCAACTATAACATTTTTGCAATCATTGGGCGTCATCGCTGAATTTTGCAAGTGCAGTGTCTGTGGAAATAATATGGTTTTGACGAAGGTTGCGTTATCACAAACTTCCGACGAATACATATAGAGGTGCAAAAAAATAACATATGGAGAAACATAAGCAGGGGGCCGTGGTTCGAAAGAGGCTGAATTTAGAAGTAATTGTCATAATAACTTTATTTTTTTATTTTTGCTATGAATCTTCTTGCAAATCTGTCACGCACGAATCAGGGGGCAGGGGTTTCATGTGGTACTGTAGTCTACTGGTTCTCGTTTTCTAGAGAAGTCTGCGGGGAATGTATAAAGTATAGGGGATCATTGGGAGGGGGGGGGGGGGGCAGGGGTTATAGTTGAACTAGATGAGTCACATTTTGGAAAGAGAAAATACTAAAGGAGGCACGAGGTTGTTGGGCTTTGGGTTTTTGGAGTAGTAATTTCTAGAAGAGATTGTGTTGATGTTGCATTTAGGGTCGTACCAAATTGGATAAAGGAAGTCTTGACATCTTTAATAGAAGAACATGTGAAAGAAGGTCCCGTAGTCATGTCGGATGGGTTTGCTTCGTACAAGGGCTCGAGTGAACGGCGTTATCATTTGGTCGTGAATTACAATATTCAGTTTAAAAATTATAAGATGGGGGCGTGTACTAATACTATTGAGGGGTGTTGGGGGCTCTAAAATCTGTTGTCGGGCGGGTAAAGAGAAGGATTTCAGTGTTGCAAGGACATTTACATGAATACTGTTGAAGGAAGAGTATTCCTAAAGGTTATTGTTTATTTCTTGCATTTATGAAAGTAGTCAACAAAATTTACAAGCCTCGTTTTGTTAGTTAGGTATTGGTGGGTCTGATACTTTTTTCTTGTTTTACGTTGCGTTTCTTTATGTTACTGTATTGTGCGAGTGCAATTTTTTGTTTTTCTGGGGGGAGGTTTTTCTGCCGTTTTAATATTTTCTGATTACAATGGTGGGCCGAGGGGTATTGCTGTGTCTTTGCCGGAGGGTTTATGTGATTGACTCGTGGTTTCATTTCTTATTATTTTAAAATTTTGCGTCTGGTTGAGGACGAGTGATAGGGAAGAACTGATTTGGGTGGTTCCTCATTCGTGCCTGGTAGTTTGTGTTACTTATTTTTTTCATTAGTTATTGTGGATTTTCCTTCTTTCGTTACAGTTTGACCTAACTTTATTACCTCTTGTTATGTCCTTATTTCGTTCCTGTCAACCTCGATCTTTGATTCCTTTGGAAGCTCATATGCGGCAACTTTCTTTTTATGTAGCCACTTCATGTTTTCCTTTTCAATGTTTCTGCTACACTTCTCTTATTTTTAGTGTCACTCCTGGTGTATCGATTTCACTGAATTTGATTTGGAGCTACTGTATCTGGTGTGACTTTCGTGTAGTCTAGTTATCGGTTGCAAGGTTTGGTCATTTTTACGTTTTATTTCTTTTCGTGTGCAGTAATGTGTGTAAAGATTTTCATTTTTTGAAAGTCTAGTCGTATTCTGTAGTTCACTAACAAGATCATTTTTTAAGCACGTTTCTGATATGTTATAAGATTTTTGCGCAACAAACAGTAATATTGGAATCGGTAACTAGAAATGCCCTCCTACATAGGTTGCTTCCAGTTACCGATTCCAACTATTCGACGGTTCATTATTTATATCGTTTTTGCAGTACGTGTGGAAAATATAATATACTATATCCACTCGTAAATCTTCAACTCGTTTAAATGAAATTCGCTCGTAAATGATAGTCGCGCTTAATGTATTATTTTATAGCATGCTACATTCTTGTTTACGAGTATGATCCGTTCCATTCATGGATTGTCCATTGCAGTATCTTTGCCTTACGCATGACGTCATTGGTCAAAGCCGACGGGTGGTACCGGACACTAGAATTTATCCTGTTATCTTATATTGGTATTCCAGACGAAATCACGATCTGGAGTTACGGGTTTCATTACTTCACATTGAACTGACATACGAAATATTATCTGGTGCTATAAGCACGTGAGTTTTAACTATACTTTTGATATATGTAGAGCATTATCTGTGATGATTCAAGAGAGAGACATTTAATTATTTATAATCGCGTAACCACCATGAGTACTGAGCTAGTTTGCTGATTGCTGACCCACGACGGGCTAAATTAAATTACATTTCACAGTTCTTAGCATTATTGGAGTTATTTCTCTTTTGCGTTGACGTCACCTTATTAAAATCTATGAAAGCCTATAGGAATTAAATTACATTACATCGGTTAACTGTGTTTGCACAATCTGAGCCTAAAATGCCAGAAATCTACATTAACGAACAATATTCAGATATGGCACATCTCTGCGGCATCTGCGATGGCAGTGCTCCTGCAGCCGGCGAAGAATACTGCCGGTGCCTCCCGACACGTCGAAATCCTGTTCACAGAGTTTTCTGCACACTGCGTAAAATGGGTAGTCTTCCAATGTCCATTTACCTTCTGAACGCGTAGTTGGGCAACCTGTGCAGTAACAGAACACATAATTGAAGTGGTGCAGCGTAGTTCCACTACCAGCGCACGGCGTTTTTCTGTGCGTGTCATTGTCTCACGAACACATGTTTGACAAATATTACATGTATAAAACTTGTACCCATATACAGCGTCTCCACAATCACACTGGTTAAATGATAGTCGTCATTTACGACCATTAATGCTATTCACTGATGAAGCTACCGGATGGAATCAAATAATCACCGATGACTCCAGAAAACTTCTCGCGCTCCAGTCTTTTAGAAGTGCGAATAGCGGGACAGAATTATTTGCAATTTTGTTTAATTCGCCTGTTGAACACATTGAGGAGGTTCCTTTGGCCGAGAGGACTTCAAAGTACTTCCAGCATCACGTAAACCCTCCACACTTTTAACAGATGTGTGAGGGAACGCGTCGTCTGCACTAATCCTGATCGATGGATCGATCGTGCTAGTACAATTAACTGGCCACCAAAATCGCCAGACTTTGCGCCATTAGATTTTTGTTTATGGGGTCTGACGTGCACAAGCGAAAGGTGAATATGTGAGATGAACTGCTTGGTTGCATTATGGACTGCCCTTAATAGGGGGCGAGGAGAGGCGCTCCGACAAGCAACTCAATATGTTCTCTCAAGAGTGCACAGAAAGCAATGAAGTTGACGGATGGATATTCGAATATTTATTGTGAACTGTACAACAGACGTGAAGTGACTTGCACGGAAATGTTTAGTCGCGAATATGTTAAAAAAACACATCTTTTTCATTTGATGCATAATAAGCGCATATTGAAATATTACTAACTGTTGTGCATATACACATGTGTAAACTTGACAATGTATTGCGTAACACAGAAAATAAATAAGTAAATTAGAAAATCAGAAAATACGTGGGACGTTCAACAAGAAATGCAACACTTTTTTTATGAAAGCAGGTGTTTTATCCAGAAATCCAGTAGACCGTATTATATTCCGCTCTTTTGATTACAGTACTCTATTTCTCAACATAATCCCCGTTCAGTACTACTCCCTTGCGCCTCCTTACTGAGGGGACCTGTATGCCCGCATGGTACCACTCTACTAATTGCCGTCGGAGCCAACGTCGCGCTGAGTCAATAACTTCCCCATCATCCATGCACTGCTTCCCGCCGAATGCATCCTTTACTGAGCCAAACATCTGAATGTCGGCAGGTACGAGTTTAGGCTAGGGTGGACGCGGAAGAACAGTCCAGTGAAGCTTTGTAAGCTCCTCTCGGGTGCGCATACTAGTGTGAGGCCTTGCGTTGTCCAGTTGAGCAGCGAGGTGTTTGACTGCGATCGTCGATCACCTCCAATGTGAGTGTCCACACGTTCCAACACTGCAGAAGTGGCAGCTGTGTGCGGCCGGCCGGCACGTTGGAGATCGGACAGGTCTGTGCGACCCTGTTGCGATGATGACAGACGCCCCGCCCACCGAATCAACGTGCTTTTGTTCACTGCCAGGCGAACACATTCTGCAAGGGTCTATAAAAATCTACGCTCCTCCAGTTTACCGCCGAAAGAAACTCAATGAGAATTCTATGCTTGGAACGTACCTCTGTTACAGACGCCATTTTGAAGGCTACATATGGCGCCGCAACCTATCATGAAACTATAGGGTTTGAAACGGGCATATTCTAGAACGTCCCACAACATTTTTTTTTTCAACCGCAACTGGCCGAGAAAAAAAGTGTTGCATTGTTGCATTACTTTCTGAACGCACCACGTAAATAACAATGTACATTACATGTGTTCTATCTTGCAAACCATTCGGAATAGGGCATATGTCATTTGCTTGAAATGACCGTTCCTGTAAGATACATGAATATTTACTATCCATCCTGGGACACTCTGTATACTGCTGACCTTTAAAACTGCACCACCATGAAAGCGCCTTGCAATAAGTGTCAAACTGGCATGTAGGATAGTATGCGCTTGGATACGCAATTGTCTGTATGTAGGTAGATGAGAGTAATCACATCCACATGTTCTTTGTAGAGAAAGAATACGCAACAGGTTTCTCATGCAGAAATCCCATTTGAATGTTAGTTACTTGTGATAAATCGTGCAAATCCTCTTATTAGAAAGAGAAGAGTCTACCCTCATGTGTCGGAATTCTATGGGGACAATATTGTAGCCAATAGTAATTATGGTTTGTCGTTCCGCGGTATTGCTGCTCGTCTTAGTCGGGATCCCATGTTGTTGTGTCACTATCAAACATACAGATTCAGGAGGGCCTTACTCACCACCATTGAAGTCTGCCAATGGCCACACACAACTAGCGCCCGAGAGGACAAACATATTGTCCGATTGGGCCTGTAGGATCGTACAGCCAAGTCACGTATCCTGAATCAGGAAAGAAGCTAGTCAGCAAAGAGACAAGTCTCCACGTGGCCTGTGCGATGACGCTTGTAGCACCAAGGACAGTTATTACGGCAATTATTGTTGCGGCTTACCTTGACGCAGTAGCAGAGAGGGTGTGACAACAGTAGTGCACCTAATAAACACATTGGACACGCCAATGGTACCAGTCGACGATCCAGATGAGTTTGGGGTTTCCTAGACGAACGAACATTGCCATATTGCATTCGTCATCGGTTATCTAAAACGGTATACCAAAATACTTAAAGCACGTCATGAATGTCTACAATACTCCCAATAGGCGAAGAATTAACCAAGCTCCAAATCAATGATTAACCTTCCTTGACATTCAACGGACGCAATGAAATCGCGGTCCCATAGGCAAGTGTTAAAAATTGAATCAATAGTTAAGGTACGAAATAAAGGAGCAGCAAGGAAAACGATGAGGAGAGCAGTACAAGTGATATCTGCCACAGCTTCCACGCACAGTTAACTTGGTGCTGAAAGCAAAAGCAGAGGAAACTTTCGGCTGTAGACAAAGACTATAATACATGAAAGGATTCTAGAAGATATTAGGTGATATAGGTGTGCAGAACCGAAAAGATTAGCTCAACGCAGTAAAATATGAATGCACAAAACCTACCGAAAATGATGAATTTATGGGTTAATATCTCGCCATGAACCATGGACCTTGCCGTTGGTGGGGAGGCTTGCGTACCTCAGAGACACCAATAGCCGTACCGTAGATGCAGCCACAACGGAGGGGTATCTGTTGAGAGGCCAGACAAACGTGTGGTTCCTGAAGAGGGGCAGCAGCCTTTCCAATAGTTGCAGGGGCAACAGTCTGGATGATTGACTGATGTGGTCTTGTAACACTAACCAAAACGGCCTTGCTGTGCTGGTACTGCGAACGGCTGAGAGCAAAAGGAAACTACAGCTGTAATTTTTCCCGAGGGCATGCAACTTTACTGTATGGTTAAATGATGATGGCGTCCTCTTGGGTAAAATATTACGGAGGTAAAATGGTCCCCCATTCGGATCTCTGGGCGGGGACTGCTCAGGAGGACGTCGTTATCAGGGGAAAGAAAACTAGCGAACTACGGATCGGGCAGGTCGGTTAGAAAATTTAAAAAGGGAAATGGATTGGTTAAAGTTAGATATAGTGAGAATTAATGAAGTTCGGTGGCAGAAGGAACAAGATTTCTGGTCAGGTGAATACAGGGTTATAAATATCACATCAAATAGCGGTAATGCAGGAGTAGGTTTAATAATGATTAAAAAAAAATAGGAGTGCGCGTAAGCTACTACAAACAGCATAGCGCGCGCAATATTGTGGCCAAGATAGACACAAAGCCCACGCGTACCACAGTAGTACAAGTTTACATGCCAACTAGCTCCGCAGATGACGAAGAGATTGATGAAATATATGAGGAAAAATTAATTATTCAGGTAGTGAAGGGAGATGAAATTTTAATAGTCATGGGCGATAAATTCGATAGTAGGAAAAGGAAGAGAAGGAAACTTAGTAGGCGAATACGGAATGGGGGTAAGAAGTGAAAGAGCAAGCCGCCTGGTAGAATTTTGCACAGAGCATAACTTAATAATAGCTAACGCTTGGTTCAAGAATCTTGAAAGAAGGTTCTATACGTGGAAGAGGCCTGGAGATACTGGAAGGTTTCAGATAGATTACATAATGGTAAGACAGAGATTTAGGAACCAGGTTTTAAATTGTAAGACACTTTCAGGGGCTGACGTGGACTGACCAAAAACTATTGATTATGAACTGTAGATTAAAACTGAAGAAACTGCAAAAAAGGTGGGAATATAAGGAGATGGGACCTGAATAACCTTAAAGAACCAGAGGTTATAGAGAATTTCAGGGAGAGCATTAGTGAACGATTGACAGGAATGGGGGAAGAAATACAGTAGAAGAAGAATGGGTAGCTTTGAGGGACGAAGTACTGAAGGCAGCAGAGGATCAAGTAGGTAAAAAGACGAGGGCTAGTAGATATCCTTGAGTAACAGAAGATGTATTGAATTTAATTGATGAAAGAAGGAGCCGGACGGAGTGGCAGAGCGGTTCTAGGCGCTACAGTCTGGAACAGCGCGACCGCTACGGTCGCCGGTTCGAATCCTGCCTCGGGCATGGATGTGTGTGATGTCCTTAGGTTAGTTAGGTTTAAGTAGTTCTACGTTCTAGGGGACTGATGACCTCAGAAGTTAAGTCCCATAGTACTCAGAGCCATTTTTTTATGAAAGGAGGAAATATAAAAATGGAGTAAATGAAGCAGGCAAAAAGTAATACAAACGTCTCAAAAATGAGATCGACAGGAAGAGCAAAATGGCTAAGCAGAAATGGCTAGAGGACAAATGTAAGGATGTAGAGGCATATCTCACTAGGGATAAGACAGATACTGCCTACAGGAAAATTAAAGAGACTTTTGGTAAAATGAGAACCACTTGTATGAATATCAAGAGCTCCGATGGAAACCCAGTTCTAAGCAAAGAAGGGAAAACAAAAGTGGAAGGGGTACATAGAGGGTCTATACAAGGGCGATGTACTTGAGGACAAGGCCCCGGGAGTAGACATCTCATTAGAACTACTGATAGCCTTGGGAGAGCCAGGCCTGACAGAACTCTACCATCTGGTGAGCAACACGTATGAGACAGGCGAAACACCCTCAGACTTCAAGAAGAATATAATAATTCCAATCCCAAAGAAAGCAGGTGTTGACAGATGTGAAAATTACCGAACTATCAGTTTAATAAGTCACGGCTGCAAAATACTAACAAGAATTCTTTACAGACGAATGGAAAAACTGGTAGAAGCAGACCTCAGGGAAGATCAGTTTGGATTCCGTAGTGATGTTGGAACACGTGAGGCAATACTGACCCTACTAGTTATTTTAGAAGATAGATGAAGGAAAGGCAAACCTACGTTTCTAGCATTTGTAGACTTAGAGAAAGCTTTTGACAATGTTGACTGGAATACTCTCTTTCAAATTATAAAGGTGGCAGGGGTAAAATACAGAGCGAAAGGCTATTTACAATTCGTACAGAAACCAGATGGCAGTTATGAGAATCGAGGGGCATGAAAGGAAAACAGTGGTTGGGAAGGAAGTGAGACAGGGCTGTAGCGTGTCTCCGATGTTATTCAATCTGTATATTGAGCAAGCAGTAAAGGAAACAAAAAAATTCGGACTAGGAATTAAAATCCATGGAGAAGAAAAAAAAACTTTGAGGTCCACCGATGACATTGTAACTCTGTCAGAGGCAGCAAAGGACCTGGAAGAGCTCTTGAAAGGAATGGACAGTGTCTTGAAAGGAGGATATAAGATGAACATCAACAAAAGCAAAACGGGGGTAATGGGGCGTAGTCGAATTCAGTCGGGTGATGTGGAGGGAATTACATTAAGTAATGAGACAAGGTAGTAAATGAGTTTTTCTATTTGGGGAGCAAAATAACTGATGGTCGAAGTAGAGAGGATATAAAATGTAGACTGGCAATAGCAAGGAAAGCGTTTCTGAAGAAGAGAAACTTGTTAACATCGAGTATAAATTTAAATGTCAGGAAATCGTTCCTTAAAGAATTTGTATGGTGTGTAGCCATGTATGGAAGTGAAACATGGACGATAAATGGTTTAGACAAGAAGAGAATAGAAACTTTCTAAATGTGGTGCTACAGGAGAATGCTGAAGATTAGATGGGTAGATCACATAACTAATGAGGAAGTATGGAACAGAATTGGGGAGAAGAGGAGTTTGTGGCACAACTTGACTAGAAGAAGGGATCGGTTGGTAGGACATATTCTGAGGCATCGAGGGATCACCAGTTTAGTACTGGAGGTCAGCGCGGAGGGTAAACATCGTAGAGGAAGACCAAGAGATGAATACAATAATCAGATTCAGAAGGATGTAGGTTGCAGTAGGTACTGGGAGATGAAGAAGCTTGAGAATGATAGAGTAACATGGAGAGCTGCATCAAACCAGTCTCTGGACTGAAGACCACAACAACAACATCTCTCTTGCTTTCTATGGTAAGTTTGTAAGATGTGATTGGCAGTGACGTGGATAAAAGTGATGATCGAAACTTCATGGCAGACTGAAACTGATCACCAGACCGAGATTCGAACCCGGAATCAGTGCCTTCAGCAGGCAAACGCTATACCGACTTAGCTATGCAGGAACGACTCACAACCCGCACTCGCAAAGATTTACTTCCGTCAGTACCTTTTTCCTCGCGTGATAGAAGTCCGCAATATCTTTTCCGCCAGGAGTGCTGATTTCTCAAGGTATGCGGGAGAACGTCTGTTTAATTAGGAAAGTAGGAGGGAGGTACTACTAAAAGTAAACGAGTGAGGGCGGATCGTGAGAGCCGCCTGATAGCTCCGACGGTAGAGCACTTGCCAGCGGAAAGCTAAGGTCCAGCATAGAATGTTAACATTCAGCACACACTTCAATTCAGAGTGAAATTTCATTCTTGAACGCTAATGATTATTTGTGCTCTATATTGTGTTTGGTTATCTATGGTTACGCGAGGTGGCAGTATAGTTATGGACCGGATAAGCTACATAGAGAAGAGGGGTTCAATTCCCCACATAACCTTACGAGTTTAGAGTTCCTGACTTTTAGTGATTTACATGTGACAAAAGCTAGGAGGACTAATTTTAAAAGTTATGTCCGCGTGCAGGCTGAACCTTCTACTAAAATGCCATCGAGCATCGAGCTGTGGTGCAAATTTTCCAACTTTTCTACCGTTACAAATGTCGCCTGCAACGAGGCGATAGTACGCATAATGCCTCCAGTAGTGTTACATGCCGCCGGCCGTTGTGGCCGAGTGGTTCTAGGCGCTTCAGTCCGGAACCGTGCTGCTGCTACGGTCGCAGTTTCGAATCCTACCTCGGGCATGGATGTGTGTGATGTCCTTAGGTTAGTTAGTTGTAAGTAGTTCTAAGTTCTAGGGGACTGATACCCACACATGTTAAGTCCAATAGTGTTTAGAGCCATTTGAACCATTTGTTAAAGCCGGCCGCGGTGGTCTCGCGGTTCTAGGCGCGCAGTCCGGAACCGTGCGACTGCTACGGTCGCAGGTTCGAATCCTGCCTCGGGCATGGCTGTGTGTGATGTCCTTAGGTTAGTTAGGTTTAAGTAGTTCTAAGTTCTAGGGGACTAATGACCACAGCAGTTGAGTCCCATAGTGCTCAGAGCCATTTGAACCATTTGAACAATTTGTTAAATGCCCTCATTGCGCATTAACAGAAGAAGAAAATTTCCTGACGAAGTATGTCATTATTATGGACTTTTGTTGTTAGATCAGTATGTTGCTTAATATATTTCTTTATTTATAACGACGTTTCGGGTACTGCCATCGTCAGATCAAAACTTAGAATTTGTAAACCAAAGATGAGTATTAGTTAGAATGAAACGTGGGCCTAAGCAGGGCCTCAACTGACCGATCAGGCATAAATTTTATTGCAGCTGACATTGACCTTAGTTTCGTAAATTCCAAGTTTTGATCTGACGACGGCAGCAGCTGAAGCTCCGCTCTAAATAAGGAAATACAAGGTGTCCATAGAGTTCTGCTGTCATTCCAAACATCGTAATTTGGAAACTATTAGAGCTAGAGAATACTGGTTTGTTGTAGAACATTTAGCACCTCTCAAACCTTTGTATTTCCCTTTCTCCTTTGTTGCAGATTTGGTTTGTAGTGTATCAAAATGGGGACGGACCACTAGAAGGCACAATTTGCCATCTGGTATGCAGAATACAAAACCATAACGGTTCTGTGAAAGCATCGATGCTAACACAGGACACAACCACCGGCAAAAACGGGCAGTGTCAGAGACCTTCCTCGAAATGGGCGTCTCCCTGTGTCTCAAGCACGTGTAGACGGAATGCAACCTGCATTTCAACGCCGTCTGCAGAAGTTAATTCTTCGTGCATCGTGCGAATTGCAGGAAGAAATATCAATTGTCCGTAATGTGTTTCATAAGCGGTTACACCTTTTTGTGCTCAAAGAGCAAATGGTCCAAGCACTGCCGCCAAACGATATTCGTGTAACGTATTCATTCACATATTCCATGTTGGCCTTCATAGACGCTAATAGAGACTACCTGAAAAATTGTCCGTTTTCTGATGAGGCAACGTTCCACATTTCTGAACGTGTGAACCACCACAACATTAGGATTTGGGGATCCGGTAACTCACACATCCGTCATCAAACTGTTTTACATTCTCGGTATCCTCAATTGTTGAAAAGCACGACGTTAGGAAGAATTCCGCTAACAACTGGTAAAATTGTTGTTTGTTGAAACACAACCGGTTTCGAGCCTAAAGCTCTACCATCAGGTGCAACCGACGTTATAAAAAGCAATTTATAGGGTCACCGCTTTGTGGTTATTACAGTTAGTGAAGGAATGTCTAAAATACAGTCATAACGTTAAAAGCTCATAGTCATACCCGTCACTCCTAGTCAAAATTTACTATTCAGTTAATAGTGTCAATATTATGGCGAACGAAAGGTAATGAAGAGTTACTCAGTTCATTTAGGACACACTGCCGATAGGTGAAACTTGTAGTTACAGGGCCTCGTTTTAGAATTTGCCTGTTTCTAAAAAGAAAAATATTTTATAGTGAGAGGGCGTTAAAGTATTTTTAAAAGGGTCGGATTGAATACAAAATTGTCGCTGCCAACATAATTAGTCACGGCACTATGCAAAGTACTGTGTGGAATGTATCAGGTGGCAATGTCTTACCAGTGTGATGGCAGGGTGACCCGGTGTCGGCCGAAGTAAAAGCGCCCCTCACGAACGACTCAGGGTCAAGCTGGATGGCGGAACGGAAGCTATCCATGTCGACAGTTTACCACTGAGGTTGCACCTGACGATGAGGCTTTGGGCCGCGGAACCCCTTGTTTTTCAATGAACAACAATTTTAACCGCTGTCACCGGAATTCTTCCTAACATCCATGACAATCTCAAGCATAATGTTTGGTGTGACGAGATGCGGGAAAGACTGATACACTCATTTTTCTTCGCAGAGAAAATCATAACGGGAACTGTTTACGTGGACTTGCTCGAACAGTTCTTTTACCACAGATCGAAGAGCTGCAGCCGTCCCTCATCCTCCAGTTAGGAGTTTGAACGTGATGATATGTTTCCTGACACATATTAAATGTATTCGAAATTGCGAATACTGGTAACCATCATTTGTAGAATGGAATGACGACAGTGAAAATTTGTGCCGGCCCGGGACTCTAACACGGATTTCCCGCTTATCGGGAGCGCTCGTCTTACCATTTTTTTTTTATCTCATTTTGCTCTGTAGTGTTTGTTCAAGTCGTTTGGAGTGGACGTCCGATAATACCCGTTCAGGCTCTTCGTTGATCCGTTCACTCAGATTATTATTATTATTATTATTATTATTATTATTATTATTATTTCTTTCTTGTCTCAGACGTTATGTTTGGTTAAAAATGGAAGGTGACGCGGACCTTGATCAAGCGTGACTTCCTTTTAACTGCACGGTATATGTTACATTGCATTTAGGAACTTTCGGGTAGTTGAACAAGTGTCAATAATTACAGATTTCTGTAGTTGTATATATAAGTTTGGATGTAGCTGTATTGCATTGATGTACTGGTGGATATTGTGTGGTATGACTCCTGTAGTTGATAGTATAATTGGTATGATGTCAACTTTATCCTGATGCCACATGTCCTTGACTTCCTCAGCCAGTTGGATGTATTTTTCAATTTTTTCTCCTGTTTTCTTTTGTATATTTGTTGTATCGGGTATGGATATTTCGATTAGTTGTGTTAATTTCTTCTTTTTATTGGTGAGTATGATGTCAGGTTTGTTATGTGGTGTTGTGTTATCTGTTATAATGGTTCTGTTCCAGTGTAATTTGTATTCATCGTCCTCCAGTACATTTTGTGGTGCATACTTGTATGTGGGAACGTGTTGTTTTATAAGTTTATGTTGTAAGGCAAGCTGTTGATGTATTATTTTTGCTACATTGTCATGTCTTCTGGGGTATTCTGTATTTGCTAGTATTGTACATCCACTTGTGATGTGATCTACTGTTTCTATTTGTTGTTTGCAAAGTCTGCATTTATCTGTTGTGGTATTGGGATCTTTAATAATATGCTTGCTGTAATATCTGGTGTTTATTGTTTGATCCTGTATTGCAATCATGAATCCTTCCGTCTCCGTGTATATATTGCCTTTTCTTAGCCATGTGTTGGATGCGTCTTGATCGATGTGTGGCTGTGTTAGATGATACAGGTGCTTGCCATGTAGTGTTTTCTTTTTCCAATTTACTTTCTTCGTATCTGTTGATGTTATGTGACCTAAAGGGTTGTAGAAGTGGTTATGAAATTGCAGTGGTGTAGCCGATGTATTTATATGAGTGATTGCTTTATGTATTTTGCTAGTTTCTGCTCGTTCTATAAAGAATTTTCTTAAATTGTCTACCTGTCCATAATGTAGGTTTTTTATGTCGATAAATCCCCTTCCTCCTTCCTTTCTGCTTAATGTGAATCTTTCAGTTGCTTAATGTATGTGATGTATTCTATATTTGTGGCATTGTGATCGTGTAAGTGTATTGAGTGCCTCTAGGTCTGTGTTACTCCATTTCACTACTCCAAATGAGTAGGTCAATATTGGTATAGCATAAGTATTTATAGCTTTTGTCTTGTTTCTTGCTGTCAATTCTGTTTTCAATATTTTTGTTAGTCTTTGTCTATATTTTTCTTTTAGTTCTTCTTTAATATTTGTATTATCTATTCCTATTTTTTGTCTGTATCCTAGATATTTATAGGCATCTGTTTTTTCTATCGCTTCTATGCAGTCCCTGTGGTTATCCAATATGTAATCTTGTTTAGTGTGTTTTCCCTTGATTATGCTATTTTTCTTACATTTGTCTGTTCCAAAAGCCATATTTATATCATTGCTGAATACTTCTGTTATCTTTAGTAATTGGTTGAGTTGTTGATTTGTTGCTGCCAGTAGTTTATAGATCATCCATGTATAGCAGATGTGTGATTTTGTGTGGGTATGTTCCAGTAATATTGTATCCATAATTTGTATTATTTAGCATGTTGGATAGTGGGTTCAGAGCAAGGCAGAACCAGAAAGGACTTAATGAGTCTCCTTGGTATATTCCACGCTTAATCTGTATTGGCTGTGATGTGATATTATTTGAATTTGTTTGGATATTAAGTGTGGTTTTCCAATTTTTCATTACTATGTTTAGGAACTGTATCAATTTAGGATCTACTTTGTATATTTCCAATATTTGTAGTAACCATGAGTGGGGTACACTATCAAAAGCTTTTTGGTAATCATTGTATGCATAGTGTAGCGACCTTTGTTTAGTTTTAGCTTGATATGTCACCTCTGCATCTATTATCAGTTGCTCTTTACATCCTCGTGCTCCTCTGCAACAGCCTTTTTGTTCTTCATTTATAATTTTGTTCTGTGTTGTATGTGTCATTAATTTCTGTGTAATTGCTGAAGTTAATATTTTGTATATTGTTGGTAGCCATGTTATGGGGCGATATTTAGCTGGGTTTGCTGTATTTGCTTGATCTTTAGGTTTCAGATAAGTTATTCCATGTGTAAGGGTATCAGGGAATGTGTATGGGTCTGCAATGTAACTGTTAAATAATTTAGTTAGATATGCATGTGTTGAGGTGAATTTCTTTAGCCAGAAATTTGCTATTTTATCTTTTCGAGGGGCTTTCCAATTGTGAGTAGAATTAATTGCAAAATTATCACTTCAGGCATTTGTGGTATCATCTTGTACGTATCTGTTTCTGCTGGTATCCACCATGCATGCCTGTTATGTTGTACCGGGTTTGACCATATGTTGCTCCAGAAGTGTTGCATATCTGTTATGTTTGGTGGATTGTCTGTTTTAATGTGTGTGTTATCTATTGTCTGGTAAAATTTCTTTTGGTTTGTGTTGAATGTTTGGTTTTGTTTCCTTCTATTTTCACTTTTTTTGTATCTTCTAAGTCGTTTGGCCAATGCTTGTAATTTCTGCTTCTTTTCATCTAATTGCTCTATCGCTTCTTGTTGTGAGATTTTACCTAACCTTTTTCGTTTCTTTTCTGACATTTCATTTCTTATAAATTGTGTTAGCTGTCCAATGTCTTTTCTCAATTTTTCTATTCTGAGCTGTAGCCTGTGTTGCCATGCTGGTTTTGTGGGTTTCTTCTGTGTGTTGGTTGGTTCTGATCTCTGCCTAGTGTGTATATTTAGTGTAGTGAGTGCTCCTATGTAAACCAGTAAATGTAACTCTTCCATAGTTGTGTTTTCATTTATTTTGTTGTGTATGATTGTGTTGATAGTTTTTATTGTTGTTTCGACTTGTGGGTTATTCGGCGGTCTATGCAAGAATGGTCTAATGTCTGTGTGTCTTTGTATTCTATATATGTCAGCTGCAATTTTTCTTCTATATCTAACATGTGTGTCACTTCGTGTTCTATTTGTGCTTGTTCTGGTGGCTGTCTTAAGATTTAGTTTTTCTCTGACTGTTTAATTGATGCGTGTTGTTCTTTGTTTGTTTGTTCTGGGATGTGAGTCCATTATTGTATTTTCTTCTTCTTCTGATTGCACATTATTTTGTTCCAGTATTTGTTGTACTTGTTGTTTGATGTTTTCTAATTCTGACTGGGGTATCCTGTTATTTTTGATTATTACACGGATCTGATCAGCTAGTCGTTGTCTGTTAAAAATTTTAATTCTGGGAATCTGGTAATAAATGTTGTGTATACTTGAGATCTGTATCCAGTTGTGTTGGTTCCTAGGTTTGTTGCTTGGTAATAACAGAACATGAGGTGTCGATTAACTTCATCTGACCATCTCATCCTCTGTCTTTGTTTTCCTTCTAGGGTGGTTGCAGGAAGCATATCCTGCAAAACACCTCTATTTGGATTTGAATCATTTTCCAGTTGGCTAGCAGTGTCGTTACCATTGTGGGCGGGCATAGGGTTCAAGCTTCGTCCCCGACCATGACGGCGCTTGTCCGAGGATTCTTTAGTTCTGTCCTGAACCAACTAATCACGCTAAAAGGGGGGTTAGCCCTATTAGTTGTTTGTTCTTTTCGTCGCCTTTTACGACTGGCAGAACTTACCTATTCTTTTCCCGGGCCTCCATGGGAATTATTATTATTATTATTATTATTATTATTATTATTATTATTATTACTACTACAGAGGGCAGCTAACCCTCTGACCGAACACGCCTAGCTACCGTGCCGGCTATCCGTTCACGAGTCACGGCCAGAATCAAACTTCCATCTGTCGTCAACCATGCGTCTACAAACTGTACTCGTACATCCGTTATGTATATTCCCGTACAGGTGAGACGATTTACTTGAAATATATATGAAGATAGTAACTGTTCTCGAAAGAACAGATACCATTGATGACTGTGCAGATTCTCTAGAATAAATGATAATTAATTGAAACCCTCAGCTGCCTATCAGTTCCAACCTCTGTCGTTTGCAAGTGAGACAGACGAGAACCTACGTCATAGTGACACCCCTTAGGAGCTGTTTGTGCACAGGGAGGCGTAGCAGTGCTAAATGTAGCGGACCTAAGATCGGACATAAAGCGAAACATTTATGAAAACTATTTAATTCTGTAACAATTCAGGGAATGTAGCTAAAGTAATTGTAATTTGCCATCTTTCTTAAATTTTCATAGTGATCCCAATAAAACTTAGTAACGATCATACCTGTAATAGTTTAGGATTTACTGTTAAAGTGCAATTAACATATTTTGTAACAAAGATCTGAATGCTAAAATTTGAACGCTTTGGTCGATCTTAACGATCGACGTTTCATATAAAAGTTCATCATTGAAATGACAAATGTAAATATCAACTCTAACTATATTTGTTTAAAAGATATAGTAAATTAAAATTATCAGTATTTTCAGTTAAGCATCAGACCATCATTTCGTCCACACGAAACACATTGAACGATGGCCGCATGACACCTTATTGAATAATTAGGTGACAGAATATTTGTTGTAAAGTTTAGTGCATAATAGTTAATTTTGTTCTTTATTTATTTATCAGAAAGCACATTGGTGCAAGGCTACTGGCCGTGACATTCAAAGTTAAGAAGGAAATTGTACTGGTTTTATGTAAAAGAATTTAGCGTTCATAATGTAACGGATATTATTGTTGCTTTGTTTAGAAGTGAAAGTGGTCAAGCTTTGATTATTTAAATATGTTAAAATTTAAAATAATGTAGAATAAGCTGTATCCACTCAGACGGACGACTTCAGGGAAGGGAACTGCCCTAGTAAGTTGAGCGACTATGTTCGGCACGTGGGAGACGCGGCCGGAGACGGGCAGATGGACAGTTCTGGTGGAGACGCGAAAGCGGACTGTCGGTTTTTCGGTAGCTAGGAAGTGAAACAACATAGAAAATTTCGCGCTGTGTAGTATCTCTGAGCGGTGAGCAGCTCCGCGCCTAATGTGAATTCTAACTTTTCGAGTAGATAACGAGGTGGAGTATTGGTCTTTTATTTTGGGTTGAGATTGTGAAGGATCGAATTTTCTTTTTTTTTGTGATTTTAGGGCGCAAAACTTCTATGGTCATTAGCGCCCAGGGATCGAATTGTGTCAAATGGATATGCGCTCGAGTATAACAGTAACTCAAAATAAGACCACGTTCGCTGTCAGTTTACTTTCTGAATAAACATTATTCTGACCAAATCGCAACTGTGTGGCCTACTTCATTTATAGGTCGTTAATTTAGCTCCTGATATTATTATTACTGTTATCATATGTTATATTAACTAAGTATGTTTCATACAATTTCGCAAACTTGCCATCAGCCAGACAATTCAACCAAAGGGTCACAAACGTCTAATTTAGGGCGTGTAATGCGACAGTGTTAGGAAGGCGTTTCTGAAAGTATTTGTATAGAGTGTAGCCATGTATGGAAGTGAAACATGGACGATAAATAGTTTGGAGAAGAAGAGAATAGAAGCTTTCGAAATGTGGTGCTACAGAATAATGCTGAAGATTAGATGGGTAGATCACATAACTAATAAGGAGGTATTGAATAGAACTGGGGAGAAGAGAAGTTTGTGGCATAACTTGACTAGAAGAAGGGATCGGTTGGTAGGACATGTTCTGAGGCATCAAGGGATCACCAATTTAGTGTTGGAGGGCAGCGTGGAGGGTAAAAATCGTAGAGGGAGACCAAGAGATGAATACACTAAGCAGATTCAGAAGGATGTAGGTTGCAGTGGGTACTGGGAGATGAAGAAGCTTGCACAGGATAGAGTAGCATGGAGAGCTGCATCAAACCAGTCTTAGGACTAAAAAAATGGCTCTGAGCGTTATGGGAGTTAACTTCTGAGGTCATCAGTCGCCTAGAACTTAGAACTACTTAAACCTAACTAACCTAAGGACATCACACACATCCATGCCCGAGGTCGGATTCGAACCTGCGACCGTAGCAGTCACGCGGTTCCAGACTGTAGCGCCTAGAACCGCTCGGTCACCCCGGCCGGCCTCAGGACTGAAGACCACAACAACAACAACAACAACAACAACAACGTGACACGTGCGGGTCAATCCCTAGACGAGTTTGAGCCAAGACATTTCGACGAAGAGGAACCGCATGTGAGCCCGAACATCTTTGGGATGTTAGCTCGCGCTGTCTAATCAGCCTTCGCTCCAGTCGCATAAGAGTAGCGCTAGTAGCTCCATTATGGTGATGCAAATCACTCTGTAACGATCGTGAGCGTTAGTCAAGAACGGCTTTTAAGGAGACAAAGATGCCATTATCAACATCTCACTGCGTTTGAACAGGGTCCTATGAAAAGGGCTATGAGGATCCGGATCATCATCCTGTGATATTGCTGTACATGACTGCTGGCAGCGGTGGTCACGAGAATGTACGGTCGCAAGAAGACTGGGCTCCGGACGGCCTCATGGCACTGCCGAGAGGGAAGACCATCGTGTTCGACTTAAGGCTCTGGCGCTTCGTACCACATCTGCAGCAGCAATCTGAGCAGCAGTTGGCACTATAGTGACACAACTAACTGTTAAAAATCAGTGGCTTCAAGGACATACCGAACCAAACGCCCTGTAGGGTGCATTCGGCTGATCCCAAACCACCGTCATTTGCGACTTTAGTGGCGTCAAACTAGAGCCTGTTGAAGGGCAGAGTGGAGGTCCGCTCTGTTTGCTGACGAAATATGGTTGTGCCTCGGTGCCAGTGGTGGCCGTGTATTGGTTAGAAGGAGGCCATTTGAGGTCCTGCAACCAACCTGTCTGCGTGCTGGACCTACTCCTGGGATTATGATCCGGGGTGCGATTTTGTATGGCATAAGCTGCACTCTTCGTGCTTATCCCACTCATCCGGATTGCAAATTTTTACGTCAATCTGGTGATTCGACCTGTTATGTTGCAATGCATGAATAGCGTCCCAGGGGGTATTTCCCAACAGGATAACGCTTGCCCACATACTGCTGTTCTATGTTGCCTTGGCCTGCTCGATAACCGGATCTGTCTCCAATCGAGCACATGTGGGACATCGGACGACAACTCCAGCGTGTTCCATGATCAGCGTTAACTGTCCCTGAAATGGCCGACCAAGTGCAACAGGCATGGAACTCTATCACACAAATTGACATCCGGCTTCTGTACAACAGAATACATGCACATTTGTATGCTCGTATTCAACCTTCTGGCAGTTACATTGGTTATTAATGTACCAGCATTTCATATTTGCAAAGGCTTATATCGTGCTTTACAGGAAAATTAAAGAGACCTTTGGAGAGAAGAGAACCACTTGTATGAATATCAAGAGCTCAGATGGCAACCCAGTTCTAAGCAAAGAAGGGAAGGCAGAAAGGTGGAAGGAGTATATAGAGGGTTTATACAAGAGCAATGTACTTGAGGACAATATTATGGAAATGGAAGAGGATGTAGATGAAGACGAAATGGGAGATAAGATACTGCGTGAAGAGTTTGACAGAGCACTGAAATACCTGAGTCGAAACAATGCCCCGGGAGTAGACAACATTCCATTAGAACTACTGATGGCCTTGGGAGAGCCAGTCATGACAAAACTCTACCATCTGGTGAGCAAGATGTATGAGACAGGCGAAATACCCTCAGACTTCAAGAAGAATATAATAATTCCAATCCCAAAGAAAGCAGGTGTTGACAGATGTGAAAATTACCGAACTATCAGTTTAATAAGTCACAGCTGCAAAATACTAACGCGAATTCTTTACAGACGAGTGGAAAAACTGGTAGAAGCGGACCTCGGGGAAGATCAGTTTGGATTCCGTAGAAATTTTGGAACACGTGAGGCAATACTAACCTTACGACTTATCTTAGAAGAAAGATTAAGAAAAGGCAAACCTACGTTTCTAGCATTTGTAGACTTAGAGAAAGCTTTTGACAATGTTGACTGGAATACTCTCTTTCAAATTCTGAAGGTGGCAGGGGTAAAATACAGGGAGCGAAAGGCTATTTACAATTTGTACAGAAACCAGATGGCAGTTATAAGAGTCGAGGGGCATGAAAGGGAAGCAGTGGTTGGGAAAGGAGTGAGACACGGTTGTAGCCTCTCCCCGATGTTATTCAATCTGTATATAGAGCAGGCAGTAAAGGAAACAAAAGAAAAATTCGGAGTAGGTATTAAAATTCATGGAGAAGAAGTAAAAACTTTGAGGTTCGCCGATGACATTGTAACATTGTAATTCTGACAGAGACAGCAAAGGACTTGGAAGAGCTGTTGAACGGAATGGACAGTGTCTTGAAAGGAGGATGTAAGATGAACATCAACAAAAGCAAAACGAGGATAATGGAATGTAGTCAAATTAAATCGGGTGATGCTGAGGGAATTACATTAGGAAATGAGACACTTAAAGTAGTAAAGGAGTTTTGCTATTTAGGGAGTAAAATAACTGATCATGGTCGAAGTAGAGAGGATATAAAATGTAGACTGGCAATGGCAAGGAAAGCGTTTCTGAAGAAGAGAAATTTGTTAACATCGAGTATAGATTTAAGTGTCAGGAAGTCGTTTCTGAAAGTATTTGTATGGATTGTAGCCATGTATGGAAGTGAAACATGGACGATAAATAGTTTAGACAAGAAGAGAATAGAAGCTTTCGAAATGTTGTGCTACAGAAGAATGCTGAAGATTAGATGGGTAGATCAGGAACTAATGAGGAGGTATTGAATAGGATTGGGGAGAAGAAGTGTTTGTGGCACAACTTGAGTAGAAGTAGGGATCGGTTGGTAGGACATGTTTTGAGGCATCAAGGGATCACAAATTTAGCATTGGAGGGCAGCGTGGAGGGTAAAAATCGTAGAGGGAGACCAAGAGATGAATACACTAAGCAGATTCAGAAGGATGTAGGTTGCAGTGGGTACTGGGAGATGAAGAAGCTTGCACAGGATAGAGTAGCATGGAGAGCTGCATCAAACCAGTCTCAGGACTGAAGACCACAACAACAACAACAACAACAACAACATATCGTGCTTACATTAACCCGCGTTCTTGCACCGTTAATCACCTTACCTAGACAAATGTATTCCTGAAGTTTCATTACTCTACATTAATTACTTTGGTGTTGCAATTTTTTTTCCGTCTGATTGTAAAGAGACCTAGGTAGCTTTATTCTGAAAATGAAGAAAAAAAACACTCACTGCAGCTGCGGACGTTGCAGATGAGTGGGTCCGATTCAGCTGAGTGTGTGGGGCACTGCCTGATCCGAAACTACACTGGCTAAATATTGTTGATGACTCGTTTCCCAACTAGCCACACTGAAGCCTGGTGCTCTCTTTAGTACGTCAGAAAGTGGAACGGGCGGGAACTGGCTTTGGTGGGAACCGAGTACTTATCTCGACAATACTGGTATGATCTCTTGAAGAACAATAGGTAGAAATTCTAACCAAACTTCTTAAAAGATGTTTTACTGTAATGTTGTTGAGGCTCGCACGAATATGATGCATTCATATTCTCAATTTTGATTGCAACGTTTTACTTGTGTCTTTTACATCATTCACATCAGAAGCTGATTCGTAACTATCCCTAATAACAACATGTATCGGAATATTATTCACTTATTTTATCCTCTGCTTTTCTAACATTCCTTTGCTTATGATGGGTAGTACGCTTCAAAACCGCAAATGATTACAGGTCACATTATGGTCCATAACTTAAAATATCGAATTTCACGGTTTTTTGCTTCCTTCTCCACTCGTCTGTAGCAACAACATCCACAGCAGATTTCCAGTAAATGACAGTAACAAACGAATCCAATGTCAATGCCACATAGAACGCACCGAGTCTTTAGCGTTTTGCTCACGTCCTCAGTCGTCATAACGTCAACCTCAGCAATCTTACGGCCACAAACAATGTAAAGGCACCTCTTCTTTTGTTTAAAAAAGCAAATCCGAATATTACTCGTTCTACAGCTAGTGTTAAAGTTTCTCGTGGCACAACCACTGCTAAACGCAAAATCTGTCCACTCTGTTGTGGTAGATGTTACAATATTATTCTCAAGCTATGTTACAATATTATTCTCGAGCTTTACCGAGACTTTTTCTCTACATTATATTTGAAATACATAAATTGTTCTGAACTGTTTAGCAAGGTGTGCTCCTAGGAATCCGGTGTCTGGACATCAGAAGACCAACCACAGGAGGACATCACCATGGTACACCACCAAAATGCCGACTATGCTGCGTAGCAAAACACGGCAAAACACTCGATAAATACACCAGGGGAAAAATGCTCCTATCGGAGCACAAGGAATCTGATCCCGTTTAAAAGACTGACTGAAAAGTGGGGTACCAGCTGCCTCATTCTACCTTCCACAGTATCTTTAAAGAAAATTCCCAATACTTATGGCCCGTACTCTATTTAACACATAACTCACCTCTAACACCCACAATCTTCCCTATCTGCAACTCTCACACACCCACTAGTTCATCGCTGTAAGACGCTCATATCCATCCGCTCCCACTTGCCCATTCTCACTTCTTGGCATTATCTCTTTTTGTCTCCTGTCTCACAGCTAAAGTCTCCTTCGTTCTGTCCTACCACTACTGTCTCCTCTCATTATCATTGTCTCCCTCTTCCTATCTCTTTCTGCTACTACTGTATTCATTCCTTTCCACTTTCCGCTGTCTCTTCGGACTGTCGCTATCTCTCTTTCCTCGTCGTAACTGTCACAGACTGTCTATCATTGTCGCTGACTCTCACCCACTTCCATTTTCTCCTTCCTTTTATTCCTTTCCCAGTGGCATTGTCTCCTTCACTCTTGCACTGTTCTGTTACTGCCAACTACGTTCTGCTGCCACTGTGTTCCTCTCTCAGACACACACGGTCATTGTCTCCTCTGCTTCTACACCACAACCACTGACTACTAGCAAGTACTTATAACTTTTCTGTATATTGCACATTGCCAGTGACTCCTCCTCTCTCAGCATAAAAAAGCGCGAATATGTTCGCAGGCCAAAATTTTTGGGAAAATTTTTGATGGTGCTGAGGAAGATGGAATAAGGCAGCTGGTACCCCACTTTTCAGTCAGTCTCTCCAACAGAAGCATATTCGCCTTTTTTTATGTTCCGATAGGAGAATTCTTCCGCTGATTTCCTTCTTTTTCCAGTTGCAAAATAATGGTTCAAATGGCTCTGAGCACTATGGGACTCAACTTCTGAGGTCATAAGTCCCCTAGAACTTAGAACCACTTAAACCTAACTAACCTAAGGACATCACACACATCCATGCCCGAGGCAGGATTCGAACCTGCGACCGCAGCGGTCGCGCGGTTCCAGACTGAAGCGCCTAGAACCGCTCGGCCACTACCGCCGGCTCCTGTTGCAGAAAGGCATGTCAATCATATGAAAACAGTTTTATGGGTCAGTAAAATTTTGATAGTTTACTTATGTGAAATTGAAAAAACGCAAAACTAATTTTACCTCATGCCCGATTTTACGAGAACAAATATTTTGCATGTGCTTATGTACCACAACATGGCATTCCAAGAATCTTTCTGATGTTAACGGATACAATTTAAAGCATGTTTCTCTGTGCTACGTCGCTTCATAAATTACGTTTTCGCCTCACACTGGATTTTATGTGCGTATTTTACCTGTGCAAGTAGGGCAACTTTCAACCTCTGTATCTCGGAAATGGATAAATATATCAAGAAAATTTTCGGGGTTGTTCGAGATCGGGACCTTAAGCAGTCGGCACACGGACCGTGTATCCGAACGTTGAGCGTCGAGCGTGCCGAGTTTCTGACGTCATAGCGTGGAATAGCACGTTCGGGAGTCTTTCCAAACGTGCAGAGCAATATCATGTCATATATTCTGAGCGTGCGTCTGAGCACAACGCCACCTACGTCACACGCACGCCGTCTCCCTTCAGTGGTAGAGGTGCCATATTGGCATTCATTTCACGCCTATATGTATATATGCCGTTTCTGAGCTCCAGCAAATTGACAATCACTGGAAAACCCGTTGTTAACTGTGTGATTCGGTCCAATAAAATAATGAGAAACATCATATTCGTGGCAAAAGATAATTGCAACTTGCGTATTATGAGAGTAGGCTATTTGAAGGCAGCGACACACTGAAGATCCATCAAAACGCATTGTCCTTGGTACAATTAGTTACATACCTACGATTAAGGTTTCCAGCAAGGCGTAACATAATATGAATAGAGGTAAGGGTTGTGTCGTTGGTTTAGCGTAATGAGTTGCGTCAATGTCTTGTTGAAATGTTCGTCGGGGCAATGGTTCGCGTCTTGACACTACCAAATCTTTTTTTTCTTATAATTCCCGTTTCTATTAGGTTCTGATACTTTATGATTAGTTTAATATAGGTATATACTATAATATTTGATGTTATGTAAACATAAGTTAACCTTTTTTGAGGGGTGACTTTGTTCGATTGGCTTAATCTACAGGACAGCTTGCGCTATTTGTATAAAGATATTTTGCTCCTTTTTCTTTTACACTTCGTAGTTCGCATTTTGCAAAGATTCTGCTACTGGGTAGGAACAGTGATCAAGTAACACTGACCTTGGGGTGTTTCTAAAGTGTGGGAATGATGAAATAATGTTTATCTTAGGCGGAGAAGTATTCCAAATTGGTACCACACTGTTTGTAATGGACATGGTACTTTCCTTTCCGTGGACGATGGAGGAAATGTACGCTTTAATAGAGCTAACATGGGAATTTTACGCGCTCCCGTTGAGTAAACAGTGTGATTTACGAACTAGAAACATCCCTCAACTGCCGCTGTAGTGCGTTGCGATCGCGTATACCACGTTGGGGCCCACGTACCGTACGCACAAGTCGCATCGTTCCTGAGCGTTCAGCAGCACGTTGAACTTGGCACACTCGACGTTAACGTTCGACAGCACGGTCTGTGTGCCGACGCCTTTAGGAATATATCGTAAAAATTTTAGCTATTTGCTGAGCGTAGCTGCCCTGGAATCCACGGCTCGGTTTTGGTAGCCAAGACCCACGTTTCTGGTGTCTTTCTCGATAACGCCTTAAATTTTTGAGATTGGAAAGACGGTGCTTCTAGATAAATGGTAGAGAATATACCGTTAAAATGTGATCAATTTTCTGCGGTTTGTTATTTACATATGCGCTGCCGAAGGCGAATAAGTAGTGAAAAACACTTTTTTCGGGTATTCTCAGGAACCGTCCTTTAACAAAATGGTGCTTCCAGAACCCCTGAAGGCACATTGTAGACTACAACTAACGCAAAAAGAACCGACCGGTTTGAGCCATTTGCCTAAGCTGGGGAAACTTATAATATTCCAGTTCTGATCCTGTGCTATAGAATAGCTAAAGGAAGATCATCCTTCTGTTGGGTATACAAATGGTCCCTAGTCCAAGGGCTATCCAAAACACTTGACCCTACCTTTCTGTCACCAAGGGAGCCGGAAGTATGAGCTACGAAAGAATCCAATTTTCATGCGCGTCGTTTTGGTACATGGTGTTAGCACATGTTGCCGCATGCTTTTACCGATTGGTATCTAAAAGGAGAGGTAAGCTTCTGATTGTGTTGACTGTATTTATTTTAGGTTTTTTCCTATATGTGAGTTAAAAACTTCCACCTTTCACTTGCAGTTTCTTTTATCCTGGGCCATTTTCTCCTTATAAATAATAACTCTGAAGAAATTTTTAGATTATAAGAACGTCTATGAACAGCTCGTGCTTCATTGAGCTACTTTCCGTAGAAGGAGGAGGCTGGGAATGGGGTTCGGGGTGGAAGTGACTTATATGCTACAGTCTGCACTATCACTCTCCGCGCAAAGGAAAACAAGTAAATAAATGTAGAGATTGTTTAGGAATACTGGAGCTCAAATGAATTAGAGAAAGCACCCTGTCGATCGATACAATTTTTCAGTAATGACGCAAACGCTGAGTGGATTACGTGTACAAACACAAATCTCGGAAGTACATCGGTACGCGATGTCGATAGCAATTAGCTAAAAGTCACGCACAAGGCTTTCACGGGACGGTAAATACGCGTTATTGTGGATGAAGCGTTGCCATTATAAACGTTTCAGTGCCAGCATAGCTGCTAATTTCGCTCAGTCCTTTCGAGCTTTCATTGTCACGTTTGAATACCTTCCAATATAACGCACCCTTCATTGTGAAGCAATTTGTCCCTCGCTTCCTCGTACCCTCTTATTCTCTCTCTCTCTCTCTCTCTCTCTCTCTCTCTCTCTCTCTCTCTCTCCCTCTCCCCACCCCCCCCCCCCCCCCATCTCTCTTTCTATCTACCTCTCCGTCACTCGCTTGTCAAACAGTACGCGCCGACAGCAGGTTTGTTCCTCGCTCTTTGCCTTTTGTCGCTCCTTCACTAGTACGCATTATCAAACTGCAATTACTGGTAGCATAACACGAATAAAATAGTCGTACCTGACATGCACTTTCATGTCGCACAAATGAAGGAGTATTTACCTGTGAACTAGTTTCATAAAGGCAGTGAAGCATAGAAGAGATGGCGGTACGTGTAGAATGTGCAATGTAATTGGACTGAAGAGTTTCCAGCAAACAGGACAAGGCATGTCATTCTTAACGGGTAAAAACCTTCAGACGCAACAGTAACGTCAGGCGTGCCGCAAGGGAGTGTTACAGGACCACTACGTTTCATAATATGACCTAGTGGGTAACGTCAGAAGTTCCATAAAGTTTTTCGCTAATGATGCTGTTGTATACAGAGACATCGCAAGGCTAGAAAAGTGTAGCAGAATGCAGGAAGACCTACAGAGTATCGAAGTTTGATGCACGGATTGGTAGTTGATCCTACAAAATAAACAAATGTAACGTATCTACCGGATTGTCATCCTTCCTGTTGCTTTCTACGGCACCGAGTGTTGGCCAACCACAAAAGAGGCAGTACAACGATTGGGGGTCATGGAGATTAAGACGCTTAGATGGACAAGTGGCATCATTCGACTGGTTCATGTTTCGAATAACACTATTATGAAACGTTTCGGTATTGCACCGATCCAAATGGTTTGGACATCAGCTGAGCGCAGAGGACGATACCATTGCAAAGGCTACGAACACAGTAGAAGTCAGAGGAAAGAGACTCAAAGGGCAACCTAGACAGCAAAGAGCCGACGCTCTGCACAACGACCTGAAGGACGTCATTCTTCATCCAGACAGGGTCCACGACAGAACGAAATGGAGACAGCGAATGCATTCAGCCGTCTCTGTCACCAGGCAGGACAAACGCATAAGAAGAAGTAGAAGAATGTATTCACATAAATAGGCTGAAGATCTAATATAGTATGATTATACGATTGCTGAACGGTCATTGTAAACAGCCACAGCCATTAAATATCTACGGATGTGTGTACGGAGCAATTTAAAATGGAACGACTGCATAAAACTTATCGCAGGTAAAGCAGATGCCAGACACAGATTCGTTGGAAGACTCCTCCGGGACTGCAGTCCACTCACAAAGGAGGTAGGCTGCAAAACCTCTTACAACCAATAGTTGAATGTTGCTCGTCAGTGTTCAGTGCGTGCCAGACAGCATTGACAGAGGAAACAAAACCCAAAGGAATGCAGAGCGTTTCGTTACAAGTTAATTCAGTAAGGGCGAAAGCTTCATGGAGGGAATCTGCCTGCTCCTGTCTCAGGTGCTGCAAGAGAGATGTTCTGCATCATTCGGTGGTCTACTGCTAAAATTCCGAGAGCCTGCCGTCTTAGAAGAGTCAACTAGTACGTTGCTTCCTCCAAAGTATATCTCGCGAGAGAAACAATGAACGTAGAATTAGAGTGATTATGGTTCACAAGAAGGATTACTAACAATCGTTCCTCCCGCGGACTGGAACGGGAAATAGTGCCCTCCGCCACACACCATCAGGTAGCTTGCGGAATATAGATGTAGATTTAGAAGTGGCTGTTGACGTGCTGTACCTGGTATAGAGCATTAAATTTAGCAAATGTAAACATCAGAATTTGAACAGATGGTCGAAAGGGGGCCTAACGGTGTTTCGATCTTTGCCATCGAAACAACCTTAACATTTACAAGAAGTGATTTAGAGCAACCAAGTAGCACATAAAAGACAGTGGATGAAACATACATTGAAATACGCCTATTTAGATTGCGCTAGCCGAGTTTCACTGTGCCACACTGAACTTGTTTGGAGCTCCGGGCGTCGTGAATATCACTGCAAACAGTTATTTTACAGTTTTAAAACTAACATTACTACTCTTGTTGTTGGAAGCAACCTCCAGAGCGTAAAAAACACATGGCTGACTTCAGAAGGTCTCTCCGACGACTTTCAAGTCAAGAACAGCAGTAAAGCTACGTTATAGGTGAACCATAATAGCAAAGTAAGTGCGGGATACTACGTTTTCTTTCCTAGCTACATCTCAGCTGCTTTGTGACCTGTTGATACTCGTATTGCGGCAGAAACAATAAATTCAGACATTATGCACGGAACATTTTTCAACTTTAACAACCCAAAGGGAAATATGAGTGAAATCTATTACGAGGCGTCATTGTCGTACTTAAATCGAGGAGGAACTGCAGCCATTGTAAATGTGTTCATCGAAATGCTTCACATACTGGGATGTAAGCTAAACCTTGAGCTGAGCAATTTTTATAACAAAGATGACTGGTAATCGGTGAGCAAGCGTCTAAATAGTTGAACAAAACAGTCCAAAATGTTGACTGCATTCGATACTAGTCAAGTCGCCATTCCACCAAAGATAGTTTTCGCGATATGGCCTACTTAAGACATGCTGGAGCAGCACTTGTAAGACGCTGTATGGGAGTGATTAATAATCATAGTTTCGGCAGCTAAACCAGGTTGGAAGCGTACAAATGCGTAGTAATGCCCACACCTTTGCATGTATGAAAGCCATAGACACAGATGCCACACTGAAATTCTTAACACACGGATGGAAGTACTTGGCTGTACGAACATGCAAACATTAGTTTTCTGGAGCGTTCTTGTGCTCAGTAGGAAACCAAAAAAGGCTGATCACCCCAAATAACTTTTTGTTCAGAAGCAAAATAAAAAATGTACCAAGCAAGTGTTGTGTGCCTACAAGGTGACCATAATCAACACGATTGTCTTTCTTGTACCTCCGTTCCTTACCGAGATATGAACAGCGATACGTATTTAATAAGGAGCACCTGTATTTTATATTCGGTAATCCACTTCCTTTCTGCACGACCCGTATCACAATGCACTATTCCTGTAAACACGAAGTTACTTAAAACGTAACACAAAACTGACTTTAACTCTCCCTTTTCTGGAGTAACGTAACTCGTATACTTGCTGGAGCACACAAGCAATATTCACCAATCCGTCAGTCAAAAGCGTTCTGTTGATTTGTACGAGTACAACGTACTGACCTTAAGGCGGAAATGCTACTCATCTATGGAGAATGTAAGGTAGCAGTACAATAATTGCATTAATGTCTTTGCGACAAAGTCTTCTTATTTACAATACCAGTACATATAGTACAGCACTGTTGCACTTCAAACGATTAGTAAGCGAGAATAGTAACTTGTGTGAGAATTCTAAGATGATTGCGTTATCTTGGGTTGAAACTTGTTTCCTGACGTGTCACAAAAGACGACAAAACATTCGTTTGGAGCGTGGATTCTTGATAAGCTATCGCTCTGTGAAGAGTTCTGCTTGAGTGGCGTTACGCCTACCTTCAGCCACAATAAAAGAAGAGTAGTGACAATGCAGTTTTCAGTTAAGCATTTCTCTCTTCTCTTCTGGATGTGCGTTGTAACCACACAAGCCTACAACTGAAGGCAGTAAACCGAGAGACTGCTATGCATTCTTTCTTGTGTTCTATTTGTTTACAGTCAATTCTAGCAAGTAGGCGAGCTACGTTAATCCGTGTAATTGCTGGAGACCTGAAGTGGAGTGAGTAGGAATAAAATATTGAGGGTTGCATACAACAGAAATCAAGACGCCACTTTCACTTCAGTGCTTTACTGCATTTCTTAGTTTCCGTTGCTCGTATTTCCGCGGCGAGTATGACAAGGGAAATTCCACATCACACCCCTCCCCCACCCCCACCCCTTAGATATAGTGGTAAGAACGCCCAGTGGGTAGCCTGTCAAAAACTGAACACAGATCAAGCCTGAAAACAGGATGAACGTGTACTGCACTGAGAAAAAAGAAGCAAAATACAAAGAGTGAACGGTCCAAGATGAAGATGTACTACAATGAGCTGCTTGGAATGGTCCACAGCGTTGCGGTTATGTGATCATGGCGGTGGTCTGCAAAGCGGGCGATCCGTGTTCAAATCTCCATCGTCTTTCTTTTTTCTTACAAATTATGAACTCTCTGCCCGGTCGCTGACGTGTCTGTCGTTTATATTGAAATTTATGTCTGTGTCATGGTGTAACGTCCGCTTGAAACAGCGAGGTGTAAGGAATGAATCTACAAACATCAAAAAAAGTTTTGCATCATCTCGGTTCCCAGAACTCTGGAAGACAGACCTTGACTGTGGATATTGTATCACAGACACAGTTCCTTTGATTGTTCAAAGATGTCACTAAGCCCGCCCAAAGATGTAAACAACCATCCATGAGCAGCAAAAAATGTTCAAATGTGTGTCTTATGGGACTTAACTACTGAGGTCATCAGTCCCTAAGCTTACACACTACTTAACCTAAATTATCCTAAGGACAAACACACACACACCCATGCCCGAGGGAGGTCTCGAACCTCCACCGGGACCAGCCTCACAGTCCATGACTGCAGCGCCTCAGACCGCTCGGCTAATCCTGCGCGGCATGAGCAGCACCTATTAGACGGAGGGGGTCCGAACGCCGATCAGTTCCAGCCATTCCACCAGGAAGGAGGCACACAGCTCGTGTTGTCTGTAGTTCAACCATGCCTAGACGGTCAATACCGCGGTTCGATCGCGTTCGCATTGTTACTTTGTGCCAGGAAGGCATCTCGGAATGAACCAAAGCGATATTGTTCGGACATTTAGGAGATACAGAGAGACAGGAACGTCGATGACTTGTCTCGCTCAGGTCGTCCGAGGGCTACTACTGCAGTGGACGACCGCTACCTATGGATTGTGACTCGGAGGAACCCTGACAGCAACGCCTCCAGGTTGAATAATGCTTTCGTGCAGCCACAGGACGTCTTCTTACGACTCAAACTGTGCACAGTAGGCTGCATGATGCGCAACTTCACTCCCGACGTCCATGGCGAGGTCCATCTTTGCAAGCACACGGTACAGATGGGCTCAAGAACATACCGAATGGACCGCTCAGCATTGGCATCACGTTCTCTTCACCGATGAGTGTCGCACATGCCTCCAACCAGAAAATCGTCGGAGAAGTGTTTGGAGGCAACCCGGTCAGGCTGAACGCCTTAGACACACTGTCCAGCGAGTGCAGCAAAGTGAAGGTTCCCTGATGTTTTCGAGTGGCAATATGTGGGGCCCACGTACGCCGCTGGTTGTCATGGAAGGCGCCGTCACGGGTGTACGATACGTGAATGCCATCCTCCGACCGATAGTGCAACTACATCGGCAGCATATTGGCGAGGCATTCGTCTTCATGGACAACAATTCGCGCCCCCATCGTGCACATCTTGTGAATGACTTCCTTCAGGATAACGACATCGCTCGACTAGAGAGGCCGGCTTGTTCTCCAGACATGAACACTATCGCAAATGCCTGTGATAGATTGAAAAGAACTGTTTATGGACGACATCACCCACCAACCATTCTGAGGGATCTACGCCGAATCGTCGTTGAGGAGTGGGACAATCTCAACCATTAGTGCCTTGATGAACTTGTAGATAGTATGCCACGACGAATACAGGCATGCATCATTGCAAGAGGACGTGCTACTGGGTACTAGAGGTAACAGCGTGTACAGGAATCTGGACCCACCACCTGTGAAGGCCTCGCCGTATGGTGGCACAACATGCAATATGTAGTTTTCATGAGCAATAAAAAGGGCGGAAATGATGTTTATGTTGATCTCTATTCCAATTTTCTGTACAAGTTCCGGAACTCTCGGAACCGAGGTAATGCAAAACTTTTATTGACGTGTGTGTAATGAAAGTTTATTCTGAGATTTTGCATGTTTTCACCGGTACTGGACAATGGGATCCCGTGATTACAAGACCATTAGCCTCCAGACCTACGTACTTCCTATTTGTTCTATACGAAAAGTATATCGTATGATTCCTGAGTTCCTTTTGGAAGTTTTGACTCTTGAATTCCTTTTTTGTAACATAGTTCACACTCATTCATTTGGTGTTTTCATTCCTGTGAACGATCTATGCGGCATCTGACCTGCTCTCACTATTCGTCATATTTACCTGCGAACAGAACTATATTCTTACCATATGACTCTCATTCTTTAACCAATGTATAGTAAGACAATTGCCAAGACTACAGAAAGAATACAGACACGTCAATGGCCGCACGGACAGTTCATGATTTTGTGGGAAAAAGAACTGGGCACTAGGGATATTTGAACACGGTGACAACACAACCATGACGCCGTGGCCACTTCCAACTCGCTCAGCGTAGAACATTGAGATTGGACTGTTCGTTGTTTCGATTTTCTTTCTTTTTTTTCACAGTTCAGTACACTTTCTTCATGTTTTCGTACCTGATTTGCGTTCAGTTTTGACGGGCTATCTACTGGGCCACACTGCCACCAAACCTGAGGGAGGTGCGGTGGGGAGTTTTCCTCGTGAGGACGCAGCGCTGCGGTCGCTTCATACTCCTCGACTCGTTCTCTCCTACTGCAGCGTACAGCAGCGTAAACGTTTGTGACGTGAAATGACGATTTTCGGCATCAGATGGCCACTGATGAAGCCGTATTTTGTGAGCTTGTGGAGGGCGTAAGTCGAAAATGCAATGAGCTCTGTTAGAGGAAGGTGACGTCTGGAAAAATTTGAGTGCTGTAGCCCACACTTCAGACGAGAAACATATGAAGTCCGTCCAGTGCAAGCAAAGTGATTGTATTCTTGTTTATCCCTCTCCAGCTTGAGAAAACTGATAAATCATCAGTTACTGTATTGGTACATGATGCCCAACTGTTAAGTATGTAGCAATAGTGTCACCAGTTCTCGATTATGCGCGCCCTACTTTCTACGCCAATATAGTCCATTTGTACACGACAACAGACTGAAGTGGCGAGTTTCCAGTTAAAGGGTCAACGGCGGAGACTCGCGAGGCAAGACTTTGTTTGAGCACGTGGAAAAAAATGGTTCAAATGGCTCTGAGCACTATGGTACTTAACTTCTGAGGTCATCAGTCCCCTAGAACTTAGAACTACTTAAACCTAACTAACCTAAGGACATCACACACATCCATGCCCGAGGCAGGATTCGAACCTGCGACCGTAGCGGTCGCACGGTTCCAGACTATAGCGCCTAGAACCGCTCGGCGAGCATGTGGAGGCGACAACTTCGGAGATGATGTCGTAGGACCCGCTGGTGAATTTAGAGCGAGTATACGGATCTCATTGATGATCTCTGATATCTACACTGTGTGCTAGTACAAGACAGTCAAAGTCAGTTTTGTTCTTCGTTTTTAGTAACGTCATGTTTAAGTGAATGACACTCTGTGATACGTTTTTGAACAGTTACTGAGGAGAAGAACTGGATTACCAGGTAAAACATACAGGGCGCTGTTATTTGTGTAACTGTAACGAATCAAGTCTTCTTCCGCGCGAGAAGTTCGTTTGGGTGGTCAGTATAAATTGAACATCCTCTATACTCTTGAGTATGGTAACATACGAGGGCAGTTCAATAAGTAATGCAACACATTTTTTTTCTGAAACAGGGGTTGTTTTATTCAGCATTGAAATACACCAGGTTATTCCCCAATCTTTTAGCTACACAACACTATTTTTCAACGTAATCTCCATTCAATGCTACGGCCTTACGCCACCTTGAAATGAGGGCCTGTATGCCTGCACAGTACCATTCCACTGGTCGATGTCGGAGCCAACGTCGTACTGCATCAATAACTTCTTCGTCATCCGCGTAGTGCCTCCCACGGATTGCGTCCTTCATTGGGCCAAACATATGGAAATCCGACGGTGCGAGATCGGGGCTGTAGGGTGCATGAGGAAGAACAGTCCACTGAAGTTTTGTGAGCTCCTCTCGGGTACGAAGACTTGTGTGAGGTCTTGCGTTGTCATGAAGAAGGAGAAGTTCGTTCAGATTTTTGTGCCTACGAACACGCTGAAGTCGTTTCTTCAATTTCTGAAGAGTAGCACAATACACTTCAGAGCTGATCGTTTGACCATGGGGAAGGACATCGAACAGAATAACCCCTTCAGCGTCCCAGAAGACTGTAACCATGACTTTACCGGCTGAGGGTATGGCTTTAAACTTTTTCTTGGTAGGGGAGTGGGTGTGGCGCCTCTCCATTGATTGCCGTTTTGTTTCAGGTTCGAAGTGATGAACCCATGTTTCATCGCCTGTAACAATCTTTGACAAGAAATTGTCACCCTCAGCCACACGACGAGCAAGCAATTCCGCACAGATGGTTCTCCTTTGCTCTTTATGGTGTTCGGTTAGACAACGAGGGACCCAGCGGCAACAAACCTTTGAATATCCCAACTGGTGAACAATTGTGACAGCTCTACCAACAGAGATGTCAAGTTGAGCACTGAGTTGTTTGATGGTGATCCGTCGATCATCTCGAACGAGTGCGTTCGCACGCTCCGCCATTGCAGGAGTCACAGCTGTGCACGGCCGGCCCGCACGCGGGAGATCAGACAGTCTTGCTTGACCTTGCGGCGATGATGACACACGCTTTGCCCAACGACTCACCGTGCTTTTGTCCACTGCCAGATCACCGTAGACATTCTGCAAGCGCCTATGAATATCTGAGATGCCCTGGTTTTCCGCCAAAAGAAACTCGATCACTGCCCGTTGTTTGCAACGCAAATCCGTTACGGACGCCATTTTAACAGCTCCGTACAGCGCTGCCACCTGTCTGAAGTCAATGAATCTATGCGAGACGAAGCGGGAATGTTTGAAAATATTCCACAAAAAATTTCCGGTTTTTTCAACCAAAATTGGCCGAGAAAATAAATGTGTTGCATTACTTATTGAACTGCCCTCGTACTAAGCAAATAAAAAGAACTGCCCACAAAAAACGCTGTTTTTTGCTGCCAGATCTAGAACATTTTGCCATGTCTTTGTTGTGGAACACATGAATCCTGTAGGGGTTTGAGCCTCTTGGCTACTTTCCAAAACGACACAGCACCAGAAGCTATATATTTGGTGATGGTGTTCCGAATAGGTTGATCTTTTTTCGTGGAAGATTTCCCTCTTTTCTCATATTAGATTTCTTTTAGTGTTATTATCCTGTATAAGGTAAATCTTCAGAAACAAAATTACATAATAATTTTTAAACAGTTTGTACAGCAGATAATCATAAAACTAGAATGTAAAAGCATTTATTACGATGTATGCAATCATAAGTGCACTCGGAAAGTAAAGACACACGGCAACGCTGCAGACGTAAGCACTCGCTATGCTGAACGACTTGTTCCAGCACTCACTGTGAAACGCGAGTGCACAGCTGGGCGTGTGCAGCGCTTTGGTAAGCTGCAAATCTCCGATAACAAGCTGCACCGTATTAGCGACTAGTACCCAGACCATGCAACGAACACCAGCAGTAATTAAGAGGGATATATGTTCATATGGGTCCTCTTTCGTGGGGGCACGTAATAAAACCTTACGGATTACAACGAGATCAGTACCAGTTAATATTTTGCTGTTCCTGGTGGGAAATAAACTTAAACACAGGCGAGGGCTTATAAAACAAAAAATTATAGTGACATAGCTAACGGGAAACAACGTACGAAATTAAAAATTACCGAGAAAATTCGTAATATGCGGGGTTAGTCTTTTTTTAAATATAATAACACTCGGAGGAATCCTCGCCGAGTAAATTTCTTGCATTCGGAAATACAGAATTTTAACGCTTGTGAGGAAAACGGCCGGTCGGGGTGGAAATCCGCCTTTCTCTCTCCCTCCACAAACGGAAATGCGAGGGCTTATTGAAAAGTAATGCCTCCGAATTTTTTATGTGAAAACTCTGAAAGCTCTCTACATAAAAGAAACGTTATTAACATTCTACTTTATGCTTCATGAGACGCCCCGGCTAAATCAGCAGGACAGGAAGAAAGCATAACGGGGCCAAAATAAGAGGCTGTCAGTTGCACTCGAACATACAACTTTATTATTTGATCAAACATTACAAGAGCCAAAAAAATTTGTTTAACACACAACTTTAATCTTTGGAACTTAATTACGGGCTGAAAGCCACTTTAATTTAAAAGCGGCTGAAGGCCAATAACTTAAAACGCAAGCATAATCAGAAATTTAAAAGGCAAGCCTTATCTTAAAACAGTTATTTAGTTAGGCTGAAGTAAACAAGTTAAATTCAGATCGGCTGAAGGCCTAACACTTAAAACTCCATAACATTAATTTTTTTAGATACCAAAAGCTTTACGTGAAACAGTTCTTTAATTTAGGCTGAAGGCCTTAGAAACAACTCAAAATTGGCTGAAGGCCCAAGACTTAAAACTCAACATTAATTTTTTTTTAAATGCCAAAGGCCTTACGTGAAACAGTTCTTTGAATTAGGTTGAAGGCCCCAAGAGCAAAACAATGCTAATTTTAAAAAAATCGGCTAGAAGCCATACAAGTACAAACTAGAACAAATTTAAAAAAGGGGCCAGTACACGGAAGGGCGCTCAGATGTTCTAGGGTCGGCGTGGAATTGAAACACTAAAGCTCGCTTAAGTGAGACAGGCGGTCGGGCCAACCATTGACAATCCTACGAGAATCCAACCGACAGTCAACGGACCAAGCGATAGGATAACTTAACTCTCGTGTCCGGGATCGGTGAGCCACGGACCTCGTAGCAATGGGAGCAGCCCCTCACACTCCGACCCGACCGCGCGTGGACGCCGCCAGGGCCTTGCCAGACACGCGCCACGGAGACTGCTCCACGCCAACCGACCAACTGAACAAACTCGGAAACGGCGAAAGGAGCAAATATACGTCGACCGATGAGAGGACCAACCAAACGACAAACCAACGGTCGCCCCGCTCCAATCTCCCTCCATCGGACAGTGCATGTGTGTCGCCAGCGGTCGGCGAGCACTGGCTGTCGGCGCCTCAGCGGCGCTCCGTCCTCCGACTTCACTGCTGATGCTGCGTCCCAACTGCACTGCTGATCCGTCTCCAACTGACTTCATTGCCGGTCCGAACTGCACTGCTAGCGCTTTCCAACTCCTTGGACGATACACGACGACCAGGAAGTACTAGCAGTCCAGCAAAGATAATACGGCAGGGCCTATATCGATAAGCGCTGCTGCTGCCGCTCACGGGCAGGTAAGGCAGCAACTCAGTGACACCAGTAATATAAAATTAACATAACGAGGCGGCAGTACGATAAAAACAGGGTGTTAAATAAGAGATGGCAGGAACACGAGCCACGCACGGCTCATATACATATTCCTTTCTCAAGGAAGTCAACGTGGCGACGAAACATTTCTCTCAACGAGAGATCGGTTTGTTGATGCAGTCACTGTACAATGTCTGACCTAGGCTTGCAACGCTTCTTCATTGTCAAAGTGAAGGCCTCGAAGGCGTTCATTCAATTTTGAAAATGGATGAAACCCGGATTGCACCATGTCGGTACTATGTGGAGGACGATCGATGGCAGCGCACCTAAGGCGTCGGAATGTTGCAGACGTCGCAGCACTCGTGTGTGGTCTGGCGTTGTCATGCTGAAGGAGGGGTGCTTCCACATTTGGACGAACTCTTCGAATGCGAAACTCGATTCTGACACGCTGTTACTCACTCACCGACATCGTTACATTACACACCGCAATGTCACTAGCGATAATTCGGAGCCCTCTTGAAAGACAGAGCTTAAAATACGCAGTCATGAAGAATAAAGACGTAGAATGCTAATAACGTTTATTTTTAAAAAAATATTTAGCGGTTTTCACAGAAAAAATTCGGAGGCATTACTTTTCAACACAGCTTCGCGCAAGGCTCTGTTCTCCTCCGTCCGAAAACATCTCATCGAGCGAGGTAGCGCAGTGGTTAGCGCAGCGGACTCATATTCTGGAGGACGACCGTTCAAATCCTATGAAACGCCCTGCTTAAGCCCGCAGGACAGAACACGTAGTTGGAATTGTGGAAAGGGGCCAAAGGGAGTCAGTTACACTCAAACACACAACTTTACTTAGTTGCCCAAACAATACAGCAAAAATTTTTGAACTTCGTTATTGGCTGAATAGGCCACACTATCTTTTGCCTTAAGGGCACAACCACTTAAATTCAAAAATGGCTGAAAGCCATTAACTTAAAATTCAGACTCAAAACAGAATATTTAAAAGGAAGAGGGCCTCACGTAAGTAAGTTCTATAACTTGGCTAAAGGCCCAACAAATCTAACACTTGAAAAGCAAACAAGTTTAATTTAAAGACGGCTGAAGGCCCATGATTTAAGACTGCAGGTAAAATTAATTCAAAAAAAAAAAAAAAAAAAAACCACACAAGGCAGAAGGCTTTATCTTCAATTAGGCTGAAGGCCCCACACAGTCTGATACTTGAAAGACAAGAACTTGAATTTAAAAACGGCTGAAGGCCGTCTACTTAAAACAACTAAAATAATTTTTAGTAGGCAGAAGGGTCAAAGCTTTATCTTTAACAAATATTTTACATAGGTTGAAGGCCCAAGCAATCTAAGATTTAACAAGTAAGGAATTTAAATTTTAAAGTGGAAGGCCCATTATTGAAAAACATAAATACAATAAATTTCAAAAGGCAGAAGACCCAAAGCTTTATCCAAAAGAAATATTTTAAATGAGGCTGAAGGCCCAAACAATGTAAGACTTGACAAGTAGGGAACTTTCAATTTTAATGTGGCTGAAGTCCCAGTATTTAAAACCCAACTAAAAGCGTAAAAATTCAAAGTATCGGCTATAATCCATTAAAATACACAATCAAACACCAATAAGAGAAGGCAGTACAGCCAGAGGCGCTCAGAAGTTTCCTAGGATCGGTCTGCACTAGAAATATTAGGGGAGACAGGTAGTCGGCCCAACTACATCCGATCTGCAGGCAACCCAACCAAGAGACAGTCAACGGACCCACCGACAAGACGACTTGCTTTCCACCCAACCAGTGCACAAGGAACTCCAAAGCCAAAACAAAAGGTGTAGCCGCCCACAACCAAGTATGCACAAGCTGTCAAAACTACACACACTTGGACAGCGACAACACGGTGAGGATAGGACACTGCCTGAATTTTACGTCAGCGGCCAGAGCTGGTAACCGGAACGCTAACGGCCACAAGGCAGAAAATTCAACTGGTGCCCTTGGACTTCAAATAACCAAAATACATTTAAACTCCACCGGATGGTGGCCAAACTTTCGCCAACTCGAACACTCGCTTTTGCTCACGGGAATACACCCAACAGCCAACCATGAAAACCAACTGCACAATGTGAACAGTCTGGCTTCGGTAATTAAAACACCACTCATCCTTGATGTCCTGCGTTGGTGAGCCACGAACCTCGTAGCAATCGGAACGGCTCCCACACACTCCGACACTATGTAGAGACCGCCAGCGTGCCCGGCCCACTGCGTCACGCAGACACTTCCTGGTTGATCCACAACAACCGAGCGACTGCCGCTCACCGGCTAACAGGAAACTATAAGCACCAGACCAAAGATAGTACAAGGTGCGAATATCGATAAACACTCTGCTGCCACACGTAGAAAAAGGAAGAGCCATGGCATAACCGCAATAACCGCGGGAAACCAAATGCAGGGTAACAGTCACGGTTTAAACCAACGCATAACCCGGGGCCAGCAGGGCTCATCCTAGTTTAAGTTTTCCGTAATTTCGAAACATCGCTTCTGAAAAGTGCAGGGATGGTTCATTTGAGAAGGAGGCGGCCGATTTACTTCCCCATCCTTGAAACTTTTTAAGCTTGTGCTACGTCTATAATGATTTCGATGTCGTCGGGACGTTAAACCCTGATTCTCCTTCCTTGTTGTTCCTTTTTCTTAAAAAAATTCGTCATGTGTAGTTTCTAGCAGTGGTCATAACTAATTCACTATGAACTTTTTATACATCTCGCTTTCAGTAACGTTCCAGACATTCTGTACGTGCCGTTAAGGCATATCAAGTATTTATATTGCGCTACCATCACATGAAGAGTATTCCTCGCCTCCTTCTGTTCATCAGTCTTCTGATTGGTTTGATGCGGCCCGTGACGATTTCGTCTCCTGTGCCAACATGTTCAGCTCAAAGTAGCACCTACACTGCAGCGTCCACGATTATTTGTTCGACGCATACCAGTATCTGTCTGCCCCTCTCCTAGTCTCTGCTGCTCCCTCTAGGACCATGGGAGTGTAGTCTCTGATGTCTTAACCCAAGTCCTATCAACCTCTCCCTTCTTCTAAGAGTTTACCACTTACTTTCCTCGCCGATTCTGAGGGGAATCGCTTCAGTTCGTATGACATTTGTCCACCTGATTTTCTACATTCTTCTGCAATACGGCCAAACGCTTCGATTCTCTTGTTTTTTGGCTTTCCCATAGCTGCACCTCCGTAGGTGCGCTTCTAACGCACATTGTCATATATTTCTTCCTCAGATCAAATAGTATGCTTGTTACAACACTGCCTGACAGGAAAGTGAAACTCCCAGAAGACATTGTCAGATGTCAGTGTACCTTCGTACACACACACGCTGTCGGAGCTGCAGTCCTCTGTGACGAGTGTGGGATAGAGCTGTTAGTGTTTAGTGCTATTGCCAAGCCTTGTAGTGTATATAAGAGCGCAAACAACGTCAAACGCCGAGTGGTCACTGTGTAGAACACGGACATGCCGCATACTCATGTGACGCTGCATTATGAGCACTTGACATTGTTCAGATGGTTCAAATGGCTCTGAGCACTACGGGACTTAATAACTGAGTTCATCAGTCCCCTAGAACTTAGAACTACTTAAACCTAACTAACCTAAAGACATCACACACATCAATGCCCGACACAGGCAGGTCGCGCGGTTCCAGACTGAAGCGCCTATAACCGCTTGGCCACAACGACCGGCCATAGTTCAGAAGTGATCTCATATTGGTCTCCATTTGGCCGGCCAGTAGAATCCGGACCTGTGGGGCATTCGGATGTCGCAGTGCCTCGATGTTGGACTGTATGGGAACGTGAGAACTGACATATTCGTCTAAATGTTCCCGTCGAAAATGTCTGGCCACCACAAGTGAGGATCGTCTTAATGTGAACCAAGTACATTGTTAACCATCCACCAGAACCAATAATAGATTTTCTGGCCGATTATGTGTCACGCTGCACCATTGGTCTCTGATTAACAGCAGTCGCTCTATGGAATAACCGACCAATGCGTAGACAGCCATTAACACCACAGCACAAACGGATGGATTCCGAGTGCTACCGTGGCTATGAAACATGGACTGCTGGTACATGGTGTCTACTGTGTTCATCGATGAATCGTGGCTCAGCACTGCCCCACACTAACGTCTACGGAAAGTATGGGGGGCGACTTGAGGAGGGGTGTCATCCTTCCAATGTTTTGGAGAGGCACAGTGGCGTCACTCATGTCTTCACGGTGTGGGGTGCCAGTGGGTACGACTTTAGGTCACAGCTGGTGGTGACTGAGTCAACTCTGACAGCATAACGCTGTGTGACGGACATCTTGCGTTCTCGTGTGTTACCCCTCATAGGACAGTACGGCGGTGCCAGTTCTCAACAGGGCAGTGCTGGTCCACACATAGCACGTGTCTGTGAACTGTCTCCATAACATCAAGAAAACGAAAAGCCACTCGTTGTGATGCGGTTATAAGGATTACGAAATCAAACTGACAACTTACTAGACAATATGGGCCCACCTGTCAGTATGACAGGGACTGAGGGGAGTGCCAAGGGGGAGGTGACCGTGAGAGGGATTGAATAACCAACGAAAAGATAATATTTTACGAGTTGAGGCGTCGAATGTCAGAAGTGTGAACGTGACAGAGAAGCTAGAAAATCTGAAAACAGAAATTCAAAGGCTCAATCTAAATAAAGTGAGGGGTCATTGAAGCGAAATGAAAAGAAGACAAGGACTCTGTTCGGATGAGTATAGGTTAGTACCAAGAGCAGCAGAAACGGCAGTAGGATTCGTTATGAATAGGAAGGGAGGGTAGAGAGTGCGTTACCACGAACGGTTCAGTGGAAGGATGGTTCTTATCAGAATCGACAGCAAACCAACACCGACAATGGTAGTTCAGGTATGGATGACGTCGTCGCAAGCCGACAAAGAAAGTAAATGAGGATATTGAATGGGAAATTCTGTACGTAAAGGGAGATGAAGATCCAGTAATCCTCGGTGACTGGAATTCAATTGTAGGGGAAGGAGTGTAAGAAAGGATTACGGGAAAAATGGACTTGGTACTAGGTAGGAGAGAGGAGGAAGATTAATTGAGTTCTGCAATAAATTTCAGTTCGTAATAGCTAGCAGTCTGTTTAAGAATCACAAGAGGAGGAGGTATGTTTGGAAAAAGCCGAGGGATACGGGAAGTTTTCAGTTAGACTACATCATGGTCAGACAGAGATTCCCAAATCAGATATTGCATTGTAAGGCGTACCCAGAAATAGGCTCAGATCACAATTTAGTAATGCTGAAGAATAGGCTGAAGTTTAAGAGACTAGTCAGGAACAATCAATACGCAAAGAAATGGGTTACAGAAGCACTAATGAATGAAGAAATTGACTTCAGACTCTCTAAAGTTATAAATACAGCAATAAGGAATAACTCAATAGGCAGTTCGGTTAAAGAGAAACGGACATCTTTGGAAAGAGCAACCACAGAAGTTGAAAATAAAAACATATGTACAGAAGGTAGATATGAAGAAACCATGGGCAACAGATGAAATACTTCAATTGATTGATGAAAGAACGACGTATAAAAATGTTCACGGAAATTCAGCAAAACAAAAACACAAGTCGCTTAGGAATGAAATAAATAGGAATTGCAGGGAAGCTAAGAAGAAATGGCTACATGAAAAATGTTAAGAAACCGAAAGAGAAATGACTGTCGAAAAGATCGTCACTGCATATAGAAAAGTCAAAAACAACATTCGGTGAAATTAAAAGCAAGGGAACTCCACTGGTAAATACAGAGAAGATAGTGGATAGGTGGAAAGAGTACATTGAAGACTCTGTGAGGGGGAAGACTTGTTTGATGTGACAGAACTAGAAACAGGAGTCGACGTAGAAGAGATGGGGGATACAATATTAGAATCAGATTGTAAAAGAGGTTTGGAAGTCTAAAGATCAAGTACGGCAGAAGGAACAGATAACATTCCATCATAATTTGGAAAATCTTTGGAGAAAGTGGCAACAAAACGACTATTGACGTTGGTGTTTAGAATGTATGAGTCTGGTGATACACCATCTGATTTCCGGAAGAAATATCACCCACACAATTCCAAAGACTGTAAGAGCTAACAAGCGCGAGACCTATCGCACAATCTGCTTAACAGCTCATGCATCCAAGATGCTGACAAGAACTATATACAGAAGAATGAAAAAGAAAACTGAGGATATGTTAGATGACGATCAATTTAGCTTTATGAAAGATAAAGGTATCAGAACATCAGTTTTGACGTTTCGGTTGGTAATGGAAGCGAGACTAAAGAAAAATCAAGACACGTTTCTTATGATCTGTCGGCCTGGAAAAAGCGTTTGCCAATGTAAAATGATGCAGGATGTACGAAATTCTGAGAAAAATAGAGAAAAGGTATAGAGAGAGACGAGTAATATGCAACATGTACAGGAGCCAAGGGGTAATAGTAAGAGTGGAAGACCAAGAACTAAGTGCTCGGATTAAAAACAGTGTAAGACAGGGATGTAGTTTTTCGCCCCTACTAGTCAATCTGTACTGCGAAGAAGCAATGTCAAAAATAAAAGAAAGGTTCAAGAGCGGAATTAAAAAATTCGGAATGAGAGGATAAGTGTGAAAAAATTCGCTAATGACTTTGCTAGCCTTAGTGAAAGTGAAGAAGAATTACATGATCCTTTAAATGAAATGAACAGTCTAATGACTACAGAATATGGACCGAGAGTAAATCGAAGAAAGACGAAAATAAAGAAAAGTAACAGAAAAGAGAGCATCTAGAAACTTAGCATCAGGATTGATGGTCACGAAGTGGATGAAATTATGGAATTATGGAATTCTACTACCTAGGCAGCTACATAACCCATAATGGACGGAGCGAGGAGGACATAAAAAGCAGACTACCACTGGCAAAAACGGCATTCCTGACCAAGAGAAGTCTACTAATATCAAACATAGGCCTTAAGTTGGGGAAGAACTTTCTGATAATCTGTGTCTGGAGTACAGCATTGTACGATAGTGAAACATGGACTGTGGGGAAACCGAAACAGAAAAGAATCGAGGCACTTGGGATTATGATGCTACAGCAGAATGTTGAAAATTAGGTAGACTTACAAGGTAAGGGCTGAGGAAGTTCTGCGCAGAATCGGAGCGTAAAGGAACATGTGGGAAACACTGATAAGGAGAAGGGACAGGATGATAGGATATGTGTTAAGACGTGAGGGAGTAACTGACGGGGAAGAACATATGGAAAACACTGACAAGAAGAAGAGACAGGAAGATAGCACATCTGTTAACTGTAAAGGGTAAAAACTGCAGAGGACGACACAGATTGGAATACATCCAGCAGATAATTGAGGATATAAGTTGCAGATGCTACTCTGAGATGAAGAGGTTAGCTCAGGGGAGGAATTTTGGCGGGCCACATCAAATCAGTCAGAAGACTGATGACCCCCCCCCCCCCAAAAAAAGGGTTTTGACCTCGCACATTGTCGCACACTTCACACATCTTCTGTCAGGGACAGATCTGGGAATCTTGCTGGTCCTGTAGGTACCTCAACATCACGCAGTTAATTCACAGAGACAAGTGTTACGCGTGGACGAATATTGTCCTGTTGAAAAATGGCATGACTATACTGTCACATGAGGGATAACACACGAGGGCGCAGAATGTCCGTTACATGCCGTTGTGCCGTCAGAACTCCCTGAGTCTCTAAAAGCTGTGTCCTGAAGTCATACCCAATGGAAACTCACACCATGACGACATGATTAACACTTTGGAGCCTCTCTGAAAATTTGTAAGAATGGAAACCCTCTTTAGGTCGGCTCCATACTCGCCGGCGACGGTCATGCGGCGTAGTGTTGAGGATCTAAGGAAGACGAAGAATAAAACCAACTGATCTGAAAAAATCTGAAGTAAAACAATTTGCATTTAAGTGGTCAGAAGAAAAGCTCTTTAACTACGATCAGAGCGTGAGCTTAGAAATATTTCCGCATCTAACGTCCTGACGACGTGTGTCGAGGCGCGATTTGTATCCGGACTCTTGGCTTTCACAGGCCCAGTTCCAAACTGCCGCCGGACACTTAGTACCAGTTTGCCTCGATATGTGCAATGCAACGAGGCGAGTCAGCATTATAGAACGAGTGTGTAGTGCAGTGCTATAATGTATGAATAATGAAATAGTCCTCTAATGAAGTGAGGTGCTTAGTAGCTGTATGTAATTACGGACACAATTCCGTAATGTTTCATCCAGTTTGCACTACACCAATTTCCCGGTGAGTTTAATAATGTATGGACCCAAATTGAGGTCATCTCATAGCCATCCGCAAAGAGACATTTGGCGATTATGAATTAAAGAAGGAAAGACGTACTTGTGTCGGAGACGACTAAAAGAAGACCAATACACATTTTTCAGCTTGCGTAACTCACAGAGCTACGGAGCTCGTTTAATAAGTAATGCTTCATATTTCTTTTCTCGGAACTAAATTATTCTTCATTATCATTATCATCTCCCTTTCAAAGTTTAGGCTGTTGCCTGACCCTAACTCACAAAAAATAATCATTGCCATCTTTTTCGAGGTCTTCCAATATCTCTTTTCCTATTCGGCTTGTAGTTTAGGATCTTCTGCGGTATTCTGTAACCTGGCATTCTCATGAGGTGTTGTCTCCAATCTTCACGACTTTTTTGAATTTTGTCATTCATGCTGAAAATATTTAATTCTGTTCTAACATCTTCGTTTCTATTCATAACTCTTCTTGTGCAACCCTTCGTCTTTCTTAGGAACCTCTTCTCTGCTGTTTGATTTTTTTTTTTTTTTTTTTTTCCTGACCCAGGTTACGTTTCCATTGGATAATACAGGAACCGCCATTACTTTATAGAATTTAATGACTGTTCTTTTTTTTGTACTTTATGGCCTAATGTTCTGCTACCGGTAGCACAAACAGCTCGGAATTTGTGTACTTTGTGCCGGCAGGAGTGGCCGAGCGGTTCTAGGCGCTACAGTCTGGAGTCGCGCGACCACTACGATCGCAGGTTCGAATCCTGCCTCGGGAATGGATGTGTGTGATGTCTTTAGGTTAGTTAGGTTTAAGTAGTTCTAAGTTCTAGGGGACTGATGACCTCAGCAGTTAAGTCCCATAGTGCTCAGAGCCATTTGAACCATTTTGTGTACTTTGTTTTCAATATCGGAGTCAGAATCAAAAATTATAGCACAGCCTAAATAAGAGATCTGCGACAATTGTTCTAAAACTGAGTTATCCAAAACAGTTTTTTAATCTGACTGGATATTTTCCTTGGCGTGCCGTTATTTTTGTTTCGTTACTAGAACTTTAAAGGTTGTACTTCCTCTAAATGTCATTCAGCTGGTATACTGATATTCATTCTTTTGAATAATAACAATGTCATCAGCAGACAAAAGTACATTCAGGAATTCCTCATTCGCTATCTTAATTCCTTTGCTTACTTTACATTTTCATTTGCGAAGAATGAAGTCGGTGTAAACCTTAAGATGGGTAGGTGATAGTCCACACCCCTATCTAACACCTTGGTTAATAATTATTTCTTCTAATCGGCTCCTACCTGTGTTTATTACTATGCGTGAAGTTTTATAAAGACTTCTCATTGCCTATATTAGGCGATAGGGATATCCACTGCCAGACATTATCTTCCACAGGCTATTACGACTCACATGATCAAAAGCCTTCTCGATATCGATAAAGGCCATATGGCTTTCTGTTCTAAATTCTCTGTGTTTTTCTGTAACTTATTGATTCGTAAGACTTAGAATTTAGTGGCAATATCAATCAACACTCTTTTACGTGTACTGTTTTTTACATAGTCTTTCCCACATTCTATGTCCTTATGCCAGTATTGTATAAGAGCGTGTATTCTCTGCCGGTAAAAGTTCTTTCCTGTGCTCTTAACCATATTTTAGCTGCTTTTACGCTATTGTCATCTTCAGTGTGTGCTGAATCCTTAAGTGACCCAAACTCATCGGAGCCCGAGAGCTCCAGGCTAGGCTACAGGGTGGATTAGACAATGGTATCCAACACATTTTGACGATGTGTGTGGTCGTACATTGTCGTCTTGGAGCAAGATTTCTTTTGTCTTCTTGCCGGACTCAACTCGTTGGAAACGATTCTTGTGTTTATTCAGACACGTCACATTATGCCTCTGAATTAATGGCTATGACGGAATATTCCGAACGTGAGCGATGGTGTAGCTCAGTTTCTGCACTTCCTGACCCTTGAACTCTCTTCACCCATCGCCTAATCATCGGCCAAGAGTAACTGCATCAACTGCTTCACTGCAATACACAACACACTAACGTTTATGGATGTTAACCATCCCCTATTCTTCTGTAACCAAGAATCCAATTGTAGCACGTTGCTTGTAACGAGTGTCTTGCATAGACGCCGGTTTGGTGATTCACCACAGCTCTGCCAGCTGTCGCAATTGTTAGAAACTTCGCTCACGTGCAGAATAAAAATTAAATTAAAAGCACCTAAAATGACGTTTTCCTATATTTATATTAACAGCTGTAAAATGGTTGGGTCATTATTTACTAAACGACCATCGTATCACTTACTTCAGGTACTTCTGCCAACATGGAACACATTACTAATTCATGATAGCATGTGAGGCTGCTAAGAACTTCTTATGATACCATGTCTAATGATCCAATGACCTGTTGGATTACGAAACAGCAAACTGGGATACAATGTGTACTAGTTGTATAAAATTTTTGAAAAAGTTCACTCCAATACAAACCATTGCCCGTCACTCGTCTTGATGTAAAGTTTTCTTACACGTTATTCAATGATTAATTTTTTTCTCTTCTCTAAGGAAGTAATGGGTAATAACATGCTTCTGTGCGAGTTGTTACTATTCTGACGTAACTAAAATGTTTCTGTTATGACATTCGTTAATTAAAACTGGTTCAGTATTTTTCTGATTAGTGTTTCACGAGATAGGAGTCTTTCCCCAAATACCTGACACTTCAGAGTTTGCAAAAATACTGTTAAATACAAAAAATTAATAAGGTCGTCATTCGTGCTGCCGTGCCTCGGGTTCTGCGTTAGTACCAGTTATAATTAACTTGACTGTGTTCCGAGTGATGAATTGTGGGTTGTACACATTGCAGAACACTGAAACATCCTAAGTGTGTTCACTAATCGGTGCGCTCGTGGAGTATGCTGAAAACAGTTCCACTTTATACCACCAGATGAAAAGATTGCGCTGTAAGTAATAAAGTGCAAATCTAAGTAAATGTTGAAAATGATGACCAAGAGATAGCATTAAATAATTCATTACAAAGACGTGAATAATTTTGTCTCACCTCTGAAACCTACAATTACGGATAAAGGGATGAAAGACAAAAGGTTACAGCCCATGTACCATCATGTTTCATTTCCTGTTACTACCTTTTTGACAAGAATACCTATGAAACAGGTTGGCATTTGACAATCACAATTTCAGGTTAAGTAAGATATCATATCTCCATAATAGGGCAATAAAACGGGTAACCCTTGATCAATAAGAGTTGCAGCTAACTCATATTACGAAACAGTTCTTAATTTCATTAAAAGGGAACAGGCAGGCCTTCAATGACATCAGCTTCAGTTAAGCAAAATTACCAAATGCACTATAGGAAGACCTTCAATAAAAACAGCGTCTGCTCAGTGAAGTTAATTAATAGTTAAGACCTCAATCTCAAAAACAACAAAATTCACGAATCGAAGCTGAAGCTTGCCGGTTCCAAAGGGGACCCAAAATTAAGCACAGCGAAACTGGCTTCAACTCTCTCATTGGTGTGCCACGTCCCAGAGCTTTCTGGCCAGGCTACGCACGAAGACAGCACCCGAAGTCAGCCACGGATTCAAATCGGACCACAAATGTGCCCAGCAATCACTCGCCGGACTCCGTGCCCAAGACGCTTGCGCAAGAGCTCGTCTTAGTAGCTGGGCGGACCTCTCACACCGTCCTCTTCCATCTATTTACACTCCCCAAGTCCCCACGCCACCAGAAGCCCCGTACCCATCAACAGCCTCGAGCAAAGGTCTAAGTGGCCTCAAAACAGAGGGACATCAACACAAACTGTTCGAGCCAGCAGAACCAGGAATTTGAAAGGCAACGCCATGGCTCAACCTCTGAAAGATTTCTGGTGTGTGTTACATAAAGGAACAGGTTCGTCATCCTCGAACTTCAAAAAATTTTTGTACGTGAAAGACTTCACACAGGAAGGAAACATGAAGGATATCAAAAATGAAGAAACGAGGTACTTCACCCAGAAATCATGCCACCATTACCAGCCCAAAAAATTTTGGAATGTGCTGACCAGGCAATTTTCAGCATTGATGTCGGCAGCCATCCTTTCAGGTTTCACCAGGCATTAATTGAGCGCATAATGAAGGAATATACACTAAAGCGCTAAGATATTAAGGCATCACTATCAATTGTGTTGTGCGTGCACTGTAGTTGTTTCTGTCTTTCAATTTTCTACTTCAATTCACTCGGTTTGGACCCCTACATCATATTCTTTGTCTTGATCCAAGAAGTTAGCTACTGCCTGTATTATAAAGTTTTATGAAGCACTTTCTGGGTCACAAGCCCTTGTAAGATCTTTCACATCCTGCAGCAAATACAAATATCATTCAACACTTCTGCACATCACGTAAACCACCGAAACATGAGGAGATTAAATTTGTAGAACGGAATGTCCATGAATTATCTTTACAATTTGAGACTTCAATAATTTTAAACCTGTACTAGATACTAACAAATGGTTTTCAATATGTGATAAGATAACTCATAATGTTTGTTTACCTTCCAGGTGACGACGTTTGGCTCAAAACTGAATTTGAAAACCTGACAATATGTGGATGCCGCAGGAGAAATCTCAGTGTGTGGCCTGATTCATACAGACGGCACTATCACCTGTTCTCACACCACTGCACTCCATCCTGTCGGGTTTCGTTGCACTGAAGCAAGGCTGAAGAGCTGCAGGACTCGAAGGCACGCATTCCCAATGCATTCGAACGTGTCACCATGGAGATCTGGAATCGCAGATGGAGAAAAATGGGATTCCGACCAGATGTTATCCGTGTCACTAAGGATGCACGCATTGTTGTGAATGAATGAGGTAAGAATTTCTAAAGTTTTAAACTTTTCTGCTTTCTCAAGCTTATGCAGTTTCCATTTTTGCACAATATTTCGATTAATGGACCAGTCGTCAAATTCTGTGAATGATAATATGAAACACGGTTGCTGCCTGTTCTGTAACAAATAGTGCTGGAATTTAGATCGAGAATTCGCCTCTGACCATTGTTCGCTGCACATAACGAGAGATAATTCACCAGTCGAAATGTTGTGAATAAAGAAAGATGGGCACCTGGAACTGAATTTTCTCATTTTAGATAGTATATTTCAATTCCTAAAGATGTTACTGCTTTACGATATTCTAGTACGACCGTGAAAATTAATGCTTTATTTCACTCACAGCTGCCGCACAGTAGAGTTAATGGCAGCATTTAGAGATGCTGATTCACTCTGCCCGTACGCCGGGGGCTACCCACACTGCGGTAGGATAATGCTGAAATGAAACACCTCTTCCGCCACAACCATTTTCCGTGGCTCCTTCTATATTCCGGATGCGCAACTACTTCACCGGTCGAAAAGCTAAGTGTCACATCGATCAGTCGTCAAGAAGGTTTCGTTACCACGCAAACACTAGGCCTGGGACACTTGCCGGAGTATTGATCGGTTGTATAACGTCTGTTTCATCGTGGGAACCACCGCACGCCACATTGCCTCAGATATGAAAGCCGATAGATGATTTATGTTTTGCCCTAAATGTTCCTTTCTCCGACCTTCCACACTGATCGTATACAGTCGCTTACTAACTATTGTTGAACAAGCATACTTGCATACATGAAACACAAGAAATTTCTGCATCTTATGCAGCAGAAGGAGACATCATTTTCACTTTCATTTTCGATTTATAGGATGAGAATGTTGAAGATTTGGCACCTAGTTCTAATTCCTTGGTGTATTCAACTTCGGTCTTAAGTACAGTCTTCTTCCAGTCGCATTTGCTTCCATTTCATATAAATCATCGCCAATGCTTTCAAATATATTTACACTGAACTAAAAAACTTACAGGTCACCGAGTGGTCATTTACATTAAAGAATAACCAAGCAATTCTTGCTTTCTTTTGCTGTCTTTTTCTCTCCTTCCTTTGCGTCTTACGGGTACACAGATGTAGGTTTTCTGTATCTACTACTAAACCAACATCGGTTATTTATGGTGATAACCTTTATATCAAAGAAATTTTTGGTACTTTCTGTTCATTTTCTGCTGTAAATATAACACTTCAAACTGCCTGACGATTGATTAAATTCGCTTTTGTTCCTTACACAAGCATTGCTATATCAGCTACGTAGACTTGCTAATACATAACTTTTTTCAGTGGATGACTTGATTTACGGTCTTTTATTTTGATAAGTAGGTAAAAAGCATGCTGCACAGTCAATAACTCATAATATCCCAAATTAAGTGTTATTCAAACTGACTTGTTGTTTCATATTAGAGTTGGCGAACAACAATAATTTTTTTTTAAAATCATTATTAACGTGTTGCTAAGAGAAAGAGATAGAAAATACATTTTATTTACCAAAAAAATTAGAAATAAATATTTTTGTAATCAAAACCATAGCAATCATGAGAAGATATGTACACAGGGTGAGACACTAACTAGATTGCATGGGGCAACAGAGGCCATAATATGGCGTTAGTTTTTTGTTGCTAGGTGCAGTCGCCTCATAGATATGAAGGTCAGCTTTCTTTTTTTAAATGGGATGCTATAGTTTGGTTACTATTTTCTGAAATGCGGCTATCGAGACGATTCCAATGATGTGTAACAGTAAGGTCTTTAAAAGTCAACAAAGGTCACAAAGGTGGCATGAACGTCCATTTACAGAAGCTGCTCGAAGTGATGGCCATTGGCATCAATGCAGTGCTGCAATCTTTTTATCATGGATTGTCTGGTTTCCTTATCACATCGGCAATTATCGAAGCACATGATCTGACAATCTCGCATATCTTCAGGTGTAGTTGGAACGCCTTTATAAACAATGTCTTTTACGAATCCACAAAAGAAATACCCAGAGGCGTCAATTCTGGTGAATGAGCCGACCACGACACATCTCCTCCGCGTCCAATCCAACGATTGGGAGTTGTCTCTGCAACCCATGTCTTAGCCATCAGCGAAAAATGTGCCGGACACCCATGGTATTGGTACCACATTCTGTTCCTTGTTCCTAAAGGTATTTCTTCGAATAACAGACCTAATGTTTCTTGCAGGAATGTGTGTACTTCCTACGATTAAGATTTCCTTTGATGAAATAGGGGCCTATGATTCTGTCCTCCAGAATCCCACACCATACTTTCACCGGCTACGGTTTTTGATGTGCAACTTGTCGCAGCCAACATCGCTTTTCAGTTGCCCAAAAATGCATGTTATGCAAATTAACATTTCCATGGTTCGTGAATGTAGCCTCGTCAGTAAATAAAATCAAATTAATAAATGTGCCATCCCTCTCAATCTGAAGTTGAGGCCATCGGCAGAATTCAGTGCGACGCATACGATCCGTACCGGTTAATTCTTGCTGGAGACTGGTATGGTAAGGATGATATTTATGGCGATGCAGAACACGAACAACACTACACTGGCTCATGCCAGATTTCCTTGCGATTTGACACGAACTAACACAAGGATCTCAAACCACAGTAGCAAGAGTACCAATTTCCGTTTCCTCGTTAGTAATTTTCCTTTGCCGGATATGTTTCCGATGCGTTAAAGATCCGGTTGTTCTCAATTTACCATACACATATTTAAATATACGATGTGTAGAGTGAGTACGTTGAGGATATCTTTCTGCGTATAAGTCTCTAGCTCTCACTGAATTTCGTGACATTCTCCGTAAATGAGAAGCATATCGACTTGTTCTTCGAAGAAATGCATCATCCACATTCGCTTGATTCGAATATACTGGTCTTAACGTTCCTGTTAGTGTTCTATTGCGAAACCGTCGAATGGTGTTTACATGTCAATGGCACGTTAGATGGATATGCCATATTCGGCGAATATTTACTATTTGCACGATATACGAGAAAGAATTGTCAGAGCATGTGCTTCGATAAGTGCTGAAGTGGTAAGGAACACCACTCAATCCATGATAAGAAGATTCCAGCACTGCATTGATACGAATGGTCATCATTTAGAACACCTTCTGTAAATGGACGTCCATGCCACCTTTTTGACCTTCGTTGAGCTTCAAAGGCCTTACTGTTACATATCATTGGATTCGTCTCGACAGCCGCACTCAAAAAATAAGTACCAAACTATAGCATCCCATTTAAAAAAACAAAGTTGACCTTCATATCTCTGACGCGACCCCACCTAGCAACAAAAAATCAACGTCATATTATGGCCCCCGTTGCCCCACGCAACTTTTGTCCCATAAACTTTTCAGCTACTATCATACTTTCGGAGTTAACCTAGGTGGCAAAAAAGTTAGTGACTCACCCTGTATAACAGGGATTAATTGACAATACTTATCTCCTACAAGACTATGTGGTACGTCAAAACATTTCAATATCAAAAATTAATTTCTGCACCAAAATTAAAGTGGTCTGTCAGTTATTTCATAAATCTTACAATTATGACAAATTAACGCAAGCCAAAGTGTATACATGATGGGTAAGAAATCCTTTGGAAAGTTTTGGTGGCTGTTAACTCATACTAGAAGAATGGAAAAAGTGTATATAAACATATATACGAAAGTCTTACATTTCTCAATTGCTGGTTTGATTCCAAGCTACGAGATGTGCGGGTCATGTTAACTGTAATGTGAGTTTCCATGGACCACAGAGCTTAACCGTGCAGTTAACGATCTTTCGGTTTTCCCCCCTTGTATGGTTTGAGTTGAGTAATCTCTCATGTTAACAGTTAAAATCGAAGGTATTTGTATAGTCGAGTCCTGAGAAATATAATTACCGTTGTTTTCTTAGCCATAACCGCCATGGTCTTTTCTCCACATATTTTAAATCAATCTTGAGTTAAGGATTATTCATCACTGATGCTGTGTGTTTTCGTATGATGTTAAGACCAATCTACCTTTTCATTTCAAGTGTATTTTGAGCTTATGATGACCCTGTTTTTCTTGTGCTTTCATGAATAAACGAATATTTGTGGATCATTAACTCTGATTAGTTAAGTAGCCGTTTTCATTATTATGATGCGATTTCGCAGTGCCTGTGTTATTCTGAAGTACGACGCAATGTTCTTTTGGATATGCATGCATGTACGAAGCAAAAGCACTGCGGCATCTACAGCTGGTATGAAATACATGAAATGTATTCACATTTGCGAATATGGACAATCACAGCTGTTTAATGGAATGAGACAACGAAAATTGGTACCGGACCAGAGCTCTAACTCAGATTTCCCGCTTATTGCGTGCCGTCACCTTGCCATTAGGTTAACCGAGCAAGCATCACGGTCAGACTTCCATATGTCGTCAGCTATATGTCTACATTTTCCACTGGCACATCCATTACGTATATTCCCGTGCAGGAGAGACAAAATGAGTCAAATGGATCTAAACACTATGGGACTTAAAATCTGAGGTCAACAGTCCCCTAGACGTAGAACTACTTAAACCGAGCTAACATAAGGACATCACATACATCCAAGTCCGCGGCAGGATTCGAACCTGTGACCGTAGCAGCAGCGAGGTTCCGGACTGAAGCGCCTAGAACAGCTCAGTCACAGCGGCCGGCCCAGGGGAGACACTTTAATTAAAAGTCACTTCCCTAGTGTCGGCGGATAAATACGATATTGTAGTACTTTTGTTATTCAGAAGAACGATGTAACAGTGTTCCTTCGCACGAACAGATCTGTGTTTGACTCCCGACTTGGCACAAATTTCCGTAATCATTGTTCCATTAGACAATTGATGCATGTCCATATTCCCAGTGCGAATATACACTACTGGCCATTAAAATTGCTACACCACGAAGATGACGTGCTACAGACGCGAAATTCAACCGACAGGAAGAAGATGCTGTAATACGCAAATGATTAGCTTTTCAGAGCATTCACACAAGGTTGGCGCCGGTGGCGACACCTACAACGTGCTGGCAAGAGGAAAGTTTCCAACCGATTTCTCATATACAAACAGCAATTGACCGGTGTTGCCTGGTGAAACGTTGTTGTGATGCCTCGTGTAAGGAGGAGAAAAGCGTACCATCACGTTTCCGACTTTGATAAAGGTCGTATTGTAGCCTATCGCGATTGCGGTCTATCGTATCGCGACATTGCTGCTCGCGTTGCTCGAGATCCAATGACTGTTAACAGAATATGGAATCGGTGGGTTCAGGAGGGTAATACGGAACGCCGTGACAGATCCCAACGGCCTCGTATCACTAGCAGTCGAGGTGACAGGCATCTAATCCGCATGGCTGTAACGGATCGTGCAGCCACGTCTCGATCCCTCAGTCAACAGATGGGGACGTGCGCAAGACAACAACCATCTGCACGAACAGTTCGACGACGTTTGCAGCAGCATGGACTATCCGCTCGGAGACCATGGCTGCGGTTACCCTTGACGCTGCATCACAGACAGGAGCGCCTGCGATGGTGTACTCAACGACGAACCTGGATGCACGAATGGCAAAACATCATTTTTCGGATGAATCCAGGTTCTGTTTACAGCATCATGATGGTCGCATCCGTGTTTGTTGACATCGCGGTGAACGAACATTGGAAGCGCGTATTCGTCATCGCCGTACTGGCTTATCACCCGGCGTGATGGTATGGGGTGCCATTGGTTACACGTCTCGGTCACCTCTTGTTCGCATTGACGGCACTTTGAACAGTGGACGTTACACTTCAGTTGTGTTACGACCCGTGGCTCTACCATTCATTTGATCCCTGCGAAACCCTACATTTCTGGATACAGAAAATGTTCGACTGCTGCCCTGGCCAGCACATTCTCCAGATCTCTCACCAATTGAAAACGTCTAATCAATGGTGGCCGAGCAACTGGCTCGTCGCAATACGCCAGTCACTACTCTGGATGAACTGTGGTATCGTGTTGAAGCTGCATGGGCAGCTGTACCTGTACACGCCATCCAAGCTCTGTTTGACTCAATGCCCAGGCGTATCAAGCCCGTTATTACGGCCAGAGGTGGTTGTTCTGGGTACTGATTTCTCAGGACATTTGCGTCCAAATTGCGTGCAAACGTAATCACATGTCAGTTCTAGCACAACATATTTGTCCAATGAATACCCATTTGTCATCTGCATTTCTTCTTGGTGTAGCAATTTTAATGTCCAGTAGTGTATTTCAGTTATTTCTTAACGGCTGTAGTCGCCGCAGTGTCTGTTCCCTCAGACACACATGCATACCCGAAGGAACATTGCTCCGTATTTCTGAAGAACATAGGTACTGTAATATCGTATTTATCCGCCGACACCTGGCAAGCGACTTTCAACTGAAATGTCTTCCCTGTATTGGAAAGTACTTAATGGATGTTCGAGTGCAGGTTGTAGGCATATGGAACTTCGGGTCTGGTCGTGAGGTGTGTTCAGGTAGCCTAATGCTAAGGCTGCCGCTCGCCATAAGCGGAAAATCTGAAATAGAGTCCTAGTCCGGCACAAAGTTTCACTGTCGTCATACCATTATACAGCTAATGGTTATCCATATTGGCAAATTCGAATGCTATTCTTGTATATTCATTATTGTATTGTGCGAATCTATCACCATAACTTATTTGTTATGAGCAGTTCTTCAATAATTCAAACTCCATCAAGTAAGGAGCTAGAAGCGTGTCGTCATGCGAGGCAGTTCTATTACCGTTAGGTTCATGATGGCTCCTTGCAGCACTAGATCCAACGTACCAGTGAAAAATACGTATTTCGCTTCGTCAGCCCACAGAGAACTCGTAATGTACACAAAATTAACGAAGCTGTGTATTATCAGTCCATATAAGAGGAATTATTTTATAGACGCCGTATACGTATTACGTAGTGGTTGTATAATATTCAAACGTATATCATATGTACGGCCATTTAGCACCACTATTGCGCTGTTCTAGTCTACGCTTTAGTATGATATTTTAAACCCTGGTGGGCCATGTGGCTTCCTCTTTCTACCTGTTTAATTCATCGTCCACAACGAACGACACAGATGTAAGTTGTGCATCTTTGAGGAAGCTCCGATCGATTGTCTATATGTCTTTGGATATGCTGATTTGTAAGCAATTTTGGTCTCCTCGAACTGAAAACAAACATCAGCGATATAGTTTTCGCTTTATGACATGACTCTGCCTAGACGGTATGTTGAACATCGCAGTTGGTGACTTATAAAAGATGTGTGACATAAAATATGCACGTATATTGAGAGGGTGCCGAATATTTTCGTAGGTAATTCGGGATTTCTCTGGAGAGTCGGAGGTGCGAAGTTTTCTGCGCCCTCATCATCAGATAAAAATCAGTAAGCGTGTTATTTTAGGTCACATGGAGCACCAACCAAGGTCAAATTTTGCCCTTGGTACAATAAGCTGAAAATTCAGTAATATGTATTTATTTTAAGCAATTGTGTTTCCAACGTGAAATCAGTTTAACAGCAAATAGTGACAAAATAAATAAAAGCGTAATTTTTTGAACACTTAGGCTGAGTATAACAACCAAAGTGGTCAAATCTTGGACAATGGAAGTTTGTATAAACTAGAAACGTAAAGTCTGTACTTGAACACACAGGTTGTCCAAAGTTTCTATGCACTCTTTCGTGTAACCACCGAATAATACAGTTTTCTCCTTTGCCGAAGGTTTCGAAAACAGAAATAAAAACACTTGCACAAGTATAGGTAATGGCACATTGAAACCTCCAACAAACACTCTTCACTTGGAGAGAATATGGTCGTTTACAGATGAAATTTACCTCCTGCATACAAAATCGTTGATTTTGAATTACTCTCACACAGAAGGATACCAGAGGTTTACATGTTAGCTTGGTTTTCGTGGTGTTGTCTCTCACTGTCGGGTTACTTGCATTCTTTAAGTTTATATAACATCTTGCTTTCCTAGTTGGTTCCTCATCTGCAGCAATTTTGGTTGCTTCTTGTTTCTTTCTCAGGATCTCTCCCACAGAGCAAATACTAGGCAACTAGAGTCCTTTCAAGTCTTGGATCACTCTCCTGCATATGATTTCAAATGTTCAGGGTCTAATTCATGGAGATACAGTTTTCTAGCGTTTGATTTCCCTTCGTTCCACTTAGGCACGTACATCTTGAGCAGTGTGTATGAGTTTACTGCAGCTATATCAATCAGGTTTTAGAACATTGCCAGTGGCCATCTTCTTGTACCCCTTTTTCTAGAGTTTGTCCTAGCCATTTGATCAATAGCATCGACTCCTGCCTTCTGGAATTATTGTTGACAAGATCAACAGACTCTTTTATTTTTCTTTGTGATGTAAGAGACAATTGTTACAGGAGACTTGTTAGTAGATGGCTCTGTGAATGCAAATTTGGAGGAATACAGGTCTCTGCCTGCTGTCGTCATTTCTTGCGGCATGTGTTTTCTGTCGGATTTGAGTGTTCCAACCAATGAAAGTTTGTATTTTTCGTACAAATGTCCGTCAGTTCCACAGAAGTGTAGAAACGGTCAGTTGTGATACTGTAGTCTGTATTCTTTATTGGCTCCACCAGGTTCTTGACATTCTCGTTCACAGGCAGGTCTACTGTCTTTTTGAGCATACACTTCCATTTTTATTATGTATCGTTCAGTTTCACTACTAATAATTCTAACAAGTAAACCATATTTTCAGGTTTGTCTTTCAGGAAAACTTTAAAAGGACGACGATCGCTGAGAAGACATAGCATTTCATCAATTATGTTGTGAGGTTCACTTCTGAAGTTCTTTGGGAATATTCCATTCAATTCTTCAAATACTTCACGCAGCGGAGCAAACTTGTCACTTACACGTCTTTCTGCCCTGATACCTTTATCATCAAAGTGAAGAATTGTCGATAGCGGATATGTGCTTGTCTTACTTATAGTTCCTCTATTAAGGTTCTCCCCACTAAGTTTGACTATAAATCACATAAAGAAATATTGATGACCTGGTAAATTCCCGTTGGAATTAAAATTTGCATCAAAGCATATATTTCAGGAACGCTAGCAGGAGAGAGGATTTTTTTCTTTCGGCTTCTTCATTTGAGTGGTCAAAATTTTCTGTACTATTTCAAGAGTGAAAAGTTTCTTGAATGATTCACATATACTTGTTGCTTTCTCAGCACTAGTTATTTCCTGATGTTCACGGACTATGTTGGCAAAATCCCTTTTACAGTGCCCTGGAACTTCTGCAAGATACTCTTTACCAGAACTTGCAACATATTTGTTTGGAGCGTGAACCGCATGGTTTGTTTCTTCATTGTCCTCCGCTTTTTCATTTGAATTCTCTTCTCCTTCTCTGTGGTCCGACTCAAAATCACTAAAAGCTGGTAATTCGTCGTCTACTGAAAGTTCAGCAAGAACTTCTGCGTCGTTCAAGCCTCTGCAACTTATTTTTAAAAAATCTACTTTACAAGAAAGGCGTTTCCTCTACTGTGGAAAACTGCTGATGATAATGGTTAGTAATCAACAATGAAAGTGAAACTCAACAATTAGACTCTCAACAAGTCACTGCAAAACTCACATTCAAGGTTGCCAAATGAAATTTAATAAAAGAAAAATGTACGGGCAATTTTTGTCAATACTTGGTGGTTGTAGGAAAGGTAACAAATGGTAGTATGTAGTACCAACCTAGGGCAACATGTGCCTTTGGGCATAAAAATTCCATTTTCTATTTCCTATTTTTAAAATTTTAGCCATAGAAATAAACAGTATACTACTTTATAAGGTGCAAGACAAATAGAAAAATGCCCATAAACGAAGAAGAATATTTGTTCTGATATTTTAATAACAGAAAAATGTAATTTTTGCCTCTTCTTGGTGTTTTAGGATTAATGTTAAAATGTACGTTTCAAATAATGCGCAGGGTTGTATTTCTGCGTTTGATGTTATACGTTAGTACAAATATCTGTTTGTGTTGAATTATTTGGTTGAGGTTCTCTTAGACGGGGCGTGGCAGTTGAAGTTCACCTGCAGACGTCTTTACGTCACAAGTGTGTCATTGAGCTTCCAAAATCGTACGGACCGCTGATGTACCTCAAGAGTATGCAACATCGAAAATCGCCTACGAACAATGTCTGTTCAAAAATGTGTTGATCAAATATCGTGGAGAAGTTTTAGCTTGTTTTAGTGTAATTTACGTATCAGCAAAGAAAGTACATTTGTATACAGCGTTATTCAGTGCCCCTACCGCTGTCGTTTTATGCAACTTGCAATGTTATACCTGGCCTTCAAAAACCGCGCTCGAGAGTTTCATATTCGTCACTCGCTACGCGCGAGCTATAAGTCCTACAGAAAAAAAGCACAGGGCTTTTTTTAGGAAATTTAATGTACTTAATCTGTATCGCGGTTCATTTTCGCTGGAGCTCACAGTTTTAGAGTTATTCAAGAAAGTCGTACAATAGTGACATTCAAACACCCCTCCAGCCCCCACACTTATCCCTTAACAGTCAGAATTTCTAGTCTTTTGTCCGTGGCAATCCCTCCTACAATTGTACAAAAGCTTCGACTACACGAACTATTCACTATATTCGATCTTTTCTTTGTCTCTGTTGATTGGGTTATTATAGCATCAGCATAGCCGGCTGTTTTTTCATATTATTAATTTAAACTTTCTCATTAGGGTAATGAAAGAAAAACGACTTTTGTAAACGTTCCACTAAAACTAATTACATTGACAATTCGATCCAAACTTCACCCTTACAAGCACTTAGTTTTGTAGTCAGAAGCTTTGACGTGTACAAGATGTACAGTAGCTGTTTAGTTTACCTGTTAAAATTTTAAAGATCATTAGGTAAAATTCACTCCAATGTCAATTTTACAATTAGTAAGTGCTCGACTAATCTAGTGGCGTAATAAGGCCATTCAATGAAGACCAAAAAAGTTCGAATGTGGGAAATAATTCGTGCAGACGCAAATTTTTCTATAGTGGTAGGTGGGGGTGCAATGAATAACGTAATAGCAATACTGACTGGTGGGAGCTGAGTGTGGTGGCGTGGGTGAATCCGAAGGTCACTTGCGTAAGTTTTCCTTAAATAACTCGAAAACTACAACCTCTAGCAAAAACGTGTCCCAGTACAACATTTCACTAAGCTAAATTCCCAACAAAAGTCCGCCTGCTTAGCTGAGTGGTTGCCGGGGCGGTGGTAGCTCAGCGTTTTCGATCAGAGAGCTGGCTGGTCTCTGTAATAAAAAAACTGAGTGAAGGGATCAACAACGAACTTCAACGGATGTCATGAGACGTCCGCTACCACCAAATACAGCGAACAATAACGAACAAAATGCAAAAAAAAAGAAAAGGTGGTTCGTGCTTGCCTCCTATGCAGTGGGTTCGGGTTCGATTCCCTGCCTGGTTAGCGATTTTCTCTGCTCGCGGACTGGGTGTTGTGTTGTTCTCATCATCATTTCATCCTCATCACCGGCACGCAAATCGCCCAATGTGACGTCGACTGAAATAAGACTTGCTCTCGGCGGCCGAACTTCCCAGATTGGACCTCCTGGCCAACAATACCACACGATCATTTCCATTTCCCTATTAAAAAGGTCCTATTCATTTTTATGTAGAACTAATAGTTTGCGTGTAGCGAGCGACAGAACATGAAAATTTCGCGTGTAGTTTTTGAAGGTAATTTACGAGCGCTATTTGGAAAGTGAGGAACGATCGGTCGCGAAATGGAAACCACTGTGAAAACGTGACGAGGCTTTTCACAGACGTTTTGGTCAGTGTCTCTAGTATGCCCGTCTGTCGCATCAAAACGCTCTTTTCAGTTGTGGGCACACTGTGAGCGAATAAAGGTGCCTAGAACAACAATGACTCCCGCCAAGTAGGAGGGCCCGCTGAGAGGCTTCGACTTAATGAATGCAGCCCACCTAACACAACTGCCACGCACTTCCTTCTTCATGGCAATTCCCAGCCGCACTCTGCAGGGGCAGTGAAGATGCTTCTGCAGCCTTTTCAATGGGAAGCGTTCGATCACCCACAACACAGCCCTAATTGGCTGTGTGTCATCTCTGTTCACATGAAACGCTGGATACGAAGACAACACTTGGGCGCAGGCTACGCGCTATAGACCAGCGTAGAGAGTTATCGGAAAGCGCAGGCGGCTGCCTTCTATGACGATGGTGTTGGAAATTTGGTATAACGCTACGACTAATGTCTAAGTCGGAGTGACGACTATATAGAGAAGTACCTGGAAGGTGTAACTACATTTCGCGACCGATCGTTCCTTACTTTCCGAACACCCCTCGTATAACATTGCGGGTTGCATGAAACGACAGCGGTAGGGTCAGCAGAATCACCTTGTATGTTCATGCGATAAATGTACATGGACATGTATTGTAGTGGAAATTATTTTTGAAGTATGGAAGAGAAAATAGTACCTCAAAGTATGGAAGAGAAAGTAGTACCTCAAGATCAAAACTGAATTAACATATTTTACTATTATACTTTATTTTCAATATGTTTCATTTGCATGTTGTATAAATACAATAACGTATTTGACGCCAAGACACCATCCTTTAACTTAAAAAAGCAGTTAAGTTCCGCGTTCTGGCCAATGACGTCATGACAGTATGGCGCGCACACAGATAGGGAAGCAGACCTCATTTAACTACATGTACTGTTTATTGGAGAGTATCTGCTACACAGAATGATTCGGCATAACGATTTTGCCATGTAATGTTTCTTATACACTTTTATGAATATATAGCAGACTTGATGGCTTCTTGACCGAAACTATTCGTCTGTGATTAAATGCAAATTACAGCAGATTTCGGTGGTCTCGTGACGCCGTTCTTCAAACTCATTTAAGATGTGCCGCGTTGTTTGTACAAAAGATTCCTCTTTGCTGAGGACCAAACGTCAATCACTGATACACCATCGTTCCTCCGCAGCTCTCCCTGTTTTTCGATACAGTTTTATGGCGTAGCGACTTCTCTATTAAGAACAGACTCATCCACGAACTGCCTCATGGAAATTCCAGCGTTATCCACTAGTCCTTAGGGCATAATGCTACGTTATCCACTAGGCCCTAGGGAATTTATACACGAGGTTTATCAACTAACGCTTGAACCACGAATACTTGCTCTATTGACGTGCAGTTTTGACAGAAATCAAGTGTGACAAAGGACTCACGACTGCAGCACGCACACAAATTTCAGTAATCATCAGCATGAGTATTTATTTCACAAAGTAAAAGTTTCAATGATATTAATAAAATAAAATAAATTAAAATAGCAATGGTGTTTTTCTTCAGGTTCTAGTTAAATAGTCCACGTACAATCGCAACTTGGGAATCGTAAATACCGGCAAAACATAAGAAGCATGACTTGGGCACAGTTATCATGTAAACTTCTACGTTCTAGACCATCATGAAATTTCGTCATATGTTTCATGTTTGAATAGATTATATCAGGGATCGAAATACATTTACGAGGGCTATGGGAAAAGAGTTGTGACTGTTGCACGCAGTAAAGAAAAAAACGTCAAAATTCATTAGCTAGTGGTAAGTTTGTAATATTGTAATTTATAACTAATTTATAAATGTAATTCATTTTACTGTTGTATTATGTTTTTATTCAAGAGTTGCTCTGTGGAATAGAAGGAGTTGTTAAGGAGAAACATCTTTAATCTACGTTTGGAAACACTTCTGCTAGTATTAGATATTTTATTCGAATGGGTACTATGTCACAGATTTTTATAGCTGCTTATTTCAACCTTTTATGTGCCAAAGTGAGATTCATATAAGCGTATTGTAGATCATTTTTCCTTTCTAGCGTTGTACTAGAGAATACCTATGTCATTCTCAAACTCAGGTAGATTACTGACAGTAAATTTCGTAGTGGATAAATGTACTCTGAGGCTGCAGTTAAGTTTATCATTTACTTCAAAACATGCTTGTAAGACGTATGTATGTAAACTCCCTACCTAATTCTGTTTTCCTTTGTGCAGTGCAAACGTTTCACCTAAGTGAGGAGCTAACCCAGAATATTAATGCACAAAGCATCATTAAATGAAAATATGCAGACTATGTTAACTTACTTACTACTATACACCCAAAGCTGTTAATTTTTCTGATTGCATTCCTACTGTAGGGTTACTCCCGTGCAAGCTTTCAACAACATGGACACCTAAGATATTACAATTTTCCACCACGTTTATTATGTCTTTTTGGTATAATAGATACATATTTCATAATACAAAACTGTATCAGCTGTGCTTTATCAAAGTTTTAAAAAATTGTGAAAAACAAGTCAGCAGCTTTGACAAAATCACCCTTTACCATTTTCTGTTGTTTCTTCATTGTTTGACTTCGCAACAATGATAGTATCATCTACAGACAGGACTAATTTTGCCTCCTGATTCAAATCAAATAACAGATCATTAACATAAAGCAAGAACAGCAAGGTGTCAGTGGCAGAACCCCTTGGGACTTCCATTGTAATTTTTGACATGCAAATGACGTCACATCTCACTTTGTATTTACTTGGGTAACTTTCCGCATTCTGTTTCTCGAATAAGAGCTAGACCAGGAATATATTGAACTACATAGTTCATAAAAACTAACCGAAGACCCCACCTGGTTGTAATTTAACATTTAAAAATCTTATACATAAAGAGAGACCCTCTTGAAACCAAACTGTTATTGGCTAAGTACCCTATTACTACACAGAGGTGTGTCAATCCTTCAGTACACTACCTCCTCGTAAATTTTAGAAAATTATCTCAGGAGCGACACTTGGCAGTAGTTATTGGCATCTGTGGAGTCAGCCTTCTTTTGGAAAAGCCTAACAATCGCATATTTCGACCTGTCTGGGAAAATACTATTTACTAATATTGAGTTACACAGAGACTAAGAACATTACGTATTACAAGGCCACAACTTTTTAGTGTCTTATTAGAGATATTATCCACCTTATACGAATTTTTACTATTTAGAGTCATGATGATATTCCCTCTGTCAAATGAGGATGTGAAATCAGTTTTTATTTCACTGAATGTTCTCTCCATCGCTTCTTCTGTGTATTTTTTACGCTTGTTTTCTTACCTATTTTTTAAAGAGCGGTTATTAAAAAATATCTCCATCTTATGAACTGTCTTTTAGAACGCTCCCGTTGTCTTTAATAGAAACAATGCTTCCTTCACTGCCTGTCTCTCTCTTATGAATATTAAACACGGCCCCGCGGTTAACTGTCCAAGGTTAGCGAATGATCTGCTGTAGCCTTGCTAAAGGAGTCGCATCGTTACACGCCTGAAGAAGTGAAAAGCAGAAGTCTTTGTGAGGAGACCACCACCTTAGCTCCTGTCAAATTCGAATCCTGTGCCATTTAGTTCGGCCTGCTTACGGAAGACTATTTCATTGAGAAAATTTTGAATTTGCGACGAAAGAATTCTTGACATTGTTATAGCTCCGCACCTTGGATACACGTTAAGAAGTGTGACCCTTCAAGTCCAAGTTCTCTTACTGTGATTAGTAGGAGAGCATATGACAAATGGAGCTTCACCTGGAACCCTTTTATGTTTCTTTCTCTACAGTTTACAGTCAGCAGCTGCCGCTAGACAAGAAGAATTTGTTCGCATCATGTAAGAACAAGAGGTAGAATCGATTTTGTCATTATCTAATGGACCATCTTTGCCTGTGCTGGAGAAAGCATTATCAACAAAACGGTATTCATTTTATATTTATGCCTGAAGATGATAGCAATAAACAAAATAATTTTTGACAAATGTAAACAGAAACTACCATGTTAACTAAATATATCAAGGCAGTGAACCCATCCCACATAAAACTGTATTAGACGAGTTATGTTACGTGGGGAGAAAAATAGTAGACGATGGCAGAAATAAAGAGGATGTAAAATGCAGACTTGCAATACTAAGAAATGCTTTTCGAGAAAAAGAGAAGTATGTTAACATCTAACATAAATTTAAATCTTTGGAATTCTTTTCTGAAAGTATTTGGAGTGTACCCTTGTAAGGGTGTGAAATGTGGACTATAGCCTCTACTGACAGGAAGATAACAGAGGCTTTTGAAGCAGGTTGATGTAAAATGTTTGGAGCATCTCCTTATCGGTCTCGATAAACACCCCCTAGTCCATACGCAGAACGAAAAAACTCCTAGCTCGTTCGTGCAACAGCGGGGATTGGGGACCAACGAGTAGGCCCTGAGGTACTGATAAAAGGTAATTCCTTTTCTTTAATTCAGTGTACATTTCTTTGCTGTTGTTGCACTCGATACATCCTACTTCGGCAGTGTAATTAATTATCTAATGTGAGTTTCAAATATACCTAATTGTCAGGTCCGTTATTGGCACAAAACGTCCGTGGATTGTTTTTCCTCCCCGCAAAAATACCGCTCGTGTAAGCGACGCGGTTTGTGTGCGTCCATTTTCCTCTTCTCTGAACGCGCCTCGTTTGTTTATAAACGAGTGCTCTCCACAAAATTAACGTGCTCGTGATGAGGCACCAGAAAAGCTGCACCTCGGCTGTTATTATAATTGTGCCTCGTTTGATGAACTGTTCTGTTGGACAGATTTTTAGCTGACAACAACATTACACGAATGAAAATTGATTAACATTACAGAGATACATTAGAACACAACTGAAAGAATGCCTGCCGCTGGTATCACAAATTATCCCGTTATAAAATAACTCTTTTTTTAAAACAGGGAATACGTTTATAAGAGACACAAACGCACTCTATGAAACAAAAACACATGCCGTGACTCGGTGACTATGGCCCCGCGTCCGAAGCAATAACAATAACAATCCCTTTCGTGTGTCATGAGTTCGGTCCTTACGCTCAAGTGCTTAGACTACGAAGGTGTAATTTATTTTCTTAATACCACGCTTTTTTCTAAAAGCCGCTGGTTACGACCATGTTATGCCACATGCAAAAATGTACGGAGCTTTTGTTTAATGTTTTCATCAGAGTGTTTATTAATATAACAATACAAATAAGTGTACAAGACACAAACCAGAAGTTAAAAACAAACAAACTTGCAACATTGAGAAAATTTTATCTGAAAAAACCAAAGCAGTGTATGACACGATTTCTTCACCCACAATACAAAGCTGCTTATGACACGATGTCTGTCTCCCACAATATACAGTTTTTGTCCTCTTCTGCGAGTTGTTCATACTCAGTGCCTAATGCCAATTTAATTTCTGAAGTCTCTTAACACCAAGCAACTACAGTTCAGTGTTCCACGTATTTTCGGCATTCTCTATGGCCACAGTTTTTAGCCAACAGTGCGACCGCCATTCTCAGATACGTCAGCCTTGTACATTCTAGCACATTCTCGCCATTCTGTCTTCTAATGTAAGCAAGATTCTCCACACATTTATTATCTTTCGTACGTAGCGTTTCTTGACCACATGTTTTACGTGTGAGTTTCGTACTAATATATGCATCTAAAACAGCTTCCAAAATAAAAGTTTCGTTTCCAGATCGCAGTTGATACATATGGTGATTGTTGAAATTCGTAAACTTACACTGCCATCTTCAGATCATCGGATACGTGAATTGTAAAACCAATTTTTCACCAATACATACCCGCTTATCAACATACACACATCTGACGGCAGTGTATATGCTCTATTTGATGTATCTGACTCCTCAGTGCGTTGCTGATACAGTTGTGGCTTTTATTTTAGTGTATTTAGTGTTCCATGGGAGTGTTTTTTCTGTGAGTTTGCCTCCGTGTTTTCAATGGCCAGATGACAATGTATCACATGCGGTGACTTTATAATTCACCTACCCGGTGGTCTGAAGATGACAATATAACTTTGTCTACACTACTGCCAGGAGTTAATTATAACACCTGCACGTACAAAATAATTTTAATTTTCTTTCTTTCCTCTTTCTCCGCTCCGTACAGCGCCAGCGAAAGATTTACAAAATTGTTTAATCGTAGGCAAGTCTTACGCAGCATTCAGTTTCTGCATCCTTGTAGATCTGTTTTTTTTTAGTTTTTTTACAGATTTATTTTGTACTTTTACCCTTTCAATAGTAGACATAGTTCATTTCCTCTGCTGTACGTTTCTGATCTTAGTTCCTCGTACGCTGGTATTCCCTTTATTGGTGGTTTTTCACTTCTTTTATTACCCTAGGCGTCGCGGCTCAGAATATCCTTTGTCGATTCTAGTATGTCATTCTCGCAGTTTTTATGGTTTTCATTTTTAGCACTTCTTTGTGCATTTGGTAAAAATTAGATGTAAAGAGAGACAAGTTCATATCATAGCAAGATTATATCTTATCATCACTATTTAGCTTGTATACTGAGAAAGTAAAAACGTAAGTGTAAAAGCAAGTTTCGGAACAGATATGAAGGTACAAAGGCAAAAAAACACCAATGGAAAGGATGACAGATGTCGTGAACATGAGGCCGGAAACAAGTAAGTCTTGAAAAAGCTGAATGAGCAACCTGTGTAGCCTTGAATTTACTTCAATGACAATGATAACTAAAGGCTGTACAAGCTAAAGAGGAAACTGCTAAACATCAACGCTGGAAAACAATTCTGCTATTTAGAAAGTAGGATTCCAAAGGAAAAAAAGATGTTAAATGTGGAATAAGGCAAATAGTTTTTTTCTGAAATTCTACTACGAACTAATATTGGCATAACTGAAGTAGATATTTTTCAATTATCACAAATGAAGTATGGCATTGTGAGGAAGTGAAACGTGGAAGACAGGAAAAGCAGGGTATAGGAATGTGGAAGCATTTGAAACATGGCGCTACACGTGGGTATTAGAAAGTCCGAAATTAGGATATATTAGAAGGAACACATGAGGGATGAAATATGTAGGAAGACCTTACCAGAAGATGGGACTGCTTATTAGAACAGGTTTTAAGGACTCCAGAAACAGATTATGTAGGACTGCAAGGTTTACTAGGACGAACAAATTGTAACAGTAGACAAATACCAGATAAAGTAGAAAGCATTATCGATTATGTTAGCTGTAGATGTTAAACACAGAGTGAATAATTAGCACCAGGTAGGAAAAACTGTAAAGATAAGTTCAGCTCCAATTTCTCGAGAAGAATGAAGCTAATCATCGAGCATTTACTCATCATTTTATTAGATCAGTCTGACAGATTTCGCAGATACAAGAGGAAACATCAGTCTGACAGTTTTCGCAGATACAAGAGGAAATATCATCTTCATTTTTTAAATGATTCGTGTTGATTTGTAATTGCATAATCGAAATATATTTATTCGTCATACTTTTTCATCACAAGACTCAAAAAGTTTTAGAAAAATAATCACGTAAATTAAAAAAAAACCTTATAACTTCTTCCTCACTGTGCCAGTTATACAAGACCTTTGTTTACAATTCTCAGGGTGTTCTATTTGTAAACAATAATTAAAAGGAATTATTAATTTACATAGGTAAACTTAAGAAACTTTGCTCCTTCGGCGAAGTTTTAATATCGCTTTAGTTGTGAACTTTAAAATTTTCCCGGCGAATTGAATGTTCAGCCAAATTTCTATCTTGCAGCCGATCGTCGTTTAATTCATTACACAGTTTACATGGGCATAATCGGAAGAGTGAAGGAAGACAGGCGAAGACTAGCTCCGTTCCGCCCTATACAGACCGCGGCGAGTATTCCAGGCATCCGTCAGAATTCAAGTTGACAGTCTGGCCACACCCCATAGCGACAGCGCCCCAGCTGTTGGAACAACGTAACTCACCTGTCCTCCGTGTTACCGCTCGCCGCTACCGTTGGTGATCTCTGTCGTTTTCCAGTAGAACAAGTCGTGGAGATGACGGAGTTCCACGCACTGTCCAACTAGTAGCCACTATCATGGTTCACCAGATTTTCCGCCAGGCGTATTTCCACGGATTCTGTAATAACGGAGTCCCAAAACGATGTAGCTGTGGTCAGAATCACAGTTCTGTAACACTTCATCGAATGTTCAGTGGAAATAAAGTGACCGGCAATAGCGGATTTGGTTGGTTGCAAAAGGCGAGTGCAACGGCGATGTTCAGTGCAGCGTTCTTTCACAGAGTGCGCCAATGACCACGGCGAGCGGTAACAAGGAGGAGAGCTGAGTTTCGCGGTTCCACCAGCGAGGGCGTTGCCACTGTGAAGTGTGGTCCGTCCGTCAACTTTAATTTCGACGCATGTGCGGAATACTCGCCGCGCTCTATGTAGGGCGGAACGAAGTAACTGGCCCACCTGAAGATGACTGGCAGGTGCCCAGTCGAAATATCGTACAATGAATGAAACGACGACCGGCTGCAAGCCCGAAATTTGTTTGAACATAGCTTTAGTTATTTTCCAGAGTGTTGCAGCAACGAGTTAAAATTTTTTAAATAGAACATTTTGTTTCTACAATGTAGGTAATTTATTTAAACCAAAGGTGTACAAATCAATTTAAAGGAAATTTCCATCAGTTTCAGTAAGCTAGCTAGAAAGGTACGAAGTCTTAGGGGTGAATGCAATATTCAGTACACCTTCGATGCACTGTTTGAAGTCATATGCGCTTGCGGGTTCATAACGCACATAAACACGATTTTGTAGCTATCCCCAGAAAAGGAAGTCTGCTGGGGTTAAATAAGGCGACCACGCGGGCCATTCCTGAGCGCCGCGCGATCCTAAGCATCCTCCAGGAGGTCCACTATTCAGTTCTTGCGTAACGTGACTCGCAGGTGGGGCTAGAAGTCACCGTGCTGCATTCACATACGGCCTCTTGATATCTAGACTGACAATTCTAAGTTGAGCACCTAAACTGTCGGCGCTAAAACAAAGATATTTATCACCTGTCAGGGCATCTTCGAAGCAGTGTATATCGGTAGATTCAGCGGAGAACATAAGCCTCTGTAAGGCGTCCAGAGTGAAATTTTTCTTATCTTATTTGCGGAAAGTAGCTCTCAGATTGAAATAGTTCACAAGCAGCTGCTGTGTTTGCGGCGTGTGAAACTCTTGAGCGTGCCCTATCCTCCACTCAGTGTGATGCTAATCGCACCAATTTCTCATAAGCTGACATGCGCTTACAACGAAGTCTTCGATATCCTCATTTCTTGCTGGTCTTCGTGGATTACCGCAGCGCCTTTGAAGACTACAAGGTGCGACAATAAAGTAATGAGACTGATTTTCTGTGCAAGAAGTGGCAACCCTGCAGCCTTGCGTAGGCACAATATCTTTGACCTTGGCTTGTAAGCTGCTTCTAGTCCAAGTAGCACATCGATGCAGCTGCTCAGTCATGAGTTATGCTGTAATAAGGTAACACATGTTTTTGTCTCTCGTCACGGAAATGGAAACGCGTAATATTGCTCAACGGTATGCCATTTCTTTTTGCGTTAAAGTGGGTGAAAACGCGACGACAACTTACAGTAAGCTTCAGAAGGCTTTTGGAGAGGAGGTTATGTCAACGGCTCAAGTTTTTCGTTGGCATAAAATGTTTAGTGAAGACAGAACGAATGTTGAAGATGAAGACCGCAGTGGAGGACCATAAACCTCACAGACGGATGTCAACTTGGCCAGGGTGCTGAACTCGTACGATCTGATCGAAGATTATCCGTGAAAATGATTGGACAAGAACTGAACATCAATCGAGAATGGTTCGTCTAATAATAACTGAAGATCTTGGTATGAGAAAGATTTGTGCAAAAATGGTCCACAAAAATCTCACACCACAACAGCGAGAAACACGGAAAAATATAGCAGCCGATTTAAAAAAAATGACTCAAGTGGCTCTGAGCACTACGGGACTTAACTTCTGAGGTCATCAGTCCCCTAGAAATTACAACTACCTAAACCTAACTAACGTAAGGACATCACACACATCCATGCCCGAGGCAGTATTCGAATCTGCGACGGTAGCGGTCGCGGTTCCAGACTGTAGCGCCTAGAACCACTCGGCCACTTCGGCCGGCGCAGCCGATTTGTTAGAGCAAACGGAAATCAATCCAGAATTGTCGAGTCGTGTTGTCACTGGTGATAAAAGTTGTTTTTTTTCAGTACTGTCCAGAGACAAAACGCCAAAGTTCGCAATGGTGCTCAAAGGGATCACCCAGACCAAAAACGCTCGCATGTCGAAGTCAAAAGTGAAATGAATGCTTGTGTGCTTCTTTGATTCCAAGGGAATTGTTCATAAAGAGAGGGTACCTCCTGGACAAACAGTTAACCAATATTACTACAAAGAAATTTTAGAAAGACTTCGTAAAAGAGTTCTTCGTGTCCGCGCCAATAGTGCTGATAATTGGATTCTGGTGGTGGTGGTGGTTTTTGGGGGAAGGAGACCAGACAGCGAGGTCATCGGTCTCATCGGATTAGGGAAGGACGGGGAAGGAAGTCGGCCGTGCCCTTTGAAAGGAACCATCCCGGCATTTGCCTGGAGCGATTTAGGGAAATCACGGAAAACCTAAATCAGGATGGCCGGACGCGGGATTGAACCGTCGTCCTCCCGAATGCGAGTCCAGTGTCTAACCACTGCGCCACCTCGCTCGGTAATTGGATTCTGCATCACGATAATGCACCATCCCATACTGCTCTGTCAGTACAGCAATTTTTTGCCTCAAAACAAATTTCAGTACTACCACAGCCACCTTATTCAACAGATATCGCTCCGTGCGACTTTTTTCTATTTCCAAGAGTCAAAACGGTGGTCAAGGAGCACCATTTTCATACAGCACAAGATGTCCAAAAAGCTGTGACGATGGTCTTGGAGGATATTACAGAATATGTGTTCCAGAAATGTTACCATCGATGGCAGAAGTGCTGGGCAAAGTGTGTGCAATCAGATGGAAACTACTTTGAAGGAGACAACACTAAACTTGACTAAAACGTTAAGCAACATTTTTTTTCACGTCAGTATTATTACTTTATTGTCGCACCTCGTACTTGTTCCTCGAAGTCGTTGTTCAGAACGTAAGAGCGCAATGGCTGACGAAGCGCTTTGACCAGGTTATCTCACAGCACACGTGACGGCTGCTTCATTTGCATCGTGTCGGCATTCGCCGAGCATCAGCAACATGTCAGTGTATTCGCTGGATGTGTATGCCATGTTTATTCCGCGTCAATATCTGTGGCAGGCCGAACCCCGTGTGTTTGTACATTCCAACGTGCCTTGCGTACGGTAGTGTAAGGATACGTTCTACAGTCTAATCGAACATTTCAAACACTGCATCGAGAAAGCTCGTCCTTTTTCACTATGCTGTAGCCACATATAAAATTTAGAACGTTTCTTGCTCCCCAACTGACACTGAAAAAAAATAGTTCAAACTAATAACTACATCGTCGGTTTAAATATGGCAGCTACGTAATAGAAAAAAAGGATTATCCTATTTAAAAATTATGACTCGTTATTCTAACTCTTCGGAAAATATTTCTGCAGAAAGAGCAAGTTTTCCTGTCGTTGCTATCTTCTTTCATACATTACTTATTATGTAAATTACAGACAAGAACTACTTATTTCAAACACACCTTATGTTCTAATGACGAATGAATCACAAGTTTTAAGTTCTAAAGCCGTCTGCCTTTCAGTTATTTATCACTACGCGAGCTGTAACTCACTACTATGACTCAAAGGCTATTTATTCAATGGTTTCATCTGCTAGGAATTCACATCTCTGGCAGTATGGTGGAGGACCATCTGTCACTAGTGGGCTCCGAATTGCAGAGTGTAACGCGGCGGTGTGTGAAGTAACTATGTCGGTGCGTGACAAACAGCGTGCTGTAACCGAGTTTCTAATAGCAGGAAGAGTTAGTGCATACATGGCGCACCATCTTCTTCAGCATGTCAATGCCAGATCACACAGGATCGCTGCGACATCCTCAACAATCCGACGTCTTGGGTTCCCTGCCGTCGATCATCCTCCACACAGTCCCGACTTTGCCCCATCCTGTTTCCATCTGTGTCCAAAACTCAAAGAACGCCTTCGAGGACTTCCCTTTGATAGTGATGAAGCGATGCAAGCAGAGGTGACATTGTGGCTCCGTCAACAAAGTCAAATGTTCTACAGTGACAGTGTCAAAACTAGTCTCTCGTTCTGTCCGTCGCCAGGCTATGTTGGGAGATAAAACTGTACATATGAAGAATACGGGTATAGAATGTTAATACAGTTTGTTTTATTTAAAAATCTTTAAGAGTTTTCACACAGAGGTAGGATTAATATCGTTCGTTAAGTCATCTACGGATACAGACCATGTTTCATGTTACTTTCCACTCAGGTAATAGTATTGCTTGTATGTGAGGATATATGGGGTTCTTCAACTTATAATAAAGGGGGTCAATCTCAAATCAATTATAATTTTTCTTCTCGTAATCGTTTGTGAACTTTAAGACTTTTATGCCCAATCCACATATGCTTGCTTATCCTTTTTACAAGTTAGCAGCTGATGCGAACACAGCTCAATGAAAACAATCTGCCTTCTACGGATTTAGTAGTGTGATAAACTGCTTTCGGCAGGTAGAATATCTTTCTTCTTTAATGCAGATTTCAGCCAATATAAGGTAGGTTTGAGCTGCAGAGAACTTCGAGGCAGGTGCTCTAGTTAAGAATGCATCTGAGATTTGTTTGTTTTATCAGTTATGCTGGCTGCTATCGGGTGTGAGCCAATACAAGATGAAGTTTGCATCTGCGCTGCACCCGTTTTCTCTGCAAGAGAAGCCGCAACTGCATTTATAAAACAACATATAAGTGATAGTTTTGGTTACAATTTCGTGTTACTTTAACACGTGCTACAGACCCCTTCGTATGTTTCCGCTGCGCTATGAAAGTGTGCATACCATCTAATATTTCATTATTAGAAGTCAGATCCCGTTGTTGTTCATTCATAGGTCAAACTGTTGCACAAGAAGGGGGGAATTTTCAGAGCGTTAGCACCGGAGTCACAACCGTTGTGCAGTCAGGTTAAAGTCAGACAGGCAGTAGCAGGTTTCAAGTTGAACCGATTACTGTAAAACGTCTGTTTGCTCGCCCAATGACATAATCTGCATTGACCAAGTTTCTGCCATTTAATAATATAGGTTGTAGAACAGCACCATCAACAGGGCCATGTAGTGTTGAGACTACTTAACACTGTCTGTTCTCAATCCCTATTATTATTATTATTATTATATTTCACTTTCTCAGACGTTAAGTCCGGTTAAAAATGGAGTGACGCGGACCTTGATCAAGCGTCACTTCCTTTTAACTGTACGGTATGTGTTATATTGCATTGAGGAACTTTCGGGTAATTGATCATGTATCAATAATTACGGATTTCTGTAGTTGTATATATATGTTTGGATATAGCTGTATTGCATTGATGTACTGGTGGATATTGTGTGGTATGACTCCTGTAGTTGATAGTATAATTGGTATGATGTCAACTTTATCCTGATGCCACATGTCTTTGACTTCCTCAGCCAGTTGGATGTATTTTTCAATTTTTTCTCCTGTTTTCTTTTGTATATTTGTTGTATTAGGTATGGATATTTCGATTAGTTGTGTTAATTTCTTCTTTTTATTGGTGAGTATGATGTCAGGTTTGTTATGTGGCGTTGTTTTATCTGTTATAATGGTTCTGTTCCAGTTTAATTTGTGTTCATCATTCTCCAGTACATTTTGTGGTGTATACTTGTATGTAGGTACGTGTTGTTTTATAAGTTTATGTTGTAAGGCAAGCTGTTGATGTATTATTTTTGCGACATTGTCATGTCTTCTGGGGTATTCTGTATTTGCTAGTATTGTACATCCGCTTGTGATGTGATCTACTGTTTCCATTTGTTGTTTACAAAGTCTGCAATTATCCGTTGTGGTATTGGGATCTTTAATAATATGCTTGCTGTAATACCTGGTGTTTATTGTTTGATCCTGTATTGCAATCATGAATCCTTCTGTCTCACTGTATATATTGCCTTTTCTTAGCCATGTGTTGGATGCGTCTTGGTCGATGTGTGGCTGTGTTAGATGATACGGGTGCTTGCCTTGAAGTGTTTTCTTTTTCCAATTTACTTTCTTCGTATCTGTTGATGTTATGTGATCTAAAGGGTTGTAGAAGTGGTTATGAAATTGCAGTGGTGTAGTCGATATATTTATATGAGTGATTGCCTTGTGTATTTTGCTAGTTTCTGCTCGTTCTATAAAGAATTTTCTTAAATTGTCTACCTGTCCATAATGGAGGTTTTTTTATGTCGATGAATCCCCTTCCTCCTTCCTTTCTGCTTAATGCGAATCTTTCTGTTGCTGAATGTATGTGATGTATTCTATATTTGTGGCATTGTGAATGTGTAAGTGTATTGAGTGCTTCTAGGTCTGTGTTACTCCATTTCACTACTCCAAATGAGTAGGTCAATATTGGTATGGCATAAGTATTTATAGCTTTTGTCTTGTTTCTTGCTGTCAATTCTGTTTTCAGTATTTTTGTTAGTCTTTGTCTATATTTTTCTTTTAGTTCTTCTTTAATATTTGTATTATCTATTCCTATTTTTTGTCTGTATCCTAGATATTTATAGGCATCCGTTTTTTCCATCGCTTCTATGCAGTCGCTGTGGTTATCCAATATGTAATCTTCTTGTTTAGTGTGTTTTCCCTTGACTATGCTATTTTTCTTACATTTGTCTGTTCCAAAAGCCATACTTATATCATTGCTGAATCCTTGTGTTATCTTTAGTAATTGGTTGAGTTGTTGATTTGTTGCTGCCAGTAGTTTTAGATCATCCATGTATAGCAAATGTGTGATTTTGTGTGGGTATGTCCCAGTAATATTGTATCCATAATTTGTATTATTTAGCATGTTGGATAGTGGGTTCAGAGCAAGGCAGAACCAGAAAGGACTTAATGAGTCTCCTTGGTATATTCCACGCTTAATCTGTATTGCCTGTGATGTGATATTATTTGAATTTGTTTGGATATTAAGTGTGGTTTTCCAATTTTTCATTACTATGTTTAGGAACTGTATCAATTTAGGATCTACTTTGTATATTTCCAATATTTGTAGTAACCATGAGTGGGGTACACTATCAAAAGCTTTTTGGTAATCAATGTATGCGTAGTGTAGCGACCTTTGTTTAGTTTTAGCTTGATATGTCACCTCTGCATCTATTATCAGTTGCTCTTTACATCCTCGTGCTCCTTTGCAACAGCCTTTTTGTTCTTCATTTATAATTTTGTTCTGTGTTGTATGTGTCATTAATTTCTGTTTAATGACTGAAGTTAATATTTTGTATATTGTTGGTAGGCATGTTATGGGGCGATGTTTAGCTGGGTTCGTTGTGTCTGTTTGATCTTTAGGTTTCAGATATGTTATTCCGTGTGTAAGTGTATCAGGGAATGTGTATGGGTCTGCAATGTAACTGTTAAATAATTTAGTTAGAAGTGAATGTGTTGAGGTGAACTTCTTTAACCAGAAATTTGCTATTTTATCATTTCCAGGGGTTTCTAATTGTGAGTAGAATTAATTGCTTGGGTGACTTCATGTTGCAAAATTATCACTTCAGGCATTTGTGGTATCATCTTGTATGTGTCTGTTTCTGCTTGTATCTATCGTGCATGCCTGTTATGTTGTACCGTGTTTGACCATATGTTGCTCCAGAAGTGTTCCATGTCTGTTATGTTTGGTGGATTGTTTATTTTAATGTGTGTGTTATCTATTGTCTGGTAAAATTTCTTTTGGTTTGTGTTGAATGTTTGGTTTTGTTTCCTTCTATTTTCACTTTTTTTGTATCTTATGAGTCGTTTGGCTAATGCTTGTAACTTCTGCTTCTTTTCGTCTAATTGCTCTGTCGCTTCTCGTTGTGAGATTTTACCTAACCTTTTTCATTTTTTTCCGAGATTTCATTTCTTATAAATTGTGTTAGCTGTCCGATGTCTTTTCTCAGTTTTTCTATTCTGATCTGTAGCCTGTGTTGCCATGCTGGTTTTGTGGGTTTCTTCTGTGTGTTGGTTGGTTCTGATCTCTGCCTAGTGTGTATATTTAGTGAAGTGAGTGCTCCTATATAAACCAGTAATTGTAACTCTTCCATAGTTGTGTTTTCATTTATTTTGTTGTGTATGATTGTGTTGATAGTTTTTATTGTTGTTTCGACTTGTGGGTTATTTGGTGGTCTATGCAAGAATGGTCTAATGTCTGTATTTGTGTCTTTGTATTCTATATATGTTAGCTGAAATTTTTCTTCTATATCTAACATCTGTGTCACTTCGTGTTCTATTTGTGCTTGTTCTGGTGGCTGTCTTAAGATTTCGTTTTCCTCTGATTGTTTAATTGGTGCGTATTGTTCTTTGTTTGTTTGCTCTGGGATGTTTGAGACCATTTCTGTATTTTCTTCTTCTTCTGATTGCACATTATTTTGTTCCAGTATTTGTTGTACTTCTTGTTTGATGTTTTCTAATTCTGACTGGGGTATCCTGTTATTTTTTATTTTTACACGGATCTGATCAGCTAGTCGTTGTTCTGTTAAAAATTTTAATTCTGGGTATCTGGTAATAAATGTTGTGTATACTTGTGATCTGTATCCAGTTGTGTTGGTTCCTAGGTTTGTTGCTTGGTAATAACAGAACATGAGGTGTCGATTAACTTCATCTGACCATCTCATCCTCTGTCTTTGTTTTCCTTCTAGGGTGGTTGCAGGAAGCATATCCTGCAAAACACCTCTATTTGGATTTGAATCATTTTCCAGTTGGCTAGCAGTGTCGTTACCATTGTGGGCGGGCATAGGGTTCAAGCGTCGTCCCCGACCATGACGGCGCTTGTCCGAGGCTTCTTTAGTTCTGTCCTGAACCAACTAATCACACTAAAAGGGGGGTTAGCCCTCTTAGTGGTTTGTTCTTTTCGTCGCCTTTTACGACTGGCAGAACATACCAGAGGCCTATTCTATTCCCGGGCCTCCACGGGATTATTATTATTATTATTATTATTATTATTATTTGCAATTCATGTTTTACTTTTGTCTAGCCTTTAGTGGCCGTTACTAATCCAAGTAAAATATAACGATTTAGTGAGTTTGAAATACTTAGTCGCTGAGGAGTAGAAGATTTTACTTAGTAAAAACATGCCTAATGTCTGATGAGATAGCAGCAATCAGTGATTGTATAATGTTACTTATAATCCGTCTTGATTGCAAAATTTTTTTATTCATACGCCCGTTTTCGATTCATCCAGAACCATCTTCAGATCTGATATTTCAGTTACAGGAGTAACCCGTCCAAATCCAGCAACTTTCACATGCTGCGTTTATGTGACGCAGCATGTGAAAGTTGCTGGATTTGGACGGGTTACTCCTGTAACTGAAATATCAGATCTGAAGATGGTTCTGGATAAACCGAAACCGGTCATATGAATAAAAAAATTTTGCACTCAAGACGGATTATAAGTAAGATTTTACTTAGTTATCCTTACATTTATTTCGCGCTGGAAGATTACTTCAGCTGTAGACCTTGGAACTTCTATCATTTCCCACTGTCTTTTACAAGTGTTGTTACTTTTCTTCCCCTCCCCCTTCAACACACACTAGATCGTACATATATGTCCAAAAAACATTGGAGGAACAACACATAACCCTGGAGAACAGATCCCCAAACATAAAATTCACGAGCTGTGCTCAAATGTAAAGCAAGGAACGGGTGCAAGAAAGAACATTGTGTAAAAATGACTGGTGCAATAGGGTGATCATAACCGGACGAAATGAAGACATCTGGTTTGTTGTTGGTCCAACATCAACTATAGCCGACCACATAAGAACAGAAAGGTGCCATATTGCTCCAGGTTATCTACTACGGCGGTTTTATGTTAAAAGTGTTATAGCCTTCCTCCTACAAAGGTTACCGCTATTTCTCCGGTACTGGCCTCATTTGTACTGAAACTGCAGTCGATGTGGAGGTCGTAATTGGATCTTAACGCGTCGGAAACTATCGCAAAATTCTGTCATTTGTACTGACTTGATGTCTTTCCTCCGAGAACTCATACTCTTCCCAACGCAGAGAAAAGGTGGCGACGGATCTTCATCAGATATTATTTGCCTGATGAATTGCTGTTATATGTGACGCAGATTTTAGGCTCTGACTATTAAGTGACGTAGACGAGATCCGAAAATGCATGCCAGTTTGTTTTATTCCAGAATTATAAATTCGAGTTTTAACGACGGTAGTCGACCTTGAAACCTACAAACAAAATGTACTTTTCATACACTAATGAATAATAAGTAAAAACTTCCTAGCATGTAACTGGTCTGCATTGCTCGCAGGCTAGTACCGCGAAATACGTTTCCACAGACTGCCGACCCAATCTGAAAGTTAGCTGCCTCGCTCGCCAATACTGATCTCTACTAGCTGCCGGCAAGAGTTGAACTCTTGCATTTGCCAACACGGATTACTCCCAGGGGCATCGATAGCAATAAGAGAACAAGGAGAACAGTGTTCCGGGCTGTTTATAAATTCTCTTAGGTTTTAAATGTTAGCGTCAGACTATTTTCATTGGTACTTCCTAATGACTTGAAAGACCTTCTATAAAGGGTGATTCAGCTGCCCTGCTGATATGTTTTATGCAATATGGAACGCCTTCAAAAAGTGTGCACGAGGTTTTTATTTTCTCTTGCTCGCTACGTGGAAACTACTAACACTACAGAAAAAAAATGAACAGGACCTTTTCGTAGAAGATCTAATGTATGTAAAACATTCTCGGTATTCTTGCCGCGTCAGTTCTGGATAGAATCTCGAGCTTTCGACGATTACCTCCATCGTCATCGCCAGGAGCTCGAGATTCTATCCAGAACTGACGCGGCAAGAATACCGAGAATGTTTTACATATAAGTGCCGTCACGAAAAACTTCGTTCCCAAGATGTAATGTAGTTATATTTTTCACTAGGATACGTTTTTGCAAGAGTTATTCAAGACGATCACTTTTGTACGTTTTTGTCGAATAATTTGGGGACTACAGCCTCTAGTGAAAACGCATCCCAGTAAAAAATTTAACTACATTAAATTTCCTACAAAAATGTCCTGTTCATTTTTTTCTGTAGGGCTAATAGCTAGTGCTTAGTGAGTAAGAGAATATAAAAATACCGTGTGTGGCATTTAAAGGTGTTGGTGGTTGCATAAAACCTACCGGTAGGGGCAGCTAAACTCAGCTGAATCACCCTTTAGAGGCGGCGATGAAAAGTGAGGGCGTTGCTGCAACGTATATTTGTAGTATATAAGGACCGACATTTGTAGGCAACGGTCTACGTCACTAAATGCAGTTCCATCCTCCGCCACAACATCATTATTGCATGCACCCACGTCCCATGGTCCCCTGAAATCAAATAACTAGGAGTCCGGGTGGACAAAAAACTGTTCTTTCATCGACGCAGAACACGTCACCCAAAAAGGACACAAGCTGATAAAAGCGTTGTACCCAATGTTCAACAGCTGTTAACTGAACCTGGAAACCAAGCTCCAGTTGTGCCGGATAGTTGTCCTCCGTTCCCTTACCTCTGGCTCCGTATGTGGGCTATGATTAGTGCTTCCCGGATGCAGATCCTCCAGCGTCTGCAGAATATGGCGCTTCGGCGGAACCTGCATGCCCCTCCCCTCACGAGGGTAGTTACCCTCCACGAGGAGACGGACATGGTCACTCTGAAGACGTCCATGCGTGAGAAGGCAAAGAATCTGTATGACAAAGTGAAAGCCCTGCGCGACACAGTCGCCGGCTCACAAAATATTGGCACCACTCCCTGGCACTAGTACCCCCACCCTGTTCCTCTCACCTTCCTTGAGAAATCCGATTCCGAACATCGCTAGCGATAGCCCTGTCACAGCCACTAATGAAGCGCCAGTGTTGAACTGACCACTCGATAGATGTAAAAAAAAAAAAATGGCTCTAAGCACTATGGGACTTAACATCTGAGGTCATCATTCCCCTAGACTTAGAACTACTTAAACTTAACTAGCCTAAGGACATCACACACATCCATGCCCGAGGCAGGATTGGAACCTGCGACCGTAGCAGCAGCATGGTTCCGGACTCAAGTGCCTAGAACCGCTCGGCCACAGCGGCCGGCTCGATAGGTGTCGTCCAACATAAAACACCAATGGGTACTAACGTCGTTATGTCACCTATTGCCTGCAAATTGAACTTCCACCGTCGGAAGTTGGTATATGGGACTCCAAGTGCTAGCACCACACCTTCAACGTCCACTCCAGTGTCGAATAGAACACTTTTACCATCCACCAAGACAGTAAGACCGTGATCCACCATCGACAGTCTATTGAAACCTCCAATAAAAACAAAATCTGTGGATAAGTGTGGCGTAGGTGGCTTTCCGACCCGCTTGCGATTGTAATAAGTACGAAAATGTGAACTACGGCGACGTTATTACCAAATGCGTCCAAGGAGGACCTACATGCTATTATTATTTTCTTGGCTAGCGAAGGAGAAACACTGGTATACTTCAATCGGAAAATGAAGAATGTCTGTGGGGCAGCAAGTCTGTCGAAAACCACTGTTGTGGGATGACGCGCAAAGTTCATGATAACATGCGTCCCAATATCGCAAATGTAACACAGAAGTTATGCAAATTGAAGTGGGAGACACTCGAGCACCCACCCTACATTTCTGATATCTCCCCATGCCATTATCACATCTTTGGCCTCTTAAATTACGCAAATTTCTATTTGACGTTTTATTTAAAAATGCTAACTATTGAAACTATCAGTTTCGGTATACAGGTAGCACTCCAGCAGCGAATCAGTGCGCAGGATTGCTCTGCCGATCCCAAGTCACTCCAACATAGGCTCCCATAAAATCACGGTTCCAAGTGAAAACGACAGTTGTGCTTCATGGTTGCATATATCGGTTTCTAATGACGTTGGCTGCCTGTTACAGCACGCGTGATTAGGTAATAATGACTGTAAGAGCCAAGTACGTTACACCATTCCCAGAGTCAAAGGTGAAATTGCAGTTATTTTCTGTAATAGTACCACCTCACTTTGTTAGACAAATCTCAGCTAGTAGAGAAATAACCAAGGAATCAACATCTCCTGCCAGTCCTTTAAAGTCTGGACATTAGCCAACGTCTCCAATCAAGGAGCAGTTTACAGGGAGTACCGGAGACAGCTGCATAAGCGCCGTAGAAAACTGTATTGCCTGATATTTGATGAGAAGCTTTCTAAGGGACACACAGACAGTTGGACAAGTTGGAATTCCGCTAACAGACTGCGTCCAGGTCTCACGAGACCAAGAACCGACGACACGAAGTGTGCAGTCGACGGTGTACAGCGAAACACAGTCTACATCGGTGTAATATGCACTTCATGCGTTCGAGTTTTGTCAAACAGAAAATATTTTATATACATCGTGGATTGGACTCCGGCGGCAGTACTTTGGACGTTGTTCCGCGATATTTTTTCTGAATTTCGTGTAAAGGACACTTGGTCTCCTGTGGCTCCTCACAAAGTAATTGGTGGTTGGATGTTACAGGCATTTTCAGTGTCATGAAGGTATTTACATAGAAACACAGACAATTGTGGTAACAAACCAAAGAAAACGTAATTAAACTATTAATTTGTAACGAGCCATCTGAGACCAAAATATCCTTGAACAACCTCCGAAATTTTTTTGGTGGATTTCGGCTTTACCCTGCTAAGTTGATAAATATATTTAATGTCTGTATTTCAATCATTGTTGACGCAACAAATAAACAGATACTGGCTACAGCTACACGTTGCCTCATGAGGTGCCGGCCGGAGTGGCCGAGCGCCTCTAGGCGCTACAGTCTGGAACCGCGCGACCGCTGCGGTCGCAGGTTCGAATCCTGCCTCGGGCATGGATGTGTGTGATGTCCTCAGGTTAGTTAGGTTTAAGTAGTTCTAAGTTTTAGGGGACTGATGACCTCAGAAGTTAAGTCCCATAGTGCTCAGAGCCATTTGAACCATTTGAACCTCTTGAGGTGCACAAAGCCACGGCATAACAGAACGGAACAGTAGAAACACGTTGTATGCAGCAAAAACGTTTGTCGTTTTCGAGGAACTGTGTTAGTCAATGGATAATGGGTGCACCATGAATGATGAATGTAGTATATCACACGGAGCGAGCGAGTAGTGTAGAAAAAAATAAAAATTTTTGGGATGTACACGTAAATGATAAACTTACTACCGCAAATTTCGGAGGGAAACAAATCATCAAGCAAACACATTGAATTTCTCTTCATTTATTTAGTTTCGTGTGCAATTATATCCACGGGCTGCCAATATTTTAACAAGCAGTTGTCACTGTGGGGGTAGTAAAACAAAAAGTATAAGACCTGTTAGGTCGGAGACCCAAGCGATTTCTCAGATTTCACAAAAGCCTGCAATAAGAATACTATGTGACACGCAAATACGATTTCCTTGTAGACACTTAACACTGCTTTTGAACCAAATCACGAAACAAAGGTAATGTATACCATGTATCTGACGTTAACCGTAGACTAAAAAATGTCTTGTATGTGTGCAGTTCAGGGAAAAAGGGTTGAAAGAATTCCTGTAAGTTTTGAGATGCAAGAAATACGTGAATCACTTACCTCTGGCTAGTTTCCGAAAGACTGAAGCAATTTTATGGGCCTGCTGAGCTGAGGCCAGTCACCAAAGAAGATTTTTAACAGTACGTGGCAACTACCTAAGCGTATACCTCACGACAATACGGAGCGTCAAGGAACTCAACAAATACATCAAAACAAAGAAAAAACGACGCAGCACGAAGGAGTTACGCAAATTGATCACAAATTGATATTCGTTGATATTCATACAGGTACCGACGGACAATGCAAAATTGTAAACGACGGCGGCCTATGGATGAATGTGTGACGCTGCAGCGCAATTTCACCGAGCAGCTGGTAAAGACAGTAAACAGGGAACAAACCGATACCAGGGCATAAAATATTTGAGAATTTCATGCCGTGTGTGAGTCAGACGGTAAAACTACGTCTCTCAGACAGGCGCGTGAACAGTATTCCCAAATGTCAGCATTTGATGGTACTCTTCCCCCATGGTACACAAAACGGGTCAAATAGTTGTTGCAGAAGCAACGAAAAAAGCATGCCAAATTTAAAAGAACGAAACATCCCCAAGATTGGCAAAGTTTTACAGAAGTTCGAAATATAGCGCGTACTTCAATGCGAGATGCTTTTAATAATTTACACAACGAAATTCTGTCTCGAAATCTGGCAGAAAACCCTAAGAGATTCTGGTCATACATAAAACGCACCAGTGACAAGACGCAATCAATACCCCCACTTCGCGATAACAACGGTGAAGTCACTGATGACAGTGTCACTAAAGTAGAGTTATTAAACACGATTTTCTGAAACTCCTTCACCAAAGAAGACGAACTAAATATTCCTGAATTCCAATCAAGAACAACCGCCAAGATGAGAAACATAGAAGTAGATATCCTTGGAGTAACGAAGCAGCTTAAATCACTTAATAAAGGCAAGGCCTCCGGTCCAGATTGCATACCAGTCAGGTTCCTCTCAGAGTATGCTAATAAAAAGCTCCATATTTAGCAATTATATGCAAGCACACGCTCATAGAAAGATCCGTACCTAAAAACTGCAAAATTGCTCAAGTCACACCAATACCCAAAAAGGGAAGTAGGAGTAATCCGCTGAATTACAGGTCTATTTCACTAACGTCGATTTGCAGTAGGGTTTTGGAACATATGCTGTATTCGAATATTAAGAAGTACCTCGAAGAAAACGGTTTATTGACACATAGTCAGCACGGTTTCAGAAAATATCGTTCTTGTGAAACACAACTAGCTCTTTATGCTCATGAAGTAATAAGTGTTATCGACAGGGAATGTCAAATTGATTCCACATTTTTAGATTTCCAGAAGGCTTTCGACACCGTTCCTCACAAGCGTCTTCTAACCGAACTGCGTGCCTACGGAATATCGCCTCAGTTGTGCGATTCGTTGTAATAGACGGAAAGTCATCGAGTAAAACAGAAGTAATATCCGGCGTTCCCCAAGGAAGTGTTATAGTCTCTCTATTGTTCCTGATTTTTTTAACTACATAGATTGTTTGCAGATGATGCTGTCATTTACCGTTTTGTAAAGCCATCAGATGATCAAAACGACTTGCAAAATGTTTTAGATAAGATATCTGTATGGTGTTAAAAGTGGCAATTGACCCTGAATAAAGAAAAGTGTGAAGTTATTCACATGAGTACTAAAAGAAATTAGCTAAGTTTCGATTACGCGACAAGTCACACAAATCTAAAGGCTGATAATTCAACTAAATACTTAGGGATCACAATTACAAATAACCTAAATTGGAACGATCACATAGATAATATTGTGGGTAGAGCAAACCAAAGACTGCGATTCATTGGCAGAACACTTAGAAGGTGCAACAGGTCTACTAAAGAGACTGCTTACACCACGATTGTCCGCCCTATTCTGCAGTATTGCTGTGCGGTGTGGGATCCGCATCAGGTGGGACTGACGGATGACATCAATAAAGTACAAAGAAGGACAGCTCGTTTTGTATTAACGCGAAACAGGGGAAAGAGTGTCACAGACATGATACGTGAATTACATTGGCAATCATTAAATCAAAGGCGTTTTTCGTTGCGACGGGATCTTCTCATGAAATTTCAATCACCAATTTTCTCCTCCGATTGCGAAAACATTCTGTTGGCACCCACCTACATAGGGAGAAATGATCATCACGGTAAAATAAGAGAAATCAGCGCTCGCACAGAAAGATTAAAGTGCTCGTTTTTCCCGAGTGCCATTCGAGAGTGGAACGGTAGAGAGACAGCTTGAAGGTGGTTCATTGAAACCTCTGCCAAGCACTTTATTGTGAATAGAAGAGTAATCACGTAGATGTAGATGTAGATGTTGAGATAGGACGTGTAGTTGGCCTCTAAAAAGGTCAGTTGGAGTAACCGGCGAATTGCTCGACATTTGAATAAGAGTGATGCCAATATTCGACGAAGTTGGCAGAAATGGGTTAACCATGGCCGAACACAGCGTCAAGAAGGATCGATCTATCTAGAGAGACAACAGAACATGTTAGCCGTGCAACTGGCGCTCCAGTGACCACAAGGACCATTAATACGCAGTTCACAGAAAGGTGGCTGACCTCTCACCGACGCATGGGCCGACTACCTTTGACCTCTGTACACTAACAAGCCCATTTGCAGTGCTGTCGGGCATTGTCGGCCTGGAATTTCATTGAGTGGAGGAGAATTGTCTCCAGGGTTGAGTTCCGCTTCGAACTTAGCCCCAATAATCATCCAAGGCGTGTACGGCAGTGGACACCAATCTTATTTTCGCCCCCGTACGACCCGATAGCCTGGAGTGATGATCTGGGCCTCCATTTCATTTCATAGCAGGAATCCTTTGGTTCTCATCCGCGGCTACCTTACAGCACAGAGATACGTCCACGATATTTTACACCTCGTTTTGTTGCACTTCGTGGCAAGCCATCGTTGGCTTACATTTCAGCAAGACAATGCCCTCCCGACACGGCGAGAGTTTCTGCTGCTTGTCTTCGCACTTGCCAAACTCTGCCTTGACTACCAAGGTCGCCGGAACTCTCCCAAATTGAGAACGGAACATTACGGGCAGAGCCCTCTAACCAACTCAGGATTTTGGCGATCTAAAGCGCCATTTGAACAGAATTTGGTACGATATCCCTCAGGAGCACATCCAACAAATCTATCAATAAATGTCAAGCCGAATAACTGCTTGCAAACGGGCCAGAGGTGGTACATCGCTTACTGGTTCGCTCAATTTGTGAAGTTCTTTCTCTTGAATAAACTATTCAATTTTTCTGAAGTTGTAATCTTTGTTTGTACATGTACATCACATCTACCGATTTTCTTCCTATTAGGATAATTCCTTCGTGGCGCATCTTTAGTTTATCTTAGAGTATAAATATCAGCACACTTCTACCATAAAGATAAAGAGGAATCTCTGCTCATGAATCGATATAACAACATCAAATTCCTTATCGGCAGATATAATTACATCACATTCTTGAAATAATATTTTGTTGTGCTCGTATCTACATCAACGCATATATCCACGAAAACATACCGAGCGAGGTTGCGCAGTATTAAGGCACTACAAAATACTAGGAGGATGGCTAGTTAAATACTCTTCTGCGCATTTTGATTTAGGATTTTCATGATTGTCCTAAACAGCTTAAGACCAATGCCGGTATGGTTACTTTTAAACGGCACCAGTTATTTTCGTCCTCATTCCAAAATTGTGCTCCGCCTTCAGTGGCCTCCTAGTCGACGGGACGTTAAATCCTCATCTTCCTTCCTTGCTTCAGAGATTATACTCTATATGCCAGTCATTAGCTATGCACAGTTGCCAGTCTCCTGCCTAAATAAGACATGTATTCGAAGGTAGAGCCACATATATGGATACAAGAATCATTTAGCAGGAATATAAAGGTGCCACATTTCCCCTTAGATGCAGTAACCACAGGACATGACCCAACGGTAGCGATTGTTAGTCTACAGAGAGATATCGTAGTGTTGAGAATCGCAAAGTTGTGTGATGAGCGTACTTCTCAAGTCGAGATTCGTAGAATAGTGGGCCGACTCCAGCTAACAAAACTTCCTGACAGATTAAAACGGTGTGCCGGACCGAGAGTCGAATTCGGGACTTTGGTTTTTCAAGGGCAAATGCTCTACCAATTGAGCTGCTCCAGCACGACTCACAACCTATCTTACAGCTTTACTTCCGCCATTACCTCATCTCTTACCTTACAAATTTCAAATAAGTTTTCAGGCTAAACATGAGGGTCTAACACTTTTGGAAGAAAGGATATTGAGGAGCCACGGCTAAGCTACAGCCTGGAGGATATTTCCTGTGTGAACTTCTAACTCTGCAACGGAGCTTGCAGTGATATGAAACTTCCTGGAAGATTAAAACTAGGTTCTTTTGCCTTTCGAGGTCAAGTGCTCTGCCAACTGAGCCACCCAAGCACGACTATGAGGTGGTGGCGGAAGTAAAGCTCTGCGACAGAGGTGTGAGTCGTGCTCGGCTAGCTAAGTTGGTAGAACACTTACTCGCGAAAGGCAAAGGGCCCGAGTTCCAGTCTCAGTGTGGCATTCAGTTTTAATCTCCCAGGAAGTTTCATATCAGCGTACACTCCACTGCTGAGTGAAAAATTCATTCTCCAACAAACAAATATGTACGGTATGCTATGCCAAGAAACTGCGTCATAACCTGGACAAGGTGGAGGCAGGACGAAATGCACTGTCACAGTATGATTTATTGTTAAATTTTCGTACGTTGTTAGAAGAGTCGATATATATCTCGCAAAGATACAATGGACATAAAATCATAGATTCACGAAACACCAATGTTAAACTTGATAACAGGGATCGCATTCGTCAAGTCTATACTCTAGCACAATTAAACAGCCACTGGAAACTGGCGGCTACGTTCTCAATAAAATGAAAATTCCACTTATCTGTGTTAAAAGAAGTCAAATTACCCACATTGCAAAAAGTCATATCGCGGAACGAGAAACAAAATTTAATAAACTTACACAATTTCATTATGTTTGAAACGGCTAACGTAAAATATATGAAAGCGGATTCTCTGAAACGCATAACTCATTTCGGTGTTATTAGGCCAATTGGAAATCTATCCAGGGCAAAGCTTCAGTTCCAGGTACCAAACCCAGTGATTTTTATATTGAGATAACAGATGATTTTTGAAAACTTTTTTTGAATATAGCAATCTAAATTTAGTCATGATGAAAAAATCAGTCTTGCTCGCGAAACAGAAGATCATTTATTAGTGGTGGCCGTTCTCAATCTACACAGAGCATCTTTTGACCGCAAAACATCTCCAGTTATCCGCGGAGATGCTGATCTGAGCCGAACTGTATGCCAGAAGGCGCATTGATTAACTGCTCAAAGGAGTCGAAAATCATCGCTGCGGGATAGTTAGCCAAGGGATGCTGCTGCTTCATGATAACGCAAGTCCTCATACTGCAAATGACGTAACGCAGAAGTTACATCAACAGAAGTCAGAGACACTCGAGCACCCGCCCTATAGTCCTGACCTCTCCCCATGCGATTATCACGCCTCGAAGGGTCGACGATTCCTATCTGCAGCTTGCAGTTACTTGCCTCTTCAGGCAGCAGGAGGCTATGTTTTAACAAACTGTATCTTCAAACTGGTGCGTCGGTGGAATGGTTACCTCAATGCTCACGGTGAACAGAAACTTGCTCCTCTCTGTTGCTTCTTTTTTTTTTTTTTTTTTTTTTTTTTTTTAGTCATCAATCTTCTAATTGGTTTGATGCGGCCCGCCACAAATTCCTCTCCTATGCCAACCCCTTCATCTCAGAGTAGCTCTGGCAACCTGCGTCCTCACTTATTTCCTGAATGTATTCCAATCTCTGTCTTCCTCTACAGTTCTGCCCTCTACAGCTCCCCCTAGTTCCAAGGAAGTCATTCCCTGGTGTCTTAACAGATGGACATCTGTCCCCTCTCCTTGTCAATGTTTTCCACGTATTCCTTTCCTCTGCCGGCCGGAGTGGCCGAGCGGTTCTAAGCGCTTCAGTCTGGAAGTGCGCGACCGCTACGGTAGCAGGTTCGAATCCTGCCTCGGGCATAGATGTGTGTGATATCCTTAGGTTAGTTAGGTTTAAGTAGTTCTAAGTTCTAGGGGACTGCTGACCAAAGCAGTTAAGTCCCATAGTGCTCAGAGCCAAGTCACCACTAGAAAACACTGCTCTGTATCGCAATAACTCAAGATGTAAAGTTATACCACGATACTACAAATATCAGGGAACACCTTATCACAGATAAAACTGTCCTTAAGGCTTGTAAGCTCATATTTATTACAATAAATGACATACCTGAAATGTTACCACTCTCGTTATTACGTCAGATAGGTAATGCACGTAGTAAGTTCGTCGTATTCATGATTTCCTCTTCAAAGTAACATACTGTATTAATTATTTAACACAAAATGACATTAAAAATTTATGTAACTCTTCAGGCTTTCCCGGCGATCTAATGACATCTTGGGTTGTCGGGTGTTCTGCCGGATATCAACGTCGTAGTTGCCCATTCCCTGCAGGTCGCAGGGAATGGGCGCGGACCACAGAGGAAGCGCCTGCAGCCGTTGGTGGAGGGGGAAGGCCATGGGCATAAATACTGGACCAGGTCCACTCGAGGAGCAGTCTCAGGTCGCACCTGACGAAGGTTACGAGCTACGTGACCGAAATATCGTGCAAGTACGACGCTGATATCCGGCAGAACACCCGACAACCCAAGATGTCATTAAAAATTTAAGTTATTCACGAGCAGCTAGTTCAGAATATGTTTGAACTTCAAATGACACGAAGAACCGTCTCGTTCTGCATATGGATTCAAATCGAGGTCATGCAGACTAAGCAAAGATTTCGTGACTGACAGAAACTAGCACTCATTTCTGACTATGCATACAGAGAGTGATATACCTCGATTTTAGACAGTTTCAGTTGCCAAATATCAACATTAAATTACATAACGTAAACATTTTTAACGGACGGGAATTCTTACCCAGCATCTATTGTCCCTGTTAACGAACTACTAGAGGTGATAAATATTGCTTCTTCAAAAGTAACTAACTTGAAATGCCGCGAGGTAAAGCTTTGTGTTGGACAGGGATTCGAGCCCAGAACCTAATCAGATTGTTATCGAAGCACAAACAACTGTGGATATCGGATTTTCTCGGCAGTAGCTAGATGTTTTAACTGAAATAACGAGACGAAACATTAATTTTTTTCCTTCCCATGATTCCAAACCGTCACCTATAGCTGTTATAGTCTAGAGAAACGGAACGTTAAATATGGGTATGTTACACCAGCAGCGACATGTGGGCATGTTTGAACTAGAAATAATATGACGAAGAGTTCAGTGCTGACTGGGAATCGAACCCCACACATATCGTTGTTGACTACACACAAAGAGACGTCAGCTATCGAATTATTCTCCACCAACATCCTTCATCGTACAATGATCTCGCAAATATTTCTGTGTCTCACTGGGAGTCAAAACCGTCAGATATCGTTAGTGTTGACAACGAATGAAAATACATTAAAATTCAAAATTATTATCCACCAGCAGATAGGTGTTCTCATGCTAGAGCTTGATAATACATAATGAAAACTTTAGTGCTGGATTCGAACCCATTCACGCACAGTATGTGGAGATATTGGGAAAACTGCAGTTTTGAACAAAGAACAAATCGTAGTCGAACTGTATTGTCACGAAGGGATCAAATTCCGCGTTAAAGGCGCTCTCAGTTTCATTCCCAGTTCAGAATCAATTTTATCGACATACAGAAGCTAAAATAGAAAATGGAAAAAGCATCCTGTGACCCTACATAGCGTTTGTTTCGTCACTATAAATAAATAACTAGTATAATAAAAGTTACTGGTAATAGAGTTCCTAAATGTCGCCAACGCTGACTTTATTATGGTTGAACCTAACGTCTACTTGGTAGAGAAGGGGTATCATGATTAATGTGGATTTCAGACCACAATCCCATTATACCTTCTTCAGTTGGCGTAGCCAGAAGAGAATAGAATCTATCTCTCCCTATCAAAATACATCGGCAGAAGTTGGAATCGAACCCAGACCATAGGTATATGAACCTATTATCAATACAAAAGACCACTGAATACTCTGCTCCTAAACCCCTTGGGCCATACTGGATCAGAATTCTGACACACACACTCCCTGTACTGGTTTGCAGCATGTTTAGTACATTCATTTACTTGGTTTGACCGAATCGCCATGAACTAGCTGCCTCAGTTACTCAGTGCAGACATTGGATTCTATTTTGTAATCACCGAAATAAAATCACGTAACTGCCACCAACACAGAACTGCCAACAGTGTAGGATGCAGAAATTAAAATAGGAAGTGATCCTTTCAACTTGAGGTACTCTGTTGCGCTATCGGTTTGTTGAAATCGTCGTGCAGTGCAAGAGAAAAGGTATAACTATACCTGGCGATATGCATTATCGCACAGCGCTGTGGAATGCAGAAGTTCTGTAGGAATTGTTCTTGACTTCTGGAGCTGTTATAGCTACGTGTAAGCTAGTTGTATAATGGTAAGTATCACATACGGTAGATAAGATGTCGCGAGTTCGAGTACATTCACTGCTATATTTTTTAAAACGCCATTCTCCTGTCTGCTAAAATTATCAATCTAATGGAACTTGTAACATAATTGCCTTCACTTCTCAACCCAAAATAGTCGTATGTGGAAAAAGGGCTAACTTCTGCGACATTTTGTTCATTTCGGGTTTAATAGACAGCCAGACAGTAGATGCATCTCGAAACTTTTGTATTATGTATGGGTAGAGCGCATCGTGCCAAAATATGTCGGAAAAGTATTTTCTACATTAGCTGTCGTCTGGTAGTGGCATTTTATTCTTCTTCAAACCTTGTTTGACAGCTTTAACTCAGAACAAGTTTTCTATATGCATGTAATCAATAAACTGCATGTGCATATATCGTTGATGATTAATTTCTCTCTCATGTTTACTATTATTTTAACAACATTAAAGGAAGTCTTACGAAAACTGTGAACTGTATTATAAAAAATGAAAGAAAACTACCCACGATAACCTTACGACGAAAGTCTGTTTTAATAAAACTGAGTATCTGTACACAATCGTGCCTCTGTCGTCACGAATTGGTAAAATACTATTCACTTAGATTTTGATTGGGTCTGTGTTTAGAAACCCAAAATTTGCTTGTCAGCAGCGAAAAGAGGCGTTACCTGTTGTGCAGCATTGTAAGTTTTTCACCATTGCACTATGAGCCGAAAGTATTTTCTTGCGACTTCCTTATTGATGTTTGATCTGACTGTTTGTAGCTCTTTCACAGAACGGATAAAAACGCTACACTCGGTGAGACTGGAACTGCGAACCGTATCAGACGGCTTTTCACAGGTCAGCACGTTACCACTGAGCTGGCGAAGAAGTAGGTGTCTTAGCTTCCTCTTACGAGACCAATAGTGGCTAGAACTCGTAAACCGCTATTTGAAGGACGAGATTAGTTGCGATTTCCACGTGCAACGACTTTCCTGGGCTGAAAACCGTAAATTTACAATCTTTTGTTACACCTCAAGCGATAATAACTCAGATTTCTCAATGGAAATGACAGGTAAAATCAAGTGAACTTTGAGGCTTAATTCCTTGCACACCAGGAAGTAACTCATCGATCACAGAGTTGCCAAACATACATTGCCTTGTTGCCAAATCTCAGTTACAATAGCAGCAGGAAGAAGACGAACCGATGTGATCTTACAGCGGGCTGGAAAGTGACCATAGCTGGTGTCTCCAAGTGGCGGCTGCTACGGCGTGGAATACGTAATGCGTCTGATTCGCATTTCTGTAACTAGGTTTAGGGACGAGCGTAGTTACTAATAATACTCAGAACTGACTGCAAACTAAGCATCATAAATCAGTAACTCTCATAGTTGTTTTTATATTTCTTTCGTAAGTGTACTCAAAACTAAGAAATTCATTCACAGACGTTTTCGTGCCTCGCCGATAGTCGAGCACAACAAACAAATAAAAATAAAAAAAGAATTTGTGTGTGTGTGTGTGTGTGTGTGTGTGTGTGTGTGTGTGTGTGTGACACACACGCACAGAGAGAGAGAGAGAGAGAGAGAGAGAGAGAGAGAGAGAGAGAGAGAGAGATAAAAATCAAAAAGAATGAGAGAGAGAGTAAAAAATTGTAAAGAAATTGAATCATGGTATGTAAAGAAATCTTTCATTAAAATGACACGTTCCACATCATTACGAAATATCGTATTCATAATCTATGAAACTAGAATTAATCTAATGTAATCTAATCTAGCCCGGCCGGAGTGGCCGAGATGTTCTAGGCGCTACAGTCTGGAACCACGCTACCGCTATGGTCGCAGGTTCGAATTCTGCCTCGGGCATGGATGTGTGTGATGTCCTTAGGTTAGTTAGGTTTAAGTAGTTCTATGTTCTAGGGGACTGATGGCCTAAGATGTTAAGTCCCATAGTGCTCAGAGCCATTTGAACCATTTTTTTAATCTAATCTAATCATATCATATTGATGACTAGCCATGAAGAGTCATGAATTACCGAAGTTTTTGCCAATACCAGTAACCAAATCTAAACTTGAAAATAAAAGACGACAGTTTTTGTAATAAACCGGGACTTCTATCAAAACCCTTTCGTCCCTGCTAAGTAACCACGAAACATGTCTGATATACCTCTATTCTGAAGTAACAAAGTGTGCATGCATTTAAAGATGAAGTGCATGATGTGAAGTTCTGTGACGGAGATACGAACCCAACACGTAATCAGATTGTTAACTAAGTAAAATCAAATGTTACGTATCGGTTTTTCTTACCAGCTGCTAAGTGCTTGACTCTAAAGTAAGGATACAAACTTCTGTGCCCAAGCGACAATCGAACTGCTCACCTACCGTGCATCCACGAATATAGCTTACGTATCAGTTGCTTACTCACCAATAGTAAGATGTGTGTGTGTTTGACCAGAAATAACGACACGTACTGCGATTTTTGGTAACACATGAACAGACATTAACAATGTACGTTAATTTTCACTAACAGGCCGATGTGCACGTGATAGGGCTTGAAATGAAATTATGAATAATTTTGTACTGGATCAGCATTCGGACCCATATACTTACCTTTGGAGGAGACCTAGAGAAGACTACAGTCTTGAGAAAAGGAACAAAATGATTGAACTATACTGTTCCGAGAGATTCAGATCCTCGAAAGAGGAGATACGAACTCGAATCACAGTCCAGTACCAAATTTTTCAGCGTCTCTAGTTAAATCAAGTAAAAGTAAAGTAAGAGCCAAGTTCCTTTAAATGGCTATCGGTTCATCAAATAAAATAAAATTTTCTGATGTAAGTATGTTTACTGGCGACTGTATTTCTGTTTACCATGACTTCCGCTATGTCATTTCCCAACGTAAACCAGCTCTGCCTAGTTGGTAATGAAGTAACGTGATGTTTAAAGTGGATTCTGGACTATAACGTCTTTCTCTTGATGTTACCGGGGGTAAAGTAAATATGTTTGTGCCTCTTAAAAGTAAATGCCTGAACTCATGCATTGCACCTGTGATAGTTCGATCCGCTAGACCATTGTGGCCGCATTTCCCAGTCCCGGTAGTGTGCTGTAACAGGTGATGTGCTTAGCATACAAAATTAGTCACGGTGAAAAACCGTGAGACTAATAAATGGTTAAGTAGAAGCAAGCTTCTGAAGCGGAGATTATGCTATTCTCATGTCAGCAGGATGTAAAGACTCTTCTAGGCATCATAGGCTCGATGTGAAGCCATTTTGAAATGTTCCCAAATTCAGCAAATTTCATAGTTCGAGAAAATCCACTGGGAAGTGTGAAGTTACCGGATAATTCGATTATTACCGTCATTATTACTATCATTCTCTTCATACCGCTGCTGGAACACTGTACTTCAAGATCATTTGATGCCTTTTGGTCATTATAGAAGTAGTTTCCCAAGAACAGGTTCTTTCCCTGTCTACGGAATCCTTTTCATGTTAATATCAAACATCAGTAATAACACGTAGATTACATTAAAACTAAAGTAATTGATGAAGACGTTACTTGATAACAAAAACGCGCTGCCTTTCTTCATTTACTTGCGCCTAGAAATGGATACCAAGTACTGCCAAACCAAAAAACAAGAGATCTTACTGCCTTCCGATATACGTAGCTGTCAGTTCTTCCATATGATTTGGTCGACATGACCTGTTTCAAGTTGTGTATGACAGACAATGTTGGAGGCACTAGCTATGGTCACTTCCCAGCCCGCTGTAAGATCACATCGGTTCGTCTTCTTCCTGCTGGTATTGTAACTGAGATTTGGCAACAAGGCAATGTATATTTGGCAACTCTGTGATCGACGAGTTACTTCCTGGTGTGCACGGAATTAAGCCTCAAAGTTCACTTGATTTTACCTGTCATTTCCATTGAATAATCTGAGTTATTATCGCTTGAGGTGTAACAAAAGATTGTAAATTTACGGTTTTCAGCCCAGGAAAGTCGTTGCATGTGGAAATCGCAACTAATCTCGTCCTTCAAATAGCGGTTTACGAGTTCTAGCCACTATTGGTCCCGTAAGAGGAAACTAAGACACCCACTACTTCGCCAGCTCAGTCTTCTCTTTCACCGATGTGTTCACATAATTTCATGATATTAGTGAATCTTACAAAAACACATGAAAAAAAAGTGGTAACGTGCTGACCTGTGAAAAGGCGTCTGATATGGTTCGCAGTTCCAGTCTCACTGAGTGTAGCGTTTTTATCCGTTCTGTGAAAGAGCTACAAACAGTCAGATCAAACATCAATAAGGAAGTCGCAAGAAAATACTTTCGGCTCATAGTGCAATGGTGAAAAACTTACAATGCCGCACAACAGGTAACGCCTCTTTCCGCTGCTGACAAGCAAATTTTGGGTTTCTAAACACAGACCCAATCAAAATCTAAGTGAGTAGTATTTTACCAATTCGTGACGATAGAGGCACGCTTGTGTACAGATACTCAGTTTTATTAAAACAGACTTTTGTTGTAAGGTTATCGTGGGTAGTTTTATTTCATTTTTTATAATACAGTTCACAGTTTTCGTAAGGTCTCCTTTAATGTTGTTAAAACAATAGTAAACATGAGAGAGAAATTAATCATCAACGATATATGCGAATTCTCTGATGACATCTGTAACGGTCTGAAAATGCACATGCAGTTTACTGATTACATGCATGTAGAAAACTTGTTCTGAGTTAAAGCTGTCAAACAAGGTTTGAAGAAGAATAAAATGCCACTACCAGACGACAGCTAATGTAGAAAATACTTTTCCGACGTATTTTGGCACGATGCGCTCTACCCATACATAATACAAGTTTCGAGATGCATCTACTGTCTGGCTGTCTATTAAACCTGAAATGAACAAAATGTCGCAGAAGTTAGCCCTTTTTCCACATACGACTATTTTGGGTTGAGAAGTGAAGGCAATTATGTTACAAGTTCCATTAGATTGATAATTTTAGCAGACAGGAGAATGGCGTAAAAAAATATATAGCACTGAATGTACTCGAACTCGCGACATCTTATCTACCGTATGTGATACTTACCATTACACAACTAGCTTACACGTAGCTATAACAGCTCCAGAAGTCAAGAACAATTCCTACAGAACTTCTGCATTCCACAGCGCTGTGGGATAATGCATATGGCCAGGTATAGTTATACCTTTTCTCTTGCACTGCACGACGATTTCAACAAACCGATAGCGCAACAGAGTACCTCAAGTTGAAAGGAACACTTCCTATTTTAATTTCTGCATCCTACACTGTTGGCAGTTCTGTGTTGGTGGCAGTTACGTGATTTTATTTCAGTGATTACAAAATAAAGATGAATGCATGCACTGGGTAGCCGAGGTGGCTAGTTCATGGCGATTTGGTCAACCAAGTAAATGAATTTACTGAACATGCTGCAAATTGATACAGGGAGCCTGTGTGTCAGAATTCTCAGCCAGTGTGGTACAACGGCGTTATGATAGAAATTGAGCCTCTGAGTAGAGGATTTGGTGGTCTGTTGGGCTGATGCTAGGTTCATATATCTATGGTCTGGGTTCAATTCCAAGTTCGGTCAATGATTTTAGATAGGGAGAGACAGATTCCATTCTCTTCTGGCTACACGAAGTGAAGAAGATATAATGGCATTGCGGTCTGAAATTCACATTATAATGATATTCCTTCTCTACCAAGTAGACGTTAGGTTGAGCCACGATAAAGTCTGGAGTGGCGACATGTAGAAACTCTATCACCACTAACCTTTCTTATACCAGTTATTTATTTCTAGTGACGAAGTAAACGCTATGTAGGCTCACAGGACATTTATTCCATCTTTTATCTGAGCTTCTGTATGTCTATAAAATTGGTTCTGAACTGGGAATGCAACTGAGACCGCCCTTAACGCGGAATTTGATCCCGTCGTGACAATATAGCTCGGCTACAGTTTGTTGTTTGTTCAAAACTCCAGATTCTTCAACATCTCAACATATTGCGCGTGAATGGGTTCGAATCCTGGCCCGGAACTAAAGATTTCATTATGTATTTTCAGTCTCTAGCATGAGAACACCTATCTGCTGGTGGATAATAATTTCGATTTTTAATGTATTTTCATTCGTTGTCAACACTAACGATATTTGACGTTTTTGACTCCCAGTGAGACACAAAACTATTTGCGAGATCACTGTAAGTTCAAGATGTTATTCCGAGCTGCTGGTGGAGAAAAATTCGGTAGCTGACGTCTCTTTGTGTGTAGTCAACAACGATGTGCGTGGAGCTCTATTCCCAGTCAGCACTGGACTCTTCGTCATATTAATTCTAGTTCAAACATGCTCACATTTCGCTGCTGGTGCAACAAACCCATATTTAACGTTCGTTTTCTATATAAAATAACAGCGATAGGTGCCGGGTTGGAGTCCTGGTAAGGAAAAAATTAATGTTTCTCTCGTCATTTAAGTTAAAGCATCTAGCTACTTCCGAGAAAATTCGATATGTCACAGTTGATTGTGCTTCGATATCTATCTTATTAGGTTCTGGGTTCGAATCCCTGTCCAACTCAAAGCTTTACCTCACGGAATTTCGAGTTAGTTACTTGTTAAGAAGCAATATTTAACATCTCTCGTAGTTCGTTAACAGGGACAATAGGTGCTGGGTAGGAATTCGCGTCCGTTAAAAATGTTTGCGTTATGTAATTTAAAGTTGGTATTTGCTAACTGATACTGTCTAAAATCGAAGTATATCACTCTCTGTATGCCTAATCAGGAATGACTGTTAGTTTCCATCAGTCACGAAATCTTTGCTTAGTCTGCATGACCTGAGTTTGAATCCTTATGCAGAACGAGACGGTTCGTCGTGTCATTGGAAGTTCATACATATTCTCAACTAGCTGCTCGTGAATAACTTAAATTTTTAATGTCATTTTGTGTTAAATACTAAGTACGGTATGTTACTTTGAAGAGGAAATCATGAATACGACGAACTTACTACGTGCATTACCTATCTGACGTAATAATGAGAGTGGTAACATTTCAGGTATGTCATTTATTGTAACAAATGTGAGCTTACAAGCCTTAATGACAGTCTTACCTGTGATAAGGTGTTCCCTGATATTTGTAGTATCGTAGTATTACTTGACATCTTGAGTTATTGCGATACAGAGCAGTGTTTTCTAGTGGTGACTTGTTGGAACCATTTTAAATAGTCAAACGACTGTATCAAGGAGCGATTGGAGGACCTGCTAGACAGCTGCGTTATGTGGGTTGCATGCGAATCAGGCGAAATGCAGTTCAGGTAGTTCGGATACTTTTGAGCATGACTGTACATTCTCAGAAATTTCTTCCTCAAATTAAGACCTATGTTCCATACTTGTAGACTTCTCTTGGCGAAGAATGCCCTTTTTGCCGTTGCTAGTCTGCTTCAGATGCCTTCCTTGCTCTGTGCATCATTGGTTACTTTGCTGCCTAAGTAGCATAATTCCTTAACTTCATCTGCTTTGTGACCATCAATCCTGATGTTGAGTTCCTTGCTGTTCTCATTTCTGTTACTTTTCACTTTTGTATTTCTTTGATTTACTCTCAATCCATATTCTGTACTCGTTAGACTGTTCATTGCATTCAGCAGATCATGTAATTCTTCTTCACTTTCACTCAGAATAGCAGTGTCATCAGCGAATCGTATCATTGATATCCTTCCACCTTGAATTTTAATTTCAGTCCCGAACCTTCCTTTTATTTCCATCATTGCTTTTTCAATGTATAGATTGAACAGTAGGGGCCAAAGACTGCATCCCTGTCTTACACCCTTTTTAATCCGAGCACTTCGTTCTTGGTCGTTCACTCTTGTTATTCCCTCTGGCTTCTTGTACATGTTGTATATTAGCCATCGATCCCTATAGCTTACCCCTATTTTCCTCATAATTTCGAACATCTTGCACCATTTTGCATTGTCGAATGCTTTTTCCAAGTCGACATATCCTATTAACGTGTCTTTATTTTTATTTAGTCTTGCTTCCATTATCAACCACGAAGTCAGAACTGCCTCTCTGGTGCCTTTACCTTTACTAAAGTCAAACTGATCGTCATCTACCACTTCATAAATTTTCGTTTCCATTATTTTGTGTATTATTCTTGTCAGTAACTTGCATGCATGGGGTGTTAAGCTAATAACGTGATAATTCTCGCACTTGTTAGCTTTTGCAAAAATGGTTCAAATGGCTCTGAGCACTATGGGACTTAACTGCTCTGGTCATCAGTCCCCTAGAACGTAGAACTACTTAAACCTAACTAAGGACATCACACACATCCATGCCCGAGGCAGAATTCGAACCTGCGACCGTAGCGGTCGCGCGGTTCCAGACTGTAGCGCCTAGAACCGCTCGGCCACCTCGGCCGGCTTAGCTTTTGCAGTCTGCGGAATTGTGTGGCTGATATTTTTTCGAAAGTCAGATGGTATGTCACCTGACTCTTACATTCTGTATACCAACATGAATAGTCATTTTGTTGCCACTTCCCCCAATGATTTTATAAATCCTGATGGGCTATTATCTATCCCTTCAGCCTTATTTGAATTTAAGTCCTCCAAAGCTCGTTTGAATTCTGATTATACTGGATCCCCTATCTCTTCTAAATCGAGTCCTCTTTCTTCTCCGATCATATCAGAAGAGCCTTCCCCCTCATAGAGACCTTCCATGTACTCTTTCCAGCTATCCGCTCTTTCCTCTGCATTTAACAGTGGGACTGCCGTTGCACTTTAATGTTACCACCTTTGCTTTTTATTTCACGGAAGGTTGTTTTGACTTTCCTACATACTGAGTCAGTCCTCCCGACAACCCCTCTTTTTCGATTTCTTCACATTTTTCATGCAGCCATTTCCCTGCATTCCTATTTATTTCATATCTCAGTGACTTATATTTCTGTATTCCCGAAATTCCCTAAACATTTTTGTATTCCTTCTTTCATCGATCAACTGAAGTATTTCTTCTGTTACCCATGGTTTCTTCGCAGTTATCTTCCTTGTAGACATGTTTTTCTTTCCAACTTCTGTGATGGCCCTTTTTAGAGATGTCCATTCCTCTTCAACTGTACTGCCTACTGAACTATTCCTTATTGCAATATCTATTGCCTTAAGAATTTCAAGCGTATCTCGTCATTCCTTAGAACTTATTTATCCCACTTCTTTGCATATTGATTCTTCTTGACTTATCTCTAATACTTCATCCTACTCTTTATCACTAAGTCATTGTGATCTGAGTCTATATCCGCTCCTGGGTATGTATCATCCTTTCCCTGTCCTCATATGCTCTTCGTATCTTCAGTTTGCGATGTCGGCTTACATACCTAAACTATTCTTGTCGGTGTTGGGTTGCTGTCGATTCTGGGTTAGGTTAGTGTTTTTTAACGTCCCGTCGACAACGAGGTCATTAGAGACGGAGCGCAAGCTCGGGTTAGGGAAGGACGGGGAAGGAAATCGGCCGTGCCCTGTCAAAGGAACCATCCCGGCATTTGCCTGAAACGATTTAGGGAAATCACGGAAAACCTAAATCAGGATGGCTGGAGACGGGATTGAACCGTCGTCCTCCCGAATGCGAGTCCAGTTTATTACCACTGCGCCACCTCGCTCGGTCTGTCGATTCTGATAAGCACGACACTATCACTGAACTGTTCTCAGTAACACACACTCTCTACCCGACCTTCGTATTCATAACGCATCCTACTCCCATTATACCATTTTCTACTGCTGTTGATATTATCTTATACTGATCAGAAATCATTGTCTTCTTTCCATTTCACTTCACTGACCCCTACTATATCTAGATTGAGCCTTTTCATTTCCCTTTTCAGACTTTCTGGTTTCTCTACCACAATCACGCTTTTGGCTTTTGACACTCCACGCGCCCCCCCCCCCCCCCTCCCCTTGGCAATCTTCTCCCGGAGATTGGAATGAGGGACTATTCCGGAATCTTTTACCAATGGAGAGATCATCATGATACTTTTCAATTGCTCGCCACATGTCCTGTGGATACACGTTATGTGTCTTTAATGAAGTGATTTCCATTGCCTTCTGCAACCTTATGCCGTTGATCGTTGCTGATTCTTCCCACCTTTAGGGGCAGTTTCCCACCCCAAGGACAAAAGAGTGTCCTGAACTCTGTCCGCTCCTCTGCCCCCTTTGACAGGGCCGTCAGCGGAATGAGGGTCAGTTCCTATTCCTTAAGTCTTCGGCCACTTCTTATATTTTGCAATAAAAACTATTTTTTTCATTATCGAAAACCAAAGCCTAGGGAGACGCGACAAATAGTTTGATAAAGTGTCAAAATCTCCCCGGAGAACCCAAAGACATAATGAATTCATCGGGAGAAATGTGTCAGTAACTGCGTGCACCAACAGAAAGGACAAGACTTCTGGGACAGCGTCGACAGCTACAGCACTGTTTACTCCGGTTACAGTATCATGAAAGTGCTCCTGGGCATTCGTTTTTCAATTTCTCACATTTAAATAAATATCCTTAAGTTTGTAAGTGGTCTTCCGGTAGAATTTTACTACGCTAGTTGGCGAAATTTTCGTACACTGCCCATTTAGTATTCGAACGTATATCGAATAACTTCTGCTTGTTTATGATTTACTGATTTACTTCGTGCCTTTAGTGCATCGTTCCTCAAGAAAGTGTACTGCGCACCATGAGGGATCTCTGGATCCTTTCATTATTCTGTTAGTTATTCACTTTTCTAGGCTTTAACAACGAATTCGCTTGGACGCATAGTTATTCACTGATCAAAATAAATTAATCTAGGTCCTTTTGAAATAGTGAGTAATCTTTCCGTCAACTAATTTACTGAACATGTAGATCTTTATGACGATTTATGCAGCGTTTTGTGCCCTTTCAGTCCAAAAACGAGACACACACACACACACACACACACACACACACACACACAAACGCCTGACTATCACGCACAGTTCGTTCAAATAACATGAAACTGTTAGGAAAGTCCTGAGAGATTTTTGCAAATCGTGCGTCACATTGGCTTGAATGTCAGTCAAACGTAGAGTTTTAATGATTTTTGATAGGTTAGTATTGATAACACCAAGTTTTGTCACTCGTGATGATTTGTTTCAAGCGTCTGCGGGGCTTGTTTTTGTTCAGAAGTGAAGATGTCCGGGACAAGCTTTGCACACACTTTTCTCTTCTTCAAAATATTGTGAAGAATATTTTGTACTCTTGATTTAGAAGTGTTGCTCCACTGCGATTTGTGACTCAGCAACATTGTTACACTGCGGCCAAAAGTTCACTCCTTAACACTGCCTGCTCATAAATGACTACTTGAATGCACAGCTGTTATTTATAGCTGTTAGCACAAGTTGCCAGCGTAGTTTCTGCCCTGACGTCACCTATACGCCAGGAATAAAAGCAGTCCTGGAACTTTTTGGACGGCCAGTATATATTCCACTTTCTGCATAATGTAACCCACCTGCTCATCTCTGTCGGTACGAAATTGATCATTGGGACTCCGGAGAGCACTTAGTGGTTGAAAATCCTCTTCTTATATCTATTTCTTTTGATCGGATTCGATAAATACCTTGCCTAGATCTGGAATAACTACTTGCTACTATAATATGATTGCAATCTTGTTTTACAATTAAGACCAGATAAGAACATTGTTTTGAGGTGTCAATGATTCATAGCCTCTATAAATCTTTGGAAAATTATGGTTTACGCACAGGTGTATTGCCACTTTATTTAACAATCAGAAATGGACCATCCTGGGGTATCTATAAGCCATGAAATAGACCAAAAATTAGTTACAGTCAGTAATTAGAAAAAAATTTACTAATGAAATCAAATTCTTATAAGTATAAAAAAGAGTCAAGAATGATGATCAGTATATTACTATTGTTTTCGTAATTACTAAATATTGCTACTTTTTCGTTTTTCGTAGTATGTAGATAACTGAGGATGGTCCGTTTCTGAGTGAAACTGGATATTTATTTAGCCGCCTGCAGATTACAGAAAACGGCATAACTGCCAAGCTCTTCCGTGTTCGCCCTCGTTCTTCGATCGCCAGCCGACTGAGATAACTTCCCAGCAAGAATGGGGAGCCGCCCCCGCGTTTGAAGTGCATTCTCTTAGGTCCCCGCGCACAGCAAGAACTCGGCCGCAACTTTGTTGTTTGCACACAAACAACTGCACGCGAGAACAAGGCCAAAGCTGAAGACGGCGAGACTTGGATGAACTGTTTCCGGATTCAACGAAGTTGGTCCGCCGCTCATTCCAGCGCTACACCTCATTTTAAACAAGGAGAGGGCTATTGCGTCACTAATCTGTGAACGCAACGGGGTAAAGATATACGTCACAAGTATCAGAAACATTATTCATAAATGAATATGTAACGAAATTTGGAGTTCACCAAAATTTAATCCAAAAGAAAGCTATGATGGTCCACTACGACATCTAACATTAACCGTAAGGCAGATTTATAAAAAATATGAATTTGACGCATGCAGGAGATGACAGAGGGGCGAACACTTCCATTACTCAAAGTCGGCAAGGAAATGTAATAGTTAAGGTGGAGTACTATTAACTAGATAATCACTTTTGGACCCCACTGCAGGACGGTTGCAAAAATGTAAATAAATACATTCCTCAAAAGAATTAGGGGAACATCTGTAATTGTGTATCAATGTCCGCCATGTTAAATCTGTTATAACGCAGGCGGCACCTGTGGTATTTACTGCATAGTTGAGTGCTTCGCTTTCGTTATATGCAACAACTAAAGTCATTGGCTATCTGTTGGCTATGTTTTGCATTACAGCATCAGGTGACCCCTCCAAAGGAAGTAAATACATGTGTTTTAGTTTTCTTTAGTGAGGTACACAGAACGCAGTTCGTTCTCCTTTTGCTAAAAATTCTCAATAAATGTCTCCAGTTTATGATACCTCTGCTGCCTTTACTTAACCGAAATCCAAACTGATTGCTGCCTAAAATGTCCAGTTTTCTGTTTCATCTTTCTGTGTTTTAATCTTGTCAGAAACTTCGGTGCTTAAGCCTTTTTGTTGACTGTGCGATAGTTATTGCTCTTTTCTGCTCTAGCTGTCTTTAGAATTGTGTGGATGATGATGCAACATTTCACCTAAGATATTCTCTATTACTGAATTTCCCTGAATATTTTTAAACTTCCTTCATTCATTGATCAATTTAGTATTTCTTCCATTACGCAACATTTCTTCAGAGTTACCATCCTCGCGCCTGTTTGTGTCCAACTTCTATGATCGTCTCTTTTAGAGAATTATTCTTCAACTGAATTGCCTACTATAGTATTCATTATCACAGTATCTACATTGACTGTGAATTTCAAAGACATCATTCCTCAATACTTCAGTATCCTATTTCTTTGGACGCTGATTCTTCCTGACGATTATCTTGTAACTTAAACTATTCTTCAAAAAAAAATTGTTCAAATGGCTCTGAGCACTATGGGACTTAACATCTGTGGTCATCAGTCCCCTAGAACGTAGAACTACTTAAACCTAACTAAGGACATCACACACATCCATGCCCGAGGCAGAATTCGAACCTGCGACCGTAGCGGTCGCGCGGTTCCAGACTGTAGCGCCTAGAACCGCTCGGCCACCTCGGCCGGCTTAGCTTTTGCAGTCTGCGGAATTGTGTGGCTGATATTTTTTCGAAAGTCAGATGGTATGTCACCTGACTCTTACATTCTGTATACCAACATGAATAGTCATTTTGTTGCCACTTCCCCCAATGATTTTATAAATCCTGATGGGCTATTATCTATCCCTTCAGCCTTATTTGAATTTAAGTCCTCCAAAGCTCGTTTGAATTCTGATTATACTGGATCCCCTATCTCTTCTAAATCGAGTCCTCTTTCTTCTCCGATCATATCAGAAGAGCCTTCCCCCTCATAGAGACCTTCCATGTACTCTTTCCAGCTATCCGCTCTTTCCTCTGCATTTAACAGTGGGACTGCCGTTGCACTTTAATGTTACCACCTTTGCTTTTTATTTCACGGAAGGTTGTTTTGACTTTCCTACATACTGAGTCAGTCCTCCCGACAACCCCTCTTTTTCGATTTCTTCACATTTTTCATGCAGCCATTTCCCTGCATTCCTATTTATTTCATATCTCAGTGACTTATATTTCTGTATTCCCGAAATTCCCTAAACATTTTTGTATTCCTTCTTTCATCGATCAACTGAAGTATTTCTTCTGTTACCCATGGTTTCTTCGCAGTTATCTTCCTTGTAGACATGTTTTTCTTTCCAACTTCTGTGATGGCCCTTTTTAGAGATGTCCATTCCTCTTCAACTGTACTGCCTACTGAACTATTCCTTATTGCAATATCTATTGCCTTAAGAATTTCAAGCGTATCTCGTCATTCCTTAGAACTTATTTATCCCACTTCTTTGCATATTGATTCTTCTTGACTTATCTCTAATACTTCATCCTACTCTTTATCACTAAGTCATTGTGATCTGAGTCTATATCCGCTCCTGGGTATGTATCATCCTTTCCCTGTCCTCATATGCTCTTCGTATCTTCAGTTTGCGATGTCGGCTTACATACCTAAACTATTCTTGTCGGTGTTGGGTTGCTGTCGATTCTGGGTTAGGTTAGTGTTTTTTAACGTCCCGTCGACAACGAGGTCATTAGAGACGGAGCGCAAGCTCGGGTTAGGGAAGGACGGGGAAGGAAATCGGCCGTGCCCTGTCAAAGGAACCATCCCGGCATTTGCCTGAAACGATTTAGGGAAATCACGGAAAACCTAAATCAGGATGGCTGGAGACGGGATTGAACCGTCGTCCTCCCGAATGCGAGTCCAGTTTATTACCACTGCGCCACCTCGCTCGGTCTGTCGATTCTGATAAGCACGACACTATCACTGAACTGTTCTCAGTAACACACACTCTCTACCCGACCTTCGTATTCATAACGCATCCTACTCCCATTATACCATTTTCTACTGCTGTTGATATTATCTTATACTGATCAGAAATCATTGTCTTCTTTCCATTTCACTTCACTGACCCCTACTATATCTAGATTGAGCCTTTTCATTTCCCTTTTCAGACTTTCTGGTTTCTCTACCACAATCACGCTTTTGGCTTTTGACACTCCACGCGCCCCCCCCCCCCCCCCCCTCCCCTTGGCAATCTTCTCCCGGAGATTGGAATGAGGGACTATTCCGGAATCTTTTACCAATGGAGAGATCATCATGATACTTTTCAATTGCTCGCCACATGTCCTGTGGATACACGTTATGTGTCTTTAATGAAGTGATTTCCATTGCCTTCTGCAACCTTATGCCGTTGATCGTTGCTGATTCTTCCCACCTTTAGGGGCAGTTTCCCACCCCAAGGACAAAAGAGTGTCCTGAACTCTGTCCGCTCCTCTGCCCCCTTTGACAGGGCCGTCAGCGGAATGAGGGTCAGTTCCTATTCCTTAAGTCTTCGGCCACTTCTTATATTTTGCAATAAAAACTATTTTTTTCATTATCGAAAACCAAAGCCTAGGGAGACGCGACAAATAGTTTGATAAAGTGTCAAAATCTCCCCGGAGAACCCAAAGACATAATGAATTCATCGGGAGAAATGTGTCAGTAACTGCGTGCACCAACAGAAAGGACAAGACTTCTGGGACAGCGTCGACAGCTACAGCACTGTTTACTCCGGTTACAGTATCATGAAAGTGCTCCTGGGCATTCGTTTTTCAATTTCTCACATTTAAATAAATATCCTTAAGTTTGTAAGTGGTCTTCCGGTAGAATTTTACTACGCTAGTTGGCGAAATTTTCGTACACTGCCCATTTAGTATTCGAACGTATATCGAATAACTTCTGCTTGTTTATGATTTACTGATTTACTTCGTGCCTTTAGTGCATCGTTCCTCAAGAAAGTGTACTGCGCACCATGAGGGATCTCTGGATCCTTTCATTATTCTGTTAGTTATTCACTTTTCTAGGCTTTAACAACGAATTCGCTTGGACGCATAGTTATTCACTGATCAAAATAAATTAATCTAGGTCCTTTTGAAATAGTGAGTAATCTTTCCGTCAACTAATTTACTGAACATGTAGATCTTTATGACGATTTATGCAGCGTTTTGTGCCCTTTCAGTCCAAAAACGAGACACACACACACACACACACACACACACACACACACACAAACGCCTGACTATCACGCACAGTTCGTTCAAATAACATGAAACTGTTAGGAAAGTCCTGAGAGATTTCTGCAAATCGTGCGTCACATTGGCTTGAATGTCAGTCAAACGTAGAGTTTTAATGATTTTTGATAGGTTAGTATTGATAACACCAAGTTTTGTCACTCGTGATGATTTGTTTCAAGCGTCTGCGGGGCTTGTTTTTGTTCAGAAGTGAAGATGTCCGGGACAAGCTTTGCACACACTTTTCTCTTCTTCAAAATATTGTGAAGAATATTTTGTACTCTTGATTTAGAAGTGTTGCTCCACTGCGATTTGTGACTCAGCAACATTGTTACACTGCGGCCAAAAGTTCACTCCTTAACACTGCCTGCTCATAAATGACTACTTGAATGCACAGCTGTTATTTATAGCTGTTAGCACAAGTTGCCAGCGTAGTTTCTGCCCTGACGTCACCTATACGCCAGGAATAAAAGCAGTCCTGGAACTTTTTGGACGGCCAGTATATATTCCACTTTCTGCATAATGTAACCCACCTGCTCATCTCTGTCGGTACGAAATTGATCATTGGGACTCCGGAGAGCACTTAGTGGTTGAAAATCCTCTTCTTATATCTATTTCTTTTGATCGGATTCGATAAATACCTTGCCTAGATCTGGAATAACTACTTGCTACTATAATATGATTGCAATCTTGTTTTACAATTAAGACCAGATAAGAACATTGTTTTGAGGTGTCAATGATTCATAGCCTCTATAAATCTTTGGAAAATTATGGTTTACGCACAGGTGTATTGCCACTTTATTTAACAATCAGAAATGGACCATCCTGGGGTATCTATAAGCCATGAAATAGACCAAAAATTAGTTACAGTCAGTAATTAGAAAAAAATTTACTAATGAAATCAAATTCTTATAAGTATAAAAAAGAGTCAAGAATGATGATCAGTATATTACTATTGTTTTCGTAATTACTAAATATTGCTACTTTTTCGTTTTTCGTAGTATGTAGATAACTGAGGATGGTCCGTTTCTGAGTGAAACTGGATATTTATTTAGCCGCCTGCAGATTACAGAAAACGGCATAACTGCCAAGCTCTTCCGTGTTCGCCCTCGTTCTTCGATCGCCAGCCGACTGAGATAACTTCCCAGCAAGAATGGGGAGCCGCCCCCGCGTTTGAAGTGCATTCTCTTAGGTCCCCGCGCACAGCAAGAACTCGGCCGCAACTTTGTTGTTTGCACACAAACAACTGCACGCGAGAACAAGGCCAAAGCTGAAGACGGCGAGACTTGGATGAACTGTTTCCGGATTCAACGAAGTTGGTCCGCCGCTCATTCCAGCGCTACACCTCATTTTAAACAAGGAGAGGGCTATTGCGTCACTAATCTGTGAACGCAACGGGGTAAAGATATACGTCACAAGTATCAGAAACATTATTCATAAATGAATATGTAACGAAATTTGGAGTTCACCAAAATTTAATCCAAAAGAAAGCTATGATGGTCCACTACGACATCTAACATTAACCGTAAGGCAGATTTATAAAAAATATGAATTTGACGCATGCAGGAGATGACAGAGGGGCGAACACTTCCATTACTCAAAGTCGGCAAGGAAATGTAATAGTTAAGGTGGAGTACTATTAACTAGATAATCACTTTTGGACCCCACTGCAGGACGGTTGCAAAAATGTAAATAAATACATTCCTCAAAAGAATTAGGGGAACATCTGTAATTGTGTATCAATGTCCGCCATGTTAAATCTGTTATAACGCAGGCGGCACCTGTGGTATTTACTGCATAGTTGAGTGCTTCGCTTTCGTTATATGCAACAACTAAAGTCATTGGCTATCTGTTGGCTATGTTTTGCATTACAGCATCAGGTGACCCCTCCAAAGGAAGTAAATACATGTGTTTTAGTTTTCTTTAGTGAGGTACACAGAACGCAGTTCGTTCTCCTTTTGCTAAAAATTCTCAATAAATGTCTCCAGTTTATGATACCTCTGCTGCCTTTACTTAACCGAAATCCAAACTGATTGCTGCCTAAAATGTCCAGTTTTCTGTTTCATCTTTCTGTGTTTTAATCTTGTCAGAAACTTCGGTGCTTAAGCCTTTTTGTTGACTGTGCGATAGTTATTGCTCTTTTCTGCTCTAGCTGTCTTTAGAATTGTGTGGATGATGATGCAACATTTCACCTAAGATATTCTCTATTACTGAATTTCCCTGAATATTTTTAAACTTCCTTCATTCATTGATCAATTTAGTATTTCTTCCATTACGCAACATTTCTTCAGAGTTACCATCCTCGCGCCTGTTTGTGTCCAACTTCTATGATCGTCTCTTTTAGAGAATTATTCTTCAACTGAATTGCCTACTATAGTATTCATTATCACAGTATCTACATTGACTGTGAATTTCAAAGACATCATTCCTCAATACTTCAGTATCCTATTTCTTTGGACGCTGATTCTTCCTGACGATTATCTTGTAACTTAAACTATTCTTCAAAAAAAAATTGTTCAAATGGCTCTGAGCACTATGGGACTTAACATCTGTGGTCATCAGTCCCCTAGAACTTAGAACTACTTAAACCTAACTAACCTAAGGACATCACACACAACCATGTCCGAGGCAGGATTCGAACCTGCGACCGTAGCAGTCGCGCGGTTCCGGACTGAGCGCCTAGAACCGCTAGACCACCGCGGCCGGCAAAAACTATTCTTCATCTACCCTACTCTGGGTTCGCCTGACACTATGAAGAATTATATTAATTATGATGTGCTGGTTTGCACCTAGTACATATTTTGACCTGTTTGATAGCTTTCGCCGGCCGCTGTAGCCGAGCGGTTCTAGGCGCTTCAGTCCGGAACCGCGCTGCTGCTACGGTCGCAGCCTCGGGCATGGATGTGTGTGATGTCCTTACTTTAGTTAGGTTTAAGTAGTTATAAGTTCTAGGGGACTGATGACCGCAGATGTTAAGTCCCATCGTGCTTAGAGCCATTTGAATCATTTTATAGCTTTCTTTAAAACAACCAGCTGATCTTTTCTTTTGAATTAGGGGCCATATCGAACAAGCAATAACGCTTAGATAAGTACCAACAGTGTCAGTTTCCAGCTTGATTTCTGAGATATTCTATTGACTGCTGTGTGTTTTTCTTCTTCTACCTAAGCTCCATATTTCATTAGTTGAGTTAGTAACATATATTCTGTGTCATACGGCGTTTGGTATAACTAGGCCACTTTCACTTCTCTCATTTATTACTGTCTCGTGAAGTCTGTTTAGAGGAAGTTTAAACAATGATGTTCGATGACTATATCTTTCACTAAATAACGTTTTAGACCTGAAGTTTTGATGGGCACTTATATTTTGTGTCAGTGTTGTGTCATCAGTTTTATCTCTCTGTTGTTTTAGCTGTTTTCAGTTTTGTATTTCTGTGTGTCTTTAACATTGTTCTACATTCATATATACTAATGCATACCGTGTTTAACGCATTAGGAAGTTTGTCCTTTCAACCACTATTTGTTCACAAGTTCGTGAAGGACAATGACTGGCTGACTAAGATATATTGCAGTTATCAGATCCTGTATATGACTGTAGTTTGCTAGTTGCCTGTGATGTGTGGCAAATATCAGATTCTATATTTCATTACTCTTTGTAATAAAATTGTATCTGCGTTTTCCGTGTTATGCTGCAGCCCTGAAGCCCCGATGAGCGGAGTGGAAGCGTATTGAAAGTCCGACAGTACTTTGAATGCACACAGTTCATACATTCACAGTTTTCAAATATTTTATTTTTAACGTAGCCTTATGCTAGTTATGTTACCTAAATTTCCACGTTCTGTATCAGTATTTACTAATGCATGTTGTACTGAACGCATGTGGAAATTTGTTTTTCCAATTATTTGCATTGTATTGTCTATATCGTGGTGCAGAGTAATGTTTGATCCTGTGCGGTGAGTATCAGATGCTTTTGTATGACGCCTTTTTGTAATGCATCTTACTGATACTTTTTTTTCTACAACAGCTCTGATGAGGAGATTATATGTGTGCCGAAGCTCCTCACAGCGCAGTTTATGAATTCATATTTAAATATTGCCAGTCATAATCACAACTTTACGAAGTTATTTTTCTTGATCGTGGACATTCTGCAAAGGGGTTTCTGCACCGAGCAATCGATCATTGAATCTGCCATGATGTATGTATGTATGTATGTATGTATTAAACCGGGGACCTAGAAACGACGGAGAGGCGTCGTTCCGTCGTAGCCCTCAGTGATTCACAATCCCCACATTAGGCCGCAGCAGTCCACCCACCCCACCGCCGCCCCACACCGAACCCAGGGTTACTGTGAGGTTCAGCCCCCAGTAGATGGATCCCTCCCTCCCTCCCTCCCTCCCGCCCCGGAATGTCTCGTACCAGACGAGTATAACCCCAGATGTTTGCTTGGTAGGATAATTATGGTGTAGCCGCACGTGGAAACGATTTTTGCGCAACTATCGCCGACACAGTGTAACTGAGGCGAAATAAAGTGAACCAGCACGCATTCACCGATGTAGATGGAAAACCGCCTTAAAAACCATCCACAGGCTGGCCAGCACGGCAGACCTCGACGCTAATCTGCAGGGCGGATTCGTGCCAGGGACCAGCACCCCTTCACGCCACGGGAACCAGCGCGTTAGACCGCGCGGCTAGCCGGGCGGCCGAAACTACCATACTCTTCGACGAACTTAAAATAAATATTTGAGGTGAAACACGTTGGCGCGTTGTAACGCTAGCCAATGAGAGGCGCGCGCGGACACAAGCAAGTCTAGTCTGTCTGGGTCTTCCTGTCGTTACGTTCAGGGTGCAGCGGTGCTGCAACGGATGAGCAGTGTACCAAGTTGGTTTGCAATCGCTTTGTACCGATCACTTTTTGATTTCGTGGTACAAACATTTAGTGAGATTTGGACTGACCTCGCACAGTGAGGAGTAACGCCACTTACAGCATTTGTGGATATTGTGCATTTAAGTATTTTATTTGATCTACATATCTTGAATAAATGTTCACATGTTGAGTAACAATATAAACTAATGCACACAACACCCAACGCATGCTCAACATAATGTTCACTGCTTGATAGGTGAACAGCTTTTGAGGCATGGTACACAATTGGGTTTACATAGCCCAAACGAATTGTAGCACCATTGAATTCATCGAGCAAAATGTCTTCAGCCTTTTCTACTGCATACAGAATTCTTGTTGTTCACTTATTCCTTTGGTGGTGATGTATTATAACACGTGTTACACATATGGATGTGTCTTTTTGTTTCTGGGGAGGGTTGGGGTTGGGTTGTTCGAGGGTGGAGACGAAGCAGCGAGGTCATCGGTCTCATCGGATTAGGGAAGGATGGGAAGGGAAGTCGGCCATGTCCTTTCAAAGGAACCATCTCGGCATTTACCTGAAGCGATTTAGGAAAATCTGGAAAACCTAAATCAGGATGGCCAGACGCGGGGTTGAACCGTCATCCTCCCGAATGCGAGTCCATTGTGGTAACCACTATGCGACCTCGCTCGGTCACATATGGATGCTTGTGTCCTTTGTTGCAGCAATGACTAGTAGTGGGATAAGGGCGTTTCTGGTGCATCTTTCATATAAAATTAATATGCAAATTAATTAAATTGATCAATTAATTAATCCCACTCCTAGATGATGTGATGGGCTTTCCCCAGGCAGCACGTGGGTCCCAGAATCTAATCCCCTCCTCCACCAGCCCTGTTGGCAGCAATTTCGAATTTCGCATGAAATTAAAAAAAAGGCGGGAATTTAAAAAATGGCGGGAATTCCTTTGTCCCAGGACAGTGCTGACGTCACACTCCCACTCCCCCTCCCGCAGACATTGGCGGGATATTCAAATTTCGAGGAGATTTTTTTCCACTCATCTGATGAGAATTGGTGGGAGAGGTTTAGTCTATGCTGAGCTTTCAATGTGGAAGCATCATGGTGTGTTCGATCAATGAGAAGATGAATGTGAAGAACAGAGCGGCTTTAAACAGATGTATTACTTGTACACATTTGAGTTCACTACATGGGTGACGGAAGGCTATGATAATGGAAAGAGTGTGAGAGAAAGAAGCGGAAGAATTCGGTTCAGCAAATTGTGACAATACAGATGGATGGATCTAAGATGCCTGTCGCAACTGATACATGCTCATGTACACTCATGTATATACACAAACTGCCGAGATGTTCCATATGAAGCATTCACTCTTCCGGAATGAAAGTGGAGCGTATTCATATGTGTAACATACACCATTAAAGAGCATCAACTGCCCATCCCCATCCACTTCTCACTCCACCAACCCCTCATCTCATCCGATCGTCACTCCTCACCAAACTCGGTGCTGTGCAGAATGTGTTCTATTTAAGAGCTACTGGCGTCTGACTAGGAAGAGTTTAACAGCCATGTTGTCTTAAGCATATAGTTGAAGATTGTGCTCATAGCCTCCTACATGCAGTATGGAAAGGAGTTTTATTGGATGAGTATCTGAAGTAGAAGATTAATACTGTCCAGCAGATAATGGCTATGTAGGAGAATGGTATCAGAATGCATTCTGCAGGCTGTTGTTACAACTGCATGCCATTTTCGAAATTCAAAGTCAGTTTTCCACATTAGAACAGACGTCTGCCTCCAATCCAAAGGTTCAAGCAACTAGTCTAGTTTATTGTTTAAATATATCATGAAACCATAAGCTGTCATTTATTTTGCACAATTCGCTAGTAGTTTCGTTCAGTGACGATTATCAAGCTTAGCTGGCGTAAGTGGCAGGAAAGTCTGGTCTAGTTCACAATCATGCCACCAGAGATGCTTGAAATTGGTAGTAACCAATAGGATTGCAGTATCTAATCACATCAAGGATATAAGGAGGATCCAGCAGCTCTACAACTTCAGTTGCAGTCAGTCAGGCACCATGAAGCGCCAGCTGCGATACTCCAGCTCTGCCCAGCCATAGCAGAAGCAGAAGCAGAATAGGAAGAAGACATGGAAGAATAAGCACCCCTTGGTTAATGTCTGTGTTTACTGTCTTTGTGTGAAAGATTAAGTCTTTGTGTTGCTGTTATCACTCGTAATGCTTTTTCTTCTTTGCTCATCAGTGGATGTGGCATCCTCCAGCCTGTCGGGACCTGCAGCAGCAACATATCACAGCCTGTCGGCACCTGCAGCACTGGCACCATTCGGCATATCGAGTCACGTAGCAGCAGCACACTGGTATCCTATCGCGCACCTGGTAAGCTTGTTGGAGCAGTCAGTGAGCTGCTATTGTCGGCTGAAGACACCCAATCTTCCCCTAACTCGGAGAAGTGCACTGGGCGCTCTGAACTGCATGACGCATGTCTGTACTGGACTCAGTCAAGCGCGCCATCACAGAGTATTCCAGTGATACTGAATGGACAAAATGAGGATATAGTGGATGAGAAGATACCAGTTATGCCTTTTGCGCCACTACCGTTAGCTTCAGTGTATAATTTATCTGCTAGTAGTTCGAAGCATTTACATATTGGTACAGAAGCATCCACAGACAAAGACTGGCGTGTTGTGATAGAGATCGAGAATGCAGCTAAAAGCGTTAAAGTGTGGTTTACGGTGGTGGAATGGGACGAACTGTGTTGTGCAAAAGCCGACATTAAGCAGCAGTTGACCACCGAGTATCATCCGAACTGTCCTCTTCCAGACATTTACTGTGTTGCTCTAACTCTGTCCGTTACAACAGTGTTCGGTGACTCTGCACTCAGTGTGAAATTGGGCAACACATCCATTTATCTACAGCATTCCAATGTTATGACATTATTCGGTCTACAGATGGTGCTATCCATTGTGTTGGGAAGACTGAACAGATGGCTGCCTTGCGTTAAAGCTGCGTATATGGACATTACAGAGTATCTCCATACAAACAGAGTTCATGTAGACGACTTCGAACAGTGGGTGAAGATGGAAGCTAATGTACTAACAGTAAGTTTGAGAGAAATACATGCTGAATTCTGTGCTTACAGGAAGGCATTATTTTCTGTATTCAGTGCGAGTGTTAAGATAAAGAAAGAACCTTTTGATGTAGTGCATCCCGTGTACGATTACTGAATAATAATGTATATAATCATGTATGTGTTTTATTTTTTACCTCTCATTACACTGTGAGTACCGAAGCTGCTGCTACCAGTATTTTCACTGCAATTATGCAACAGCAGAAAATTATATCATACAACTAAATTCTATGTGAAAGCCCACAGCATTCTAGTACCAAGTATTCACTGGCCAAGTGTTCACTGATTTCTATAAAAGCCCATTGCACGCCAGTACCTGACATAATCGGTGTCATGGCTTGGTGGGCGAAGCATCAAGACGTTATAAGCGACTGGAGCTGCGACGACATGCAGAAAGACTGGAAGAAGAATGGTATACTTCTTCCCGACATCTTACGTGCAATGATTGTAGGTCCATCCAGCTGCAGCAAGACAAATGTTCTCAAGTCACTGCTAACACGCCCGTATGGAGTCCACTTCAGCATGTATATATATTTTCAAAAACGCTGTTTCAGCCCAATACCAACTATTACAGGAGATGCTGAAGGACGCAGATGGTGTGTCATACACCACATTCAGTGAGAGCAGTGATATACCTCCAACAGAAAAAGTAAAGCCATTTACATTATCATATTTGACAATTTGCCATGAAAAACCAAGATCAAGTTTGACGATATTTCTGTTTTGGTCGCAGTGTGGCTGTTGACGTATGTTTTCTGAGTCAGACATATTCCAGAATCCCAAAACAGCTGGTAAGGAACAATGCAAACTTAATTATAGCATTCAAAAAGGACAATCTGAATTTAAAACACATTTACCAGACGCATGTAGGAACCAATATGTCATTCAATGATTTTATAAAGATGTGTGCAGATTGTTGGAATCACTCACAGTGCGGGATTTGTCATTATAGATAAAACAAGAAAACTGAATGATGGCAGGTATAGACGGAACTTCCAGAAATTTCTACATATACAGCCATGGAAATAGTTCAGTACATCAGTATAGACATCACCATGGATAAATTCGCATGCATGTTGGGCGCTCAGTCTGATAGGATGGGTTCGCACAGTCAAAACATTCACTTGTACATGGACGCGAAAATTCAAACTCTCGAATGTAGAGTTGGAGGCGTATGCAAGGAACTAGAGACATACGACCTTTCTGAGACTGAACAGTACACTGAATGATCGGGTTAATGCAATCGAAAGTAAAGTAAAGGACTTAACTGAAGGTAAACTAGCTGTTATTGAGAAGGGGACATTGTATGAACGGGTCAATGCAATTGAAAGGGAATACGCACATATCTTTACAAAACCGTTGAATGACATATCGATTCCTACATGAGTCTTGTTTTAAATTCAGATTGTCCTGTTTGAATGCTGTAATTAAGTTTGCATTGTCCCTCACCAGCTGATATGGGATTCTGGAGTATTTCTGATTCAGAAAACATACATCAACTGCCACAGGGCGACCAAAACAGAAACATCGTTAAAATTGCTCTTGTTTTTTCATGGCAAATTATCAAATATGAAAATTGTGATTGACTTTACATTTTTTGTTGGAGTTATATCACTGCTCTCACGGAATGTTTTTCACAGCAGCATGGTCAAATGTGAACACTGTGATTGTCTTCTCTTTTTCCGGTGAAGTGATATCACTGATAATTAATTGATCAATTTAATTAGTTTGTATATGTATTTGATATCAAAAATGCACCAGAAACACGCTTATCAAACTTCTGTGACTACTTTAAATGAAATAAGACAGAGTCTGTTATTTTCGTGATAGTTTGTTCACTTTCCAACAAGTAACTTTACAGACTTTCGGCCTGAATCACGAATACCAATCTTAGCGAGCTACGTTTCTCAAAGCTGCAAATCAGCAATACCATTCAAACATTTTATTGCGTACTTTTCAGGTCATATGGTGAGTCGTCATCTGGAGATACAGAGAGAGAGCTGGTGGTATGTTACCTTACGTACGACATGATTACTATGTGCCTTTACGTTTCAGATTTCTAAAATAGGGAAACTTACATCAACAGACTGAGCCATGCGTACCTATGGCACTTAACGTGCCTGCAAGATGCGTTACCTATATCTTCTTTAAACTACATTATAAACTTATTATAAATTAGTACGATCACAATAGTTTCAAATGCCCACTATTTCTTCGTAGCACGAAGTGATTTTGTATCTGCCCTTCAGTATGTTCCATTCCTTTTAAAATTGCCGTCAGACGGAGCTATAATATCATTTCTTGGGCCTAATCTTCATACAGAAAAGGATATTAATATAGAACATGTTTGAGTTGAAGGTTAGTAACTTACATATTATATAACTGAGATGCTCATTTTATCGGAGCTAAAATCTGTACAAAGTGACTCCGTGATGGTGTTCCAACTTTCTGAGACAATGGAGAAGGGAAAATATATCAATTTGAGGTAAGGCACTCTCGCTTTGAAACGACCGAGTCGAAAGTTATGAGGGAAAATCGTTCTGATACTTCTGACAGTGGACCTCTGCTACTGAAAGTTCTTTCCTTTCCAAATTTTGAGACGACGTTGTATGAACCAAATTGTACGGACCAAAATGAGAAAAAAACTGTCCAATGAACATAGGCCCTAAAACGCATACATTAAGAGCTACGAGCATTTGTTCAGTAGAAGATATATGTTGGTTCAAATGGCTCTGAGCACTATGGGACTCAACTGCTGTGGTCACAAGTCCCCTAGAACTTAGAACTACTTAAACCTAACTAACCTAAGGACAGGACACAACACCCAGCCATCACGAGGCAGAGAAAATCCCTGACCCCGCCGGGAATCGAACCCGGGAACCCGGGCGTGGGAAGCGAAAACGCTACCTCACGACCACGAGATGCGGGCGAAGATATATGTAACCACAGCAGCAAAGACGAACCAGTTCTCGTAGCTCTTAAAGTATGAGCTTTAGAGCCCACGTTCATTGGACAATTTTTTCTTGTTTTGGTCCATACTACTTTCTCCCAAAACACTGAAAGCGAAGAGCTTGCACTAGAAAAAGTCCACTGTCAGATGTATCAGAACGATTTTCGTTTTTAACTTTCGACTGTCGTTTCCGGACCAGGGTCCCTTACTGCAGACTGATACATTTGCCCTCCTCCATCATCCCTGAGAGTTTTTAACATCATCACGAATATGATGAATTTTATATGTAGTTTATTTAATCAGTTGGTACGTGTGATAGTTACGCTGAATTTGTTACGTGTGACAGTAGCCTCTCCATCCTGTCATGTAATTGAGTAAAGTTATTTTTAAATCTGTTTTGTAATATGTTTCTTAATGGTGTTAAATAAAGTCTCTCTTTTCATATTGCGCTAGCGCTTTGGTGAATGCACTTACATTATGTTTTATTAACGCCCACAGAAACAAATTTGTGCATTCGTCTATTAAATGAATAGAAATGGAAAATTTATGTGAACTGCTATGTAGTAGCGACAACTAGCGTGCCGTATTGGAGATACACTCCTGGAAATGGAAAAAAGAACACATTGACACCGGTGTGTCAGACCCACCATACTTGCTCCGGACACTGCGAGAGGGCTGTACAAGCAATGATCACACGCACGGCACAGCGGACACACCAGGAACCGCGGTGTTGGCCGTGCACCGCCGTCAGTGTCAGCCAGTTTGCCGTGGCATACGGAGCTCCATCGCAGTCTTTAACACTGGTAGCATGCCACGACAGCGTGGACGTGAACCGGATGTGCAGTTGACGGACTTTGAGCGAGGGCGTATAGTGGGCATGCGGGAGGCCGGGTGGACGTACCGCCGAATTGCTCAACACGTGGGGCGTGAGGTCTCCACAGTACATCGATGTTGTCGCCAGTGGTCGGCGGAAGGTGCACGTGCCCGTCCACCTGGGACCGGACCGCAGCGACGCACGGATGCACGCCAAGACCGTAGGATCCTACGCAGTGCCGTAGGGGACCGCACCGCCACTTCCCAGCAAATTAGGGACACTATTGCTCCTGGGGTATCGGCGAGGACCATTCGCAACCGTCTCCATGAAGCTGGGCTACGGTCCCGCACACCGTTAGGCCGTCTTCCGCTCACGCCCCAACATCGTGCAGCCCGTCTCCAGTGGTGTCGCGACAGGCGTGAATGGAGGGACGAATAGAGACGTGTCGTCTTCACCGATGAGAGTCGCTTCTGCCTTGGTACCAATGATGGTCGTATGCGTGTTTGGCGCCGTGCAGGTGAGCGCCACAATTAGGACTGCATACGACCGAGGCACACAGGGCCAACACCCGGCATCATGGTGTGGGGAGCGATCTCCTACACTGGCCGTACACCACTGGTGATCGTCGAGGGGACACTGAATAGTGCACGGTACATCCAAACCGTCATCGAACCCATCGTTCTACCATTCCTAGACCGGCAAGGGAACTTGCTGTTCCAACAGGACAATGCACGTCCGCATGTACCCCGTGCCACCCAACGCGCTCTAGAAGGTGTAAGTCAACTACCCTGGCCAGCAAGATCTCCGGATCTGTCCCCCATTGAGCATGTTTGGGACTGGATGAAGCGTCGTCTCACGCGGTCTGCAAGTCCAGCACGAACGCTGGTCCAACTGAGGCGCCAGGTGGAAATGGCATGGCAAGCCGTTCCACAGGACTACATCCAGCATCTCTATGATCGTCTCCATGGGAGAATAGCAGCCTGCATTGCTGCGAAAGGTGGATATACACTGTACTAGTGCCGACATTGTGCATGCTCTGTTGCCTGTGTCTATGTGCCTGTGGTTCTGTCAGTGTGATCATGTGATGTATCTGACCCCAGGAATGTGTCAATAAAGTTTCCCCTTCCTGGGACAATGAATTCACGGTGTTCTTATTTCAATTTCCAGGAGTGTATATCAGTGGTCGCTCTAAGCCTCTGTAATTGTTTGTAGTCAGCATGTCTACTATAACAGTGCACAATATACTTAAATTTAATGTGTGTACAACGAAGCTTTTTTGATTTATTGTTACTGAACAATTTTAACACATGCCGACTCGATATGATTAGCAAACTGTACGCACTCAACCGTATGACTGTTTCGTTTATGTTAAAATGGATTACTGGTGATTTTGGTTAGCAATTTTCGTACATTGTGCAGGAAAAGCTGCCTTTGAATTTTGTAGGTCTGAAGATGTTCAATACAGAACGAGATTAAGTATCTGATGTATTAATTTTTTGTGATCTGTAAGTGAAATAATTATGAAGTCCCATACTCTGACAGAGCATAGGGGAACGATGCGAGAGACCCGCACCGCCGTACTAGGCAAGGTCCTAGTGGAGGTGGTTTGCCATTGCCTTCCTCCGACCGCAATGGGGATGAATGATGATGATGATGAAGATGACACAACAACACCCAGTCATCTCGAGGCAGGTGAAAATCCCGACCCCGCCGGAAATCGAACCCGGTATCCAGTGCTCGGGAAGCGAGAACGTTACCGCGAGACCACGAGCTGCGAACAGTAAATGAAATAAAAATATATAAATACTATCTTGGATCACTGGAAAAATTGGCTGCGACTATTTGACACTTCGTGAAGATTTCATACAGCTTACTGCGTCAAATGAGTGATGCATATGAGTGACAACGCTACAGCTGGACAGCGAGCGCAAATGTCGTTTATGCGCGGAGAGGGTGTCATCTCAGCATGCGTCATATCAGTGAAGTCATTGTGACGTAACGTAACCCGCCAGGTACCGTCCTCTGGGTATGAAACTGGCTTTTACAACGTGCAAGTAGGTATCGAAAGCTTGAGATTTTGTTCGAATTTAACTTATCAACTTAACCGACAACTTTTGTAAGGTTTCTAGTTTACGTTTGGTATTGTCACTGGAAGTGATATATTGCATACTTGTACGCTAAACATTTTTTTTAAAACAGTAATTTTTGATATTCAATGTTATGCCGCAGACGTTTTGGTTGTCAGTAGCATTGCCGCTGCAGTAGACATTCTAAGTGAAGCTAGGGCGAGTTGGGAGTTGCGTGTGCTACTGGGAGGACGGAAATGGCTTGCGGAGCAGAGATAAAGATACAGAGAAGGTTGCATTGTGAATTATGATTTTGTACATATTAACTAGACGAGTGAAGATTCTTTTAGGTAGAGTTGAAATGTTGCTGCATCGCTTGCTTGCACGTAATTGTGATAACACGGAGAGTTTTAGTGAAATTTTTCTTTATTGTCTTGGGTTAGTTCATTGTCCAGATGTTATTAAGTAAAGTTATCAGTTCCCATGGCTTACCCTCAGAAGTTATAGATTTACCGCTCATTTACAGATTTAATAATTAAATTCTTGGCACAATAATATTTGTTATAAAAGAATAATTTATGTAAAGATCATCTTGAGGTTGAGGCTCTTCCGTCCGTGTTTGCTTACGAATAGATTTGTTTTTGGAGGGGGGCCTGCCTTGAGCAAAGCACAAATATTTTTCTCTTTATTCTCCAAACATAGGCAATATATTCAAAAGGCAAAGACTAAAACTATCCTACAGGATCGACAGCTCAATACAGAGGAAACTGACAGTAACAAACACAAGCACAGACAAACACAATACATCTGGTACTTACCAACTGGCATGCCAAAACTGCAAATCAGTATATATATATATATATATATATATATATATATATATATATATATATATATATACACCTCGTAAAAAAACCTTGGTTCACCTGGCCCGGGTGATAGTACCTTGTGAGGGTCCCTTGCCAGGGATACGGCGAAGACCTCAACGGTAGTGAAGACGGAGATGAAGATCATCGGTACGGCGGAACTGGCGGAAGAGGCAAGCATTATCAACAAGATAAAGCATATTGAAAAGCCCAGACACGTCTGTGTGGCAACCACCGGTACTCTGGCCAGCGTCTGTTCACCATGTGAGGTGCGGCTGAACACCAAGCTCCAGGAACTAACAATCCCTGGTTCTAACTACCCAGCATTAGCTGGAACTTAATTACAAGCAGTATGATTCGTACAAGTAAAATTAATATTACCCCAGGTGGCCAATCCACTCGCCCTGTGGCGACAACCAAGCTATCGGATTCTGGGGAGCTTGGGCTCGTACGACAGAGAAAGTCGGAGTTCTCTAGTAAACGTCCACGAAAGTCCCATACATTTATTGGCACTTTTAACATTCAGACACTAATTCAGACAGGCAAACTTCATAATCTTACAACAGAACTCAACAAACAGAAAATTCAAATCCTTGCTCTCCAAGAGACCAGATTCACTGATTCAGAAACAATAGACTACAACAATTACCGTATCTTTAAAAGTAAAACAGACAAGAAAATTGGCAAAGGAGCTGCAATATTTGGCATGGCTTTTATTGTAAATAAGGACACCCTTGACTCTGTTATAGACATGAATCAAATCAGTAACAGACTAATGACCATGCGAATCAAGCACACCAACAAAATATATACATTTATTAATGTTCATGCACCTACCAACATTGCCAACAAAAAAGAACCGGAGAAGACAGAAAAATTTTGGGAAAAACTCGAAACTGAAATGTCCAAAATTCCAAAGGAGGATGTAAAAATTCTTCTAGGGGATTTCAACGCGCAAATTGGCAAAGAGAGGAAATATAAAAAAACAGTCGGTAATTACCCTGCACACAAATTCACAAACAAGAACGGCATGAGACTCATCGAGTTATGTCAGCAAAACAACCTAAAAATCGTGACAACATCACTTCGAAAAGACCCCAAGAAACAAAAAACATGGAGAGCACCAAACCTTCAGCTTGGTGAATTTCAAATAGACCATGTTGCGATCTCCTATGACTTCCAGAAAGAAATACACGACGTTCAAGTCCGCAGAGGGGCAAATATAGATTCTGACCACTACCTTACCAGAGTTAAAATTAAATTCACTCCAAAAAGGAAACGCCAAAGGAAATCACCACTAATTCCCAAATTTGACTTGAAAAATATCAAGGAATCAGAAATTACAGAAGCATGGGATAAACAACCAACAAACAACTGGAAAGATTTCCGAACGAAAATTATACAGAAAGCAAGAGATTTGATTCCGTTAAAGAAAATACCCAAGCATCCATGGTGGAATTCGAATTGTGATAACGCATTAGAAGAGAGACAACAAGCCTTTTTAAATTACAATTGTGACAAATCAGAAACCACACAACAAACATTTTTCAAAGTGAGAAAACAAACAGCTAAAATACTTAGACAAACTAAAAGAAAATACCTTAATGAACAGCTAAACACAATTGAAGAAAACTTTAAGAACCACAACACTCAAGATTTTTATAAAATATTCGCAAATCAAATCAAAGGATACACTCCACAAAATCTCTGCTTCCGGAAACAGAATGGAAAATTGGCACTAACTAACAAAGAAAATTGCCAAGAACTAGCTAAATATTTCTCACAACTCCTAAATTGCCCACAACCAAGTACAAGATTCCCCAGATTACAACCAGAACACACGAATGAGACTTCACTACCACCATCTCAAGAAGAAATTTATAGTCACATTAGAAAACTCAAAAATAATAAATCATCGGGAGAAGATGGAATAGTAGCTGAACTACTGAAAAACCTTGGTCCAAATTCGTTAAAAGAGATCACTAGCATCATCAAAGAAATTTGGCAGACAGAAAATATCCCAGAGGAGTGGAAGTGTGCACTAATTCACCCATTGCACAAAAAGGGAGAAAGATCAGACGTAAACAACTACAGAGGCATTTCACTTTTACCAGTTACCTACAAAATTCTATCTGCATGTCTCCTAAAGAGGGCACAAGAACAACTAGAACATACAATTTCAGACTACCAAGCAGGCTTTCGTCCTAATAGATCATGCCCGGAACAGATATTCAACCTTAAAACTATTTTAAAGATTAAAGCAATCAGGTCAAAACCAATAATCTGCACATTCGTTGATTTCAAAAAGGCATACGATTCCATAGACAGACAGTCTCTATGTCACATTCTCGAAGAACGAGGCCTAGACACTAAAACCCGAAAACTAATTGAACAAACACTAACAGAAACCAAATCAAAAATTAAATTCAGAGGGGAAATTTCGGAACCATTCTCAATTAAAACAGGAGTAAGACAAGGAGATGGGATCTCACCACTATTATTCAATATAGTTTTGGACAAAGTTATGAAAGAGTGGGAAGTAACACTAAGGAAACAAAGCTTTTGGAAGCCAATTGAACTAGGAAGAGGTAAAGGAAAATTGAACATCCCTTATTTAGCGTTTGCAGATGACTTGGCAATTATAACTGACAGTGAAGAAACAGCAGTAAAACAAATTGAGACACTTAAAGAATGTGCTGAGAAGGTTGGCCTGCAAATCTCCTTTGAGAAGACAGAATTCATCTGCTCAAAATTAGATATTTCGAAACTAAAAACAAAGTATGGTGAAATAACTAGAGTCAAGCACTTTAAGTATCTCGGTGAAGTTATTGAACCAACAGGACTTGAGAAAATAGCACAAAAAAACCGATTACAGAAAATCAAGAAAGCATTCGGACTTATTCAAAATATATATAACAAGAAATGTCTATCAAAAGGCACTAAAATCAGACACTACAACACAGTCATCAAACCAACAGTCACATATGCAAGTGAAACACTCTCCCTGAATAGAAAATTAGATTTACACGAAATTAAGAAAGTAGAGAGAAAAATTATTAGAAAAATCCTAGGACCACGATACACACAAGATGGATACAGGCTGCAGACTACCGAGACAACCGAAAAAATATCAAACATCGAGGCAGATATCAGGAAGAGGCGGATGAAGTTTTATGGACATATAGACAGATTACCTGGAAACAGGTTAACTAAACGTCTATTGGACTATATGACATCACTTAAGGCAACAATACCCTGGGTAACTGAAGTTAAGAAGGATTTGAAAAAGGCAAAAATTGACATAACAAACACATCAGACCGGGATACATTCAGAAGAAAAATCGACAAGTGGAAGTTTACTCCAGAGACGGAATCTAAACCTGTCCGACCAAAGTGGACCGAAGAAAGGAAGAAGGCCTTTGGGGAGGCAATGAAGAAATACTGGGGAAATAAGAAGAACATTAAGAAATGTTAATCACCTGCTTATCGTTCTCCCATGGGGACATTCGCTAATAATAATAATATATATATATATATATATATATATATATATATATATATATGCCAGAAAAGCAGAAACTTTAACACCAGCTACGCAGAAGCGTACCTCCTATTAAAAAGCAACAGCTGTCATTCTACATTTGCTAAACGCCTTATGGATATGAAACACAGCTCAACAAATGTCAACAATGATCGGAAAATTCTCAAATGCAGTAACAGCCCTCACCACCTCCCCCCCAAAAAAATGATAACTGAAGAAAAGTATCAAATACAAAAAGCCATAACTGAAGGAAAAATAGTAATAAATGAATATACAGTTCCTGCAATGGAATTCTCAATCAGACAACACTAACCCATAAACACCCCACACACCCTCCCAAACACACACAATTTTAAAAAAAAGAGTAATAATTAAATAAATCGCATCCAGTCACCAACGAGCAGACACACACACACACACACACACACACACACACACACACACACACACAATATTCCACATAGTATTAGTGAACGGTAGCCGTAACCTTAACAAACCCAAAACATAAAGCTTCGAATTAAATTACTATTCTACATTAAGTTCTGTATGGCTGCAGATAAACTGTGAACCAGAATAACTACACTGAATTACATAAAATCCAGGAAATACATAGCATGTGGTAATAAGGTATGCGAGAACAAAAAATTTTATCCGGTTTTCAAATATGTAAATAGTGACTTCACAAACTCAAATTTATATGTATACTCTTAGGAAAAAGCATTTTTCCTGTTTTATAGAAGATAAGGAAAACCCATCGATAATGATGTAACTTCAGCGAAACATATTTGAGGAATAAAAAGAAATATAAGAAATGGTGTTTTGCCCAAGGCAGACCCTCACCAAAAGCAAATCTATATGTAAAGATCGATGATATTATTGACGAAAGACTATCAGTTATCATAAAATTGTTTTTAAAGGATAAACTACTTTCAATTACGTAGCGAGTTCAAATTCCATCACTATCTCCTCAAGAAAGAATTTCTCATTTTCTGTGTGTGTCACCGCATTGTACTTTGCGGAACACACTAAGACTGAAGCATAAGCTGCTTAGAATAGTTGCACTACTCAGCGAAAGGCTTTGTTTTTTCTGTTTATCTGGTTTGCTGCTGCGCTGTATATTTTATGTTCATGACTTCGAGCGGTTTTCGTTTCCACAGGTAAGCCACGAAAAATCGTTAGGGCCAGTTTTACATTACAGTCACGTTACCGTTAGATCATTCCGTTAGCTTTTCTTTTCAAAATTCATTAGCAAGTCGTTTAAGTAAACATCACTTTAGATTTTGTGGGTGTTGGAGAAAACAATTCCTTTATTCCCACATATATTTAGCAGTAACTTAACACTACACACATGAATGAATAGTGTAGACATGAACAGCACGGAATAACAAAAGCTAAGTCAAAGAATAACTATATCACTGCACGTAAATTAACACTTCACGGAATGTTTATGAAGCACTGTACACTTGTAGGGATCGATCGTCAGAAATAGGTCACTACATGACTCCCCCCTTTAATGCTAACGATACCGCAGATTAAATTTCACACGCCATCCAGCTCTTGTAACTACTTCTTTCTTGAAACCGGGCGGTGCGTCATATGTGTCAGTGGTTGTGTCAGGGAGTGGTGTAGTAGTCCTCGACGTCGGTCTTGGTGTTGCAGTGACTGGTGTTCGCTGAGCGTTGTGGTGTTCATGGGGTACAGGAACACACCTTGTAGCTTCTCCTGTCTTCTCTGGTTTGTGTTCAGTGGTAGCTGTGGTGTCTGTTGCGTCCAGAAATGCAGGCTTGGTACGGTCCACTGCAATTGTCGTGGGTGTACCGTTAATCATTATGCGGAAAGTATTGGTATCCCTACTGACTACCAGATATGGTCCGTCATATGGTGGCTGCAGTGGTTTACACACAGTATCATTGGGTAAGAATACATGCGTGCACTTGTCTAGCTCCGCAAAAACGAACGAGTGTCTTCCAAGCTGGTTTCTAGGTGTTGTTGGTCTCAATTGGCGTATATGCTCTCTTAATCTTGTGGCGAATTCTGTGGCTGTGATTGTATCATCTGCCATGCTGTGCAGGAATTCTCCAGGTAGGCGTAACGTTTGTCCATACACCAGTTCTGCTACTGTTGCTTTCAGATCACTTTTGAATGACGTTCGTAGACCCAAAAGTACGATAGATAGTGTCTCTGTCCAATTCGGTGTTGCGTGACATCTCAGTGCTGCCTTTAACTGTCGATGAAGAAGGTCAACCATGCCATTTGATGAGGGGTGGTATGCCGTGGTGCGTATGCGTTTCGTATCTAATAACGTAGCTAATGCTTTGAAAACGTAAGCTTCAAATTGTCGTCCTTGATCAGTTGTAATTCTCAGTGGAACTCCAAACCGGGCAATCGAACCACGAAAAAATGTTTGATCTATAGTTTCTGCAGTGATGTTCTTCATTGGAAATGCCTCAGGCCACCTAGTAAATCTGTCAATCACCGTGAGGCAGTAACTGTGGCCTTCTGATGTCGAGAGTGGGCAGATGATGTCAACACGCACATGGTCAAAACGCTGATTTGGTGGAAGAAATGTGCCTAATGGTGCCCTGACGTGCTGTGTGATTTTATTCCTCTGGCACGCCAAGCATTGCTTCACAAATGTTTTACAGTCTGTGTGTATACATGGCCATACAAATTTTTGTTTGACCAATCTGAGTGTGTCTCTTACTACTGGGTGTGACAGATTGTGCATTGATGCAATTGCCGTGTTCTGAATTGCTGTGGCACAAATGGACGTATCTTTCCTCTTGCTACGTCACAGTACTACTCAATGCTTGCTTCAGGAAATGTCACGAGCTGTAGCTTCAATTCTTTCTCTTGTTGCAATAGGTCACGGGTGTTGAAGAAAACAATTCCTTTTTTCCCACATATATTTAGCAATGCTCTACACACATGAATGAATTGTGTAGACATGAACAGCACGGAATAACTAACAAAATCTAAGTCAAAGAATAACTATATCACTGCACGTAAATTAACACTTCACGGAATGTTTATGAGGCACTGTACATTTGTAGGGATCGATTGTCAGAAATAGGTCACTACAATTTCAATTCATATTCAGACAGTCTTATTTTCACACTGCAGTGTTGCATTTGCGATTATGTTACTCAGAATTTAGAAAATTGTTTAGTTAAGTTGCGCACGTAAAATCACAGGGCATGTTAGTAGAAATAATTTTGTGATTTACTCTTTCAGAATTTGTTTAGTAATTTTGTGTAGCATTTTCATTCCATTAGCTTGTATGTTGGAATTGCATGTCACACATGTGACGTCATGCGTTTTTGCACTGCATCTACATCTACATCTATACTCCGCGAGCCACCTTACGGTTGAAACGTCCCCTTTAAACAATTATACATGACTGTCCTTAAACTGACACACAATATTTTGTTAGCGCAACGCAATCTGACTTTCAAAATTCCCTACAAAACAATGGCCCTGACTAACATTTAACTATACCTTTCACAAATCACTTACCTCACAAAAATCTTCGCTGCTCAAGCTACTGCAATACAGCGAGCGCCACTACTGCCAGCTAAATAAAAGATTCAAACTATGGAAGGCACTAACTACTGATAGGGATAGTTAGCAAATGAAAGATATTAATAGAGAACGAACAATGTATTTACCTTGATATCATCATATATCAATATAGCAGTTCATGACAAATTACAAAACTCCGCCATCTCTCTCCCCACATCCACCACTGCTGGCGGCTCACCTCCAACTGCGCAACGCTACGCGCTGTTCACATCCAGCTGCTGCTGCCCAACACTACAATGGCAGACAACAATGCAAACTAGCCACAGACTGCACACAGCACAGCCAGTGATTTTCATACAGAGGTGGCGTTACCAATAAAAAAACCTAAACAGCCTACTTACATAGCCCCCATGCTCCCCACAAAAAATTTTTACAAATGGTGTTGGGCACTGGCCAATACAGATTTGACAAAAATTTTTCACAATTACACTAACAAAGATATAAAATGCACACACTTATTGATACAATGTTGGTCAAAAGCTAAAAATTTCTCACAGTCCATAAAGACAGTCCTCATCATTCATCATAATAGTAATTACAGTTTCTCATTAGTAAAAGAAATTGCACACAGAAGTAGTGGATTTCCATACAGTCTTGAAGAAGTAGTGATGTCCTTCCAACGGAAAGACAGTGCTGACTCTCGACATGCAGACAGGTAATGGGCCACAACAGAGCAAACCCACAGCAGAGTCAGTCGAAATTTTGAAGAGTATTGGTAGGTAGGTCATCACAGAGCAGACCCACTGTAGTCCTGGTAGAGATTACGGTATTGGTGGGCCACCAGAGGTGCAGACCCACTGCAGTCCTTGTAGAAATAATGGTATTGGTGGGCCACCAGAGGTGCAGACCCACTGTAGTCCTTGTAGAGATGGCCAGCAGCCATCTGTTGCGATTGTGCAGGTGCACATTCACCATCAAAGAGTCTTGCAGAGAATATAGCAAGTCCATAAACCACCACTTGTGCACTCACAAAGTTTTTGGAATTGTCCTTAGAACGAGCAATGCTGTTATCCAGTCCCTTGCTGAATCATTAACACACATGCAAACACTATCAGTCCCTACTTCTCACATATTGTCCATATACTATGACCAACAGAAACGTGTGCAGTGAAATGTAACTTAATTTGAAGAACTGGTAACAATTACAATTTGGTAACATAAAAATACAATAACAAAGGTACAAAATACATTATTAAAAACATAACAATACAGATAACATCTGTAGTACACGCTTTACAAAAGAATCGAACTAACATATACATCAGTGGAATTATGACATAAGTACATACATAGATCAGAATAATTATTGAAACATCAACTTTACACATGAGCATTAAAACAAAACAATAAACAATGTCTAAACATCTTTACAAAGTAAATAACACATTATTAATGCCAATTGTATTTGAGGATAACAGTATTCCTCATCATAGTGAATGTAGCTTAATATTAAAAGAAAAAATTCTATGAAATTACACAGAGACAGGAAGAAAACAAATACACAAGGGTACACACACACATAGTAGGATAACACCAATAGGAAAGGACAGGGTTCGTTTTCAGTGTAACATTTGGTACTGCAGTCCAACCCAAAACTTCATATATCTTTCCTCTTATTTCATCCTTTGTTTCCACCAAAAAAATCCTATCCAAGCATGCTTTCTGTATTCTGTTCATATTTCTTTCAAAATAATTATTTCTGATTGTACAATACTCATTTGGGCCCAAATCCTTTTTATATAACTTCGCAATGCATTCTTTACCTATTCTCCATAGTCAGTTTCTCATATAGTCTACCCCCTCTTAAGCAAACTTAAATCTACTGAGCTCAGATGCTAAACTAAGGGACGAGGCAATGCAGCAGCACGTAAAACAATTATTATAAACAGCAATGAAAAAATGGAAAATTGCAAAGCAAGCTACAGTATAAATTAGCAAAAGTCAAATTCAATAACACTATGCCTGGCAAACAGCAGCAACTTATACCTAAACATGACATAGCGCAAGCAGAAAAAATATTACACTAAAATGGCCATGTCTAATACCTATGTCACATCTTAACATTAGAGTGATGCATCACAATTTATTCTACAAAAGAAATTACCAAGTACTTGAAAAGAAAATTATAGATGCAGTTACTGGTATTAGTCCCTTCTTATTGTTCTCTCCATTCCAAGTGCTCCTTTTTTTTAAAGAATGTGGATCATAAAATAATTATTTAATAGATCTGTTGACAGAAAGTGTTCACATTAGCAAATGCATTTCATTTTATAAAAGCAATGCTGCAACACAGCTGGAAACCAGATATCAAATGAAATAAGCAACTATGAAAAGCAAAGCATAAAAATATCATTCAGTAGTCATGTGACATTTCATAAGTTAGTAGAAATTCTCTCAACTCTCATAGAAAGACGCTTGTCATAATCAGGTGTGCAGATGTACGAATATTTCCCATCAATTCATAAGCATTTCAGTAATTAGCACAAAGTGCGAGTAATCATATGTTTTCAAGTAACGAGGGTGTCGCATTAGCGATGAAAGGCACACCCTAATGGCTTGTTCTCCAGGTGTTTGACACGTCCCACGTCCCCTTTTTTTTTTTTACCTGTGCCGCTGAAAAGGGCTCGCAATAATGGCTTTTTCTCCAGGCGTCTGACACAGCTGGGTGCCCGCGACGCATTACGTGCAGGTGGTCACTTAACTTTCGTACGGAAATATTTACGACAGGAGATTCTGCTACCGTTGCAGTCTCATTTAAAAATATTTCACAGGTCAAGAATTAGCGTTGCAAATCTGTAGAAACAAAATCCTATAAATATAAGTGTCCAAAAAAAATATTCGTCAGCATTGTGATACAGTCACACATTTCATAACTCTTAAAGTACGTTTCTTGGTTTCCAACATCCTTTTCATAAATCAGAGTCCCTAAACACTACTCATTATTCCTTACCTCATTATACATATACATATTCGTCGACACTTCTTCAATATTTCATCGTGAGAAATACGTAGCATAATAAACATTCCTCAACAACATAATACACATCGTCGTCGTAATAATAACATCATAACACCTCAGTCAAATCTCAAAATCGTCGTAACTTCCTCCAATAATTTCTGAGCCTAAAAAAATTCTCTGCTCATTTCAATAGTGTCATCTACCTCAAACGTACTTTAAAATCATGCTCCCTTACGAAATACGTCATTCAAAGCTCTCATAGTATCACAATGATTCCGAAAAATATGAGCGTTTCTCAAAGTACAGACAAAATACAGTTTCATAAGTGTGAAGTTACCCAACTGTGTATTGCGTAAACATGTGTCACTGATGTAGTAAAAAGAATGTTTGTTTCTCTGTCAAATAATCAGATAGCTGTGTAATTCTGTGTTAGAGAAATATGGTACCGATGTGTAAAGTTGTATAAGCAAATACCATATTAGCTAGGGTTCCTTGTGGTTGCCACACACATGGTACACAAAGTAAGCGTGTACCCCCCTAAGGATTAATGTAATTATACCCTCAGGTGTTACAGATTACAGCAATGGAATGAAATGTATCACGCAAAACTTTCTTTGTAATTCAAAAATCTTTAAAAATAAATGTTTTAAGTATAAAATTGATCACTCAAATACGTGTACTGTAGCGCTAAACTGTGCGTCTTGTAACATAATCTCTGTGGAAGTGTCGTAGTTATCGTCCTCCGAAAGCTAAGTTCTGCAGAAGTCAATGTACTTACCTCATGATAAACAAAAGTGAAATGCTTTGCGTATAGATATCATAGTTATTATGGTTATTGGCGTGATGAAGAAAGTACTGTACAGTAACGTATTGTTGTGCCACAAAAAAGGCTGTCTCATTGTTGCTATACCACAAAAGTTACTACTAAAACCTGTTTTACTTTCCAGAAGAATTCAGAAAAACTGTGCAGATATAAAATAGATACACCGCAAAAGCAACATTGTAAATTGTCACTCATTAGTAGCGTCGTGATAAAACCGTGTAGTTGTCACTTCAACTAACCACTGTGCCGTCTGGTATCTCACAGAAAGTACATTAAACCCAGAATGTATTTTCAAGTAAACCAAAATGTTGCATTAAAATCTCATTAGCAGTACTGGTATAGGTTCTTAGTATGTAAGCCTGATAGTCGTTACGTAATCGTGCAACTAACAAGCAAGAATGTACAAATACAATAACACTGTGACGTCTGTTCACTATAACAATGCAATCGTAATTCCTGTTTAAAAATGTTCCCTAGGTTCTAGACTGGATATTTAACTTCAAACATTGTTGCATGTTAACAGTTTCTTAAGTCTGACAAAGCATACTAGTAATGTGAAGTGAAAAGTTTTATGGCAAAGACAAAGTTAAAAAGCAGATTATCTTTCAATAAACGGTTTTACATGTGAAATGTGGTGTAAACCTTTACTCTTCCTAGTACGCAGAGTCTCAACTTCAACGCAATTATCATGTGGTATACGTCGGATTCTGTAAGGTCCATTGTAAACTAGAAAGAATTTGTGACTCAAGTGTTTCTTCTTATGTGACAATGAATGAGCTTTAATGAGAACTTTCTGACCAATATACAATTTCTTTGTATTTGCTTTACCGTGTAGTTTTCTCCTTTTGTCTGCTGCAGATTTTATATTTTTAAGAGCCAAATCAATTATGTCTTTGTGTCGAAGTTTACGTGTATTTGGGAAAGGTACAAGCTCTCTGATTCTGTTCGGTGGTTCTTCATTCTTTAGTACAAGAGTAGGTGGTAAAGCAGTGGAATCATGAGGCATTTCATTCAGCACATTTTGAAATAAGTGTAAATATCTGTCCCAATGCTGATGCTTTCTGTGACAATAAAGTCTGCAAAGCTTATTGATTTCTTTCATAATCCGTTCAGACGGGTTACAATGTGGTGAGTACAATGAAATAAAAACAGGTTTGATTTTATGGTTGCGAAGCATGCGTGACCAAACAGCAGATCTGAATTGCGGTCCGTTATCTGAAATGACTTTACTAACGTGTCCAACTTCACGTAAGAAATTTTTAACAAAGGCGTTGGATACAGACCGTCCAGTGGCTTTACGTAACGGAGTGAAAGAAACAAATTTTGAAGTAAGTTCAACAGCGACTAGAACGTACGAAAATCCATTGGATGTTCTGACAAGCGGTCCCAAGAGATCAACAGCAGCAAATTCTTTTAATTTAGAAGGAATGATAGGAAACAACGGAGCACGATGTGAGACAGTAGATGGTTTCGCCTTTTGACAAAGTTTACAAATAGACAAGACTCTTCGAATTCTTTTTTCCATATTGTTAAAATAACAAGTCGTTCGAAGAATATGATAACATTTTCGTGGACCAAAATGTGCGTAGCTGAAATGAATGTACCAAATGAGCTTATTAACAAAATCGTCAGGAATGCAAAGTACCCATAGCTTGTCATCAACAGTGCAGCGTTTGAACAGTATGTTGTTTCTAACCAGATAATAATGCCGAATCTGTGTGTGTGTCTTTTCATGCCATTTGCTCTTGATGTCTTTCCAAATCGGATCTTTATCTTGCTCATGAGCAATGTCCTTTAAAGATGTGGTGATGAAGTTTTCAAAGGCGACTTTCTGAATGTAAAGAATACTGAAATTTTTCTCGAGGTTGCCTTCTGTGGTACTTTTCTCAAGCCCAGCCGGTGCGCGTGACAGTGCGTCCGCAACAATGTTCTCCTTGCCGGGAATGTAGACTATTGTGAAGCGGAATTCTTGCAGAAACAATGCCCAACGTTTTAACCTGTCATGATTTAATTTTGAAGACATAAGAAATTGTAATGCACGATGATCACTGTATACTTTTACGTGCTTACCAGAAAGAAAGAAACGGAATTTGTTAAATGCCCAAACGATAGCTAAAGCTTCTAATTCAGTAACGGAATAATTTTTTTCAGATTTTGTTAGCACTCGGCTAGCAAAAGCAATGGTTTTCTGAATGGTAGTGTCATTTTCTATGGCTTCTTGAAATAAATGGGCACCAAGACCGACTTTAGAAGAATCCGTGCTAAGGCAGAAATCTTGTGACAGATCAGGATGAGCTAGTATTGGCGCGTGAAGTAACGCTTCTTTCAAAGAATTGAATTCCAACTGTGCTTGTTCGTCCCAGTTCCAAATAGTATTTTTTCCAGTGAGAGAACAAAGTTTTGGTGTAACAAGAATTTGCATATTCAGAAAACGACGGTAAAAATTTACGAGACCTAGAAAACTGCGGACTTGTCTTTTTGTGGATGGAACTGGAATGGCTCTGATTGCTTCTAACTTTTCAGGATCCGGCTGAATGCCTTCAGAAGAAATAATATGTCCCAAAAACCTCACCTTTGACCTACCGAATTCAGACTTTTCCAAGTTAACTGTAATTCCAGATTCTGCAAAAATACGTAGCAGACTGTTGAGGATGCGATTGTGTTGTTCCCATGAGGCTTCTGCTATCAGAATATCGTCCACATATAAGGTGATGTGACGTTTTAAGAACTCAGGTAATATGGAATTTAGCCCGCGAATGAATGCTGCCGAAGAAATGTTCAAACCAAAGGGAAGTTTCCGAAACTGATAACAAACGCCGAAACAAAGGAAAGCTGTGTATTTTCTACATTCTGGATGAAGTTCGATCTGATAAAAGCTGGATCTGAGATCAATGGAAGACAACACTTTTACACCATTAAAATTTTGAAGAAGTTCTTCTAACGTTTGCGGCCTGTCTGTTTCAGGAATAATGATCGTATTGATTTGTCTCGAATCTAAGACAAGCCTGATCGATCCATTTTTTTTCTCAACAACATGTAATGGATTGTTGTATGAGCTTACTGCAGGCTCAATAATGCCCTCATTAAGCATAGATTGTATTTCTGTTCTAACACGGTCCCTATAATGTGCTGGAATTACATATGGTCTAACACAAAATTTAGTATGCTCACGAACACGAAATTGGTATTGAAATCCCTTGATTGTTCCTGTTTTGTGAGTAAAAACTGTGGAATGTGCTTGTAAAATCTCAAAAAGGTCCTGCCTATCAGTGTCATTACAATTCTCAATTGTTTGAATTTTATTCTGAATTAACTTATTAGTGTCAAATGCGCCGTCGATATCATCCCTGTCAGTACTTGCAGAGTGATTGTTAGTGTCTAGTTCCGTAGAAAATTCCGAACTGTTGTCTAACAGAACGTAAAGCCGATTAATTTCCTCATCATGGTTTGAGAGCCAATCTTCAAATTTCAAAGCTATTGACTTACCTTCTTTTTCTAAAGTTATTTCAGCATCGTGAAAGTTTAAGATTGCTTTGTATTCATTCAAAAAGTCTACTCCCAGTATAATTTCCGTCGACAATAATGGAACAATAAGGAAGTTCGTAGAGAAGCTGTGGCTTTGACAAAAGAATTCTAGGTTGGTTTGTTGGCGTACATCTACACTTTTTCCAAAGATTGCACCTTGTAATTTAATCTTACGTAACGGAAGTGTGGGGCAATCGTTCGATTTGTTGCATTTGCTAAAGGCTGTTTCACTGATTACTGAGATGGGACTGCCAGAGTCAAGTACTGTCGTAAATTTTACGTCATTTACTGTAATGTGAATCACAGGATATGCAATGTTGTTATGTTTTACGTCGTGTTCTTGGAGTAAAATGTCCCTAATGTCTTCCATTTTTACGTAATTACTAGCTACGGCAGCTGCGTCGTTAGTGTCATAAGAACGTTTTGTGGCTGCCAGCGGTGTGAGTCATTGCCTATTGTCTCTTTGTTGGCGCGCGTCGTTATTGGGGTTTGGAGACCTAACTTCTACAAATTCACCGTGACGAGAGGGCCCTGCTCTGTTTGAATCCCGCCAGTTCTGATGCAATTCAGGTCTGTCGTTACGATCATATCGTCTGTCGTCATGTCGGTAGATTCCATAGTTTCTTTCTTGTCGGTCACATGGTGGAGAATTTCTCCCTGAATCGTAACTGCGCGCTGGTCCGTTGCGTCTAAAGTTATTCTGTCTCCCTTGATAGTATTTATTTTGGTTCCCATATTGTCTGTTTCTCTTATTGTCTCTGTGATAGTCATTACCACGGAGAGGTGATCTTTCCCTGTAGTTATTACTACTCTGCCAACGGTTGTCATACGGGTGGTGTCTGTTTTGGTCACGATTTGTGTTGTGAGAATAGCCTTGTCGTGTCAAGTTATTACTTCTTTCATCGCGGAATTGCGACGGATGTGACCTGTAATTGTTGTGTTCCTGGTTTCGCGTTCCGCGATTGTCAGTGTCAATTTCTAATTCTTGTAACAGTCCCTGAAATGCTTCAATGTCGTCTTTGCAACGTCCTGCCAAAATAATATGTCGTAAATGTTCAGGCAGTTTGATTAAGCACATGCGGATGAGTTCTGAGGGGCTGTATGGGTTTGAAAGATACTGATTCTTATGCAACATGTCTTCAAAATATTTCATAAGACTGGAAAATTCAGATTGTTCGAAACGTTTCATCATTATGATGCTATGTTTTACACGGTCTTGTGTGGCTTGAGACCAATATGCTGAGAGGAAGGCATGGTAAAACTCTCCTTCACTGTGGCAATCGTGAATTACCGATCGCATTCTTACAGCTGGTTCATTCTCCAAGTAGCCACACATAAATTCTAATCTGTGTTCCAACGACCAGTTGGGAGGAAAACAATGAGAGAATTGATGGAGCCATGCTTGTGGATGAATGTCGTTGCCAGAATTCTTAAATGTTTTGAATTTACGTGTAGTAATGAACAGCTTATAGTCAAAATCATCATGTCGGCGAGTAGCATATCGGTCATTGTTATGTCGTGTCGGCGGTTCCATATCGAAATTCGGTGCACATTGCCAGTTTCTTTCATAACTTACGAAATGCCCTGTGTTATTATTTTGCGTCTTTTCCGTATTTCTAAGTCCCTCTTCCCGTGTTGGAGCGCGAGTGTCCTCTGAAATACGTAATTCTTGTATTACCTGTGTCAGCTGATCTTGTACTTCCCGGATTTCTCTTTGGTGTTGTGTATTAATTTGATTCTGATTTTGTTTGAATTTTCTTATTTGTTCATACTCTTCTGTGTCAGTGAAGGCTACGGGTCTTGTGTCATTCAGATCATCATCTACCTTTGTAGATAAGTTAGTGACCTGATCCGAAAGTTCGGCTACTTTCTCCGATAGTGTACTTATTTCTTCAGTGTGTTTTTCTGAACCAAGTTTCAGAGTATCTACTGTGTCCTTAAAGTTTTCCTGAGTTTTTGCAAGTTGCGTAACCGAATCGGTAGATGCAACTGAGTCAAATTTAGCTTGCAAGGTCTCATGATTTTCATGAACAATAATTTGCAGTTCTTTTATGGCTGCTTCGTGATTCTGTAATGCATTTTCATGCCGCGAAAAAATAGGTTGAAAATGCTCACAAATTTGTGTTTTTACGTCATTACAGACTTTTTGACATTTCGATTCAATGTTATGTAACTCAGTAGTTAAATCTTCACGTGTTTGTTCAAGTGTTTGTTCCAATGAGTCTAACTTTTTAAGATTTTGTTCCACTGTGTCTAACTTTTTGAGATTTTGTTCCACTGTGTCTAACTGTTGCTGTGTTTGTCTCTGATTTTGTTCCATTTGTTGCATTAATTGCAATAATAATGTATTAGTGTCTGGAATCTGTTTCTCTACGCTTTTCGGCAGTGCATTTGCACCGACAACATTCACATTTTGACAAGCAGAAAATGTGTCTTGACTTATTTGAGAAAACGGTGATGACCCAAAACCTGAATCTACAGTATTTGCGAAATTGTGTCCTGTCATTTCGGATTCCTGAGGAGAGCTGTTGCCGACCGATCGATCGATAATGCGTCCCTCTTCACTAATTGTTTCACTGTCCACGCCATTGTTTGCCGCCTGCTCCATTTCCCTATGAACAGTTACCAAATTACTACTTTGAACATCAGTTAATTCATTACTCGGTGGCGCTAACACACTGCTTTCATTTTCACTGTCATTTCTCAGTTTACTTTGGAGCCTAGTATTACGTTTTTCACACGCCATTATTGTCACAGTATTTCACACGACAACACAGAAAAACACAATTTGAAGATCAAAAATAAGAGAACACATTAACATAACACTGAAAATAATATCTAGTTAATTACAGCTGCGAAATACTTGGTGCAAATCTATATGCATGCCACAACTGTTTTACTGTACAACAATGAGAGGCTACAACTACAAAGGAAATTCTCTCTATGATTACGCGCTACCAATAAACAAAATCTACACTAATTACACAAACTACAAGAAAAATCAGAAGATTCCAGGTTCGAATCCTGGCAGGGTCGCCATATGAAACGTCCCCTTTAAACAATTATACATGACTGTCCTTAAACTGACACACAATATTTTGTTAGCGCAACGCAATCTGACTTTCAAAATTCCCTACAAAACAATGGCCCTGACTAACATTTAACTATACCTTTCACAAATCACTTACCTCACAAAAATCTTCGCTGCTCAAGCTACTGCAATACAGCGAGCGCCACTACTGCCAGCTAAATAAAAGATTCAAACTATGGAAGGCACTAACTACTGATAGGGATAGTTAGCAAATGAAAGATATTAATAGAGAACGAACAATGTATTTACCTTGATATCATCATATATCAATATAGCAGTTCATGACAAATTACAAAACTCCGCCATCTCTCTCCCCACATCCACCACTGCTGGCGGCTCACCTCCAACTGCGCAACGCTACGCGCTGTTCACATCCAGCTGCTGCTGCCCAACACTACAATGGCAGACAACAATGCAAACTAGCCACAGACTGCACACAGCACAGCCAGTGATTTTCATACAGAGGTGGCGTTACCAATAAAAAAACCTAAACAGCCTACTTACACGGTGTGTGGCGGAGGGTACTTATTGTACCACTATCTGATCCCCCCTTCCCTGTTCCATTCACGAATTGTGCGTGGAAAGAACGACTGCTTGTAAGTCTCCGTATTTGCTCTAATTTCTCGGATCTTTTCGTTGTGATCATTACGCGAGATATATGTGGGCGGTAGTAATATGTTGCCCATCTCTTCCCGGAATGTGCTCTCTCGTAATTTCGATAATAAACCTCTCCGTATTGCGTAACGCCTTTCTTGAAGTGTCCGCCACTGGAGCTTGTTCAGCATCTCCGTAACGCTCTCGCGCTGACTAAATGTCCCCATGACGAATCGCGCTGCTTTTCGCTGGATCATGTCTATCTCTTCTATTAATCCAACCTGGTAAGGGTCCCATACTGGTGAGCAATACTCAAGAATCGGACGAACAAGCGTTTTGTAAGCTACTTCTTTCGTCGATGAGTCACATTTTCTTAGAATTCTTCCTATGAATCTCAACCTGGCGCCTGCTTTTCCCACTATTTGTTTTATGTGATCATTCCACTTCAGATCGCTCCGGATAGTAACTCCTAAGTATTTTACGGTCGTTACCGCTTCCAATGATTTACCACCTATGGCATAATCGTACTGGAATGGATTTCTGCCCCTATGTATGCGCATTATATTACATTTATCTACGTTTAGGGAAAGCTGCCAGCTGTCGCACCATGCATTAATCCTCTGCAGGTCCTCCTGGAGTACGTACGAGTCTTCTGATGTTGCTACTTTCTTGTAGACAACCGTGTCATCTGCAAATAGCCTCACGGAGCTACCGATGTTGTCAACTAAGTCATTTATGTATATTGTAAACAATAAAGGTCCTATCACGCTTCCCTGCGGTACTCCCGAAATTACCTCTACATCTGCAGATTTTGAACCGTTAAGAATGACATGTTGTGTTCTTTCTTCTAGGAAATCCTGAATCCAGTCACAAACCTGGTCCGATATTCCGTAAGCTCGTATTTTTTTCACTAAACGTAAGTGCGGAACCGTATCAAATGCCTTCCTGAAGTCCAGGAATACGGCATCAATCTGCTCGCCAGTGTCTACGGCACTGTGAATTTCTTGGGCAAATAGGGCGAGCTGAGTTTCACATGATCTCTGTTTGCGGAATCCATGTTGGTTATGATGAAGGAGATTTGTATTATCTAAGAACGTCATAATACGAGAACACAAAACATGTTCCATTATTCTACAACAGATTGACGTAAGCGAAATAGGCCTATAATTATTCGCATCTGATTTATGACCTTTCTTGAAAATGGGAACGACCTGCGCTTTCTTCCAGTCGCTAGGTACTTTACGTTCTTCCAGCGATCTACGATAAATTGCTGATAGAAAGGGGGCAAGTTCTTTAGCATAATCACTGTAGAATCTTAAGGGTATCTCGTCTGGTCCGGATGCTTTTCCGCTACTAAGTGATAGCAGTTGTTTTTCAATTCCGATATCGTTTATTTCAATATTTTCCATTTTGGCGTCCGTGCGACGGCTGAAGTCAGGGACCGTGTTACGATTTTCCGCAGTGAAACAGTTTCGGAACACTGAATTCAGTATTTCTGCCTTTCTTCGGTCGTCCTCTGTTTCGGTGCCATCGTGGTCAACGAGTGACTGAATAGGGGATTTAGATCCGCTTACCGATTTTACATATGACCAAAACTTTTTAGGGTTCTTGTTTAGATTGTTTGCCAATGTTTTATGTTCGAATTCGTTGAATGCTTCTCTCATTGCTCTCTTTACGCTCTTTTTCGCTTCGTTCAGCTTTTCCTTATCAGCTATGATTCGACTACTCTTAAACCTATGATGAAGCTTTCTTTGTTTCCGTAGTACCTTTCGTACATGATTGTTATACCACGGTGGATCTTTCCCCTCGCTTTGGACCTTAGTCGGTACGAACTTATCTAAGGCGTACTGGACGATGTTTCTGAATTTTTTCCATTTATGTTCCACATCCTCTTCCTCAGAAATGAACGTTTGATGGTGGTCACTCAGATATTCTGCGATTTGTGCCCTATCACTCTTGTTAAGCAAATATATTTTCCTTCCTTTCTTGGCATTTCTTATTACACTTGTAGTCATTGATGCAACCACTGACTTATGATCACTGATACCCTCTTCTACATTCACGGAGTCGAAAAGTTCCGGTCTATTTGTTGCTATGAGGTCTAAAACGTTAGCTTCACGAGTTGGTTCTCTAACTATCTGCTCGAAGTAATTCTCGGACAAGGCAGTCAGGATAATGTCACAAGAGTCTCTGTCCCTGGCTCCAGTTCTGATTGTGTGACTATCCCATTCTATACCTGGTAGATTGAAGTCTCCCCCTATTACAATAGTATGATCACGAAACTTCTTCACGACGTTCTGCAGGTTCTCTCTGAGGCGCTCAACTACTACGGTTGCTGATGCAGGTGGTCTATAGAAGCATCCGACTATCATATCTGACCCACCTTTGATACTTAACTTAACCCAGATTATTTCACATTCGCATTCGCTAATAACTTCACTGGATATTATTGAATTCTTTACTGCTATAAATACTCCTCCACCATTGGCATTTATCCTATCCTTGCGGTATATATTCCATTCTGTGTCTAGGATTTCGTTACTGTTCACTTCGGGTTTTAACCAACTTTCCGTTCCTAATACTATATGCGCACTATTTCCTTCAATAAGAGATACTAATTCAGGAACCTTGCCCTGGATACTCCTGCAGTTTACCAATATTACGTTAACTTTTCCTGTTTTTGGTCTCCGAGGACGGACATTCTTTATAAACGATGATAATGTCCTCTCTGGTAAGCCGTCAGGTATTTTATCGTTTCGCCCAAGGGGGGGTCCCTCTAACCTAAAAAACCCCCGTGTGCACGCCACACGTGCTCTGCTACCCTAGTAGCTGCTTCCGGTGTGTAGTGCACGCCTGACCTGTCTAGGGGGGCCCTACAGTTCTCCACCCAATAACGGAGGTCGATGAATTTGCAACCATTATAGTCGCAGAGTCGTCTGAGCCTCTGGTTTAGACCCTCCACACGGCTCCAAACCAGAGGACCGCGATCGACTCTGGGCACTATGCTGCAGATATTAAGCTCAGCTTGCACTCCGCGTGCGATGCTGGTTGTCTTCACCAAATCAGCCAGCCGCCGGAAGGAACCAAGGATGGCCTCAGAACCCAAGCGGCAGGCGTCATTCGTTCCGACATGTGCTACTATCTGCAGCCGGTCACACCCAGTGCGTTCAATAGCTGCCGGAAGGGCCTCCTCCACATTACGGACGAGACCCCCCGGCAAGCACACCGAGTGCACACTGGCATTCTTCCCCGACCTACCCGCTATTTTCCTGAGGGGCTCCATAACCCGCCTAACGTTGGAGCTCCCTGTTTGCTGTACCGCACAATACAGTTTCACGGATAGCTTATTTAATGTACAGCTTTAATTTTCAAATTACTCTGGCAAAGTCAATTAAAAATACAGTTATATGGTTTCAGTTCTGGCGAAGTTTCCGTAGTTACAGCACTTGTATTGTTCAGCATTACAACACAGACACATACGAATATAAATAACAGCAGTTCCATTTCCTTCATTTACAGTTCACAAGACTAAACCTTAGAAAAGTTACACATTTTATCCAAAATACTACTTTACTGTACTTGGCCCTCATTCGCCGAAACCAGCCAATACGAATAAAAATAAAAATTATTGTCGATAAAAGGTATCAGTTTCCGCCTCCCCACTCCTGTCACCCCACGAAAATAGAGTCCACAGTGACAAAGAGTGAAATTCCTCTTTACAACGATTCATCCAAAAGTTTCTGAAACCAAGAATATTGTGTGCAGATGCTTACGTGTGCATTGCTAGGTGTCTCCCAGTATAACTCCTTGAATCAGCGTGGCAAGTGGCTGTGAGTTGACTGGGTTGGTTACTTTTCAGTGGTTATTTCCACATCAGTGTTTCCGTGAGTGAAACACTGCAATGAATAAGCTGAAATAGCAGCTCGTCTTTTATTTTAAACTGAAAAATCCGCTGCAGAAATGCACCAAATAATAAAGCAAGTTTTCTAAGAGTACATTTAAGACCAGGCAGTGACTTACTATTCCGTAAGTCGAAAGCGTGCGGGCACAGACATGATGACTGTTCCAGTTTACCGTCTACTGGCATCACACTGGAAAATGTACAGGAACCTAGGCATCATAAATATCTTAGCCGGACCATCCATAACCCCTGCAAAACGTTGGGAGTAAATTGCGATGCATGTAAAGGTACCTGTCAGAAGCACTGAACATGAAGATTGTGGTGAAGTTTGTTCTACGACTGTGGCAAGAGGATCAAAAGCGACGTCGCGTGGAAGTCTCCAAGGAATTTAAACAGCTGATTTAATACCGTTCATACTTTCTCTCAAAGGTTTTCACCGGCTACGAAAGTTACGTTTATGACTATGATCCTGAAATTAAGCATCAGTTGTCACAACGATAGGATCCTTCTTCACCCAGGTCAAAAAAAAAGGCTCGACGATGTCCTAAGATGTTTGAGGAAGCAAATTCGAAAACGTCCACAGAAATGCTCACGAACGACTATGTACTTCATTACGCCAGTGCACGATTATAAATAAATTAGATTCTGTATGCAAGAATTGCCTTCAGTTTTTTAATTGCATTATCGCATTTGCTGTCTTCAGATAGACCTACTCAAATTAAAAATAATTTTTTAAAAGTAAATTACGGCAGTGCATACAAAATACAACAGCATTACTCGAAGACTATGTGTTATATGTTCTTGACATCTATTGATATTGAGATCAGGTTGGTTCAAATGGCTCTGAGCACTATGGGACTCAACTGCTGTGGTCAACAGTCCCCTAGAACTTAGAACCACTTAAACCTAACTAACCTAAGGACATCACACACATCCATGCCCGAGGCAGGATTCGAACCTGCGACCGTAGCAGTCGCACGGTTCCGGACTGCACGCCTAGAAGATATTGAGATCAGATTAATGTTCTCATGCCCAAGACAAACAGTGCCTAAAATAACTTTTTCTAGTAGTCATGGGCAAAAGTATTCGTAGCATGATAATGTGTAACTTCTGCATTTTAAATGTCGTCTTATAACGTTGGCAACTGAACCGTGATTTATTTTCAAAGAATACTAATAAGAATTTATTTTATTTACTAGCGATTCATCAAGAACATTAACACATTTAATTACACTACGTAAGCACGGAAGTAGTTGCCAGGGAGTAACTGATGAAATCAAAACCAAATTCCTTTTAACAAATGGGAATTTTATTCATTTTGATAGTGCCTAAAAGCATTTTTTAAAAGAAACAGATTTAAAATTATAATCAGAAAGCACCCTCTAAATATCAAAGTTACAATTTATTCAGAGGCAGAGAGAAACAAGTTTTCACTGTATGAGCATTGGGGCAGAGAACCTTGCCACTCCCTTTTGACACGGGCGTAGCTTAGATCGCTCACAACAGCCTCTGAAAGACTACACTGGTGCAAATCTGCAACACACCAGATAACTTTAAACTAAGAGTTTTAACAATTTACACAAGCACACAAACTATGCACCCCTCGTGGGAGGGATGTAAATGGTACAAAACACTAACAATTACAATATTAACCTTGCCATAGAAGGTGCAAGTTAATTTTAACTTCTAAGAATAGTCTTACGGTGAAGGGTGGCAGCTTTATATACTAATATGATCATTTAAATAAAAGCCCATAAAATACATCTTACAAAAAATTCTACAAGGTTGGCTAAACAATAGTTAAGATGCTCTACAGTACACAGATACCGCCTCTCAAGATCATAGGCAATAATATCAAAGTTTCCGAAGGTCAAAACATATTTCAGGTATTAGGCCGTTACACTCCCATCAATAAATTCGTTAACACACTAAATCCAACAGACATGACAGAGGCAGCTACTAACGTACGGTAGATTGATAGGGAGATTACCGAACAACCCGAGCCGCAGGTTGCTCTAACCCGACCCTACTCCACAAGCTAAAAACGGTCCACCCAATTTATAAACAACCACCTTCCCGCGGGTGGGCAAACGGAGAAGAATGGTAGGACGACCCCAAAGCAAAACGGCTGGTGACCTCACCAAGAAAACAAGTAGAATTTAACAAGAGTAAATCAAACAAAATATCACCAATCAATTAACTTCTAATAAACTGCGATTTCTCGAGAAGACCTGGCCCAGCACCCTCAAATCGCTCTCCCGAACCGTCCGCTGCCAGCCGCTTCAACGGACGCAGGAAGGCGCGCCGGTCTCCCGTCCCACGGCGTCGCAGGTCGCACCGGCCAGACTGATGTCGTGGTTTGACTCCTGTTGCTCTCGTGTCGACCACAAAGCCACTACCCCTCGCCATATGCCGCGGCCCCCTGGACTCAAGTGGCGACCTCACATGCGCCGATGCTCACGACGGACCAGTCGTCTTGTATCTCAGTGCGCGACCGACCGATCGATCAAACCGCCAATGACCATTGCCTGAGCAAACTAGAGCAGACTGGCGGCCTAACGCGCAGACTCAGATGCAGGAACTAAGCCCCGACCGGGCGACCACTCGCTGAGTTCTCTTACTGGCGGAGTGGAAAGACTCATTTTGATCCGAACGACAGACATACTAGCACTCCGAACGACAGACACTAACTGCCAAACCAATGCGGACGAGAGACAGACTAGCAAGCTGGGGACGAGAGACTGACTCAGAATGACTGATCGGCGAGCTCATAGCGCCCCTTAAATGCATGTGAACAGGCAACCTTTCCCACCAGAGGGAGACACCAAAGCTGCGATTGCCACAGCGACGCCACCGCCAAAAACGGAGGGCAACTTCTTCACACTACGCGCTGCGGCGCGCTCTTCAAAACAGCAATTTTTACCACGGATCAGCAACCAGTTTATATTTTTGAATTAAGAAACAACGAGTGTGTATATCACACTATACTATCGTCAATCATTTTCGATATTAACCTAATGATGGAATCCCGTGTCATTTTATTCTGAAAGACACCAAAACACAAATTACTGGTTTATGCCAAATGGACTACATCGCCATGGGCTATAATTAGGTATATTGTGCACCTGTGTGGGCTTAATAGGATGAAATAATTTTACTACAATCACAAGAGGAACTATGATGTAACTTCCTCGCAGATTGAAACTGTTTGCGGGGTCGAGATTCGAACTCGGGACCCTTAGGGGGTAAGTGCTCTCCTGACTCAGCTACGCAAGAGCGACTCACGACCCGCCCTCATAACCTCACTTCCGCATGTTCCTCGACTGCTATCTTCCAAACTTCTAAAGGCAAAGGTCCCGAGTTCGAGTCTCGGTTGGCACACAGTTTTAATCTGTCAGGAAGTTTCACATCTGCACACATCCCGCTACAGAGCGAAAATTTCATTCAGCAACTATTATGTTTAAAGCGTGATCTAAAAATCTTATTTTTTCCATGTGATTAATCTACACTTGTGTCCAAAATTAAAGCAACAGACGCAAATTTTGCAAGGTTGCGTTTATTTTGCCACAAAACAGTATAAACAGGTGATAATAAAGTAGAAACAATGTAAAGAATACAGAACGTAAACAAATGTAACGGCATAAAAAAATGTTCATTTTTTCCAACTTAACAGTTTTGCATACATATTCCATCAACTGATTAATGTGCCCAGTATGAGGTGTAACCAACTCTGGCAGCAGCGCAGGCCTGACAACGAAGGGACGTGCAGTGAATAGAGTCATCAATCTCATGTTGAAGCATAACACCCATTATTCCTGCTGAGCTGCTCACAAGTCTTGGGGTGGTTGGTGGATGCTGACGTGATGCAGTCCGTCTCCGCAATGCATCCCAGACATGCGCTGTGGGGTTCAAATCGGAACAGCGAGCAGTATCCTCCTTTTCCAAGGAAACGTGCTGTATGAGATGGAGCGTTATTGTCCATCTCGCAACAATCGCACATAAGGTCCCAGAATCTCGTCACGATACCTGACAGCAGTTAAACCTAACAGATTCACCAGTACAATTTCGTGAAGAGCTGTTCGAGTGGTCAGCTTAATCCCTGCCCACATCATTAGGGATCCTCCTCGAGATTGGTCTCTTCCCAGAATGCTTGGATCCAGAAAACGTGTTCCACGTTCCCTTCAGCTGCGAATCCGTCGAAACTCACTCTCCAGACAAAACCGGGACTCATCTATAAGGAGAACGTGGGCTGTTCGATCGTCCAGGTGGCATGTTGACGACTCCACTCTGGACGTTCCCTTGTGTGAAGACGTGTCCCGCCTTCTATCGCGATGGGTACTTCAGAAAAAGGTGGCAGCTGATCCCCAACCGGTGCACTCACGTGACTTGTCTCTGTGTGATTTCTTCCTCTACCTAATTATGATCTAGTTAGCGGGGAGACTTGATACAATAGAGGATATACAATCGAAATCGCAGAGGATACTTGTTAGATTAACGAAGAGGGACTTACAGGATGCATTTAAAAAGTGACAGAAAAGATGGGATTGGCATGTTCAAACGCAAGGGAGGTAGTTTCAAGATGATGTAACAGGATAACACTACAAGGCACTAAGCACTATGGGACATCTGAGGTCATCAGTCCCTTAGACTTAGAACTACTTAAACCTAATTAACATTACACACATCCACGCCTGAGGCAGGATTCGAACCTGCGACCGTAGCAGCAGCGCGGTTCCGGACTGAAGCGCCTAGAACCGCTCGTCCACAGCGGCCGGCTAACATCTACGTAAGACGTATTAATTTGACTGACATGTTTCGGGTACACTTGTTTACTACCTCGTATAAGATATTTGAAAACATATCACCCTCAGGAAGATCATTTGCAACAGCAACCGAATCACAGATTTAAAAAAAAAAAAATTTAACAACCCTGTCACAAACCGGGAAAGATTTTTATTGATGATGACATCAGCCGCGGAAGTTCACGCTCGTACGTCTCTTAACATACTTCTGCACAATTTTGAGTAAAATTGTAAAAGTATAGAAAACAAAGTGAGTGGCACATATAAACTAAAGTAGTGCAGAACGAATATTCTACCTTGCTGCTGGAAAACCTGCCACCGAAAAACATACAAAGTCAGACTCTCGGCATATTCAGGCAATGTTGTTAGTGACTTATCTAGGAACGACGCACGACTAGCGTTCCTGGATTCAGTTCTTTAAAAAATGGCAAATATTCTCATATTGATATGCTATTGTGATTGTTGTCGCAAGAACCTAAAAGAAGATTCAGTGCTGACTCAGAACCTCTGTATTCCTGTCCAAACTTAACAAAAGCTCTCCACGATGCACTTTCTACCAGAACTGCCCTAGTCATCAAGCTGTGTAGAAGAGCATCTTTGAAGTTTGGAGATTATGGCAGCATTCTGACAGTATTCTAAGAAATGAATCTAATGGAGGGGGGAGGGTGAAGTTAGGCATGTCTGAATAGATCAGTCGGTAAAAAAAAATACGACGTTCAACGGTCCGAGTTTGCATGCCGCTCTGATATACAGTTTTAACCTTTCACGTAGTTACAGTATCGTGCACTTCAAAAGGTAAGAGTGTTGCATTAGGTTGTTGGGAGAACAAATATTATTCACTCAGACGGGCTTAAAATTCATGCAGCTATGAATCCGTATAAGCACTAACACACTCTTAACAAAACAAATTTCTGGCTATAGTCGGAACCGGCGGAGAGTTACGTAATAACAGTTACCTCAGCAAGCTCTCTCCAGTTTAAAATCACATAGTATTCACCACCACCATTTTTATGGAAAGTCGCAGAAATAAAGAAACAATGAGAAGTAAGGCATGTAAACCCAAATCCTGCGGTATAAAACAGAAGAACGTTTCAGCGTATTGGCAGAAATATTCATTGTTCACTCAAACGGTGTTAAAAATTCTTGTAGATATGAAATCGTACACCCGGCAACCCATTGTTAACAAACTGCCCAATATGAAACAAAGTCCAATTTGAACCACACTCGAAGTGTGGATAATTAAAGCTGCTGCAAAAGAATGCTACTTCACAGAAAGCATTCACGCCGACAGACATTCACGGAGGTACGAGTCCAATTGCGCCGCTCATTTCAGAGGTGCACATGCCATTCCGGAAACGTTTCAAATCTCCCCCGCACCACACCTGGAAGCGAAGCTCGCCGGAATTGTCGGGTAACGTATCAGGTGAACTTCGACCTTTGGCGATGAACATCAAAGAGCGGATCATTCAACATGACAAGATACGCCCCGCTATAGGCAGACGCCGAATTGTATGCACCCGTGCATTTCACTTACTAATTATTCCGTTTGATCACCGAGAGAAACCATTGCTGTTTACAGTCTAGTTAATTCCGCTGCAGGCGCCCGAGTGCGGCTCAGCCAGCGTGATGTTCAGTCTGCCGCTGAACTGAGCCACGATCAAGTCTGCCCTGTTCTCGCTAGCCGCACTGCTCAACGGGCATTCTGGGCGAGAATGTATTTCCAGCTAAGGCGCTGCAAGTCTACAGCGGTGCACGCTCTCTGATCGAAAGGAATATCTCCATAAAAAAGACATCAAAAGCAGAAACTCGGTCACGCGACGTTTTATTTAGAACTAAATGATCTCCCCACTGCGTCGCTACGTCGTTAGTAGCAGTACGCGCTACACCAACAACCAAACGACATTGAACGTAGAGAAACGTTACGCTTCCTCCATTACTACGATAGTGCAAAAGTTTTTCTTTATGTTTCCTCAACACAAGCAAAAAAAAAAAAAAAAAAAAAAAAAAAAAAAAAAAGATTCAAATGGCTCTGAGCACTATGGGACTTAACATCTGAGGTCATCAGTCCCCCAGAAATTAGAAGTACTTAAACCTAACTAACCTAAGGACATCACACACATCCATACCCGAGGCAGGATTCGAAGCTGCGACCGTAGTGGTCTCGCGGCTCCAGACTGAAGTGCCTAGAACCGCTCGGCCACTTCGGCCGGCTCAACACAAGCAACAATTGAGACCTTTTGTCGGAAGACGTTAGTATTGTACGCTTAATACTGTCTCTGATGCAATCACATCGAAGTTTTGTACTGTTAACCGGTATCGACCATTAATGGCCGTCATCAGAACGGTTGAAGATTTTTTTTTTCCTTTATTGAATTTCGATTCCCCCCGAAGGGGGCGGGTTGGCAGCAGCTTAGTACGCTGCTCTTCAGCCTATAGAATTTTTAAAACATAAGGAGATAAGAAACAACAAAAGCAGGCAATAAAACGGTGACAAAGTGTAAAACGGCGGAGAGTTGTAGAAAGTTAAAACAAAGGTTGGGCGATGCTAATACACAGGAAGTAGACAGGTAAAACAGTAGACAGACAACTAAAAAAAAAAAAAACACGTCGACAGCCTGGTTTCTGTTCGTAAGAGATATAAAAATCACACCCAGCGACAGTATGACGTCCGTTGGCAACACTTCGGAAAAGACGCACAGCACTGAATAATCACTGGAAACACTGCACTAAAAAGTCGCCACGAAGATGACACACCACAGCCAAGGGCAGATGGGGGGAGGGGGGAGATCCTGGACAGATGAGGGGAAAAAAGAGGGGAGGAGAGGAAAAGTGAAAGGGGGGGCGACGGAGGGAGTGGACTCCTAATTGGGGGAGGGGGGGGGGGGCGGTCAGGGCAGACCCGAGAGGGAATGGGGAAAAGCAGAGGAGGGAAATGCAAAAGGACTCGGTGGAGAGAAGGGAGGCAGAGAGAGGGTAGACAGGAAAAAACAGGATGGAAGGGGGGGGGGGGAGAGGGTAGCCCAGGAAAAGGACAGAGGAAGGGAGGTGGAGGTGAGTATCATAGTTGATAGGAGGGATGAACTGATGGAGAGAGGCCATCATTCGGGAGGGGGAGTTGACGGAAGCCACCTTGGGAAAGAAGATGAAGGGTGTAGAGATGGAGGGTAGGGGGGGGACAACAGTGAAAGCGCGACAGAGGGTGGGGGTTGGAGAACGGTTGAAGATAGGATCAGATGTACTTATAAAGCTTTGCTTGGTGGTGTGGGAAGGCATACAAATCACAAAATTTAGATTTTACATTAGGATAAACGAGTGTGGCGTATTAAAAAGAAGTTATTAAGCATGCGAGGAGCGTTCAATATGTAATGCAACACATTTCTTTCCTCAGCCCACTTCGACTGAAAAAATGCGAAATTTGCTGTGGGACATCGCTGAATATTCCCGCTTAAGCCCTTACAGTTTTATGAAGTTCCGATATGTGGTGGTGATGTACTTAGCCTTCAAAATGCCATCTGTAATGGGGATGTGTTCCAAGCAGAGAGCAGTCATTAAGTTTCTTTTGACGGAATCAGAGCATCTCAGGTATTCAAAGGCGTTTGCAGAATGTCTGCGGAGAGCTGGCAGTGTGAAAAAGAATGGTGTGACAATGGGTGATGATACGCCCACTAAACCCGCTGGGCAGAACAGGTGATTAGAATTGTGGAAAAGGCCAAATAAGGTGTCGATCAGGTTCTCTCAGAATCGTAATTTATTGTAATTTCAACACCTTTAAACCAAAACACCTTTAGAACTACGAGTTTCAAAATGTAATTATTTCGTGGCTGAAGGCCTGCAAACAAGAAATCTTAAAGCAACAAGATAAATCTCAAGTGGTAAAAACATGCAGTTAAAATTGCAAATAAAATAATTAACACAAACACACACACACACATTATATATATATATATATATATATATATATATATATATATATATATATATATATATATATATATATACGGCGAGTCTGAGAGCCTCAAGGCAAGAGTGAATACAGAAACATAAGATGCAATACAAAGGGCTGAAGGCCCACAGTAAAATTTTCAAGATTTTGAGATAAATTACCATAACCTTTCAAAGGCAGAAGGCCGCAACTTTTTGTTGTTTTTTTATTTTGTTTTTCTAACTAAGGATTGTAGTAGCTGAAGGCCCACAGTTGATTTTCCAAAATTCAAAAATACATAAAATCCAGTAAAAGCAAGAATTTTTTAAATCATTGGCTATAATAGATTATAAACAGAATTAAACACCGGTAAGAAGGATAATAAAGAAAACGGCACTCAGAAGCCTCCAGGGAGGTCGGGCTGCCCTCATTCACATAGGTGAGACAGGTGGTGAGCTCAACTACACTTGATCTGTCGGAACGCAACCAGGGGACAGCCACAGACCGACCGACGAAACAACTTGCTTGCCACCAATCGGTACATGAGAACTCAAACACAAAAGTTACGAACGTGATTATCAACATGAAATATGTATTAAGCTGTCAAAGCTACACACCATGTTGGACAACGGCAACAGGTGAGGAAAGGACGCAGCCTGAAATTACGTTAGTGGCCAGGGCAGGTAACAGGAACACTAACGGCCACATGGCAGAAAATTCCGCCGGTGCGTTAGAATTGTAGTCAACCAATATAGTTAATTCCCCCACATGGCGGCTAAATTTCAGCAATACGAACACTCTGTGTTGCTCACAGGAAAACATCCCCAACAGCAAACCACCAAAACGAACCACACAACATTAACGGACGTGGCTTGAGTACTTGAAACCACTACTCAAACTTTGACGTCCTGTGTCAGTGAACCAAGAAGCTCGTAGCGATCGGACAGCGCCACACACGCTCCGATACTGCGCAGGGACCGACAGCGGACCCAGCCGACTGCACCGCGCAGAGAGAACTTCCCTGGTCCGCAGCAACCGACCGACTCCCGCAGAAAGCCGACAATATATAAAACAGTCGTCAGTGAAAGTAACGCCAACTACACACACAGCCCGATAAACACTTGCACGAATACCTGAACGATGCCCAACAGTAAATAAGCACACACGAAGACAAATCGGGAGTCGATACATACACACACAGCCGATTCATGAACGATCGGAGAGACAAAACGCGTCGTCCGGTAGGGCGACCGACCGACGATCCACCAAGACCGTGGCCCGGCTCAAGTGATGCGTGGCGATAATGGTCGGGTGAGCCATGTCGACGCAGAGCTCACTGTTATTCCACCCCGACTGCACTAGTGCCGCATTGCAACCCCCTACCTGGCAGGTCCGGACTGCGCTCCAGACGCGTTCCAACTGACTGACAGACCCGAACTCCCTTATGACAGACAACGATCGGGAAGTAATATTACGAGAGGGGATATATCGATACGCACTGCTAGCGCCGGTCACGGTCAGGCAAAGCAGCAACTCAGTGACGGTAGTAATTTAAATTAACGTAGTGAGGTGGAAGTACGTTAAAAACAGGCTGTGAAATACATGATGACGGGAGCAAGAGCCAAGCACAGCTCAGGTGAGATGTCTGTCATCATCGCAAGAAGGTCGTGCAAACCTGGCAGATGTCACGCGTGCGGACCCACCACCGACAGCTGTGATGGCTGAAGTCTTGGAACGTGCAGACATTCTCATTCGCGTTGATCGACAGATGACAAACACCTCTTTGACAACTGGACGTCCCTGTTGGTAGTGCTGACACACTCGTCCACCAGTTGGAGTACTCAAAGGTGCGAGCCCCTGAGGTCCTCTGCCTAACAGAAAACTATGAAGAAAAACGAAGGACCATCTGTGCGGAATTGCTTACGCGTTACGGGGCTGATCGTGACAATTTTTAGCCGAAATCTTCACAGGCGATGAAACATAGCTTCATCACTTCGAATTTGACACAAAACGGCAATCCATGGAGTGTTGCCAGCCGGTAAGGTCATGGCGATGGTCCTCTTTGACTCTGAGAGGAGCCGGCCGAAGTGGCCGTGCGGTTAAAGGCGCTGCAGTCTGGAACCGCAAGACCGCTACGGTCGCAGGTTCGAATCCTGCCTCGGGCATGGATGTTTGTGATGTCCTTAGGTTAGTTAGGTTTAACTAGTTCTAAGTTCTAGGGGACTAATGACCTCAGCAGTTGAGTCCCATAGTACTCAGAGCCATTTGAACCATTTTTGAACTCTGAGAGGGTTATTCTCTTTGATTTCCTCCCTCATAGTGCAACCTTCAACTCATGATTGTGCTTCCCTCAGGAAACTGAAGGAACGACTTCAGCTCTTCTTCGACACAAAAATGCAAACGACTTTCTCCTTCTCTACGACAATTCAAGGCGAAGCACAAGTCTACGCACCCGAAAGGAGCTCACAAAACTTCAGTGGATTCCACACCTCGGATTTCGCACGTTCCGAATTCCATCTGTTTCATCCACTGTAGGATGCACTCTGCAGGAAGCGGCACGTGGATAATATTAGGCTATTGATGCAGGAAGACGTTGGCTCCGACGATGACCAGTAGATTGGTAACTCGCGGGCATACAGGCCCCTGCAGTAAGGTGGCGTAAAGCCGTCGCACTGGATGAAGATTGTGAAAAAAAATAGGGTTTTGTACCCAAAAGAGTGGGGATAATATGGTGTATTGGAACCAAGAATAAAACCAACCTGCTTTCTGAAAAAAATGTATTGTAATATTTATTAAACGTCCCTCATACACAACCCATGAGAACAAACTCTTGCCCCAGAAGCAGAGTCGTTAATCTTACTATCAATTCAGTCACATAATAAGATTAACGACTTTTTCCATCAATATATTGGATTTTTTCAATTTTTATTTGTTTGTTTGTGACTTACATGCTTTTCTGCGTCAGCTTCTCAATAGTGCTTAGGATAATGACGTATTTCAACATCCCAACGACACTTACATTGTTCTGTGCAGCATTAGAAAAATATGAAGTGTGCCACCGAATTCCAACACAGTGTGTAAACTCCGCCGTAGAGAAATCGCAGACGATTCTGTATTGTTCCTCAGCGTAAGATCACCAACGTTTATGCGACATATCTACACTCATAAGCCAAAGTTTTACGACCACTGCCCAACTCGAGGCTGAATGCCGCCTGGTGGCGTGGTGAGCATGTAGGCGGTAAAGAAAATATATGGGCAGAGTGCAGACGATTGAGGAATCCCAAACGCGCACCTAAAGAACCTAACTCAGTATTTCCCAGACAAATGGGAGGAAGCCAAGGTAATTCTCATACCCAAAAGCGAGAGATATCACTATCGCTGCACAACACCTCCCTATAAGCCTTCTCCGTAGCCGGAGCAAGATATTTTAACGGGTAATGAAGAAGAGGCCTGGGAGTCCCCTCCCTCACCCTCTCTCCCTCTCTCTCTCTCTCTCGCTCTCTCTCTCTCTCTCTTTCTCTCTCTCTCTCTCTCTCTCGCTCTCTGTCTCTCTCTCTCTCTCTCTCTCTCTCTCTCTCTCTCTCTCTCTCTCTCTCTCTCTGTCTCTCTCTCTCTCTCTCACACACACACACACACACACACACACACACACACACACACACAGACACACTCACACACAGACACAGACACACACACACACACACACACACACACACACGATCAAAGGAAAGAAACGCCCAAAATTATTCGGGACTAACTGATCATATCACAAAAAACTGCAATCGCACACAAAGTCAGTAGCGTCATTGAACGTGAGAACGTGAGAATGAGAGGACATTGGAAGGAGAACCTGCTCAGGAAAACTGAGGAAACCACGAGTGTACTGGACTCTTATAGCCGGCAAATTGCCAGCTTCCCCCATAGTAGCTCTTTTTCTGTGCACGTTGAAGGACAACGTTCAGAAGTCAAAACCACAAATGCCAATCGACCACAAGGACCAATATTATCCTCCACTTGATCTACAAAATATATCGGCGACTTCCCAGCGCTCCACATGTGCAAATCACCCAATTCGCGGATGGAGGCACTAGAGAAACATTCGTCGTCCCCACCGCCAATTAGATTTTACTAGCGAAAGGCGCCGGAAGAACAAAGTCAAACTGACCGCAGAGAAGACAACTGCTGTCTGCTTCAACACGAAATGGCCTGTATTACCGTGAGACTTTACGACTACAAAACATATACCCCTCATGAAGACCCGCTGTCCGGTACTTGCGCTGAAATTAGAACAACATCTGTTCTTCTATAAAAATGTGGAAGTGTTGGCTAATTGATGGCAAAGGGACTCATCCTGCTTTCGCTGAGTAGTGAGATCAGAGTCTCTAGTAAACTTAGACTGTACAAGATTATGGTACTATCAAAGAGACTCCACAGCGTAACTGTCTGGGGAATAACGAGGAAATTCTCTCTCAACGAAATTCAGATAATACAGAATAAATGTCTTGGATGTACAATGATAGTGAAGAGCCACAGATGTGCACCATGACTCTGACACATATATGGTTGATTAATATGTCGTAGCAAGTCTAGACGACAGTTCTACGGTTTCAGCTTCTGGAAAAGGTCGAGAAGCTTCTACAACATTTAAATATCATAGATAAGTTTCAGTAAAACACTTTAATAACAAATACTTATGTTTAGAAGACATTCATGTCCATATATGGTACGAGAATACGTAATACAATATCAGACCAATCTCTATGACAAACTGTTCTTTACATTGAATAATGGCACTGCTATATTGCAACTGTTTACAGTTCTTGTACTGAATAATTGTTCTGCACAGAAATGTTCTCAGCCTAACACGACAGTTAAAGATCACTTGTTACATTTACCTCTGAACTTAAGTGCACTGTTCTGACTAACGACAACGGTTAACTGTTGGACCTGGACTACTGCCTCTGGCAGCGACTGTCTCTGGCTCGCGGTTCCGACCTGAGGTATCAACTGTACCATGGGACCTCACTCTTCGGACGACACAGCATTAGAGACAGCAATTCAGAAGCCACCAACGAATCGACACAGTAAAAACGACCATGTCCATGGCACCGTCAGATAGCAGACTGATGCAACACACAGCCACAACGAATCCACAACTCTAGCACCAATTCAAAGTTTTTATCGTGTTAGCCGACAAGTCATACAATAATTTTATAACAAAATTTTTAGAGGTAAGCTTACGGACACCTGATCCTCTTAAAACGCACGTCCAAAGTGAAATAAATTGATCGTAGCCTTCACCTCTCAAACGCAATGATGAAGTGAAGATCGCCTGGAGGAAGTAAGACTACAAACACACTCAGCGAAAAAATAAATAACATTTGGCCAAGTACGAGTAGACTCGCATACTGAAGATTCCGAACATCAAAATCTCTACTATAGTTCCTCAGATTAGCCCGGACATACAAAAAGTTGCGAGTTATGGAATTTAGTTTATACACATGGAAGAGAGAGAAGATTTAACAAAACGTTTTTGATTTAGTAGTAAAATATGACTACACCTTGAATTTTATGTTTGCGTGCAGAAATGTTAGTCTATTATGCTATTGCCGGATGACGAATGCAATATATGTTCAAACATCATAAGATATTTTTATTTGATATAGTTAGAATTTAACAGTTTTCAGATTTTGTACTACTGTGAAACCTTCCTTCTCGCTGAATTTCGTGTTCCTACACTGAAGCGAAAAAGAAATTGGTATACGCATGCGTATTCAAATACAGAGATACATAAAGAGACAGAATACGGCCCTGGGGTCAGCAACGTCTATATAAGACAAGTGTTTGGCGCCGTTGTTAGATCGGTTACTGCTGCTACAATGGCAGGTTATCAAGATTTAAGTGAGTTGGAACGTGGTGTTATAGTCGGCGCACAAGAGATGGGACACAGCATCTCCGAGGTAGCGATGAAGTGGGGATTTTCCCTTACGACCATTTCACGAATGTACCGTGAATATCAGGAATCCGGTAAGGCATCAAATCTCCGACATCGCTGCGACAGGAAAAAGATCCTGCAAGACCAGACCAACGACGACTGATGAGAATCGTTCAACGTCACAGAAGTACAACCCTTTCGCAAATTGCTGCAGATTTCAACTCTGGACCATCAACATGTGTCAGCGTGCGAACCGTTCTGTGAAACGTTATTGAGATGGACTTCCGGACCCGAGGGCACACTCGTGTACCGTTGATGACTGCACGACACAAAGCTTTACGCCTCGCCTGTGCCTGTCAACACCGACATTGGACTGCTGATGACTGGAAACATGTTACGTGGTCGGATAAGTCTCGTTTCAAATTGTATCGAGCGGATGGACGTTCACGGGTATGGAGACAACCTCATGAATCCATGGACCCTGCAGGGCACTGTTCAAGCTGTTGGACATTCTGTAATGGTGTGGGGCGTGTGCAGTTAGAGTGATATGTGACCCCTGATACGTCTAGATACGAGTCTGACAGGTGACACGTACGTAAGCATCCTGTCTGATCACCTACACTATTCGTGTCCATTGTGCACTCAGACGGACTTGAGCAATTCCAGCAGGACAATGTGACACCTCACACGACCAGAACTGATACATAGTGCCTCCAGGAATACTCTTCCGCTTGCCACCAAACTCACCAGACATGAACATTATTGAGCAAATCTGGGATGCCTTGCAACGTGCTGTTCAGAAGAGATCTCCATCCCCTCGTACTCTTAGGATTTATGGACAGCCCTGCAGGATGCATGGTGTTAGTTCCCTCCAGCACTACTTCAGACATTAGTCGAGTCCATGGCACGTCGTGTTGGGGCACTTCTGCTTGCTCGCTGGGGCCCTACATGGTATTAGGCAAGTGTAACAGTTTCTTTGGCTCTTCAGTGTAGCTAAAAAGGGTATTACCCCATAAGTTTTAATGAGTGAGTTTGCGAGTGTCAAAAATGTGACATAAACGACAGAATCTTTTGATTGAAATGACTTAGAAGCTTACAGTTTTTACGCCGCTAAGGGACCATAGACCTTAGTACGTGGCTTAAATTTGAACTTGATATGCCAAACTGTTCCAGAGGTGAAGGGTTTTAACACACTGACAGACAAACAGACACACGGATAAAAATTATAAAATTAGTTTTTCGTGTTGTATAATTACAAATTAACACTTTCAGAAGTTTTTTCCTTGACTTGTACTGTGAATCTTCACTTCCTTTCAAATTTCATGATTCTACGTCAATGGGAAGTACCCTATAGCTTTTAATGAGTGAGTTTGCGAGTACCAAAAATTTGACACAAATGGAGGCACGTTCTGACTGCAGTGATTTAGGGGCTTAAAAGTATTACATCTCCAAGGGACCATAAATCTTCATATGCGACATAAATCCGAATCTGGTACGTCTGCCCGTTTCTCCAAAAAAGGGTTCTTAATAGTCGGTCAGACAGACGTATGGAGAACAAAGCGATGCTCTAAGGGTTTCATTTTTACAGATTGGGACACGGAACTCTAAAAAAGAATGAGGAATCATTGTGACGACCACATGGACCGCAAATGGGAGAACTCACTAAAAATAAGCGACTTTGATAAAGTACAGATTGTTTTGGCCGGTGTCTGGGGACGATCACGTCGGGAACAGCGAAGCATGTCGGCTCTTCCCCGGCTCCGATTGTGAGCATCTGCGGAAAGTGATTAAGGCACGGTGAAACCGCGAGCAGGCTATGAGGTGTTGGTCGTCCACATCCCACGGTAGAAGGTGGAGCTAGGAGGCTAGCCCGCTGTGTGAAGCAGCCTAAGCGGTAAACTGTGGCAGATCTGACGACAGAGGACAATGCTGGTGCAGACATAACACATCAATACACTGCCTGAAACTACCAGAGAACTCTCCATTCCGCAAATGCACACCAGACCTTAGGAATCTTTAAGAGCGAATGACTCCTGTCGAAGGCAGGTGCAACATCGCGTCAGTTAGCATCATTCAGAATGCAGTCAAAAACAGTACAATAAACTGATACCCGGCCGCGGTGGTCTAGCGGTTCTAGGCGCTCAGTCCGGAACTGCGGGACTGCTACGGTCGCAGGTTCGAATCCTGCCTCGGGCATGGATGTGTGTGATGTCCTTAGGTTAGTTAGGTTTAAGTAGTTCTACGTTCTAGGGGACTGATGACCACAGATGTAAGTCCCATAGTGCTCAGAGCCATTTGAACCATTTGAACCATAAACTGGTGACAACGTTTAACTCAAGCTGTGAAAGAAGGAGAGCCCGAAAAGTGTCCTTGCATAAAATAAAACTACACAAACAAGCGACTGCTTGCTACTTTTTTTTTTTAGTTCTGTGCCTCAATTGGTAAAATTGGAACTCTTCTACTATCACTTTGTTATCCGTCTATCTGTCTGTCTCTCAGGACCGGAAAAATGTATCAAGTTAAGATTTATGCCGCATACTAAGGTCTGCGGTCTCTTGGTGGTGTAAAAAATTTAAGTTTCTAAGTAAATGCACTCCAGATACGGTCATTCTTTGATACTCGAAAACTCACTCATCAAAACCCATCTTAAGAAGCTCGAACGCTAACCTCCTTTTTTATATCTTCTCATCTTACTAAGTGTTATCTCTAAAAATAAAAGAAACAAAAATCAAATTCATCCCAACATGGAACCGTGTCTTTAACTCTGTAATTTAAAAAAAAAGAAATCAACTATCCTTCTTCAGGTATTGCTCCTAACTATTCTCAAAAATTCTTCCAAGGGATATGTTCCACGGGTCTACAAATTGGTTTTTTTTTGTGACTAAATGATTATAATTAGTAAATGTGTACAAATGAAAATGCTATAAAACAAAATGTTACAATAAAAATTAGATACAAAGTATAAAGGAAAATAGCTTTGCATACGGCTTGCGCTATTTCAGCGAAAAGAATCTTTCTTCAAGAAATAGATAACTGGAATTTTCTTGCTCACCGCCACTAGCGTTTTCTGTGTCAATCAGTACCGTCTATAATATCTACAACGAAGTCATGCTGCACTGCTAACGTCTCAATGATGCAGCGTTCCTGGAATCAGCTGATCGCTTTCCTTTGTCACTGTTTGCAGTTCAAGTCATTCTGTCCTCGATGAGATGCTGCGCCGTACCTTGCACTGCGACTGCCAATCCGCAACTGGCGGGGGCTAGGGGGTTTACGAAAACACTGCGTAAATATTTTGCAAAGAGCGTGCGGCACCACCAGTAATCAAGCTCCACTTTCTCCCCTCCGCTGAAGATGTAATCGACTGTTATTCCCTTGAACCACGTACGCGCAAGATATTTGGCGAGCGAAAAGTAACAGTCATCCGGTGACAGAATGTACCGAGTCTAAATCATGTCACGTGGAACACGTAGGTAGCAATCGAAGATCCTCTGTGTCAGTCGCCAAAAGCCGGACGACGATGCGTATGTGAAGCGATGTTTATCAGTTTCCAGGAGGGGACAGTTGGGGCAAAGCAGGGAGTCCGTTAATCCAATAACGTGGTCCGGTGCCCCGTCGCACTTTATTTTGTTGGTCACCACGTCGCACGCACGGTGGTTTGCAGAAAGTGATGCTGTATCGTTTTCCACACTCGTGGCCAGCAGACTCTTGGTTACTTGGTTTCTACCACGTTAGCGGAATTGCCTGCAGAAGATGGTGTAAAAATCTTTCGCCTTCGACGGGAGCTTAGTGGAACGATAAAGGCCACATAGCTGTATTCCAGAACTCCATTTACATTAGAACGCTCTTCCTTTATTTTCGAATACCGTCAGCCTACCCACTTAGCCACTGACATACATGTGAAACGGTCGTCGTTTTTGTAATCCTAGTGACGTGGAGTTTTTATACACTCCTGGAAATGGAAAAAAGAACACATTGACACCGGTGTGTCAGACCCACCATACTTGCTCCGGACACTGCGAGAGGGCTGTACAAGCAATGATCACACGCACGGCACAGCGGACACACCAGGAACCGCGGTGTTGGCCGGCGAATGGCGCTAGCTGCGCAGCATTTGTGCACCGCTGCGGTCAGTGTCAGCCAGTTTGCCGTGGCATACGGAGCTCCATCGCAGTCTTTAACACTGGTAGCATGCCGCGACAGCGTGGACGTGAACCGTATGTGCAGTTGACGGACTTTGAGCGAGGGCGTATAGTGGGCATGCGGGAGGCCGGGTGGACGTACCGCCGAATTGCTCAACACGTGGGGCGTGAGGTCTCCACAGTACATCGATGTTGTCGCCAGTGGTCGGCGGAAGGTGCACGTGCCCGTCGACCTGGGACCGAACCGCAGCGACGCACGGATGCACCCCAAGACCGTAGGATCCTACGCAGTGCCGTAGGGGACCGCACCGCCACTTCCCAGCAAATTAGGGACACTGTTGCTCCTGGGGTATCGGCGAGGACCATTCGCAACCGTCTCCATGAAGCTGGGCTACGGTCCCGCACACCGTTAGGCCGTCTTCCGCTCACGCCCCAACATCGTGCAGCCCGCCTCCAGTGGTGTCGCGACAGGCGTGAATGGAGGGACGAATGGAGACGTGTCGTCTTCAGCGATGAGAGTCGCTTCTGCCTTGGTGCCAATGATGGTCGTATGCGTGTTTGGCGCCGTGCAGGTGAGCGCCACAATCAGGACTGCATACGACCGAGGCACACAGGGCCAACACCCGGCATCATGGTGTGGGGAGCGATCTCCTACACTGGCCGTACACCACTGGTGATCGTCGAGGGGACACTGAATAGTGCACGGTACATCCAAACCGTCATCGAAACCATCGTTCTACCATTCCTAGACCGGCAAGGGAACTTGCTGTTCCAACAGGACAATGCACGTCCGCATGTATCCCGTGCCACCCAACGCGCTCTAGAAGGTGTAAGTCAACTACCCTGGCCAGCAAGATCTCCGGATCTGTCCCCCATTGAGCATGTTTGGGACTGGATGAAGCGTCGTCTCACGCGGTCTGCACGTCCAGCACGAACGCTGGTCCAACTGATGCGCCAGGTGGAAATAGCATGGCAAGCCGTTCCACAGGGCTACACCCAGCATCTCTACGATCGTCTCCATGGGAGAATAGCAGCCTGCATTGCTGCGAAAGGTGGATATACACTGTACTAGTGCCGACATTGTGCATGCTCTGTTGCCTGTGTCTATGTGCCTGTGGTTCTGTCAGTGTGATCATGTGATGTATCTTGTAACCTCCCCACCGAAATTTTAAAAGAAATGAAAATGACAATACTTAATACAAATGGGAGCCGAATGTAACCTCCCCACAAAAATTTGAAAGAAAGAAACACGACAATATTTAATTATGAATGCTAATGGACATTGCGCTAATTGTAACCTCGCCCACAATGAGAGGTATTGAAAATGGCAACAAAAATGTGAAATTCGCAATCTGACTCAAATATAAATTCTTCACAAAATTTAAAGTCCGTTCAGTGACAAGAAAATACAATTAAACCGAAATATCGGTCTTTGGCCCTGTGTAAAACAATCAGAATTAAAGTCTTACCTCAGAATAAATGGATGTCACATATCTGCTCTTGTTGTTGCGCACCGCTTGGAGGAACTGCATTGCAAATAATAATATTCTCTTTTTTTTTTTGATTCTAGTGAAATTTTTCTTCAAAAGAAGTGGAATGAAATGGGAAGTGCAACGAAATCTTTAGTTCAATAAAAAATTAAATTTTTGAAAAAATGCTTTTGAAATAAAAATTATTATTGGGGAACTTGTTGGAGAATAATTACAATAAATAAATTTTTACATTATCTAATGATTATATTAATTAATGGTATACCTTATTCACCATCTTGACCAGTGTTGCCGACCGCCTACATCATACAACCGCACTGGGCTGTTACTACTGACCGACCGCTCTGCATGACGACTATTAGCGTACTGCATGCGACGACTACTGACAGAGTACTGCTCTGCATAGCGACAACTAGACAGAGCTACAGACTCGCAACGACTACTACTGACAGACTCGCAACGACTAACTGACTGACTGAGAACCGCTCGCAACACTCGCGCGGTCAAGCGCATACTCTCTGGTCACAGATGCTACAATGCCTCGCCATCGCTGCTATGTTACATACGTGTTTCAATCTGACCCCAGGAATGTGTCAATAAAGTTTCCCCTTCCTGGGACAATGAATTCACGGTGTTCTTATTTCAATTTCCAGGAGTGTATTTCAACCGTTTCAACATGCTCGAATAATGATTTTCGAAAGAAATGAATATCGACGTATGCTATATCCTAACTACATTGCAGCGCCAAAGAAACTGGTATAGGAATGCGTATCCAAATACAGAGCCACGTAAAGAGACAGAATACAGCGCTGCGGTCGGAAACGCTTATACAAGACAAGCGTCTGGCGCCGTTGTTAGATCGCTTACTGCTGCTACAATGGTAGGTTATCAAGATTTAAGTGAGTTTGAACGTAGTGTTATAGTTGGCGCACTAGCGATGGAATACAGCATCTCCGAGGTAACGATGAAGTGGGGATTTTCGCGTAAGACCATTTCACGTGTGTACCGTGTATATCAGGAATCCGGTAAAACATCAAATCTCCGACATCGCTGCGACCGGAGAAAGATCCTGCAAGAACGGGACCTACGACGATTGATGAGAATCGTTAAACGTCACAGAAGTGCAACCCTTTCGCAAATTGCATCAGTTTCCAATGCTGGGCCATCAACAAGTGTCAGCGTGCGAACCATTCAAAGAAACATCATCGATGTAGGCTTTCGGAGCCGAAGACCCACTAATGTACCCTTGATGACTCCACGACACAAAGCTTTACGCCTCGTCTCTGCCTGTCAACACCGACATTGGACTGTTCATGAATGGAAACTTGTAGTCTGGTCGGATAAGTCTCGTTTCAAATTTTATCAAGCGGATGTACGTGTACGGTTATGGTGACAACCCCATGAATCCATGGACGCTGCATGTCAGCAAGGGACTGTTCAAGCTGATGGATGCTCTGTAATGGTGTCGGGCGTGTGCAGTTGGAGTGATGTGGGACCCCTGACTTGTCTATATACGACTCTAACAAGTCACACGTACATAAGCACGTCCATTGTGCATTCCGACGGATTTGGGCACTTCCAGCAGGACAATGCGACACCCGCGAGTACAGATTGCTACATTGTGGCTCCAGGAACACTCTTCTGAGTTTAAACACTTCCTTTGGCCACCAAACTCCCCAGACACGAAGATTATTGAGCATATCTGGGATACCTCGCAACGTGCTGTTCAGAAGAGATCTCCACACCCACGACCAGCCCCCTCCCCCTATCTACAAACAATCGTATGGGCGCCTTTGAGGACAGTATTGTATGGAAGTGTATTGGGGACTCTTGGGTAACAGAAAACTAAGAGATAAGAAGCGTTTGAGATGTGTTACAGAAGGATACCGAAAAGTCAATAGGCAAATGAAATATATGAGAATGTCCTCCGCAGAACCGGACGGAAAAGGAATGTCCGGGAAACACAGTTAAAATGGTTCAAATGGCTCTAAGCACTATGGGAGGTCACTATCTGAGGTCAACAGTCCCTTAGACTTAGAACTACGTAAACTTAACTAACCTAAGGACATCATACACATCCATGGCCGAGGCAGGATTCGAACCTGCGACAGTAGCAGCAGCGTGGTTCCGGAGTGAAGCGCCTAGAACCGCTCAGCCAAAAAGGCCAGCAACACAGATAAGAAGGCTCAGGATGTTAGGATATGCGTTGAAGCGTTAGGGAATAATCTCTATGGTAGTAGAGGGAGCTGTGGAGGGTAAAAACTGTAGAGGAAGACAGGTAAGTACTAAATTATTTTCATATTAATCCAGTTTGGGCTCTTAGCAGTGTAGATATTTCGTATATTACACATATTTGTCTCTCTCACTCTTAATAAACTCTGAACTACTACAGAATCAGCAAAAAAAATCTTAGATTTTCTATGCTCCACGAAGGATGCTAACGACAAGCTGCAGACTACAGAAAACGAAATACTTGTACGGAATTGTGTATATTGTGAATACGGAGCGTCCTAATAACACACGCCTAAATGAGCACGAAGTACGTTTATGGCTTGAAAAACAAAGCAAATCAGCATTATCGGACCATCATAATGAGAGCATTGAAAGTACACAATATCAGGGGACGAGAGGAGACTGAATCTGTCTAGTAGCTGCCAACATGAGTCACCACGACGAATACACACAAACTTCCCATCGCCTTGCCTGCCAGCAGCAATGCACCTCGTATATTTGACGTGCGCAAATATCTTTGAGACATAATTTCTTGAGAATGACAGACGAAGACATTACTATGCTCTGCAGCTGCGTGTGCCACAACTACATTGCATTTACATTTGGAAGAGGAGTAGGAGAAAATAATAAGAAAAAACTTGGATAAAGCTATGGGTTTCACGGCGAGATGATAAAAATATCCAACAAAATCTGTTACAGGAGCTGTAAGTCGAGGACGTGAAGTCGTTTGAAAATTACTTGCGAATGGACGACAGCACATTTCTATATGTGCTCAAGAAGGTGGCTCTTCGTATTACGAAGCAGAATACTCACCTCATAATTGTTATATCCGCAAAAGACAGATTTATCGTAACACTGCAATTTCTTGCAACAGGAGAGAACAACTCTTGCTTACAGTAGGATTGAGCAGATGATACTCGCTTTTGAAAGGGCTAGAGATTTCCCGTTACGCCGCAGCGTTCGGTACAGTATCGAGCTTGTTCGCACAACCACGTGACATTTGAGTCGAGCGGTGTGCGTTCAAGGGATACGCAAGAAACAGCGAACTAGCCACGACAATAAGCTAGGCTCTGCATGAATTTCGTGAAACAGTGGAGCAAACAGCATTCAATCCCACCACAGCACAAACTCCTACTGCATTTGAACGAATTTACAATACGCGTTCTCATACACTGTGTACGGAAATATGTATGGTTATTAGGAACTTACGTCGATTTGTAAGTAAAGATAACAAAGACGGAAATTTTGTTTGACCGAACCCATTAAAACATATTATTCGGTTATGAGACTCGTTGGTAATGGTTTACCAAGTAGGTTGCAAATGAGCAGTTCAGTTCCTGTTCACATATTTGAACCACAAACGAAAACTTTATAAGATGTAAATCGATTTGAAAACAAGATGGCATTCAGATGAAATAATTATGACAACCAATCAAGATTAAATGCCGAACATACGAAATGTATCATAATAAAATGATTGCAACTTTTATCGCAGGAATAAATTACAGCGGCATGAACCGCACCTACTCGTCATCACTGATTTCGACTTAATTTATGGTATATGTAGGGCATGGCCAAAAATGAAACTGCAGCAAGTGGAAGCTCCAAATGGCAAAACGGTTAAAAAATATGTAATGTTTGGCACAGGCCGGGCAAGGCATTAGCCATTTATGTTAATGTAGTTTCGATAGAGCGATCGGCACAGCGGAAAGAGTGCAAACTGCTAACCCGAGGGTCGTGGTACTGAGTCCTTACAAGAATATTTCTTTTTATTTTTCAATTTTTACGTTACTTATACTGGATATAAATTGAAATAATGCTCAATACGCTGTATTTATTAATATTTTCATTGAAGTCATGAAAATGAAGGCAAAGAAAAATTTGGGATTGCAAATAAATTTCCAAGGTGGGGTTGTAGTTAGTGTCCACGGGGACTCTGCAACCAAAAAGGGGTTGTAATTAAAGCACACAGGACTTCGTATTTTTTGAAAGTTAAACATGTTCTTTTCTACAGAAACTTTAAAACAACCACGCAATTATAAAAATGCGGCGTTTATAACGTTTGCAAAATGTCAAGAAAATTGCTGCCTCTCTTGTTTTTACGACGAATATCATCCGAGCATGTGTAAACCACCAACGGTAAAATAATAAAAGTATCTAATTTTACATACGATGTCCTCGTAGTCGGCTTGCAATCCGTTACTGGTAATTTATTTGCAACCCCAAGTTTTCCTGGAACATGGTAGTCAAGGGAAGGCAGGATTCGGTTACGATTGTGGACGGGGCTCATATGTGTGTGTGAAGTCTTATGGGACGTAACTGCTAAGGTCATCAACCCCTAAGCTTACACAAAACTTAACCCAAAGTATCCTAAGGACAAACACTCACACTCATGCCCGAGGGAGGACTCGAACCTCCGCCGGGATCAGCCGCAGACGGGGCTCAAAAATGGTTCAAATGGCTCTGAGCACTATGGGACTTAACATCTGAGGTCATCAGTCCCCTAGAGTTTAGAACTACTTAAACCTAACTAACCTATGGACATCACGCACATCCATGCCCGAGGCAGGATTCGAACCTGCGACCGTAGCGGTCGCGCGGTTCCAGACTGAAGCGCCTAGAACCGCTAGGCCACAACGGCCGGCTGGACGGGGCCGTAATCAGTCACTATTGGTTGCCTTTTACAGTTACACACAATTTATTTTAAATCAGTAATTCCAGACTCAACAATAAATAAAAAATACCACACGTTATTAATGAAGGAATAAACAACAGTGTAAATAATAGTGTTTTCAGTGAGTTTCAATTTATCAAATCACCATTAAATACAGATACAACATATAATGTTTTAAAATCAAGCCACTGTGATCTGAGCAGAAGGCCTTACACGCCAGCAATGTCAATAAATTAAGAATTGTTTAAGAACTCGCTAAAATTTACAACTTACAGGTATTGATATATTAAGGTAAGTCGCCACAAACACAGCAGAAGGCATCAAACTCCAGGAATGGCAGTAAATAAGATTTTAAGGCTTACTTCTAAAATACAAATACCAAATTAGAATTTTAAAGCAAATTGCCACAATCAGGGCTGAAAGCCTTACACGTCAGGAACGGCAATAATATAAAAAAAAATCTGAAACCTGCTGTAAAACAGCAAATGCAATAGCAAAAGTTAATTAAAAAACAAACAACTGATCCAGACGGTGCTCCCGGAATCGACCTCTGAGAAGGTCAGGCAACAAACACTTTCGCGAGCAATGAGATAGGCAACCAAGAGTTGCATTCATTTCACAAGATGGTAACTCAGACTAGCGGCAGTCTAACGAATAACTAATGATAGTCTTGCTGAAGCTACTGACGTCTGATAAACCAAATGCAACGAAGGAATAATAAGCCAAGGACGGAACCGGAGGTCTGCACTACGTCCATAATACTGTGTTTAAAGCCCCTGGAACGAGAAAGCAATCATTACCACCAGAGTAGAGGAATCACAACCGGTCTACAATCATGAAAGCTGCCAAAACTACACGCTTTACCAGACAGCAGCGGCAAGGCGAGGAAACGTACACTGCCGTTACATACGCAAACCCCTAGGGCAGGTATCTGGGGCGTAACCTGCCACCAGGCAATAAAAATTACCACTGGTTGAGCTTAACAAATTGTAACAAGTTGAACGCAGTAAACAGTAATAAGAAGTCGAGGAAAGCTAATCAGATCCGCCTTCCCAAAGGACTCCACTCCCTGCTCTTCGCCTCGGCGACACTACGAGCAGCAACACGAAACCAAGCGAGATATCACAATGGTGGAGGTTTCTCCACTTGGATTGAAATGCACTCATCTTAAAGCTTGCTGGATCCGGTTCACCAAGAAGTCGTTCACCCTCGTGACCGCAGCCCCTCCATCCAGCAGCCCATGTGTGCCGCCAGTGGTACCGGCGTGTCCCCGCTCTGCGCGGACCTGGCTTCTCCTCAGTCCCTAACCGAACTCGCACACGCACTCGAACCGGCAAAACAATGACGTCGACCCAAAGATAGAGCAACAGTTACTACATATCGATAACCACCGCTGCTGCCACTAGCGGACAGGCAACGCTTGCGAAACCGAGTGGCACCAGTCAACACGAGAAGAAGACAAACAGCCGCAACCTTGCCAACTAAACGATACCGCCTGGCCTCCAACAGAGGACGGGAACCTACAAACAGCACCAACGCGAGTCTCAGCACGGCTCAGTTCCGTTGCCTTTCCTTTTCATGCACTTTATTAAAATATTATTTAATAAAATATGTTGAGTATTATTGATGTTCATTTGCTGTGTAAGTAACGTAAAATTTAAAATTAAAAAAAATGTTTCTGCAAAGAGACTAAAGACTCCCCTATTACCGTTCTGCACTTATTCCGCTACGCCAGCCGCTGCCTCCAGACCAGGCTAATGTAAATGGCTCGTGCCTCACTCGACGCCCGCCAAAAATGCAACTTTTTTTCTAAACGCTTGGATGTCTGGGGCTCCCACTTCACTTCTGACCAAGGCCTGTCTGTATCATCAATCTGGACGAAATCGGTGATGACGAGTATGAGCGGTCGCCCTTTCCAGACGTCTCCGGTGCTACCGGGCTCGGCGGCTGAAACACACTATAGTGGGTTGTCCTCACTCGTGAATACCAGCCACCCCATTCCTACCATTCTGCCCAACTAGTGTTTAATGGTATTCCCAACAAACTGATCTCACAAGCACGATAAAGTTCACTTTAGAAGGCCCGATCTAGGGACGGAGTTTATGAATACCGCTAAAAACATCGCAAATGCCGAGCTCGATATCAGTGACGGCTTAAATTTTGGTTTAAAATGTAATAACGACCGAAGACTTCCTGTGTGAGGAGTCACCCTCTTTCTTTCAAAGGCCTTATTAAAAACAGCGGAGGAGTGAATAGCGGTTCATTGCACCTTGAGGTGGGAAACTATCCCTAAAAGAGGAAGAATCAGCAGTCAGAATGAGATTTTCACTCTGCACCGGAGCATGCTCTGATGTGAAACTTCCTGGAAGATTAAAACTGTGTGCCGGACCGAGACTCGAACTCGGAAGGTAGGACTCGAGGTACTGGCAGAATTTAAGCTGTGGGGACGGGTCGTGTATCGTGCTTGCGTAGCTCAGATAGTGGAGCACTTGCCTGCGAAAGGCAAATGTCCAGAGTTCGAGTCTCGATCCTGCACACAGTTTTAATTTGCCAGGAAGTTTCAGAATCAGCAGTGATCAACAGCATGAGGATGCAGAAAGCAATGAAAACCATTCCACACAAGACAAGTCATATGTACCCACAGGACAGGTATCCCGACACCGAGGAAGTCTCAGTATAGATTCGCCAATACAAAAAGTTTCCAAAGAAGGTGGCCAAGAGAAAAAAATTGAAAAACCAGTCAGAGCGTGGAATGTCAGAACTCTGATGTGGTATAGCACTCCGTCTTCAGGCCACAAGTGGCCCATTGAGACCATCCGACTGCCGTGTCATCCTCAGCTGAGGATGTGGATAGGAGTGGCGTGTGGTCAGCACACCGTTCTCCCACTCATTATGATGGTTTTCTTTGACCAGAGCCGCTACTATTCGGTCGAGTAGCTCCTCAATTGGCAACACGAGGCTGAGTGCACCCCGAAAAATGGCAACAGCGCATGGCGGCCTGGATGGTCACCCATCCAAGTGCCGGCCATGCCCGACAACGCTTAACTTCGGTGAGCTGACAGGAACCGGTGTATCCACTGCGGCAAGGCCGTTGCCCCGGAATGTCTTAGGGTTGCTAAAAATTCCGAAAGGGGAAATGCAAAGTCCCAGTCTTAGAGATAGTGCGGGTCAGTGAATTGAAATGGAAGAATGAGAACGATTTTTTGTTTCCTGGTCAGAAAATATAGAGCACCACCAACAGGACGAGAAAATCATGCAAACGGAGTATGCTTAAGTATGAATAGGGAAGTAGGGCGGAAAGTGTGTTGCAGTGAACATGTCAGTGATGATCTCAACAGAATCGACGGCAAACCAACGCATACATGCCGACGTCAGAAGTAGATGATGGAGAGTGTTCAGCGTCTCAACTGAAGATGATTGGCAGTTGCCCATTCGAGAAAACGTGGACTGAAGTTAACGACGACAGGCAGTAAGCCCGAAACTTATTTGAACAGAATGTATGAGGATACTGAACGGTTAATTTGTAAGTAGGCTGTTTATGTTTTCTTATTGGCAACGTTACGTAGCGCTCTGTATGAAAATCACTGGCTGTGCTGTATGCAGTCTGTGGCTAGTTTGCATTGTTGTCTGCCATTGTAGTGTTGGGCAGCTGGATGTGAACAGGGCGTAGCGTTGCGCAGTTGGAGGTGAGCCGCCAGCAGTGGTGGATGTGGGGAGACAAATGGCGGAGTTTTGACATTTGTAAGACTGGATGTCATGAACTGCTATGTATATTATGATTTTTCGACACTATTAAGGTAAATACATTTTTTGTTCTCTATTAAAATCTTTCATTTGCTAACTATGCCTATCAGTAGTTAGTGCCTTCCGTAGTTTGAATCTTCTATTTAGCTGGCAGTAGTGGCGCTCGCTGTATTGCAGTAGTTCGAGTAACGAAGATTTTTGTGAGGTAAGTGATTTGTGAAAGGTATAGTTTAATGTTAATCAGGGCCATTTTTTTGTAGGGACTATTGAAAGTCAGACAGCGTTGCGCTAAAAATATTGTGTGTCAGTTTAAGCACAGTCATGTATAATTTTTCTAAGGGGACGTTTCAAATTAAATATGTAAAACGAAATGATATTCTAAAAATCATGGGGCCTGGAATGTGATAGTAGAGGAAGAACATGGGCTGGGTAGTAGGAATGAGAGAGGAGAAAGGCTAATTGAGTTCTGCATTAAATTTCAGCTAGTGATAGCGAATACACTGTTCCAGAAATACGAGGAAGTATACTTGGAAGACGCCTGGAGGCTCTAGGAGATTCCAGCTGGATTACATCATGATCAGAGAGAGAGGTTCTATTGCAGACATACCCATAACCAGATATAGACTAGGATCACAATTTAGTAATGATGAATAGTAGGTTCAAGCTTATGGGGCTCGTCTGAAAGAATCAGCGTGCAAAAAATGGAATATGGAAGTACTAAGGGACGATGGGATGCATTTGGAGTTTTTGGAGACTATAGATTCTGCGACAATGAATACCACATTAGCTAATACAATTGCGTGGGTTGGGTTCGCGGCCAGAATCAGTTGATATAAAAGTTTTGTGAGTGTGGCACAGCGACAAAATTTAAAAAACTGTAGTGGTAAAACCAACGTTTCGACCACGGTTACAGCGGCCATGTTGTGGGTCTGCTGGTAGACAGCAGAGATAGAAAACGTTGGTTTTTCCAGTATAGTTTTTTAAATTGTATCACTGTACCATACTCAGAAAACTTTTGTCTCCCACCTTAGGTATCTGAGGAGAAATGAACATCCGCAAAAACGGCAGTTACAGGAGTTGGATTGACAGATACGTGCAAGGAAGGTAACTGCATGGAAACCTTGATTAACAAAAGAAATTTTTCAACTGATCGACGAAAGAAGAAAGTTTAAGGACAATTCCTGAATCTATACATATTAGAAAGAAAAAATGGTTAATATAAAACATGTACAAGACCTAAAAGGGAAAAATAAGGATGGAAAACATAAAACGAAGTGCTCGGATTAAAAAGGATGCAAGAAAGATGTGTAGTTTTTCGCAGATACTGTTCAGTCTGTACATCTCGTTGAAAGTAAGCTTTACGGGATCTTTTGAATATAATGAACAGTAGAACAAGCACAGAATATGGATTGAGAGTAAACAACAAACAGACAAAAATAATTAAGTGCAGAAGGAGACTAGCGATAAAATTGACGAGTGAGTTTGCGAGTATCAAAATACGTGACATAAATGGCCGTATCTTTTGACTGCGTTGACTTACAAGCATAACATTTTCACACCGCCACGGTACTGTGAACCATAGCATTTGACATAATTGAAAATCTTAAATGTGGCTGCAAAACAGCAACTTTGTAAACCTGAAGAGGTTGAAAAAATCAGCCAACCTAGATTTAGATATTTCTAAAAATTTCTTCGGAAGGATTGGGCGTCTTTACAAGGCTCAACTGTGATCTTGCTTCTTAGTACCAAATTTCATGTTTCTGGGTCTGCAGGAAGTACTAATTACGTTGTGCAGCTTTCTTGATCTCGTTGAGTTGATATACGTATAAGGGCCTGAGGTTGGGCGGAACTGTCCTTCCATAATGCTCCTCTTAACGAGACGCTCAACAGTTGACGCTTTTTTTATCCAAAATAAGCGGACGTCAATGCCCAATGTCCGAGCGTCTTTTATGTTTCCTCCACTTTCTCTGTTTGCATTCGAGGTAACAACATGCACTGCATTGAACTGGAATGTGACGGTATCCGGTCACGTGATCAAGTGTCACTGACAGCCATCATAATTGCAGTATTATGAAGGTGACATGCCACAAACGTCAAATTGGTATGAAGTTTTTGGGGATGAATGTTGACTGGTGTTGCAGTGTAGTTGCCGTTACACCGGGGACTAAGATTTATTCGTCTGGTAATTTAACAACAAAATGGTCTCAACTGCTTCCTAAGGGAAAGGGGCAGGACAATTACCAGAGGAGTGCAACACATCATATACGTTTTCTTTGAGTCATCAGTTTTCTACATCTACATGGATACTCCGCAAATCACATTTAAGTGCCTTGCAGAGGGTTCATCGAACCACCTTCACAATTCTCTATAATTCCAATCTCGTATAGCGCGCGGAAAGAACGACCACCTATATCTTGCCATACGAGCTCTGATTTCCCTTGTTTTATCATGGTAATCGTTCCTCGCTATGTAGGTCGGCGTCAACAAACTATTTTCGCATTCGGAGGAGAAAGTTGGTGATTGGAATTTCGTGGGAAGATTCCTCCGCAACGAAAAATGCCTTTGTTTCAATGATGTCCATCCCAAATCCTGAATCATTTCAGTGATATTCTCTCACCTCTTTCACGATAATGCAAAACGTGCTGCCATTCTTTGAAAGTTTTCGATGTAATCCGTCGGTCCTATCTGGTAAGGGTCCCACACCGCGCAGCAGTATTCTAAAACAGGACGGACAAGTGTAGTGTAGCCAGTCTCCTTAGTAGATCAGTTACATTTCCTAAGTGTTCAAATGGTTCAAATGGCTCTGAGTACTATGGGACTTAACTTCTGAGGTCATCAGTCCCCTAGAACTTAAAAATACTTAAACCTAACTAACCTAAGGACATCATACACATCCCTGCCCGAGGCAGGATTCGAACCTGCGACCGTAGCGGTCGCGCGGTTCCACATTTCCTAAGTGTCTTGCCAATAAAACAGAGTATTTGGTTAGCCTTTCCACAACATTTTCTATGTGTTCCTTCTACTTGAGTTATTCTTAATTGTAATTCCTATGTATTTAGTTGAATTTACGGCCTGTAGATTTTACATTCATCGTAAAACCGAAGTTTAATGGATCCCTTTTAGCAATCATGTGGGTGACCTCACACTTTTCGTTATTTGGGGTCAGATGCCAGTTTTCGCACCACACATATATTTTTTCTACATCGTCTTCTGACTGGTTTGATGCGGACCGCCACGAATTCCTGTCCTGTGCGCTTGCAACCTAAGTCCTCAATTATTTGCTGGATGTATTCCAACCTGTCTTCCTCTACATTTTTTGCTCTCTAGAACCATGGGAGTCATCCCCTGATGTCATAACAGATGTTCTATCATCCTGTCCGTTCACCTTTTCAGTGTTTTCCACATATTCCTTTCGTCTCCAGTTCTGCGCAGAACCTCTTCATTCCTTACCTTATTGTTCACCTAATTTTCAACGTTCTTCTGTGGCAGCACATCTGAAATGCTTCGAATTTCTTCTGTTCCTGTTTTCCCACAGCTTGTGAAACTTGGGCACCATACACAGGATGACTCAAAAGAAAGGGTAATTTTGGAAAATGTTCTAGCGACGCTGAGAGGTAGGTGGGCCGAATGACATGTAGTATGTTGCTAGCATTGTCTTACCATTTAGTAAATAGTAAACATAGTGGAACGGAACAGTATTCAATGTACCTTTGCGGTAAAATCCTATCACAAAAATGGAAATGTGGAGGCCGCGCGTCGAGATTTTCGGCGCCATTTCAGCATTAGACGGCATGGTCGTGCAGTCAACACCCGGGGCCAAAATTCTGAAGCAATTGTTTCTGCACTGAAGAAGCAATTTTCAGGGAGACGCCCAACCGCTCACACGGAACACAATATCGAGGCTGTGAGAAATGCTTACGTAAGACTTCCACAGAGCTCTCTTCGACGTTAACCAGGGTCTCTACGGTTGCACCGTTCGAGCGTGCAACGAATACTGAAAGTGGATTTTAAATTCCAACCTTACAAGCTGCCATTCGTTCGACCTGTTGTGCTGCCATTTACGAATACTATCACAGCGGCCGTTTTCCAACAGGATAACGCTCGTCCACATACCGCTATTTAATTCAACATGCTCTACAGAATGTCTACATGTTTCCTTGTCCTTCTCTATCACCAGATCTGTTTAAAAAAATGGGTCAAATGGCTCTGAGCACTATGGGACTTAACATCTGAGGTCATCAGGCCCCTAGAACTTAGAACTACTTAAACCTAACTAACCTAAGGACATCACACACATCCATGGCAAAGGCAGGATTCGAACCTGCGACCGTAGTGGCCGCACGGTTCCAGACTGTAGCACCTAGAACCACTCGGCCACTCCGGCCGGCACCAGATCTGTCTCCAATCCAGCACATATGGGACATCATCGAACGACAGCTCCAGTGTCGTCCGCAAACAGTATTAATATCAGTCGTTATTACGCCGGGAAAGTCTACGAAATCAGCATTAATCGTCCCTGCAGCAGGCTTGGAACTCCATCCTACAAACTGACATCCGGCACCTGAAAAACAAAATGCATGCACATTTGCAGGCTTGCTTTCAACATTCTGGCGGTGTCACCGGTTATTAATGTACCATCATTTCACATTTTCATTCGTTTTTGGTGTTGCCATTTTTTTCCATCGGTGTACGTGGTTCCAGAGATCTGTTAAAGTCTCAAACATTTACGATGTACATATGCAGACTAGGTGATGAATGAAAATTTGAACCATGGCTTGGATTCGAACCCAGATCTCCTGCTCACTAGGCAGACGCCCTAACTATTACGGCACCCTGGGACAGTAGCTTTGCACAACTGCACGGGTAGCCTAGCCTGCCTGCCTCCGCAGTCCTCCAAACTCCCATTCGAGCCTCAACCGATTTCGTATTCCCTCTAAACTCGAGCAGTACTGCAGGCTGGGCTAAGGTGTGAATGACAATTTGGACTGAGGATGGAGGCGTCCTAGGGTATCCGTGCATTTGTGCAAAGCCATTATGCCAGAGTGGTGTAACGTTAGCGCATCTGCCTACTGTGCAGGACACCTGGATTTGAATACCAGCCTTTGTGAAAGCATTCATTCGTCGCTTCAGTCTCCATGTATACATCGCATAATTAATATAGGTACAAAAATATATAGAGGAATTTCAGCGGCCAGTGGGTTACGACAAGGATGCGCTATAGGACTACGTTATTTGAAATGGATTCTGCTTTAACGTATGGAATCGTTCCTGCCGTAATATTGTTGTATCTGTAAAAGATGACAGGCTATTCGCTTTGCAGTTTTCCGATGATCAACTCATTTCCGCAGAGGATCAGGATGATATGAACTACAGAATTAGAAACTTCCACACGAATGTTAGAAATGGGATATAGACACTAGTTTAGAGGAAACGAAGTTTTTAGGCGGATGATGTTAAGATTTTGGGATAGTAAGGTCTATGGACTCTTCTTATAAGTATTGGAGCGTCGTTATTAAAAAAGATGGATCGAGTAAAATTGAAATTAAGAACCACATTGGTCAGTGTACACAAGCGCCAAACTATTAAATGGAGTTTTATGGAGCACACGTTTTAGACCGTAAACGAAGATTATGACATTTAAAACTATTTTAGGAAGTATAGGAACATGTGGCTGAGAAAGAATTAAGAGGAAGAATAAAAGGATTAAGAGGAACTTATTGTCATGTAACTGGGACTTCGGAAATATTACTGAAGGCTGACACTTTGGGATAAAATTAAATTCGTAAGAGAATGAACGTGGGATACTATCGAGGCAAAACGAGTGAGATGATTCTTGTGCGTACACTGAGGTGACAAAAGTCATGGGATGCGATATGCACGTATACGGATGGCGGTAGTATCGTGTACACTAGGTATGAAATGGCAGTGAATTGGTGTAGCTATCATTTGTGCTCAAGCGATTCATGTGAAAACCTTGTCGACGTGGTTATGTCCGCTCGACGGAAATCAACAAACTTTGAATGCGGCATGGGAGTTGCAGTTAGATACAAGAGATGTTTGATTTCGGAAATCGTTGAGAATTCAATATTCTGAGATCCACAGTGTCAAGATCGTGCCAAAAACATTACATTTCAGGCATTACCTCTCACCACGGACAACTCAGCGGCCGACTGCCTTCACATAACGACCGAGAGCAGCGGCTTTTATGTAGAGTTGTCAGTAGTAACGGCCAAGCAACACTGCGTGAAATAACCGCAGAAACCAACGCGGGACCTACGGCGAACGTATCTGTTAGGATAGTGTGGTGAAAGTGGCGTTAATGAGCAATGCCGGGAGACGACCGACGCGAGTGCCTGTGCTAAGAGCACGTCATCGCCTGTACTGGCTCTCCTGGACGCGTGACCATATCAGTGGCCTCTAGACGACGGGAAAACCGGAGTATGCTGAGCTGACTCTCCATTTCAGTTGACAAGGGGTGATGGAAGGCTTCGAGTGCGGAGTAGGCCTGTCGAAGCCATGGATCTAAGTTGCCAACACGGCACTGTGCAAGCTAGTGGTGGCTCTATAATGGTGTTGGCTGCTTTTACATGTCGCCTGGGTCCTCTGGTCCAACTGAAGCAATCACTGATTTGAAATGGTTATATTCGGCTACTTCGAGACCATTCGCAGCCATTCATGGATTTCATGTTTACAAACATGTCACCGGGTCACAACTGTTCACGATTGATTTGAAGAACATTTTGGACAGTTGGAGCGAATGATTTGGCCACCCACACCGCCCGACGTGAATCACATCAAACATTTATGGGATTTAATCGAGAGGTCAGTTCGTACACGTCGAGCGGTTCTAGGCGCTTCAGTCCGGAGCCGCGCGACTGCTACGGTCGCAGGTTCGAATCCTGCCTCGGGCATGGATGTGTGTGATGTCCTTAGGTTTTTTTTTTTTTTTTTTTGGTCATCAGTCTACTGACTGGTTTGATGCGGCCCGCCACGAATTCCTTTCCTGTGCTAACCTCTTCATCTCAGAGTAGCACTTGCAACCTACGTCCTCAATTATTTGCTTGACGTATTCCAGTCTCTGTCTTCCTCTACAGTTTTTGCCCTCTACAGCTCCCTCTAGTACCATGTAAGTCATTCCCTCATGTCTTAGCAGATGTCCTATCATCCTGTCCCTTCTCCTTATCAGTGTTTTCCACATATTCCTTTCCTCTCCGATTCAGCATAGAACCTCCTCATTCCTTACCTCATCGGTCCACCTAATTTTCAACATTCGCCTATAGCACCACATCTCAAATGGTTCGATTCTCTTCTGTTCCGGGTTTTCCCACAGTCCATGTTTCACTACCATACAATGCTGTACTCCAGACGTACATCCTCAGAAATTTCTTCCTCAAATTAAGGCCGGTATTTGATATTAGTAGACTTCTCTTGGCCAGAAATGCCTTTTTTGCCATAGCGAGTCTGCTTTTGATGTCCTCCTTGCTCCGTCCGTCATTGGTTATTTTACTGCCTAGGTAGCAGAATTCCTTAACTTCAATGACTTCGTGACCATCAATCCTGATGTTAAGTTTCTCGCTGTTCTCATTACCTTCGTCTTTCTCCGATTTACTCTCAAACCATACTGTGTACTCATTAGACTGTTCATTCCGTTCAGCAGATCATTTAATTCTTCTTCACTTTCACTCAGGATAGCAATGTCATCAGCGAATCGTATCATTGATATCCTTTCACCTTGTATGTTAATTCCACTCCAGAACCTTTCTTTTATTTCCGTCATTGCTTCCTCGATGTACAGATTGAAGAGTAGGGGCGAAAGGCTACAGCCTTGTCTTACACCCTTCTTAATACGAGCACTTCGTTCTTGATCGTCCACTCTTATTATTCCCTCTTGGTTGTTATACATATTGTATATGACCCGTCTCTCCCTATAGCTTACCCCTACTTTTTTCAGAATCTCGAACAGCTTGCACCATTTTATATTGTCGAACGCTTTTTCCAGGTCGACAAATCCTATGAAAGTGTCTAGATTTTTCTTTACCCTTGCTTCCATTATTAGCCGTAACGTCAGAATTGCCTCTCTCGTCCCTTTACTTTTCCTAAAGCCAAACTGATCGTCACCTAGCGCATTCTCAATTTTCTTTTCCATTCTTCTGTATATTATTCTTGTAAGCAGCTTGGATGCATGAGCTGTTAAGCTGATTGTGCGATAATTCTCGCACTTGTCAGCTCTTGCTGTCTTCGGAATTGTGTGGATGATGCTTTTCCGAAAGTCAGATGGTATATCGCCAGACTCATATATTCTACACACCAACGTGAATAGTCGTTTTGTTGCCACTTCCCCCAATGATTTTAGAAATTCTGATGGAATGTTATCTATCCCTTCTGCCTTATTTGACCGTAAGTCCTCCAAAGCTCTTTTAAATTCCGATTCTAATACTGTATCCCGTATCTCTTCTAAATCGACTCCTGTTTCTTCTTCTATCACATCAGACAAATCTTCACTCTCATAGAGCCTTTCAATGTATTCTTTCCACCTATCTGCTCTCTCCTCTGCATTCAACAGTGGAATTCCCGTTGCACTCTTAATGTTACCACCGTTGCTTTTAATGTCACCAAAGGTTGTTTTGACTTTCCTGTATGCTGAGTCTATCCTTCCGACAATCATATCTTTTTCGATGTCTTCACATTTTTCCTGCAGCCATTTCGTCTTAGCTTCGCTGCACTTCCTATTTATTTCATTCCTTAGCGACTTTTATTTCTGCATTCCTGATTTTCCCGGAACATGTTTGTACTTCCTTAGGTTAGTTAGGTTTAAGTAGTTCTAAGTTCTAGGAGACTGATGACCTCAGATGTTAAGTCCCCAGTGCTCAGAGGCATTTGAACCATTTTCAGTTCGTACACAAAGTCCTGCAGCGATAGCACTTTCGTAATTATGAGCGGCTGTAGATGCAGCATTGCTCAGTGTTTCTGCAGGGCCATCCAGCGACTTTTTGAGTGGGCACCACGCCGAATTGCTGCACTACGCCGGGCAAAAGGAGATCCAATACGATATTAGGAGGTATCCCATCATTTTGTCACCTGACGGTGAGGAAAGTTGAACTGAGAAGATAATGACATGGATTCCTACTAATGGGAGAAGAAGAAGACGCCCGAAAACAACAAGGAGAGAGGAAGTCAGGAGAGCGGCCAGAGGCGGGAATTGGAAAGACAGCAAACGTCGGAAGCTAGGACGCTGAAACGATTATAATGTCACATTAAATCGCAAAAAGAACAATCTTCGCATCAAAGACGTGTGAATTTTTTGCTAGTGCAGTAAGGAGCCATGTCGTCGCATCCGCGTACCCGCGTAGTTTGCCATCTGAGCGGAGTAGCCGGCGGCCCGCGCCCTTTCGGGGAGGCACGTCGCCGCCTCCCGGCGGCTGGAGATGAGGTTTGCGCCAGACGCTGCTACCTGGTTAGCACGCGGCCCGGGCGCCCGGCTGAGAATTGCGTTACGGGCTCGGCGGGCGCACCGCGGCGCATATTAAGCCTGCGCCAATTCGCCGGGGCGCCACCGCAGGTGCGCACGGCTCTGCACTCAGCACGCCGCCTCTTTCTGCGCGTGTGGCCACACAGCTCACAGCGAACTGGTTAATCCGGTTTTGTGTCAGAACGATGAATGCTTGAGCAGTCTCTCTTGTTGTCCAAATACATGATGTTTCATTACAATGCAAGTACATTCAACACAGGACATTACACACCCAGGTGCCAAAGAAAGTGGTGTAGGCATGCGTATTCACAGAAAGATATAAGTAAACAGGCAGAATACGGCACTGCGGTCGGCAACGCCTATGTAAGACAACAAGTTCAGATGGTTCAAATGGCTCTGAGCACTATGGGACTTAACTTCTGAGGTCATCAGTCCCTCTAACTAACCTAAGGACATCACACACATCCATGCCCAAGGCAGGATTCGAACCTGCGACCGTAGCGGTCGCGCGGTTCCAGACTGTAGCGCCTAGAACCGCTCGGCCACTCCGGCCGGCCTAAGACAACATGTCTCTGGCGCCGTTGTTAGATCGGTTACTGCCGCTACAATGGCAGGTTATCAAGATTTAAGTGAGTTTGAACGTGGTGTCATAGCGCACGAGCGATGAAGTAGGGATTTTCCCGTACGATCGTTTCACGAGTGTACCGTGAATATCAGGAACCCGCTAAAACATCAAATCTCCGACATCGCTGCGGCCGAAACAAGATCCTGCAAGAACGGGACCAAAGACGACTGAGGAGAATCGTCCAAGGTGACAGAAGTGCAACCCGTCCGCAAATTGCTGCAGATTTCAATGCTGGGCCATCAACATGCGTCAGCGTGCGACTCATTCAATGAAACATCATGGATATGTTTCCGGGAATTCAGCCAGGTAACACTTTCAGCGACCGCCGATATTTCGGCGGGAGAACACCCCGCCATTTTCAAGGCAAACTGCAACGGACAGGCGGCGTACATGCAAATTTAATACCTCGGTTCTCCGACAGCAGCAGGAAAGATAACACACACACACTGAACACTAGTGCCACCAAAGATGACCAAAGTCAGAGATATCGATAGTGAGACTGCGAATTCGCAGGTGAGGCAGCATTGACTCTGTTCCTCTGGTTTTTGACAAGGGAGAGAGCCGGATTCCAAACAGAGTTTAAACAGAAACCTCCATCCCTGTTAACGAGGTTGCTCGCTAATTTAATCTCAACTGCCTCCCTAATGACACTGTCCCAATAGCTGGACGTGCATGCCAATATCTCGGTGTTATTATATAACATGGGGTGACCAGTATCCAAGCAATGTTCGGCAATAGCAGATCTATTTGGCTGCTGTAATCGTGTGTGCCGTTTATGCTCAGTACATCTGTCCTCTACGGTCCTGATAGTTTGACCAATATATGCCATGCCGCAGCTACAAGGAATACGATATACACCCGCCTTACGCAGTCCAAGATCATCCTTAACGGAACTCAAAAGTGCTCTAATTTTAGATGGAGGTCGGAAAACACATTTCACATCGTATTTCCGTAAAATACGAGCGATCTTATTGGACGTGTTTCCTACGTAAGGCAAAAAGGCAGTAGACTTAGGTGTTGACTCAGAATTATCATCAATCACCCGATGTACAGTTGGTCGATAGCGCAACGCACGTTCAATCTGTCTATCACTATAACCAGTTTGACGAAATGTAACTTCAAGATGGGACAGCTCAGCTGGCAAAGTCTCAGCGTCAGAAGCGACATGTGCCCTGTGTACCAAGGTACGAAGTACCCCTTTGGTGGCACTAGTGTTCAGTGTGTGTGTGTTATCTTTCCTGCTTCTGTCGGAGAACCGAGGTATTAAATTTGCATGTTCGCCGCCTGTCCGTTGCAGTTTGCCTTGAAAATGGCGGGGTGTTCTCCCGCCGAAATATCGGCACTCGCTGAAAGTGTTACCTGGCTGAATTCCCGGAAGTTATTTGAAAGTTGTATACGCCAGGACAAACTCAGGCATCATGGATATGGGCTTTCGGAGCCGAAGGCCCACTCGTGTATCCTTGATGACTGCACGACACAAAGCTTTACGCCTCGCTTGGGCCCGTCAACACCGACATTGGACTGTTGATGTCTGGAAACATGTTGTCTGATCACACGAGTGTCGTCCCAAATTCTATCGAGCGGATGGACGTGTATAGGTATGGAGACATCCTCTTGAATCCATGGACCCTGCATGTCAGCAGGGGACTTTTCAAGCTGGTGGAGGCTCTGCAGTGGTCATGGGCGTGTGCAGTTGGAGTGATATGGGACCCCTGATATATCTAGATACAGTTCTGACATGTGACACGTACATGCCCTGCCTGAGCACCTACATCCATTCACATCCACTGTGCATTCCGACGGACTTGGGCAATCCCAGCAGGACAATGGGCACATGTCCAAAATTACTACAGACTGGCTCCAAGAACACTCTTATGAGTTTAAATGCTTCCGCTGGCCACCAAACTCTCCAGACATGAACCTTATTGAGCATAACTGGGATGCCTTGCAACGTGCTGTTCAGAAGAGATCGCTGCCCCTCCTACTCTTACGGACTTACGGACAGCCCTGCAGGATTCGTGGTGTCAGTTCCCTCCAGCACCACTTCAGACATTAGTGGAGTCCATGCCACGTCACATTGCGAGAGCCCTAAGCGATATTAGGGAGGTGTACCAGTTTCTTTGGCTCTTCAATGTATGAATGCATGGTGTCTGCTCTTTCGGACATGTCTGAAAGGACAGGCACCCCGCATTCATATAACTGATTCACCTCGATGGGCAATCAATCCACAACCTTCAGTGCAGATGGACGTATACGTTCGACCTCCAGAATGGAGAACAGGAACGAGGACATGAACGGGGATTGCGGGTAGGTAACGCTAGGTGGAAATGTGAGTCGGCAGGTGCGCGTGCTGAGATAGCGCATTTTACGGCAAGCACTTTCTCTGGGTGGCGCAGTGGCTAACATAACAACTTAGTAAGCAGGAGGTCCTACGTTCAAGTCGCGGTCATGCACATTTTCACTCAATACTGCTGATTCCGCTCAAAGTCCCGATGCAGCTGACAGTGTTAGTTCCTTCCCTACCCTTTCTTTCCCCGCTTCTCCTTCAATGTAAGGGAGGTTGGCTCCGAATGGTGACACTTTGGGCCGTTCCTCAGACTCAGCCGAGTATCGGTTTTTGCAGAATTCGACAAGTTTGGAGTGACCATGGAAGAAAGTCCGAGGAAATATTTTATTTTAGTTTATACGTCTTGTTGCGTAGAACCCAACTGAGGAGCAAATCTCCATGGTCACGGTACGAGTCAGTACATGAAATTAACGTTTCCGGAGTAATAGAATTACTGACTAAAATCTTCCGGCTACTACTGGTAGACCATCGTCATTGGGTAAATACTGAATGCGGATATTGACAGAGAAGAAGAATCCAAAACGTTACTATTGTTACGCCGCCTCGGTTATTTCGTGGTAGCTTTTTATTTTCCTCGCTCACCGTGGCTGGGTATTTACATTACTATTGTTGCGCCGCCTCGATTATTTCCTGGTAGCTTTTCATTTTCCTTGCTCACCGTGGCTGGGTATTTATTTTGGTAATAGCTGGTAGCCACGAAGACGAAGCCTGTAGCTGTCATTTCAGTTGAAGCTGTACTCATTCTTCTATATTTACACTGCTTCATGGACTTTCCTTCCACAAATATCACTTTCTCTGACTAGCAAGGACGTGTCTGACCGTCTCTCCACTGTGGGAACGCAAGAAGTGACATCTGGTTGTGGCAAAGTCTCCAGCGTGATTCAGCTGCCAATACCTATATTGTTTTATGCAACCTCCAATGTTACATCTGGCCTTCAAAAACCGTATTCGCTAGATGCCGTTGTTTCCCAGTTATTCTAGGAAAATGTACTAAAGTGATCTACAAACGCACCCCCACCAGCACACTCAGCTCCCCAACTGGCCACGATTTCTAATACGTTATCCTCCTACCACTGTAAAAAAAATTGCGACTGCACGAATTGTTATTCACATTCCTCATTTTTTGGTCTTCATTGAGTAGCCTTATTAAGCCACCGTACTTACAAATTTTAAAACTGACGTTTGTATAAATTTTACCAAACAATTTTATGAATTTTAACAGTATAGAATAATCATATCGTTGTATTCGTGAGGCCACCTGACTATGAAACTACTGTGCTTGTAAGGGTTAAGTTTGGATCGAATTGTCAACGTAATTAGTTTTCATTACCATCACGGGCACGTTTAATAATGTTAACGAAATAACCAACTCTGTTGGCGGCGTAATAGCCCAATCAATAGACACCAAACAGAAGTCGAATATCGGGAGACGTTCGTGTAGTCGGAAATTTTTGTACAGTGGTAGGAGGGAGTTCCACGGACAACATACTAGAAATCCCGACTGGTGAGAGATGAGTGTGAAGGTGTGAAGGTAGAGGTCTGTTTGAAGGTCGGTTTTCTATGTTAGAAAACCGTGACCTCCAGCGAAACGTATCCCTTTCGAAGCATAGATATAACACTGCGGACTGTATACAACAACATCGGTAGGGTCAGCGGAATCACGCAGTACATCGTGAAACAATGCGCTGAAAGGCACGAACGTTACACGTTTAAGATAAAAGGTAAACTCAGCAGTAGCGGAACAACAAGAGTAATGTGACCAGGTTACGAGTTTTAAAAACATACGCATGCCAGCCAGGTAAAGTAATATTTATAGAAGGGAATTCCGTGAATCAGTCGAAATAAGGAAGAATGATTACAATTTCAGTAGATATAACAGCTACAGGGTTCAGTCTTCGTGGCTAGCTCCTATCACGGAAGCAAACGCCCAACCACTACCAATGAGGAACGTAAACGGCTACCAGGAAACAACCGAGGCAGCACAACAACAATAATATCTTTGAAGAGCTGCATTTTATCCATCATATGTACGAATTATTCTTCACCGACCTCATTCGCAGCGATCATCATCACAGGAGAATGTAATGTACTGATTTTCTTCCTGTGTGATGGTAGAAACGAACAGCTGATGGCTAAAATGCAGTTCTTCAAGTTCCTGGGAGTTGTAGCAAGTCATCTCACTAAAATATGAATAATGTTTTGGATTCCCTGTCTCTATCAGTACCTGCTTTTAAGATTTACTCAATGACGCCGGTCCATTAACAGCTATCCACTTCTATGGAAAAAGCGAGAGACAACACCTTTTATAAGTAAACATAACACTGTCTTTCGAGAGTGTTCACCCATCCAGGGACATCAGTGGAATTTTGAGGAGATCCCAAACAGAGGGGTCCAAATGCCGAGCACAGAAAAGTTTGAAGAAGTTTATGACGTTGCATAACTGCTCAGAACTTTCTATTATCAAACAAAAAAATTTTAGAAAGTAATTGTAATACTTCGACTGTGTCCATCGACAACACGAACAATCACGGATTCGTGCGACTAGACGCATCTACCCTCGTATTTGGTCACGTGCATGGGTCACACGCTCTTGTAACACTGTCGATGGGTGCAGAGTACATCAGTGACTTTAAATGTTACCGTTTCCGTACATCTAAGAGATTTAGGACCAAGTAATCGCGAAAACCAAGCTACTGTATCTGCTAGACCAACTCATCGCTCGCTACGATTTTGTGTCAGACACTGTCGAACGAGGAGTGCAAAATGGAATGATGCCCAGTCATGCATAAACCGCATCCGCTGTATAAGTGTGACGTCTCAAATATCGCGGGTAATTTGCCGTTCAGAAGTTGGTGATAAACAGAACATGTTAATTTGTCCTGTAAAGGCCCGCACCTGATACCAGAGAGAACCTGAGGCCCCGCTTCCGTGATCGCTCTAGGTTTTGACTCTAGCTAGACGTGGTTATCGCACTGCTTTATTATCCCTCTCTGTGCGTATCTCACCTCAGTCAAAAATAAAACGGGAACTGTGAACAGCACATCTTCGGCGCCCCATCAAAGAGCCCATTAGCAGAACTGTAATTTGAATGGTTCAAATGGCTCTGAGCACTATGGGACTTAACTTCTAAGGTCATCAATCCCCTAGAACTTAACTACTTAAACCTAATTAACCTAAGGACAGCACACACATCCATGCCCGAAGCAGGATTCGAACCTGCGACCGTAGCGGTCTCGCGGTTCCAGACTGTAGCGCCCAGAACCGCTCGCCACCCCGCCCGGCAACTGTAATTGGACACAGTGGCTTTATGAGCTCCGTCAAAGAGTCTGAAACGTCTCTGTGAAGTCGTTTCATAAGACGTTTGTCGAATTCGGTACAACTTATTCACTTTACTACCTGATTTTAGCTCAGTTCATGAACTCTTCCAGAAAGACTGAGTACTCAAATAAGACCTATTGAATATTATGTGTGTTTTAATGTGGGGTTTCGGTTTTGTTTCGTGGGAAACGCTGAGTTGGTCATCGTCTGCTGGGAGCAGACGATGTTACTTCTCGTTCGAAGGAGAGCACAGGATGACCAACTTAGGTTTCCAATACCTGAACAGAGAGGTTTACGCATCTTAGGCGAAGGCTGTGTCGAAGGCTGTTTTTGTGTGTGAGGGTGGTGACGGAGGGCTATCCCTCTGGTAGCTTCCGCTGCAAGGAGCGAGGTAATCTCGAAAGAGAAAGGGGCACTCTTCGGTGAATGCTTGGTGAGTACGGATCGTAGCTGTTAAGGGCGGTTTCAGGTGATAGGAAGCAGGTTGAGTTAGGACTTCGTTATGTTTAACTGTTGAAATAATTAAGGACTGCAGCTTAACTGAAGCGTGTGAAGCGAGCTATTTTTCCGAATGTGCCATAATTATATTGCTTTAAATAGGCGATTTTTGGGTGTTTGAGTTAAAAGTTACATAGTCATTTTGAACAACGATGAAGTATAATTTCAAACGGTAAATCTGATTAGGAAAAGCTGACTAGGATCACTTTAACCGTACGTGAGTGTAATACTGTGTCGAAGCGAGTATGATTTTTAATAATATATTTTGTGGAAGATGCTTTTGTCTTTGTTTGTCGATTTGTGCCACGTGTTTGGTAATCAATGACCCTTCTGGTCCGCCACGGCACTGCAATAGGATTTATTTTAACAGTTTGCTTGTTTAATGAGCTATAATTTCTGCAAGAATATCTGTTCTTTCGTGCGCTTTCTACAAAGCAGCACAATAGTTTGATTCGGAATGTACCACGTGCTCTGGTTCGGCCGTTTGCAAGCAGCAGACGCAGTTAGTATGTTGAATAATTATCACACAACCTCGTGCATTGGTTAAACCTCTGTCCAGAATGGTACATGCGTAGAATCGTAATGCGAATCTCACTGAGATATTTTTATGGTATGAATGCAAAGGAGATGATAGTATCTTTGTCTTCCACCCCAGTTTTCTGTGTTTCTTCTTGCTGTAGTTAAATTGTGCTCTGTTACATTCTCACATAAATCTTACTTAAATATTTCTAGTCAGGCACCAGTCATGTGTACTTAGGATGTGCAACCAAATACTTAGATGCAATAAATAATTTACGTGAAAGATAAATTCTGTGGTGTTGATCTTACCCACTTACTCCGATTTCCAATCCTGAATTAATCAAGTTGCTTCATGCACGACATGGAGTGCTATTTATCTGGCTACTTAAAGAAGTTTGCATACTTGTAATTAAATTATTAAAGTAATTAAACTAATAATTTTCCAGCTCCGTTTTTTCTAAATGGTTAGGAAGGGCTTGGGCTGGAGGCGACCCTGAATTTCTGAATTTTTATCATTATTTGTGTGAGAGAAGCAGTTAGAAATGCGAGATAACGTGTATGGCTCGATGAGATACGTCGTAAAGATAGTAATACGTTACAAGTCCATTGGCAGAACCGTAATCTGGCATGACGGTCTCGTGACAAAGCTTGCACAAGTTGTAAGTTACGTGGTATGATTTCATGATACAGCAGGTGGTGCCAAAGCTGCAATGGTTTTCTCGCCATTCCAGGAGGGCACTGGTATCAAGAATGGAGTCGCGCCATTGCCACGCGCAATCAACAAGGTACCGGCCTTGGTGACTGGAAGTGAGTCTGTTGTGGAGCTGCGGAACAGCTTGGAGTTCAGGCACCTGCCTGTGGACCGCTGGTTGGCGGCTGACAACAAGGGAGCGGCCCCGAAGGCAAGGCTAATTATTCTGAATTTATTAAGCATGCATTTATATGCTGTTCTTCGATAATATCCATCAGCTCTTGTCTGACTAGGGATTCTGTTACACTGTATTTATTGTCTATTACACAGACGGAAAAAATGGCAACACCAGGAAGGAGTTGTGAGACACAAACGAAAGTTAGCAGGCGTGTTTCTACATCTGGAAGATGATGTCTATTCAAATTTTGCGACAGTAGCATAAGAGTGGCGCTAGTAGTGCCACTATGAGGTTGCAAATCAGGTTTATTTTAAATACAAGCTGCAACGGTCGTGAGCGCTAGTTACCTTCGAAATTGGACGTGGGCAGTTGATGTTAGGTAAGAATACCTTCAAGGCAACAAAGGCGGCATTATCAACACCTTACTGACTTTGAACGAGATTGTGTTTTAGAGCTACGAGAAACTGGGTGTTCCTTATGCGATACCGTATAAAGACTTGGCAGGAATGTAGCCACTGCACACGATAGCTAACAATGGTGATCACGAGAATGTACGAAGACCAGACTCTGGACAGCCGCCGACAGGGAACACCATCTGGTTTGGTGTGTTTTTCTGGGACATCGTAACTGCTTCTGCAGCAGCAATTTGAGCAGCAGTTGGTGCCACAGTGATGCAATGAACTGTCACAAATGGGCTCCGAGCCAGACGCTCTGCATCGTGCATTCCATTGACCCCCAACCACAGCATTTGCAACTTCACTGGTGTCAAGCGAGAGGCCAGCGAGAGTGCTAGACACATTGCAACTACACCTGGAGTCATGGACTGGTATACGATTTCGTGAGACACCAGCAACACTCTCGTTGTTATCCCATGCACACTGATTTTGTGCAAAATTTGTACGTCAATCTGACGATTTGACCTGTTGTTCTGCCATTCATGAACAGCATCCCAGGAGCTATTTTCCAACAGGATAACGCTCGCCAACATACCGCTATTGTAACTCAACATGCTCTACAGAATGTCTACATGTTTCCTTGGCCTGATCGATCATCTTTCTCTAATCGAGCACATACGGAGCATCGTCGAACGACAAATCCAGGATCATACACAACCAACATTAATGGTCCCTATATTGACCGATCAAGTGCAAAAGGCATGGAAGTCCATCCCACAAACTGACATCTGGCACATATACAACACAATGCATTCAAGTTTGCGTGCTTGCATTCAACATTCTGGCTGTTACACCGGATATTAATGTACCAGAATTTCACATTTGCAATGGCTTATCTCACACTTACATTAACCTGTGATCTTGTAATGTTAATCACTTAAATATGTTACCTAGAAAAATGTATTCCCGGAATTTCATTACTCTACATTAATTATTTTTCGGTGTTACTATATTTTCTGTCAGCGTATTTAGAAGATTCTCTATTAAGGTTCTATCAGTATAGTCCACATTTTAACTGAAGAGTCTGTCAGTTTTTTGCAGATGGTTTGGTTATTGTATTGCTAATACATTGTGTATCCTGATAAGAAACATGTACGTCCACTTCTCTGCCTCGTGATGACTGAGTGTTGTGTGATGTCCTTAGGTTAGGTAGTTTTAAGTAGTTCTAAGTTCTAGGGGACTGATGACCATGGCTGTTAAGTCCCATAGCGTTCAGAGCCATTTGAACCATTTTGTACGTCCACACAGCCTCGTTACTTCCAACTCCTCAGCATTTGCTGCTGCTAATCCTGTGATTGTGAAGTTCTTGTCATGGTTCCAGGGGCCTTAAGTTATTCTTAAATTTGTTACTCCTATAACTATTCTTTTACAGGAGATGACAACAGCAAGGGTGTGTGATGCTCATATTTCTCAGTTTAAATCGGCTACCGATTTGGTTGATGCGTAAAATGTATCTTTAGATTCATTGTGTTTGCCTCTGCGACGTTTTGTAAAATACATGTGATGAACCAGGATTCTGATGTCTTCGAATTGCAGTGAGATATTCTTCCCTCAAAGAGCAAAGGAGAGGGCGGCAGTCAGTTCTGACAACAGAGACTGCACCGCGATTTCTCTGCACAGAGCAAGTCCACCCCTCTCAGCAGATGGCGTCGAAGTTGCAGCAGTTTTATCGCCTTTGCTGGAAGGGGGTTGGTATCCAGAGCGGAACCGTGGCAACGCTACCCTAATTCAAGAAACCAGCAGTCTTTAGGTAGCAGTGGAAATGCCTGGACTTGGAGCGTGCGCATGAGTGGCCGAGTGATGATTGATGGCTGGTGACGGGAGAGAAGTCCTGAAGAAAGGTAGGACGCACTGGCTCGAGTTATCTTGGTGCCATGGCCAGTGATGGCAGTGTGGGCAGTGTATCATGTCCGACCTACAGCTCATCCCGAGGGCAGGACCTAATTTAATTTTATGTCTTTCCACTGTATGGCAACGGTATACTAACAGGGAATAGAGCAGGCACTAGTGCTACGGAGCTTGATTGTGTGGATGGTTTGACTTCGCAATTTTCAGAGGTGTCACGAACCTCTAGCTTGTAGTAATAGTTTTGCAAACTTCTAGGGTGTAGCGAGTGTATCAGAGAGTTAGTCTACATCGACTGTGCATACACTTGCTGGTGGATTAATATCGTTAGCTTTCGCGGGCGATCCCTGTGACCAGTTCTGTCCCCCCTCCATCGTCCAGCACCGAGAGCGGGCGCCAGCGTACCCTTGCAAACACTCCATCGTGGATTCTTCGTAAGAGCATCTTTGCTTATTTCAGAAAATGTATTTTGGAGCAATCTGTCAAGTAATTTATCATGGGTTGGATACATCGCTTTTTATATGAGTGATGCTTTGTTTCACAACGAATTGCTACCGTGTGCGAAGGTAGCGCAACGGGACCAACATCGATTGTGCATGCACTTGCTCGTGGATTGATATCTTCAGCTTTCGCGGGCGATCCTTGTGGCCAATTCCGTCCCCCTCCATCGTCCAACACCGGGAGCGGGCTCATTTTCTTCCGTTCTGAAACAACCAGTCCTGAAAACTGATGCCGCTACACAAACGGAGGTTGCTACTGTCAGCACTAGCACTGCGTTTGTCAAAGCATGTGTCAAGCTGCAGTTCCTTTGAAGCCTGCCCCTCCCCCCAGAACTTTAGAAAAGGCCGTGGTTGCTGACGTTGTGGGCCTCCCTGCCCCTCCACAGGTCGTGTCTTGTGCACCGTCCCAGGCCTCCTACCCCGCTACCACTTCTGAAGTTGTGACTCCAAAGCCGCCTCAGACCAAAAAGTCGAAATCAAAGGCAAAGAATCGCCCACTGGAGGAGACAGGAGGTACGCAGTCTGATGATTTCAATTTCATCCTATTTGACATCTCTCTCGAACCTTCTTCAGAGGCGATGAAGGTTGATGTCGGACTGGAGCAATCATCTCGCCCCAAAACTGAGCCTCCACCCATTGTGAGATCCCCTCCCTGGAAGAACTGAAACTCCTATCACAGCAACGCCCCCTGTGCTTGTGTTTATAGGAAACCCATTTCAAAGCATCTGATGGCCCTGTACTACGGGGTTTATGCTATATCGCTAGGATGACCTGACTGGGGAAAGGGTCAAAGGAATGATTGCCATGTTTGTCAATAGTGGGCACCACTCCTCAACTCTCTCCCTGGATACTGACCTGCAAGCTGTTGCAGTTGAAATTCATGCACATCAGAGGACTACAGTTTGCTCTCTTTGTTTATCTGTGCTGGATGCAGTAGACTCTGAGGCTCTCACAGATCTTACAGAACAACTACTCCAACAATTTCTCCTCATGGGAGACTTCAATACCAGAATATCCTGTGGGGCTCCACCTCTACTTGCCCCCAGGGTTGAGTTTTGGAGAACCTCCTGTCATCTCAAGATCTGTGCACCCTAAACACTGGTATTCCAATTCATTTCTGTGCTGCTACTGGGTCTTTCTTGGTCATCAAACTCTCTCTTTGCTCTCCAGCCCTGGCTGACTCTGTTCACTGTGAGGTCATTAACGACCTTCATTCCAGTGACCACTTCCCAATCTGTATTCTTCTACTGGACGGTGGATTGCTGGAACAGAAGCTCCCAACATGGATGAGTGGCAGGGCTAACTGGGCGCTGTTGAGCCAGTTGGCTGTGTTTGAACACTGTGACAGCGTCCAGGAATGGGTGCACCACATTACTCGCATGATCCATCATGCTGCTGACCTATCCATACCAAAGACATTCGGTCCTCTTAGGAGGTGACCTGTACCTTGGCAGATGGAAGAGTGCCATTCAGCCATCAGGGACAGGCGTGCGGCTCTTTGACAGTTTAAATGCTGCCCAATAACAGACAACCTCACAGCCCCTCGAATCGCGAGAGCCAAGGCTCCTCATTAAGGAGAGTAAGAAGCAGTCATGGCAAGAGTTCCTGAGCTCCATCACCTGTTGCATAGGAAGCCATCCGGAGGATATCCAGTAAACACAATCGTTTACCAATAGCAGCAGTGCTGAAATGGGGCGTCTCCAAACGACGCCCAGAGACATCACTCAGATGCTGTCCCAACATTTTGCAAATACTACAGCCGATGCAAGCCAGGTCCAACTGTTATGAGGTCTACAACTCTCCACTCTCCATGTGCGAGCTCTAATTGGCACTGTCTAGGACTAGTAATACTGCACCCAGTCACTACCAAATCCGCTACTGCTTGCTTCGCCAATTGCCAGCGGCGTCAAAGGAAATCCTCCTCTAATGTTTTAGTCTTATATGGCAGACAGGCAATGTCTGGAACCCGTGGAGAGAGGCGGTTCTGATACCTCTCCTGAAACCAGGAACTGCACTGGGAGAGCAGGCACTAGTGCTACGGAGCTTGATTGTGTGGATGGTTTGACTTCGCAATTTTCAGAGGTGTCACGAATCTGTAGCATGTAGTAATAGTTTTGCGAACTTCTAGGGTGTAGCGAGTGGTTCAGAGAGTTAGTCTACATCTACCAGTGCAGGCGTATCGCATTAACGAGCTGTGTAGCAAAGACCTTGAAGCGAACGGTTATCGCCGTCTGGTCTGGTTGTTAGATAGCAGACAACTCCTTAGCCGCTCTCAGTGTGGTTTCCGGAGATTTCGGTCCACTGTCGACAATCTTGTACTGTTAGAGGTGGCTATTCAGCAGTCTTTCCTACACAACCATCACTGAACCGGTATATTCCTTGATATCAATCAGTGACGGATATGATACTACTTTAAGACACTGCATTCTTGCATAACTGCATCAATGGGTCTTTTGTGGCCACCTCCGCATCTTCATACGATCTTTCCTGTCTCACTGGTTTTTTAGGACCCGCTTTGGCACCTCGCTGTCAGGTAGTTTTGAACAGGAGATTGGTGTGCCTAAGGGTAGTGTTTTAAGTGTTACCCTCTTTGCCATAGCCATATACAGTATTACGTCTGCAGTAAGGACTCCCGTACAGTGCTCCTTATTTGTGGAAGACTTTGCTGTTTTCTGTTCCTCCTCCAGTGTGGCAACAGTGAGATATCAGTTGCAACTTACATTGCGAAGGTCAGAGGAATGGGCTGCAAAGACAAGTTTTCAGTTTTCTATGGATAAGTGTTTGTGTGTTCATTGTAATCGTTATCGTTGTATTTTTAATTTTCCTGCTTTGCGTATAGGAAACACCATCCTACATTTTAGAGCCTCAGTGAGGTTTCTGCGCCTTATTTTTGTCTCGAAATTGTCGTGGTTGCCACATCTGAGATACCTGAAAGCCCGAATCTTGAAGGCATTGAATATCTGAAAGTGCCTCAGCCACAGGTCTTGGTGAGCAGTCAGAGGGCATCTCATCCAGTTTTATATGGGTTTCGTTCGTTTGCAGCTGGAATATTGGAGCACGGTGTATGGATCAGCGAGGCCTCCGTCTTTAATACTGTCCACCAGGAGGGGATTTGGCTGGCCATGCGTTCTTACATGACCAGTTCCATACCCAGCCTTGTGCTGAGGCTGGGGAACCGCCACTTACCATCCAGCGGTAGTCCTCATGGTGCATGACGCGTGTAAGATTCTTCCAGCTCCGACTTCACCCACACACCATATCGTTGCTCGTCCACCTTTGGAACGCCTCTTCTCCAATCGTCCACGAGCCACAATGCCATTTGGGATACATGGGCAGCGTGTGCTGGTGTCACTCGTAGTTGAGCAAGTACAACCCCAGATGTAGGGTTTTAACTGTCTGCCGTCCTGGTTACTCCAGAGGCCCAGTGTCATTTTATATTTACTGCAGCATAGGAGAGGTTGCAATCCTCCTTCCGTTTCTAATGCCATATTTTCAGACATTTTATACGGACACCAGAACTATGTCGCTGTTTTTCATGATGGGTCTAAGCAGAGGGACTCTATTGGTTGCTCTGTCGTTTTCTCGCATCGTGTCCTCCAGGTCCGACTGCCTCAAGAATTTTTTATCTTCTACGCAGAATTATATGCCATCTTTCGGCCACTAGATCAGATGAGACATTCTTCCAGTGCCAAATTTCTTGTCTCTTCAGATTCTCTGAACGTTCTTTTCTCTCTACAACGTTTGTACCCGGTAGATGGAGTCATCCAGGATATCCAGGATGCCCTCCATTATTTTCGTTTTATTTTCCGTCCAGCAGACTGCAGAGGATTTGCCAACCGATCTGCCGTCTATTTTAACCAATGTTCAAAGGCATGCGGTTCAAGTTTTAAAGTTTTGTGAATCGTCCAACATTTTTAACAAGATTTTTAGAGAGATGTTTTTAATGTGTCACCAGGGTTGCTGGCTCACCCAAGGTTTTGTAAGTCATCAGCCACTCAAATTTTCCTGTGGTTATGTCTTAGCTCTTCTGTGGAAATGAGCGTAAGGCATTGTGGACCTGGAGTCCCCCATTCCGAGAAGCACGGCCGCCAAGGGCAAATACTTATTGCATTCGACGCCATATTGGGCAACTTGCGCTTCGGAGATGGGGATGAAATGATGATGAGGACTACACAACACCCAGACCCTGAGCGGAGAAAATCTCCTGCTCCAGCTGGGAATCTAACCCGGGCCCCTTGGCGTGGCATTCCGCCACGCTGACCACTCAGCTAATGGGGGCGGACAGCTCGTCTGTGTATGAAACTTCCTGGCAGATTAAAACTGTGTGCCCGACCGAGACTCGAACTCGGGACCTTTGCATTTCGCGGGCAAGTGCTCTACCATCTGAGCTACCGAAACACGACTCACCGCCGGTCTTCACAGCTCTACTTCTTCCAGTATCTCGTCTCCTACCTTCCAAACTTTACAGAAGCTCTCCTGCGAACCATGCAGAACTAGCCCTCCTGAATGAAAGGATACTGCGGAGACATGGCTTAGCCACAGCCTGGGGGATGTTTCCAGAATGAGATTTTCACTCTGCACCGGAGTGTGTGCTGATATGAAACTTCCTGGCAGATTAAAACTGTGTGACCGACCGAGACTCGAACTCGGGACCTTTGCCTTTCGCGGGCAGAAGTAGAGCTGTGAAGACCGGCGGTGGGTCGTGCTTCGGTAGCTCACATGGTAGAGCACTTGCCCGCGAAAGGCAAAGGTCCCGAGTTCGAGTCTCGGTCGGGCACACAGTTTTACTCTGCCAGGAAGTTTCATATCAGTGCACACTCCGCTGCAGAGTGAAAATCTCATTCTGGAAGCTCGTCTGTGTTTTATTTTCTCTGTATTTTAATTTCATGTATAGCTACTAACTGGTTTTAGGGCAAGAGAGATAGAGTGACTTTGTGCTCATTTCTAATGCATGCATGTACATCTATTTTAGTTTCTACCCACATTCGTTTATACTCGTAAGGGCGATGATGACGTAGCCTTTGGGTGCCCATAAGATCCACACACACACACACACACACACACACACACACACACACACACACACACTTGAAAGAAAAAGGTGGGCATTAGGGGGATCTTAAGAGGGATCTCACCCTTCATAGTCCAACACCGTGACCACACAACCACGACGTCGTTTTTGCAAGCCTCTCGATGCTGGACATCTTGAGCTTGAATCGTTCACTGTTTCTATTTTGCTCCTTTTTCCACAGTTCAGTACACCTTCTTCCTGATGATGCTTTATCTGTATTCAGTTTTCGACGGGCTCAGTACGGGGCCATCTTCCCGCTAACTCCGAGGGGGGTGCGATGGGGAGTTTCCTTTGTCAGTCATGGCACCACTCCAAACGCAACTGTTGGCGTTGTGGTGTTAGGCCGCGCGGGATTAGCTGAGCGGTCCAAGGCGCTGCAGTCATGGACTGTGCGGTTGGTCCCCTCGAAGGTTCGAGTCCTCCCTCGGGCATGGGTGTGTGTGTTTGTCCTTAGGATAATTTACGATAAGTAATGTGTAAGCTTAGGGACTGATGACCTTAGCAGTTAAGTCCCATAAGTTTTCACGCACATTTGAACATTTTTTGTGGTGTTAGCGGCAGCCTACGCATGATACGAGAATTTCCCAGTCTGGCAACTGATGGAGTACGACATAGAATGTTTCAGGGAGTACATTACTTGTTCTCGTGTGGCAAGCGGAGATATGAACGGGTTACGATGTGCTTGGTGCAGAATACGGTGATCCTCGCTTGTGGCAGTTATACGTTGTCGACCGAAATATTTATGACGAATATGGCTGCCTCACCTTCTGATGTAGTGCAACATAGCGCCACTATCACATCGGGAAATTTCCACAAACCTGGATATTGCAAAATGGAGACCCACAGTAATGCCCTTTTCTAATTTTGTCAAATGCTGATAACGCTGTCTAGTATGGGTACGAGGAATCTCTGCGTCTTTCACAATGATTACTCAGAACTGAGGGCTATTCTCACCCCTTATAAGGGTGTATCACAATTAATGGGGTAAACGATTGCAGTTGAAAGTACATGATACAAGAAGCAAAAATGTCTCAGTAAATATAGGTCCACAAATAAACGGTTTGCGACATAATTGCAGCTTTGTGGTTACCGGCCACTACTGGTTTGATTCTGTGTATACACCTCGTGCCGGTCCACGGTATGGTCTGTGTTTGAATTTTCGAGATGTGAAGTTGTAAATAGAATGGATGCGACAGTGCAGTACACAGCCGGAGTGCCTCTCGTGTAGTTGTTTGCGGGGTGTCAGTTGTGTTGTATAACTGTTGGCAGTAACATGGAACATTACAGTAACCAGGAGTGTGCGGGTATGCCTTTCACGTGTGGTAGGTCTAATGGCACCGCACGGGAGGCTGCACACTTGTACCAAGGAGCATACCCTGCATGAAAGCACCCAAAAGTCGAGCAGTTTGCCTCAACGCCTCCGAGGAATTGGGAACTTTGCACATGTCTGCACGAATTACACCTATGCTTGGGGATGTGGTGCTGGAAACAGTCGAGATCCAAAAATTGTTCAAATGGTTCTGAGCACTATGGGACTTAACATCTGAGATCATCAGTCCCCTAGAACTTAGAACTACTTAAACTTAACTAACGTAAGGACATCACACACATCCACTCCCGAGACAGGATTCGAACCTGCGACCGTAGCAGCAGCGCGGTTCCGGACTCAAGCACCTAGAACCGCTCGGCCACAGTGGCCGGCAACAGTCGAGCACTCTCCAGGAATCCTACGAAGGACAGTTGCCTCACAAATTCCTGAAAGAGGCCACAGTAGTGTTTGGAGAATTATGTATCGCAGTACAATGTGCCTGTACCACCTGCAAAGTGTTCATGTCTTTGTGAGGCGAACTTTAGTCCTAGACTAAAGTTCTGTCAGTGAATGCAACAGCAAGCTGTGGGCAACCCTACGTTTGACAATAACTTATTATTTAGAGACGATACAAGGTTAACTCTTGATGGCGTGTTTAATTAACGCAATTCTCGCGTTTAGTACCTCTAGACTCCAATCTACATGTTGTGCGCAAGTCTTCACATCAGCGACGTTTTGAATGAGTGGTTATTGGTATTAGGTGATCGTCTTATAGGGCCGTACGTGCTACCAAACAAATCCAGTTGACGAAATTACCTTCGGTTTCTGCGGTATCACCTTAAAGGATTGCTTGAGGTTGTTCCCCATAGTAACGGCACAGGACATACAACTTGCTTGATGAAGTACGGGTACCTTTTGTTAGCTCCGCGGCGTAGCCGTGCCGTCTAAGGCGCTTTGCCACGGTTCATGAGGCTTACCCCATCGGAGGTTCGAGTCCTCCCTGAGGTATGGGAGTGTATGTTGTCGTTTGTATAAGTAGTGCGTAAGTCTAGGGACCAAGGACTTTCACAGTTTCGTCCTATAGGAACTTACTCCCACTTTCCAGCCGGCCGGAGTGGCCGTGCGGTTCTAGGCGCTACAGTCTGGAACCGCGAGACCGCTACGGTTGCAGGTTCGAATCCTGTCTCAGGCATGGATGTGTGTGATGTCCTTAGTTTAGCTAGGTTTAAGTAGTTCTAAGTTCTAGTGGACTGATGACCTCAGCAGCTGAGTCCCATAGTGCTCAGAGCCATTTGAACCAACCCACTCTCCAACAACCTTTTTTTATTATGGTGAGACGACATGTAACGCGCCGATATGGCACAAAGATAGATTGGGCGAGGAGAAACTGTACTGTGGCCTCCAAAATCACCTCATCTGGACCCTAAGAGGCCACCTTAAAGGTGTAGTGTACGCCATTCCGGTTAACACAGTTGAAGAATTGCAACAGAGATTTTCCAGTGCTTGTGAAGAATTTTAGAATGATCCAGGAGTGTTTGAAAGGATTCGAAACTCACTGTGGTCACGGGTACAGGCCATTATTCGGGAACAATGACGACACTTTGAACATCTCCTTTAACTACGAATATAGTAATGTAACTGTCGTGTTTATTCAAAACACCTGCACTTCTACCAAGGTATCTCTACGGCTTTTCTTAATGTTCTGCAGTATTATTATCTTTTTCTAAGGTGAAGGGGATGAAATGATGATGATGACAATACAACACCCAATCCACGAGCGGGAAAAATCTTCAACCCGTCCGGGAATCGAACCCAGCCCACTGCATGGGAGGTAAGCATGTAACCACTTTTTTTTAAATTAATTTTTGAACAGACGCTCTATCCGACATTTTTTTCTTTTTTTCGTGAGAAAGACCTCTAACGACTTTTTTTAATGAAAAAGGCGTCTGTCAGTTACGACAAGCAAAATTAGGGTTTACATCCAAAGAAACTACAGAACAAGAGTACCTTCGAAACTGTGAAATGGAATTTGAAAACTAACAGTATAATGATAGATAATAGAGAAAGAAAAATGTAAGTAAGTCTTGCACGCCATTCCATGTGCATGACCCATCTGCGTACAGAGGCCCTGTTCCAAGTTGATAAACATTTCGCAGCGTGTGGAGCTCCATAACGGCGGCCATCCTCTGCCCGGTACCCCCCCACTGTGAGGGTATTATCGAAGACACTGCGCAAATAGTTCGCAAATAGCTGTTGGTATCGGGGTGTACGCTCAAGCGTGCTGTGACTGCCCTAGAGAAATTGTCAGTAATCAAGTGCCATCTTCTCATCATCTCGAAAGAGGTAGTATATGGACATGCCTTTAACCAATGTGAGAGCGTGAGTCTTCGCAGGCGGGTAATAAGTATCCTGCGGACAAAGGAGGAGCTCAACTCTGCGAGGCCCCATACGTAGGTAGCAGACAAGGTTCTGCTGCACTAGCAGCCATACCTCTAACGCCGATCTACGTGTTAAGCGGTGTTCGTCAGTATCCACGAGGTTGCAACGTGGGCAAAGGGGGGAATCCGTCACCCCAATAGCATGCAGCCTTTGTCGTGTTACAACTTCCCAGTTCACATCCTGGTACCACGTGGCTCGTACCCGCGTGGGGAGGAACGGCTTCTCGACCGCTCTCCACACTGCAGGCCATAGGGTGGTCGGGCTTTTCCTCTCAATCACATTGTGGGGGATGGACCTTAGCAGCAAACTGTACATGTCTCATGCCTTCGGAGGTCGAGTGTTGGGAAGGTCTGGGTGTACGTAACTATACTCAAGAATAAATGCCGAGAGGTGTGAGAGTGAGGGAGTAATGTGCGCAATCGTGACAGGTGGCAGGAAAGACGCCGGCAGCAATTCCTCTAACAGACGTCCCGTAAGGGAAGCATCTTGATGGGTCCACAATTTCATCATTGTGCACAAGTATAACGCCGTAGCTCTCGCTCGTACATTTATAAGTTACAGTCTGCCTTCACGCGGAGGGAGGGTGAGGGTTTCGTAGCGGACTTTGAATAGGAGTCCGGCGGGAAGATAATATCCAAACGCTGTTTGCAGTCTGTGTGCCATGGCTGTCGATATTGGTAGAACCTGAGCCATGTGCATCATCTTAGTCGCCACGCGAAGGGTGAGGTATTCCACACGCTGTAGGAGGTCCATCCGTCGAAATAGGTTCCGGCGAACTTCTGTGCGTATCGCCTGTAGTAGTGGTTTATAGTTCATGGCACCTGTGCGGCGCACATCCTGTGTAAATGTTATGCCCAAGAACCGGATCTTGTTGGCTAGTAGGAGTGGGCTAAAGCGCCCCCCTGTAGACCTCTCCCAATAGGCATCGTTGCCGACTTGGCCACATTCATAAGGCTATCAGCTGCCAATCCGTATCGATTGATCCATTGTATCACCGAGCGTACCTCCTCACCAGATTGGACAAGTATTAGAAGGTCATAAGCATATATCCTGCAGTGAAAGGTGTGATCCCTCAATGACATGCCCGCGAGCCTGTTTTTCAACCCTCCGACAAGTTGTTCTAGTGCGATCGCTTAAAGGATCATGGAGAGTGGGCATCCTTGGGGAACTGACCGTCGGATAGGCAAAGGATCCACAATCCGTCCATTCACTAGTACATGGGATGCAGCTCCGCGGAAAAGGCGCTGAAAGATGTCGAGGAAGTCAGGCGGGAAGCCCACGCAGGCCATAACAGACAGAAGGAACTTGTGGTGAACTCTGTCGAAGGCGTGTTCGAAATCAATGGAGATCAGAGCAGCTCGAAGGCGACAGGATGTGGCGATGGCTATAAATCCCTGCATTCGCTGGTTGCCGTTTGCATGTTGGTCGCTCCTCCCTGTGTCGTTTGCTCGATGGATAAGAATAGTGGCAGAACCTTCTTTATGCGGCTGGCGAGTAGTCGGGCGAAGATTTTATAGTCCGAGTTTAGCATTGTAATGGCCTGTAGTCCTCGACCGTCCTACCTCTGGAAGGCTTGTGGATCGGTATGAGGAGACCTTCCACGAATGCAGATGGCACGTGTGAACCGGAGGTCATCAGTTCTTGCTACATTGTGATCCATCGGGGCATCATACTATCGCGGTAAGTCCGATAAAACAGGAGCGGCAGTCCGTCTGGCGCCTTGTTGAGTGCTCCATTGTTAAGCGCGTCCTCGATGTCGTCCCGTGTAAGTCCAGCTAAAAGCGACGTCGTTGCTGCATCGTCGAGGGTGTGCGACACGTGCTGCAGTATGTCGTGATCGTCCCCTCCTCCGTAGTCGCCTCTTCGTAAAACCGGCGACAGTGATCTGCAAAGGCTTCTGCAACCTCCGCCTGAGTCATTACGACCCTACCATCGGGCAAAATGAGGTCCGTGATCAGCTGCTGACGGTTTCGACAGCTGTCGAGCACGATGTGGTTCATAGACGGGTTTTCAAAAAAATGGTTCAAATGGCTCTGAGCACTATGGGACTTAACTGCTGAGGTCATCAGTCCCCTAGAACTTAGAACTACTTAAACCTAACTAACCTAAGGACATCACAAACATCCATGCCCGAGGCAGGATTCGAACCTGTGGCCGTAGCGGTCGCGCGATTCCAGACTGTAGCGCCTAGAACCTCTCGGCCACCCCGGCCGGCGACGGGTTTTCACCTCCTGCTCGGTCTTGACGTCACGACCGCACGACGGCCCCCTCCAAACGTTGTCTCGTAAGAGACAATATTCTACCTTTAATTCGGCGGCTTTCCATTTGTCGGTCTGCTGACGGTGGTAGGGTGGCGAGTTCGCGGAGCATTGTGTAATAAAAGTCCAATGTGTGACGATGCCACGCTGCGATGTCTTTTCCATATTGTGTTAGCACACGCCGAAACGCTGGTTTTACAGATTCCATCCACCATGATGATATCGGGGAAGACGACGTTCGCAACCCATCCATGTGCTGGCGATAATCTGACAGCATTCCGGGTCTTGAAGGTGTGCCTCATTCAGCTTCCAGGGTCCACGACTGCGCCATATCCGCTGCTGCTGTTGAGTGACCGTGCATATGAAAGCGCTATGATCGGAGAAGGCAAACGGCCAACGCTTGGCGTCCAAAACTCCCGGCGCTAGAGCTCGTGAGACATAAATGCGCTCTAGGCGACTGGCTGAGCGACTAGTAAGGTATGTGGGTCCGGGGCGGTCACCATGCATTTTCTCCCAAGTGTCGGTAAGAAGCAGATATCGAACCATTAGCCTAAGTTCTTGACGAGTCGAGAAATGTGGGACTTGGTCTTTGGGTTGGAGCACACAGTTAAAGTCGTCGCCGAAGATACATTGATCGAAGCGACTAATAAAGAGGGGGGCGATATCCTCCGAGTAGAACTGCGTTCGCTCGCGGCGTTGGTCAGTTCCTGATGGAGAGTAAATGTTAATGATGTGCCTGCCGAGCGCTGTGATCGCCAGCCCCCTGCCTGACGGAGGAAGGTAAGTCACTTCTTCGATGGCAATTCTGTCCTGCACATTGCCGTACCGCTGCCATTTCGGTCCACCGGTGACATATATGTCACATAACCGTAGAAAACAGGGAGGGCCGCTATATACACTTCTTGCAACAAAGCAATGTGAACGTCCGAAGAACGAAGCATCTCACGCAGCAACTGGACCTTCACTGCCGTTCTTATCGTATTGAGGTTAATGGTGGCGATACGATACGCTTGTTGTCGAATCACAGCTGCTACGTTATCCATTGAGACTGCAATTGTCTATGGAGCTTCCGATTGTATGGGCACCTCCGCATCCCCCCATACACCTGCAGTCGTTTCTAGAGAGCCGGCGCCAATGGCACGGGCTCCGTTGGCGAACTTGCACGGTGCCATCGTCGTCGTGGTCATCCGCCCACGCCGGGGAACTCGGAACAAGATCGGCCTCCCTAGCTTTCTCAGGACACGGCATGGGTGCCTGCACTCCAGAATGTGGTGGGCTGCATCTGTCCTGCATACCGGCATCCGATTGCGCCACTGAGGATATGTGTGATTTGTCCTAATTTCCGTTCGGTGGTGCCACCCTGCAGCAAATGGCGACTGCCTCAGTGGTAGTAGCGTCGTCATTGAAGGTGGAGTCGTCGTCCTCTGGAGGCTGTGTCGCATCCCGTTCGGAAGTTGCTCTACGCCTCCGTTCTCTGTTTCCGTCGCTTCGGAGGGCGTTCCTTCCTTTTTTTTTTTTTTTTTTTTTTTTTTTTTTTTTTTTTTTTGGTCATCAGTCTACTGACTGTTTGATGCGGCCCGCCACGAATACCTTTCCTGTGCTAACCTCTTCATCTCAGAGTAGCACTTGCAACCTACGTCCTTAATTATTTGCTTGACGTATTCCAATCTCTGTCTTCCTCTACAGTTTTTGCCCTCTACAGCTCCCTCTAGAACCATGAAAGTCATTCCCTAATGTCTTAGCAGATGCCCTATCATCCTGTCCCTTCTCCTTAAACGTGTTCTCCACATATTCCTTTCCTCTCCGATTCTGCGTAGAACCTCCTCATTCCTTACCTTATCAGTCCACCTAATTTTCAACATTCGTCAATAGCACCACATCTCAAATGCTTCGATTCTCTTCTCTTCCGGTTTTCCCACACTCCATGTTTCACTACCATACAATGCTGTACTCCAGACGAACATCCTCAGAAATTTCTTCCTCAAATTAAGACCGGTATTTGATATTAGTAGACTTCTCTTGGCCAGAAATGCCTTTTTTGCCATAGCGAGTCTGCTTTTGATGTCCTCCTTGCTCCGTCCGTCATTGGTTATTTTACTGCCTAGGCAGCAGAATTCCTTAACTTCATTGACTTCGTGACCATCAATCCTGTTGTTTTTCTCGCTGTTCTCATTTCTACTACTTCTCATTACCTTCGTCTTACTCCGATTTACTCTCAAACCATACTGTGTACTCATTAGACTGTTCATTCCGTTCAGCAGATCATTTAATTCTTCTTCACTGTCACTCAGGATAGCAATGTCATCAGCGAATCGTGTCATTGATATCCTTTCACCTTGTATTTTAGTTCCACTCCTGAACCTTTCTTTTATTTCCATCATTGCTTCCTCGATGTACAGATTGAAGAGTAGGGGCGAAAGGCTACAGCCTTGTTTTACACCCTTCTTAATACGAGCACTTCGTTCTTGATCGTCCACTCTTATTATTCCCTCTTGGTTGTTGTACATATTGTATATGACCCGTCTCCCCCTATAGCTTACCCCTACGTTTTTCAGAATCTCGAACAGCTTGCACCATTTTATATTGTCGAACGCTTTTTCCAGGTCGACAAATCCTATGAAAGTGTCTTGATTTTTCTTTACCCTTGCTTCCATTATTAGCCGTAACGTCAGAATTGCCTCTCTCGTCCCTTTACTTTTCCTAAAGCCAAGCTGATCGTCACCTAGCGCATTCTCAATTTTCTTTTCCATTCTTCTGTATATTATTCTTGAAAGCAGCTTCGATGCATGAGCTGTTAAGCTGATTGTGCGATAATTCTCGCACTTGTCAGCTCTTGCCGTCTTCGGAATTGTGTGGATGATACTTTTCCGAAAGTCAGATGGTATATCGCCATACTCATATATTCTACACACAAACGTGAATAGTCGTTTTGTTGCCACTTCCCCCAATGATTTTAGAAATTCTGATGGAATGTTATCTATCCCTTCTGACTTATTTGAGCGTAAGTCCTCCAAAGCTCTTTTAAATTCCGATTCTAATACAGGATCCCCTATCTCTTCTAAATCGACTCCTGTTTCTTCCTCTATCACATCAGACAAATCTTCACCCTCATAGAGCCTTTCAATGTATTCTTTCCACCTATCTGCTCTCTCCTCTGTATTCAACAGTGGAATTCCCGTTGCACTCTTAATGTTACCACCGTTGCTTTTAATGTCACCAAAGGTTGTTTTGACTTTCCTGTATGCTGAGTCTGTCCTTCCGACAATCATATCTTTTGCGATGTCTTCACATTTTTCCTGCAGCCATTTCGTCTTAGCTTCCCTGCACTTCCTATTTATTTCATTCCTCAGCGACTTGTATTTCTGTATTCCTGATTTTCCCGGAACATGTTTGTACTTCCTCCTTTCATCAATCAACTGAAGTATTTCTTCTGTTACCCATGGTTTCTTCGCAGCTACCTTCTTTGTACCTATGTTTTCCTTCCCAACTTCTGTGATGGCCCTTTTTAGAGATGTCCATTCCTCTTCAACTGTACTGCCTACTGCGCTGTTCCTTATTGCTGTATCTATAGCGTTAGAGAACTTCAAACGTATCTCATCATTCCTTAGTACTTCCGTATCCCACTTCTTTGCGTATTGATTCTTCCTGACTAATGTCTTGAACTTCAGCCTACTCTTCATCACTACTATATTGTGATCTGAGTCTATATCTGTTCCTGGGTACGCCTTACAATCCAGTATCTGATTTCGGAATCTCTGTCTGACCATGATGTAATCTAATTGAAATCTTCCCGTATCTCCCGGCCTTTTCCAAGTATACCTCCTCCTCTTGTGATTCTTGAACAGGGTATTCGCTATTACTAGCTGAAACTTGTTACAGAACTCAATTAGTCTTTCTCCTCTTTCATTCCTTGTCTCAAGCCCATATTATCCTGTAACCTTTTCTTCTACTCCTTCCCATACAACTGCATTCCAGTCGCCCATGACTATTAGATTTTCGTCCCCCTTTACATACTGCATTACCCTTTCAATATCCTCATACACTTTCTCTACCTGTTCATCTTCAGCTTGCGACGTCGGCATGTATACTTGAACTATCGTTGTCGGTGTTGGTCTGCTGTCGATTCTGATTAGAACAATCCGGTCACTGAACTGTTCACAGTAACACACCCTCTGCCCTACCCTCCTCTTCATAACGAATCCTACACCTGTTATACCATTTTCTGCTGCTGTTGATATTACCCGATACTCATCTGACCAGAAATCCTTGTCTTCCTTCCACTTCACTTCACTGACCCCTACTATATCTAGATTGAGCCTTTGCAATTCCCTTTTCAGATTTTCTAGTTTCCCTACCACGTTCAAGCTTCTGACATTCCACGCCCCGACTCGTAGAACGTTATCCTTTCGCAGATTATTCAATCTTTTTCTCATGGTAACCTCCCGCTTGGCAGTCCCCTCCCGGAGATCCGAATGGGGGACTATTCCGGAATCTTTTGCCAATGGAGAGATCATCATGACACTTCTTCAATTACAGGCCACATGTCCTGTGGATACACGTTACGTGTCTTTAATTCAGTGGTTTCCATTGCCTTCTGCATCCTCATGTCGTTGATCATTGCTGATTCTTCCGCCTTTAGGGGCAATTTCCCACCCCTAGGACAAGAGAGTCCCCTGAACCTCTATCCGCTCCTCCGCCCTCTTTGAGAAGGCCGTTGGCAGAATGAGGCTGACTTCTTATGCCGGATGTCTTCGGCCGCCAATGCTGATTATTTATCAAAATTTAGGCAGTGGCGGGGATAGAACCCGGGACCTAAGACGTTTTGATTATGAAGGGTACCCCTTCCTTAGTGTGTCCTTCTGTGTCAGACGATGGCAACGACTCACGACGCTCCGGCACAAAGGCCGCCGTTGACACAATAAGCGAGTCTGCTGCCATGCTAGCGTCATGTGTCGCGTCACCCATCGACGGGGGTGGCGCCATTGGAGTTGAATCCGTAACATGTAGAACGGATGTGTCGTCATCGCCCTGTATTGGAGGACGCAGCGGCGACTCAACAGTGGATATTGGCAGTCATGGTGAAGTGGTAGCGATCCTGAGGACAGCTACATAAGTCACAGGAAGCAGCGTCGGCTGCGATGGCGGTTCCGCGTCTGCCGGCGGCAGTTGATTGATTCGACGTTGGATACATTGGGATCTGAGGTGTCCGTCCTACTGACAACCAGAGCAAGTCTTCGGTTGCCCGTCGTAGATGACAATAGCACGGCAACCACCGATATTCAGATTTGAAGGTACATGACTTTTAAGTTCTATTCGGACCTGGCGGACTCCATTCAGTACAGGATATGTCTGGAATAGCGTCCATTTTTCCGCAATATGATTATGCACCATGCCGTAGGGGCGCAGCGCTGCCACGACTTCCTTCGCCGGTAGTTCTAATGGAAGTTCGAAAAGTCTGATCGTCCCATGCCAGAATAATCGACGTGCACAATCCCCACATTGCCATCAGTATGCCAGAAACGAAGGCCCAGTTCCGTCTCCCGAAGGATCCGTTCACATGTTGCGTCGTTGATGATCTTGACATAGGGTATACGATGCTACTCACAAGGGACAATTGAATGCCAAGAATGACGGTCGCCGGGATTTTTGCCTCTTCTCGTAGGATTCGTTCGACTTCCAGTGCTTTGGGTCGTGCAAATTCGTTGCGGAACGTAAATTTGAGCGTCGACTTTCTGTATTGGTGTACCATTGTGAAATATATGCTGAGTACGGCACGCGCGGAACGGCTGAGTACGATGTAAACAACACGAGCGCTCGCTCCGCGGCAGGAACACAAACAACGCGCCCTCACCGCGGCACTGCCAAAGGCCAACTGAAAATCAAAAAATGGTTCAAATGGCTCTGAGCACTATGGGACTTAACATCTATGGTCATCAGTCCCCTATAACTTAGAACTACTTAAACTTAACTAACCTAAGGACAGCACACAACACCCAGTCATCACGAGGCAGAGAAAATCCCTGACCCCGCCGGGAATCGAACCCGGGAACCCGGGCGTGGGAAGCGAGAACGCTACCGCACGACCACGAGCTGCGGACAAAGGCCAACTGACCATTCAGCTAAGCAGGCGGACGTTTGCACACAATTAAGACAATGATAGGTGGTAAGGACAAGTCACAATTATCTCGCAAACGGTTCGTTTACGGGGCCTTTGTTTACCGAGGCTTTTTGCTTCTAGTATCGTCTACTTTCGACTGTTTGCGTTTACCACGAATTATGGTACACTCTGTACACCGCACCAGGATCGAAAGCAAAACTAAACTTGAATAACAGTAATGCACTCTGTTTTCTGACTGTCACGGAGAATTGCGAATCTAACCATTTGCACATCTGTTGATGCCGTTTACGTGTAGGAAGTTACATTGACATCAGACCTCGTCTTCTGGATACTTCACTGTTTTTCAGGCTGTTACGACTCATGTGTATATACGATCGTCACACCTAGGTGAATATTTTGCAGCGTACCAAAACCACATTTTCGGAATGGAATCTGCTCATTCGAGAAATTGTTACCAGTAAGTTAAATAACTGACAGTTTACATTTTAGGAAAGAGGTGCACACCCTGGGAAGGGTGGCAGACAGCAGGTGCGAATATAAATTTTTCCTTTTCATTATGTATTTTAAAATATTGACACGACAAAAATTATGTTAGGTTAGGGCAAGAGAGACAATGCCGGCAATCAACCAGTCAATAACAACCAGGTCGTCGGCAGCAGAGGATATTAATTTCGGAACGTATGGAAGTAGGAATGAGGTAAGAACATCTCCAATGCAAAGTGGTCTGTCATTATTGTCTGGCAATCGATATCTGACCGTCTCACGGAAATGGACGGCTCTCGAAAGTGCTGCATGTTGCACAGGCTCTTTGTATCGGTGGCATTCACTACGACAGCTTCCCAACCTTTGTTTGAGCCATTCAGGCGTCCAAACCCTTCAAGTTGCTGAAATAAAGAAATTAAATAATAAAGTTCAGTGATTTTATCAACATCGAAATTCTTCATTGTGTCGTAAGTTGCACATCATTATCCACGATAGACAATGTAAATTATGGATCTATATCTGGAATCACCAACGGAACTTTTAGAAAAACGTCTTAAGTGGCCGTGCGGTTCTAGGCGCTGCAGTCTGGAGCCGCGAGACCGCTACGGTCGCAGGTTCGAATCCTGCCTTGGGCATGGATGTGTGTGATGTCCTTAGGTTAGTTAGGTTTAACTAGTTCTAAGTTCTAGGGGACTAATGACCTCAGAAGTTGAGTCCCATAGTGCTCAGAGCCATTTGAACCATTTTTTGTTCCTTTAAAATGATGGGCCATCATAAATTTCGATTCTGTGTGCGCTGCTTGCTTGTTTGTAGTAGCTATGACTTGGTAGAATACAAGAATCATCGCGCCTCTCACTATCACTTACATTATGGGGAAGGTATTTGAGTGTAATTACCGAAATAATTTATAATGTATTCTTATATATATGTAGAAATACAACGTCATTCTATCACAATTTTGCGCTGTTTCACCATCTGCCTTGTTCCAGCTAATTAGTGTTTATCGCAAACACTGTTCAAGAAAAACAAACACTATCCCTGCATATCCATCACACCAAAAGGTTCTTGGATCAAACTTACGCCATTTACACGACACTAACTGTTAAAAGATAAGAGAAACAGGACAGAAAGTTTCTCGCCGACGCTGAGGTCTCTCTCGGTTTGGAACAGGTGGAACAGGTGGAATGGTGGGAAGAGGAGAGGAAGTTTGCCATGGCCTCATCATTACCTTGTATTGTTGTTGTTGTTGTGGTCTTCAGTCCTGAGACTGGTTTGATGCAGCTCTCCATGTTACTCTATCCTGTGCAAGGTTTTCATCTCCCAGTACCTACTGCAGCCTATATCCTTCTGAATCTGCTTAGTGTATTCATCTCTTGGTCTCCCTCTACGATTTTTACCCTCCACGCTGCCCTCCAGTACTAAATTGGTGATCCCTTGATGCCTCAGAACATATCCTACCAACCGATCCCTTCTTCTAGTCAAGTTGTGCCACAAACTCCTCTTCTCCCCAATTCTAGTCAATACCTCCTCATTAGTTATGTGATCTACTCATCTAATCTTCAGCATTCTTCTGTAGCACCACATTTCAAAAGCTTCTATTCTCTTCTTGTCTAAACTATTTATCGTCCATGTTTCACTTCCAAACATGGCTACACTCCATACAAATACTTGCAGAAATGACTTCCTGACACTTAAATCAATACTCGATGTTAACAAATTTCTCTTCTTCAGAAACGCTTTCCTTGCCATTGCCAGTCTACATTTTATATCCTCTCTACTTCGACCATCATCAGTTATTTTGCTCCCCAAATAGCAAAACTCCTTCACTACTAAGTGTCTGATTTCTTAATGTAATTCCCTCAGCATCACCCGACTTAATTCGACTACATTCGATTATCCTCGTTTTGCTTTTGTTGATGGTCATCTTATACCCTCCTTTCAAGACACTGTCCATTCTGTTCAACTGCTCTTCCAAGTCCATTGCTGTCTCTGACAGAATTACAATGTCATCGGCGAACTTCAAAGTTTTTATTTCTTCTCCATGGATTTTAATTCCTACCCCGAACTTTTCTTTTGTTTCCTTTACTGCTTGCTCAATATACAGATTGAATAGCATCTGGGAGAGGCTACAACCCTGTCTCACTCCCTTCCCAACCACTGCTTCCCTTTCATGTCCCTCGACTCTTCTAACTGCCATCTGCTTTCTATACAAATTGTAAATAGCCTTTCGCTCCCTGTATTTTACCCCTGCCACCTTCAGAATTTGAAAGAGAGTATTCCAGTCAACATTGTCAAAAGCTTTCTCTAAGTCTACAAATGCTAGAAACGTAGGTTTGCCTTTCCTTAATATTTCTTCTAAGATAAGTCGTAGGGTCAGTATTGCCTCACGTGTTCCAACATTTCTGCGGAATCCAAACTGATCTTCCCCGAGGTCGGCTTCTACCAGTTTTTCCATTCGTCTGTAAAGTATTCGTGTTAGTATTTTGCAGCTGTGACTTATTAAACTTATAGTTCGGTAATTTTCACATCTGTCAATACCTGCTTTCTTTGGGATTGGAATTATTATATTCACCTTGTATAGGGGAACGATTTTGTCTAAATCTGACAACTGTCTCTTGACAGCATAAATTTTTAATTACATGTTTCAGTTTTTACGTGTGTTCATTAAATCAAATTTCATCTGCGCTGTACAGTCTTAATGTGTCTAATTTGACCAGAACTAAGAAAAATAATAATATGTTTGTGATCGTATTCGTATATTCTGAAAGAAAATGTAAGTCACGGCCATGTAATGCACATTCATTTTTAGTATTAGGGAAATATACATTTTCGCACATGACTCGTTAAGCAGTATTACAAAGCCACTTTGCGCTTTTGTCGGTCAAAGAGAAGATTATGTATGTGTGCATTTAGAGGATTAAAGACGCATTTCGAATTCAGTTTCTGAGGATTCAGACAAGATTACCTGAGTATCCATGCACATTTACAGTAAAACGTCACAGTGTTATTCACGGGAGGAAAGGTGAGAGCGATGAATTCCACCTAAAAGTACTAGACTTTCTTTTAAAATATTTTCAAGTCACTTTCAGAATTTAACACATAAGTAAAGAAAATTTAAGCATTTTTATTTTAACAGGTGATCGCTACATGGGAAAAGTGAAAAAATTTGTCGCTGCATGGAAACGTCAGGCTAACATTTATCATTAATTCGGTGCTTTCTCAAGCAGACTGAAACGTGCCTTTGCTACGCCTCTCTATCCTCTTTGTTCCTGAGGTATTATGCAAGATACCTCCAGGTTTTATCGTCTTCTCGGGAGCATACGCAGCTGAACCGTTTCTGGCCTGTGGTATCAAGTATACAATACACATAGTGCTTCCTACAGCACACTTGTTCGTCCGTCTACCAAGTGCCACGAGGTGGCAGCACTGATTACAAATTCCTGATTCTCCAACTGCACTGCACTGCAACTGTCGCGGCAAAATAAACGTAAAGACTTCTCCTTTATTAATTACAAGTATTTCCACATGCTTTAATAGCTCATTAAAGCTGTACTCACATTTCAGTTAATAGCTACCTACAAATTAATGTTAAAACAAATTTATAAGCTTAAATTTTTAGGTATCAAATATGCTCGGGACTCTATGCTGACTTTGTTTATGTCAGTGGAAGTGGGTTTTCGTTGATTGATTCTCAGGTCTGACTGCCATATTCAGAAGAACAGATCAAAATGTCGGGCAAAAGGCAGCAGAAGCCTTTCCTTTGTACAGCGTGAGCATGCAAAGTGCCCCTTTGCTTCACTGTTGAGAGGAATTGCTTTAACACATTCCATAAAAAATAAAATTGTTAACTTAGTACTGATCCATGTAGCAATATCAAGAAAAGCAACAACACTTCGCAAAATATTGCCACGGTAATGTTGTTTAAATATTTTTAATTATTTACTTTAAATTGTTGAGAGTTTTGACACCAAGTGTGTATTTTGACCTATCTTGAAATCAACAGCAAATATGAGGAATATGGATAATGTATATGACGGTATTTTTTTGTAATACAGCAAAATGAAGCTGCAGAGTTGTGTGTATGATTGTTGTGCGTAAGTCTTGAGGTATCATGCATGGTACCATTTGAAAAAAAAAAAATTCTACCGCTACTCGTTTGTGACAAGCAGCCTGCATAGTTGCTAAGTACGATTTGTTATGTTGGTTTACAGTGTGCTTGTGTATTCCTTGAGTGCATTGCGACTTGCTAGGCAGCTAATGTGTGACTTGCTCATCATGTATGGAGAGTGCAGGAAGAATGCAGTTCGTTCTTGTACGGTGTATGCCCCAAGATAATCCAGTAGACCATCTAGGCAGATTGAGATATTCACTCTGCAGCGGAGTGTGCGCTGATATGAAGAGTTTGAAAGGTAGGAGACGAGGTACTGGCAGAAGTAAAGCTGTGAGGTCGGGGCGTGAGTCGTGGTTGGGTAGCTCAGAAAATAGAGCACTTGCCTGCGAAAGGCAAATGTTCCGAGTTCGAGTCTCGATCCGGCACACAGTTTTAATCTGCCAGGAAGTTTCATCTAGGCAGTTATTTAGCAAGCTCTTCAACCACGCACGGGAAAGCGGTCTGCGTGGCGCCACCTGGGGAAGGTGTGTTGCCTTCCGAAACTGGGTTAAAACCGCCAGGAGACCCTCTGATTCCCGGAAACCTTCAGAATGTCTGAAGTGCTCTGTGGCTCAGAGGAACCTGAGTGGGGCGGGGACCGTAATGTCCTATCCCGTGGCCTTGACGTGGCCCCGGCGCTCAGTAATCCCCTTAGATGGGGTGAAGCTAACACGGGAAGGGCCGTCCATGAATGACGTTAAAAGGCTAGCCCTTAACTGGGTGCAATCCTCACAGAACTGCACTGGCCCACCGTGAATTATCAAAAGCGGTGGGTGAGACATGGTTGGCCATGATCCCCCAGTATGTGTGGAGGCCCTCCGGGGAACGTAACTCGGGTTTGAGTGCCGCACCATCTCGATGATGTCAAACTCCACAATATAAGACCCGGGCCGTATCATCATTTATATCACATCATCACTCTCATAACACCTCCGGGCTGTGGAACGGTGAGGGTTGTCGTTGTGTCAAGGAAGGACGTTAAACTCCCGTGAAGGTAGGACGTTAAACGCCCCCAACCCAAGGCGAAAGCGAAGGGTGCATGGCACAGGAGGAGCTGTGTCTGAGGGACTATCCATCTGTCCCTCCCTTATTTTCGCAGGGCACAATACCAGCTGGTGCTCTGCATGCCGGCGACCTCGTTTGTCGGCGTGGGACCTCGGCGCGAGTCGGCAAGTGCGCTTCGCCGCGCCCGTGGGTAACCGGGGCGTGTTCTGCCAAACCCAGGGGGTGGTGACATCGCCTGGGCCAGGTTAGCTGGGTCCACACCGTCGAACGACTGGGTGACCGGCCCGCCACCTGAGTAGGAGCGGGTCCCTGGCCTGTAAGGTGGGAGCTCGGGCTAGTAGGCGGCGAAGGACGAGAAGTGCATCCGCTTCTCCGGAGTGCGGGGTGCACTTGCCGATAAACACTGGGAGAAATAGTCGGTGACGAGGCCACTGAAGGGGACCAGGACACTGGCAACGGTGTACTGAACTCAGCGGCTCAGGGATGCCCTTGACCTAGGGACGAGGTTGGTGGGCGAGCTGCATCTTAGTCTCCCCCCCCCCCCCCCCCCACATGCCAGAGGAGCCGGTCCGGGGTAAGAGACGGGCTTCCAACCCTTTTTCGCTTGTCTAACAATGATGGCCACTGAAGAGACAAGCGACTTAAGTGCGCCCATGAGGGCTTCGATACTATCTGATCCCTCGCCACAGGATGGCCTGGGCCAGACCACAGAAAAAAGCAATCTAGAGAGACATGTGAGGATTACACACCCTTTAGATCAAAACATTAAAAATGGGAAAATTAGTCAGGCCGCAGTGCAGGCAATTAAAAATGAACTGGCGGCATGGGCTATAGCCAATGCAAAACTAGAAGGGAGAATTGAAGAGCTGGAAAGGGAAAACGAACGTCTCAGGAAACAACCAGGGAAGACATGGGCCGGCGTCGCAGCACAAGCTGCGCCAAAGGCCCAAACAACAAAAGAGACCATTGCAAAAGTCTCTAAACGACCAGATACAGCAGTCTTCTTAAGACCATTACCCGGCCAGGACATTAAGAAGGTGCAGGAAGTTTTTGCTACTACAGTAAACCCCGTAAGAGAAAAGATCAGGATTAACAAGGTAAAGGTAACAAAAAATGTAGTTATTGTAGATGTAGCTTCAGAGGAAGATAAAAATAAGCTTTTAGAAAACCAAAAATTACGTAATTCAGTGAAATGTGAACCCACCCGAAAGCGAAATCCACTGGTCATTCTGTATGACGTCCCAAAATCAATGACGGATGAGGACCTATGTGAGACCCTGTATCAACAAAACCTTGACGATTCAAATATAAGTATGGAAACCTTTCTAAAAGATTTTAAACTCAGATTCAAGACAGGACCTAGGGACAGAGACGTAGTTCACCATGTTGCTGAAGTTACAGGGGGACTATGGAGAACACTGACAGCTATGGGCAGGGTGTACATAGGTTTTCACGCCATAAACGTGAAAGACTGCCTAATCGTACCCCGTTGTTACAATTGTGGGGACATTGATCATATTCATAAATATTGCAGTAGGAAGCCGGCCTGCTCCAGATGCGGAGAGGACGATCATGTAAGAAAAGATTGTAGGAAATCCGCTGTATGCATACCATGTATACGAAGGGGCAAAAAGATGTGCGGCACAACTGGAAGGAATTGCCCAACATATAAATTACTCGAACAATGCCTAATCTCCAGAACAGATTATGGCTGATGGCAACAACAAAACCAGATCATACAATAAAAGAAAGTCTCCAAGTAAGAAGAGAAGGGACGCAGAAAGAGCAGAGAAATTCAAAGAATTTCTGAAATCTCTCCAGGAGACAAAGAAAAAGGAGATAACTTTGGTTGATTCAAGCACCCAAACCGAATCAGAAATAGAAATTGAAGAAATAGAAGAAACGGCTGACTCAGATACTTTGACAGAGCCAGGACTCTGGATCATTTGAGTGTCAACTAGACACTCAACCCAGAGGCAGAAAGCTTCATCACCAATCATGAAAAAACAAGCCCAAAACAGACAATCATGGTTGACCTATGCATACAGACGGAGCCAGAAGAGGAAACAGAAGACAGACTGCGACCGGTAGAATGTAATAGCATTGTTCCGCTTCAAGAAGGATCTCTCCAAACTATCGTACAAGATAATACAATCACAAGTACAATGCATATGGAAGTATTTCCGAGAGCCCCAGATCCGGATCCTAGAAGGATCTACCCGAACCTGGAGCTTGCTATGCAACTTTCACGCTTGGAGCAGCCGACTGTCCTTACCACAGCACTCAGGCACGTCGTACGTATAGGGCATAAATATGGCAGAAAGGTCACCTTCTCGACAATGGAGGCTGTGGATAGGATACAGTTAAAGTCAATGAATCTTCCCACAGATTTCAGAGCTCTGCGTGACTTGCTCAGAAGGGTTTTCGAGAGAAGAGGTGAGGAATTCAACATGCAAGAGATCTATGTGCAATCTGTCCTTGCAAATGGCCGAATTGCTTCAGATTACAACAAACCACGGCCTGATTGCTATTTCCACACCTACTTCCCATAACATCTGAAATTCTAATAGGACAAATAAACACCCATAACAGTCGGCTGGTCATGCAGGAACTTCGCAAGGTAGTGGAGGAGAGGAGACTGGATGTAGTCTGTCTGCAGGAGCCATACTCCAGGGCGGGGCAGATCTCCTTCATGTCTACCACTTGGCAGACTATCTCTACCGAAGAAGAGCCGAAGGCAGTCTTAATAGTCACAAATAAGGCCCTAAGGGCCACTACACTAACACAGCTATCAAACAGTCATTGTAATGTAGTAGAATTACAAACACCAGTAGGATTAATACACCTCGTGAACATGTATTTCCAATATGGAGGAAATTTTGAAGATTTCTCAGACCACCTTGCGAGAATCATCACGACACTACGCGGGCGTAGGGTTATTGTTACAGCAGACATCAATGCCAAGTCCCCTATGTGGTACAGTGGCACAAGGGATGCTAATGGTGAGAAGGCTGAAGAATTAATCATGGCTTCCCAACTTGTAGTGGCAAATAAACCTGGTAATCCCCCCACCTACAGTAGAGGTGGAGGGCAGGGGACAAACATCGATGTCACCCTGGCAACTGCTAACGTCATCAGCATCATTGAAGGCTGGAAAGTTATTGAACACGCCACTACAAGTGATCACAACTTAATTACCTTCTGCCTCAGAGAAGAAGGGTGCCGCTGGGACCTAGGATGGGAAATCCAACTAAATTACAATAAAACCGATTGAGACCGCCTGGCTCGGGAGTGTGACATTCCGCCATTGCCGGAAGGTGACCTGGACATAGATAGGTACGCCGAAGAGCTGGTAGGGTCGATAGTCAGCGCGGTCAAGGCCGCTGTGCCAACCAGGAGGAGAGCCGTGGCGGCTTCCCCATCGCCATGGTCTGCCGATCTTGAACGTATGCGTCAGTCTGTGAGACGGGCGAGGAGGTACTACCAGCGAAGTGCCGTCTGGCAAGAAAAACAGTTATGGCTGCAGCAGTACAGGGAAGAAAAAGAACGATTCCAAAAAGAATTAAAACAAGTAAGAATGAAAAGTTGGGAGAGGTATGTTCTGAGCCAGCTAGCCACAGATCCGTGGGGAATACCATACAAACTGGTCAGGGAAAAAATCAGGTCCCCTGCGGTTCTCTCAACAATCAGAGACGGAGACAGAATGACAGAGTCGTGGCAGGAAACCGCTGAAGTTCTCCTGCGCACTCTGCTGCCAGATGACGAGGCAAATGAGGAGGATGACCTCCAACAACAAATTCGCAGGGAGGATCTAAATGAATACACCAACAACACCATGGTGTACCCCTTCACAGAGGAAGAAGTGGCTGCACAAATCAAATCACTAAAAAAGGGCAAAGCACCGGGGCCAGACGGCATAATCGCGGAGGTGGTGCAGTTCCTTGCCCCCCAGCTAGTGGCGTCTCTCACGGGACTGTTCAATGAGTGTCTAAGAACAGGGAGATTCCCTAAAATCTGGAAAAGGGCCAACGTAATAATCATTAAAAAAGGGAAGGATAAAGACCCCACAGAACCCAAATCCTACAGGCCAATCTGTCTCCTAGACAATCTAGGAAAACTGTTGGAGAAGCTACTGGCTGACAGACTGACGGTGCACAGGATACTGCGCGGGATGAGCGACAGGCAGTTCGGCTTTAGGCCGGGGCGATCGGCGTCTGACGCAATTGCCCTGGCAGCTGAGGTCTGCAGCTCAACCCCGCACAAGTATGTGGTAGGCATCATGTTGGACATCAGTGGCGCCTTCGACAACCTGTGGTGGCCCTCGCTCTTCTCCCGCTTGCGTGAGAAGGAGTGCCCAGGGCCCCTCTATGGCTGTCTGAGGAGCTATTGCATGGACAGGGAGGTATGGCTATCGTCGCCTAGCGGAAGAACAAGTAAAACCATCACAAAGGGGTGTCCCCAGGGATCAGTTCTGGGGCCACTCTTTTGGGATATAAACATAGAACCTCTCCTAGAGAAATTACAACTAAGTGAGGACGTGCTAGACGTGATAGCTTATGCTGACGACCTCCTCCTGCTGGTAGGCGGCCGCAGCCGAGAGGAACTAGAGCCTAAGGTAGAGCAAGCTATGATAGTGCTTCAGAAATGGTGCCAAGAAGCAAAAATGAAAGTTGCACCGCACAAATCCACATATCTATTAATGAAAGGCAGTCTCGTCAGAAATCCAACCGTCAGAATTGAGGGAACTCCAGTTCTTCAGCGTCGAGAGGCTAGATACCTAGGAGTCACAATAGACGAAAAATGGAATTACAATACTCATATAGAAAACATTACGCAGCGAGCATTGGAAGTTCTAAATAATCTTATCAGTATAGGCCATAGAAGATTCCACCTACCTCCCAACTTGATCAAACTTTATCACAACAGTATCCTAACATCCTTAGTAGGATATGCGAGCGGGGTTTGAGCACACAGGCTCACGAGGGTGGTGCCCGCAGTGACCGTGAGAAGGGTGCAGCGGAACATGCTGTTGCGTTCAGTCGGGGCATACCGAACAACACCTGGGGGGGCCCTACTGACAATAATAGGATTATGTCCCTTAGACATAAAAATTAGAGATCAGGGAGCGTGGTACTGGGTCTCCAAAGGAAAGATAGATAAGGCCAGGGAAATCATGGGGGTACAAGTAGGGGATAGATATGCAATAAAGAGAAGGGGCGAAGAGTTATTGCAACAGCAATGGGAAACTGAGGAAACGGGAAGAAGGGTATTCCAGCTACTACCGAACATCAGAGAAAGGCTTCAAATGAGCCACTTTGAGCCGAGCAGAGGTCTGCTGCAGTTTCTTACAGGTCACGGGCCATATCCGACATATCTATGTCGATTTGGAAAACGGGCGACACCAGCGTGCGACTGTGGTGCTCCGGATGGATGGCTCTGAGCACTATGGGACTCAACTGCTGAGGTCATTAGTCCCCTAGAACTTAGAACTAGTTAAGCCTAACCAACCTAAGGACATCACAAACATCCATGCCCGAGGCAGGATTCGAACCTGCGACCGTAGCGGTCTTGCGGTTCCAGGTTGCAGCCCCTTTAACCGCACGGCCACTTCGGCCGGCGCACCGGATGGAACACCCGAACATGTCGTCTATGACTGCACGTTATATGACGATGTGGCGCTCGAACTTAGGAATCAGTTACCAACCAGAGACATATACACACTACTGCGACGTGCCGAGACCTTCAATGTCCTCAACAATTTGGCAAATGAAATATCCCAAAAGGTCTTGAGGGATTTTATTAGTAACCAACACGGTTAGAGATCAAAAAATATAACCCGATGAAGACTTACGTGCACCTGCAATTTCCGCCGAGCGCGGTACTGGCCGGTTGCTTCACAACTGGAATCCGCCGCGCTGTCGGATCAGGGGAGCAGGAGCACCATTCCCGGACTTGACATATGCACTAAGATTTGATAGGAAGTAGTTACACTAGAATAACGTAAAAATTAGAATACTAACATTACTAACATAGGTAGGGACTGCAGCGATTCCAAAAGTAGTAGGCCAGCCCAGTGCCAGGGGCACGCTCACTGGGATTAGCTCAGTGAGCAGGCCGTTTTAGTAGGTTTGTATTTCGTCTTGCACACCTGTAACGCTGCAGAGTAGCTAGACTTAGAATAACCAGAGTAGTCAAGTACTTAGATTAACCCTGTCCATGGTAAGTGCCATTAATTAAGTAGTATAAGCTGCTTGTTTTTCAAGTATAATAATTGGACCCACTAATTACGTAAGGTGGTGGGTTAGTGTGTATCATACAATGTTTGTTGTTTATAAATAATTTGTATCACAATACCCTCTTTTCGATTGTTTTATAATGTTATTGTATCAATAAAGTTAAAAAAAAAACACTTCAACCAGTTACGTGGAAGTTGTAGTAAAACACCCAGGAAACGTAACAGAAAGAAACAAGTGACGATAGAAGACGGGGAAATTAATGTTCTTGCTGCTGTTGCAGTTGATCCGCACGTTAGCATCCGTGGAATTGCACGAGGAAATGGCGTGAGTCAAGTAAGTGCCCTACGCATTCTCCATCGACATGGGTTCCATCCCTGCCACATCTCTCTCCATGAAGAGCTGCATGGAAACCATTACGGGAATCGTATTAACTTCTGTACATGGGCATTAAGGTAGCGTACTTCAGATGTATCATGTACCTTGTTTAGTGATAAAGCCACATTTACCTATTATGGCCAGGTAAACCGACGAAACATGCACTATTGATCTGTTGACAATCCCGATTGGCATCATCAGGCGGAACGTCAGCGTCCATGGAGTGTAAACGTACAGATTGGGACAGTGAACCATCAACTACCCGGCCAATTTTTCATAGACGGAACACTGAACGCGCGCAAGTATCGCAGTCTCCTAACAGACTATCTTCCACGGGCGCTAGAAGACGTTCCTGTACAGAGTAGAAGGAACCTGTGGTACCAACATGATAGTAGTCCAGTCAACAGTCCACGAAACACTACAGCATGTCTTCACGAATTGTTTCCAGATCGTTGAAACGGACGCAGTAGACCTGTACCTTGGCCGGCCCGTTACCCGGACTTGAAGCACGTAGACATTTTTCTGTGAGAAAAGCTGAAAAACGATGTCTACAAGAAGCTACCAACTACACCCAATGATATGCAGCGACTTATAATTGCAGTCTGTTTGGACATCTCCGCTGAAATGCTACCACGTGTCCATCAGTTGTTACATAACAGACCGGAAGCGCGTACTGCCGCTGCCGGTGGTCATTTTCAGCACAGTATGTGATGGTCAATTGTCTCGTTACTGGTTAGAATATACATAACTAGAGTATGCATTCTTTAGTGTGTGCTACCACAAGTATTGCACAACTAATGGTGTTTGAACTTTTCAGAATGCAATGTCTCGTAAACGACACGCCGTAGAATCAAACACTACTGACATTCTGATTTACCCAACTTTTAGTTTGTTAATGTTAATAGACACTGTCCCCCTTAATAAGTGTATGTTTCAGGTTTGCACAAAAAATACACTTTCTAAATATTATTACAAACATTTGATTGGCTAACAGTACGAGCCTCTGACTGTCAATCTATTCTGTGCAAACCGCACATCAACAGCACTTTCCATTCCCTCAACATGTGCGGTGCTAGTTTTAGGTGATTCACCTTATATACAGGTCGAATAGAAATTCATGCACTCTGAGTTCGCAGTGTGATTCCTCACGTACTGGCAACACAAAAATGTCTGTCACAAAATGTCGTCCTGCGAGTAATTTGGGCAGTAAATAGACGTTAAAGATTGGCAATCTGGCAACAGTATAACATGTACGGTAACTCGTCTGTCAACAGCTAGAGCACTACTGTGTAGTTCCTGCAGTGGATAATATTTTGGCTTGGCATGCAGGAGGTCGAGAGTTCGATTCTGGGGCGAGGCATACACGTTTTTATTTGCTAAAAGTAGTCTGTCGGGTACGGTATCTGGCTTCTTAATAGTCAAACAGCGATTACAGTGAGCCTTCTACAAGACGCTTGCAGATACGTACTACGAACACAGAAAGGGAAGCACAATCGTTTACGTTGGTCGGCTTTTAAAGAAACCTTTTGCACTTCGTGGACGCGAACTGCCTCTACTAGATTCCAGATCTGTTGTCTATGTACCCTCCCCCAATGGTCCCATCGAAATTATTCGCAAAGCACGTTGTTACCCCTGCTGGTGACGTAAGTCCTAACGGATTGTAATGGACCTGAACGTGGCAAGAACAACAGTTGGTATTAATGGATGGTACCATTGGGGGAGAGTACTCAGAAAACAGCTTTGGAATCTAGTAGATGCAGTGGTGCGAAACAGTTCGTATCCAAGACGTGCAAAAGGTTTCTTTAAAAGCTGACCAATGAAATGATGGTATTTCCATTTCTGTGTTCGTAATACCTAAATGCAAATTTTTGTAGAAGACCCGCTGTAATCACTGTATGAGCTCTAAGACGCCAGATACCGTACCACACAGTCTTCTTTTAGCAAATGTAAGCAAACAGACCACGACCCAGAATCGAACCCTCGACCTCTTGCATGTTAATCCAAAATACTATCCACAGCAACAACTAAACAGCAGTACTGCTTTGTCCTGACAGAGATAGTTACCGTACATGTGGTTATAGTGTTGCCATCTTTCCGATCTTTAACGTCCATTTACTGCCCTAAATATGCGCAGGACGAAATTTTGTGATGGATATTTTTTTTATTGCCAATATGTGAGGAGTTTTCCTTCACCCTAATGTAACGTTTATCATGAATGTGAACTGTGGAACAAGTAAGAAATTAACTACTGTTTTGTTTGGTACAAGGATTTCCTGTGTCGGAAGTTATCAATGCCCTAGGGGTGTAACCACTTCTGTGAGATTTCCGCCTAGTGTGGGTAGTATCATGTAAAAAGATGAATGATGGTACGTAGCAGCAGCATTCTCATTTTGTTGTGCTCTACAAGTTTCAAAAACTAATTTAACAATATAAAACATATAAAACTGCCAGGCTGAAGTGGCACCCGCAATGACTGGATGTTTCAGGAGTAGTGGAAGAGGCGATTGCACAGCGGATTACTGGTTAAAACATTGGTATAGGTCTGAAGTACGTCCAATTTTGAGCGTGTGTCGAGGTACGGCTGTCTGAATGTTAACACACAAGAAACTTCATAAAAGTGATCTATAGGAAACAAAATAACTTGTTGAAACGTTTCAACTACACAAAAGATTGCAAATTACTTAAAATACAGAGTAGATCATAGGTGCGGAATCACGCTTCTAAAATGTCAAGTAGTACGGAATGGAAGAGGGGGTAAATATGAGACTATGTTACTAACGTTCCGGCCATTTCGGAAACCGACATCTTGGATGCAACACGTAATTTTCAAATGGAAAGAACAGCATGTGACTTATAGTTCAAATGGCTCTAAGCACTATGGGACTTAACATCTGAGGTCATCAGTCCCCTAGACTTAGAACTACTTAAACCTAACTAACCTAAGGACATCACACACATCCATGCCCGAGGCAGGATTCAAACCTGCGACCGTAGCGGTCGCGCGGTTCCAGACTGAAGCGCCTAGAACCACGCGGCCACACCGGCCGGCTGTGACTTATGAAAAAGGTAGTTAATTGCACGAGAAAATAATGGTGCCTTTGATTTGAGCATAGCTTTTTATTCATTCTCTAGTTACGACGTCAAATTGCGAAAAGTTAACAATTTACACTTATCCCATCAATTATACATGCAATCAAAAGTCCTTATCAGACCTAAATACTTTCTTCTTTTAAATGGCGGTAGGATCCTATTCGGTCAAATTTAGTGTTTTTACAAATACAGTGAACTGAAATTGCACTGTAATTTGTAATGACCTCGTATGTACCGTCACTTCTTCATAAAGCGTCTTTGAAGCAATAAGGTGCATTTGCTCATGGCAAGACGTCTGAACCTGGGAAAGTAAGAACCCAGTCAGCCTGTAATCCGTACCAGATAGGACTGACAGAGGAAGTAGATAGGACCACGTTTCGTTACAGGCTCATTCAGGACGCATCACGTTGGTGCTCAGTCTACTCAAGTGGCAGATGCTGCAAGACAGATGTTCCGCATCACCCTGTGGTCTGCCGCTAAAATTCCGGGAGCTTACGTTCTTAGAAGAGGCCACCAGTATATTGCTTGCTCCTACGTATGTCTCGCGAAAAGACCATGAAGATAATATGAGAGAGATTCGAGCCCACAGAGACTTACATGCAATCGTTCTTCCCGAGAAACAATCGCGACTGCAACAGGAAAAAGGCAAGTGCCACAGCGAATGCTGCTGTTTGAAGGGTCGCCCAGCCCTGTGGTAATGTCGCAGGGCGCCACGCTTCTGCACCATTGCAGAGCTGTAGCCAGTTCTGAGCCAAATTGCAAACTTATGTGTCCCAAAGGGCTTTCGAAAAAGTGATCCTGTAAGTGCGTTGCGCTGTATAGATTACAGCGACCAGCCCATCACGTTTGCTCGACATCAACCCAATCGAGAATTACTGGAAGTGGTAAAAAAATAAATGTCGTGTGAGTAGGGCCTCCCGTAGAGTAGACCGTTGGGCGGGTGCAAGTCTTTCGATTTGACGCCACTTCGGAGACTTACGCGTCGATGGGGATGAAACGATGACGATTAGGACAACACAACACCTAGTCCCTGAGAGGAGCAAATTTCCGACCGACCCGGGAATCGAACCCGGGCCCTTAGGATTGGCATTCTGTCGCACTGACCGCTCAGCTACCAGGGGCGGATACAGGAAGTGGTGACGTGATATTTTAGTGCACTAGGAGTGTCTAAATCCCTGACCGAGAACAGCTAATGGACCGACTTGGCTCCGTATTTCTTAATAGGCCTTCTGTCCCTTTCTAATTATTCTTAATTTCTGCAATTCGTCGAGTTGAAAGAGGCCGTTAGGGAAATAATACACAAATTCTGTGACCATTTTCCTGTTGTTGTTCATATTCACATCTACAGATAAATAATTTTTTTCTTCGAGACTTTCACTCCGTTGAAGTAGCTCTGGTACGAGTAGTCTCAGATAGCCTGCCGCAACATTTAATATCCAATAGTGTCAACTTTTTTTCACCCAAAATTCAGACGGAGACTCCTACGAGGTGTAAATTGGATACCTACAGCTGCACTTTCAGCCAGACAAATTACTTCTGTCTTTCTCGTGGCTGAATCTTGTACTTCACCAATAAAACTGAGAATCACTCTTGGTATCGATGTAAGCACATGCGCAAACTTAAACACTCACAAAATTTTAATTTTTGTCTGGAACAATGACGATCATTGTCTCCGATATAGATTAATGTAAAGTTCCACTTTCTGCCAAGGTCTCTGAGAGGTTTCCCTTGGGTGTTAGGTGAACGCCGGAACTGGTAAGCTCCTCTCATTTAGATACTCTTAACTGATACCCTCTACCCGCTTGCCTGCTAACTGTCAGAAAATAACCACAGCTCTATAATAGGTCTTGTGTAAAAACAGCCGGTTGTTCTCCTTCGACTAGAGAATGAACGGTGCAAAACAAAAAAAGTGACATCACCATATCCGTCAGTCTCCGTAAATCCCATCGCCTGCGATTGACTGCAATGAGGTGACAAAAGAAACAAGACAGCGATCCGGAGATATACAGACGGCGGTAGTATCGCGTAGCGGAAGATATAAAAGGGCAGTGCAGTGGCGTAACTGTCATTTGTACTCAGGTGATTCGCGTGAAAAGGTTTACGACGTCATTACAACAGCACGACGGGAATTAACAGACTTTTAACGTGGAACAGTAGTTGGAGCTAGACGTATGGGACATCCCATCTCGGAAATCGTTAAGTAATTCAATATTCCGAGATCCACCATGTCAAGACTGTGACGAGAATACCAAGTTTCAGGCGTTATCCCTCAACATGGGCAACGCAGTGGCCGACGGCCTTCACTTAACGACCGAGAGTAACACCGTTTGCGGAGAGTTGTCATTGCTAACAGACAAACAACACTGCGTGCTATAACCGGGGATATCAATGTGGGACGTACGAAGAACGTATCTGTTAGGACAGTGCGAAGAAATTTGGGGTTAGTGGACTACGGTAGCAGACGGGCGACACGAGTACCTTTGCTAACAGCATGACGTCGCCTGCAGCGCCTCTCGGGGCTCGTGACCATATCGGTTGGTCACATGAGTGCCTATTTCAGTTGGTAAGAGTTGATAGTAAGGTTCGAGTGCGGTGTAGACCCCACGAATCCATGGACCCAAGTTGTCAACAAAGCAGTGTGCAAGCTGATTGTGGCTCCTCAGTGGTGTCGGCTGCACTTACGTGGAATGGATTGGATCCTCTGGTCGAACTGAACCGATCGTTCACCGGAAATGGCTATGTTCAGTTACTTGGAGACAATCTGCAGCCATTCATGAACTTCATGTTCTAAAACAACGAAGGACTTTTTATGAATATGCCAATGGATCACAATTGTTCACGTTTGGCATGAAGGACATTCTCGACAATTCGAGTGAGCTATTTGATCACGCAGATTGTCCAACTTTTGTAGGAGGTAATCGACAGGTCAGTTCGTCCTCAAAATCCTGCACCGGAAGCACTTTCGCAATTATGGACGTCTGCAGAAGACAGCATTCCTCAGTATTTCTGCAGAAAAAATTCCAACGACATGTTGAGTCCATGCCACGTCGAGTTGCTTCATTATGCCGGACAAAAGGAGGTCCGACACGGTATTAGGAGGTATCACATGACTTCTGTCACAGTGTATGCGCACTATACGTTCGAGCAGTTCAGCATACAGTAGACAAATATACACAGTAAAGTAATTTTTGCATGATGTGTCACAACTATGTGTGACAGCTTGGTGAAACGTGAGGCATACGTAGAAAGACTTGCTGTAGCATAGTACGGAAATATGCAGTTGTGAACAGGAATGACACTTCATTCAATGCCAATTACGCTGAAGCCATGGCGAATTATGGTTGTCATCTGGACGTTACGGATGGCGGTTACGTTTTTCTTAACAGGCTGTGTGATCACCACGGACGGCAGTGCATGCTCTGCGCCCCCATGCTGGCCACAAGGCTGGAAGTTCTTGTAGTAGGGCGTTCTGTTCCTAAAGCAGTGCGGTTCACAACTGTCGGACGGTCGTTGGTGCGTGTGGAATTACTGCAATACGTCTCCGTGAGGCATGCCACACTCATTGATGAGATTTTAATAGGGGAACAAGCAGGACAATCCATTCGTCGAATAGCTGCTCCGCCTGCACTGTTCGATCAATCGCTCATTATCATCCATAAAAACGACGTTAAGGCCAAATGTACCCCTGAAAAGACGCATATGGGGAAAGAGTACTGTGCCAAAACAACGTTGACTGCTGAGTGTACAGCGTTCAAAGTACACCCAAGAAAATATGTACTTCCCATATCGTAACAACCAGACCAGCGAAAAGTTCATGGACGACAACATTCTTAGGTGCATTATGTGTTCCCACCTCACGCCATTAAAGAGTTCGTACAAGATCGCTACTTAGACTGAACCTTATTCTCACCCAAGAAGAGCACACGACCCAATTCCTCGTTGGTACAGTCCCCATGCTTTTGCAACCACCGTAAACGGTGCCGTCGATATCTGAGTGTCAACAGAACACAACGTGCTGGTCTTTGGGTGAAGACTTTATCATCGCTATAACACTATGGAATGAGAGATCGTGTGCCTTGTAGTCCTATTAAATGTGTTTGTAACTGCACCATTTGGTTAACATGGGACCCTTTTTACCTGTTGCACAAAGTCGTGGTCATACCCTGCTGTAGTTGACCTTGGTCGATCACCTCCTCTCCTTGGGCAGCAGTGCCTGTGGTTCCGAACGCCCCACCGTCCTCCCCCCCCCCCCCCCCCCCCGCGCCCCCATGACCGTAAAACAATGTTGTGAGCAATACCAAATTCCTGGGCTACGCTCTTTACATTTCGTCATCAGTTTCCCGATCATTATTCCTTTGTGAAGTCATCTAAGTGTTGTCTCTGGTCTATGTTGTACTGAGGAAGATTACCATAATGCTCCGTAACTGCTCACTGATTGACACAGTCTTGTCTTGCGGGACCAGCTTCATTTGGCACCATACTCACGGTGATCTCACACTATGTGACGTCCAGCTTTCTGTGCACAGCTGGGAGGCTTCTGGTAACATGCAAACACACTTTCATGCGTTTCCAATGAGTTATTAATACGTTATGTTATCTTATCTGGCTCGTCCTTAACTTTTGCAGAGCAGCGTATTATGCTTTCATGTTTATCTGGTATGTTTGGCCCAAAATTGCATTAAAATAATAAGTCCCATCCCCCCCGTTTTTTAAATTGTAAGACAAATGCTAGACTACTAAACTGGCTTCCGTCTCCTATGTCGCCTGATAATGAGCTGCAAGGACGTTAGTTATACGAGTGGTAGTCAAAAAGTTTCTTCTTCTTTGTAAGATATTGTCGCAGTATACGCATGGCTATTAACGGATTTGCCATGGTTAGTTTAAGGGGTGGACGGATGCCCTTCCTGTCGCCACCCCGCTGCTCTTCACCCTTCCCTGCCCCTTGGACAGAACACGTGTGCCGCGCGGAGTAACCGCACGGTTTGAGGCGCCATGACACGTATTACGCGGCAAATCCCGCCGGAGGTAGACCGCATTTTAAACATGACCACTGTCGCCGCCAACTGGGCCCTGCGACTGCTCGCACCCATTCAAAAATTCCACGACCTACAGCAGCAACGGAAACGTTGCAGATGTGTCACATCATTCTAGTCATAATCACCGTCTATGAGTGCTGGAGGTATCACTATTACGTCGATACAAATAAGCAAAGCAAATAGTGGCTACATGAGGATTCACCATCGCTGGTGGAAAAGGCGATGACCCAACGATCATCGGGAAGAGTGATGCTCAGTATCGACGAGTGCTGGGTTTATCACTATTACCTCGCTACAAAGGAGAAAATCAAATAGTGGGAACATGAGGATTCACCATCGCTGGAAAAGGCGACGACCCAACGATCATCGGAAAGAGTGATGCTGTGTATCGATAAGTGCTGGGTTTATCACTATTACCTCGCTACAAAGGAGAAAATCAAATAGTGGGAACATGAGGATTCACCATCGCTGGAAAAGGCGACGACCCAACGATCATCGGAAAGAGTGATGCTGTGTATCGATAAGTGCTGGGTTTATCACTATTACCTCGCTACAAAGGAGAAAATCAAATAGTGGGAACATGAGGATTCATCATCGCTGGAAAAGGCGGTGACCCAACGATCATCGCAAAGAATGATGCTGAGTATCGACGAGTGCTGGGTTTATCACTATTACCTCCCTACAAAGGAGAAAATTAAATAGTGGCTACATGAGGATTCATCATCGCTGGAAAAGGCGGTGACCCAACGATCATCGCAAAGAATGATGCTGAGTATCGACGAGTGCTGGGTTTATCACTATTACCTCGCTACAAAGGAGAAAATCAAACACTGGGAACATGAGGATTCACCATCGCTGGAACAGGCGGTGACCCAACGATCATCGGGAAGAGTGATGCTCAGTATCGCCGAGTGCAGGGTTTACCACTATTACCTCGCTACAAAGGAGAAAATCAAAATAGTGGGAACATGAGGATTCACCATCGCTGGAAAAGGCGGTGACCCAACGATCATCGCAAAGAATGATGCTGAGTATCGACGAGTGTAGGGTTTACCACTATTACCTCGCTACAAAGGAGAAAATCAAATAGTGGGAACATGAGTATTCACCACCGCTGGAAAAGGCGACGACCCAACGATCAATGGGAAGAGTGATGGTGAGTATCGACGAGTGCTGGGTTTATCACTAAGTATTTCACCACAAAGGAGAAAATCAAATAGTGGGAACATGAGGATTAACCATCGCTGGAAAAGGCGACGACTCAACGATCATCGGAAAGAGTGATGCTGTGTATCGATGAGTGTTGGGTTTATCACTATTACCTCGCTACAAAGGAGAAAATCAAATAGTGGCTACATGAGGATTCACCATCGCTGGAAAAGGCGACGACCCAACGATCATCGGCAAGAGTGATGCAAAGTATCGACGAGTGTTGGGTTTATCACTATTATCTCGCCACAAAGGAGGAAATCAAACAGTGGGAACATGAGTATTCACCATCGCTGGAAAAGGCGACGACCCAACAATCATCGGAAAGAGTGATTTTTTTGTTTTTTGTTTTAGGGCGCAAAACTGCTATGGTCATTAGCGCCCAGTCAGTGACTTAGGAAACAGTAAAAACCGAAAATGGAAACCAGCAGCAATGGGAACGAAACTCAAAAAATTGGAGAAACTAAAAGCAGAAGGAAGGCTTAAAATCCACTACAGAAAGGGGTTGGTTGTCCCCCCAAAAAAAACTTCAAATGACTGACGTCATTTCACTGGCACTAATTAACTCGAGAACGCGATCGGCCGAGCGCGTTTCATCTGCGAAAATTGACGATATATCAGGCGACAGCTGTAGACGGGCGCGTAACGGAGTAAAATAGGGGCACTCAATTAAAAGGCGTCTTACCGTCCACAGCTGAGAGCAGTGGGGACAGAGTAGGGGAGGATCGCCGCTTAAAAGATGTCGATGGCTAAAAAGACAGTGCCCTATCCGGAGTCTAGTTAAAATTACGTCCTCCCGACGACGCGTTCGGGAGGAAGAGGTCCAAGCACAAGGAAGAGCTTTCACGTCCCGCAATTTACTATGGGGAAGTGTCGACCACTGTGCATGCCATAAAAGAACGACACGGCGACATAAAACGCTCCGTAGATCGGCGAAGGAAATCGATTGAATAGCTGGCCGAAGAAGAGAGACTGCAGCCTTGGCTGCAATATCAGCCGACTCATTTCCACGGATACCAACGTGTCCCGGGAGCCAGAGGAACGGCACCTAGACGCCCCCCAGGTGGAGCAAGCGCAGACAGTCCTGAATCCGGTGGACCAGAGGGTGCACAGGGTAAAGAGCTTGGAGCCTGAGGAGAGAGCTGAGAGAATCTGAGCAGATAACGTACTATATCCGCTGATGGCGGCGGATGTAGTGGACAGCCTAGAGAACAGCGTAAAGCTCCTCAGTATAAACCGAACACTGGTCGGGAAGCCGAAAGTGATTTGGGGTGTCGCCAACAATATAGGCACTCCCTACACCTAACGATGTTTTTGAGCCATCAGTGTAAATAAATGTGGCTTCCTTCATTTGTGCACATAGAGCAGCAAATGCCCGACGATGAACAAGTGAAGGGGTACCATCCTTGGAAAATCGACAAAGGTCACGGAGCAGGCAGATCTGGGGACGGAGCTGAGGCGGTGCTGTACCCCAAGTTGTCAAGAAGGTTTTAGGAAAGCGGAAGGAAAGAGAATGGAGCAGTTGACGGAAGCGGACTCCCGGTGGTAGTAGGGAGGAGGGGCGGCCTGCATACCCTACATCAAAGGAGACGTGGAAAAAAAAAACATGGGCTGGATTGGCAGGCATGGAAGACAGATGGCTAGCGTAACGACTCAGAAGGACTGCTCGCCGATTGGACAGCGGGGGTTCAGCAGTCAGCGTAAAGGCTTTCCACAGGGCTGGTGTAAAAAGCTCCAGACACTAAACGTAATCCACGGTGGTGGATAGAGTCGAGACGACGAAGAATAGACGGACGAGCAGAGGAGTAGACTATGCTTCCATAGTCCAATTTCGAGCGCACTAAGGCGCGATAGAGGCGGAGAAGGACAACTCGGTCCGCTCCCCAGGAGGTACCATTCAGGACACGGAGGGTGTTGAGCGATCGCAGACAGCGAGCCGAAAGATAGGAAACGTGGGAGGACCAGCACAGTTTTCTGTCAAACATAAGACCCAAGAATTTAGCGACGTCCGAAAACGGAAGGTTGACAGGTCCTAGATGTAAGGAGGGTGGGAGGAACTCCTCAAGTCGCCAAAAATTAACACAAACGGTCTTACTGGGAGAAAAACGGAAGCCGGTTTCGGTGCTCCAAGAGTAGAGGCGATCGATACATCCTTGAAGACGTCGTTCAAGAAGGCTGGTCCGTTGACAGCTGTAGTAGATCGCAAAATCGTCCACAAAGAGGGAGCCTGAGATATCAGGAAGGAGACAATCCATAATTGGATTTATGGCAATAGCAAACAGTACAACACTTAGCACGGAGCCCTGGGGTACCCCGTTTTCTTGGGAGAAAGTACGGGAGAGAGTAGTGTTCACCCGCATTCTAAATGTGCGCTCTGCCATAAATTCGCGAAGAAAAAGGGGCAGCCGACCTCGAAAGCCCCAAGAGAACAGTGTGCGGAGGATGCCTGTCCTCCAATAGGTATCGTATGCTCTCTCCAGATCAAAAAATACTGCTACTGTTTGGCGTTTCCGGAGAAAATTGTTCATTATATAAGTGGAGAGAGAAACAAGATGGTTAACTGCAGAACGATGCTTTCGGAAACCGCATTGGGCAGGTGTTAAAAGACTGCGGGACTCCAGCCACCAAGCTAAACGGCAATTCACCATACGCTCCAAAACCTTACATACACTACTCGTGAGAGAAATGGGGCGATAGCTAGAGGGGAGATGTTTGTCCTTTCCAGGTATCGGAACAGGAACGACGATAGCATCCCGCCATCGTCTGGGAAATGTACTGTCGGTCCAAATTCGATTATAAATGCGAAGGAGGTAACGCAGACTATGGGTTGATAAATGCAGCAACATTTGGATGTGGATACCATCCGGTCCTGGGGTGGAGGAGCGAGAAGAAGAGAGTGCATGTTGGAGCTCCCGCATGGAGAAAACAGTAATATAGCTTTCGCGATTTTGAGAGAAGAAAGCAAGAGGTTGCACTTCCGCTGCACGTTTCTTCGGGAGAAACGCTGGCGGGTAATTTGAAGAGCTCGAAATCTCAGCAAAGTGTTTACCCAAGGTGTTAGAAATTGCGACGGGGTCCACTGACGTATCACGCGCGACAGTGAGCCCAGAGACCGGGGAGAAACTAGGCGCGCCTGATAACCGTCGAATCCGACTCCAAACTTCCGAGGAGGGAGTGAAGATGTTAAATGAGCTAATAAAGAATTTCCAGCTTGCCTTCTTGCTATCGCGGATGACGCGACGGCATCGCGCACGGAACTGCTTATAGCGGATAGTTGGCCAAAGTAGCATGGTGGCGGAAAACGCGAAGAGCACGTCGCCGCTCACGTATTGCGTCACGGCATGCCTCGTTCCACCAAGGAACTGGGGGGGCGCCGGGGCAATTCGGAGGCGCGTGGTATTGAACGTTCCGCAGCTGTAAGAATAACGTCGGTAATATGTGTGACCTCATCGTCGACGCTAGGAAAGTGACGGTCATCGAATGTCGCTAGAGACGAAAAAAGTGTCCAATCGGCTTGGGCAAACTTCCAGCGTCTCAGGCGCATATAGGGCAGTTGAGGCTGCAGTCTAAGGACACATGGAAAGTGATCACTCGAGTGTGTATCATAAAGGGCGAACCATTCGAAGCGCCGAGCTTGCGGAACAGTACCGACCGAAAGGTCCAAATGAGAGAAACGTGTCGTGGAGGTAGACAAAAATGTAGGGACCACAGTGTCGAGGCAAACTAGATCCGCTTGGTGGAAGACGTCTAGCAATAGTGAGCCACGTGGACAAGGATGTGGAGATCCACAAAGCGGGTGGTGGGCATTGAAGTCCCCAACCAGCAAATAGGGGGGTGGAAGCTGACCAAGAAGATGAAGGAGATCAGCTCGTGCCATTGGTGTGGACGATGGAATGTATACAGTACAAAGAGAAAAGGTATATCCAGAAAGGGAAAGACGGACAGCGACAGCTTGGAAGGAAGTGTTTAAGTGGATTGGGTGATAATGGAGAGTATCATGGAGAAGAATCATGAGTCCTCCATGGGCTGGAGTGCCTTCAACAGAGGGGAGATCAAATTGGACAGACTAAAAATGGGGGAGAACAAAGCGGTCATGGGGACGCAGCTTTGTTTCCTGAAGACAGAAGATGACCGGCGAGTAGGATCGTAAGAGGATCGACAATTCATCCCGATTGGCTCGAATGCCGCGGATATTCCAGTGGATAATGGACATAGGGTGAACAGAAAATGAAGGAATGTGACCAAGTTTGCCGTCAACTCAACGACTGCTCAGAGCTTGCGACCGACAGCAGGGAATGGCAATCAGCCGAAGGCAGAAGGTCCTGATCCATAGGTTGTTGAGGAGCAGCTCCTGCCACCAGCGATCGGCCGGTTGATCGGCCGCCAGCAGTGCGCCTCGGCGACACAGAAGACGACCGAGGGCGATTTCCGAAAGGTGGTGCTGTAGATGAGTCACGCCTTGGCGGAGAAGGAGATGAACTGGGTTTCTTATTAGCCTTCTTGGAAATATGATGTTTAGATTAAGGAGGAACCGATGGTTGTGAAGTTGGGGTACGTAAAAAATCTTCACGAGTATGCTCTTTTTCCGAAGTCTTGGTGTCTGACTTTTGGGCTCGAGATTTAGCAGACCCCGATGGAGGGTGAGCCGTAGAGTGGGCAGGCAAAATTGGTGAGGTTGAACGGGCGATCTTTGCGCTGGCCGATCTGACGACCGTGGCACTAAAGGTGAGGTCGCAAGTCTACATGGCCGCCTCCTTTGTTGGTCGAGGAGAAGCAAGGACAGTGCTGTATTTTCCTGCCTGAGGCACGGTGGGCTGTCGACTGGCGAATAATTTTCGAGCAGCAAAGGTCGACACCTTTTCCTTCACTCTGATTTCCTGGATGAGCTTTTCGTCTTTAAAAATGGGGCAATCTCGAGAGGAAGCAGCGTGGTCCCCCATACAGTTGATGAAGCGAGGGGATGGAGGTGGACAAGCACCCTCATGGGCATCCTTGCCACACGTAACATATTTGGCCGGATTGGAATAGGACTGGCTGGTGTGATTGAACCGCTGACACCAATAGCAATGCGTAGGGTTTGGGATGTAAGGGCGAACAGAAATTATCTCATAGCCTGCTTTGATTTTGGATGGGAGTTGAACTTTGTCAAATGTCAAGAAGACAGTGCGGGTTGGAATGATGTTCATGTCAACCCTTTTCATAACTCTATGAACAGCCGTTACGCCCTGGTCAGACAGGTAGTGCTGAATTTCGTCGTCAGACAATCCATCGAGGGAGCGTGTATAAACGACTCCACGCGAGGAATTTAAAGTACGGTGCGGTTCCACCCGGACAGGGAAGGTGTGGAGAAGTGAAGAACGCAGAAATTTTTGTGCTTGGAGGGCACTGACTGTTTCTAACAACAAGGTGCCATTCCGTAATCTGTAACAAAACTTTCCAGGACCTGCAATTGCGTCGACACCTTTCTGAATAATGAAAGAGTTGACCATGGAGAAGTCGTGACCTTCATCAGACCAAGAAACAACAAGGAACTGTGGCAACAATGGAAGAACTGTCTGTGGCTGAGACTCAGTGAACTTACAGTTGTGAGCAGACATAGTGGAAGGTGAGGAAACCATTGCGGAAGAATCCCCCATGATCACCGGCGTCTCCGATGGCGCACTCCTCCCTTGTGGGGCCCTCACTGAGGGCACTCCCGCCTTAGGTGATTGTTCACACCTCAGGTCACGCTTCCCGAGAAACGGACGGAGGGACCAATCGGCACTTTCGGAAGGTATCAGCTCGGGTAATCACCCCTCCCCAGGCCTGGCCATTACCAGGGGATACGTACGTGTCCTACCTGTCTACTCGGGGCGGGGAATTACGCGTTACCCCATCACCGGCTACGCACGAAAATGCGTGGGTCGGCCTTCAGACGCGCACACGGAGGAAGAAGGAGAAAGGGAAAAACAAAGAAAGGGAAAGGAAAGAAGAGAGGTCTCAAACGCCGCATCGGAGAAAAGGGTAAAGAGAAGAGGTAAGGAAAAGAGAAGGACAAAGGAAGGATGAAGACACACATGCAGAGAAGGCGAAGAATGCGTTACATTTACGAGCGTCCGTCTCCGGACATGGGCACAAACATTACTCCCAGACGGGGGGGAAAGGGAAGGAAAGAACCAGAGGTGAGGGGTGAAGGGGCGAATACGGGGGATAGGGAAGGATGCAGAAAAGGAAGGTATGCAGCCCCGAAAGGAAGGAGGGCCACAATAGCTCGGGGTCCCGTGCTTGCTACGCACATATCCACAAAAGAGTTGAGGACCCCCTGGGAAGGGGGGGGGGGAAGAGTAATGCTGAGTATCGATGAGTGCTGGGTTCATCACTATTACCTCGCTACAAAGGAGGAAATCAAATAGTGGGAACATGAGGATCCACCATCGCTGCAAAAGGCGACGACCCAACGATCATCGGAAAGAGTGATGGTGAGTATCGACGAGTGCTGGGTGTATCACTAGTATTTCACCACAAAGGAGAAAAGCAAATAGTGGGAACATGAAGATTCACCGTCGCTGGAAAACGCGGTGACCCAATGATCATTGGGAAGAGTGATGCTCAGTATCGCCGAGTGCTGGGTTTATCACTATTACTTCACTACAAAGGAGAAAATCAAATAGTGGAAACTTGATGATTCACCATCGCTGGAGAAGGCGACGACCCATCGATCATCGGGAAGAGTGATGCTCAGTATCGCCGAGTCCTGGGTTTATCACTTAGGTTAGGTTAGTGGTGTTTAACATCCCGTTGACAACGAGGTCATTAGAGACGGAGCGCAAGCTCGGGTTAGGGAAGGATGGGGAAGGAAATCGGCCATGCTCTTTCAAAGGAACCATCCCAGCATTTGCCTGAATCGATTTAGGGAAATCACGGAAAACCTAAATCAGGATGGCTGGAGACGGGATTGAACCGTCGTCCTCCCGAATGCGAGTCCAGTGTGCTAACCACTGTGCCACCTCGCTCGGTGGGTTTATCACTATTACCTCGCCACAAAGGAGAAAATCAAATAGTGGGAACATAAAGATTCACCAACGCTGGAAAAGGCGGTGACCTAACGATCATCGGAAAGAGTGATAAGGAGTATCGACGAGTGCTGGGTTTATCACTATTACCTCTGTACAAAGGAGAAAATCAAATAGTGGCTACATGAGGATTCACCATATCTGGAAAAGGTGACTACCCAACGATCATCGGGAAGAGTGATGCTGAGTATCGACGAGTGCTGGGTTTATCAATATTACCTCGCTACAACGGAGAAAATCAAATAGTGGAAACATGAGGATTCACCATCGCTGGAAAAGCGGTGACCCAACGATCATCGGAAAGAGTGATGCTGAGTATCGACGAGTGCTGGGTTTATCAATATTACCTCGCTACAAAGGAGAAAATCAAATAGTGAAAACATGAGGATACACCATCGCTGGAAATGGCGACGACCAATCGATCATCGGGAAGAGTGATAAGGAGTATTGACGAGTGCTGGGTTTATCACTATTACCTCTGTACAAAGGAGGAAATCAAATAGTGGCTACATGAGGATTCACCATATCTGGAAAAGGTGACTACCCAACGATCATCGGGAAGAGTGATGCTGAGTATCGACGAGTGCTGGGTTTATCAATATTACCTCGCTACAAAGGAGAAAATCAAATAGCGGGAACATGAGGATTCACCATCGCTGGAAAAGGCGGTAACTCAACGACCATCGGGAAGAGTGATGCTGAGTATCGACGAGTGCTGGGTTTATCACTATTACCTCGCTACAAAGGAGAAAATCAAATATTGGAAACATGATGATTCAATACTGCTGGAAAAGGCGACGACCCAACGATCATCGGGAAAAATGATGCGAATATCGACGAACGCTGGGTGTATCACTATTACCTCGCTACAAAGGAGAAAAGGAGACAGTGGAAACCTGAGGATTCGCCGTCGGTGGAAAAGACGATGACCCAATGATTATCGGGCAAGGTGTTGGTGAGTATTTTTTTGGGACTGCTGTGAGGTGGTGCTAACAAAAAAAATGGCTCTGAGCACTATGGGACTTAACATCTGAAGTCATCAGTCCCCTAGAACTTAGAACTACTTAAACCTAACGAACCTTCACACACATCCATGCCCTAGGCAGGATTTGATACTGCGACCGTAGCGGTCGCGCGGTTCCAGACTATAGCGCCTAGAACCGTTCAGCCACACTGGCCAGCATGGTGCTAACAGCTTGTGAAAATATCAGAGGAGCATAATAACGAAAACTCCTGACGAACGCATAGATTATTGTCAAAATGAAGTGTCCCGAAAAGGTGTCCAGTGTATGTATTACTCCACAACGCCCCGGCTCATTCACCATACCGAACGAGGTGGCGCAGTAGTTAGCACACTGGACTCGCATTCGAGAAGACGACGCTTCAAGTCCGCGTCCGGCCATCCTGATTTAGGTTTCCGTCATTCCCCCAAATTGCTTCAGGTAGCTCCCGGGGTGGTTCCTTTGAAAGGGCACGGCCAACTTGCTTCCGCATCCTTCCTTTACCCGATGGGACTGATGACCTTATGTTTGGTTCCCTCTTCCAAATCAACCAACCAACCAGTCAGTCACCATACGATATCGTCATCCATGTTGCTTCTTTCGAATATCAAATTTTGCCTCACTCTCTGTATTCTCATGATATTCTCTCTCCTCAGTTGAAGAAATCATAGAGTGACAGGCCTTTTTTTGAATGACGACAAAGTGATTTTTGAATTGAAATGTTTCCTGAACAGCCAAAATGCAAACTTTTACAACCAAGCTCTCCAGCAAGTAATGCATCGGAACGAATGTGTCGTACTGGGGGGAGGGGGGGGGGGGTGAATACGTAAAGGACCAACAAATTAGCGAGTTACCCGGTTGAAGCTCGATTTTTCGAAGTAATAACTAAAACCTTACGTCTAACCCTCGTACAACGTGTCAGAATTAAAACAGGCCGATATATCATTAAATGTAGATGAAAAGTATTAGATAGGTGACATTCCTTCTATCCTCCAGTTCCGACCAAGATTTCGGGAGGCTGCCATTGATTGAAAGGCAAATGCTAGAACTGGAGATCTCGCTGAGGAAAGTAGACCACTGCAGTGATCTGACGTCAGAAACAGCCCACTCCATTTCCTTATCACGAAATGAAAAGCGAAAACATGTATAATTAGAGAAAACATTTGGAAATACTCAGTCTCACTTGTAATTTTTATATCTCCTGAGCAAATACTAGTACTGGATCTTAAACATGGGCAGCGTCTGAATAATATGAACACATACAACGAACCATGCTAGATATTTCACCCATATTAAGAAAACTGCAGATTCCGCAATCTATTTCCGACGTTTCAGATCTCATACATGTAGGATTTCTGTAATCTGAGTATGAAAGTCCACATGTCTTATCAAATGAATCATTCCTGAAGGGGCATAGCAATTAGCAGGCGGTTCGTTTCTCTAATTTCTCAAATTAGATACATTATCTGAACAATACTTCGTGGCCACCTCGGAACTGACCACTAGATATCACGTGAGGTGGAGCCGCTAGCATAAAAGGAAGCGGGGAGTGTCTGCTGTCAGCACAGAAGCAATAACACTAAAATGGATCGATCACGATAGGTAATTGATTTTGAACGTGGACAAGTCATTAGATATCATTAGTATTATTTGAAAAGTCTTGGTTGAAATTTTAGCTTTTTTATTTATCAACTATACGTTTCACCTTATTTAGGCATCTTCAGGCTGATCTTAATTTGGTATTTCTTAGGACATCCATTAGAGAGTGTAAGTAAAGGGCATCGTCAAGTACATCAGGCCAACATCGCCTTCATTAACCTCAGTAAATACTTTCCAGATGGACGTGAGTGACTCCAAGACCTGCATAGCGCGTTCACGTTCACAGGAGCAAATAAAATAAAAATTTGCTCCGGTGAACGTGAACGCGTTATGCAGGTCTTGGAGTCACTCGCATCCATATAGAAAGTATTTACTGACGTTAACGAAGGCGATGTCGGCCTAATGTACTCGACGATGACCTTTAGCTACACTGTCTAATGGATCGTCCTAAGAATTACCAAATTAATATCAGCCAGAAGATACCTAAATAAGGTGAAACGCGTAGTTGATAAATAAAAAAACTAAAATTGCAACCAAGACTGTTTTCAACTAATACTATTAAACACTGGTTTGCTGATTCGTGCCACAGATGGATTGGAAGAATTTCATTAGACTTCACCTGACTTTTACCCTTTTTAAAGCTGCCCAGAGCATGGTCTACAGGGTCCTCGTTCGCCGATTTGCTTGATTTGAAAGCTGCCCAAATGGACTGCTGATTACGTGAGTTTTGAGGTAGAAGGAACAACACATTTAAACCAAGGCCAGGCAGACCCTCAAGTGCTGACGGACAACGACTATCGATCATTGCGTAGCGTCGATATAAAAAAGAATCTCGTAAAATTAGCAGAGGGAATCACTAGTGAGAACCACAGTACCACTGGCAATCCAGCTAGCACAGTGACTATGTGCAGCAAGTTTAAAAGAGTGGGTACGAGGGTCGAGCAGATCTTCATAAGCCAAACATCTTTGTACTCAATGCTAATCGGTGATTGAGATGTTGTGGAGAGTGACGCCATTGGACAGTGACTGGAAACGAGAGGTTTGAAGTGATGAATCACGCTATACCCTGTGGCCATAGATGGAGGGGTTTGGGTTAGGCGAATACCTTGAGAACGTTACCTATATTCATATGCAATACCAACAGTGAAGTACGCAGCCGGTAGTGTTATTGTCATATTGTGGTGGTGTTTCTCGAAGTTGGGGCGTGCCCCTCTTACTGTGCCTAAGAAGACACTAAATGCGGAAGGATATGAACACATTTTGCAGCATAGTGCACTACTTGCAGCCGAGTAACAGTTCGGAGACGATGACTGTTTGTCAGAGCATGACAGTGCACCATTTCATTAAGCACCCTCTTTGAGGCAATGGTTTGTTGACAGTAACATTCCTGAAATGGAGTGGCCTGCCCAGAGTCCCGATCTGAACACAATGGAACACCTTAGGGTTTGAGTCAGAACGTCTACTTTGCTCCAGATCTTTGTGTCCAACATCATTACCTTCTCCAGTTTAGGCTCTGCAGGAAGAGAGGGCAGCCATCTCAGTAACAGGATATCCAGCAGAGTACGAGCCGTTATAAAGGCGAAGGGTGAACAAATCCGATAATAATGTCAGTTAACATGTGTCCGCATACTTTTGATCAGATAGTGTATGGCTGCAAGATATAACAAGATAATTGCAGAAATTTCTTCTCTTACAGGGTCTTTACTTGTCTAAATTTTTTTATACAAAGCTTATTTGGTGCTTCAACCATACGGGAATCAATTAATTTAAGAAACAGTAGAATGATCCGAAAACTATAAAGACAATTCGCAGGATACAATGAAAAGCGACGATCAAAACACACTAACCTTGTAACAGTAATGAAACTTCAGGAAGCCATAAATAAAAACGCTAAATGTTTACGAAATTGTTCGCGTCTCAGTTTTTTTTTCTCTGTATAGTAGTAAATCACAAAATAGACGTGAACTGAATTCAGTTCGCGAGTTCACGCCGGCTACACGTAACATGTGCGCGCGGCGCCAGCTGCCGCGTTATGAATAGACCACGAGGAAAACTAAACGGACAAACTTTTCACAGTATTTTATACAGGTCGTTAAAACTTCACGCAGTCGTTTGGCTACAGTTTAGATATTTTAAACTTGTGTCCCTTAAGGGGACACACCCCTGAAAGGGCAGCATTTTTAGCATTATCTTCACCCTCATAGTGCAATTTATTTATAAATGAGAGATAGCTCAAAATTCTTACTCACAATTGGGGTCATTGGTCAAAGCTTTTCCCAAAAAATCATTGAGATTTTATTATATTTTGTTACTGAAAACAATATTTTAATAGTATAAAAACGGAACACTATTTCACTGCGATACCATTTTCTTTGTAACCACTGACCGCACAGATTGGAAAAAGAGTTAGAGTACAGACAACATTCACGTGAGTGTTTTATGCCCCCAATTCCTTTCCCTGATGCTGATCTGTGAAAAAGACAAGTAATTTATTTTACTGCAACAAAAATATTTAAAGATGTAGCTCAACTATCACCGACATCATAATCATTTTTGTGACGGCTCCCAAACCCAAGGTCCTCGGCGGTACTTTTGCGGCAGCCACCACAGATTGTATAAAGCGTGGGTAGTGACCAGGATGTAGCTATGTCTGTTGACCGAAAAATAATTAATGACAAGAATTGCGCCAGCTACACCCTTGGAAATTGAAATAAGAACACCGTGAATTCATTGTCCCAGGAAGGGGAAACTTTATTGACACATTCCTGGGGTCAGATACATCACATGATCACACTGACAGAACCACAGGCACATAGACACAGGCAACAGAGCATGCACAATGTCGGCACTAGTACAGTGTATATCCACCTTTCGCAGCAATGCAGGCTGCTATTCTCCCATGGAGACGATCGTAGAGATGCTGGATGTAGTCCTGTGGAACGGCTTGCCATGCCATTTCCACCTGGCGCCTCAGTTGGACCAGCGTTCGTGCTGGACGTGCAGACGGCGTGAGACGACGCTTCATCCAGTCCCAAACATGCTCAATGGGGGACAGATCCGGAGATCTTGCTGGCCAGGGTAGTTGACTTACACTTTCTAGAGCACGTTGGGTGGCACGGGATACATGCGGACGTGCATTGTCCTGTTGGAACAGCAAGTTCCCTTGCCGGTCTAGGAATGGTAGAACGATGGGTTCGATGACGGTTTGGATGTACCGTGCACTATTCAGTGTCCCCTCGACGATCACCAGTGGTGTACGCCCAGTGTAGGAGATCGCTCCCCACACCATGATGCCGGGTGTTGGCCCTGTGTGCCTCGGTCGTATGCAGTCCTGATTGTGGCGCTCGCCTGCACGGCGCCAAACACGCATACGACCATCATTGGCACCAAGGCAGAAGCGACTCTCATCGCTGAAGACGACACGTCTCCATTCGTCCCTCCATTCACGCCTGTCGCGACACCACTGGAGGCGGGCTGCACGATGTTGGGGCGTGAGCGGAAGACGGCCTAACGGTGTGCGGGACCGTAGCCCAGCTTCATGGTGACGGTTGCGAATGGTCCTCGCCGATACCCCAGGAGCAACAGTGTCCCTAATTTGCTGGGAAGTGGCGGTGCGGTCCCCTACGGCACTGCGTAGGATCCTACGGTCTTGGCGTGCATCCGTGCGTCGCTGCGGTCCGGTCCCAGGTCGACGGGCACGTGCACCTTCCGCCGACCACTGGCGACAACATCGATGTACTGTGGAGACCTCACGCCCCACGTGTTGAGCAATTCGGCGGTACGTCCACCCGGCCTCCCGCATGCCCACTATACGCCCTCGCTCAAAGTCCGTCAACTGCACATACGGTTCACGTCCACGCTGTGGCGGAATGCTACCAGTGTTAAAGACTGCGATGGAGCTCCGTATGCCACGGCAAACTGGCTGACACTGACAGCGGCGGTGCACAAATGCTGCGCAGCTAGCGCCATTCGACGGCCAACACCGCGGTTCCTGGTGTGTCCGCTGTGCCGTGCGTGTGATCATTGCTTGTACAGCCCTCTCGCAGTGTCCGGAGCAAGTATGGTGGGTCTGACACACCGGTGTCAATGTGTTCTTTTTTCCATTTCCAGGAGTGTAGAATGAAGAGATAACTTATCTTTATTTCTGACGAAACGTGCACCAGCAATACAAGTCCATGTAATATCCAAGAGTAATCCGTGTACCGAGCCTAGTCGAATACAATAGCAAATATCAAACTGCAATGGCTCCGCTATAAACTCCACGAAAGGCTAGCAATAGACAATCGTCGACAATAGACTGTCCGTCTCGGGGCCAGCGCTCCTCCTTATATGCAAAAGGCAGAGGGCGCTGCGGACCCGAGCTCAGCCATGGCGCGACCTCTTCCGTCGGCGGTAACGCCCTGAGACGCCGACGGCCGCGACAGGAACTGTGGCCAGCGATGTCACGGTCAGTTGGTTGGTTGGTTGGGTCTGTCGATACAACAATCATGTTATAAATTTTTCAGGAAATAATAGTCAGTGGATATAAAGGAGGTTATTCTAAATATTTGTACCATTTTTTTTTGTGACATTAACTTAGGTCATTAAGGAGAAAGCTGCACCTAAACGATGAAAATTCAAGTTTTCGGTAAATAGCAAAAGAAGATTTACAGATTTATTAACTTACCACTATGCTCGTTTAGAACATTCAAGCTGCATACTCCAGTTGTTCTCCTGTTTCCTTATCGTCCATACTCTTTCCCTTCATTCTTTTCTTTATCCTTGACTCCTTGGTTGCAGCTTCTGCAGCTATCTCTGCTTCAGTTACTCACCTCTTATCTATATCAGATCTGAAGTCATATTCCCTCCAGACTGGATGTTCAGTTACTTCATAACATTGATCATTGAAGTTGCATCATCATTGAATGTTATTATTGCATCCATTACACCAGTCTTGAGCACTGTCAGACCAGCAAATAAAGTTTTGGGTATTCTCTCCCATATACAGCTGTTGAGGCTTTCATTTGCATTCTGAGAAAGACCATGCATTATTTCCAAAGTAGATTTTTATTTAGCAGATCCCTATATAGAGGCCTAATTGTCTCCATTACAGCGAGCCGTAAGGAATGCTTGTGGGTATATTGTATACCTGTAGCATTGCTCAACCAGTACTTGCACCACAAATCTTCCCCTTTTGGGCACAAACCATGATGTCGGGTTTCATCTGTTGACACACTCGGGAAACCACGTTACTCAAACAGCTCGTCTCATGTTCTCCAAACCTCCTAAATTTCTCCTTATTGCTAGTCCATAATATTGAGTCAAAGAACCAATTTAACTTTTTGTAAGACGACCTCGACCACCTATGTGTTTTTCGTCTGACAGTTTTTTTCCACTGAAGTCTTTACATAATTTTCTCAGCCGAGCTCCCATTCCTTTTTCGTACATGTCCAACACATTCAAGCTTTTATGTCGGAGTGTCCCCATACGATCTGACATTAACAACAGTAGTGTGTCCTTTACAGTCTCCATCCTTAAGGTAGCCTACATACCTTACACCACGACTAACCTCTGATCTTCTAAAAATGAATTTGCTCCATGTTCATGTAACTATCTCCCAGAACTGCAGTCTCCGCTGTCGATTTCTGTTGCCCACTAACCACACGATATGAGGGACATTTTAAGTAAATCAGCTGTGATGACGATATTACGTGTTGCTAAAACAGTACTAAGCACAGCCTCACTCCCTTTACACGGCAAAAAGTATACTGCATGCGATCATTTTCTTCATACGAAATTGACCCGAGTAATATCTTTGCAGATCGTTATATACATTTTGTACTACGGCACAGCAATATACTGAGAATTGTTTTACCACAATAGACAAGGTTTCGAAAATAAATACTCTTATTAATTATCATGAAGCGAGCTTTTCATATTTGCCCTTATTCTCTCAGTCTTGAACATTATGGTTCTGACTTTCATGACGTTCGTCAAATTTCTAGAAGTGAGGTCTGAAAATTGCACGTACTTCTTTTCCCCACCCCTCCCCCCTTCATCAACTGATTACCAAGTTATCAGCTGTAGTGCAGGAAGGTGGGTTATTAATTATTTCGTGCTTTTATGGCATTTAAAATATGGTAATATAAAAAAGCATGTGGGGAAACCGAGCAATATAATACTAAAGATTAGTCTCATTCATCGATATCACAGATTACTGAACGTCACTTAACCAGTTTTACCCAGATGAAAAAGTGCTGTAAGGGATTCATTTCAATAAAGCGCATACGACACAACACACACAATGGCAATTCCAAATCAACTTCAGTACACTTCAGACCTCCTCTGTATGGTGTGTGGGAAAGGGCACACTCTGTGCTGTCCCCGCCCCCCCCCCCCCCGTTTCCTAGGCCACTCACGGATGAACATACAAAGAGACTGTTGGTATCCGTCCGTTTGAGTCAGAACTTCCCTCACTGTGTCTTTGTCGTCATTGCGAGAAATAGACGTTAGAGGAAGTCTTACGTCTCTCACCTCATTTCGTAACATTTTCTGTGATACGCAACCTACTTCACGTAACGTTTCCAACTGCGGTCCCTTAAGGACGTTTGTGACACACACTCATTAAACTAACCAGTGAATACTCGTGCACCTCTTCTTTAAATCTATTCTGTCTTTTACATCAGTCGAACTTGGTAACGGTCTCAGACCGACGAACAGTACTCAAGAACTGGTCGAATGAGGGTTCGTAAGCATCCTCCTTTATGCTTTAATTACAACTTCCATAAAATTCTCCAAATAAATCCAATATCTCCCTTACTCACGCCTAGATTTATATGGTCGTTCCATGTTAAATTACTCTGGGTAGAAATTCTTTGACACTTGATGGTTGTGACGGAATGTAGTGATTGGTTGCCATTCAGGTAGTTAGGCGATACTGGATCTTTCACCGTATTAAAGCGAAATGCGTTTGTTTGCGCTTAAGATTAGCTGCCAATATTTGACTCAGTGAATAATCATCTGCAAAGATTTCTGTACTTTGTAAAACGTTTCTAAAGCTGTCATCTCCCTGGACACATCTGTGTTGTCGGCGAACACTCTTAATGAGTGACAGACTTTGTCCACCAATTCATTTACACATATCGACAACATCAGCGGCCCTACAATACTGCCTTGAGGTACGCCAGGCTCTTCCTTCACTCGTGCGAGGCCTCTCCAGTATAAACGGCATCTTTTCTAGGAAGTCTTCAATCCAAGACTGAAATACTCTCCGGTGAGGCCACTGCTGAAGTTACGAGGGTCGCTCCTAAATAAATGCACGTCATGTCCTCAAATATCCAACGTCTGACCTACATCGTTGGTATTTACGGAGGTCATAGAAACACTCTTCCCGCTTGTACTCGTATTTAATTCAACCTGTTCCTACAAGTCGCACTGTCATAGCATGCTGCACTTCACATTCGTCTGAAACAACTTGCTATTACAGAGTTTCTGTAACTTCCTGTTATATCAAATCCATGTGCCGGGCCGAGACTCGAACTCGGGACCTTTGCCCTTCGCGGGCAAGTGCTCTACCATGTGAGCTACCCAAACACGACTCACGACCCATCCTCACAGCTTCAATTCTGCTAGTACCTCGTCTCCTACCTTCAAAACTTCACAGAAGCTCTTCTGCGAACCTTGCAGAACCAGCACTCCTGGAAGAAAGGATATTTCGGAGATATGGCTTAGCCACACCCTATGGGATGTTTCCAGAATGAGATTGTCACTCTGCACCGGAGTGTGCGTTGATATGAAACTTCCTGGTAGCTTAAAACTGTATGCCGGACTGAGACTCGAACTCGGGACCTTTGCCTTTCGTTGGCAAGTGCTCTACCATCTGAGCTACCCAAGCACGACTCACGACCCGTCTTGACAGAGTGTCTGCGCTGTGAGAACGAGACAGTGACAAACATTCACAACTGATTGAAGAAGGAGTATGGGGTGATGTATTTCATCACAGTACAATTAGCCGTTGGACAAGTAGATTATCTGGTGAATGTTGGCATATCAATACACGGGATATCCCGCGCACACTGCTGGTAATGTGCAACGTGCTCAAAATGTGGTTTTAGCTGACAGTCACATAACAGCGAACGAACTGTCAATTCCAGTTGTAGTAGCAGAAGCGAATGTGTGCAGAATATTGACACACTTGAAACAACTTTGTGTGTGTTGGATTCCGAGAATGTTGACAAAAGAAGAAGAATCGGAGGGCAGTTCGTAGCGAACTTTTGAAATAGTGCGGAAATGGCTTCACTCCAAAAATTGTGACGGGAGCTGAAACATGGTGGCATCACTTTAGACCGGAGACGAAAAGGCAATCAGCGGAATAGCATCATGCGAACTCGCCGAAGGAGAAGAAATTCAAAAACGCACCTTCAGCCAGAAAAGTTATGGCTAATGTGTTTCTTGATTCAGAAGGACTATTGCTTGTGGACGTTATGTCACACGGAACCACTACCAGTTCTTGTACATATATAACAACCCTTAAAAAATTTCATGCTCTAAAGGTTCGTGTACAACATTATCGGCAAAAACGCAATGTTCTACTGTTGTGTAACGCCCTTCCGCATGTCAGTGAGAAAGATATCACCGAGATCACAAAGCATGGACAGCACTGAAACACCCATTGTGTATTGTGTGTATTATACCGGGGACCTAGAAACGACAGAGAGGCTTTATCCCACCATAGCCCTCAATGGTTCACAACCCCACAACAGGCCACAGCAATCCACCCACCCCACCGCCGTCCCACACCGAACCCAGGGTTATGTGCGGTTCGGCCCCCAGTGGACCATCCCCCCCCCCCCCCCCACACAATTGTTTGTGTGGTAGAGTAATTATGGTGTATGCGTACGTGGAGACAGTGTTAGGAAGCAATCGCCGACGTAGTGTAATTGAGGCGGAATAAGGAGAACCAGCCCACATTCGCCGTGGCAGATGGAAAATCGCCTTAAAAATCATCAACAGGTTGGCTGGCACCCCGGGCCTCGAGACTAATCCGCCGAGCGGAATCGTGCCGGGGATCGGCACGCCTTCCCACTCTGGAAGCAGCGCGTCAGACCGAATGGCTAGCCGGGCGGGCTCGGAACACCTATGCTACAGTCCTGAGCTGGCACCGAGCGAGGTAGCGCAGTGGTTAACATACTGGAATCGCTATCCCATAATCGGTGTCACCTCAGTGTGGATCTACACGCATGCTCCACAAACCACTGTACACTGGCAGTATTAGCTATTTTATTTCCTTCTCCATCCATCTACATCTGCGTAACTATTCTACAGTTCACACTTAAGTGTTTCACAGAGCGTTCACACAATTACTTTCAGATCATTGCTCAACCGTTGCATTCTCAAAAAAACCACGTGGGAAAAATTAACGGTAAATAATTCCGAGCAAGCTCTTATTTCCCTTATTTTATCACGGCAGTCGTTTCTCAGTATACAGATGGGAATCAACACAATATTGTCGTTTTTCTAAGTCGGAAACTAATGAGTGAAATATCGTAAGAATATCTCGCCCCAACTTATCATACGCGTCATCCGTCCATTGACCACCAGCCTCGACGAAGCGTCACGTAGTAGGCTCATAATCAACGAAGGAGGTGGGAAAGCCAATCTTTTCAACACATTCGCGAGGAGGATATGGGTCACGCGATCGAATGCGTGATCGAAGTCGACGGAAATCATGGCTCCCTGCAAAAAACATGCTGTTGAAATGGTGATGACATCTCTAAGATCACATAGCGTTGATTGCAGACTATTAATTACATGTCCATCCAAGAACGTTTGCACGGACGATATCTCGTCTGAGACGCATTGGGAGGAGGAACGTAAAAATCTCTAAATCTGAGATGAATAAAGTGGTAGATCGATAGCTGTCAGGTCGTGTGCGTCCGGAGGGTTCGGGTATCGGAATAATTAGACGTTCCAGAAATTCCGGTGGTGGCGGCGTCGTTATAAGTGACAGTAGCTCCTGGTACTTTTTCCTCCATCGCGGCAGCATCAAGTCTAACGGCAGTCCGTCTCGTCCTGGCGATCGGTTCAGAGCCCCATTGGCATACACTGAGGGCGTTTCCCGTTGTGCTGTCTTGGCAGCGCGCTCGTTCAATTACGCCTTCCAATATGCGCCAAGTAAGGGACAAAATCGTAGACTTGACGCGTTTACCTCGACCCGGCGTTCCGTGAACTGCGGGTGCTCCATAACTTCCAAAGAAATCACATAGGAAAATTCTGTCGTGTGTCAGTACTGTGGCCCAGAGCATGGTGTGAGGTTGGCTTTACACATTGTATCCATCACAAAGTATGGACGAGTAATATGTGACGCGTCTTTCACATGATTCCCGTGCGTCCGTGACCATTAGGCGACATTCCGGTTCAGTAAATAGCCAACATTAAGTTTCTACTAAACTCGACTAAACCGTATAGTTTGACGTTGGAATTTAATCACGCACGATAAACGCTATGGTCTGAGAAGGCCAGAAGCCATCTTTCCGCATATAGAACGTCAGAAGGGAGCGAGAAAATCTTGTAGACGCCATCCAATCGACTGGAGGAGTGTCTCGTGACGTACGTATATCTCAGGCCATCTCTGAGCACCTTCCCAGGTGTCTACAAGATTGAGACTAAATAACGGCATTTGGGACAGAATACGGTTGGAATCTTCGCCCTCAACGGCATGCTCATATCATCCCAGCAAAAGAGGCGGTATTGTTTCATAATAAACTGTAAGCGCTCTCGTCGTTGGTCTATGCTGGGCGGCGCATAGATATTCACTAGTCTGATCATGTGTATTGTTGGTGTTAGCCTTCGGGCTGACTGCAAGTAAGTGACGTATTCAAGTGCAGTGCCATCGTGCACGATAATCGTAGCTCCACTATCTCCGTTAGCAGCTGGCACGATGCATACAGTATAACCATAAAATCGGACCAAGTCTCCATCCGCAGCTCTTGAAACAGGGCAATGCCAACATCCATTGTTCTAACGCGTCAGGTAAGAATTGAAGTTTCACACCGGCGATGGCAATTCCGTACGCCTGCACCGGCACCGCGTTGCCGTGCGGACCCGTACTGGTAAGAACGAATGTCGTCGGTTCTTAAGCATTGTCTGTCTCCTGATCAAGCCCGGCTCACGGGGGCGGCCTGTGGCATTTCTTCATCTGGTTAGGGTTCGGTAACTGTGCTGTCTGCCCAAAAAACGGGGCAGTCAGATCCGATCAGAGCAACAAGAGCCGTTGTCATCAGAGGGGCCATGCTGGCGGTGCCAGAAACGTGGCCATCGAGGTCTTCAGGGCGTTGCTGTATTCCAGAGTCATTCGCAAGTTGTTCTGCCTGTGATGGGAGTGAGTGTCACCTGTGCATGAGATCTATTTCTGGGGATCATCTGGTGGGCGCATGACGGATTCACACTGAAAGCATTACTCCGTCTCTGCGACCGATGTCACCCTCATCTTGTTGCGTCGTTTTGGTGACTTCTGTTTACGGGGATGTTATTCCGAGTCAGGCGACAGGATTGAGTCACGACGTTCAGGAACGAAGGTGGATGTAGGTACAACCATTGCATTGAGGACCTCTGCATTCGTTTCGCACATGTTCTTCTTTACCGCGTCCAGAAGTGGGATACTCTTTTTAGCTCAATGGGATCTTGCCCCACACCGTTCAAAACTGGATGTGTAGTGAAGTGCGCCCCTTTCTCTGCTACATTCCAGTGTATTGTTCCATAAGGGTACGGTTACACCATCACGTCTTCTAACGGCATTTCGAAAGAAAGTTCTAAGATACGGACCGTGCGTAATCCAAGACCGGCATGTTCAACAACTTTTGGGCCAATGTGGTTGTCCGAATGCCGGCATTTGAGGCCATCTTTCGTCCGTTCTGAGATAGTGCCACAAGCTGCGCAGTTTGTCAGTATGATGTGAACCACACTACTAACGATAGACAGATGTATTCCGATTGAGCATCTTCACTTCGATAGGTAGAAATTGATCGACTGCGAATACTTTCGGAAGCGGATATTCGTTCAAGGCGAAATCCGATGTGGTTTTACCATGGAGTTGTCCATATTATCGTTCATTGTAACACTTGCGATTACCGCTGTGAAAGTAAACAACCACGAGACGCACGCTACGGCTAAAACCTACACAGCTTCGTCCATACTGCTTCTCCGTCCATGGTAGACTTATCTAACCATACTTCCTCATTGAATAAACTTCATTATTGAAATGAGTGACATGATAATGAACATGAGCAACACAATAACAAAAATAATAAAAATAATATGAAGTCAGCAACAATTTGGATTCATGAAGGAAAAGAGGATGTGCAAAAAATAATACGAAATCTGAAGGAACAACTGACAGAGATGTGTTTGGAGAAAAACCATTAAATAATCAAGAATTCCAATGTAGAAGAATGAAAAAAACCTGTTGCGAAGAGATCAGAAGACAGGAAGAAAAAACATAGTGAGCAGATGAAAGAGTGCTGGAAGGAAAGAAAAGAACAACGACTAAAGAATTGAAAATGGAACGTGGTCCTTAGGTGGCGCATCCGAGAAGGAAACAAAATACTTATAGTGATGTACATGTGTAATTTAAGGATTGTCAGTCGTGTTAACATTAAGCAATTTTTTCATTACGTTCTTGTTGAAAGTGAGTAGACACATATGACGAGAGTACAGAATGGATCAATGTGGAGAATAAAATTGACTGGTCAGATGAAGAAGGAGTAAAAGGAGTAATGACAGAGTAAGATTAGCAGATGAGATGCAAAGAAGTAAACAGCAATGGAAAACAAAGGGAAAAGCATAGAGAGGGAAGCTTCCCCAAAGATAAAAGATAAAACTTTACTCTACTCTGGAATGCAGAGTGGTTTTGGGTAAAACGTAGGTTACTGGGTAATTTATTCCACAGTCGTATGACTTAAATCGGGAAAGGAGTAGAGAAAGTTAGTGTTGCGCAGACAAACAGATGCTAGACCATATCCGACGTGGTATTACAGTCGTGGAATAATAAAGTGTATTTGATATGTCAGGAGAGATGAGAGGTGAGAACACTAGGAATTAAGAAACGCAAGCTGGGAAGTAGAAGTTTAATATCAAATCTGTCGAAAAGTTCAAATGGTTCAAATGACTCTGAGCACTATGCGACTTAACTTCTCAGGTCATCAGTCGCCTAGAACTTAGAACTAATTAAACCTAACTTAAAGGACGTCACACACATCCATACCCGAGGCAGGATTCGAACCTGCGACCGTAGCGGTCGCTCGGCTCCAGACTGTAGCGCCTAGAACCGCGCGGCCACTCAGGCCGGCTGTCGAAAAGTCAAGAGTAAAAAAGATACTTTACTTCGTGAGCATCAGAAATAATGATTGTGAATGTTATTACTGGAAACAGTTTATAGTGGTAGCAGAGTGAAGATTCGAGGTGAATGAATATTCGTTTATTTAAAATGCGTTTCACCTTCTGATCGTAGCAACTTCCACATAAATCATAATATCGAATTTTTATGGTATCAGTAACAAAGAGACGAGCAAACTTGCCCTTCTAAAGCACCTAAGTGATGAAACAATGTATTCCAGTATAGACCTAGGGAAGACCAAATCCCAGTCTCGAAATCAGTTCAGTTCAGTGTTTTTCCTTCGTATGGTGGCCAGTTCTTGAGGAGGTCTTCATGATTTCCAGGAGTAACCTTCAATGAACAATTTTGTACTAGCGAGAGATTCTGAGTATACACCTCCTAGCAGTGCTAAGTAAAATAAAGCTGTGTAGCGTAGTTGGCCCTCAGATCTCGACGTGTAGATTCAGGCATCCTGACAAGATTCTTTTTACTCGCGCGAGTCAGAAATAAGGTGTTGTGGGAACACCTTGGTATGGGCGACTGTGTTGAGCGTATATAGAGCGCGGTGACCCATCTAGAGTTGATAGTGAAGTCAACGTACAAAAGACAATATACTGAAACCCGTATTTAAAATTTTGTTCGCTCATGAGGATACTACCGTACCAGTGTTTGACAGTCTCAGTAATGAGATATCTATACTAATACAGGTATAAAGGGGAAACGTTGTTTCCAAAAATTTCGAAGAGTCCTTGAACGATCTACGACAAATTTGAAACCAGCCACGGCCTAAATTTTGATTAATAATCCGCATTGGCGACCGAAGACTTCCGGCATAAGAAGTCACCCACATTCTGTCAACGGCCTTGTCAAATAGGGCGGAGGGGCAGACTCAGGGCGCTCTCTTGTCCCTGGGATGGGAAACTGCCCCTAAAGGTGGAACAGTCAGCTATGATCAAAGGCATAAGGATGCAGAAGACAATGGAAACCACTGCATTAAAGACACATAACGTGTATCTACAGAACTCGTGACCTGTGATTGAAAAAGTGTCACGATGATCTCTCCATCTCCTGGAGGGAACTGCCAAGAGGGAGGTGACCATGAGAAAAAGATTGAATAATCAACGAAAAGATTACGTTCTACGAGTCGGGGAGTGGAATGTTGGAAGCCTGAACGTGGCATTGAAGCTAGAAAATCTCAAAAGGGAAATGCAAAGGCTGAATCTAATATAGTGAAGTTAAATGTAAAGAAGACAAGAGACATCTACTAAAGAGAATGCTTACACCCCACTTGTCCGCCCTATTCTGGAGTATTGCTGTACGCTGTGGGATCCGCATCAGATGGGACTGACGGATGACATCGAAAAAAGTACAAAGAAGGGCAGCTCGTTTTGTATTATCGTGAAGTATAGGAGATAGTGCCACAGACATGATAAGTGGAATGGCAATCATTAAAACAAAGGCTTTTTTCGGTGCGACGGGATCTTCTCATGGAATTTCAATCACCAGTTTTCTCCTCCGATTGCGAAAACATCCTCTTGGAAAGGGAGACATGATCATCACGATAAAATAAGAGAAATCATGGCTCGCATAGAAAAATTTAAGGGCTCGTTTTTCCCGCGCGCCGTTCGAGAGTGGAACGTTGGAGAGACAGCTTGAAGGTCATTCATTGAACCCTCTGCCAAGCATTTTATTGTGAATTGCAGAGTATTCACGTAGATGTAGATTTCTGGCCACATGAGTATAGAGTAATATTGTCACGAAGAGGAAGATGTAAGTAGATGAATGACGAACACTAACTTCACTTAACGAAGGTTTATTCAGCACTTGCACGACCCTCCATGCAACAATTTAGTATCATAACCACTATACTACAGCGACTGCGCTACTGGGCTTCTTCTGCGACATTTCTCCCTCCTTAAGAGAACAGCGTCTCGGTGTTACATCCTGCTAGCCCTGGAACGAGACATCGGTCCTGCATACTCTGACTCCCGATGACTGAAGTCCGCCCTGGCGGTGATCTTCTTAGAACTTCCCTTGCCGCTACGTTCGTCGTCACCTTTCCGCTTGTTGCCTGTCGCTGGAGCTTCGAATTTACCCTGGGTTGCAGGATCCTATAAGGGCTTCATTCGAAGGGCATGGACCGTATCTCTGATCTTTCGTCGTCTTGTGTCGGAGTCGAAATCTTCAACATCATAAGAAACATCAGACAACTGTCTTACAACCTTAGAAGGTCCAAAGTAGCGCCTGAGGAGCGTCTCTGAGAGACCAACCTTCCGAACAGGAGTGAAGATTCAGACGAGGTCACTGGGCTGGTAGACAACAGGATGATGGCTTGCGTGGCTTGCGTCATACCTTCGGCGATCGGTTTCTTGAGCCTTCAGCGTGCGGAGTCGAGCTAACTGTCGAGCTTCCTCAACTCTGGTTAACACCTGGCCGATGTAGTCGTCGTCCACGTCATCAGGATGTAACGGAAACATAGTGTCCATCGTCGTCGTCACCTCACGTCCATGCCCTAGGAAAAATGGCGTAAATCCTGTGGTGTCTTGTTTGTCGGTGTTGTTGGAAAACGTCACGAAAGGTAGCACCTCATGCCATTAGCTCTGCTCAACATTGACGAACATTGATAGCATGTCGGCCAAAGTCTTATTAAGGCGTTCAATAAGCCCGTTAGTTTGCGGATGGTAGGCGGTCGTCGAGTGATGAGTAATGTAGCATCGACGGTTTATCTCTGTCACAAGATTCGATTGAAAAACGTTCCCTCAATCCGTAATTAACAACCTTGGGGCACCGCGTTTTAATACAACGTCTTCTACGATGAATTTCGCTACCTCGAATTCTTCGGCTGTTTTCACGGCTTTTGTAATGGCGTAGCGTGTCAGATAATCAGTGCAAATAATAATCCATCTATTGCCACTAGCAGACGTTGGAAATCGTCCAAGGAAGTCAATCCCAACACGCTGGAAAGGCGTTTCGGCTGGTGGAATTGGTATGAGTCGGCCAGGTGGTTTCTGAGGAACTGCCTTTCTCCTCTAGCACTCTCGACAGTACGACACATAGTGACGGACACTCCTAAATAAACCTGGCCAGAAAAATCTCTTGCGAATTCTATCGTATGTCTAAATAAATCCTAAATATCCGGCCTCAGGTGTGTCATGGAATTTCTGTAGAACATCTAAGCTCATGTGTTTAGGAATCACTGGTAGCCACCTCTTTCCAAATGGATCAAATTTTTTCTTGCAAAGTAATCCATTAACTACCTGAAATTGTCCTTTCACATCCTCGGACCGATTTAAGGCAAGCATAATTTGAGATACCTTGGCGTCCTTCTGCTCAGCAGAGAGATGCTGGAATTCAACGAGACAGTCACTATCGTCATCAGAGTCTTGATGGTCTTGCACAGGGTTTCTTGAGAGACAGTCAGCATCTTGGTGTTTTCTTCCACTTTTGTACACTATGGTAATGTCATACTCTTGAAGATGTAGTGCCTACTTGGTGAGTCTTCCTGTTGGATCCTTAAGGCCTGTCAACCAACGAAGTAAATGATGGTCTGTAACAACTGTGAATGGCCTCCCATAGAGATTCTGTCGAAATCTGCACATGGTCCAGATCACAGCAAGACATTCTATTTCTGTAGTTGAGTAGTTTCTCTCAGCTTTTGTAGGTGTCCTATAAGCATAGGCTATAACCTTCTCTTTTCCATCCGAAATCTGCACCAGAACAGCGCCGATCCCTACCCACTGGCATCTGTGTGTAATTCTGTAAGTGCTCGCTCATCATACAGACCAAGTACAGGGTCAGTTGTCAGAGCTTTCCGCAGCTCATTGAAAGAATCTTGTTGAGCACCACTCCAGATAAATTTAGCATCAGGTTTTAACAACTCTTGGAGTGGCCTTGCTTTGATACAAAAGTCTTTCATAAAACGACGGTAGTAAGAACACAATCCGAGGAAGCTTCTCACATCTCTAATACTTTTAGGAATAGGAAATTCCGTTATAGCTCTCACCTTTACTGGGTCTGGCCGCACACCTTCGTTTGACACAAGGTGCCCAAGTATTATGATTTCTTGGATTAAGTTTCAGTCCGGCTTGTTGGAGACACTTAAGAACTGCCCTCAGTCTTTTTATGTGTTCATCAAATGTCTCTGAGAACACTATAATGTGATCTAAATAACAAAGACACATCGTCCACTTCAGGTGACAGAAGATTATCCATCATTCGTTCAAAAGTTGCTGGTGCATTACACAAACCAAACGGCATTACCTCATACAGGCCCTCAGGAGTGATGAATGCAGTTTTCTCACCATCAGCCTTATCTACTTGGATTTGAAAGTATCCCGAGTACATGTCCACAGTTGAGAAAAATTAGCCCCTTTCAGACAATGTAGTGTATCGTCAATTCGTGGAAGAGGGTAAACGTCCTTTTTAGTTACCTTATTAAGCTTCCTGTAATCAACACAAAAGCGCCAACTGCCATCCTTCTTCCTGACGAGAACTGCTGGTGACGACCATGGGCTCTGCGAAGGCTGAATGATGTCATTCTTCATCATTTCTCTACCTCGTCGCGAATTATTCAACATTCCGTTGCTGACACACGGTATAGTCTCTGGCTTATTGGTTGGTTGTCTCCAGTGCTAAGCCAGTGCTTCAACGTCGATTTGTCTAATTTTCTCTTCACCTGTGGATTGAAGCATTCAGAGAACTCTTGAAGAATGGCAAGTAGCTTTTTCTGTTGTTCCTTAGTGAGATCTGGCGATAGTCGAGCTAGCGCTAATTTCGCCCACAGACTCGGCATGGGAGGTTTCTATGACGCTCAGTTGTTCTGCAGTTAACGGCTCAGCAGTTTCTATGTACATGCGTCTTGGAAGGATCTGCAGTTCTTCGCGACAGTTATCGATCCACAATTCACCGAATCCGTTCTTAAACGAGACTACAGAGGTTGGGATGACCAAGTTATTCTTCAGTGGTATGCTTCTCTTACATTCCACTACAAGATCCGTGGGTTGATGCATGGCATGACATACGACAGCTACCTTTCTAACGCTGACTGCAGGAATGATCACTTCATCCAGCACACATAGTCTCCACACACGTGGATGCACATCTTCCTGTCCACAGTACCTCATCTCGTCTAGCATAATCTTCTAGGGACCACAGTCTATAATTGCTTGAGAAGCTTTCAAAAAGTTCCATCCGAGAATGTCGTCATGACTACACTCTTGCAAGACAATGAATTCTAGGGGCTGTGTATGGCCACTTATACCCACACGAATGACACATCCTACTGTAGGTTTTACATATTTCCCATTGGCCACCTTCAGCAGAGATGTTTTGCTGTATACGAATACGGTTTTCTGCAACTAGCGACGGTACTTCTCCGAAATGACTAACTATGGTGCTCCAAAGTCCACAAGAGCTTGGGCTGGTCGGCCATCCATGAGAATATCGACGTAGTTTCCTATCATTTTTGTAGTGATCAACGGCGGAGGATTTTTCTCTTCGGCGGCGTCACTTCCAAGGAAGGTCGCACCCTTCAGTTTTCCAGGTTGCGGCGGCTAGGTGGTCGGCTGGAGCTTCTAAACGGCGATGGAGACCTTGATCGGCGTGTTGGGGAGCGTCCTCTCCAGCGGATAGCTTGCGGCGATGGTGACCTGCGTCGTCCTGCACCTACATCTTTTAAGTTCGTCTTCGTCGTCCCGGAGTTGGCGTCGGCTAAGATCGGTCTGCTGCCTTCTGGCGCGGGCGTCATCAAATATCCGCCGCCTTTCTCGACAATAGCGCACCACATGTCCCGGTCGTCCACAGTGGAAACATACTGGTTGGTTATCCTGGGTTCTCCAGACATCAGTCTTCCTTGGTGCCCAAACAGGTTCCTCATGCGGCATTGTAGGAACGTAACTTCGCCTGTGTCTCGACTTTTTTACCGTTTTAAAGGGAAATGAAGGACGAGAGATTGGGTTCAATGTCTGTTCCTCCTTTATGACCTCTTGAAATGTCTCTGTTTTCTGCTCGTCGTGAAATCCAAGTGCCTTCCTAACTTCCTCTCTCACTATCTGACGACGAAGTGAAATCTGTTTCTTCCTCCGTCACAGACATCGATACGACGTTTGGAATCCGTTCAAACTTCTTGCGTGTAATTCTTTTTTGATGCATTGTCTCAATATACTGGCACCATTTCATGAAGTCGTCTTCTGCCGAAACTTCCTTCAGGAGTAGGACTTGATACATTTCCTCAGCAGCACCCTTCATGCAGTTTTCATTCTGCATGTGTGAAAGTTTTACAGTGTGTGGTTACATCCTTCCCGCTTGTTTTCAAGCTTAGTTCAACCTGTTCCTGTGAGTGGCGACGTCACAGCATGTCTTCAAGATGGCTGCTACACTTGACCTTCGTCAGAAGCAACGTGCTGTCATAGAATTCCTGTGCTGTGAAAACCAGACAGTGGGAAACATCCACAAGAGTTTGAAAAGGTGTATGGTGATGCTGCTGTCGATCGCAGTACAGTTAGTCGGTGTGCAAGCAGGTTACGTGATGAAAGCGGGCACGGCAATATTGAGGATTGTTCTCGCAGCGGCTGGCCTCGTACTGCACACACTCCAGACAATGTGCAGCGAGTTAAGGAATTGGTGACTGCTGACAGACGCATCACAGTGAACGAACTGTCACGCAACGTTGGGATAGGGGAAGGAAGTGTTTGCATAATACGAAAAGTGTTGGCGTTAAAAAAGGTTTGTGCCAGGTGGGTTCGCAGGATGTTGACAGTGGCTCACAGAGAAACAAGAAAAACGGTATCCAGCGAACTTTAGGAACAGTACGAGAATGGTGGAGTTGAATTTCTTGGAAGAATTGTGACAGGTGATGAAACATGGCTCCATCATTTTTCACCAGAGACGAAGAGGCAATCAATGGAGTGGCATCATGCAAATTCACCCAAGAAAAAAAAGATTCAAAACCACACCAACTGCTGGAAACGTTATGGCTACGGTGTTTTTCGATTCCGAAGAACTCTTGCTTGCGGACATCATGCCAAGTGGAACCACCATAAATTCTGATGCATATGTGACGATCCTGAAGAAACTTCGAGCTCGACTAAGTAGTGCTCGGTCACACCGGCAAAAGCAGGATGTTTTGCTGTTGCACGACAATGCACGACCACATGTCAGTCAAAAAACCATGGAGGCCATCACAAAACTCGGATGGACAACACTGAAACACCCGCCTTACAGTCCTGACCTGGCTACATGTGACTATCACCTCTGAGAAATTGAAAGACTTCGTGGAACAAGGTTTGAAGATAGCGACTCCCTTGTGTACGCTGCCAAAATACAGCAAATGGGTTAGCAGATAGCGACTCCCTTGTGTGCGCTGCCAAAATAAGGCAAATGTAAGGGGGCGTAAATTATGAAGATAGCGACTCCCTTGTGTACGCTGCCACAATAAGGCAAATGGGTTTGAAGATAGCGACTACCTTGTGTACGGTGCCAAAATAAGGCAAATGAAAGGGACGGAAATTATGCACGTACGTTAGTTCGGCATAGCTTTCTTTTTTTTTTTTTTTTTTTTTAAATAACATGTTCTGTTAAAAGCGACTGCGAGAAAAAAATACTGTGTTTTCAAAATGTGCGGTGTCTTTTTCTCCATCACAGTCGATTTTAACGGAAAACCTATATGTAGTTTCACAAAGCGCTTAGCATCCAGCGTAAGTTGGTCTATCAATTAGTCATACGATTTTGAAAAGTATCCCAGTTTGTTTTTGAACAATTCTGAACGAATCGTAAGTTGATTTTTAAATGCGTGCATAGTACATGACGTGTGTGTGCCAGGGGAATCCGCGTCACACCTAGAAATTAACTTTCCTGTAGACATCTGGGTACGGGACTCTACAGGCTGAGCCGAATAAACCCGAACGGGTAAATGCCAATCGCTGTTTGTTTATGTGGTTGACTGGGTGTGCACAGTTCGATTCCCGGCGGGGTCAGGGATTTTCTCTGCCTCGTGATGACTGGGTGTTTTGTGATGTCCTTAGGTTAGGTAGGTTTAAGTAGTTCCAAGTTCTAGGGGACTGATGACCATAGATGTTAAGTCCCATAGTGCTCAAAGCCATTTGAACCATTTGGGTGTGCACATGATCAGCATTGTTATAATTATTAGCGAATTCAGGCTACGAAATAAACGACTAACAGGAATAACTGGTAAGAAATATCACATATTACCTTCTCGGTGTATCCAAAAATTTACATTTTGGCAGAACATTTTTGCCAGGTGGCCACATTACTAAGGGCCAGTTGTACAGTCCCCGGTTATCAGACGCTTGAATTCTGTTCTCGAAATAGCGCGGAAAACAAGTTGTACGAAAACGTAATAACCCCTAACCGGAGAATAAACACGGGATAACTGAAGCCGTGATTCTGGCACGGATAATGAAGTTAACCGGAGAATAAGTTTTGACAATGGCAGCAGTAGTTCAAGAATTACCGATAACAAGATTGTTGGTTAGAACAAGGAAGGAGAAGAAACGGGGACATCACACAAATTGTATGGAAAAATATGACGACTCCAGTTTCATAAAAAAATTTCCTACTACTACTTTTCGATCTCATACTTGAGAAACTGGAGCGTATGAATCAAATGTGAAACTATTTCTTAATATAAAACATACTGCTTGCAGTAGGCCTAATAGACATTTGATATTGGCACTGCGTAAATTATATTCTGTCGTGTTATTTATGTAAGTCACGTATTAAAAAAATGACTATTTGTGCCAAAACAATCTCGTTTATTTGGCGTATGTTACAATTGCTGCAATATTAGAAAGGCCTGTTCGTTTTATCTAGCAAACTGTGACAAAATAGACATAATCAGATCGAGGAATCACACCAGTTTAGGGTACAATTCGAATTAACAGCTTTTTCAGTATTAGACAAAGACATTTTGATTTTTCAAGTAGCAAAAAGTTTGACGCACTTTGATGAGATAACACGTTCTTTCGCAAAACGGAAAGCACTCCATGTAAAGCTGTAGCAAGATTAGATAGAAAAAAATGCTGGGACCTAAGGATTGAAGAAATGTGTACTGTGTTGCTTTTCTCTTGTCTTTACTGATTTTACGTTTCCATTATTTAATTTTATGAGTTTTATTTTACACAAAAGAGAAAGTTATTAGCTAATAGGCAATCAAGAGTGCGAATTTTGTGAAGAGTTCCTCTTCTCCCGGTTACAAATAATCCCACCCAGTATTAATTACGATTTTTTTTTAAGGGGAGTGGGGCGTCAAATCGACAGACTGGAACAGGAGAGGCACCACAGGCCATTTTAATTTCGAATGTCCTGAATATAGGCTTGATGGCTTCCATTACAAAACACATACGTTTGAATTCCACAGAGAGAAATACAGTGAACGGCGATTGAAGAATGCTGTGTGAAGAGGCTTGGCACTGCACTTAGACACTCTTAAGATTAAACAATAAGTCTTAAATTTCCTCAAACACACATGTTTTATATATCAAACTCTTCAGAAAGATGTGCGCTAGAAATGAACATTTTTCAAAAAATGATTTTTTATTTATTTTTGACGTCCTATTTCAAAGGCTCGAGGGGATTTGGAGGGGGAGGGGTTTGCCCTGGTTCGGAAGAATCGGAGATAAGGGGCTGAATTTGAATCATCCGAAACTTTTAATGTTACCCGTTTGCTATGCGAAATAACATCGCCGAAGCGATTGTCCTCAGAGATGCAGCAACTGGAGAGGTCTTCTCATACCCTGTATACCAATGATCCCAAACGATTTATTCATTCGTTTTAAGCAAATCAAGGTTACAATAACAATAAAGAAGGATCAAAATCGGACATTCAGATACGTTGTAACTGACTGTTTTTACTACTGTCAATTGTACGTAAACTTTCAGTCACTGGTACCACACAGTATCGCAAAAACTAAAACTATACTGCATGCCATTAAGTTATATTTTTACTAGAAAACAACTGGACGCGGAACCGTACATAAATCGTGGTGTAGATGTGCTATGATGTGTTGTTTCGCTTTCTTCTACAGAGTCGGTTTTAACTACAACAGCAGTTACACAAATTTTTGGCGAGGTCCATTGTATATAGCGCTTTCACGAACTTACCACACAGTACCCAAAAAATATAATAATGTATATTCTGAAATATTGTGTATAATTTTTAAAAATCTTAAAACGAAAGGGAAAGAGTTTTTTGAATTCGTGTTCTAAATTACTTTTCATAATTTCGAGTGTCATAGCTTCAAAGTTGGCGAAGTCACAACGAGAAGCCGAAATCTGCATCCTAACACAGTTCCCAGGGGCACCCCAGATTAGAACGTACGTCTATTTCCCATACATATATAGCAATTGCGAAGCACTGCCGGGTTCGATAGTATTCGATATAGGAACACCCGGCATTGAAAAACAATTAAGACTACTTAAAGCGGAAAAGGCACAGGACTGGACGGAATTCCAGTTAAGACTTAACACTGGATACGCTGCGGAATTAGCTCGTATTTAACGAGAATCGTTTGCGCTGCGAACTGCGCCTCATGACATAAACTGCACTGGTCGCTCCGGTCCACGAAAAGGATAAAAGAACGGAAGCACACAGTTCGACATCGCTGACGCCCCTCTATTGCAGGATCCTAGAGTAAATTCTAGGCTCAGACATTATGATGTTCCTGAAAACAGACAGACTCTTCTCAAAGAACACTGCACAACATACTTTTTGCCCTATGAATAAAAACCGGTTATTATGACTAATTTTCGTATTCTGACTTCAGTTTTGATTTAAGTTTCTCTCCATCACGTACAGCTTCCTCTGGATGCCATTTTTTCCTCTGTTACAGAAATATCCATTGATTCAATTCAAATAAGTTTCAGTTCACATGCAACAGGGAAACTTTCTTCTCTATGCGTAATTTGACCTCTGCGTTTGTCTCTCTACTGTTAGCTATTATAAACAGAAGTCGTAATTCTGCCTTGTGCTGCCACCTGGTGAGTTTCCAAGCAATTTCGAAGAAAGAGTGTTGGTGCTAAACTGTAATGGCAGTTACCACTGTTGAAATGAAATGAAAGAATTTCTGACTCCGCTGCAATTAGGCATTGAAATAATTTCAGTGGCGGCAAGTAAACATTCGTGTCGGACCGGGACATGAACATGGATTTCCCGCTTCTAGAGAACGGTCAGCTTGACCGTTGTTTTGTGATTTTGTCATTATGGGGTGACTCATCATTGAGTAAAAGAGTGTTCATTGCACAAAAGCGTGTAATCAGAATAATTGCTCGAGCTCATCCAGGATCATCCTGCAGACACTTATTTAAAGAGCTAGGGATCTTCACTTTAGCCTCACTATATATATATATGACCAGTATATTTGAAATGGCGATAAAAACTAAACGAGCAGCGATAGAAATACACCGTTTGTTGCAATATGCTTGGGACAACAGTACATTTTCAGGCAGACAAACTTTCGAAATTACAGTAGTTACAATTTTCAACAACAGATGGCGCTGCAAGTGATGTGAAAGATATAGAAGACAACGCAGTCTGTGGGTGCGCCATTCTATACGTCGTCTTTCTGCTGTAAGCGTGTGCTGTTCACAACGTGCAAGTGTGCTGTAGACAACATGGTTTATTCCTTAGAACAGAGGATTTTTCTGGTGTTGGAATTCCACCGCCTAGAACACAGTGTTGTTGCAACAAGACGAAGTTTTCAACGGTTTAATGTAACCAAAGGACCGAAAAGCGATACAATAAAGGATCTGTTTGAAAAATTTCAACGGACGGGGAACGTGACGGATGAACGTGCTGGAAAGGTAGGACAACCGCGTACGGCAACCACAGAGGGCAACGCGCAGCTAGTGCAGCAGGGTTCGCCGTGTTGCAGCTGCGGTCCAAATGACGCCAACGTCCACGTATCGTCTCATGCGCCAGAGTTTACACCTCTATCCATACAAAATTCAAACGCGGCAACCCCTCAGCGCCACTACCATTGCTGCACGAGACACATTCGCTAACGATATAGTGCACAGGATTGATGACGGCGATATGCATGTGGGCAGCATTTGGTTTACTGACGAAGCTTATTTTTACCTGGACGCCTTCGTCAATAAACAGAACTGGCGCATATGGGGAACCGAAAAGCCCCATGTTGCAGTCCCATCGTCCCTGCATCCTCAAAAAGTACTGGTCTGGGCCGCCATTTCTTCCAAAGGAATCATTGGCCCATTTTTCAGATCCGAAACGATTACTGCATCACACTATCTGGACATTCTTCATGAATTTGTGGCGGTACAAACTGCCTTAGACGACACTGCGAACACCTCGTGGTTTATGCAAGATGGTGCCCGGCCACATCGCACGGCCGACGTCTTTAATTTCCTGAATGAATATTTCAATGATCGTGTGATTGCTTTCGGCTATCCGAAACATACAGGAGGCGGCGTGGATTGGCCTCCCTATTCGCCAGACATGAACCCCTGTGACTTCTTTCTGTGGGGACACTTGAAAGACCAGGTGTCCCGCCAAAATTCAGAAACAATTGAACAGCTGAAGCAGTACATCTCATCTGCATGTGAAGCCATTCCGCCAGACACGTTGTCAAAGGTTTCGGGTAATTTCATTCAGAGACTACGCCATATTATTGCTACGCATGGTGGATATGTGGAAAATATCGTACTATAGAGTTTCCCAGACCGCAGCCCCATCTGTTGTTGAAAATTGTAACTACTGTAATTTCGAAAGTTTGTCTGCCTGAAAATGTACTGTTGTCCCAAGCATATTGCAACAAATGGTGTATTTCTATCGCTGCTCGTTTAGTATTTATTGCCGTTTCAAATATACCGGTCATTTTTGAAACACCCTGTATATATATATATATATATATATATATATATATATATATATATATATATATATATATTCACTTACGGAATTTGTTATTAACAATCTGAACGAATTCAAAAGTAATAGCAGTGTACATGGCTACAACATTAGGAGAAAAGATGATCTTCACTACTCAAGGTTAAATCTAACTTTGGCTCAGAAGGTGGTAAACTATGCTGCCACAAAAGTCTTCGGTCACTTACCTACTAGCATCAAAAGTCTGACAGATAGCCATATAGCATTTAAAAGGGAATTAACATAATTTCTGAATGGCAACTCCTTCTACTCATGAGATGAATTTTTGGATATAGCAAGTGGATAATATTCCTACCCCCCACAAAAAAAGAAAAAAATTAAAAATGTTAAGTGTCATGTACCATTTTGTGTAATGTAATATCTTGTTTAGACACCTTTTATTAACCTGACAAGTTCCGCATCATTACGAAGTGTCGTATTCATGACCTATGGAACAAGTACTGATCTAATCTAATCTGTCGTTTGTTTCGTGTTTTATCTACATTTAATTTTTATGCATTGACTAGCAATTACAGAGTACAGGTAACTGAGGAAACGTTTTATTCAATTATACAGTGTAAAATAATGACGAAAAATTCCTTTAATTATCGTAGGAAACAGGAAAAAAATAACTCCAAGATGCTCCTTACGTACGAAAATAAATATGTGACCGCTTGTTTTGAATACGCCAGACGTCTGTTGGGGACATGCTACCAGGATGTTACACTAAGTCTTCGATGGTCATGAGAGTAGACCTGCACCTTTCAACCCCACTCACTTGGGATGTTCCAACTGCAGGGCGGGTTGCATAAATGATCCCCAAGTAGTTAGCAAAGCTGGACCGGTATTTGACGTGTCGTCTCTTTACGTGTCGTGTAGCAAAAAACGTCCAAAAGTCGATCACGTTCTTGGGCCCATCTCTCAAAGGATAAAGAATGGCCTTACCCTTTATACAGCTGGCCGCAAGCATCTTTGATAGTGAAAAACTCTTAGCGTCCAGATAGAGGAGCGTACTGGAGATAATTACGTGCGTTGGCTTCCGGCCATACAGAGCCAGTACCTTCTGGAGAAGGAACCATACGTAAGCCACCGCACCGCAGATGAGACGGCGTTCTCCGTGTCGTCCACGTTACGCCACAGACAGACGGGGTTTGTCTGCCAGGACGATAGCATCAAGTTCGTGTCACGTCAGAGATTTTTCCAGTAATGACGATGTGGTGGCGCTCGTTTCCTTGGTGAAGTACGATCGATGAAGTGCATACCTCACGTCTGGTACCCAACTTCTGTGTGACATCATTCGAAAACGTTCCAGGGTGAGTCCACATTAAGAGGTGATAAATATCTCGCATAGCGAAAGCGCTAGTGCGAGAAAGTCTTCATCGATATAACTGTATTCGGGAAGAAAAAGGTTGATATGTGATAGCGCTGGCTGACATGAACTAGGTGCGAGTTCTTTGTCCAAAAACCATGATACTGTAGAGACTGTGATTGATAATTTCAAGATTGTATGTACGTAAAGAGCTTAGTGCACACATGAACACTGACCAGTCCTAGACGTCCCTCTTCGTTTATGGAGTGTGAGGATGTCATACTCGCCCTTGAGTATGTGACCGGTACTGACAAGATAACCGTAGTCCACTGGGATCCGTCGCTCCATCACTGTAGAGAGAGGAAATATTTGTGCAATGTTTTTTTTATTACGGGATGCCATATAAATGTAAATAAACTGCACCTTTTGTAATATCTCCATTGTTCGCAACAGCCGACTTCGAACACCCATCCTGATGTTCTGAAGAGACGCCGGAAGTCGATCGCCGCAGTGCGACAATTGTCTCCAGTGAAAACTAATCCTGAACAGCGCAGAGTCTCCATCGTCCTGAACGGCGCCACACTTTCAGCCAAGAGTCTACTTCCGGTGGTCATCACGCAGGATTTGGCGACGTTCATATGGCTGTCCGCTCCGCTCCCGTATTGCTCGATCCAGGTGTTGCCTCTTGAAGCTCCTCATTAGTATATATGTCGAAGATGTCGTCTGCGTAGGCGCGACATTTGAATGTGTGTCCCCTCAGGGTGATCTCTGATGAACGATGTTAGAGGCTACAGAGAAGTGGTTCTAGTGGGATGGCGTACATGATCATTGAAAAGGGACAACCCTGTCGGACTGACCGTGCGATCTATATTGCAGCTGTTAACAGTCACCCTCGAAGAAGAGTCACGAAGTTGCCACATGGTTACGCGAGCGGTTTTAGGTGGGAAAGCTATGCGTCCCGTTACCTTCGTGAAGGAGATGCCGTTCACGTGATTGGATGCCTTGTCACAGTCAACGGAAATCATGGCTCTCTGCAGTGGACAGGTTTTTGAAATGGCAATGACGCCTTTACAATCACATACCGTTGATTGTATATTAGTATCTCCGCCCAAGAACGTTTGCACGGACGGCAGGACCTGGTACAGGACTCAACAGAGACGCTTTGGGAGGAGGCGCGTAAAAATCTCAAAATCTGAGCTGAATAAATTGATAGACCGGTAGCTGTCAGGTAGCTTGTCTCCGGAGTGTTTGGGTCTCGGAATAATTAGACGTTGCAGAAATTCCGGTGGTGGTGGCGTCGTAGGAGGCGGTAGCTCCTGGTACTTTTCCCTCCACAGAATTCTAACAGTAGTCCGTCTCGTCCTGACGATGGGTTCAGAGCTTTATTGGTGAGCGCATCAGTGATATGTTCAGCGGAGATGTTTGTCAAAAGAGTCATCAAGGGTACGGTGGACCGTCAATGGTATGTTGTAAGTACCACAATTAGGGCCTTCCACACGACAGAAGTGAAGATAGTGAGCTTCGAAGGCCGCTGCGATGTCCGCCTGTGGTATCGGCAGTTGGTCGTCAGGTAAACCTAAAGAATGGATCAGAACTTGTCAGCACAGTCTGAGACCTGTGACAACGTGATGCAATGAAAGAGTTTCGCAGTTGATGCTGTCTTGGCATCACGATCGTAGAACTCCACCTTCCAATCGGTGCTGAATAAGGACCAAAATCTTAGTCTTGACTCGTTGAACCTTCTTATTTCAGGGTCGATCTGACGCTCCGGGGATGGTGGGTCTCCATAAGGTCCCGGAGGCTAATGTAGTAAAATTCTGTCATATTTCGGTGCCATTGCAATCGTTCCTCGATATACTGGAACACTGCGCGATGTAGCGCTAGCTTTACCCATTGTACCCACCACAGAAGCACAGACGAGTGTTGTGTAATGGATCTTTCACAGAGTTCCCATTTTTCGTATTGTTCCATAAGGACGCAGCGTCACCGTCCGTTGGCATTTCGAACTGAAATTCGGAGATACAGACCATGCGTAATCCCTGGCCGACATGTTCAACAATTATTGGATCGATGTGGCCATCAAAACGTCAGATTTTGAGGCCGTCTTTCGTCTTTGCTAAGATCTTGTCGGAAGCAGCGCCGTTTGTTAGTTTCGTGTACACGACACTACGAAAGTTGGCCAGTGTTTTGTGATCGTATCTTCACAGGGGATCTTCACTTCGACACATAGGAATTGTTCGACGGCGAATGCACTCATACGCGTATATTCGTTGGAGAAGGTGAACTTCAATGTGGTAGCAGCTTGATCGTAACAAGTGTGAATACCGTTGTGAAAGTAATCAATCTCGCTGCACAGGCCATGACGAGGACGTAAACAGCCTTATCTTCACCACTTCATTGCCAAAGGCGAACTGTGTTCGGCTATACCAATACGAACCCAATCTGACTTAAATTCCCAACTTATCTCACTAATGGCGCAGCGCCCCGGTCCTTCGTCCTCGTTGCTCGTCCTGCAAGAGTTCATGAGAGTGAGTGCACTCGCACTGAAGACATCTTTAGGCCATCAAGCCGTATACACATTTATATATGTGTGGTGTCTGTTCTTTCGGACATGTCAAGGCGACCGTTCGCGAGAAACAGGAAATTCATGTGTCAATCAGCCACAAATTTTCACTTGTCGAAATTATTTGACTGCCTAATTACAGCTGAGTTAGCAATTGTTTCATTTCATTTGATTTCAGTGTGCAAGATCATGAATGGTGTTTGTTCTTTCGGACATGTGTGGAAGAACAGACACTATACATAAATAAAAATTGCTACTGTATTTTGTGTACTGCTTATGTGAATTTTGTGACATACGAGAATATTCAGTCAGAAATTTCTGTACAAAACGTGTTACATATGCGGGGAAAATACAGCGAAAAGCCAAAGGCGTGATCTTACTCCTGTCGTTAAGAATACGTACGAGTGGTATTTGGGCTGCAGAATTGGTCACCAAGATAAGCCTTTTGCTCCTCATCTTTGTCGCGGCACATGTGCAAGTAACTTGCGTAAGTGGCTGCAGGGCTCCCGATCGTTAATGCCATTTATGCGACCAATGGTGTGGTCCGAACAGAAAAATCATGCCACTGACTCCTATTTTTGCTTGACGAAGTAAAAGGGTATTCTACAAAATCAAACATGCCCTCAGCTATGCGGCCAGTTCCTCACGATGCTTCTGCACCCCTAAAATCATCAAGTGATTAGACCATTGAAGAACGAAGTATAGAAATGCTACCCGACAGCGGTAGGAGCGAAACAGCAGCAGCAGCCAACACAGCACGTGTTGGCCCGGATCCAAAGTATTTGCCATCACAATCAGCATCACCTCATCGCATTACGCAGGGAGAACTTTATTACCTGTGTGCGGACTTTAATCTATCACAGAAACAATCTGCGTTATTGGCTTCGCGATTGCAACGATGGAATTTACTTGCTCAGGCTTTTAAAGTAACTTCATGTAGGTGGCGCCAGAGTGAGTCTGAAACCTTTTTCTCTTCCTCCAACGAGTTTGTGCACTACAGTGACACCATTGGTTTGTTTGGAGCTCCGCATCATGTTCGCAACCAAGAAGAATGGAGATTCTTTCTTGATTTCTCGAAATCAAGTTAAATGGGGGCCCTCCTTCATAATGATAATAAATATCCCTCACTTACAGTCGGATACTCGATTAACAAGAGCGAGACTTACGAAACTACGCGAAATTCGCTCAATTACACTATGATATGTATAACTGGATAATGTGCGCAGCTCTGAAAATAATAAGACCATTCACTGGTATGCAGTCAGGTTACACAAAGCACTGCTGCTTTCTATGCGAGTGGAACAGCTGCAGCAAGAAAGAACTTTACGTACGTAAAGAGTAGCCTAATAGAACCGCCCACATTCCACGTAAAATGAGTGTGTCACATGAGCCGTTTGTAACCCCGGATGATGGACGTTTCCCACCCCTGAATATTAAAATGGTGTCAATGATAATATGTGTAAAAACCCTGGACAGAGAAGGGAAAGATTTTGCACACCTGAAGTCAAAGTTTCCCAATATCAGCGGTGGAAGGATTAAAGAAGGAGTACTTATGGTCCCCAAATACGGCAGCTTATGCGAGGTACAGATTTCATCAGCTCGTTAAGTGAGACTGAAAAACCTGCATGGAATACCTTCAGCCCTCGGAAATCACCAACTCTGATGATTATAAAGAGATTGCGAATAACATAATAAGCTGTTTCCAGCATATGAAGCGTCATGTATCCCCAAAGCTACATTTCCTTGACTGCAATCTTGACTTTTTTCCCCTCAGAACTTGGGAGAAGCAAGCGATGAACACGGGGAGCGTTTTCACCAACACACTGTAGTAATGAAAAATCTGTTTCTGGAGCGATGGAACTGCAGCATGTTGGCAAAGTGTTATTGGTCTTAGAGACACTGCAGAGAGTGAATACAAAAGAAAACGACCAAAAATGTCCTTCTAAGCTTATCCTTGGGTAAAATATTTGTTTTTAAAAGGTTTCAAAAATATGTATTTTTCCTAAATAATGGAACCTCTACAAGTGAAAAAGATGCGCGACAGGAAATTTTTATTTTAAAATCCTTATTCCCCATAACTATGAAAACTGAAAAACCGTAATTTTATCCAGATGGTAGACAAGAAGTTAAAATGTGTTGTACAGTGGGATGAATACGGATTCATTCAAAATAAACACGTTTGAAACTCAGCTTGCTTCACAAGGGGTGTTCAATAATGATTGGCACTAATGCTCAAAATTTACTGTAAAAATCACTCAGACAGACTTTTGTCCCCCCTCCCCCCCAAATGCAATGCACCTGTTATACGTTTGCCATTGCTGGAAGACGTGTAGCAAGCCGTTCCTAGACATCATTTTTAGGATCGCCTCTTAAAGCTTTCAGTCCCTTGGTCTCATCTGCACCTACATGACATTCCGCAAGCCATCTAATGGTGTGTGGCGGAGGATACTTTTTGTACTACTAGCAGAGTGCTCCAACCCTGTTCCATTCGCGATTAGCGCGTGAGCAATGGCGTAACGGGTGGGAGGTGGGGGAATGGCGGATGTCTGCGCGGGGGGGGGGGGGGGGGAACAAGGAGGTCTATTTTTCCAGAAAACATATAATTATTAGAGTAAATTCTACATATTATATTACAATACGTGTTTATGGAGGGGGGGAGGATGGCAAAGAAGAGCAGCGTCCTGCCCTGGGCACCAAGGTGGGTGGGAGGGGGGGGGGGGGGGGGAGGGAGGGCGCCAATATAGTGTCGTACTCCAGTTTGCCAGTTATGTTCGCCATACCACTGGACGTGAGTCATTACAAATAACAGCACTTGCTGTGTTGGTTGTTGATTTGTTACGGCAATAACAGGTGCATCTGCTCCTCCCTGAAGTTCAGCATTTTCCCAGCCGTTTTTGAAAGTGCGATGCCGACGAACGAGATACTGCTGAGCCCCATAAGCTCTCTTCAAATTGTCGTAGGTTTCGGTAGTGATTTTCTTCAAGTAGACACAAAAGTTTATTGTTCAAAATGGTTCAAATGGCTCTGAGCACTAATGGACTTAACCGCTGTGGTCATCAGTCCCCTAGAACTAAGAACTACTTAAACCTAACTAACCTGAGGACATCACACACATCCATGTCCGAGGCAGGATTCCAACCTGCGACCGTAGCGGTCGCGAGGTTCCAGACTGTAGCGCCTAGAACCGCTCGGCCACCGCGGCCGGCAAAAGCTTATTGTGTAACACTGTTTATGAAAATCAGCTATGACGATGTTTAGGGCCATTATGACACACGTTCACTCTCAAAAGCTGAGAACACTCAACTGGCAAAGCTATCGCTGTGAAATTTCCAGTGACTAGCGATTAGAGTATCTAGTTCAACAGCTCACGGAAAGATGTCGCAAGCAGGCACTTAGCGGAAGGAAAAAATTTGACATCCGTTGTATTAATAGCTTTCAGAGAGTAGATGCAGGTGAACTAGTAGCTCCTGCCTTCAGAGATTTTCGGAAAGCGTTCGACATTGTACCAGACTGACGTCTGTTAACCAAGATACGATCATACGGAGTGACTGAGTGGAGGAAAATTTGAGTAAGTAGCTTCGGAAGCTCCACGAGGCTTTTCGTGGATGTTGCTGGTGTATCCAAAGAAGTCTCAACAGTACAAAAATTTTAGCGAAGTGCAGGAAGACCTGCAGCTGATCGACGCTTACCAGAGGGAATAGCAACTGACCTTGAACATAAATAAATACAACGTACTGCAAATATACAGACAGAAACACCCTTTCTTATATGATTACACGATTGCAGAACAATAACTGGAAGCGGTTAGTTACATAAAATTTCTAGGAGTACACGTGCGGAGCGATCTGAAATGGAACTATCATTTTATAATGATGAGATACAAGGATGCTAAGTAAATAAATAAATAAAAAATTGAATTGATCGCAGGTGATAGGCTGAGATTCATAGAAAGAAGCTTCAAGAAATATACTCCATCAACAAAGGAAGTAGCTTGCAAAGTGCACATTCGACCAAAACTTGAGTATTGATCTTCAGTCTGGAATCCACACCAGATATGACTGATAGAGGAAATAGAGAAGATGCAAAGAACACCAGTGAACCGTGATTTACTTTCAAAGAATATTATTAAGAATTTATTTTATTTACTAGCGATTCATCAAGAACATTAACACATTTAATCACACTATGTAAGCATGGAAGTAGTTGCCAGAGAGTAACTGATGAAATCATAACCAAATTCCTTTTAACAAATGGGAATTTAATAGTGCCTGAAAGCATTTTTTAAAAGAAACAGATTTAAAATTATAATCAGAAAGCACCCTCTAAATATCAAAGTTAAAATTTATTCAGAGGCAGAAAGAAAAAGTTTGACTGTATGAGCTTTCGGGCGGAGAACCTTGCGGCTCGCTTTTGACACGGCCGTAGTTACCACCGCCCACAACAGCCTCTGAAAGACTACACTGGTGCAAATCTGCAACACACCAGATAACTTTAAACTAAGAGTTTTAACAATTTACACAAGCACACAAACTATGCACCCTCTGTAGGAGGGATGGAAATGGTACAAAACACTAACAATTAAAATATTAACCTTGCCACCGAAGGTCAGCTTGATTTTAACTTATAAGGAAAGTCTTACGGTGAAGGGTGGCAACTTTATATACTAAAATGATCATTTAAATAAAAGCCCATAAAATACAATCTTACATAAAATTCTACAAGGTTGGCCAAACAATAGTTAAGATGCTCTACAGTACATAGATTCCGGCTCTGATGATCATAGGTAATAATATCAAAGTTTCCAAAGATCAAACATATTTCAGGTATTAGGCCGTTACACTCCAAGCAATGAATTTGTTAACACACCAAATCCGACAAACATGACAGAGGCAGCTACTAACGTACGGTAGATTGATAGGGAGATTACCGAACAACCCGAACCTCAGGTTGCTCTAACCCGCCCTTATTCCACGAGGGAAAAACGGACCACCCAATTTATAAACAACCACCTTCCCGCGAGTGGGCAAACGGAGAAGAATGGCGGGACGACCCCAAAGCAAAACGGCTAGTGACCTCACCAAGAAAACAAGTAGAATTTAACAAAAGTAAATCAAACAATATATCACCAATCACTTAACTTCTAATAAACTGCGATTTCTCGAGAAGACCTGGCGCAGCACCCCCAAATCGCTCCCTCGAACCGTCCGCAGTCAGCCGCTTCAACGGACGCAGGAAGGCGCGCCGATCTCCCGTCTCACGGCGTCGCAGCTCGCTCCAGCCAGACTGATGTCGTGTGTTGACTCCTGTTGCTCTCGTGTCGACCGCGAAGCCACTACCCCTCGCCATACGCCGCGGCCCACTGGACTCAAGTGGCGACCTCACATGCGCCGACGCTCAAGACGGACAAGTCGTGTCTCAGTACGCGACCGACCAACCGATCGATCCAACCGCCAATGACCATTGCCTGAGCAAACTCGAGCAGACTGGCGGCCTAACGCGCAGACTCAGATGCAGGAGCTAAGCCCCGACCGGGCGACCACTCGCAGAGTTCTCTTACTGGCGGAGTGGAAAGACTCTCATTTTGGCGTCTTTAAAGGTTGATCCGAACGACAGACATACTAGCACTCCGAACGACAGATAGACAATAACTGTCTAACAAAAGCGGACGAGAGTCAGACCATCAAGATGGGAACGAGAGAATGATCCAGACTGACCGACTGGCGAGCTCATAGAGCCCCTTAAATGCACGAGAACAGGCAACCTTTCCCCTTTCCCACCAGAGGGTGACACCAAAGCAGCGATTGCCACAGCGGCGCCACCGCCAGAAACGGAGGGCGACTGCTTCACACTATTCGCTGCGCCGCGCTCTTCAAAACAGCAAATTTTTACCATGGCTCAACCAGCACATTTCGTTACAGGTTATTTTGTAAACGCGAAATCGCCGCGGAAATGCTCAGGCGACTCCAGCGGCACACGCCGCAAGAGAGGCGTTCTTCACCAAGGCATGGTCTACTGTTAAAATTTCGAGCGTGTGCGTCCCTAGAAGTATCAGTCAGTATATTGCTTTCTCCACTACGTCTCACGAAAAGAGCACAAAGACAGAATTGTATGTTATTGTGTTCAACCTGAATCTATATCAAAACTTTTACAATGTGTATGTTAAGCGACAAGCCGACATTTCGAAACACACGTGCGAGCAAGAAGTTCATCGTTTGTGAGAGGAAGCTAAACTGAAGTTCACAGACAAGAATTCTCTTAGCGATCATATAAATCAAAACATTGAAAAGCTATTTAATCGTATGGTTCAAAGGAAAGTACAAACAATGTTGGCTTTCATTTGAAAAGTAATTGAAGGTTCAATGAACATCTCGAGCACGTCTTATCGTGTAAGTGTTTAGATACAATAAGGTAGTAAGAAACGACATGGAATGGGACGAGCAAAGTCAGTATTAGAGAAGGCAAAAGGAAGACTTAGATTTATTGGCATAAGAAAATTGCAATCATTTGTACTCTTCTAACGCTTGGAGTTCTTAGCAAGTAGGAGTGAAGATAGAAATCGAACGAATTCAGATACGCTTTGCTAAGATCGTATCAGGACAGAATATCCCATATGAAAATGTAGCAGAGATGCTCGCGGAACGTTGAAGAATGACGCAATTTTGTTGAGTAAACTTAGTGAAACTCTATTCCACAAAAACTGAGCATATCTGACGTAGGCATGGCCGAGCGGTACTAGGCGCTTCAGTCCGGACCGCGCTGCTGCTATGGTCGCAAGTTCGAAATCTGCCTCGGGCATGGATGTGTGTGATGTCCTTAGGTTAGTTAGGTTTAAGTAGTTCTGCGTCTAGGGGACTGACGACCTCAGATGTTAAGTCCCATAGTGCTCAAAGCCACTTGAACCATTTTCACGTAGGCATCGTGAGAATAAGATGAGATTAGGTCGAGCGCAGCGGCACATAGATAGTCATTTTTATCTAACTCAATACGTGAACACTGCTGGACGATAAGGCACGCTTTGCCTGAACCTCTGTACGCTCGTCCGCCCCCTTTGGCAAGGGCGTTGGCACAGTGAAGGTGACTTCTCATGCCGGAAGTCTTCGCCCTCCATTGCAGAAGCTTTTTATTCAAAAGGTAAGCAATACAGGGGTTTTAGCCAGGGACCGAAGACGTTCCGATTGCTAGTCAAAGACGCTACCCCTTTTTTATGCTAGTGAAAAGCATAATGAAAAAAATGGCTTATCCAGGATTCGATCGCATCACCATTCGGTTTTCAGCCCCTCCAAATTTGCAGGCAAGCAATTTACCAATTTTTTTTACGACCTGTTGGTTTGTAGGCTCGCACTTTACCGCTTTTTTAAAAATCTTACAAGTTGCTACTAAAAAAAAATCGTTTATCCTACATGGACCCGCCACTTCCACGAATACTCAAAATTGAGAGATTTTTCCCCTTACAGTCGCAGCCTGCAAGAAATTTTTGTTCGTTCTTTATTAATTAAAACAACCTAGACAAACATGGCCACAAAAATGAAATGAATTGTGTAACAATACTCCTGAAAAGGAGCCACGATAAGAACAGGACAAGGATCAGTTAGCTCAACGGATGCCTTGACAACGAAACACAAGATTCAGCATACTGGCGAGTAAGTCGTGATATCGCAGTGGCCATATATTGGTGGAAGGCGACTGCGCCCCTATCGACCCCTTTGTCTACAGTGTAATGAACACAGTGGCCCAACAACCATGCGATTGTGTTTGACTTTACCCTTTCAAAGTAGGATGCTCTAGTCTCAGTAGGATATCAGACGAAAAAGCAGGATCAGTGGCTCGAGTTAGAAACGCTAATTGGTTTTTTAAGCCAGTGCCAGTTTGCTTTGGAACCATGACAGGTAAATCTATGTCGTAGTGTGTCTACGGTGGACAGCGACTGCACCGATCGGTAACACTAAGTACAAAACGAAATAGGCGCTCATTAGCGAATAACAGGTTGTGTATCGCTTGATACCCCGAGGACGCCACCGCCATTGGTAAAACACGAAGGCTAAGTTGAAATCACACCTTCTTCCAAGAAGTTTGGGGGCCATGCCCGTTCAACAGGCGGCGTACAGTCAATCCCTCTCCCGCACATTAACAAAAATGTGATAGTGAGACGCTTCCTCTTTAGAACATCAGCCTCCACATAACTGACAGCAATATAAAATTCACGGACATGTTTTAACTGGAAATTCACTCCACCAGCATCGACAGGCGGATCAAAACTACCCGGCGGCAGACAGTAAAATAACCGAGACGTGAATGTGTGTATTGAGTGAGATATAGTCAACACCGTGCGCTGAACAAATACCGATAACACATACGCTACCTTTTGAATATTCGAAATAACTCACACGAGCAACCACCTCGTATCGTAATGGAAAAATGTGATGTTTCCACAAAAAACACCTAGGCAGCTGTTTTAGTGCCCTAACCGTCATCACGGGAAGGTGAGAAATCTGAGCGATGTAATACGCTTTGCACAAGATGTAGGTATCCACAATCCGAACTTTCTGAAGTACGTTAAAGAAACACCGTTCATGTTCTAGAATTGCTCCTTGTTTCTTCTCCGCAACCAATTTCCAGTTAAGCATAGCCAGTTGGAGTTGAGAACGATCAATTATGACTCCAAAAGGTTTATATCTATCGACCACCGTCGCCCACGAAATGACAGCACTATCAAAACGTCCTAATTTCATCTACTGACATTTGGTTTCGTTGATATTGGCACCAGAGGCAAGTTAAAAGGCACCCAATGTAGCCTTGAGCAATGAAATCAGCGGGAGAACGCAGTAATACTATCACACCGTTCGCTTATGCTCGCACCGAGATCGTTCCGCCCAAGAGTATTCATTCTTGTGACTGAGCGACGTTTCTTTGAAGCCTTGAGCAAAACCTTTACGGAAGGTAATCGGAGTCTCAGTTAGTCGTTCACAGCCACTGAAGCTTGGATAGCCGTACACAAATTAGACTAGACCCCGCGCGCGTTAGTTGTGAACCTAATGGCTTCCAGTACCTGGGTAGCCATGGCTGACCAGATCGACCGCCTTGCCAAAGTCCAAAAATGCCAGAGCACCAGAAACAGAAGTAACAGCTGCCACCGACCCCTAGACCATGGGTACATTCTTGTGAGAGTTGTTCGTAGTGCTTCTTAACCGACATTCGTGAAATTTTGTTGTGGAACATCCACAGAATAACAGAAGAATATACCCGGTCGTTTTCTTACAACTTCTAATGTGTCTGCGAATTTTGCTGATTCCTATCGTTTATAACATCATAATGAAGTAACTTACTTATGCCAGTATGGCTACTATATCATATAGTGGTGTGTATAAATAATTATAAAACTGACTGGTAGTATATCTTGTATCTCTGTGTAGCTTTCTTAAATCAGTCCAGAAGAATGCTTGGATGGTTCTCCAGATTAAGCTGTGTCTGACTTGCTTCAACGTTCTTGTACTGTCTCCAATAACCTTAACGTTAACGGAACGTTATATCATACGGGGCCAACCCGAACTCCATCGAGAAAATTTCGAGAGTTGTTCGGGGATTTTTGAGTATTTTAGTAACGTCCACTTTTCGCATCGCCATCAAGTGCTGCTCGTTCTGTGTCGGATTTGTTTTTTTCCGGCAATGTCAGCTATACTTTAACAGTGACAATTAGAGTTGCAAAAATACCATAGGCTACTGTAGACTATCACAAGTACGCGTAGACTACCGCAGTTTTCCTAGTAGCTTATGTCAGTTAAGGTCGTACCCGCGTTACCTGTATGTTAGGTGTTTTGCACACTTATCGCACGTTGTCTCATAACTATCGCGCGTTCTTTACCCATGCGATCAGTGTCTTACTAGATTCCCGTAAAAACTGGAAGCGGTAAACTGTCTAGAAACTCATTGAGGAATATATAAAGGGTGCTTTAACCTACGGAACACTTTTGTTCTATATAGTTATGCTCCTGTCTGTTAATTAAAAATAAACGATATTTATAGCAAAATTGAACTTGTTAACATTTAATTCCGGTTTTATTTGAAAATTGTCGATTTGTAACGAGACCAGTGGGGTGTCGTAGTAAAACTAAAGAAAACAACATAGATTTGTCATATAGCGCTAGAAAATGGATAATTATGCACAGAAGATAAAGTTCAATGTGAATCAAGACAAAACAGAATTCATGCAATTAGGAAGAATACAAGAACAGGAAGAATTTCTTGAGATAGATGGCAAGAGGTTCAAGAGAGTACATCAGTTCAAATACTTGGGATCTTGGTTTACCACGGACAACAACATAAAAATGGACATCAAGGAAAAGAATAGCATTGGGAATGAAATGCATGCATTCTCTCAGAGAGACGCTCGGCTCTAAATCTATCTCAGTGAACACGAAGATGAAAATCTACAACACAGTGGTATGCCCAGCAGTAATGTACGGTTCAGAAACATGGAGCATGACTAAGCGAGAAAGGGAAAAACCATTAATATTTGAAAGAAGAGTAATGAGGAAGATATAGGGACCAGTTTCAGATAACGGAGAATGGAGGAGGAGGAAAAACGAGGATATCTACCTTGTGATGCGACAACCAACTATCCTACAGAAGATAAAGAGCAAAAGAATACAATGGGTGGGCCACGTAGCCCGTATGCCAGATGGAAGACAGGCGAAGATGGCACTAGCGGGGAAACCAAACACCAAACGCCCCATTGGACGACCAAGGCAGTGCTGAATGGACGACCTGGCGAAGGACCTAGAAGGAATGGAAGCAGTTTGTGGAAGCAGCGCGCGGTCTGCAGGGCCTGTGGTCGCCCAATATCTATCTATCTCATGTACATCTACATACATACTCCTCAATCCACCATACGGTGCGTGGCGGAGGGTACCTCGTACCACAACTAGCATCTTCTCTCCCTGTTCCACTCCCAAACAGAACGAGGGGAAAATGACTGCCTATACGCCTCTGTACGAGCCCTAATCTCTCTTATCTTATCTTTGTGGTCTTTCCGCGAAATATAAGTTGGCGGCAGTAAAATTGTACCGCAGTCAGCCTCAAATGCTGGTTCTCTAAATTTCCTCAGTAGCGATTCACGAAAAGAACGCCTCCTTTCCTCCAGAGACTCCCACCTGAGTTCCTGAAGCATTTCCGTAACACTCGCGTGATGATCAAACCTACCAGTAACAAATCTAGCAGCCCGCCTCTGAATTGCTTCTATGTCCTCCCTCAATCCGACCTGATAGGGATCCCAAACGCTCGAGCAGTATCTATCTACCATATAGCCCTAGAAAAATTTCCTCAACAAAAACATAAAATAAAAAACATTAAAACAAAAATATATCTAACATCGCTTCAATACTTCGTCGAACGTATGTAAAACATGTTTCTGTTACTCGTAAACAACTTTTGCATTTATCATTAGTAACAGGAAACTCCTGCCTTTGATCGTGACGAGGAACGTTCTTTTGTGTACAAAACAACCAGATTGTGGATATATAAATTTTTGCTATTTTGTACTGAAAATAACGTTCCTCTCGTCATGATCAAAGGCAAGAGATTTTATGTAAATCTGCCTCCATATTTCCATGGTGGAAATAAAAGAAAGGTTCAAGATATGAATTAAAATTCAAGGTGAAAGGATATCAATCACACCTTTCGCTGATGACATTGTTATCCTGAGTGAAAGTGAAAAAGAATTACATGATCTGCAGACTGGAATGAACAATCTAATGAGTACAGGATATGGATTGAGAGCAAATCGAAGAAAGACGGAAGTAATGAGAAGTAGCAGAAATGAGAACAGCAAGAAACTTAACATCTGGATTGACAGTAACGAAGTAGATGAAGTTAGGGAATTCTGTTATCTAGGCAGTAAAATAACCAATGACGGATGGAGTAAGGAGGACATCAAAAGCAGACAAGCGATGGTAAAAGGGGCATTCCTAGCCAAGAGGAGTCTACGAGTATCAGACATGGACCTTAATTTGAGGAAGAAATTTCTGAGAATATAGGTCTGGAGTACAGCATTGTACTGAAACATGGACTGTGGGAAAACCGGAACAGAAGAGAATCGAAGAATGTGGTGCTACAGACGAATGTTGAAAATTATGTGTACTGATAAGGTAAGGAATGAGGAGGTTTTGTGCAGAATCGGAGAGGAAAGGAATATGTGCAAAACACTGATAATAAGAACGGATAGGACCATAGGACATCTGTTAAGACATGAGGGAATTACTTCCATGGAGCTGTAGAGGGCAAAAACTGTAAAGGAAGACAAAGATTCGAATGCATCCAGCAAATAATTGAGGATGTCTGTTGCAAGTGCTACTCTGAGATGAAGAGGTTGGCTCAGGAGAGGAATTCGTGGCCGCATCAAACCAGTCAGAAGACTATGACCCCCTTCCCAAAAAAAAGGGCTGCCAGATCCTGTGGTCTTTGTGGCAACACTGTTGATTTGCCGTAGCCCGCCACAAAAGAATCAGTCGGCGCTAGGTCAGGGCTCTTAGGAGGTCATAGGATAGTCCACTAAGGCCGCACCAGCGATCATTGAATATATGGTTTAAGTCTTCCCGCTCTATGAGAGCCCAATGCGGTGGTGCGCTGTACTGTTGATAGATAATGGTGTCCAGCATCCCTTCTTGCTGTAATGAGGGAGCCGGCCGGTGTGGCCGTGCGGTTCTAAGCGCGTCAGTTTGGAACCGCGTGACCGCTACGGTCGCAGGTTCGAATCCTGCCTCGGGCATGGATCTGTGTGATGTCCTTAGGTTAGTTAGGTTTAAATAGTTCTAGGTTCTAGGGGACTGATGACCTCGGTAGTTAAGTCCCATAGTGCTCAGAGCCATTTGAACCATTTGTAATGAGGGACCGCCGGCCGGAGTGGCCGTGCGGTTGTAGGCGCTGCAGTCTGGAACCGAGCGCCCGCTACGGTCGCAGGTTCGAATCCTGCCTCGGGCATGGATGTGTGTGATGTCCTTAGGTTAGTTAGGTTTAATTAGTTCTAAGTTCTAGGCGACTGATGACCTCAGAAGTTAAGTCGCATAGTGCTCAGAGCCATTTTTTGGTAATGAGGGACCATATACTGCTCGATCATTTCAAGATAACTGATGGCATGATCAGTCTCTTCTACAAAAAAAGATTGGGCCGAAGACTCTCTGATAGGTCGCTCCGCTCCACTCGTCCAGTTTAGGGTTGAGTCTTTCGGGTTTTAAGAGACATGCGAATTCTCGATTCCCCAAAATGATGCAGTTACACATGTTGACTCTGTCGCTCACATGAAATGTGGCTTCATCCGTCTACATCCATCGATTCAACCATTGATCGTCCGCTTCCTTCCGCTCACACATCTTCATAATATATTGGAATCGAGTTCAGTAATACAGCTGTGTCAGTGCTTGAGTCCGTCTAAAAATCCTCTGGAATGTTGCATACGGTGCGTTGATCTCTGCTGATGACTGGCAGAGTGACTTTCGTGGACTGTGAGCCTTGACTTGTCGAATATCTTCCTCCCTGTTTCCAGCACGCTGCATACATCCTGCATGAGGCATCTGCAACCTTCTATCCAAGAACACGTCGTACTATTTAATAATGTCTCGATGTAATGAGACATATCTAAGATGTACCGACGTCTGAAAGCTCACTCGGTCTCTACGAGACTCGAAACTTTCGCATGTCACACGACACAATGAGCATGTTGTGGTGTAACGATCATTTTCACTTAACAATTAAGACACGTTGAATGCACTAACTTGTGCCACCTCGGTACAATGCATTTATTACATCTGGTGTTTGTGCAGTGAACTATGTGCTGTTGGTTTACCTACTGGAGCATGGCCACTCATTGTTAACATCCATCATTTTCAGGTACATTACAGGAAATTGCTCAGAGATATATACGTTAAATAAATAAATACTGTATAACGTTATTCTTTTCCGATATCTCAAACGGATCAATCTGTACTCAGTGGACTAACACTGAAAGATGTGCGATTCTAATTACGTGCAAAAAAATAATCAAACAAAAAAAGAGACGTTTACACATTCAGTTATGTTTCTTCCCCTACTAGTGCTAGCAATATTACCGGTAGTGCTACCATTCACACATACTAGTGTATCAAACTACTGAATCGTAGATTTGGTAGAGCGCAACTCTAGTGAGAACACAGCAAGGGAAGAACGACTCAACGACGAAAAACGTCTACGTTTGTCTTCTTACGGTTGTTGCCTTACCCTGTGTTTTGTGTTGCACGTTTCGCTGAGGATTTTTCTCTGTCGTCAAGGCATTTTCACGGAAAGAAAGACACATGGGGTACCAAACGGAATAAATCATAATTAGACTATTACGCCGCAACCATCAGCCAGTAGGTGCGCTGAGCGAGGTGGCGCAACGGTTAGCATAATGGATAGGGAGGACGATGGTTCAAATCCAAGTCTGGCCATCCTGAATTAGGTCGTCTGTGCTTTCCCTAAATCGCTTCAGGCAAATGCCGGGATGGTTCCATGGAAAGGGCACGGCCGACTTCCGTCCCTAATCCGATGGGTACATCAAAATACTCAGAGCATATCCCTGAGCAATCTCTGAAATTTTGTCCGTGTGTCTCTTGGGTAAACTCCTGACACTGGGTGCATGTGAACAGATCAAGATATCGAAAAGAGGTTTTCGGCAATTGATAGTTGATAAGGGAAAATGGTTCAAATGGCTCTGAGCACTATGGACTTAACATCTGAGGTCATCAGTCCCCTAGACTTAAAACTACTTAAACCTAACTAACCTAAGGTCGAAGGTTCCAGGCTGTAGCGCCTAGAACCGCTCGGCCACCCCGGCCGGATATCACTTAGAAACGCCTAAAACAACGGGGTCTCCCTCCAAGTATGTGGCTCTCGTGAGAGATTTCACCTGAAGCTATGCAGCCCGCCCGCGTAACATGAATGTCATGCCTCTCTTTCTTCAAGACAATTTTCAGCCGTATTCTGCAGGGGCTATGAAGACGCTCCTGCATCGTTTTCGATGCAACAAGTTTGATCACCGACAATACAGCCCTTATTTGGCTCCATTGTTTGTCTCTGCTCACATGAACCGCTGGCTTCGAAGACAACACTTTGGCATAAACAAAGAAAGGCAGACCAGCGTAGAAAATTGGCGGAAAGCACAGGCGGCTGCTTTCTGTGACGAAAGTTTGTAAAATGCCACGGCAAATGTCTAAGTCGGAGCGGTGACTATTTAGAGAGGTAGCTGGAAGGTGTGGTCAACTGCAACGAATAAAAAATGTTTGATTTTCACTGTGATTTTCATTTTGCGACCGATCGGACCTTGCTTTCCGAACAGCCCTCGTATTTCCACTTAGTATTTTTTAGTTGCTACAGTATCCTGCTTCATAAAAGATTTAAGAGTACTATTCATACAACGAAATTACTTTCCGCTCATGTCAACTATCTAACTCTGGAATCACACGGCTGCTACGGTCGCAGGTTCGAATCCTGCCTCGGGCATGGATGTGTGTGATGTCCTTAGGATAGGTAGGTTTAAGTAGTTCTAAGTTCTAGGGGCTGATGACCTTAGAAGTTAAGTCCCATAGTGCTCAGAGCCATTTGAACCATTTTGCACACTGAATTGGAAAGAGCGACTTGAAGCGATCGACAGGTACACTAAAGACACTGCCCAACACATTTGTGTAAAGTTCAGTCGAATTTTCTCAGTGATTTGCATTTCGCGCCTAATCGGACCTTACTTTCCAAATACGCCTCGAATATGATTTTTAATGACGTTCTAAAACTCTTGAAACGACAAATGACGTGGATATAACGCTCGTTAATGTTGGCTTCCAACTTTCCGCGAAAGTATCCGAGAAATGTACTGAAGTTGAAAGGTAAGGCCATCGGAGGTGGCTATTGCGGTGAAGAGTCTCAAAGTGGGGCTGCGACGTTATGTACAATCAGGAAACAGACCTATTTTTCTAAGATATAACGCATTTCTTCTTGGTCCTACTTTATTCGACATAAATACAGGGTTAACTACGATTGTTGTAACTGTAACTGCATGCTTCTTTTAGTGTGTTAGAATGGGCCTAGGAAAACGCAAGTGAAATGATGGTATGACGTTTTTACCTGGGAGACCCCTCCCCCCCCCCCCCCCCTCTCATCTGGGGTTGTAAGAGCGCCTAGTGCAAGTCTTTTTATCTGACTTGTACGTTGATGATGATCGTGATGACGATGATGAAACGATGAGCCGCGCGGAATTGGCCGAGCGGTCTGGGGCGCTGCAGTCATGGACTGTGCGGCTGGTCCCGGCGGGTTCGAGTCTTCCCTCGGGCATGAGTGGTGTGTTTGTCCTTAGGATAATTTAGGTTAAGTAGTGTGTAAGCTTAGGGACTGATGACCTTAGCAGTTAAGTCCCATAAGATTTCACACATTTGAATTCTTTTTTTTTTTTTTTTTTTTTTTTTTTTTTTTTTTTTTTTTTTTGAAACGATGATGAAGAGTCAGTCCCCGGTCCCGCCGCATAGTAGCCAGACGCGATGACCACCACTTGGCAACGGAGGAAGGCAAAATTTGTATACACACGTTTAGGTGAATACCTTTCATGATAACAAACAGTGGAAAGGCTTGATACAGCGGCTGAGGCCCAGTTGAGAGTCTCCACTTGACAACAGCCGAGTCGTGGCTCCTTCAATTCGGCTTTAGATCTCTCGGAAACTTCCGCAGAAGATTTCAAGAACATTAACAAGTGTTCTGTTCCCCGCCTCGGTAGCTGCGCAGTTAGTGTGGTGGATTGCTGACCGAATGGGCCCGGGTTCGATTTCTGGCCAGGTTGGAGATTTTCTCTGTTCGGGAGTTGTGTTCTCCTGACGTTCACATCGTCATAATTGACGTATCATTATTGAGATTGCTCTATGGGAACGTCCCGAAAGAGTATAAAAAATAAAATACAAGCGTTCTCTCACTGTACTCGTCTTTTGAAGATCTATAGAACGCTGTTAAAAACGTATATCGTGTTATTAAGCTGATGACGAGTGTGATAAGGCGTTTAAAATTTTGTTTATTGTCTGGATTCCAGGCCTAGGCATTTAAGCAGGAAATTTTAGTGTGTTGCAGAGTGGCTGGGTCTTCCTTTTGATTCGAACTCTCACCCAGCCACAGCTGTCTGCTCCACTCTTTTAATTCTTCCCATTTTATTCTTTTTTATTATAACTTTTAGAACTACTTGAGAGAAAGTGATTTTCGTAGGCAATATCGCTTGTAAACAACATTTATTGTCGATTACCCGGTCGCAAGTTCGAATCCTGCCTCGGGCATGGATGTGTGTGATGTCCATAGGTTAGTTAGGTTTAAGTAGTTATAAGTTCCAGGGGACTGATGACCTCAGAAATTGAGTCCCATAGTGCTCAGTGCCATTTGAACCGTTTTTTTGTCGATTACCGGTTTCCGTAAACAAGGATACCATCCATAGATCACGATAGTACAGGTTTTTTACAAGCGATCTTGGCTGAGAAGTTCACCTTCTTTCAAGTGATCGTTACAGACAGCCGCTTGCAGTTCAATACGGGTAAACTAAAGATTTAGAATTTCTCTCTCTCTCTCTCTCTCTTTGAGTGTGTGTATGTGTGTGTGTGTGTTTTTAGGGCATTTCATGTTTTAATTGTTGTTCAAGTTTTATTATTGTATAACTTTTAAGCGGATTCATCTCATCACAAAAGTTTAGTGTGGAAAAAAAAAAAAAAAAAAAATGCTGTGGGACCGATCACCCTAGCACTCTGGTCCCTTCAATCCCACAAACCAACCAACCAATCTAAAAAACGCTGCTCTGGTGTGCCCAATCCAACACACTGCCATTGTCACCACACCGTGGTTGATAGAAGAGTTAAGAGTATTGTGTGTGATAATCCATGTTATAGAATTACGTGACCCTCTCCCTACTATGGTTTCCCGAAAGATTTATTTCGAAATCTGGAACCGTCCGCGAAATAAAACTGGTGCTAGTTTCAGATGATTCACCCCGAAAACGTAATTTTCTTTTGCTTTCGCAGCTTTATATCTTTATGTGCAGGGATTCTGGAAAGGGAAAGGTTGCAGGGGGAAGGGAAGATGAGGTCGGCGAGCGCGGCGTCTCGGAGGCGCGGCGCGGCCCAGCGGTCGGCGGGCAGAGGACGCCAGCGTACCTCGTGAAGGCGGCGGCGGGCGCGCTGGCTGCCGGCGGGCTGGGCGGGTCGCCGCCCCCGCCGCCCACGCTGCTGCTGCTGCTGCTGCTGCTGCCGTTGGTGGCGGCGGCGCCGGAGGTGGTGGAGGCGGCGGAGGAGGCGCTGCGGCTGCTGCTGCCCGCCACGACGACGGCGCCCGGCTGCACGCCGGCCGCGGCTACGGCGGCGGCGTCCATTAGGAGCGGCGGAGGCGGCGCCGAGGGCAGGCGCGACCCGGGTAGCACGACGTAGTAGAGCGTCAGGGTCGCGCCGGCGGCGGCGGCGGCGTCGCTGGGGGCGGCGGGGGCGGCCGGGGCGGCGGCGGCATCCCCCGCGGGCGCGGCGGCGCGCACTCGCACACACTCGCGGTCGCGGTCGCGGTCGCGCACGCACCCGGCTGTGGCGGCCAGCGCTGCTCCGCTCCGCTCGGCGCCTCTGCGCTGCGCCTACTGCCGCCGCCACCTGCCGACGCCGCCGCCGCCGCCGCCGCCGCCTGCGCACAGCTGCGCGCACTCTCGCTTTCCGGCGGGACCATCGATCTCTGGAAGCGCGCCGGCACCCGCGCCACTGCCCGGGCCTCGCTATCTGGGTCACCGTACTCCACTCACAACAATAACGAGCCGCGCCGACACTCCGCCCGGCCCCCGCGCCGGGCCCGCGCCGGCTCTGCCCTTCCGGACGCCTCCGACCGCTCCTCCCCAACAACGCCGCTCTTCTACCCGGCCCTCTGCGTAAACCGATAATCTATATCCTCTAGATGAAAACCCCTGGGTGATTAAGCTCCGTCGTATTCTTCTTCTTGCTCCTTCTCCAAAGCACAGGAAAACATATTCGCAGTTGCGAATATGAACCCCCTTCGGCTATACAGTACTGGCCATTAAACTTGCTACACCAAGAAGAAATGCAGATGAAAATCGGGTATTCATTGGACAAATATATTATACTAGAACTGACATGTGGTTACATTTTCACGCAATTTGGGTGCATAGATCCTGAGAAATCAGTACCCAGAACAACCACCTCTGGCCGTAATAACGGCCTTCATACGCCTGGGCATTGAGTCAAACAGAGCTTGGATGTCGTGTACAGGTACAGCTGCCCAGGCAACTTCAACACGATACCACACTTCATCAAGAGTAGTGACTGGCGTATTGTGACGAGCCAGTTGCTCGGACACCATTGACCAGACGTTTCAATTGCTGAGAGATCTGGAGAATGTGCTGGCCAGGGCAGCAGTCGAACTTCTTCTGTTTCCAGAAAGGCCCGTACAGCACCTGCAACATGCGGTCCTGCATTATCCTGCTGAAATGTAGGGTTTCGCACGGATCGAATGAAGGGTAGAGCCACGGGTCGTAACACACCTGAAATGTAACGTCCACTGCTCAAAGTGCGGACATTGCGAACAAGAAGTGACAGAGACGTGTAACCAATGGCACCCCATACCATCACGCCGGGTGATACGCCAGAATGGTGATGACGCATATGCGCTTCCAATGTACGTTCACCGCGATGTCGCCAAACACGGATGCGACCATCATGATGTTGTAAACAGAACCTGGATTCATCCGAAAAAAATGACGTTTCGCCATTCGTGCACCCAGGTTCGTCGTTGAGTACACCATCGCAGGCGCTCCTGTCTGTGATGCAAAGTCAAGGGTAACCGCAGCCATGCTGCTGCAAACGTCGTCGAACTGTTCGTGCAGATGGTTGTTGTCTTGCAAACGTCCCCACCTGTTGACTCAGGGATCGAGATGTGACTGTACGATCCGTTACAGCCATGCGGATAAGATGCCTGTCATCTCGACTGCTAGTGATACGAGACCGTTGGGATCCAGCACGGCGTTCCGTATTACCCTCCTGAACTCACCGTTTCCATATTCTCCTAACAGTCATTGGATCTCGACCAACGCGAGCAGCAATAAACAGCAATCGCGATAGGGTACAATCCGACCTTTATCAAAGTCGGAAACGTGATTGTACGCATTTCTCCTCCTTTCACGAGGCATCACAACAACGTTTCACCAGGCAACGCCGGTCAACTTCTGTTTGTGTATTAGAAATCGGTTGGAAACTTTCCTCATGCGAGCACGTTGTAGGCGTCGCCACCGGCGCCAACCTTGTGTGAATGCTCTGAAAAGCTAATCATTTGCATATCACAGCATGTTCTTCCTGTCGGTTAAATTTCAAGTCTGTAGCACGTCATCTTCGTGGTGTAGCATTTTTATGGCCCGTAGTGCATATTGCAATCACAACAATGGAAATTTGTGCCAGACCGGCACTCGAAACGAAATTTATTGCTTTACGCGAGCAATCTCCTTAACCGCTTCGGCCATCCGAGCACGAATCACGTCCAGAACCAAACTTCCGTATGTTGTCGTCCACCAATCAAAGGCTGCACTCGTATGTTTTGTATATGGAAAGACATATTCATTGAGAATCGAGGGCATGCATGCATGTCCGAACGGACACTGCGTCGTATCTCTTAATACTACAGGCACCGTTATTTCGTAACCTTTTCCAAGGCTCGAAGTTTCGATCACTCTCCTGTTGTCTTCCGCAAGTTTCTTCTAGCCTCTCTGTGTGTGTTCAGTCACCTGCGAACACCTGTTGAGCACAAAATATCTGATCAGGTGAACATGGGCAACGGAGGAACAAACGCGGAAAGATCAAAAAATAACGCACAATAATTTTACTACCAAGAAGTCTAGTAAGTAACAAAACAAAACAAAATCACAAATCAACATACATTATTTACCTACTTTTCTACATAGTTACCTACGTTCTCAACAGTCTCCCATCGCGGTACCAGTTTCAATAAGCCTTGTTCACAGTCCGTTTGGTTGGAGTACAGTCATCTGGGGACTCCTGGTTTCATTTTTGCATCTGTCGCAAAACATTCGCCGGTCAGGAATTTCTTTGATGAACCAAACAGATGGGAGCCCGACGCTACAACGTCCGAACTGTATGGTGGATGCTGGAGCACCTCCCACCCAAAATTTGTCCATTTTCTCACGAACAGGAACAGTAATATGCGGGCGACACCATCAGCATTAATGTTGTGGCGTTTTTCACTAAGAGCCGACTCAACCAAGTTTTAATGTAGGTTTCAGCATCCACAGTAGTCAGTGATCATAAAGTCCACCAATTACACACCATGCACATCCCAGAACACCGTCATAAGCACTTTCCTAACACGCTGAGTCACTTTGAACTTTTTTCCTGCTGAGAGCCATCATGTTTCCAGTCCATAGAGGGCTGCTTGGTTTCAGGCGTGTAGTGGTACACCCACGACTCATCACCAGGGACGATTCCTTTCAAAAAGTCGTGCCCTTCTGCAGCGTAACGAATAAAGTGATCCAAGCTTGTTATATTCACAAACCCTCGTTGTTGTCTGTCAGGTACGTAGGCACCCAGTCAGCACTCTTCTTCTTCTTTGTCTTTGGGCCTTTATCCCACTCCGATGAGGGGTCGGCCTTGTTAGGACGGATATGGCAGTGTTAGTTGCTGAGGGTGGCCGGATGCCCTTCCTTCCGCCACCCCAAACCCCCGAGACATCAGTAGCGTAACCCAGCTTTCTGCATCTAGTGTAAGCCATGAAAGAGTACGAACGTGTGCAAATGTCTGTGCGTCGTGTAACTGAGGTGGAACATGGGGACCAGCCCGGTATTCACGTAGTGGGATGTGGAAAACCGCAGAAAACCACATCCAGGCTGGCCGGCACACCGGCCCTCGTCGTTAATCCGCTGGGTGGATTCGATGCTGGGCCATTGTGCCCTCCCAAGTACAGGAAGCAGCGCATCAGCGCTCTCGGCTACCCTGCCGGGCTGGCACGCAGCGATCACGAACCTTACAAAATTTCAGTGTGTCATGAACACTATCGTACATCACACCATACGAAACTTTAAAGTGCTGCGATGATGTTCCCCGATCGTCCAAAATTGCTGCCTCAATGGCTCTGACATCCTGCGGGACTGTAGCTTTTACCGGCCGCCCGGAGCGTGGGGAATCACAGGTTTACACGGCCATCTTGCAAGAATGCGCAGCACCTGGAGACACTGCTGCACAGTCGTCCCCACACACGCCACGCATGTCCCTCTGAATTTCACTCGCTTTATGCCCTTTGGCCCAAAATATGGAACTACACTTCGCTACTTTTCGTAAGTTGACGACAGTAACATGCGCACCCTGTTTGTTTCGTAGATCTCGCTTCTGTCGCTGAAGTTGCACTTGAAAATAAAATACCCTCTGTAGCACAAACTATATAGTAGTGAAATTTTTTAAATTCCAGCTGCAATACCAGGGGAGAAAGATATTATTGTGCGTTACTTCCCGATCATCCCTCGTATTTACAGAATACAAAATCCGCTTCAGTTGCTAGTAATTTCTTAATTTATTGCACGATATGTTTCGGAGCCTAAAGCTTCATCTTCAGGTACCGCCAAATAATTGTGGAAACATAAATGTTAGATAAACGCGTGGGAGTGTAGGACCAGCAACCGCGGCGCCCGTCTCGATAGCGCAACACGGAAGTGATTAGTTCAGCCGGCCAGGGAACCAGCACACCGCTTATTTTTCCCCCACGTCGCTGCTTCCTATGTCAGACGCTTCCACTGCAGCTATCAGCTGGCTCCCTGGCGGGCAGCACAAGTCATCCCATGGGTTTATTTGACATGGATGTGACACCCCATGACTTGACTGGCCAGACCTCCACTCAACTATATTTTCAGAATTATTTGGTGGCACTTGAAGATGAAGCTTTAGGCTTAGAAACCGGTCATGCAATAAATAAGGAAATTACTGGCAAATGAAGCGGATTTTTTAATTCTATAAGTCAGTGTTGACTGTTCTGAATAGTGACTGTGAAATCCCTGAGCTAGCAGGACAGAGCAAATGAGGTTATATTTGTGGAAAGGGGCCAAAATAAGTTACTGTAAGTTGCACTCAACATATAAACTTTATTTGTTAAAACACTCAATCACACAAGCAAGAATCAAAAACTCTCGAGGCTTTATCTAAAGACCTCATTTGATTTAATTTAGATCGGCTGAAGGCCACATCGAAAACCCAAGGCACAAGGCCTAAGCAAGGAGTCAAGGAGTTGAGATACAGGAGTTCTTCTGGAGGTTTCACTTCTTTAGAAACAAATTTTATCTTCAGTATAAATAGGCTGAAAGCCTTAGCTTAAATTTTTCTCATAGAACTCGGCTGAAGGCCACACATTAATTAAGAACAGTGTTATGGCTTAAGGCCGAGACAAAGATTTTCAATATTTAGTCTAAATAGGATGAAACTCCGCCGAAGGCTGCATAACAACAAAACAATTTAACATCTTAAGGCCTAGGAAGAAGAGCTTTCAATTTGAAAAGGCTGAAGGCCTTATCTCAAAATATTTCGTGTAAAACTCGGCTGAAGGCCTCATACTAAAGAATAACAATCTTAAGGGGAAGACAAGGATTTTGAATTTTTAATTTAAGAGAGATGAAAACTCGGCTGAAGGGCACATACAAACTAGAAAATATTTCTTATGGCTTACGACGTAGACAAAATTTTTCAACTTCTGATTTGAAAAGGCTGAAAACTCGGCTGAAGGCCACATACCAACTTGAAACAAATTTACGGCTTAAGGCCTTGGCACGAGGAATTTTCCATTTTAATTTTGAAAGGCTGAAACTCAGCTGAAGGCCATATACCAAACAAGAAACAATTTTTTTTTTCGGCTTAAGGCCTAAGAAGAAAAGCCTTGCAATTTTAATATGCTAAAACTCGGCTGAAGGCCACACAGAGTACTTAAGACTAAAACGGAAATCACTATGTAAAACACAAGGAGCGGTGCTCAGAAGGTTCCAAGGGTTGGCCTAGCTAGTTAACACTAATGTACTTATAGGTGAGACAGGCAGCCAGACTGACAACCTCTTAATCGGAAGGGAACCCAACTGAAAGCCAGCCGCCGAATCAACCAACAAGATCAGTTCTGCTCCACCCAACCAGCAAAACGACAGCAAGATGTCAACAGCACAGCGTTCTGGATACTGGTGCCCAATCCAGCCAAGTCAGAATAAACGCCCAACAACACCTCAGCTGTCGAACTACACGCCGTGCTGGACAGCATCAACACGACGAGGAAAATACACTGAGGAAATTACGTCAACGACCAGGGAAAGTAACCGGAACGTCAACGGCCAAAAGGCAGAAGATACCGCTGGTACACTTCATTAATGAAGGAATGAATTAAATTAAGTTAAACACCACACAAGAAGATGGCTGCAATTCTAGCTGACTTCAATGCACAGTCGTTTTTGCTCGCGGGAATATCCCAGAAATTGACAACCAGGATCAAAAGAAGACATGTGATATCAGTTGAGGCTTGATAGTAGGTTAAGTGAGGACTCAACTTTAGTGTCCAGGATCGGTGGGCGACAAACTTCGTAACACTCGCAAGGAGCGCCTCACAACTCCAACTGCACGTGCATGCTGCCAGCAGATCCAGCAGACTACGCGCCACGGAGGCTTCCTCGCTGCTCCGCCACAACCGACCGACTGCCTAGGCCCGGAAACGGTCAAAGGACGAAATACACTTCGGCCGATGAGACGACCGACTGAACAACCAACTAACGGTCGTTCCCACTCTAGTCTCCGGCAAGCCTTTTTTACACCAGTTACATACTTAGTTGGTGACACCTAGGGATTACTCTTTCACCTTACCCATCGCTCATTCACTTCCGCAGTTAGTGATGATGCACCCTTGAAGTTGGACGAGACTACTATCGGGGTAATAAAAGTGCTTGCGCCTTTGTATGGGACACATGTGATGGTGCATGTTGGTACACTTAATGTAGAACTGTCCAGTTATATAGTTTTCTAGGATGTGACCAGCGATCTTGGGGTTACTCACACAAAGGGCATATATAAGGCTGCAAGCCTGCAATATTTTTCCGGCTGTATTTAGACAGCTAGAGCCCGCCATCTGAAAAATTTTACGCTGGCTGTAGTGCTTCACTCACAAGCGAACATTCAAAAGTGTAAATAAACTATCTTGATTGTGCTTGGCGGGTATGTAGAAGGATCAAAATAATACAATACATATTTTTTTCGTTTTCGTTACATTTCACTTTCAAGGAGTAAAACTCACTCCAAAAAGTAATTTGGCGTATTGGGTTTAGAGGGAATATCTTCGAAGCAGTGATATATAAAAGATGTGTTTCATATAAAAGTTAAAATGTAATCAACGTTCTTGAAAACTCTATAACCAACTTTTTCAGTAATCTGACATTTTGCAAAATATCCCACCACCACTAAGTAAATGTAGAAACCTTTTATTGGAACGTATATTAAGGAAGTTTTCTTGCCACATACAATTATGTGTAATAAAACTGGTCACTGAACTACCGTTCTTGGAAAATAAGCTGTAAAAATGTGCTGTCGGACTATTTTCAACAAACCCAATTAAAATATCTAAATGTTCATTACTATACCAATTATTTATTTTACTTGTTTTTGTTTTGTTTTAAATTGTTATATTTACGTTTTTTAGTTTACTATTCCACATATCTGTTTTTTAAATGAAAATAATAAATAACTCATTATTACGGTTTGAAGTTTTTACAGTAATGATAATCTGAAAGAAAATGTTTGAAACTTAAGGTTTTTCTTACACCGTGAACACAGAACGAACGAAATTTCTTCACTTAATACACACAACGGACAACATAACATGAAACAAAATTCAGCAGGCTTCTCAGACTGTGGCAGGCGACTCTCTAAATATCCTGATTTGTATCAGAAGTATTTCAGTAGATTGTAAAACCTTGGCAAAGAGAGCTGATGTTGTACTCGAGACTGCACCTCGATCATACTCTGTGTCAAGTGGAAATGAACGTCGTAATCATTCAGCAGAACTAGTTCTGAAACCTTCTCACAAAGTTCTTCCAACATGGAATGCCATATACAGCCAACGGATGTACCTGTCCCATTGAGCCTTTCGGGATCAATGGACGCACAAGTTCGTTGACCTCGGGTACAATGCTCGAAACGATTCTTTCACGTTGATCACGTCAAGAATCTAACAATAATATAGATTTTTCTCCGGCAACGAGGAAGAAAACTTCTTTCACACATCTTTTGATCTTGTCAGATGTTAGTTTACTGGATTTCGATGCTGACTCAAGAACGTTCGAGGATTCAAAAAGAGATTTCCCAATTCTCGGAGCAAACTCTCCATTAGTGTCTTTTAAAACCATGTTTTGAGCGTCGTAGCTGAGGGCAACAAACTCGTTCATCTGGTGATCCCAAAAGGTTCGACTGCGTAGGTACAGCCGGGGACGCATACAGCTTTCGATACTGGAAAAACTTTGTGGGCAAATGTTCAGCTCTGGTTCTGCTGAATGTTTATGATATCAGTCTCTACTTGAGAAAGAATATAAACAGGCTGCTGGCATTCCTGCAGAAAGAATTCTCTTCACCAAGAGTTTCCAATGTACTGATATATATGCCTTGTAAAAATCAGGATATTTGGAGGCTCACCCGCCGCAATTTGAGAGCCCTGATGAACTTTTTTTTATAGTGTGTAGTCCGTCAAGTGTTTTTCGGTTATAACGATTGGAAATACACCCAACACCACACACAGTGCCTCTACTGAAGTGGTGCTGAAGAACACTCCTCTACCCGCCCCTCGCAATTATCCTGTTCATGGTAGAGCGAGTCTGCATGCTCACATGCTTGCCGCAAAACATACTTCTGACTAATACAAAGTGCAGTTGTACCCTGTGGCGTGCAAGATCGGTAGTATGTAATTTGTGATATTTAAACGTACTAATTTGTGAAAGAATTTTTAAACCTAATTTGTAGTCAGTTGCCTGTGTTGACTGAAGTTATCTTTCCCATCAGTATGTACCCTCATGTATGGAGTGACTTTCCGTTCGATGTTTTGTTGTTTATTTTTATGGCTGGGTGTCTTTGCAGTCTCCCCTTCATTAGTACACAAGTTGTTTTGTCTGCCGTGACTGTTAATTTGTATTACACCAATGTGTTGATCAGGATACGACTGACTTTGCTCTCTGATGTCTGTTTTCTGTCTCCTGATGCCACTGACAACAACAGTTCGGCATAGGCTACAACACCGTCAGTGCGCTCATCCCCATCCATAAGCTGTAGGAGCGTTTCGAATGTGATATCCTAGAAGATGGTTCCTCAAATCGAGCCTTGGGGGCATCTGTTTGTAATCCGTTCGATTACTTTCTGTGCCTGCTAGTCTGCTACTCTGTTTATTACAGTAGTCGAGGAAACAGGGTGGTGGGTACATGAAGTCTACGGAGTCGCGTAAACAATGCAACTCACCAGAGAATGTCGAAGGCCCTCGCAATGTCAACTAAAATCGCAACTGCATATTCATTTGTGGTGTGCTGTATAGTTCGGAAAACTTTGATTATTGCATCGCCGATTGATTTACCTGCACTGAATCCGTATTAATGTCACCTAATACGGTAGAGCTCTCTATATGCCTGTAGGTGGTTACACTGGAGCCGTTATTATACCCTGCTAGAGAATTTAAAAGGCATATTGACCTGTAGGATTAAGGTGCTGAAGGTTCTTTATTAGGTGATTTTTTTATTTATTACAGAGCTGGCAGTCTTCCGCCGCCCAGGTACCCAACCGAGCCGCGGAACGCCATTTAATAAGTCTGTTAAATGTGATATTATTATTAGAGATGCAGCCACTTGTATTGATTTTGAATGGATTTTCTCTGGGCCTGGAGCTTACTTGTTCTCTGGTCTGGCTACCGCTAACGCGATCTACTCTCGTGAGATTGGATAGGTAATGGCTTGAGCTATATACTCAGTGTTCGATTCGTAGGTAACGGCTTGAGCTATATACTCAGTGTTCGATTCGTAGGTAACGGCTTGAGCTATATACTCAGTGTTCGATTCGTAGGTAACGGCTTGAGCTATATACTCAGTGTTCGATTCGTAGGTAACGGCTTGAGCTATATACTCAGTGTTCGATTCGTCTTTAAGTCTGTGTTGTATTGGTGCATCAGTTGTTGGGTCATAATCTTATAGTGTGTTCTACAGAAACTGCGCTGTATTTATCCGTCCTTGTGTCACTTTGCCGTCGGCCATCTTCATTGTTGGTAGAACTGAAGAGAACTTAATTTTTTTCAGCTATTGTTTTGTATGTTTGACTCCAAAAGTTGTAATATTGTATTGAGACCTATTCCTCCCAGTGTTGTTCCTAGTCGTCTGTAGTACTTTCTTAAACAGCTCCTTGGAATCTCTGTCGCCCTGTAATCTTATTTGTCTGTCTCTGGCACTCACTGCCCTTTGATACAGTTTTCTCTTTCGTCTTACGTCCTATCTAAGTCTGCTCAGTTCAGGCTCCTGGGTGGTTTGGTCTTCAGTATTTGATATTCGTCATATTTTTTGTGCGTTCTGTTGTATTTCAGTTAATCTGTAGCTTATAATCAATACTACCGGTTACATTATGATTTAGTTCGTGTTGTACGTAGTTCTCAGTTTGTTCCTTTCCGTTTTGCTGATAATGAGTCAGTTTTCTGTAAGATGGTGTGTAACATTAGCATGAATGCTTGTGATAATGATGTTGTGGTCACTAGTCGCAGGTGTGGTATAACGGACCAGGTGATATTAATTTTTATGCTTTTGGCATTGGCTGTAGCTATGTCAATATTGGTCATCCCACCTGCGTATCCCATGTAAGTGTATGGTTAGTCTTCCTCGTTTAGTACAAATAGATTATTACTGTGTTATTTCATTTACAACTTGTCCTTGGTCATTGATTCTATCTGCATTCCAAACTCTTAACCAGGTATTAACGTCTTCAGACCTTGATAACACTGTGCTTTTGGCAAAACGCGCTACATTTACCATCACATCCGTGAAGGGAACTATTGTATGATAATACTGGGTATACAGGGTGGTCCATTGATCGTGACCGGGCCAAATATCTCACGAAATAAGCGTCAAACGAAAAAACTACAAAGACGAAACTTGTGTAGCCTGAAGGGGGAAACCAGATGGCGTTATGGTTGGCCCGCTAGATGGCGGTACCATAGGTCAAACGGATATCAACTGCGATTTTTTTTAAATAGGAACCTCATTTTTTATTACATATTCGTTTATTACATAAAGAAATATTAATGTTTTAATTGGACCACTTTTTTCGCTTTGTGATAGATGGCGCTGTCACAAACGTATGGCTCACAATTTTAGACAAACAGTTGGTAACAGGTAGGTTTTTTAAAATTAAAATACTGAACGTAGGTACGTTTGAACATTTTATTTCGGTTGTTCCAATGTGATACATGTACCTTTCTGAACTTATCATTTCTGAGAACGCATGTTGTTGCAGCGTAATTACCTATAAATACCACATTAATACAATAAATGCTCAAAACGATGTCCGTCAACCTCAATGCATTTGGCAATACGTGTAACGACATTCCTCTCAACAGCGAGTAGTTCGCCTTCCGTAATGTTCACACATGCATTGACAATGCGCTGACACATGTTGTCAAGCGTTGTCGGTGGATCACGATAGCAAATATCCTTCAACTTTCCCCACAGAAAGAAACCCAGGGACGTCAGACCCGATGAACGTGCGGGCCATGGTATGGTGCTTCGACGACCAATCCACCTGTCATGAAATACGAGGGTCAGTCAAAAAGTAATGCCTCCTATTTTTTTTTCTACGTTTAATTGTCAGGAAATTTAAATGCAATTACATAGGTTGAAAACCACAACATTGAGGATCATTTTGTCATTTTTCAATGTAATCTCCGCCCATCTCTACAGTTTTGGTCCATCTTTGAACAAGGGCATGTATCCCAGCACGGTAAAAATCACAGCTCTGCTTCCTAAGCCATTGACGCACGGATGTTTTGACGGCCTCCTCATCTTCAAAATGAATCCCACGATGAGCTTCTTTTAGTGGCCCGAACAGATGGAAGTCTGATGGTGCCAGGTCAGGGCTGTATGGGGGATGAGGCAAAACTTCCCATCCAATTTTGACAACCTCGTCAGAGGTGTGACGACTGGTGTGTGGTCTTGCATTGTCATGCAAAAGAAGAACATCTGCCATTGATTTTGTTGGGCGAACTCGCTGAAGACGTGCTTTAAGTTTGTTGAGGGTTGTGACGTATTGAACAGAATTTATTGTGCATCCCTGCTCCAAAAAATCAACCAGAATCACACCCTCTGTATCCCAGAAAACTGTTGCCATAACTTTCCCTGCCGATCGCACAGTTTTGAATTTTTTCTTCCTCGGCGAGCTTGTGTGACGCCACTCCATTGACTGCCTCTTTGATTCGGGTTCAAAAAAATGCACCCATGTTTCGTCCCCGGTCACAATTTTTTTCAGAAACTCATCTCCCTCCAAACGGAAGCGCTGCAAATGTTGGGAGGCTATTGTTTTCCTTGCCTCTTTATTCTGATCGGTTAACATTCTTGGAACCCACCGTGCACAAACTTTTGAGTACCCCAATTGTTTAATAATCGTCATCACACTGCCTTTACTAAGAGAAATAATGCGACACACTTCATCTGCAGTCACCCGACGGTCACCACGAATGATGTCATCAACTTGCTGAATGTTGTGTGGAGTCACTGCACTCACCGGCCTGCCGCTCCGCTTTTCGTCAGTCAACGGTGTTTGCCCTTCAGCTTCCTTACAACGACGAACCCATCGTCTAACAGTGCTGACATCCACTGTCACAACACCATACACCTTCTTCAGTCTTTCATGAATGCGTATGGGCGTTTCACCTTCTGCATTCAAGAATTCAATCACACAACGCTGTCTCAAACGAACATCGATGTCGGCCATCTTACAAACTTCTGCTGTGCTGCACCTGTTGACACAGAAAGTTACTACTGCAGTGGATTGCAGAAGAAGGTTTGAGGAATGGCGCCAAATTCAAATTTTTCACTTAACTTAATTTCTTTAAGTAGAAAAAAAATGGGAGGCATTACTTTTTGACCGACCCTCGTATGTTATTCAATACCGCTTCACCCACACGCGAGCTATGTGCCGGACATCCATCATGTTGGAAGTACATCGCCATTCTGTCATGCAGTGAAACATCTTGTAGTAACATCGGTAGAACATTACGCAGGAAATCAGCATACATTGCACCCTTTAGATTGCCATCGATAAAATGGGGGCCAATTATCCTTCCTCCCATAATGCCGCACCATACATTAACCCTCCAAAGTCGCTGATGTTCCACTTGTCACAGCCATCGTGGATTTTGCGTTGCCCAATAATGCGTATTATACCGGTTTACGTTACCGCTGTTGGTGAATGACGCTTCGCCGCTAAATAGAAAGCGTACAAAAAATCTGTCATCGTCTCGTAATTTCTCTTGTGCCCAGTGGCAGAACTGTGCACGACGTTCAAAGCCGTCGCCATTCAATTCCTGGTGCATAGAAACATGGTACGGGTGCAATCGATGTTGATGTAGCATTCTCGACACCGAAGTTTTTGAGATTCCCGATTCTCGCGCGATTTGTCTGCTACCGATGTGCGGGAGCCGCGACAGCAGCTAAAACACCTACTTGGGCATCATCATCTGTTGCAGGTCGTGTTTGACGTTTCACATGTGGCTGAACACTTCCTGTTCCCTTAAATAATGTAACTATCCGGCGAACGGTCCGGACACTTAGATGATGTCGTCCAGGATACCGAGCAGCATACATAGCACACGACCGTTGGGCATTTTGACCACAATAGCCATACATCAACACGATATCGACCTCTTCTGCAGTTGGTAAACGGTCCATTTTAACACGGGTAATGTATCACGAAGCAAATACCGTCCGCACTGGCGGAATGTTACGTGATACCACGTACTTATACGTTTGTGACTATTACAGCGCCATCTATCACAAAGCGAAAAAAGTGGTCCAACTAAAACATTCAAATTTCTTTACGTACTACACGAATATGTAATAAAAAACGGGGGTTCCTATTTTAAAAAACGCAGTCGATATCCGTTTGACCTATGGTAACGGCATCTAGCGGGCCAACCATAGTGCCATCTGATTTCCCCCTTCAAGCTAGACAAGTTTCGTCCTTTGTAGTTTTTTCGTTTGATGCTTATTTCGTGAGATATTTGGCCCAGTCACGATCAATGGACCACCCTGTATAGTGATACTATCACTATATCTGTAATTGTTTATCTCAGTCTCACTAAATGACTATTGCAATGTATAGTTACAGGGAGGGAGGGGGGGGGGGGGGAGGAGTGGACGACAAAAACATGGAAACACAAAAAAAACATAACACATTATCATGCCTAATACGGTGTATGAAATCCATTGGCATTCAAAATACCTTCCATTCGTCTCAGAATGGGTAAATACAGGTCCCAAATGGTTTTCACCGCACTCTTATTCCATTCTTCCTACAAAATAGTGGCTTGTCCAGTTAACATGATGGGGTAGGATAGCGATAACACACCCTTCTTTCCAAACTAGACCACAGAGGCACAGATCTGTTGTATGTGGTGGCCCAGGTCAGATACGACAATTCATCCTCGTGCTCTCAAAACCAGTACTGGACTACGCGAACTGTGTGAAAAGGGGCACTGGTGACATGAAACACAGCATTTGGGGAAAAAATTTTGTACAATGAGATGGACTTGATCTGACGAAATGGTCATATAATACTCGGCAGTAGTGCGACCTTGCAGTGTAACCATCCGCCCAGATATGGCTGCCCAAAATCGTCACCGAACACCTGTCGTATTTCTCTCTTGGGACATGAACACGGCCGGATGGTGAAAAGAACGTGAAACAAGACTATCCGACCAAATGACTTTCTTCCACTGCTCCATAGCCCAGGTTTTATGGCTTCAGCACCACGTTTCCCTGTTACGGGCCCTTGCATCACTGATGGGTAGTTTTGGAGTGCCAGTGAGCCATGCTGTGGCTCGTGTTGGTGCCGTTGTTAGGTTGTCATTGTTTAGTTGGTATAGTTACGGTTGTCGTCTTCTTCTTGTGTTGGTGCCACTCCGTTTGCAAGCGTTGTCTGTCCGCTAGTGGCAGCAGCGGCGGTTATCGATATCTAGTAACGGTGGTACTATCTTTGGGGCGACGTTGCTGTGTTTCCGTGTCGTGTGAGTCGGCAGTTCGGTTTGGGACGAACGAGCAGCCAGGTCCGCGCAGCTCGAGAACACGCCGGGACCACTGGCAGCACGCATGCACTGCCGGATGGACAGGCTGTAGTCGCGAGGGATACAACCTCGTTGTCGGCCGGACCCAGGAAGCTTAAATTGAGTGGGCCTTAATTCAAGTAGTGAAACCTCTACCCTTGTGAGATCCCGCCATTTGCTTACGTGTTGCTGCTTTCAGTGTCGCCGAGACGAAGAGCAGCGAGTGGAGCGTTTGGGGAAGGCGAACGTAATTAGCCTTCCTCCACTTCTTATTATTAATTGTTGCGTTCTATATGTTATTATTTGTGAAGTTCAAACAGTGGTATTTTTCCTGCCTATTGGCCGCTAACGCCCCAGTTACTGGCCCTGGAGCTTACAAGGGAACCTCCCCATGGCACCCCCCTCAGATTTACTTGTAAGTTGGCACAGTGGATAGGCCTTGAAAAACCGAACACAGATCAATCGAGGAAACAGGAAGAAGTTGTGTGGAACTATAAAAAAATAAGCAAAATATACAAACTGAGTAGTCCACGCGGAAGATAGGCAACATCAAGGACATTCCGAGATAAGGAGCGCCGTGGTCCCGTGGTTAGCGTGAGCAGTTGCGGAACGAGAGGTCCTTGGTTCAAGTCTCCCCACAAGCGAAAAATTTTTCTTTATTTATGATCTATCCCTTCGTTCATTGACGTCTCTGTTCACTGTAATAAGTTTAGTGTCTGTGTTGTGCGACCGCACCGCAAAACCGTGCGACTAGTAGACGAAAGGACGTGCCTCTCCAATGGGAACCGAAAACTTTTGATCGCAAGGTCATAGGTCAACCGATTCCTCCACAGGAAAACACGTCTGATATATTCTATACGACACTGGTGACGGCATGTGCGTCACATGACAGGAATATGTTGTCGACCCACCTAACTTGTACACTTGACGAATGGGTAAAAAGATTCTTCTACCTTGCCCGATTTAGGTTTTCTTGTGGAAGTGATAATAACTCCCAAAAAAGTGATGAAAACATAAGAGTTTGTCACATAAACTGCAACAAATGAATCCAAAAGTCTCACACTCGCACACTTTTCCCTGTGCTCTGTCAAAACATATGTTTTTTACGTTTTCAAATTTTTCCGTGTGTAGACCGTCAAATCCTGCATATGTCCAAGCAAATCTGGTCCTGGAATTTTGGAGGGCGAAGTTGATTATGTGTGAGTGCCTGAACTTTGATAATTGTCTGAAAATAAAAAATTAAACGTTTTGCTCGAAGGAAGACTTGAATCAGGGACCTTTCGTTCCGCAGCTGCTCACGCTAACCACGGGACCACGGCGCCCCTTGGCTCCCATTGTCCTTGATGTTGCCTATCTTGCGCATGGACAACTCAGTTTGTATATTTTACTTATTTTTTTCATAGTTCCACACAACTTCTTCCTGTTTTCTCAATTGATCTGTGTTCAGTTTTTCAAGGCCTATCCACTGTGCCAACTTATAACTAAATCTGAGGGGGGTGCGATGGGGAAGTTCCCTTGTTAGTGTATGTTACGGCAGTGTATTTTTCCTCGCCTTGCCACTGCTGTCTTGTAAGGCATGTAGTTCGACAGTTTCCTTGATTTGTGGGCCGGGTGGTGCTTTTTTCCCTACTCTGGTAGTAGAGATCCCTCTGTGCTTCCAGACACTCTAAACGCCGGAGTCTGAAGACGTAGTGCTGACTGCCGGTTCCGGCTTGGGTGTGTTATTCCATTGTTGCATTGGCCGTCACACGTTAAGTAGATTCGGCAAATGATTATTGGTCATGCGTTTAAACTGCCACTAGTCTGAGTTACCATCTCGTGAAGTGAATGCAACTCTTGGCTGTCTGTCTCATCGCTTGCGAACTTTTGAGGAACTTTCCCAGTTTGATCCTTGGAGCAACGTCTGCGAACGCCCCCTCCCCCCTGGTTTGGTCAGATTTGATTGTTATTTTTTTTAATATTTTAATGGAGATGTTTAACTGGTGAAACGCCCGCTAAACCCGCTGGGCAGAACAGGTAATAGGATTGTGGAAATGGCCAAGGGTTGAAATCAGTTTCTACTTCTAACTGTCATTTATTGTAATTTAGCAACTCTTTCACGGCTGAAGGCCTCCAACAAGAAATCTTAACAAGATAAAAAAAAATCCAATTAAGATAGCAATCAAATAATTCAAAAAACAACGTACGCAAAGTGCGATACAAAGGCTGGGAGCCACAACTAATTTCCAAAAATTGTAGAATATACACTCCTGGAAATGGAAAAAAGAACACATTGACACCGGTGTGTCAGACCCACCATACTTCCTCCGGACACTGCGAGAGGGCTGTACAAGCAATGATCACACGCACGGCACAGCGGACACACCAGGAACCGCGGTGTTGGCCGTCGAATGGCGCTAGCTGCGCAGCATTTGTGCACCGCCGCCGTCAGTGTTAGCCAGTTTGCCGTGGCATACGGAGCTCCATCGCAGTCTTTAACACTGGTAGCATGCCGCGACAGCGTGGACGTGAACCGTATGTGCAGTTGACGGACTTTGAGCGAGGGCGTATAGTGGGCATGCGGGAGGCCGGGTGGACGTACCGCCGAATTGCTCATCACGTGGGGCGTGAGGTCTCCACAGTACATCGATGTTGTCGCCAGTGGTCGGCGGAAGGTGCACGTGCCCGTCGACGTGGGACCGGACCGCAGCGACGCACGGATGCACGCCAAGACCGTAGGATCCTACGCAGTGCCGTAGGGGACCGCACCGCCACTTCCCAGCAAATTAGGGACACTGTTGCTCCTGGGGTATCGGCGAGGACCATTCGCAACCGTCTCCATGAAGCTGGGCTACGGTCCCGCACACCGTTAGGCCGTCTTCCGCTCACGCCCCAACATCGTGCAGCCCGCCTCCAGTGGTGTCGCGACAGGCGTGAATGGAGGGACGAATGGAGACGTGTCGTCTTCAGCGATGAGAGTCGCTTCTGCCTTGGTGCCAATGATGGTCGTATGCGTGTTTGGCGCCGTGCAGGTGAGCGCCACAATCAGGACTGCATACGACCGAGGCACACAGGGCCAACACCCGGCATCATGGTGTGGGGAGCGATCTCCTACACTGGCCGTACACCACTGGTGATCGTCGAGGGGACACTGAATAGTGCACGGTACATCCAAACCGTCATCGAACCCATCGTTCTACCATTCCTAGACCGGCAAGGGAACTTGTTGTTCCAACAGGACAATGCACGTCCGCATGTATCCCGTGCCACCCAACGTGCTCTAGAAGGTGTAAGTCAACTACCCTGGCCAGCAAGATCTCCGGATCTGTCCCCCATTGAGCATGTTTGGGACTGGATGAAGCGTCGTCTCACGTAGTCTGCACGTCCAGCACGAACGCTGGTCCAACTGAGGCGCCAGGTGGAAATGGCATGGCAAGCCGTTCCACAGGACTACATCCAGCATCTCTACGATCGTCTCCATGGGAGAATAGCAGCCTGCATTGCTGCGAAAGGAGGATATACACTGTACTAGTGCCGACATTGTGCATGCTCTGTTGCCTGTGTCTATGTGCCTGTGGTTCTGTCAGTGTGATCATGTGATGTATCTGACCCCAGGAATGTGTCAATAAAGTTTCCCCTTCCTGGGACAATGAATTCACGGTGTTCTTATTTCAATTTCCAGGAGTGTATTACCATAGACACTTAAAGGCAGAAGCCCAACAAGAAACCTTTAAAAAATCAAAATTCAATTAAGATAGCAATAAAATAATTTAAAACCCAAAAGGCAACATATACAAGGCGCAACCAAAATTGCTGACCGGCACAATTAAATTTCAATACTTCAGAATATATTACCATAGACCTTAAAGGCAGAAGGCCAGCATGTTTAACAACAATGAATCTTAAAAGTGACCAAGATAAGAATCCAATTAAGACAGCAATAAAACAATTTAAAGAAATAACATATTCAAGGTGCAATACCAATGGCTGAGGACCACAATCAAACTTCAAAATTTCAAAATATATTACCATAATCTTTACAGGCAGAAGGCCGCAGTGTTTAAGCTTAAAGATAAATTTAAAAATTAATTTTGCAAAATTTTAAGAAACAAACAATAACCATGAGCCTAAAATTTAAAATAGCTGACAACAGATAACTGAACACCGGTGGCACTCTGAAGGCCTCCAGGGAGGTCGGTCTGCCCTTGTTCACTTAGGTGAGACAGGTGATGAGCCCAACAATACTTGATCCGTCGGAACCGAACCAGGGGACAGCCACGGACCGACCGACACAACGACTTGCTTCCCGTCATTCAGTGCATGAGATCTCAAACCGGCAATGTTACAAACGTGAAAATCCACAATGGAATATGTATTAGCTGTCAAAATTACACTCATCTTCGACGTCCTGGGTGGGTGAACCACTAAGCTCGTAGCGATCGGACAGCTCCACACACACGACACTACGCAGGGTCCGGCAGCGGACACAGGCGACTGCACCGCACGGAGATGTCCTCCCTGGTCCAACCGACCGACTACCTGCTGATCCGTCCGCAACTGCTGCTCCGTCGCGACTGCACTGATCGTGCGCCTCCGACTCACTTGCAGACACACGACGGCGGAAATACTGGCTCGGACCCAACCATGCAGAGAAAACACGCCCACTGGCCTAAACGGCATCCCTGCACCACGAAAGGACCGAACCAAGTTCCTCAACATGGTAATTGAAGGGGACCAGAAGCGCTCAGAGAATCAGTTACACGTCGGCCGATCAGACGACCGACCTCTCAGAGCCAGTATGCCGACAACATTTAAAATAACTTGTCAAAGGATATGACGCCAACTACACACACAACCTGACAAACACTTGAACGAAGAGCTGAACGATACCCAACAGTAACTAAACACACACAAAGACAATCGAAAGTCGATGCGCACACACAAACACACACACACACACACACACACACAGCCGACTCATGAACGATCGGCGATCCCAAACGCATCACGACCGTGTTCCGCCTTAGGTGATGCGTGGCGGCAATAGTTGGGCGAGCCATGTCTACGCAGGCCTCGCTGCTACTCCAACCCGACTGGACTAGCGCCGCATTGCAGACAGCCGACTCATGAACGATCGGCGAGCCAAAACGCGTCGTCCGGTATGGCGACCGACCGACGATCCGCCAAGACCGTGGCCCGGCTCAAGTGATGCGTGGCGGCAATGGTCGGGCGAGCCAGGTCGATGCAGACCTCACTGCTGCTCCAACCCAACTGCCCTAATGCCACATTGCCACCCCGACTGGCAGGTTCGGACTGCACTACAGACGCATTCCAACTGACTGGCAAATCCGAACTCGCCACGTACTCCCGATCCGAACTAACGACGAACTCCTTACGACTGACAACGACCGGGAAGTAACAGCAGTCGAGTAAAGATACTACCAGAGGGTGAAACGTCCCCTATTGAAAAATTATACATGACTGTGCTTAAACTGACACACAATGTTTTTAGCGCAACGCAATCTGACTTTCAATAATTCCTACAAAAGAATGGCCCTGACTAACATTAACCTATACCTTTCACAAATCACTTACCTCACAAAAATCTTCGTTACTCGAACTACTGCAATATAGCGAGCGCCACTACTGCCAGCTAAATAAAAGATTCTAACTACTGAAGGCACTAACTACTGATAGGCACAGTTAGCAAATGAAAGATTTTGATAGAGAACAAATGATGTATTTACCTTAATAGTCATAATATATATAGCAGTTCATGACATCCAGTCTTTCAAATTTCAAAACTCCGCCATCTCTCTCCCCACATCCGCCACTGCTGGCGGCTCACCTCCAACTGTGCAACGCTACCGCGCTGGTAACAGCCAACTGCCCAACGCTACAATGGCAGACAACAATGCAAACTAGCCACAGAGTGCACACAGCACAGCCAGTCATTTTTCATACAGAGCGCTACGTGGCGTTACCAATAAGAAAACCTAAACAGCCTACTTACATAGCCCCCATGCTCCCCACAAAAAAATTTACAAATTGTTTTGGGCAGTGGCCAATAGCGATTTGATAAAATAATTACAATAACAAAGATATCAAATGCACACACTTATTGATACAATGTTGGTCAAAGGCTAAAATTTTCTCACAGTCCATAAAGACAGTCCTGATCATTCATCACAGTAAAATAGCAGTGTTTTTCTCAAAGTCTGAGCAGTAAAAGAAAATGCACATGGAAGTAGTGGATTTCCCTGCAGTCTTGAAGAAGTAGTGTTGTCCTTCTAACGGAAAGACAGTGCTGACTCTTGACATGCAGGCAAGTAATGGTCCACAACAGAGCAAACCCACAGCAGAGTCAGTCGAAATTTTGAAGAATATTGGTAGGTAGGTCATCACAGAGTAGACCCACTGTAGTTTTGGTAGAGATTACGGTATTGGTGGGCCACCAGAGGTGCAGACCCACTGCAGTCCTTGTAGGAATAATGGTACTGGTGAGTCAGCAAAGGTGTAGACCCACTGTAGTCCTTGAAGAAATAATGGTATTGGTGGGTCATCAAAGATGCAGACCCACTGTAGTCCTTGTAGAGATGGCCAGCAGCCATCTGTTGTGACTGTGCAGGTGCACAATCACCATTGAAGAGTCTTGCGGATAATATAGCAAGTCCATAACCACCACTTGTGCACTCACAAAGTTTTTTGGAATTGTCCTTAGAACCAGCAATGCTGTTATCCAGTCCCTTGCTGAATTATTAACACACGTGCAAACACTAACAGTCCCTACTTCTCACATATTGTCCATATACTATGACCAACAGAAACGTGTGCAGTGAAATGGAACTTACAAGTTACTTAATTTGATGAACTGGTGTCAATTACAATTTTATAACATAAGAATACAATTACAAAGGTACAAAATACATCATTAAAGAACATAACAATACAGATAACATTTGTAGTACAGGCTTTACAAAAGAATGGAAATAACATATACATCAGTGTTACAGGAATTATGACATAAGTTCATACATAAAAGATCAGAATAACTTTTGAAACATCAACTTCACACATGAGTATTAAAACAGAAAAGAATAAATAATGTCTAAACATCTTTACAAAGAAAATAACATATTATCATAAAAATTCTACAACATAACTCTTATTAGCTAAACACATTAAGACAGGAAAAACACAAATTCACATAGTGTAATAACACAAAAATACAGGACAGGGTTTGTTTTCAGTGTGACATTTGGTACTGCAGTCCACCCCAAAACTTCATTCCATATATCTTTCCTCTTATTTCAACATTTGTTTCCACCAAAAAAGGTATATCCAAGCATGCTTTCTATATTTATATGTTCACACATTTCTTACCTCATTATTTATTTTCCATTATCTTACCTCATCATTTATTTCCAAGAAAATCCTACCTAAACCTGTTGTCCCTAAACCCTACTTTTTTGGTTCATATCCTCTTTCAAAATACTTTTTTGGCCAAACCATTTTCTTATAGTTTCTCAATGCATTTCTTCCAATTCATCACAACTTGTTCTCTTATATGGCCTACCCCATCTTAAGCTTAAATCTACTGAGCTCAGATGCTAAATTAAGGAACGAGGCAATGCAGCAGCACAATACAGTTAACACAAACAGCAATGATAAAAAATACAAATGGCAAAGCAAGCAGCATAAATTAGCAAAGCAAATGCAATATTACAACTAATATAAGGCAATGCGCAGCAAACAAGAAAAATAAATCCGTAGTAAAACTGGCTTAACAGAGTAATACAAAGTGAAATTTAGTAGTACTATACCTGGCAAACAGCAGCAGTAAATGCTATAACTTATATCTGAACATGACATAGCTCAAGCTGAAAAAATATTACATTAAAGACAACAATGCAGACAAGGGAAATGTATATTCACATCTTAATGTCTATGTAATTAAAGTGGTGCACCACAAGAAGTTACTCTACCAAAAAAATTACCAAGTAGTTCAAAAGAAAATTCCGTATGCAATTACTGTGAAGGGAAATGTCTTTTTATGCTCCATCGTTTTTTTTTAATAGATCATAAAATTATTTACTGGATCTGCAGGCATAAAATATTTATATTAGTACATCTATTAAATTTTATTTTAATCATTGCTGCAGTGCAGCTAGAAACTAGATATTAAACAAAATGAGTAAATAAATACATAAAGCAAGCCATATGGCATTTCTCTCAACTAGCAAGACAATAGCCATGAAATGTTTCTCATCATTTCATTAGGAATTTTAGTAAATATCATAAATTAAGAGCTCCACAGTATAATCATACGTTTTCAAGTTTGAGCGTGTCGTATTTGCAATGCTTTCTACAAAGGAACGTCAATAGCGAGGATAATGGCCTCCCTTTTTTTTCTACCTGTGCCTCTGAAATGGCACACACTAATGGCTTTTTCTCCAGGCATCTGACACAGCTGGCTGCCCACAACGCATTATGTGCAGGTGGTCACTTAACTTTCTTACGGAAATATTTACGACAGCAGTTTCCACTACAGTGACAGTCTCATATAAAAATATTTCACGGGTCAAGAATTTGCGTTACAAATCTGTAGAAACAAAATCCTATTGATATAACAGAGCCCAAAAAAATTTTCGTCGGCATTTTAATACATTCACGCATTTACATACATTTCATAACTCTTAAAGTATGATTCTTGGTTTCCAACAACCTTTTTCACAAACCAGAGTCCCTAACCACTACTCATTATTCCTTACCTTATTTGTCGACACTTCTTCAATATTTCATCATAACAGATACGTAGCATACTCAGATAATTCATATAGCATCAGCTTATTGATCATAAACATACCGCAACAGCACAATACACATAGTCATCGTAATAATAATATAATAACAGATCAATCACATCTCAGAATCGTTGCAGCTTCTTTCAACAATTTCAAAACCTAAAAAAAAATTCTCTGCTCATGTCAAAAGTGTCATCTGCCTCAAACGTACTTTAAAATCATGCTCCCTTACCAAATATATCATTCAAAGCTCTCATAATATCACAATGGTTCCGAAAAATCTGAACTGTTCACAAAGTACAGACAAAATACAATTTCATAAGTGTGAAATTATCCAACTGTGTGATTGCGTAAACATGTGTCACTGACATAGTAAAAAAATTTTTGTTTCTCTGTTAAATTATCAGATAACTGTGTAATTTATGTGTTAGAGAAATATGGTACCGATGTGTAAAGTTGTATAAGCAAATACCATATTAGCTAGGGCTCCTTGTGCTTGCCAGACATATGGTACACAAAGTAGGCGTGCACCCCCTGAGGATTAATGTAATTATACCCTCAGGTGTTACAGATTACAACAATAGAATGAAATGTATCACGGAAAACCTTTGTATCATTGTACTTCAAATATCTTTAAAAATAAATGATTTTAGTACAAAATCAATCACTCAAATATGTTTCCTTTAGCGCTAAATGTGCGTCTTGCTGTAAGATAATCTCTGTGGAAGTGTCGTAGTTATTGTCCTCGGAAAACTAAGTGCTTCACAAGTCAATGTACTTACCCCATGGTAAACAAAAGTGAAATGCTATGCGTATAGATATCGTAGTTATTGCATACATTACCGTGATCAAGAAAGTACTATACTGTAACGTATTGTTGTGCTACGAAACAGGCTGTCACATTGTAGCTATACCACAAAAGTTACTACTAAAACATGATTTACTTTCCAGAATAATTCAGAAAAACTGTGCAGATACGAAACAGAAACACTGCAAAAGCAACATTGTAAATTGTCACTCACTAGTAGCGCCGTGATAAAATCGTGTAGCTGTCACATAAACTAACCACTGTGTCATCTGGTATCTCACAGAAAGTACTTTAAATCCAGAATGTATTTTCAAGTAAACCAAAATGTTGCATTAAAATCTCATTAGCAGTACTGGTAAAAGTTCTAAGTATATGAGCCTTATAGTCGTTACGTAATCGTGCAACTAACAAGCAAGAATGTACACACACAATAACACTGTGTCATCTGTTCACAATAAGAATGCATTCGTAATTTCTGTTTAAAAATGTTCCCTAGGTTCTAGGGTGGATAGTTAACTTCAAAACATCGTTGCATGTTAACAGTTTCTCAGTGTGACAAATTGTACTAGTAGCATGAAGTGAAAAGTTTTATGGCAAAGACTAAGTTAAAAGCAGATTATCTCTCAGTAAACGGTTTTACCTGTGAAATGTGGTGTAAACCTTTACTCTTCCTAGTACGCAGAGTTTCAACTTCAACGCAATTATCATGTCGTATACGTCGGTAAAGAATACTGGAATTTTTCTCAAGGTTAGCGTATATGTTATTTTTCTCTGAGCCAGACGGCGCACGTGGCTGCCTGCGGTGCAAGTCATTGTCTGTCTCTTTGTTGGCACGCGTCGTTATTGGGATTAGGAGACCTAACTTCTACAAATTCTCCTTGCCGAGAGTGCCCTGCTCTGTTTGAATTCCGCCAGTTCTGATAAAAATCAGGTCTGTCGTTATGATTATATCGTCTGTCGTCATGTCGGTGGATTCCATAATTTCTTTCTTGTCGGTCATGTGGTGGAAAATTTCTCCCTGAATCATAACTGCGCGCTGAACTGTTGCATCTGAAGTTATTCTGTCTCCCCTGATAATAATTGTTTTGGTTCCCATATTGTCTGTTTCTATGGTTATCTCTGTCATATTCATTACTACGAAAGTGCGATCTTTCTCTGTAACTATTATTCTGCCAATGGTCGTCATACGGGTGGTGTCTGTTTTGGTCAATATTTGTGTTATGAGAATAGCCTTGTCGTGTCCAGTTATTATTTATGTCGTCACGGAATTGTGACGGATGTGACCTGTAGTGATTGTTTTCCTGTTTTTGCATCCCCGGACTGTCTGTGTCAATTTCTAATTCTTGTAAGAATCCCCGAAAAGCTTCAATGTCGTCTTTGCAACGTCCTGCCAAAATAATATTTCTTAAATGTTCAGGCAATTTCATTAAGCAAATGCGGATGAGTTCTGAAGGGCTGTATGGGTTTGACAGGTACTGATTCTTGTGCAACATGTCTTCAAAATATTTCACAAGACTGGAAAATTCAGATTGTTCGAAATGTTTCATCATTATGATGCTATGTTTTACTTGGTCTTGTGTAGCTTGAGACCAATATGCTGAGAGGAAGGCATGGTAAAATTCTCCTTCGCTGTGACAATCGTGAATGACCGATTGCATTCTTACAGCTGGTTCATTCTCTAAGTAGCCACACATAAATTCTAATCTGTGCTCCAATGACCAGTTGGGAGGAAAACAATGAGAGAATTGATAGAGCCATGCTTGTGGATGAATGTCGTTGCCAGAATTCTTAAATGTTTTGAATTTACATGTAGTAATGAACAACTTATAGTCAAAGTCATCATGTCGGCGAGTCACATGTCGGTCATTGTTACGTCGTTTCGGCGGTTCCATCTCAAAATTCGGTGCGCCTTGCCAATTTCTTTCATAATTTCCGAAGTGTCCTGTGTTATTATTTTGTGGTTGTTCCGTATTTCTAAGTCCCTCTTCTCGTGTTGGAGCGCGAGTGTCCTCTGAAATATGTAATTTTTGTATTACTTGTGTCAGCTGATCTTGTACTTCCCGGATTTCTCTTTGGTGTTGCGTATTAATTTGATTCAGATTTTGTTTGAATTTCCTAATTTGTTCGCACTCTTCTGTGTCATTAAAGACTACCGTTTTTTTGTCATTCGGATTATCATCTACCTTCGTAGATAAATTATTTAGCTGATCCAAAAGTTCAACTACTTTCTCTGATAATGAACTAATTTCCTCCATGTGTCTTTCTACTGTGTCCTTTAAGTTTTCCTGAGTTTTTCCAAGATGCGTAACCGAATCGGTAGATGCAACTGAGTCAATTTTAGCTTGCAAGGTCTCATGATTTTCATGAACAATAATTTGCAGTTCTTTTATGGCTGCTTCGTGATTCTGTAATGCATTTTCATGCCGCGAAAAAATAGGTTAAAAATGCTCACAAATTTGTGTTTTTACGTCGTTACAGACTTTTTGACATTTCGATTCGATTTTATGTAACTCAGTAGTTAAATCTTCACGTGTTTGTTCAAGCGTGGTGTGAAGATTTTGTTCCATTGCGTCTAACTGTTGCTGTGTTTGTCTCTGGTGTTGTTCCATTGTGTCTAACTTTTGAAGATTTTGTTCCATTGTGTCTAACTTTTGAAGCTTTTGCTGTGTTTGTCTCTGGTGTTGTTCCATTGTGTCTAACTTTTGAAGCTTTTGCTGTGTTTGTCTCTGATTTTGTTCCATTTGTTGCATTAGCTATAATAACAATGCATTAGTGTCTGGAATCTGTTCCTCTATGCTTTTCGGCAGTGCATTTGCACCGGCAACATTCACATTTTGACAAGCAGAAAATGTGTCTTGACTTATTTGAGAAAACGATGAGGACGCATAACCTGAATCTACAGTATCTGCAAGATTGTGTCCTGTCATTTCGGAATCCTGAGGTGAGCTGTTGCCGACCGATCGATCGATAATGCTTCCCTGTTCACTATTTGTTTCACTGCCTACGCCATTGTTTGCCGCCCACTCCATTTCCCTATGCACAATTACCAAATTACTATGTTGAACACTAGTTAATTCATTACACGGTGGAGCTAACACACTGCTTTCGTCTTCACTGTCATTTCTCAGTTTACTTTGGAGCCTAGTATTACGTTTTTCACATGCCATTATTGTCACAATATTTCACGTGACAACACAGAAAAACACAATCTGAAGAGCAAAAATAAGAGAACACATTAACATAGCACTGAAAATAATATCTAGTTAATTGCAAGCGCAGCTGCGAAATACTTGCTGCAAATCTACATGCATGCCACACCTGTTTCACTGTACAACAATGAAAGACTGCAACTACAAAGGAGATTCTCCCTATAATTACACACTAGCAATAAACAAAAGCTACGCTAATTACACAAACTACAAGAAAAAATCAGTAGATTCCAATGAGGTATCCTGGCAGGGTCGCCATATGAAACGTCCCCTATTGAAAAATTATACATGACTGTGCTTAAACTGACACACAATGTTTTTAGCGCAACGCAATCTGACTTTCAATAATCCCTACAAAAGAATGGCCCTGACTAACATTAACCTACACCTTTCACAAATCACTTACCTCACAAAAATCTTCGTTACTCGAACTACTGCAATATAGCGAGCGCCACTACTGCCAGCTAAATAAAAGATTCTACTGAAGGCACTAACTACTGATAGGCATAGTTAGCAAATGAAAGATTTTGATAGAGAACAAATGATATATTTACCTTAATAGTCATAATATATATAGCAGTTCATGACATCCAGTCTTACAAATTTCAAAACTCCGCCATCTCTCTCCCCACATCCGCCACTGCTGGCAGCTCACCTCCAACTGTGCAACGCTACGCGCTGTTAACAGCCAACTGCCCAACGCTACAACGCAGACAACAATGCAAACTAGCCACAGACTGTACACAGCACAGCCAGTCATTTTTCATACAGAGCGCTACGTGGCGTTACCAATAAGAAAACCTAAGATATATCGATACGCGCTGCTAACGTCGCTCACGACAGGCAAAGCAACATGTCATTGACAGTAATAATTTAAATTAACGTAGTGAGGTGAAAGTACGTTAAAAGCAGGGTGAAAATACATGATGGCGGGAACACGAGCCACGCATGGCTCAACTGTTTCTTAAAAAGATTGCTGGTTAGGCCTTCAGCCTTCAAACAGTTTTAAATTATTTCTACTAGAGCCTTCAGCCGAGTAGTAGTTTGAATGTGTTGTCATTGAAGCCTTCAGCCGTGAGTGTTACTTGTCTTAAAATTTTAATTAGACAATTGTATTCTAGCGTTGAGGTTTTGATGATTGTTCTTTAAAAAATTATAGTAACTGTAACTGCAAGTTGAAGAAGTTAACTGGTTCTTAAAATATTGCTATTCAGGCCTTCAGCCATGAAACAGTTTTTAAGTTATTACTATTGGGGCCTTCAGCCGAGAAATAGTTTGAATTTGTTGTCATTAAGGCCTTCAGCCGTGGGTGTTATTTGTCTTAAAATTTTACTTAGGAAATTGTATTCTAGCAGTGAGATTTTGATTATTGTTCTTTTAAAAATATTTTAATAACTGTAATAGCTGGTCGAAGTAGTTTAACTGGTTCTTAAGGTTGCTATTCAGGGCCTTCAGCCTTGAAAGAGTTTTAAATTATCACTACTGGGGCCTTAAGCCGAGAAATAGTTTGAATTTTTTGTCATTAAGGCCTTCAGCCGTGGAACACTTATTAATTTATTGTCACCTTTTATTTGTTGTTGTTTCCTAATAACGTGTAAGTGATTGAAAAATAAACTATCCAACAGTAATTGATTACGGCCCCATCCACAATCGCATTCCAATCCTGCCTTCCTTGGTACCAGGTCTCAGCCAGCTCGTCCTGTAATTCCATGATTATGGAGGAACCTTCGTGGTGTTTCGGTGCTGACAGGGTTCGCGAGTGCGAGATTCAGCTCTGCAGTGACTTTTGAAGCTGTCGTTCTCTTAGTTATGGTCATAATCCTCTTCAATGTTCGTCAAAATCAGTGAACACACACTTGCGTGTGGATGATGTGCTTCCGCTAGCCCTGTGTGCTGTATAAATCTTCGATACGGTACCTTTTGTAACACCAAACACTTCGGCTTCGGAAGTAGCAACGTACGAGCAGCAAAAATTTGTCCACGTTCGACTTCTCTTAGCTGCGACATAATGCACTCACGGCTTCTCCCAACAATGCTTTGGCCACGACTGTCACTTGCAACGTACTGAGGTCATGGCACAGGTGCCGTCGTTTGGTCAAATACTACAGCGAAACCTGTCTTGGCTAGTATCTGGAGTTATGTTCAAACATGCTTTTCTCGCAGTCTTTCCACATCTCTGTCCAGCCCCAGTACTTAGTGATACCAAAGTTCCTGTTAAGAACGATAATTTATGTTATTTCTTTACGATCTCCAGTGGTCGTTGTGGCTTGTGGTAGAAGGAAAGTTAATTGTCCATCGCTGACGTAAGCTTCTTGTAGATATAGAATCTCTAAATAGAGCGTACACACCACAACGGTGATAAAAAGTCATCTGGGCCTGTATATGTTAGTTTAGATATGTGGAATGGTGGAATGGGGCGCTACACTTTTCTGTAAACAGAATTCCACTAGGTAGTCCGTTCACCAATTTATAGGGCTAAGTTCTGTATCCAGTGACGTGATCCAGCGCAGTCCACTCATCAGTGCGACAAATTTACTGATGCTCTTGCAAATCGTCACTGCAAGTTTCGTGCATGAAAAAACTAACAACAAAGTAGAAATGAAGCACCAAATGCGTATATCAGGATTTCGAAACAAATTATGATCAACATTTTGGTGAAACTTCCTGGCAGATTAAAACTGTGTGCCAGGCCGAGCCTCTAACTCGGGACCTTTGTCTTTCGCGGGCAAGTGCTCTACCATCTGAGCTACCCAAGAACGACTTAGGCCCTGTCCTCACAGCTTTACTTCTGCCAGTACCTCGTCTCCTGGAAACATTTTGGTGGCTTGCTCCAGATCTTTATATTCATAATTCATCTGGAGCCAAAAATATACAAGCCAACATTAAAACCCGTAAAACACAGCAAGAAGACACTGGAAACAATAGAAAGATCATAACTGGATCTGTGTCACATGTGCTTTTGGCAGTGATGTCGACAGTGAGCTTCGGATATTATTACATGGGTACATTCATTCAAGTCTAGACAGTTCGCCTCTAGAAAACTAGAGCAATGTTTCAGAGTTTGTCTATCGAATACTGAGGGCATCAGCAGAGCAAAATGCCAAGCGCTGCATATAATTTTAGCTGAAAACAGAATCTATTTAGTTTTAATTCAGGAAACCCACCCAGCAAACGAAGCTCAACTTAGTTCAAGAGGAAAAATACATACATATGACTTACGCTACCTATGACGACGTTTATCGTGTGAAAACATACGTCAGATCAAATACAGAAAAAGCACATCTTATTTCTACAAGCTATGCTGGCGGTATTCAAGAAGCTGTCACAAGAGTAGTCGAAATGACTGTCGTTAATGTTTATAGGCGTCCAGGCATTAGTTACCGTTTTAGTGCTTAATACTCACAGTCACTCTATAACGCACCTGAGGCACTTGAATAACCATTATGAAATAAGGGCACTAATGAAAGTGGAATCGCTTTGGTGGACTGGGTCGAAGAACATGATATTCATCTTAGCTTTGATGCTAGGGATCGGAGCACTTTAAGATCCAATGCCTGGGACGCGAATCGCAATCCTGTTCTTTGCTTTGTCTCGTCTGATAGTAAAAGTCACCCAGTATCAAGAAAAGTGCTTGGAGAATTCCACATAGTCAACAACGCCAAATTTTTCGAGAATTTGGGATTAATATCGTTTTAATAAGCGTATTTTCTAGGCCCATATGGAATCCTCAAAAAGCCGAGTGGGACACCTTCTAAGAAAATCTGGATAAATGTGTAGGATGGATCCCACCGGCACGTTCAAACCACAAGCGGATCACTGAAGCTGTAATTAGAACAACAAGATATTTCCGTAAGGCATATAATTCTGGATGGACAGAGTAGTGTGAAATCCTCTACAAAGAATGCTGTGAAAGTAATGATCATGAAACAGCAGATAAGTTGCTGAGTGGCATCGACACAGCTAGACATATAAAGTGGACTGAGAGCGTTGAATCCCTAGGCTTCAGTACATAAAGCAGGAAAGTTAGATCTTCGCCTAGATAGCAAGGTGGTAGCATCGCAAGATATTGCACATATGATGCTGCTACCCCCAACCAAGCTACAGCCAACATTGTGTCCACTTCCAGAATTGAAGTCCGACTACATACTATTGCGACTAAAAAGAAATTAAAGGCACTCAAAGCAGATTGCGAGGTTGAAACTGAATACTCTCTGCCAGTCAGCACTGAGAAAGTGTCTAAATCAAATGACAGGCCAGAAAGTTATCGACCCATAGCTTCACTTACCACGTATGTATTAAACTGGGGACCTAGAAACGACGGAGAGGCCTTGTCCCGCCGTATCCCTCAGTGGTTCACAACCCCACAACAGGCCATAGCAGTCCGCCCACCCCATCACCGCCCCACACCGAACCCAGGGTTATTGTGCGGTTCGGCTCCCAGTGGACCCCCCAGGAACGTCTCATACCAGACGAGTGTAACCCCAAATGTTTACGTGGTAGAGTAATTATGGTGTACGCTTACGTGGAGTCAGTGTTACGCAGCAATCGCCGACATAGTGTAACTGAGGCAGAGTAAGGGGAACCAGCCCGCATTCACCGAGGCAGATTGAAAACCGCCTTAAAAACCATCCACAGACTGGCCGGCACACCGGAACTCGACACTAATCCGCCGGGCGATTTCGTGCCGGAGACCGACACGCCTTCCCGCCCGGGAAGCAGCGCGTTAGACCGCGCGGCTAGCCGTGCGGGGTTACTTGGTATATTAATAATTTCCTAGAAATAATAGTGTACAGTAGAACATATCACAAGATCTCCGAAAATATACAGGTTGAAAAGGGAGGATTCAGACCTGACCGCAGCTGTACAGACCAAGTCCTGTCCCTAACAACTTTCATAGAAGCTTGCTTGCGGAATCGAGAGAAATCGTCAGTCGTATTCATTCATCTGATAGCTGTATATGATACTGATGATGACAGGCAAGATGTCAGACTGAAGCTCCTGCAAGTCATCCAAAGCCTAAAAATTGGCAAACTCGTCAATGACATGCACAGTAACCGATGTTTCAAAGTACTAATGCGCAACAAGATGAGTGCACAGATGAAGCTAACAATGGTCTACTACAATGATTTGTCCTGGCCCCTTTTTTGTTCAATTTGCGCATAACGGATATTCCTGGAACCACATCAAAAAAATTTGGCTATGCTGCTACCGGTACACTCGCAACGAGGCATAAAGATCATGAAGTTAACGAGTTCGTATTGACCTGTGTGGAGATTGTAGCCAAGTGTCGCTGAGACCGAAGTCTCAACTTTTCACCTAAACAACAAGATGGCCATCAAAAAGATCACTGTTCAGCTTGAAGGAAGATTGCTCAGACAAAACAGAAACTCAAAATATTTAGGGGTCACGTTTGACAGAACGCTCAGTTACAGACAACATCTAACTAGAACAGCTGCCTGAACCAAAACTTGAAACAACATCCTCCATAAACTGAGCGGTACGTCATGGAGATCAACTGCATCAACACTCCGTACTTCAGCTCCGGGATTGGTTTGTCCTGCGGCGGAATACTGCTCACCAGCCTGGATGAATAGTGCTTACACAGAAGTTCATGATACACATCGTACCCATTCCATGTGTCTTACAACCGATATCATTAGACCCACTCAAACTTAGCCACACACCAGCTCCTTCTCTGCGACGGGGAAGTACAATTGTACAGTAGTACAAAAAAATATAGAGAAATCCTTACCTCCATGTTCACGCAGACATTCTAAATACCAGCAGAGGGAGGCTTCTCATCCACCCCTCGAAACCGCAAGAATTTTAGATGGAAACTGCTTGTATACTGATGACTGCTTGAGGCACACATAGCAGATCAATGCTACGACGGCATAACTGCATATGCCATGCATATCGACCAAGCCACGCGGCTTTTAATTGCTGCGTAAGATCTGATCGGTTCATAACCAAATAAGAAGCAACACTGGAACGCGTGCCGACTCTTTGCACAAGTGGAAGTAAATGACTTCATGAAGCTGTGTCTGTGGCACTGAAAAGCACACTGTTCTCCATGTCATTCAAGAATGGTCAATAGAGTTCCTGCTGATGCCGGAGGGATCAGTAGACTATATTCGTGGCCTGGATATTGGTTTGTAGTTTGAGATAATTGTAATATTGTTTGTTTGTGATGTAGCCATACGCCAAATAAACAAATAAAATAAAATAAATAGGGACGTGTTAGAATGGATCGGACCGAGCAGGAATATCGACTGTATGAACTGTTTGACCACATGCAGAACTTCATAAGAGAATCAGAAAAAAAAGGTTTTTGATTTGGTGCATCACACGAGCTTTACTTTTTCTCCTAGTTAATTACATGCCAAGTTATATGATATTGAACTTATAAAAGTACCTTTTCGAACACACGGTATATTTTGACATCTGCATAGCTGTGAGAGCCACCTGAAGACCCCCCGCAGAAGTGTCGAAATGTCGAGTTCCGGTGCACTATAATCGCCCGCAAGGTTTCACCTTCAGTGACAGCGGCCACGAAATCTGAAAAGCTCGTCCGTGCACCGGAGATTCCGTGGCGTCGCGCCAACCCCCAGACGTGGCCGGGGTCCGAACCCTGTCCGTAATATGAGGAGCACGGGACACGCTAAGGGATGTAACATCAGCAGTTTCACTCTAAAGGGTAAATTGCCGGATCCAGATCAGTTCTCTGCTCTGGAACATTTATAAAATCAGACTAAATAAGGGTCGCCAGCTTTCGTTTTACCAGAGAGACCCGGTTAAACGTCTCACAACGTCTAAGTAAGAATTAAAATTCTGTGCCTATCTAACTACTTTCAGAAAGATTTCATTATCCGGCTACCAGACTGGAAGATGAACACGGCTAACCATCCATACATCGCAACAAGCTGGCTGCTAGCAACTCCCACGAGTTATCTCCACAACAAACGGTAACAGGGATACAGTTCAAAGTCAACGATCACTCAAGATCACCACACTCAATGTTTCTAGGAAACAACTGAAATCTATTATCTCCAATTAAACTTTCCCAACACCACCTTCAACCAACTGCAGTTGCGAATACAAGCAACTTCCAGCGGTAGAATGGAATGACGACATTGAAAATTTGTGCCGGACCGGAACTAGAATCCGAATTTCCCGCTTCTAGCGAGCGGACACCTTGATGCTTCACTGCCAGACCCAAACTTCCATATGTCGTCGTCCATGTATCATTTACCTATACTCATGCACTTACTGTCATTTCCGCACAAGGCAGATATTTAATAGAGTCACAAGCCTGGTATCGGCGGATAAAGACGGTATCGTTGCAGTGCATGTCCGAAAAGACACTGCATCGTACTTCTTACGGAACACATACACTGCAATATCTTCAACTAATTGTTCGACCCGCAGCCGGTAAAAGGCTTCGCCTACCTAATGTGTCCAAGTTCACTGAAGTGTAACACTCACCTAGGGAAACCGGAAGGAACTAAACAGAATTCCACATGCACACACGAGAACGCATTTTCTGTTCTTCTTGTCGTTTCTGTGTAGTTGAAAAATAACTTTGTTGAATCTCGTAAAGTCACTACCTCCCGACTTCAGAAAGCACCATCTCCCACCAAGGGGAAACACGACTTTGCCTCCTGCACTCCACAAGAACTGCCGGCAAGCTCCTCGACATCGCGAGTTCCAGACCACTTTTTAAAATTTTTTAACACTAACTGACAAACCCGGCATTACCCGGGTATTCATACCGCCATTTTCTATTTAAAATGAAACCTTACATATACACCTGCGCCGCGTTGGACTCGCTGTGAGATGGTGCCGGACAGTTTCCGTACGCTGGATGCAGCTGCATGTAGTGTCTAAAACGGGATTTTGTAAACGTCTCTATTTCAACGCCTATTCATAGCTGTTAGACGGCTATTGTTACCGCCTATAGCATTTTGCGCTTCGCAGTTGAAAGCTGTCAAAAGCACTGCCAGGTGTCAGGGATTTCCTTGAAATGACACGACTATAGTAGTGTCTTAGTAGTAAAGAATAAATGTACGAGGGTCGTTCAATAACATCACGTCCTATGGTCGCACACCAACGTTGTGGAAGAGCAAGTATTTCCTGCTGGTAAAAGCTTTTGTCCTGTAGGTGTAGCCATATTTTCACTGCATGACTGATACTCTCGTCATCTTCAAAGTGTCTTCCCCGTAGAGAATCTTTAAGCGCCCCAAAGCGATGGAAGTCCGAGGGTGCCAGGTCTGGACTGTAGGGTGGGTGAGGCAGTAATGTCCTACCCAATTTGGCGATGTGTTCCCGGGTTCTCAGACTTGTTTGTGGCCGTGCATTATCGTGTTGGAGCAAGATTTCTGCTGGATTCTTGTCCGATCAGACACGTCGGAAACGGTTCTTGAGTTTACTAGGAGTCTTCACGTATGCCTCTGAATTGATGGTTGACCCTCTTGGCATCACATCCACGAGAATGACCCCATCACAATCCCAGAAAACTGCCACCGAGACTTTTCCAGCAGAGGAGTTGTCTTGAATTTCTTCTTTTGTGGTGAATGAGGATGGTGCCACTCCATGGACTGCCTTTTTGTTTCCGGCGCAAAGTGGTGCACCCAGCTTTCGTCCCCCGTAACGATCCGTGACAGAAAGGCCTCTCCGTCGGTCTCAAAATGCTCCAGCAACTCAGATTAAATGGCCTTTCTTTGAATCTTGTGGTCCTCTGTGAGCATTCGTGGAACCGATCGTGAGCACCTCGCCGTTACGGTCACAGGTTCGGATCCTGCCTCGGGCATGGATGTGTGTGATGTCCTTAGGTTAGTTAGGTTTAAGTAGTTCTAAGTATAGGGAACTGACGACCTCAGATGTTAAGTCCCATAGTGCTTGGAGCCATTTGAACCATTTTTGTGAGCACCTCTTTGAATTTCCGAGAGTCTCGATCATTACAGACGCGCTTCCAATGCTGACCGACAACTGTAGAGCCAATTGTCGAATTGTGACGCGCCGGTCGGCACGAATAATGGCATCCGCACGGTTCAGCATGGCTGGAGCACTATCTGTGACAGGACGTCCCGAGCGTGACTGATCATGGAGCTCTGTTTCTGCTTTTCCTGAGGCTGTAACTTTCTTTACCCATCGCCCAACTGTACTTCTATCAACTGCACCATCGCCATACACTGCACACAAACTTTTGTGGATGTTCACCACGGTTTCTTTTTCTGCTCACGAGAATTCAATAACAGCACGCTGCTTGTAACGTGCAATTTTGACGCTGCACTACAGCTCTGCCATCTGCCAGAACGGTTCGAAACTTCACCGGCGCATGGAACAAACATCACATGTGAAGCACCAACAAGGACGTTTGTTTATGTATATTAATGGCTTTTTTTTTAAATGTGGGGCATTACTTATTAAACGACCCTCATATTAAAACTTCATACTTGGTACGACATTTTTTCACGCACCTCAGTGTTTATGACGTCATACCTCTTCAAGTATGTATCGTACAATGGTAAATTTGTGTACGGACCTTCAGTGGCATATGTGGATACTGTCCGCGAGATATGTTGCAAATAGAGTTAGTAGCAAAGAAGTAATAAATTGAAACGCCGTGCATGATGCGGCAGCTATTCAGGAATATTATTCTTTATTATATCATATTTCGTGAACTGCGATAGGCAAAAATACACTTGTGAAACACACTTGATTTATTCACAATAGATCAGATTATTTAGAGTGATGGCTCAACACAGGACATATCCATACGAAAATTTAAAAAAAGAAAGAAATAGATGAGATTTACGACATCAAGAAACAGTTGGAATAGGTTCGATATTATTTTACCAAGAAGAAATTAAATTGTTCGTTTGTCAAGCAGTTGTGTAGAACAGTTTGGACGCCAGTTATGTACGCAAAGCTAAAACGTTATGTTCTGCACAAAAAAAAGCCGGGTACTAATTCTCAGGCACTGCATAAAATCACTCAAATCTCTAACTCTCACTTTGCCGCCTAAACGATCTTACCAGATCGGCGTCCAGCCGCAAAAGACCTCGAAGAAACCTCTCCGTGCTCTCAGTTCAGTGAGTCACGTTACAAACTACTCTAGTCAAAAGACCATCTGCGACCAACCTCATTTGCTCACAGTCATTTACAGTTAACATTTTAATATGTCCATCGAAAATTATTTAGCACAAATATTTAAATGATCTTTCATTTTATTCATAAATTGTTATAAAATTCTTTTTTTTTTCTAGATTGTTACATCACCGGTATCGACATACTCTAATCAAGGCTCTTACCTTATTTACTTCTGGGTTTCCCTGCGTTTGTGCTCTGCATTGTCCAAATGTCTTATTGTATTGTACTAATATCCAATGCTTCATACAATTAAGATAGTCAAAGCTTATCACAATCATCTATGCAGAATCTTAACTGTTTCTCGGTGGATGGTTTTTCTTGGGATATAGCATTAGTACTTACGTTTCTATTCTTTTTTAAAATAATTTAATGTATTCTGTTGTCGATATACTGATTAGTTTCTTAGTTTCGTGCATTCACAGCTGTGCTTTGAAGAGCATAGCAACATACTATATTAGCACTTATGATTATATTTCCAAGCCAGTTTCCGCTCCTCTTGTTCGAAAATTGTCGGCAAAATTCCACACAGCACTCATGTTGAGTAGTAGAACCAGTGCTGCAGCTGTGTTATACGTGTTATTATGCCACACTATCACCTGTTATCTTACAGTTTCCGGTTCCGAGTTCGCCACTGCCAAGTTTTTTGTTGTGTTGTTCCTTCACGCCTTTTAGTCGAACAAACCGTGTATACAATACGTTATGCTTAGAATTTCGTAGTCACATACCCGTATTTGCTGCCCCACGATAGTGCCTGCGTTATTCCATGAGTGGAGCTGAATCCCCACGGAACGCAATTAAGGGCGAGAGAACTCGGGGTGCCTGCCGTCGATTCCCATCTTCCCACTTTCTAGAATCTTTCATTCACAACGAAGTATGCACTGTTTACAAACTCCCTGGCAATCAATTCCATAGTGAAAGATTCATTTTGGAAACAAACTCCTAAGGCCTAGACTGTGGCTACGCCATTTTCTTCGCAGTATCCTTTCTTACAGGCGTATGAGCTCATAAATTGTTAAACAATTATTTTGCTATGGTAGCGCAAATGGATTATTTTCCTCTATTTTTGATATCGAAATTGCGTCAGGTCTCCCTTTGTCCCCACCATTAGCCAATAGGAACACAGATGAAAACCTGCATCTGCTTGTTTGGAGACGTTGGTTCACACACACACACACAAACCGGAAGTAGCCTCTTGAGAGAGACATGAGCAGGGAGTGAGTCCGGAATTTCCCCAGCAACAGAACGCCACACTTTGAAGCTTTGTTCGAGTGTGCAGGATCAAAGTAGGCCAGTATCGTGATCTGTAATTAGCACATTAGTTGGTTTTTTACCTCCTTGGCGGCGTCGAGATGTTAGTCACACATACTTGAGACCCCAAACGCTGTCTACTATACTGCACTTCATTCCATGTCTCGGTGCTATCAGTTATTACATCGTGGGAAGCAGGCTGGTGGGGTGGAGACGTGAGCTCCACCCAAGTGGGGTAGCCCTGTCTCCCACAAGCTGATTAAACAAAGAATATGCATCAGTATATTATTGACATTGATTTGAATTACCTATTGTGAGATCCTTCCTCCCCATCACAGAGTCATTTTCCCACCAATTTCCAGACGGAGAGGGGAGGGCTGAGAGTTAATTAATTTATCGGTTTAATTAATCAAACTGATAGAGAGGGAGGGGCTATTCGAATAAACCAGGCCTGAAAATATGCTTGTATCAGTGAGGTGGCGGGCTGGAGGTTGCTAGGGGGGGGGGGGAGGAGGATTCTCAGAAGGATGGATTTTCCCCAGGGGGTTATAAATCAATTAACAGAACTGTAGCTCACAGTGTGGTGGAGAGGTTACATGAAAAACCACTTAGCAAAACAATAGGTTAATCAGTCACCTGTCACAATTTAATTAATTTTCATATGAAATTGATATCAAAAGCTTTGACAGAATGCAGTTTGTCCCACTACTGCTGTCTGTTATCTTAGCACTTTTCCAAAGCAAGCCTGAAATTATAAGACAGTAGAGTAAAAACTGAATGGAGCCAACAACGTTGTCGTCTGCTTGTAACACTTATATCGATTAGAAGTAGGTTTATATTATGTAACTGTGTATCTGCATTTATGAAGTGTGTATTCTGTGTTATTTAAACTCCTTGATCTGCAGGAAGAAAATTAGAGTTTTGTAATGTATATATGAAAAAATCAAAAGGATATGTTAAAATTATTTATTTATTGTATAGCATACATCACAATCTTTATACATTTTATACATAGATTAATTACAGATTGACATCAAGACATTTAAAATAATCAATTGCCTCCTCTGCTGCAGCGAGGAAATCTTTGTAGGCTCAAACTGGGCATTCTTCCACTATGTGTTGGACTGTTTGTTTTTCAGCGCCGTAGTCGCAATCTGGTGTTGGTATCGTTCCCCATTTGTAGAGGACGTCAGCACATCTTCCGTGGCAAGTACATATGTGGTTTAGAGTTTCCACACTTTGCGTGACTGGTTGAAGCCAGGCGGTTTCTCAGCTGTCATGAAACTTTGGCATTTTGGTGAGGAGTGTTCTTGTCAGTGTTGCTTCCACAGATTGTCGACATCACAGTTGGAGTCGTTATCTCCTTAGCAGAGAGTAATGCTAGCCTTCTCGATTTAAGTCTTCTGCTCTCCATGTCAGCTATATCACTGTGTATGGGCAGCTGTGGGTTATTAGTTATCTTGTTGAACTCACTGAGAAGCGCAGTATTTTTCGGCTCAGTCTGTTACACAGGAATTTCTCGAGCAGCTTTTATATCACACTCAGCAATGCAATTGGCCTATAACCCCTCAGCTGATCGCTTGGTTTTCCTGGTTTAAGCAGTGCAATGATCTTTGAGTTCTTCATTTTCTGTAGGATGTTCCCTGTTACCATTATATATCAGTAAAACTCTGCAAGCTAGTTTTTGGCATATTCCTCACAGTGAAGATGGAATTCTGGGTGCATTCCATCCAGTCCAGGTGCCAGCTGCCTTTCGCACCTTGACACTCTTCAGCGCTTCTCTTACTTCACTGGGCCGCCCGGAATGGCCGTGCGATTCTAGGCGCTACAGCCTAGAACCGAGCGACCGCTACGGTCGCAGGTTCGACTCCTGCCTCGGGCATGGATGTGTGTGATGTCCTTAGGTTAGTTAGGTTTAATTGGTTCTAAGTTCTAGGCGACTGATGACCTCAGAAGTTAAGTCGCACAGTGCTCAGAGCCATTTGAACCATTTTACTTCACTGGTGGTAAATTTCGAGGCATATTGCTCCAAAGGGATGCTGTTTTTCTTAAGAACACTAAGTTCACGGCATATTATTCTTGTATGTTTCTTCTCCTCTGGCCCTCTAGATGTTGCCGTATGTGAGCTGAAATCCTACTTGCAGAAATATTTGTTGAGTTATGATGTATTTTGTTAGCTCCAACTAGCCTTCGGAGGAGAGACCAGGCCTGTCTACTTAATGTCTTGAAATCAAGCGAGTCAACGCTTTCAATCCATTTCTCTCGCCGTGCATTGTCTAGGCTGTGTGTCATCTGCAATCTCAGGGTCTCCACTCTCAAGAAATCTCTGATACTTATTTTCGCACTCTTTGTCCTGTACTGGTATATATTGTTTGTGGACCCCCCTTGGGACAGCAGCTTTCGCTGCACTCTTAACTGCACCTATGAGTCTGTCATAATTACTCGCTGTCGGGTGAGTCTGTCCCAGGCACTTATCCAATTTTTCCATGTGGATATCCCACTTTGCCTTTCCGAAATTCCACCTTGGGCGTTGTACGTTTGTTATTAGTGTGATATTGATTCCAATTTCAATCAAGACTGGGCAGTGTTGGCTATGAGGGAAGTCTGTTAATACACGTCTTGTAGGTCTTAGTGGTGTACAGTTATTGCTAGTCATCACAAAGCATAAATGTGGATTATACTCCTTTTTCCCAGCTGCTGACCTGAATGTTCCTTGGTCCTTTGGATCGAAAACGAGGAACAGGTTGTTACTCTCTGCCCAGTTAGCAAGAGCTTTGCCATTTCCATCAGCTGTGCTATACTTCCACAGAGGTTGGTGGCTATTAAAATCCCCCATGTATATCGCTGGGTGTGGCAAGTATAGCAAGACATCTTGAGGCTAGGGAATGGGCGGTGGTTTGTACACATTGCTCACTGAGAGATCTCCTATCTTCACAACAACTTCATGTACGTCATCATGCACTGTTTCCGAGCACAAGTTGACACCCCCATCGATGATCGCACATACGTAGGCACGCCGTACGCATGATGATACCTTGCGCCAACTAGATTGTAGCCTGGAGTAATACCTCTCCGTTTAAGTTGGTCTTCGTCTTAAACGTGAGTTTCCTGAACTGCAACGAGATCAATGTTGTTATCACATAAAATCTTACTTAGTACTTGGCATTTAGCCCAGCTTACTTCCTCTATATTGACATGGCAAATCTTGAAGATAGGTCCAAGGCACCTCGTCTGTTGGCTCTGAGAGGAGCCTTTTCTATGGCCAGTCATAATGGTTTGACTCATATCTGTGACATACGATGTGCAATTAGCCAGGAGATCAGCGATCAAGATCGCTGATTGTTTGGCCGCCTCAGAGTGATTGTTCTTTAGCACCACCTGGGAGACGCATGTAACTTATGGTATGCTACGGACGTGAACAGCCGTTGTCTCCCATATGTTAAAATGATAAATTGTTATAATATGTGTATGTTCATAAAGAGAAAATGTTTATTGGGAGCGGGTTCATGTTTAGGGCACTTGTATTTGTAACATGTAAAAGCTGTAGGGAAGTCCCCCTTCAACGGAAGTGGCATGGCGCGATGTAAAAGGTGGTTTTGGCGGTCGAACTGAGCGGCCCCTTTGTGTGAACGGCACACAGTATGAGGCTATCTGTAGCACAGTACACTTCGACGGAGATAAGAGAGGCAAACGGAAGTTGCTTTAAAAAGGATTTGCCTGGGATTTGGATCTGGCTATTATTTGGTATTCTCGGCATAAAGGAATGGATCTAATATGTTGAAAATCCAACGCCAAGAAGAGACTTTATAGAGCATTCGAACATCAAGAGCTGTGAGTACAGTTAGCTGCCAAGTCGCGTGCCACCAATCTTCGCCACCGCTTCACAAACTTCATACAGTCAGTAATGTATGTGGGCATGGACCAGTTAATTTGTGTGTTGTTTCAATAATACTCACAAAAACATAAATTTTAGTCCAGAGCCATATTTTCTATCTTGATCACGAACCTATGCAGGGTCCTCACCTAAGTGCTACTAGAACTGAGTATCCTGTTTTAAATTAACAATTCTTTCATTCAAGTGTTTAAAACTGATTTTTTGTCTAATGCAAAAGGAGTAGCAAACGTTTAAGTGAAAACCACGAAAGTGAAGTTGGATAGGCTTTTGCTAGTTTTTTTACAAAACATAGTTTTGTAGGATTGTGCAAGATTGTGTAAATATTATTGCCTAAAATATCTGCTTCACAGGTGATAAAAAGGCAAATAAGTAAAGCTCATTTTCAAAATTAGCGTGGTTTTGATTCATATCATGAATGGTTCCTGTTTTGAAGTTAATTAAGCCCAGTGTTGTACTTTATTGTCTTGCAAAGTAAATTATGAACTAATCCAAGTGAAGTGAATGATCGGCTTTTTGAATTAGTCTTTTCTACTGTAATAATCAAAGAGCGTTGGCTTGTGAAACTATATTAGTTTATGGGTCCCCATAATGTTCTCCACCTATTAGGAAAAAATTGACTTATTACTGTTGCTAAGGAAAACTGATATATATGTAGAGGAGCTTAAACAGTGTATTTACGATATTATTCACCCTTAATTTTTTTTCATGTCACTTAAGATAAAGTCCCTCGCATCCAAATTTAGTTCTGCACTTCATGCAGTAAACTTTCAGTATTTGATTAAGTAATGCTCTTGAGTGTAGTTGTCATTAGTATGAGCTTCGTGCAAAATTACTTCCTATAATTTGCAGGATGCAGCTCCCTGTCACACAGCCAGATCAATTAAATCTTTTCTGAAAGAACGAAATATCCCTCTCTTAGACTGGTCTGGTAGTAGTCCCAACATGAACCCCATAGAAAATGTATGGGAACTAAAGAAGAGTGGAGTGGCAAAAGATGTCATCACAACAAAACACAGCTCTTAGAGAAGATCGTTCATGAGTGGTACCATCATCCACAAGGGCAGCATGCCACGACTCATAGCCGCAAAAGGTGGCTCAACAAGATATTAAATCTAATGTTTTCACTTTCACAATATTTTAATTTTTGTTGTTATTATTGAAACAAAATATTTTCAACAAATACTACGTTTTATTTATTTGTTATATCACCTTAATTGTCCGAATCTTGTGGGTTCGCGATAGCGTTCTCGCTTCCCGAGCACGGGGTCCCGGGTTCGATTCACGGCGGGGTCAGGGATTTTCAACTGCCTCGAGATGAGTGGGTGTTGTTGTGTCGTCTTCATCATCATCATTCATCCCCATTACGGTCGGAGGAAGGCAATGACAAACCACCTCCACTAGTACCTTGCCTAGTACGGCGGTGCGGGTCTTCCGCATCGTTCCCCTACGCTCTGTCAAGGAGTATGGGACATCATCAGTATCATCATGTTAGTTATGAAGTAGACTATACATAACCATTTTATCACAATTTATGAATTAAGAAAACAAATTTCGTTAGACATAAACCAAAATTTGCTTAAAAACTGTAGTGCGTCAAATAAAGTGACCAGGGACTGTAGAGATTCCGAATACCATGAGCAGCTCGCGAACGCAGGTTTCCACAGTCACATTTCTTCGTATGAATCTCACTCGGGACAGAAACGACGTTAATATGGTTGCAGATTTCACACATTGGCAATAATTTCGCGGCAGACCGAGCATAATGGATCGCTTTTCCAAAAACTAGCGCATGCAATGGATTATGAATCAAGATACACTACAGAAATTTCATCGAAAAAATTTCAAATAACCTTGTCATTCATTATTTTTTTTAATTCATTCGCCAGAGACAAGGACAACGTAAGGTAAATGAAAATCGAAAACAAAAATGATAGTCGGTTTTCGAACGTGTGGCGCAAAAGCGTGGAGCCACGACGCTAGCCACTGTGTCACCGCTTCGGCCGAACTAGTTAGTTACTTGCTAAAAGGCACACAGGGTACCTAGTAACTTTGCCCGTCGTTTTCCCAGAAACGGTAGAGTATCGACGGATAAGCCGAGATACGTGTTCGCTTATTTTGGCCCCTCTTCTACTCAGCAATATTCCTGGGAAATCGGGTTATGGCACTTGCCGTGTTCTCCTGCCAAGAAACGTTTCAGCACGGAGCTGCACACACGGAACCATGCATCCAGCGCCGGCTCGGAATAAGCAAGTATTTCCATACACCGTAGACCTACCTCTTATTGTAACGCTACTCATACGTTAAGGCCCGAGGCCGGCCAGAGCTCTCAGTGGTTCGCCAAAGACTGGACAAAGACTGTTCTCTATCAGACATCGATTACTGGCCACAGAGTACGTCAGCAGCCCGCTCGCGATTTAGATAAAGCGGATAATAGTAAAAGCTTAAGGTCGTCATTTGTGAAGAGCAACTTTCAGGTTTTCATATGACGGGAAGTTCCAGAAACTTATTCATACATTGCCTCTTAGGACAACTACGTAACAGATCTCCATCGTTCTCTCCGGACATTCTTCGATAGCGTGATTTCATATTCTGTTGAGCTGTCTCACTGCGATCTCAGCGATTACATCAAATTTTACATTCGGTTTCATGTACGAAGTGTGACTTATGCAAGTCCCCTTTTGCTCTCCGTGTTCTTTTTTCGTATCCTGATATTTTGTGTGATAAAATGTTACCCAAGAGAACGACAAAGTGAACATTCGTTAAGTATACTCATATAAGGAAAAGTGTGCACTTTCGACGAATTATCTTATAAATTTGTCATAGAGTAAATCGAGATTCACCAACTGACTGTGTCATATCTAATAAACTTAACTAGCCGTCACTTTCGGCTCCTGTGCAGCTGTTGAACCGGCCGGAGTGGCCGAGTGGTTCTAGGCGCTACAGTCTGGAACCGCGCGGCCGCTAAGGTCGCAGGTTCGAATCCTGCCTCGGGCATGGATGTGTTTGATGTCCTTAGATTAGTTAGGTTTAAGTAGTTCTAAGTTCTAGGGGACTGATGACCTCAGAAGTTAAGTTCCGTAGTGCTCAGAGCCATTTGAACCCTGTTTTTGTAGCTGTTGATCGTGTATAGCTTAACCTGACGTACAGATGTTCTCAACCGGTACGAAGGTAATGTGTGTCTTGTCAGCAGTCATCGGCGCTTGTAATTGGGCTTAGAGTGCTGTCACGATAATGTGATAATCGACTGAAGATGACCGCCAAGTGGAAGTGTATATAAAAAGGTGTAGTGTGAAAGGTAACAGACAGTGATCCTGCACGAAACATATCTAATTTACCTTTAATTATCTCTGCAAATGCACTACTGGCCATTAAAATTGCTACACCACGAAGACGACGAGCTACAGACGCGAAATTTAAGCGACAGGAAGAAGATGCTGTGATATGCAAATGACTAGCTTGTCAGAGCATTCACGCAAGGTTGGCGCGTGTGGCGACACCTACAACGTGCTGACATGAGGAAAGTTTCCAAACGATTTCTCATACACAAACAGCAGTTGACCGGCGTTGCCTGGTGAAACGTTGTTGTGATGCTTCGTGTACGGAGGAGAAATGCGTACCATCACGTTTCCGACTTTGATAAAGGTCGGATCGTACCCTATCGCAATTGCGGTTTATCGTATCGCCACATTGCTGCTCGCGTTGATCGAGATCCAATGACTGTTAGCAGAATATGGAATCGGTGGGTTCAGGAGGGTAATACGGAACGCCGTGCTGGATCCAAACGGCCTGGTATCACCAGCAGTCGAGATGACAGGCATCTTATCCGCATGGCTGCAACGGATCCTGCAGCCACACCTCGATCCCTGAGTCAACAGATGGGGACATTTGCAAGACAACAACCATCTGCACGAACAGTTCGACGACGTTTGCAGCAGCATGGACCATCAGCTCGGAGACCATGGCTGCGGTTACCCTTGACGCTGCATTACAGACAGGAGCGCCTGCGATGGGGTAATCAACGACGAACCTGGGTGCACGAATGGCGAAACGTCATTTTTTCGGATGAATCCAGGTTCTGTTTACAGCATCAAGATGGTCACATCCGTGTTTGGAGACATCGCGGTAAACGCACATTGGAAGCGTGTATTCGTCATCGCCATACTGGCGTATCATCCGGCGTGATTGTATAAGGTGCCATTGGTTACACGTCTCGGTCACCTCTTGTTCGCATTGACGGTACTTTGAACAGTGAACGTTACATTTCAGATGTGTCACGACCCGTGGCTCTACCCTTCATTCGATCCCTGCGAAACCGTACATTTCAGCAGGATAATGTACGACCGCATGTTGCAGGTCCTGTACGGGCCTTTCTGGATACAGAAAATGTTCGACTGCTGCCCTGGCCAGCACATTCTCCAGATCTCTCACCAATTGAAGACGTCTGGTCAATGGTGGCCGAGCAACTGGCTCGTCACAATACGCCAGTTACTACTCTTGCAGAACTGTGGTATCGTGTTGAAAGTGCATGGGCAGCTGTACCTGTACACGCCATCCAAGCTCTGTTTGACTCAATGCCCAGGCGTATCAAGGTCATTATTACGGCCAGAGGTGGTTGTTCTGGGTACTGATTTCTCAGGATCTATGCTCCCAAATTGCGTGAAAATGTAATTTTAATGGCCAGTAGTGTAAAATAAAACTTAGTCCGTCCACCATTTGCTGCTGTTCTCAAAAAGTGATGAGTGGTTGACTAATAGAAAAAAATCACCAGTATTCTCATACTGACATTTTTTTTAACTCTGCAATAGGGTACCATACTATATGACTATTTGGGCATTGTCAGTGCTGAAAGGGGAAAACTGATCCTTGTCTGTTTTCATCCGCCTCTTTAGCTGTGTGGCGGCCGGTACGGTAGCTCAGCGTGTTCGGTCAGAGGGCTGCTCCCTATAATAAAAAAGATGAGTGAAGTGTTCAACAGTCAATTGGACAAGTGCCACATGACGTCCGCCCAGACCAAATGTCGCAATCAATAACGATTTAAAAAAAAAAGTGGTTAGCGCATACGAGTGGCATGCAGTAGGTCCGTGTTCGATTCCAGGCCAGATCGCAGATTTTCTTCGCTCCTCACCATCATTTGATCATCATCGGGACGCAAGTCACCCTGTGTGGCATCAGCTGAGAAGACATGCAACTCAGCGGCCGAACTTCCCCAGGCCATCAATGACATACGTTCATTTCTTAATTTTTTTCCAAGGGCTATAAGTAGATAAAGGCATATTACGTAGACACACGCACGACATCAGCTACTTTCTATTTTTACTGTATACCAGAATGAACTATTGTTAAGTTTTTGATTTATTACTGTTACCATAAATCCCTTTCTCTCTTATTCTTTCTCAGAAACGTCAGCTAAATCTTCAATCTTTCGAAGGATACGTCACTTTGTAAAAATATTTAAAGACTAGAGTTGATGCTATTCTGCAATACAACGGATGTCGGGCGACGACAGCGAGAACGTTCCATATAGACCAGGTGGAGACAAGACATGCGCAGCACACGTCCACGCGTACCTTACGCTACGACACACAGCAACAGCGGCGTTATTGTTCAGCCGTGCTCCATAAATTCTTATGCCTGTGTTTGCTGTTCCTTTCTGATAGAATTGTTATCAAACTAGCACTGATCGCTTTTCCATTTTCTAGCAATAAAAAAATATTTAAAACCAACGCAAATTTTACGAATAAATTTACTTTTTTGAAAAATAAATTATTTAAAAACGAAAAATTTGGCACTGTTGCTATGGATAACTCATATTCCGACGTTTTCACTTATTAGTGAAAAATAAGAAACACCTGTTATGACGGACACGAAACAAATACCGAAAAATATAGGTTATTCGGTACTAAAATACCGCCGGCCGGATTGGCCGTGCGGTTCTAGGCGCTACAGTCTGGAACCGGGCGAACGCTACGGTCGCAGGTTCGAATCCTGCCTCGGGCATGCATGTGTGTGATATCCTTCGGTTAGTTAGGTTTAATTAGTTCTAAGTTCTAGGCGACTGATGACCTCAGAAGTTAAGTCGCACAGTGCTCAGAGCCATTTGAACCATTTTGAACTAAAATACCCGTATTGGCTTTAACCTGTCCGTTTTCCCCACCCATACCACAAAGTGCGTAATCGAGTGCATAAGTGTGCTGACTGTGAGTTAAGACCAGTTTTATGTCACTTGAAAGAATATTTACACACGTATTACGCCGATCATATCGTACCTAACAAGGCACGTCATTCGGCCCGAACAGGAATTTGTGTTTAAACGTATATACACAGACCCATCTCACATTTCTAACCACGCCTGCGACGGCCTGTGATCGAGGTGCTCTACATTACTGTCCTAACATTGTGGCATCCAAGTTAAGAGGGTCTTATCGAACGGAAGACGGTACTGGACAGGACTGTGACACTTTCGCATTGTGTTTGGTGACGCTGATTATTCAAAAACGTGAATATTCATTTGTCTGCTCAACTGAAGTTACGTTGTATAGTATAATGGATGAAGAGAACGACTTTATAGCCGATAACACGAATAATAGTGTTGAAATGAAATGAGCGTATGGCATTGTTGGCCGGGAGGCACCATGCGGGGAAGTTCGGCCACCGCATTGCAAGTCCTTTTTAGTTGAAGCCACGTCGGCGAATTGCGGGTCAGTGATGATGAACACACAATACCCAGTTCCCTGTCGGGAATCGAACCCTGGCCCCCTGCGTGATAGGCCGAAACTCTACCGCTACGCTACGGGGGCGGACATCAATGTAGTGTTTGTGACACTGGCGGAGACAGCACTCCTAAGAGATAAGCTAACAACTCTACCGACAATGAAACTTCACCAGAAAATAAATCCAACACTGTTGGTATTTTAACAAAAATTTCCGAAGAACGTCTCAAATACCTCCACGTAAAGTGGCGACCTGCAGCTCGTTATTGAAGAGACATCCATCTATAGAAAACACATCGGACATCATATCAATATTTGATTACATGGAGCAAAAAGACATGATGAACATCCATTTCGAGGAAACAAAGTAATCAAAAACCTGGAGATAAACCGACACGTTCTATCCCAGTTTGAGATTGCAAGGAGAGAACGAAAATGTGTCCATTACTGGCACCTGAAATTTTGGATAACGTAAAAAGCAACAGAAACTGGACATACAAAGTTTAAATGGTCTACAGCTTTTATAGCAGTCTCAATAAGGAATACAGAATGTGGCGTAGACACATTAGTACTTTCATGACAGAGATGTACAGGAAGACCGAGATATTCTCCGTTCTAGAAGTTGTAAGGGGTCCGTAGGCCCTTACTATAAATTTGCACTCGGCACAGGTCGATAGGGCGAACAATCGATAGTGTCGTGTTGCGAGAGCGAGTGTGGAGTTGAGCGAGTGCCATGTTGCGGGTAGAGGTGTGTGGAGGTGTTTGTTGAAATACAAGATTTTTAACGGAGAAGGGAGTCGCCATCGCCGTGGTTAGACCCCTTTGTACTAGAATAATACTGGGAAGGTGAAGAAGTATTATTACGAAAGTGATCAGCGACATTTCTAGGGCCGATATTTGCTTTCGCGTCTACGGATTGCAGTGTTGGATGCAGTGATGGATTAGCGTGTGATGATAATGGAAAATGAAGAAGCCTGTGCTGAGATTAGCCGTAATTAGATATGTATGACGAAGGCAGTGGCTGTCTCCTTTTTTGTGTTTTTGAGACCAATATAGGTTCGTAATTAGTGAAACTGTGTTGGTGTTTTTCGTGTTACCAGACATTTCATTATCACAGCATTGAACAGGACGAACTGGAAAGTAACAACTTCTGTAGCAGTCAAATCCGATTACCAGCCCCATTAGGTACACGGTCATATTAATAATGAATATTGGGCTGCTATTCGATCAGTTCGGGTCGGGACGCAACGGAGGTGTTACACCTTGGCTTACCGTGAAAGGATAAGTGCAATCTTCGGACGAATAGTAAGAACAATAGGTAATTTTATCTTGCTTAACACAGAAAATATTTTCCAATTTCGGATGAAGACAGAGTATAAACTTTAAAATCGCGACAAGAAACAGTGCATTTTGAACAATACGAAGTAATAGCATTTTACGATTGTGAATAAACTGTTTTTCCGCCATATTAGATGAGAGTAGTAGTGTCGATAAACTGTGTTATAATATGCAAACGCGTAAATCCGCACGAAAAACGGTGAAAAGTGAACACTAAAGGAAGACACGTGTGAACATTACCACAACAAAACGAGCCAAGAATTCGTCACGGAAGCTTTTAAAGAAGTGTTTAGTAGTAATGTTATACCCGAAATTGCTTTTTGAATAATGAAAATCGAGCAACTTCATGTGGACCCATAAACTGTGATGCAGGCGACAATTTATGTAGCGACGCAATTGTTGAATGACGTCACGCAGACCCGTGCAGCAGCTGCGCCAAAGAGCTTCGATCCGCGAGGTGATTTCACACATCATCCCAACTACCTGTGCAAGGAGTAGGTCAGACGCAGACGCACTACACTGGACAGCGATCAGCGCGACTTCGAGACACCAAGCGCCAACCCGGCATCTAGCGGCCGAACTACAAACTACGCCCGCCTGCAGCACCACGGAGCGGCCGACTGAGAACTACGACAACTCGCCACAGATTTTTGAGCGCGACTTCATGCGGCTCCGACGGCAGTACAGCGCCAACGCCCACTTCAAACGTCAAAACATCGCGACTCATGGTAACGTCAGCTGGTGAGTGAAGATAACTGGTTAGCATAACATTAAATTGCAGTATACTGTCTTCACGATAAATAAACAGTTTTAAACTGTGTTTTACCCTAGGACAAGTGCCCAATTACAGTAATTTCCGAAAAGATTGCGAAACATACTCTGAAATATAGCATACTTATTTATGGATATTGCGCTGTCTAAATGGTGATTATACAGATATGCTCATTGTTTTTGGAGACTTTACATTTATAGATTTAATGAATGGTGTGATTTGTCTTATTTAAAACATTTTACATAAGCTGTGTAGGTGAAAATTGATATTTGAAATTATTAGGTTTTGAGAGTCGTTATGTTCAGTACTCATACATATTGTATCAATTTTGGGATTAACTGAAGATACTACAGTAACTGTTTGATTAGTTTAGCGGTAATTAGGAGTCTTTTGGGTTACTAGAGGTTATTTTATATTACTTACCTGTGCATTAAAAATAAACCAAACATGTCTACTGAAGATAAGCAAGTTTGTGAGGCAGTAGTTGAAAGGATAGGGATAGGACAGGAAGGCAGAGATGATTCAGGAATCAGTGATTATGGATTGTCATTAGAAAGCCCATTAGCACATTCAACTAGTTACCCCGAGACACCGGGACAAACGACGAGAGATAAGCCAGTTTCAGAGGGTGCAGATATACGGTCGATGTTAGCAGACTTGCTAAAGGAAACCAAGGCAACAATAAAGGAAGGTTTACAAGAAGCTAGAGAAAGGGAAGAAATATTCCGCAAATCATTTAAGGAAGATTTGCAAGAAACCAAAGAAAGCTTAGAAAAATCATTTAAGGAAACTCTAGCACAAGAAATCAAAACATCGCAAATGAAGATAGAATATAACCTGAAGAAGGAAATGCAGGAGTTACAAGAATGACTGAAGATGGACATCAACGAGAGAGAGAGTAAGCTACAGAAGAGCATAGACCAATTCCAGGGAGACGTGGAGAAGATGGAAGGAAAGTTAACAAAAAAGATATAAGACGATATTGAAGAAACTAAAGCCGAATTGGGAGAAAGGATCACCAAAGTGGAAACAAATTGCAATCATCGAATCACAAAGGTGACGCAGATGCAGAAACAATGCAATGATGCGGTTAAGGGGATAGGAGATAGGCAAAACCAACTGGCTGTCAATCTGAGAAATGCTATAGCCGTGCAACGAGAAGAGGATAACAAGAGGGTTGCAATGGAGGTCAGGCAATTACAACAGGGAGTGCAACAATTGGAGAGCAAGACAGAAGAAATTGATAAACGAATTAGCAATGCCACTTTAACCGTTGGGGAAGGTAGAGTCGTTACCTTGATGAGCAGTGATAATCGGTACATCCAAAATAATACAGGGCAGAAATTTAAACCGAAAGGAGGGTTGCACCCAATGATATTTATTAAATGGTTAAAAGGAGTTTTCCCCGCACATTTCAAAGACGCAGACAAGATTCAATTTGCAATATATAGGATGAAAGGTGAGGCTTTCACTTGGGGAGTCAGGAAGAAGGAAGGGACTACTAGTTATGATCAGTTTGAAGGGGAATTCTTGAAGAAATACTGGTCCAAAGGTCATCAGGGTGCAGCACTTGAGGACCTACTACACTGCAAGTCACTTACTACATGGAGAGGAACGTTGAGAAAGTTTGCTGAACATTTGTGGGAATTGAACGAGACCTTGGAACAACCCCTGAGTGATGACATAATGATATCAGTGATAAACAGAAGATTGAGCCGGAGAATGCAAGAAACTGTATCCGGGAGCCTAATTAAAGATAGGGAGACCTTGATGGAGATACTGGAAAAGTTGAAATCTGTTCGATCACAGGAACACAATCAAGCTAATGATCAGAACCAAGATGGAAATAATTACCATCAAAGTCGCTTTAATGGCCCACCAAATTGCAGAGGTAGAGGTGGGGGTAATGGACGTAGGAACCGTGGCAATGGTCGACAGTTTCACCACCATCATGGGAGAGATGATGATGATAATGACAGGAATTATGAGAGAAGAGATGATAGACAAAGGGATCATGAGGTACGAATTGCAGAAAGTTAGGTGTAGGGAGCCAGCAACTCTTTTGCTGGAAAAACCAAGTGGCGACTGGTACACTCCCAGCTGGGTGAGACTTTATTTCTTATTTCAAGTTTCACTCTTCTACCATCTTTCTCTATCTGTAGGTTAAGAAAGTTAGTGTAGTAGTTAGGATTGGTAGTGGTCATCCAAGTAATTCAGTCAGGACCCATGTAGTAAATTTATAGTTGACTTAAAATAAGGATAAGTAGTTACTGTTGATGTAGAGTGTGAGATGTCAGAGAATCAGTAAGTCAAAAATCAGCTTAGTGTCAATACATTACAAAGCTATTAGTGCCAGAAGTAATAAAAGGAGAACCAGATCAGAAATTTAATGTTTATAAAATGTGGTGGAAAGCTAATTGGTCAAACAAGAGTTTGTGTAATCTTACAGAGTTGTTTTGTGAGGCATAAAAAGGTAGGTCAATCAATTGTAAGAAACTTGAAGTAATGTATCAGCTTGTAAGTAGATGAACATATAAACAAATACATGAGGAGATAGTTGTTCGAATAAATGATGTGAAATATGATGAACGGAGAGACCAAGGAGTTTGGAGTAGTATTTTTATGTAGTTATTGCAGCGAATATGGAGGATTGATGTTGGTTGAAGATATACATTTATTTGCAGTTGAAGTTGGTGTTAAGTTGAGGGAGTTATGTGTAATGAAGTGTATTGAGTATGAGATGTTTGAAGTATTGAAGTATATGGAGGATTGATGTAGGTTGAAGATATATATTTATTTGCAGTTGAAGTTGCTGTTAAGTTGAGGGAGTTATGTATAATGAAATGTATGGAGTATGAAATGTTTGAAGTATTGAAGTATGTCATTTAGCAAATGAGCAACATCTGTTTGCAAGTTATTTGTAGGTATATATGTTTATCTGAAGTATGCTGATAAAACAAAGTGTAACTAATGAATAATTAGTAATTCATGTATCCAATTAGCTATCAAAGTCAAGTATGGTTGTACTTAAATCAAGCTTTAGAAGCAGAATTCTAGCACTGTGTAATGAATAACAAATATCTGTATGATGGATTTGAATTAATGTGAATATAACAGGAAATATTTTACCTCTCATCTAAGCTTTCTTGATAACAATTCACATATGGCAGTAATGAAATGATCAGTAGTTCAAAATTTTTCATTGGGTGAGCACATTAGTTATAGTGTTGCAAATAGTTATGTAAGACATACTTAGTGGTATAATGGAGCATTTAATATTATGGAATCTGTAGAGGTATGAGGGATTGTAAAATAATTGCATAAGTCAAGGAGTAAATGCTATATTTAGTTTTGATATTCAATTTTGCTTGTGTTAAAAACTCAAATGAATAAGTTGTGGATTTCTTCCTTAACTTTAATGCATGTTGGCCAAGTGAGTTATAAGTTAGAGTGATAGTAGTATGGACGGCAGGAACCCCGCTGAAAGGACGGCGTACCAAAGGGGTAGCTGGCATTCAACTAGTTTGTTTTCTTGTCTTTGCTGTAACAAGTTATAACAAATATGTAGTTAATGACTCGTACAAACCTTTGAAAGTGAAGATTTTTGGTAATTGAACGTAAGATAAGTTTATTTACCATGCTATGTTAATTAAGATAGATTGATGTTGTGTGTTACATTCAATATGGACTATAGAGGATTACTGCTGCTTGATAAAAAATTGTAATTTGGACAATGCCATGTTTGTGAGATGTAATAACCTTTTGTTTAATATTATTGTGGAGGCAGCCCACTACCGGAGTCGAGGGATTATTTGGTGAGTTGTTATTTCATTAATTATTTACACTGTGTGTTTGGTCAGATGTAATGATATCTAATTTCCTTGCCGATTCTTTTACGCCAGAGGCTCCAAAGAAGTTTTCGAGGGCGGGGATGTAAGGGGTCCGTAGGCCCTTACTATAAATTTGCACTCGGCACAGGTCGATAGGGCGAACAATCGATAGTGTCATGTTGCAAGAGCGAGTGTGGAGTTGAGCGAGTGCCATGTTGCGGGTAGAGGTGTGTGGAGGTGTTTGTTGAAATACAAGATTTTTAACGGAGAAGGGAGTCGCCACCGCCGTGGTTAGAACCCTTTGTACTAGAATAATACCGGGAAGGTGAAGAAGTATTATTACGAAAGTGATCAGTGACATTTCTCAGGCCGATATTTGGTTTCGCGACTACCGCGCCGGCATCACCTTGGATTGCAGTGTTGGATGCAGTGATGGATTAGCGTGTGACGATAATGGAAAATGAAGAAGCCTGTGCTGAGATTAGCCGTAATTAGATATGTATGACGAAGGCAGTGGCTGTCTCCTTTTTTGTGTTTTTGAGACCAATATAGGTTCGTAATTAGTGAAACTGTGTTGGTGTTTTTCTTGTTACCAGACATTTCATTATCACAGCATTGAACAGGACGAACTGGAAAGCAACAACTTCCGTAGCAGTCAATTCCGATTACCAGCCCCATTAGGTACACGGTCATATTAATAATGAATATTGGGCTGCTATTTGTTCAGTTCGGGTCGGGACACAACGGAGGTGTTACAAAGTAAACCAGAAAACTGCAAGCTTGCCACACTGCGTTTGGAACACTGATCAAAGTGGGTTTAATTATGAACTAATCTAAATCACTATCTAAAAAATGGGGAAAATTAACAGTTACCTTATCCCAATCTGCACTCAATACAACTCATAGTTATATAATAAAGGTTGGACTTTCAGTGAGTGGAAACCTAATAAAAAGAGCTGTATATTTGTCTTCAGGAAAAAAATTTCAGCCTTAAAGTTAAAAAAGACTATTAAAGACCGTCTTCCACCAAACATACATTTGGAGGCTAACACAAGTGGGAAAATGTCAAAAGACAATTTAAAATCATTTTTCATGAATTTTGCTGACGGCAATGTCGCAAATAACCAGAAGTGTATACGACTTTGTAGCTCCTGGAATGCTGACAACGACACATCAATAGTACGAGTAAATGATTCATTTACGGGTAAAGCATTGAATGCAAGAACACTCCGCCAAAAACAACAAAATCCTTACAGCCCTTGGCTGTATATTTCTTCCGGCAATATTAAATAAAATGCCACAAGGATAATAAATACTATAACGATTTTCTGCAATGACTTCTACACTAAACTAGGAAACAGAATTTCCATAATGAAAATTCATTCTATTATTCATAACCAGCTGTCAGCCCCAGTGTATCAGACCATGCTTCAGTGCCACTGGCAGGAGGCTGGGTAAAATCATCTCGCATACGTTGCTGAATTCAAGAATGTGATTCAAGTAGCATTTGATTTTTCAGCTCAAGAATGTGATTCTGAGGACTGTACAGTTCTTGCTTTTGCCCACTGTGATTCTGTATTTTGTTCCACGCATTTTTGTTGAGGAATCCCATGTATATTTTTAAAGTCTGATAGTGTGAAAAATAAGATGGAATGCTTTCACTAATCACAGTGATACGTAAAGCTTCTAAACACAGTTGGAACAACGAATTCCTGTTCGAGCCGAGAGACTTCCCTGCTAATAGTAATGCCTTAATATGAAACACGTGAGTCTGAAACTGTGCTGTGAATGCGAGTTATGAAATGCAGGAATATTTGTATCTGAGCTTAAGGCACAATAAATTCAATGCTCATTTAAACTGTGTTTAGTTCAAAAAGTTTTCAATCATTTTTATTCGTGACTAATGATATGCACGAATAACAGAAGTTTCAACAGCACACGTGTCACTAGAAGTTTAGTCAGATACTTCAACAGTATGACACGTGTATCTAGGGCGTAAGTTTGCCGTCCAGTGCCATCATCGACAGTAAAGTTCTATGCCAAATAATTTCTACAGCAAACCAATCCGAACAACTTTATAACAAGCAATGCTGTAGGAATGCTGCAAGTTGATGCATTTTCGCGTGCCTCCGAAGTGGAAGCGTATCGCGAGTGAAGTGACGGCACTAGAAGCGAATCCACCTGTTCCATCTTAATCTCAAAAGGAGGAGAAAGAAAGATTCTTTGCAACGCAGCTTTCAGACAGTGTCGAAAAATTCCCTCACTATTGTAGTTGGTATTATTAGATATCTAGGAAACGCCTTCGTACCTTCGTTTACACTAGAGATTTTCGAGAGACAACATTTCTATGAGCAGATCCCCCTCCCAAAGAAAATCCTTGATTCGGCTCTGGATGGCGCCACTGGATACAGAGTGCTCCAAATTTTAGGATTAAAGTTACGCATGTGATAGAGGAGCATGGACAGAGTACTTTGACACAAGCCGGATACGAATATTTCGGACGTAAGAGATCTTGAATTAACTGTGCATTTGTGGCACGTGTTTGTTAAGCGTTTACGTTTCGCGAGAAGCAACTGTCTCCCGCTTTGGCATTGACGACGCTACCTTGCTAAGTATTACGCATTCGTCTATGTTGTGGCCACGGCTGAGTTTACCACTCTTTAAAGTTCACGGCTTGTTGTTGTATATGCTGCATTACTCCTTGCTGGAACTTGCAGACACACATTCAATGTGTGGTACAGCACGGTGTAGTGACAGATAGTTCATGCAAATGTGCAAAGAAAGATTTCGCAAAAGTGTCACTCCAACTGGGAAATGTACTGCTCTCGATATAAAGATACGATAAACTGCGTCGTTCATAGCGCAAAACCGTCCAAGATCGTCGACAAAAATTGTTCACGCAGTAGAGTTTGAAGACCTGCTGGTATAGCGTAACACGCAGTGTGCTAGCTTTTGAGACAGGAAGGTGAGCCAAACCCGGATCCTACCCTTTAGATCGATTAACGATCTTTGCTAGTGGACTGCCCAGTCTACGTGTGGTTTTGAGGCGGTTTCCCACGCTCGTTTAGGCAAATGATTGGCTGGTCTCCAACTTGAGTCTCAGAAAATACGATACACAAAAAGTTAAATACGACCACATATATGAGAAAATTTTCACAAGGAGAGAAGCTCAAGTAATGAATTAAAATTTGTGCTAGGGCCGGGACTTGAAATCAGGTATCCTAATCACCAGGCGGATATGTTATTCACTACGCCACCCTGGCATTTTGGCTAACACACTCGCAAGGACTTCCCTAATCCAAATGCTCTCTCTAGCACAAACTTCAACTCGCACCTCACCAAGTCTTGATTTTCCCCTTCTTAAATCGTTGGTATTGCCGAGGCTCTCCGATCTTGGAATAGCACATCCGCTGCCTGCCACTTGGCACGTATACCTGAACTAATGTTGTCGGTGTTGATTTTCTGTCGATTCTGGTGAGAACAAACCTATCACTGAACTGTTCACAGTAACTCAGTCTCCGCCCTACCATCCTACTCCCATTATACCATTTTCTGCTGCTGTTGATATACCCTGTACTCATCGATCATAAATCCTTGTCTTCTTTGAATTACACTTCACTGACCCCCACTATATTTAATTGAGCCTTAGCATTACCCTCTTCAGGTTTTCTAGCTTCCCTACCACGTTCAGACTTCTGTCATCCCATGCCCCGCCCCTACAACGTTATCCTTAGTTATTCAGTCTTTTTCTCAGGTTCGCCTCCCCATTCGCAGTCCCCTTCCGGAGGTCCAAAAGGGGGTCTATTCCGGAATCTTATGCCAAAGAAGAGATCACCATGACACTTTTTCAATAACAGGCCACATGTCCTGTGGATACACATTATGTGCCTTTAATGCAGTGGTTTCCATTGCCTTCAGCATCCTCATGCAGTTGATCATTGCTGAATTTTCCGCCTTTAGGGGCAGTTTCCCACCCCAAGGTCAGGAGATTGCCCTGAGCCTCTGTCCGCTCCTCTACCTTTGACAAGGTCGTTGACAGATTGAGGGTAACTTCTTATGTCGGAAGTCTTCGGCCACTATTGTTGATGATTTTTATTCAAAATCTGTGTCAGGGTTAGAACCCGCTACCGAGGGTTATTTGATTGCTAATCAAAGACGCTGCCCCTAGACACTTCTTAAGCAGTAGCAATCAGTGCGTTGTCCTTGACGGCGGGTGGTCGTCAGAGACAACGGTGTCGTCAGCAGTGCCTCAGGAAAGTGCGATAGGACCGCTGTTATTTTCTGATTACATAAATGATCTGGCGGACAGGGTGAGCACCAATCTGCGGCTGTTTGCTGATGGTGCTGTGGTGTACGAGAAGGTGTCACCGTTGAGTGACTGTAGGAGTATACAACTTTACTTACAAGGAACACCTTGAGTTCTAGGTTGCAAAAGGCCAATGATGTGTTCGGCATTCGACGACCCATATGTTGTCTACCATGAAAACAAAATATTGACTGCTAATGGCAACAGAGGGCAGAGCTGGATGTATACAATGGTGAGCACAGAATGAGGCTGCAGAGAGTAGCTGGACTGCTTAGCCGACGAGTAACTCACAATAGTGCTGCAGTACTAGTGGTGAAATGTCCCCTTAGAAAAAATTAAAAAGCACAGTGCTCGAAAACCTCTTACGTTATTTGATTTTCAAACAGCTGAGCAAAACTGAACGTACTCATACACTTCCCTCTTTACTTATTCTGATCATCACTAAACTGACACACAATATTTTTAGCGCATCGTAATCTGACTTTCAATAATCCTACAAAAGAGAACCAAGTTTTAGAGCATCTACTGCGTCCTTTAAGTCTCCCTGAGTTTTTGCAAGTAGTGTAACCGAATAGGTAGTAGTGCAACTGAGTCAGTTTTAGCTTGCAAGGTGTCGTGATTTTCATGAACAATAGTCTGCAGTTCTTTTATAGCTGCTTCGTGATTCTGTAATGAATTTTCACCGCGCGAAAAAATAGGTTGAAAATGCTCACAAATTTGTGTTTTTACGTCATTACAGACTTTTTGACATTTCGATTCGATTTTAAGTAACTCAGCAGTTAAACCTTCACGTGTTTGTTCAAGCTTGGTGTCTGACTTTTGAAGCTGTTGCTGTGTTTGTCTCTGACTTTGTTCCATTTGTTTTTTATTTTGTTTCATTTGTTGCATTAATTGCAATAATAACGTATTAGTGTCTAGAACATGTTCCTCTACGCTTTTCGGAAGTACATTTGCACCGGCAACATTCGTATTTTGAAAAGCAGAAAATGTGTCTTGACTTAATTGAAAAAAAGTGAGGATGCAAAATCTGATCTACGCTATTTGCAAGATTGTGTCCTGTCATTTCGGGGTCCTGGGGCGAGCTATTGCCGACCAATCGATCAACAATACTACCCTATTCACCAGCTGTTTCACTGTCTACACGGTTATTTATTGTCTGGTCCATTTCCCTATGCACAATTACCAAATTACTATGTTGAACATTAGTTACTTCATTACGCAGTGGTGCTAACACACTACTCTCGTCTTCACTGTCATTTCTCAGTTTACTTTGGAGCCTAGTATTACGTTTTTCACACACCATAATTGTCACAATATTTCACACAATAACACACAGTTTGAAGAGTAAAATAAGAAAACACATTAACATAGCACTGAAAATAATATATGATTAATTGCAAGTACAGCTGCAAAATATTTGGTGCAAATCTACATGCATGCCACAACTGTTTTACAGTACAACAAAGAAAAACTACAACTACAAAGGAGATTCTCTCTACAATTATGCACTAGCAATAAAAAATAACTACACTAATTACACAAACTACAAGAAAAAATCAGAAGATTCCAGTGAGGTATCCTGGCAGGGTCGCCATATGAAACAACCCCTTAGGAAAAATTAAATGTCACAGTGCTGGAAAACCTCTTACATTATATGATTTTCAAACAGCTGATCAAAATTGAACGTACTCATATATTTCTCTATTTACTTATTCTGATCATCACTAAATTGACATACAATATTTTTAGCGCAATGCAGTCTGACTTCAATAATCCCTACAAAAGAATGGCCCTGACTAACAATAACCTATAGCTTTCATGAATCACTTACCTCATAAAAATCTTCTTTACTCAAACTACTCCAATACAGCGAGTGACAGTACTCCCAGCTAAATAAAAGATTCTAATTACTGAAGGCACTAACTACCGATGGGCATAGTTAGCAAATGAAAGATTTTGATAGAGAACAAACAATGTATTTACCTTAACAATGTTGAAATGGTTCAAATGGTTCTGAGCACTATGGGACTTATTTTCTGAGGTCGTCAGTCCCCTAGAACTTAGAACTACTTAAACCTAACTAACCTAAGGACATCATACACATCCATGCCCGAGGCAGGATTCGAACCTGCGACCGTAGTGGTCGCGTGGTTCCAGACTGTAGCGCCTAGAACCACTCGGCCACCCCAGCTGGCAATAATGTTCAAAGGTCATCAATATATATACAGGGTGGTCAGAAAATGTGTTAAATGCTTGTAGGGATGTTACATGGCAGGTTGTACTGAGACATAAATGTTAAGAAAGAAATTCGATACAGTGCTGCGTTTCCGAGTTATTTTGCATAGATCGGGGCGTCGCGCGCTCGCATTCAAGCGGCCTGCCAGGGGCTGTGTTGCCCAACGAGAGCTTTGTCTCGTTAGCTGAAATTTGAACTTACGCGTGCGACGATCTGATTAGCTAACTTCAATCCTCAATAACTCGGAAACGGCGCGATGTATCGAATTTTTTTTGTAAGATTCATATCTCAGTACAACCTGCCCTGCAACTTCCCTACAAGCGTTTCAGACATTTTCTATATCAATTCATGACCTACATCTTCACAAATTTCCTTTTTCTGGCGGACACACGTCCAGATGGTCCGATTATAGTAACCTCTCAAAACTCTGGCATCTCTCTCTCTCCACAAACACCACTGCTGGCAGCTCACCTCCAACTGCACAACGCTACGCGCTTTTCGCATCCAACTGCCCAAACTACAATAGCGAATATTCCAACATGGCCAACCAGCCACAGACTGCACGCAGCGCAGTCAGTGATTTTCATACAGAGCGCTACGTGGCGTTACCAACATAAAAACCTAAACAGCCTACTTACAGTGGTTTTGATACAAAGCAGAGCAACCGCAACAGTAAACAAAACAAACGCTGCATTATATCTACAACAACAGTTTCCGAAGTTGACATTTCGTCACAAAGCAACAAAAGAAGTTTCGCAGAATGAGAGAGAAGCGCCAGATGAAATACTAGCGTTTCTGGAAGATGAGTCAGTGCAACGTGTGGTGGCGTATACACTCCACTGTGCGGAAAATACATAAGGACTACAATGTTGATGATACGTGCTTATTAAGTGAAACTGATATTGATACACGTGTCGAACCTTATAGTTCATCATCCTTGTCGGACACGGAGCCACAAATCCCGTCTCCAGCAGTAGAGGAAAATCGTCCAAGGAGCGGGTACTATACATAATTACGTACATGGACGATAATCTGCAGCATAGTAAAAATACAATTTTAAACAGATTTCGAATAAGTCCGCAGCAATGTGTCCGTTTAGTGCATTACAAATATTACGGATGTTGAAAGGAGGACAAGGCGCACTTGTTACAAAAACTGGTGTTGGCGTATTTCAAGGACGCTCAAAAAATTCACAGGATGTGCATGATAGCGACCTATTACGTTATGTACATCAAATTGCTCGCGACATAGATTATGTTGCTGTCAAGTGAAGTAGTGGATAAATGCATAACTTCAAACAGTGCTACAGAACTGGAACACGCAAGATAACGAAATTTCAAACAAAGCGTCTACTTGACGATCCACAGCAAATTGCAGAATAACCACGAAAGTTGTGGATGAGATAAACGAACTAATCCCATCGTTCAGCAAGGAAATCCTGGAAATTAGAGGTACCAGGTGAGTTGTATAAAGATCAACTAACGTCAGTGCCTCAACGCATCCGTATTCAGTTATGCCGACTGTTAATCTGGATGGTAAATTGGCTGGAAAGTTATTTATTGTGTTGCGAGAAGTTGTAGGTGCTCTGCCCTCTACTATTATTTGTCTTGTGCGTGATCTGGCAAGGGCAGTGGGGAATATTTACGGGACAGCAAGCGAGAGTGGGAAAATGGGCGTAATAGAATTAAAGTTATGGTATGAGCACTGCTTTTGTCCAATAGCTGCTCAAAATAACTTTCTTCTGCTTGATCCCTGGTCTGCGTACGAAAATCAAACTCCTTTAGAGCAACCCATCCCTCATGAAAAGTGTGTGACGTTGCATTTCTTACCACTTGGAATCACTGGACAAATTCAACCTCTCGATGTTTGCTTTTTCCGTGCCTACAAAACGTATTACTGCACTGTCTGCAGGTACGCCTTAAAGGATAGCCAGTTCCACGAGAAGCTCCTCGACAGACTGTTTCGCATTCGGTTGCTTGTCACCACATTCCATCGGTTCTCATCATCCCGTACACCAATATGAATCTATATGCATTCTTTAATAGTGACCAAGTTAAACGCCCTGCACGATTTGTAACTCCCAAAGAGTTCTCCTTGGATCTGGACGGTGTGAACCTTCGTAATCATTGCGGCGCAACATTATCATTCGGTTTTCATAGTGCAAGTTAATGCTTTGTTTTGAAATTTCTGGAATGTCGACGCTGCCCATTTTGTGATAGTGTAATACATACCACCCGTAGAAGTTTGATCTCTGCACCTCCCGGACACTAATTTCCTGGCGCTCTCCTAGCGCACATGGTGAGTAATTAACAGCTAATATTTTCCTATCATAATCGTTGACACAGCTCTTTCAAATGAGCCTTACTAGAGATTAAACTTGCGATCTCGCACTCAAGGGGTTCCTTCTTAGACAAATTTCTAGTTGATTCGATCAACTGCAGCTAGCTCTAAATGTAGAAAAATACAAATTAATGTAGATGAGTAGGAAAAACAAACCCATTGTGCTAGAATACAGCATTAGTAGTGTGTTGTTTGACATAGTCACGTTTGTTACGTATCTAGGTGTAACGTTGGATGCGATAAGAAATGGAACGAGCATGGAAGGAGTGTAGTAGGAGAGACGAATCACCGACTTCGGTTTATTGGAAGAATTTTAGGGAAATGTGGTTCAAAAGGAGACCACATACAGGACACTACTGCGACCCATTCTTGAGTACTGCCCGAGTGTTCGCGATCCGCATCAGGTCGGATACAAGAAAGACATCGTAGCACTCCAGAGACAAGTTGCTACACTACTGGCCATTAAAATTGCTACACCAAGAAGAAATGCAGATGATAAACGGTTACTCATTGGACAAATATATTATACTAGAACTGACATGTGATTACATTTTCACGCAAAATGGGTGCATAGATCCTGACAAATCAGTACCCAGAACAACCACCTCTGGCCGTAATAACGACCTCGATACCTGCCCATGCAGCTTCAATACGATACCACAGTTAATCAAGAGTAGTGACTGGCGTATTGCGACGAGCCAGTTGCTCGGCCACCATTGACCAGACGTCCACCATTGACCAGACGTTTCCAATTGGTGAGAGATCTGGAGAATGTGCTGGCCAGGGCAGCAGCCGAACATTTTCTGTATCCAGAAAGGCCCGTACAGGACCTTCAACATGCGGTCGTGCATTATCCTGCTGAAATGTGGGGTTTCGCAGGGATCAAAAAAATGGCTCTGAGCACTATGGGACTTAACAGCTGTGGTCATCAGTCCCCAAGAACTTAGAACTACTTAAACCTAACTAACCTAAGGACATCACACACATCCATGCCCGAGGCAGGAGTCGAACCTGCGACCGTAGCAGTCGCACGGTTCCGGACTGCGCGCCTAGAACCGTGAGACCACCGTGGCCGGCTCGCAGGAATCAAATGAAGGGTAGAGCCACGGGTCGTAACACATCTGAAATGTAACGCCGACTATTCAAAGTGCCGTCAATACGAACAAGAGGTGACCGAGACGTGTAACCAATGGCACCTTATACTATCACGCCGCGTGAGACGCCAGTATGGCGATGACGAATACACGCCTCCAATGTGCGTTTACCACGATGTCGCCAAACACGGATGTGATCATCATGATGCTGTAAACAGAACCTGGATTCACCCGAAAAAATGACATTTTGCCATTCGTGCACGCAGGTTCATCGTTGAGTACACCATTGCAGGCGCTCCTGTCTGTGATGCAGCGTCAAGAGTAACCGCAGCCATGATCTCCGAGCTGGTAGTCCATGCTGCTGCAAACGTCGTCGAACTGTTCGTGCAGATGGTTGTTGTCTTGCATACGTCCCCATCTGTTGACTCAGGGATCGAGGCGTGGCTGCAGGATCCGTTACAGCCATGCGGATAATGTGCATGTCGTCTCGACTGCTAGTGATACGAGGCCGTTGGGTTCCAGCACGTGGGTCCGTATTACCCTCCTGAACCCACCGATTCCACATTCTGCTAACAGTCATTGGACCTCGACCAACGCGAGCAGCAATGTCGCGATACTATAAACCGCAATCGCGATAGGCTACAATCCGACCTTTATCAAAGTCGGAAACGCGATGGTACGCATTTCTCCTCCTTACACGAGGCATCACAACATCGTATCACCAGGCAACGCCGGTCAACTGCTGTTTGTGTATGAGAAATCGGTTGGTAACTTTCCTCATGTCAACACGTTGTAGGTGTCGCCACCGGCGCCAACCTTGAGTGAATGCTCTGAAAAGCTAATCATTTGCATATCCGACAGGCAATGCTCAGCGATTGCCGACTTACTGGGCTGTTGCAGTCTAGTGTGCCGTTGATGTTCTCGGCACCGGTCCTCAATGGTACGAATGGTCTGACCTATGTATACACTCCCGCATTGGAAAGGTATCTGATAAACCCCTGATTTACGTAGACCAAGGTTGTCCTTGACACTACCAAGAAGGCTCTTGGTTTTGCTTGGAGGACGGAAGATGGTTTTCACTTGGTGTTTACGTAAAATGCGTCCAATTTTTCCGGGTAAGGCCCCACAAAACGGAATAACAGCCAAGGCCGCCTCCTCCTGAGGTTCATCCTCAGTTTCCGCCGGTGCTGCAGGTGTGGGATGTAGAGCCTTCCGAATTTGCCCATCCTTGTAACCGTTCCTCCGAAACACGGTCGTCAGATGGTCCAATTCTTGTTGGAGACTGTCCCTGTCGCAGATGGTGTGAGCTCTGTGTACAAGAGTTTTGAGCACGCCATTCTTCTGTGCCGGGTGTTGGCAGCTATCCGCATGTAGGTGCAAATCGGTGTGCGTCCTCTTCCTATACACGCTGTGGCACAAAGTGCCGTCAGCTCGTCTTCTAATCAAAACATCGAGGAACGGGAGCATCCCATCCGTTTCGATCTCCATGGTGAACTTAATATTCTCGTGTCTGGAGTTGAGATGTGTGAAGAAGTCTGCCAGTTTATCTCTCCCATGTGGCGAGATAACGAAGGTATCATCCACATATCTAAAGAAACAGATGGGTTTTAGATGGGCTGATTCAAGAGCTTCCTCCTCGAAATGTTCCATGTACATATTTGTGACAACGGGTGAGAGTGGACTCCCCATGGCTACTCCTTCTGTCTGCTCGTAGTATTCACTGTCAAATAAGAGTAAGTCGGCAATCGCTGAGCATTGCCTGTCGGAACTCCACAGCATGGATTATGACCAAACCAAAGTCCTGACACAGACTTCCAAATACTGGGAGTGTGTCATCAAAGATGCCATAGAGATTAGAGTAAGGGAGCCACAACTAAATCGTGACAGCGCTTACATCCTTAGAAAGGCGTGGGAACCCGCGATCACCCAGATTAAGAAGAAGCAAAAGGATATTTCCCAGAGTGTACCGACTTCGGGGGACGAGGGAAGAATAACGAGAGCTGTGCCGGCAGACCCTCCTGAATGAGAAGACCTAGGACGCAGCGCCCAGACGGCGGGAGAACGGACGCTGTACCTGGACCGCACCGACTCATAGGAAGCCCCTGAGGGAGGAGCGGGAGGGGGATTGTCCTATATATACCTGGCGCCGGTCCACCGCCTGTCAGTACATCAGCGCACCTGATGATGGCAACGTTGTCGATTGCTGAAATATTGTGTCCTATGCACACTCACACCAGGCTGTTCACCCGAGATTTATTTCGTCATAAAATACGCCTGGAGAAATTGAAGAATCACATACAGGGGCAGTGTTTACAGTCCTGTCAGCAGCCTATATAATTAACCATCGCCTTCTGCTTAGGAAGACCTACAACATCCCAGAAGACTATATTTTTCACCAGAACCATCAGGAATCTCCTCCAGAACCGAAGTTTCTTCGTAGAGTTCCAAGGACAAAGGAGTAGCTTGAGCAGACAGAAACATGGGTTGCCCCCCCCCCCCCCCTGGAAGCGTGGTGGCACCAAATCCATTGAGTATCTATCGAAATGAACAGCCCCTAACGGAAAAAAACCCTCAAAGTTTCATTTACACAGATGATCACGATACCACAGCTCAGGGAAAAGACTTTGAAAGTATCGAGACAAAGCTGTCAACAGCCCTAGACTTAGTGTCCATCTACTACAAGACGAACCAGCTGTAACCAAATCTATCTAAGACGAAGACAGCCCACACATTAACTGAGAAGAAACTCTGCCGTAACTCTGCACAGCCCCTAAATTTCTTTCGGCCGAGCGCTGACATACACGAAACATTTCATAAATATCAAGCAGAAACAGGGCGCAAGAAACAATGCGATACGGAAATTCACAGAAATAATTCGGGAGTCTCAGCTAGAGACAGTAAAAACAGCCGCGTTAGCCTTGTGCAATTCCCTGGAAGAATATTCCTGCCCAGAGTGGTATCGGTCTTGCCATTCTAGAACTGTCTATGTAGATTTAATGAAACATGCCACATCCTCATAACTTGTCTCCGCCCCACACCTGTGGAGAAGTTGTACTGCCTTGGCGGAACAGCATCCCCAGACATACGAAGGTCTTCGGCAGTCAGGAAAGGAAGAATCGAAGCCGCAATATCCGCGGCCCTCCCCCTGTTCGGACATAAGCCAACACAACCAAGACTCAAGTCAAGGAGGAACTTCCTGGGAACAACCGAGGCGCTTGCAGAGCGCAAGACCTCACGAGTGGCGCACCAGGAGCCAGCACATCGAAGACTGGATGGTACCAGACGAGAGAACACTCCTTGCCACGCAGAAGACTGGGTCACTTGAAAGACACTCAACGAACTTCGAAGCACAAGGTGCAGATCCAACCGACGTAGATGGTGCTACACAGTGGAATAAACGCTGAGCGAGTGTGGTGCTGAACAAACTATAGACCGCCTGTTGCAGTGCACTCATTGCCCAGCTACATGCACTGCCGAAGATCTGGCCAAAGCTTCAGCCAACGCATTGTCTGTGGCCAAATATTGATCCGTTTAATACACATGTAATAGGTACTTCTGTCTTTTTAATTACCATTATACACTGAGGTGACAAAAGTCATGGGATACCTCCTAACATCGTGTTGGACCTCCTTTTGCCCGTCGCAGTGCAGCACTGCGACGTGGACTCACGAGTAGTTGGACGTCCCCTGAAAAAATATTGAGCTACGCTGCCTCTACAGCCACATATAATTCCGAAAGTGTTGCAGATAAAGGATTTTGTGCACGAACTGGCCTCTTGATTAAGTCACATAAATATTCGATGGGATTCATGTTGGGCGATCTGGGTTGCCAAATCATTCACCCGAATTATCCAGAGTGTCTTGAAACCGATCGCGTACAATTGTGGCGTGGTGACATGACACATTGTCACCCATAAAGATTGCAACGTTGTTTGGGAGCAAACGTTTTCCAAGTAGCCGAAGATATCCATTTTCAGTCAATTAGCGATTCAGTTGGACCAGATGACCCAGTCGACATGTAAACGCAACCAACACTAGCATGGCGCCATTATGCCTTGTTGACGACTTGGATCCATGGCTTCGTCGGGTCTGTGCCACTCTTAGACCCTACCATCAACTCTTAATAACTGAAATCGGGACTCATCTGACCAGTCTACGGTTTTCAAGTCGTCTATGATCGAACCGATATGGTAGTGAACCGAGGAGAGGCAGTGTCGTGCTGTTAATAAAAACACTCGCGTCGTTCGTCTGCTGCCATAGACCATTAATGCTATATTTCGCCGCACTGGCCTAATGGATACGTTCGTCGTACGTCCCACATTGATTTCTACGGTTATTTCACGAAGTGTTGCTTGTCTGTTACCACTTACAACTCTACACGAACGCCGCCGCTCTTGATCGTTCGACGGTTCAAACCCGCGTCCGACCATCCTGATTTAGGTTTTCCGTGATTTCCCTAAATCGCTACAGGCAAATGCCTGGATGATTCCATTGAAAGCGCACGGCCGACTTCCTTCCCCATCCTTTCCTAATCCGATGGGACCGATGACCTCACTGTTTGGTCCCCTCACCCAAATCAACCAAGCAATCTCTTGGTCGAATAAGCGAAGGCCGTCGGCGTGTGAGTTGTCCGCGGTGAGAGGTAACGCCTGAAATTTGGTATTCTCGGAACACTTTCGACACTGTGGATCTAGGAATACTGAATTCCCTAACGTCCCATGCGTCTATCTCCAACTACCGTTTCGCGTTCAAAGCTGATTCCCGTCGTGTGGAAATAGCCTCACATCGGAAACCTTTTCACGTGAATCACCTGAGTACAAATTACAGCTCCGCCAATGCACTTCGCCTTACACCTTCTGCAGGCGATAATACCGCCATCTATATATGTGCATATCGCTATCCCATGACTTTTCTCACCTCAGTGTACATATGCATAACTTATTATATATTTCTGTTTTACGTTTCTGTTTTAATTATTACCGCACAACCCTTTGACGTATGAATGCTACTGACAAGAGAAATAAATAAGTCTAGTCAATAATTTTTTTGAAAGTGGGTTACGGTTATATCTTAGAGAAAACGCTATTTATTTAGTATATAGCCGGCCGGAGCGGCCGAGCGGTTCTAGGCGCTACAGTCTGGAACCGCGCGACCGCTACGGTCGCAGGTTCGAATCCTGCCTCGGGCATGGATGTGTGTGATATCCTTAGGTTAGTTAGGTTTAAGTAGTTCTAAGTTCTAGGGGACTGATGACCTCAGTAGTTAAGTCCCATAGTGCTCAGAGCCATTTGAAACATTTAGTATATCCAAAGTACTTTATATGTTATTAGAATGACCGTAGATGGAGGAAAGCTTTCAAGACAACCATCAAACTAGAATGAGATTTTCACTCTGCAGCGGAGTGTGCGCTGATATGAAACTTTTTTTCTGGCAGATTTAAATTGTGTGCCGGACCGAGACTCGAACTCCCGTGTTCGAGACTCGGTCTGGCACACAGTTTTAATCTTCCAGGAAGTTTGAACCATCAAACTGGTTGGTAAAACCAACTCTTGACAGCGTAAGGCTGCACGAAACTGTTTTGACACGTTATTGTGCCTGTAGTGGCAACTGTACTGCGTAACTCAAACCTCTACAGCTACATGTCGCGATGGATTGCGCTCCATCTAGTTTAAGAAGGCCCCAATACCTTCTCCACTTTGATATTCACTACTTTTTCCTGTCTTGTCGCGAATAAAATAGTGATTATTCTGCACCTGATACCATAGACGAAGTACAAGCGAATATAGCTGCAGTTTTGCATGGCCATCTTCTCCGCACTCTACTACGATTTCTCTGCTATGTAAAACTCAATGCAGCCGCTTTGTCCAAGACAAACTCTAACTTACGTTGAAATTAAGTTTAGCAGGAGGCAAAGGTGGGAACTGGGGACAAGTGCCGGGAGGGTAAAGTCCAGCCATGTACATAGCGTATAGAGTGTTGGATCTGTCCCTTTCTGTAGTTCATTTAAGGGCTATACAAGGAAGCGACAGCGAAAAGATCGGCAATGTCCCGAAAAGGTTCAGATCCTCCGATGTTACAAAACAACGTTGAGACCGCCGCCACAACTAGAAAGCGGTATTATTTCCCGTGAACAGCCCGACAACCACCAAACAATCCAGTGTTTGCTAAGCCACTGTGTTTTCTCTTGTATTCGGCAACGCTAATCTTCGATTTACTAGAATCACAGGCATTCGGTTCTAGAAATTGACGAGAATCCCATAATGAATAAAAAGTCTACCCCAGATTCCCGGAGGGGAAATCAGTGACGACTACCGGATGCCGCCTTCGTGGCTATCCGTTATCACGAAAGTAAACACCAAGTCACGGCCAGCGAGGAACACAAACAACTGCAAGGAAACATCCGAGTGAGCACAATAACAATAACATTTTGGTTCCCCTCTATCCCTCCCCGTCGCCACTCTCTTCAGTGTCTGCGTAAAGTATTTACTCAATGACGACGGCCCACTAACAGTAACCCGAAGATTTTTTCCAGTAGCTTCTCTTCCCCGGAAAATCGCTGGAAAACAAACTTTTGTAACGGAATGTGACGCTATCCTTCGGCAGTGTCCAGCGCTCCAGGGACACTATTAGAGCCCTGAATAATACCCCAGTAGAGATATCGAAATGTCGAGCAGTGAAGAAATTTGAAAAGGAATATGATGCAGCCTAACAGTTCAGAAGAACTGTCCATTAATTGCTGTGAGCTTCTTACTACGGTTACTGTTATCAGTAAACGACGAAATATTCATTTACAATCAGCATTTCCTTGTCCTGATCCTCAACCTTTTATGCAGGGTGACGTTATCAGATGGGTGAAAACGTCACCAGTTAAAAAATACGAACAACATGCAGAGCATAATTCATTTTTGATATTTTTATTTGGCCAATGATTTTGACATTAATTAGTGTCAGACGTTTTTTGTTCGTATAAATGAGCTATGGAACTCGCCTTTGGAGGAGGCATTTGCGAAGTGCATACGAGGATACAAGTAAAAGTACTGCGCTGCCGGCCAGGTTCAAAGCAAGTACGGTTCTTTCGACGCTTCTGCCCTCTTTCACTTCATTCACGATTGCAACTTTTTGTATTTTTTGCTACCAATGTGCTTCATTTATAGCGTGATCATTTCGCTTATGAACTGGCTTTATCTGTGTACGACCTGTCATTTCTGAGCTACAGGAAAGTAGCGATAGCTCCACACATATTGGTTTGCGTGGAAAAACGGTACTTGGGGCCTAACTTTTCTATGCATTCAGCACTTTCTATTTGTTGTTTGATTCTCCTTACCCATTAAAATATCACCCTTTATAATTTTGTGGGATACCCTGCATGTTCAAAATGGTTCAAATGGGCCGGCCGAAGTGGCCGTGCGGTTAAAGGCGCTGCAGTCTGGAACCGCAAGACCGCTACGGTCGCAGGTTCGAATCCTGCCTCGGGCATGGATGTTTGTGATGTCCTTAGGTTAGTTAGGTTTAACTAGTTCTAAGTTCTAGGGGACTAATGACCTCAGCAGTTGAGTCCCATAGTGCTCAGAGCCATTTGAACCATTTTTTGGTTCAAATGGCTCTGAGCACTATGGGACTTAACTGCTGTGGTCATCAGTCCCGTATAACTAAGAACTACTTAAACCTAACTAACCTAAGGACATCTCACACATCCATGCCCGAGGCAGGATTCGAACCTGGTTCCAGATTGTAGCGCATAGAACCGCTCGGCCACTCCGGCCGGCACCCTGCATGTCTATCGTGAACATTGCAGAGCTTCATCTGCCGCTGTCGTCCGAGGTGAACCTCGATGATAACCATTTAAGAAGACTATCAGCACGGTACCGCGTCCAAATAAACCAAGAAACAGCCACCATCGTATTTGTATCAACAGTTCGACTCTGAAAGAGACTGATACTGTCTGTTCTTATGCTACTGGAGCTGCACAATCGCAAATTTTTTGCCTTTGTTCTTAGAAGCATAAGCTGAAATCCTGTTTATTGATGACAGGCTGTTTTCTCCAATTAATTACAATTCCTGATACATAGGGTAAATAAATACTGACATGCACGGGGAAATATCACTGAACAAACACTGTAACAATTCCTCGAAGAAAATAAAATAGTGGGTCAGTACCACGGGCCAGTATCACTAATCCATCAGGAAGGCATACGTGACTAGTCTGATTCTTGCCTCCTCTAGGATGGGTGAAATCTACCAAATGATCCAATTTCTTCTTCTTCTTCTTCTTCTTCTTCTTCTTCTACAGTTTTCTTGTGGGCAATGCTTTGCTTCCGTACAATACTCTGGTCTAGGAATAGCGTCTCTGATTCGTAGTGAAGATCTTTTGGCGCAAGGATTAGAACGCAACCGCTGGAAGTAGCGCTCTGTATTAAAATCGCTGATTGCGCTGTGTGCAGTCTGTGGCTGGTTGGACTAACTGTTCGAATATTCGCTTGTGTAGTGTTGGGCAGTTGGATGTGAACAGCGCATAGCGTTGGACAGTTGCAGGTGAGCCGCCAGCAGTGGTGGATGTGGGGAGAGAGAATCCAGAGTTTTGAGGGGCTACTATGAGCGGACGATCTGGACGTGTGTCCGTCAGAAAAAGGAAATTTGTAAGACTGGATGTCATGAACTGATAAGTATATTATGACTTTTGAACACTATTAAGGTAAATACATTGTTTGTTCTCTATCAAAATCTTTCATTTGGTAACTACGCCTGTCACTAGTTAGTGCCTTAGTAGTTAGAATCTTCTATTTAGCTGGCAGTATTGGCGCTCGCTGTATTGCAGTAATTAGGGTAACGAATATTTTTGTGAGGTAAGTGATTTATGAAAGGTATAGGTTATTGTCAGTCAGGGCCATTCTTTTGTAGGGATTATTGAAAGTCAGACTGCGTTGCGCTAAAAATATTGTGTGTCAGTTTAGTGATGATCAGAATATGGTTCAAATGGCTCTGAGCACTATGTGACTCAACTTCTGAGGTCATCAGTCCCCTAGAACTGAGAACTAATTAAACCTAACTAACCTAAGGACATCACACACACCCATGCCCGAGACAGGATTCGAACCTGCGACCGTAGCGGTCTCGCGGTTCCATACTGTAGCGCCTAGAACCGCACGGCCATTCTGGCCAGCAGAATAAGTAAAGAGAGAACTATATGAGTACGTTCAGTTTTGCTCAGCTGTTTGAAAATCAAATAACGTAAGAGTTTTTCCAGCACTGTCATTCTTTACATACTAAGGGGAAGTTTCTCCGCTGTTTAAACTTCGAATAAAAATCATCAGTGACGGAGGGAGCTTAAGCGTTGTCTGTCCTGTAAACTCACGAAGAAGATATAAGTAGATGAGCCATTATTATCACTGGTATCTGTTTGTTTTGATATTTATTCCCCTTTTATTTTTTTATTTTTGTTTATTTATTTATTTACTTATTTTTGTAAGGGCTTATGGGACCAAACTACTGAGGTCATCGGTCCCTAAGCTTACACACTACTTAATCTACCTTAAACTAACTTACTCTAAGGACGACAAACACATCCATGCCCGAAGGAGGACTCGAACCTCCGAAGGGGGGGGGGGGGGGGGGGGGGGAAGGAGGGGCACCCGCGCTCACCGTGCAAGACGCCTAGACCGTGCGGCTACCCCGCGCGGCTAAAATCATTTTACTGCAGTACTTCTTTGACGTACAATTTAAACAGTATAATATCTTACTTAAGGCAAATCTCTTTTTCTCGATCTTCCACTTTGATTACTTGTTGTTGTTGTTGTGGTCTTCAGTCCTGGAACTGGTTTGATGCAGCTCTCCACGCTACTCTATCCTGTACAAGTTTCTTCATCTCCCAGTACCTACTGCAGCCTACATCTTTCTGAATCTGCTTAGTGTATTCATCTCTTGGTCTCCCTCTACGATTTTTACCCTCCACGCGGCCCTCCAGTACTAAATTGGTGATCCCTTGATGCCTCAGAACATGTCCTACCAACCGATCCCTTCTTCTAGTCAAATTGTGCCACAAGCTCCTCTTCTCCCCAATTCTATTCAATACCTCCTCATTAGTTATGTCATCTACCCATCTAATCTTCAGCATTCTTCTATAGCACCACACTTCGAAAGCTTCTATCCTCTTCTTGTCTAAACTATTTATCGCCCATGCTTCACTTCCATACATAGCTACACTCCATACAAATACTTTCAGAAACGACTTCGTGACACTTAAATCAATACTCGATGTTAACAAATTTCTCTTCTTCAGAAACGCTTTCCTTGCCATTGCCAGTCTACATGTTCTATTCTCTCTACTTCGACCATTATCAGTTATTTTGCTCCCCAAATAGCAAAACTCCTTTACTGCTTTAAGTGTCTCATTTCCTAATTTAATACCCTCAGCATCACCCGATTTAATTCGACTACTTTCCATTATCCTCGTTTTGCTTTTGTTGATGTTCATCTTATACCCTCCTTTCAAGATACTGTCCATTCCGTTCAACTGCTCTTCCAAGTCCTTTGCTGTCTCTGACAGAATTACAATGTCATCGGCGAACCTCAAAGTTTTTATTTACTCTCCATGGATTTTAATACCTACTCCGAACTTTTCTTTTGTTTCCTTTACTGCTTCCTCAATATACAAATTGAATAGCAACAGGGAGAGGCTACAACACTGTCTCACTCCCTTCCCAACCACTGCTTCCCTTTCATGTCCCTCGACTCTTATAACTGCCATCTGGTTTCTGTACAAATTGTAAATAGCCTTTCGCTTCCTGTATTTTACCCCTGCCACCTTCAGAATTTGAAAGAGAGTATTCCTGTCAACATTGTCAAGAGCTTTCTCTAAGTCTACAAATGCTAGAAACGTAGGTTTGCCTTTCCTTAATCTTTCTTCTAAGATAAGTCGTAGAGTCAGTATTGCCTCACGTGTTCCAACATTTCTACGGAATCCAAACTGATCTTCCCCGAGGCCAGCTACTATCAGTTTTTCCATTCGTCTGTAAAGAATTCGCGTTATTATTTTGCAGCTGTGACTTATTAAACTGATAGTTCGGTAATTTTCACATCTGTCAACACCTGCTTTCTTTGGGATTGGAATTACTACAGTCTTCTTGAAGTCTGAGGGAATTTCGCCTGTATCATACATCTTACTCACCAGATGGTAGAGTTTTGTTAGGCCTGGCTCTCCCAAGGCTGTCAGTAGTTCTAATGGAATGTTGTCTACCCCCGGGGCCTTGTTTCGACTTAGTTCTTTCAGTGCTCTGTCAAACTCTTCACGCAGTATAATATCTCCAATTTCATCTTCATCTACCTCCTCTTCCATTTCCATAATATTGTCCTCAAGAACATCGCCCTTGTATAGACCCTCTATATACTCCTTCCACCTTTCTGCTTTCCCTTCTTTGCTTAGAACTGGGTTTCCATCTGAGCTCTTGATATTCATGGAAGTGGTTCTCTTTTCTCCAAAGGTCTCTTTAATTTTCGTGTAGGCAGTATCTATCTTACCCTCTTGAGATAAGCCTCTACATCCTTACATTTGTCCTCTAGCCACCCCTGCTTAGCCATTCCGCACTTCCTGTCGATCTCATTTTTGAGACGTTTGTATTCCTTTTTGCCTGCTTCACTTACTGCATTTTTGAATTTTCTCCTTTCATCAACTAAATTCAGTATCTCTTCTGTTACCCAAGGATTTCTACTAGCCCTCGTCTTTTTACCTACTTGATCCTCTGCTGCCTTCACTATTTCATTCCTCAAAGCTACCCATTCTTCTTCTACTGTATTTCTTTCCCCCATTCCTGTCAATTGTTCCCTTATGCTCTCCCTGAAACTCTGTACAACCTCTGGTTTAGTCAGTTTATCCAGGTCCCATCTCCTTAAATTCCCACCTTTTTGCAGTTTCTTCAGTTTTAATCTACAGTTCGTAACCAATAGATTGTGGTCAGAGTCCACATCTGCCCCTGGAAATATCTTACAATTTAAAACCTGGTTCCTAAATCTCTGTCTTACCATTATATAATCTATCTGAAACCTTTTAGAATCTCCAGGGTTCTTCCATGTATACAGCCTTCTTTCATGATTCTTCAACCAAGTGTTAGCTATGATTAAGTTAAGCTCTGTGCAAAATTCTACTAGGCGGCTTCCTCTTTCATTTCTTAGCCCCAATCCAGATTCACCTACTACGTTTCCTTCTCTTCCTTTTCCTACACTCGAATTCCAGTCACCCATGACTATTAAATTCTCGTCTCCCTTCACTACCTGAATAATTTCTTTTATCTCATAATACATTTCCTCAATTTCTTCATCATCTGCAGAGCTAGTTGGCATATAAACTTGTACTACTGTAGTAGGCGTGGGCTTCGTATCTATCTTGGCCACAATAATGCGTTCACTATGCTGTTTGTAGTAGCTTACCCGCACTCCTATTTTTTATTCATTATTAAACCTACTCCTGCATTACCCCTATTTGATTTTGTATTTATAATCCTGTATTCACCTGACCAAAAGTCTTGTTCCTCCTGCCACCGAATGTCACTAATTCCCACTATATCTAACTTTAACCTATCCATTTCCCTTTTTAAATTTTCTAACCTACCTGCCCGATTAAGGGATCTGACATTCCACGCTCCGATCCGTAGAACGCCAGTTTTCTTTCTCCTGATAAAGACGTCCTCTTGAGTAGTCCCCGCCCGGAGATCCGAATGGGGGACTATTTTACCTCCGGAATATTTTACCCAAGAGGATGCCATCATCATTTAATCATACAGTAAAGCTGCATGCCCTCGGGAAAAATTACGGCTGTAGTTTCCCCTTGCTTTCAGCCGTTCGCAGTACGAAAATAGCAAGGCCGTTTTGGTTAGTGTTACAGGGCCAGATCAGTCAATCATCCAGACTGTTGCCCCTGCAATTACTGAAAAGGGTGCTGCCCCTCTTCAGGAACCACACGTTTGTCTGGCCTCTCAACAGATACCTCTCCGTTGTGGTTGCACCTACGGTACGGCTATCTGTATCGTTGAGGCACGCAAGCCTCCCCACCAACGGCAAGGTCCATGGTTCAGGGGGGATTGGTATTTATGCTTGGTATTTATTTTTACTTATGCTTGGTATTTGTACACATCGTAGTTTATTTAGCCTTGTCTTTACTGTATGCCTATGCGTCTTATGATTTCTAATAAGGATCCATTGACGACTGCGAAGTGGATGGGCGGATAATGACAAGATGCGTCAATGAAAACGCTGGTTGCGAGGATCCTTGAGACTCGTGTACTGTTTGGAAGTTTTCCCAGAAGCACGCACTCCATCTTGAGTCCACCTCACCATAACTGAGAACATGTAACAGGTGCACATTTGTACGATATTAATCTGTTTCCTGAAAGTTGCAGCTGCCACTAATGCAGATTTTAGCACATACACACTCCCTCAGGGCAGTTTCTTAGAGAAAATTTTTGTGTATATTTGAGCAGTGTTTGTTCTGTCGAACATGTCCGACAGTACAGAGACCACTCGTGATCACTTGCTGGTGCATACATTAATGTGAAATAGAGAATGTGGAAAGAAAGGGGAGTGATGTGCGGGAATTCCTGACTCCCATCCGCGCAGGGCACTGTGGTAATGCAATTGCGAAAGCTGGAAATTTTTGCAGGGCGAGGACTCGAACGCAGTTTCATCTCTTCCCTAGTGCGGTCACGGTCTCTGGCCGATTCAAATTTCCAACTTATTGATTCTCTCTGTCTCTCTCTCCCACTTAAATCTCAATAATTAATTTATAGAGGATTTGGATGATTTTCAACGCCAGTTACGTAGAATGGAGTTCATTTGTCTTAGCGATTGTTTCCCGTAGCATATTTTGTTATTTAAGTCAACTATACTCCTGTATGACTTGGCAGCGATAATCTCGAGTATATGAAAACGTTGCATCCCTTGAGTTTCGCTACTTTAATGTATAAGTCTTCTACATTATTTCATCTGACTGCTAAATATTCTGTTTTCTTTGTGTTAACTACTATTCCCCACTTTTCGTATTATTCCTTCAGCTTTCGCAGCGTGTGCCGCCTCTAAATCTCTCCGTTCCTGCGAAAAGGAATTTTAAATGATTGTTTTTGCTTATCTGGCTACTTATTTACTGGATGAAAGATAGGCCGGCCGGTGTGGCCGAGCGGTTCTAGGCACTTCAGTCTGGAACCGCGCGGCCGCTACGGTCGCAGGTTCGAATCCTGCTCGGGCATGGATGTGTGTGATGTCCTTAGGTTAGCTAGGTTTAAGTAGTTCTAAGTTCTAGGGGACTGATGACCTCAGATGTTGAGTCCCATAGTGCTCAGAGCCATTTGAACCATTTTGATGAAAGATAAATATCTTCTGATTTTGAACGGAATGAAAATTAAGGCTACTTTCACCCACAGAAGGAGGCACTGAGATCATGTTAAACAGTGGAGAGCATACTGTTAAAAACATAATACAGATTAATTATACATTTGAGACTCTTTTTGCATACACATGATGGAAACACGTGTCCGCAGGTTCGGGAAAGTTTAAGCAGTTATATGAATCTCAGTATCAAAAAGAAGGAAATACACCCAGAAGAACTAACGGAAATAATTACAAGAATTACACAAAATATGTGTCTGGTGCATGTGCTTTCTGACATGTCCGAAAGAACAGACACCATACACATATAATTACGGCGATGATAAGCCAAGGACCATTTATGTGCGGATGCACACATATGCTCGAACTCATGCGGGAATAGGCATTTGCCGCGAGCATTGAGATTAATGGGCAGAGAGCACTACTTTCGTAGTGTGTGGAGTAAGCTGAGAATGTGGGTCTGCTAGGGGACGTGCTTAGGATAAGTCGCCCAGCCGCGCTAATTCCTGTGTCCTCGGTGGCTTAGGGGTGCCGGCACGGTAACTCAGCGTGTTCGGTCAGAGAACTGGCTGGTCTCTGTAATAAAAAACTGAGTGAAGGGATTAACAACGAACTGCGACGGGTATCATGTGATGTCCACTAGGACCAAATATAACGAACAACCCTCGTAAGTAAGAGACTCCGGGTTCGAATCCCAGTCGGATACAAAATTTCAACACTCCCCTTTGATTTTTATCAATGTCTCGTACACGGCTGATGTGTGTAATTCACTGAAATGAGTTGTACAAAACAGGAATTTAGTTAAACCCTATGCTTAACCTCGCCTTTATCAGTATGCTGCCCAAATAAAGTAAATTCAAAATCTTCTTTCCAGAAAGAACATGTAGTCTATAAATATTGCTTGAGGAGGGTTTATAGGTCGCTAGTGGTAATGAAAATTACGTACCAGGTGAAGATTCCATCAGCGCAAAGCTCTGTTCCGAAAAGCATACGATGGCGATAAAAAATATAACCTCGGCATCACAAGCATATTTGTTGAAATATAAGATAGGACTATTAACAGTTCAGAAAAGAAATGAAAAGAAGCTTTTGAAATATGGTACTACAGAAGAATTGGTAGATCGTGTAACCAATGAGGAAGTTCTTAATCGAACTGGGGAGAGAAGAAATTTATGGCACAACTTCAATAAAAGACTGGAACAGTTAAAACGAGACATTCTGAATCATCAATGACGCACCAATTTGCCAATAAAAGGAGGTGTGTGTGCGTGGCGAGGGGGGAGGGGAGAAGAGGGAGGCGGAAAAAATTATAGAGCGAAACTAAGTCACAAAAATCCAGTTCAAACGTAGTTGGGCTACAGTACAGTAACTACATACGTCAAGAAAAGTATTCCATCACCCCGGTTTCCAGAACTTCTGACGATAGACGTCGAGTGTGGCTATTATATCACAGAAACAGTACCTTAGACTGTTCAGAGATGTTACTAAACCCGCCCAAAGATACAAACAACCATGCATGAGCAGAGCCTATTAGACGGAGGGATCAGTTCCAGTCATTCCACCAGGTAGGAGGTACACGGCTCGAGTTGTCTGCGATTCAACCATGCCTAGACGGTCAATACCGCGCTTCGATCGCGTCCGCATTGTTACTTTGCGCCAGGAAGAATTCTCAACAAGGGAAGTGTCCAGGCATCTCGGAGAGAACCAAAGCGATGTTGTTCGGACACGGAGGAGATACAGAGAGACAGGAACTGTCGATGACATGCCTCGCTCAGGCCGCCCGAGGGCTACAACTGCAGTGGATGACCGCTACCTACGGATTATGGCTCGGAGGAACCTTGACAGCAACGCCACCATCTGGAACAATGCTTTTCGTGTAGCCACAGGACGTCGTATTACGACACAAACCAAGCGCAACGGGCTGCACGATGCGCAACTTTACTCCCGACGTCCATAGCGATGTCCATCTTTACAACTGCGACACCATGCAGTACAGTACAGATGGGCCCAACAACACGCTGAATGGATCGTTCAGGATTTACATCACGTTCTCTTCAACTATGAGTGTCGCATATGCCTTCAACCAGACAATCGTTGGAGACGTGTTTGGAGCCAACGCCTTAGACGCACTGTCCAGCGAGTGCAACAAGGTGGAGGTTCCCTGCTGTTTTGGGGTGGCATTATGTGGGGCTGACGTACGCCACTGGTGGTCATGGAAGGCGCCGTAACGGTTGAACGATACATGAACGCCATCCTCCGACCGACAGGGCAACCATATCGGCAGCCTATTGGTGAGGCATTCGTCTTCATGGACCACAATCCGCGCCCCCATCGTGCACATATTGTGAATGTCTTCCTTCAGGATAACGACATCGCTCGACTAGAGTGGCCAGCATGTTCTCCAGACATGAACCCTATTGAACAAGCCTGGGATAGATGGAAAAGGGCCGTTTATGGACGACGTGACCACCAACCACTCTGAGGGGTCTACGACGAATCGCTGTTGAGGAGTGAGACAATCAGGACCAACAGTGCCTTCATGAACTTGTGGACAGTGTGCCACGACGAATACTGGCATGCATCAATGCAAGAAGATGTGCTACTGGGTGTTAGAAGTACCGGTGTGTACAGCAATCTGGATCCACATCTGAAGGTCACGGTGTATGGTGGTACAACATGCAATGTGTGGTTTTCATGAGCAATAAAAAGGGCGGAAATTATGATTATGTTGATCTCTATTCCAATTTTCTGTACAGGTTCCGAAACTCTCGGAACCGAGGTGATACAAAACTTTTTTTGGTGTGTGTATAAAGAGTCGTGGCGGTTTACTCATAATAGACTAGCGCAGAGAGCTACAACAAACTAGTTGGTTGGTTGGTTTGTGGGTGTCGCATTTTTCTACTGTATTTTTTATTCAGCTCATCAAAGTGTTTTCGCATTTGTTTTTGATTTGCTTTTACTTCATGCCAAAATTTTGAATAGTTTCAACTGCTTCTACATGCTGCGGAATTGCTTCTTCCGACCTGGAATTGTCTGCATAAATTTGCGTTGTCTAGTGTCAACATTTCGCCACCACATGGTCCATTTTCGAAACCGATAGAATTTAGCTTCTGTAAGTATAAGTAATACCACCTCTGGCATTTCAATCTCAAAATTATTCAGCGGTTGCTCCATGTTATTAGCTGCACCATTGACTTGATGTTCTTTATTTGAGCACGAGCTCTGCTCGTAGTTAACATTTACTTCAACAACAAAACTGACACAGACAATAAAAAAGTATGTCTACTGAGCACCATATAACCCTGATACAAATTAATCTGCATATCACAAAAACGTCTCTGCGTTCTCAACGATAAAGTACAACGCCAAATATCAACGTTCAGCTGTAGGACAGAATCGAGAGAACCAAGCTGAAAACACCACATCTTTCTACAAAATGCGCCAGCATTACACATTAATTTCACAGGGTTACCATCTTTGAAAGAAAATTTTATTTTTGAATTTTAGATGCACATTCAAAATTAAATTTCTTTAATGGCTGCTTCACAGGAGAATCACGAAATTTCGTATCCTGGCAGGGTCGCATTTCTATGCGAATTAATGATTATAGTGATTATTTTATTAACGGTTGTCTGGCTTTTGTGTACGTATCTGAAATGCCACACTACTCACGTGAAATTGAAAGTCTGACAAACTTATGTAAGAACCTGAAAACCGCATCTACAGGAATGAATTTGATCCTATGATATTCAATTTAAGGTCTGGCATTTAGCACAAATTACTCCTACCCGTGCCTACCTGTGGTTCTGAAAATGGAGTCTGTGCTTACAAACTCGCCTGGTAGTGGTTGAATCATGACAACACCTGCCCTACGCTGAAGTAATTTTCCGAAAAAATCCTATCCCAATTTAAGTTAAAGAGGACGACGGTGCGCATCCAGAGCAAAACCAAAAACCTGTGCATGGTTCAACACAATGTGAAGAAAAACTTCTAATGGAAGAGTAAATCACAACATCTTGAGTGAATTTCCTGAATAAATCCGCACTTTTATTAGAGCCAAAGTACACATTATCAATCAGAAGTACCTATTGTCCGTTTGCAAGGGCAGCCAGGCATAAAGACGCCTGTTAATCTCGTAAAGCAGTCCTCCCGGCTAAGAAAATAAAAAAAAAAGAATTCTGAAGAGTGAAAAAAGGAATGACGCCAGTCTCTCGCTGCATTCCCCCACTTCCTGTCATTTCTTGCATGCCTCTCCCAATCACAGGACAGAGCACTGTGCAGAGAGTCTGTATTGCAACACGAAAAAAAAAATCTGTTTAATCCCACATGTTGTTACATATTACGCTTGACAGGGAAGCCTCTCCTGGCTGGCATCTGACGTCATGGTGCATGCACCAATGAGCATTTCTCTTTCTAGGTGTTGCTAAAGCCTCAAACTTCTCGTGCTCGGTGTGGAATCCCTCTAAAAAGAGCAAAACTAAACATCAGCCGTCGGTGGGGGTATTCCGCCGTCCCTCTGCCAAAATTCTTGAGATTTTAACTTCCAGGAGGGCCAGCTTTCCAGCATGAGGTGGGCCGCCCAGTGTGGCCGAGCGCTTCTAGGCGCTTCAGTCTGGAACCGCGCGACCGCTACAGTCGCAGGTTCGAATCCTGCCTCGGGCAGGATGTGTGTGATGTTCTTATGTTAGTTACGTTTAAGTAGTTCTAAGTTCTAGGGGACTGATGACCTCAGATGTTAAGTCCCACAGTGCTTAGAGCCATTTGAACCAGCATGAGGTGATGATGCCCCCCCCCCCCCCCCCTGCAGTGCGGTGAAACGGTGACGAGAAAGCTTGTTCTGAATTTCGCGGAACCTGAAGCCTATTATTGTACCCTTCAGAGGCAAAGACTGCCTTATTCGTGCAGCCGCCCACATTCTGTGGCGCCTTGGAGAACCGTCCTGTCTGTCTCAGTGGGTGGTGCCGACATCCTGGAACTTAACATAAGGATTGATGGTCACGAAGTCAAAGAAGTTAAGGAATTCTGCTACCTAGGCAGTAAAATAACCAATGACGGACGGAGCAAGGAGGACATCAAAAGCAGACTCGCTATGGCAAAAAAGGCATTTCTGGCCAAGAGAAGTCTACTAATATCAAATACCGGCCTTAATTTGAGGAAGAAATTTCTGAGGATGTACGTCTGGAGTACATCATTGTATGGTAGTGAAACATGAACTGTGGAAAAACCGGAACAGAAGAGAATCGAAGCATTTGAGATGTGGTGCTATAGACGAATGTTGAAAATTAGGTGGACTGATAAGGTAAGGAATGAGGAGGTTCTACGCAGAATCGGAGAGGAAAGGAATATGTGGAAAACACGTTTAAGGAGAAGAGACACGATGATAGGACATCTGCTGAGACATGAGGGAATGACTTCCATGGTACTAGAGGGAGCTGTAGAGGGCAAAAACTGTAGAGGAAGACAGAGATTGGAATACGTCAAGCAAATAATTGAGGACGTAGGTTGCAAGTGCTACTCTGAGATGAAGAGGTTAGCACAGGAAAGGAATTCGTGGCGGTCCGCATCAAACCAGTCAGTAGACTGATGACCAAAAAAAAAAAAATACCTGGAAGCCAAGAGCTTGGCGCTGGTGACCGTCCCGTGTGAAACCTATCTCCTCGCTCAGCTCTTTGTTTACTTGTCAATGCAGGCATCTGGAACCGCGAGACCGCTACGGTCGCAGGTTCGAATCCTGCCTCGGGCATGGATGTGTGTGATATCCTTAGGTTAGTTAGGTTTAAGTAATTCTAAGTTCTAGGGGACTGATGGCGTCAGATGTTAAGTCCCATAGTGCTCAGAGCCATTTGAACCATTTGAACCTCCCTTTCCTGTTCCAGTCGCGTATGGTTCGCGGGAAGAACGACTGCCGGAAAGCCTCCGTGCGCGCTCGAATCTCTCTAATTTTACATTCGTGATCTCCTCGGGAGGTATAAGTAGGGGGAAGCAATATATTCGATACCTCATCTAGAAACGCACCCTCTCGAAACCTGGACAGGAAGCTACACCGCGATGCAGAGCGCCTCTCTTGCAGAGTCTGCCACCTGAGTTTGCTAAACATCTCCGTAACGCTATCACGCTTACCAAATAACCCTGTGACGAAACGCGCCGCTCTTCTTTGGATCTTCTCTATCTCCTCTGTCAACCCGACCTGGTACGGATCCCACACTGATGAGCAATACTCAAGTACAGGTCCAACAAGTGTTTTGTAAGCCACCTCCTTTGTTGATATACTAAATTTTCTATGGATTCTCCCAATGAATCTCAACCTGGCACCCGCCTTACCAACAATTAATTTTATATGATCATTCCACTTCAAATCGTTCCGTACGCAAACTCCCAGATATTTTACAGAAGTAACAGCTAACAATGTTTGTTCCGCTATCATATAATCATACAATAAAGGATCCTTATTTCTATGTCTTCACAATACATTACGTTTGTCTATGTTAAGTGTCACTTGCCACTCCCTGCACCAAGTGCCTATCCGCTGCAGATCTTCCTGCAATTAGCTGCACTTTTCTAATGCTGCAGCTTCTCTGTATACTACAGCATCATCCGCGAAAAGCCGCATGGAACTTCCGACACTATCTACTAGGTCATTTATGTATATTGTGAAAAGCAATGGTCCCATAACGCTCCCCTGTGGCACGCCAGAGGTTACTTTAACGTCTGTAGACGTCTCTCCATTGAGAACAACATGCTGTGTTCTGTTTGCTAAAAACTCTTCATTCCAGCCACACAGCTGGTCTGTTTTTCCGTAGGCTATTACTTTGTTTATCAGGCGACAGTGCGGAACTGTATCAAACGCCTTCCGGAAGTCAAGGAAAATGTGTATGGGGGATTGAACCCACGACCTAGAACCGACTGAGAAGCTTCGTCCCGCCGTAGCCCTCAGTTGTTCACAACCCCACAACAGGCCACAGAAATCAACCCACCCACCGCCGCCCCATACCGAACCCAGGGTTATTGTGCGGTTCGGCCCCCAGTGGACCCCCCCCCCCCCCCTCTTCCCCCGGAAACGTCTCATACCAGACGAGTGTAACCCCAATGTCTGCGCGGTAGAGTAATTATGGTGTACGCGTACGTGGAGACAGTGTTTGCGCAGCAGTCGCCGACGTAGTGTAACTGAGGCGGAATAAGGAGAACCAGCCCGCATTCGCCGAGGCAGATGGAAAACCGCCTTAAAAATCATCCAAAGACTGGCCGGCTCTCCGGACCTCGACGCTAATCCGTCGGGCGGATTCGTGCCGGGGACTGGCACGCCTTCCCGCTCGGGAAGTAGCGCCTTGGACCGCGCGGCTCAGGGCGGACACTACCTATAGCACTCCGGTGCAGTGCAACCGCCGCGTCTGCGAGTGCCTTTGTGTGTGCACCTATGCTAATTGCTGAAGAAACTATTTGTAAAACAACCTTGAATGAACAAGCAGTAAGGGACCATAGACCCATGGAAGCGTCCACTCCGGACACATTTAATAACAGCACTTGTAAGCCGCCCAGCACTCTCCGGTATTTTAATGACACGTGCGACCTAACGTCCTGTAGTTTGTAGAAAAGGCATCAGTTCTGGATATTGATTTGACCAAAAGAATGCCGGCGGGTGAACTATTGAACTTTAAAGCACAAATAATTATTGTACAACAATGATCGAAAACAAGGTGTGCAATAATGACTTACATATAGTTAGTCAAGCTTACAATCAAATACGTAACAGAAATTGACTGAAGTACTAATTATTGAATGATAATGTACGGTCGCCATCTCATACTTGAGTAAAAGTCATGAAATTATTAACGTACTACAATGAAGTAGGAACTTTAGTTACTTATTACTGTCGGTCTTTAAACCTACTCCAGCGCAATGGCTCCCAATATTAAGCCACGCCCCGCCGCAACACCTGCGACGTACTGACGCCCTTGTACGTGAATACAAAAACATCATGGGAAATCGAAGCCTGCCAATCCAACAAGACATTGAGGCTGTAAACACTAATAGGCTTCGATCCAGGAACCCGCCAACAAGAACAGCAAGGAAGTGTGTACAAGAAGGTTTCAGTATCACAAACGCATGGTCTCAAAAATGGAACGCATGGCAAAATCATAACATGCCTTGCATCACACAAAAGCCACCTGGTTTTGACCTACCACGCAAAACGTGGTCCACTCTAAATACGATCAGAACTCGTCAAGGCAGATGAGCTTACTACCTGTATAAATGGGGTAAAATACTATCCCCTCAGTGTGACTGCGGAGAAAATCAGACCATCAGCCACATTGTTGAAGAGTGTTCCAGAAGAGCCCATAATGGGAGCCGCGACGACTTCCTGCTGGCAACTCCAGAGTTGATCATTTTATTAATAGACTTGATGTTTGTTTGTAATCCTTAAACTTTGTTATATTAGTAATGTTTATTTGCAATTATTAACGTTTGTTATATTAGAGATTTGTCTGTTTCTTTCTTATGTGTCTGTATTGCCATACGATGAATAAATAAATTTTCATGAAATAACGAAATTTAAGTTTTTATGGCAAGTGCATTTCAGTTCTTTTAAGACAAATTATTTGTCTTTAATGATGTGTCATTCGGTACCAACAGTGATCAGAAAGGATTCCAGTGATGGTTGATAACTTGGAAAACTGGAAAACACTATAATGTTCGCAAATATTAGGTCTACGGCACTGAAAGTCTTAACACTACACTGCGAAATAGCACAGTCTTACTTTGTGATGTCCGCCCACGGTAGCTGAATGGTCAGCGTGACGGATTGTCAATCCTCTGGGCACGGGTTCGATTCCCGGTGTGGTCGGGGAATTTTCTCCGCCCAGAGACTGGGTGTTGTGCTGTTCTCATCATCATCCTATCATCCTCATCGACTTCAGGTCGCCGACGTGGCGTCAAATTGAAAGACGGGCACCCGGCGAACAGTCTGCCCGACAGGGGGCCCTAGCCATACTATTAAATAAATAAAAACTTTGTGATGGGTTGCAGACGGCGCGACGTGATGCATTTCGTGACAACAATAATTGGCAACATGCTCTCCCTTCAGTAACGATCAACTTGTATTAACTTTAACCATACAGTACTCTTCCTCCAGTGATTCATTTTACCGATTCGACTTGATTAGATCTTGAACAGTCGGCCGTATAAATGTCTACTTGTCAATTTCCAACGTCTTTCCGCAATCAGGATACCTTATCGATAATGCACTTAATTGCGCACGCTAATACAGCCACTATGCGTCCGTTCTCGACCACTGTAAGTTTGCAAATCCTTTTTACTCTACATTTACATCTACATGATCACTCTGCAGTTCACAGTTAAGTGCCTGGCAGAGGATTCATCGAACCACCTTCAAGCTACTTCTCTGCCGTTCCATTCTCGAACAGCGCGCGGAAAAACGATCACTCAAATCTTTCCGTGCAAGCTTTGATTTCTCCTTGTGTATGTGGGCATCAACAAAATATTTTCACACTCTGAGGAGAAAGTTGATATTGAAATTTCATGAGAAGGTCCTGCCGCAGCGAAAAACGCCTTTGTTCTAACGACTGCCACTCCAAATCGTGGATCATATTCGAGGCACTCCCTCAACTATTTCACGATAACACAGAACGTGCTGCCCTTTTTTGAACTTTTACGATGTTCTCCCTCAATCCTAACTGATTCGGATCCCGCACCGTACAGCAGTACTTCAGAAGAGGACCGAAAAGCGTAAAGTAAGCAGTCTCCTTAGTAGACCTGTTGCATATTCTAACTCTTCTGCCAATAAATCGCAGTTTTGGTTTTCTTTCCCCACAACATTATCTGTGTGATCGCGCCAATTCACGTTATTTGTAATTGTAACCCCTATGTATTTAGTTAAATTTACAGCCTTTAAATTTGTGTGATTTATCGTGTAACCGAAATTTACTTGGTTCCTTTTAGTGCTCATGTGGATGACTTCACACTTTTATAATTTAGAGTAAGTTGCCACTTTTTGCACCATGGAGATGTATTTATAAATCATTTTGCAATTAGTTTTGGTCATCTAATGACTTTACAAGACGGTAAATGACAGCATCATCTGCAAACAATCTAAGAAGGCACCTTTGATTATCTTCTAAAACGTTTATGTAGATCAGGAACAACTGAGGGCCTATAACACTTTCCTAGGGAATGCCAGATATTACCTCTGTTTTACTAGATGAATTTCCGTCATCTTTCCTAACTGTGACCTTTCTTACGGGAAATCACGAATCCAGTCACACAACTGAGAAGATACTCCACAGGCACGCAATTTGATTAGAAGTTGCTAGTGAGGGAAAGTGTCAAAGGCCTTCTGAAAATCTAAAAATACGAGTCTGTAACTCAGTTGATTACCCCTATTTCTTTTATCGGGTGTTGGAGTGACTTGTGCAGCTTTACAGTCTTTGAGTGTGTATCTTTCAAAATGGTTCAAATGGCTCTAAGCACTATGGGACTTAACAGCTGCGGTCATCAGTCCCCTAGAACTTAGAACTGCTTAAACCTTACTAACCTAAGGACATCACACACAACCGTGCCCGAGGCAGGATTCGAACCTGCGACCGCAGCAGTCGCGCGGTGCCGGACTGCGCGCCTAGAACCGCGAGACCACCGCGGCCGGCATGTATCTTTCTACGAGCGAGCGATAGTGTATGACTGCTAGGTATCGGGCTATTGTGTCAGTATACTCTGAAAGGAATCTCACTGGTACACAATCGGGAGTGGGGGCCTTGCCTTTAATAAGTTTTTTATGCTGCTCCACTACACCGAGGAGGTCTACTTCTCAGTTTACTCATGTTGGCAGTTGTTCTTGATTCGAATACAGGGATATTTACTTCGTCTTCTTTCGTGAAGGACTTTCGGAAACCTTGTTTAGTAACTCTGGTTTAGTGGCACTGTCATCAATAACATCACCATTGTTATTGCGCAGCGAAGGTATTGATTGCATATTGCCGCTTGCGTACTTTACTTCCGACCACATACGACCAGGTCTCTTTGCGTTTTCAGCCAGATTGAGCGAGAAAGAGGGAGAGGGAGAGAGAGAGAGAGAGAGAGAGAGAGAGAGAGAGAGAGAGTTGTGGAAACTGCTAAAAAGCATCTTGCATTGAAGTTCGTCGTAAATTCCGAGCTTCTGTAAACTTCACCAGTCTTGGGGATTTTGCGTTTCAATGATGTTAGTGCCATGCTCTTAACGATATCTCTGGATCCTACATAATGCAAGGTCCCTGAGATTGCCAGTGTGTCTACTACATTCCTCTACAGTACTGGTTTTTATTAGTTTGTCATAAATATACCTTACATTCCTTCAATTAATGACCACAGACAATAAAATAGTAAAATACACACATTTATGTTCTGAAAATAATATCGAGATCGAAAAATGAAATTAAGTGATAGCTATGACGTATTGTGTTGTAGTGTTATACACTGTTAGCGCAGCACTAGACAGTGACGAATGTAAATTGGAAAATTCAGAAAGAAGGTAGAGGTAACGAAGAGGAATGACAATTTTCCTCAAAATATCGATAAACTTCATTTATCCATTCCTAGATGACTGGAAGCTATCTGAACGCCAACGTTTTCCCTACATTGTATTGTAATGTATTGTGTTTTTGGTGTTTCCTTACTTTTGTCTACCCCCTGTATACGCAAATGGAAAAACAGCACAAAAGAATTTCATCTCTTCGCCCTAAGGGACTTAACAGCATTACAAATGATATAACTATTTAATCGAAATAAATTTTGCTCCTACGCACTGTGAGCTACTACGAAGTTATTGGCAGAGGCTACCTTGCATTGTACCACTTATTATGGCTTCTTAAAGTTCTCGTGTGGAGCACGGGAAGAATAACTGTTTAAATGCGTCTGTGTGTGCTGTGATTAGTATTCCATTCCCGCACCTCCTCCTTTCCTCGAACGGATACGGATCCTCTATACCTCCCGTAAACTTGATCCCCCCCACATACTTGTCTCTCCCTTCCTCTCCCACCCCCGTCCGCTGCCGCGCCTGTATTCCCACATCCCACCTGCTCTCCATCTCTCCACTCTCCATGCTCTCTCCCAAGATGGCTTCCACCAACTACCCCTCCCTGATGATGCCCTCATCCCCTCCATCTACTACTCCTATCAACTTTGATCCCCCCTATCCCCTCCCTGTGTTTCCTTAGGGCACCTTCTCTCCCTTCTCTCCCTCCTCCCTTCCTCCCTCCCTCCACCCCCCAGGCTTCCCCTACCCCTGTACCTTCTTTCCTCCCCCTCCCATCTCCACTGCCACTGGTATCTACACTCTCCCCTCTCCCTCCTCCCCCACCTTTTCCCCTTCTGGCAGGTCCCCAGACTCGCTCACGACAAGTGAACATTCACACGCCGGAGATCGTCGCCGTCGGTTCTGTGTGTGTGCTGTCGTGTTACTGCTTCAGTGTATTCACTGCCCCACACTCCATCGCTCATGTGTGTTATTCAGTCATCAGTGTTCGCTTACAGTGCTGACCGTTTTTTTTATTTTTTACTAAACCTGTGAACGGCTCCGTGTTTTTTACTCATGTGTCTACTGTTTCTTGTCCACCATTTTGTTATGTTTTTCTGTGTCTTCATTGTTGCTATTTGTACTGACTCTGGCCGAAGAGCGGCGTAATATTGCCGCTGCCGGCCCACCTTTTGTATAAGGTGTCAAAATAACAATTAAGAAAAAAAACTGTGGTTAATATAGTCTTCGCAGCAATACCTATGGGAGCGATACACGTGCGGGGTCCGGTTGGGGAAAGCCCAGTGGTATCTAATCAGTGGAATGTGCAGGCCAATGGATAACGCCTTCACGACCTACACAGCGACCAGGTGAGTGCTGGACGAGCGTTTATCCTAGACACAAACTAGTAATGAGCCAGGGGACCATCAGGCTGGTATCACATACATCTGCATATTTCAAGTGGTATTGCCTCTAGGACAGCTGGTAGTACTTGGTAATAAATTGTGTCTTTTACCAACTAAGGTTCCTACAATGAAGTAAGGACCAGCCACCTAGTCTCACACTCCACACATGCCTCAGCCTCTGTTGATTCTCAGCGGCCCAGTAAGACATATTTCGTACTTTCAGCTTCCCATGGCTTGTGAAGGCAGCTTCATTAATGAAGAGAATTTTTTAACAAAGAACTTGTTGTCCAGAGATCACATCAGAAGTGAACAACAGAATTCCGTGCGCCATCTGCAGTTCCACTTATTAATCTGCTGGTGATGCGACGCATGACGTGGACGGAAGCAGTTTGCGCAAAATGCGAACAAAGCTGGGCTGACTTACTCCAGAGACACTCGCAATTTCTCTGAAGTTAACAAGTGGATTATGAGCAATGGCTGCCAGAACATCTATTTGGTTTGCTCCATTGTTGCAGCAGGCTTTCTCGTCACTCTCTGCATAGTATTCCACTAATCTTCAAATACCAATATTTTGCACATTCGCTGAATTGTTGTTCTTGTTGGACATCATTTCTTTAGGTACAATTATGAGTAAAGAAATAAACTATTTCGTTCCTCTTGGTTTCTGAAAGAGATTTATTTTTCAAACCAACCAGCACTTAACACATGTAAGTGATTCAGGTTAAATGAACGCCGGTGTCACAGCAGTGCAACATAATGTTTCCACCTTACCTGACATGATGTATTTCCTTAGTTTGGTGTGAAGTCACGAACTTCCACTTAAGACAGCATTAGGCTCCATGCTCAAAATAGATAAATGCTAAGTTTTAAATATTTGACTTTCTCCGAAACTACCAATCGAATTTTAAAGAACGAAACGCCCTTGAATTCGCCTCTTGTAGAACTATGATAGTAGCAGTAGAAATTAGGATAGTTCCTTTGATGATGGTTGCATGCATTCATGCATGTCTGAAGGAATGGATGACACTCTTCTGACTATTACAGCAGTAGTAATTATTACAAAATGGATTCGCAATTTGTGAATCTGGACTGATATCAGCTGTTTGGGAGAAATGAAAATTTGTGCAAGACTGGGACTCGAACCCGGATTTCCCACTGAATGCAAGCTGTCGACTTAATCACTTCAGCTTTCCAAGTATGCCTCTAGGACCGACCGAAACTTTCATTTGTCACGGAGCCCACAACTCATGCTTTTTTTAAATTTGTAGTAAGTTCCTATGGGACCAATTGGCTGAGATCATCGGTCCCTAGGCTTACACACTACTTAATGTAACTTAAACCAACTTTCGCCAGGGACAACACACACACCCATGCCCAAGGGAGGACTCGAACCTCCGACGAGGGGGAGCCGCGCGAACTGTGACAAGGCGCCTCCAATCTCGCGGCTACCCCGGGTGGCCAGCACATGCTTCGATGGACTAAATTGACGATAATATATTTATCTCTCCCTGTGCAGGAATCACGAAATGTGCGAGCGAAAGGGTTGTAGCCTCTGCAAGTCTGGGTCAGTCCTGGAGGTGTGTTCAGACAGATGAAAATAAGTCTGCCTTCGACTGTGAACTTGCAAGGACGTCTTTCTTTATGTCCTTGCTGTGTAGCTCGCACTCTATTGTTTGTGTGCTTCAGCCATTTTTGCGTGCTATGTTTCCTTTCGAAAAAGAATGGCATACTGGTATCGTAAGTCGACAATGAAGATTAGTTTTTCGAGTGAATGTGCGCGTCTGAAAACACTTCAAATCGAATAATTTCTCCAACATGTTGTTAAGATTGGCTATAACGATCTTGTTGGCACATATCTATCCATAGTGTGTAGTGTGTTGTTTGTCAAGTTAATAAAGGGCACAATGTGTGACATGATTCTAAATGACACTAGGAAAGTATTGGGGCAAGGGGGACACGAGGACACACTGGATTCTTGCCAGATGTATCCAAGATGGCGGCATGTAGACTTGGCAATAGCGCATGATGTCATCCAAGATGGCTGCCATGACGTCATCCAAGATGGCGGATTTTGGCGAGAAGTTTGAATTTTGGCAGGAAAGTTCCACAGCCCCCTCCCCCAGAAAAATGGCGGGAAGTTCAAACTCCAGCATGATAATGCAGCACACCACGGTTATCTCTACTAAGCAAAGAAAATCGCGGGAAGATAGCTCACTTGGAGTACCTCCACTAACCTAAGTTCAAATGGTTCAAATGGCTCTGAGCACTATGGGACTCAACTGCTGAGGTTATTAGTCCCCTAGAACTTAGAACTAGTTAAACCTAACTAACCTAAGGACATCACAAACATCCATGCCCGAGGCAGGATTCGAACCTGCGACAGTAGCGGTCTTGCAGTTCCAGACTGCAGCGCCTTTAACCGCACGGCCACTTCGGCCGGCTAACCTAAGTCACCTGACTGCCACTTTCTCCTATGAAATGGCCCCAAGTTTGAATTTTGGCAGTAAACAAAGGTCACTTGGGGTTTCGCTGCTAATCTAAGAAAATGGCGCGAAAGAAAGGACACTTGTACTAACCTCAGTCGCCGACCGCCACCTCCTCCTAAGGATTTGTGGGAAAAGAACTTGGAGATAAGTCTTTATTTAAACAATTTCATGCATGTGTGTTCACCACGAGGTCCAGAGCCCAACTGACTTAATACACATCGCCACCACCAGAGGGCGCGCTCATCTTCAACGTAATCCAAGATGGCGGCAACCATTGTGTTCACCACGAGGTCCGGACCCCAACTGACTTAGTACGTATTTCCACCGCCAGAGGGCGCTACCATGATGTCAGGTGACAACACAAGTACTGCTATCCAAGATGGCATCAAACAGTGTGTTCACCACGAGGTCTAGTACTCAGTACCACCACCAGAGGATGCTGTCATCCATTTCGTGACGTAATCCAAGATGGTGGGTGGACATGGGGGGAAAACAACTCTGGACACACGTCTTTATTTTGCAGGCAGTCTCTCCACCATGAGATCTAGACTCCAACTGACCTAGTAAACAATACTGCCACCAGATGGTGCTGTTATCCCTCTTTTGATGTAGTCTAATATAGTGGTCTTTAGGGTGAAAATTGCGCCAAAATGACTCAGCCTGCATTGGGCTGCTGTATAGAGTAAGGAAGGACTGCACTCTATTTATTTTGGAACATTTTATTTAGGGATGGAGTACATTTATCAAACTGATACAAAACATTAGCCTTGATGTGCTTGGGGGCAGGTCACACAGCCCACAGACCTGTAAACAACTTCTAAATAACGCTCTCAAGAAATGCAAACAACTCCTAAATTAAGGAAATAATTTCACTACACACTGGCAAACTCATCCTAAATAATGCAGCACAGTGATGTGTAGACACACTCAGTAGTCGTAATCTGTCCAAGTAACACATAATGCAGCCTACAGACCTGCTCACAAAACAATGCAATAAACGCGTGGAAGCACCCCCCACGAAGTGACGTGGCCACCAGCTGTCAAACTACACACAGGCGCCCTCAGGCATGAGGTGGTGACAGCCCTTTCATACTTGACACCAAAGAAATTCCTATGGCAATACGTGTTCACATAGACGCCAACGATGATGCGATCAGATGGGAGCGAAGACTTATTTACAGAGCACAGACACTCCAAGCTGAGCCGCGTGCACGTGTGGTCGATGCGGCCAACGTGAACCGGTGGGAGCACACACGCTCCAGGGGGTGCGCACAGCCACGAGCTGCCGCCGGATGCTGGGGAAAGTTGTCTCTGTTTCCAAGTATAGTCAGGTTATACCAACGTCACAGAACTCCAAGGCACGTTCACGTCTGTCTCATACTCGAGACACCTCAAGGCTGCACTTTTCTTCACCGCCGATAGCAGAATAGCACAGGCTGCTTTACCACTAGTGTTTGTAACGGACCATGTGTGACGCGTTCCAGCCGTGCGTATCCGGCCCAGCATGGCTCACACCTCGCCTCGCTGCGAAATGTCCGCGTGGTGACTCGCCATCTAAAATGTTCTCAATGTTATTCTTACGTCACTTGGCTTTTTAAAAAATAACAGCTAAGTCAACCCCTCGGGAATTGTATAGTGTCCCAAAAATAGTTAACGCTCGCTTTCTTGATGTCTCAGCTTGTATGCACGAAAATTCTTACCCTAACAGAACCCATTTACGAAAGTAACGCCAAATGCAGTCTTCCTCGCGGACCTAACGTGATAGCCTCCCTGCTCTCAACATACGCAAATGTCCTCATCGCTATGTAGAGGCTCCTATATCCCAGCACAGAGGATGCGAATGAATCGAGCATTATGATTGGCTCTTATCGAATTTACCCGCCGAATTACTGGTGCCACCGGTATCGAAGTACCATCCACCTTTTCTTTCTGGGACTTTCAGAGGTAAAATTACTTTGCACAGATTGCTAAGTTCCATCGACTCGTTCCACATCATTACGAAATATCGTATTCATGATCCTTGGAACTAGTATTAATCTAATCTAATCTAATCTAAACCCACAAACTTGTCAACAGATCATCAAATACATACGAGACTCACAAGAATATTGGAAGCCAGGAAGATATTTACCAGTTTAACTACAATTAAAGATTACAATTTCTGCTACATTCTGTCACCGATCAGTGTACAGGTAATGAATGACTCCTCTTGACGACTGTGCTTCTGAAACGAATCTCAGTATCTATGGTGTTTATAATTTTTCACGTAAAAAATCTCTCTCATATCCTTGCAGTTATTGATGTACTAAATCCATACGTCCCTCATGATAGGACACACAGTCATCCTCTCTAGTCATGCCACAACATAAACCATAGTAACTTTACAATGCAATATATACTCATTTTACAAACTTTAGCGATGTGCAACGTGCTGTAAACCAATGAGTAACTACAAACAAATAGAGGAAACTTTACGATACAATATATACACATTTTACACAAACAGTGCAGTTATCTTTTATACCTGTACAGCTCCCAAAAAAATTATAGTATGCCTACACTCGCACCAGCTATATGTCACGATGCTCCCCAGTCCTAGGGAAGTGCCGTCAGCCTTTTCTTTCTTTCTACATACGAGACTTTCAGCGTCAATAAACTATTTTACACTGATCATCATACTGCACCGACAACTAAACCTCCCAAAGTGTCATACATATCGTCAAATACAGGAATACTCTTACGCATTTACAATGCTAGCCCACCAAGGGCAGGAGCTTGAATATTAGTACACAAAACCGATTGCCAACCCAGCAATATATTGCCACCTACCGTGTCAATGTAGTAAACATACAATTCATATCCCCTGCCATACAAAATCATCCCTTTCACATCATTCATACATATACCGTGAAGACGGGCAGTACCGTATATATACTCCTCTCAGCACTAGGGCATCCCGACGGGTGCCCACAGCACCTCAGAACTGGTCTACAAATTCAGGATCGTTTCCCCTCGGCACAAACGCGTTACTGTTTCTGCTTCCTTTCTTGCTCGCTTTTCTACGCACATCTCCAGACTTGGGGATCGCAAGAACACACGTATTTTCGCATGGTTCGCCATTAATATTAGACCATTTTCGTGGTACTTCTCGATATCAAGCACTAGGCAGCATCCTACCGATCGCTAGCGTAACATAATTCCCATGATGGTAAAGACTGGAAATTATTTCTTTACAAACCCCAAACTTAGCGAGGTGCAGCGTGCTGTAAACCAATGAGTAACTACAAACAAATCTGTTATTTCCACTCTCGGACACCGATGTTGGTGATATAACAGATCCCAAATCATCCCTACAATTTACAAGCCAACTAAGGTCTTTCTAATGTCTAGAGAGCAGGCAAATGTGTCTTCCGCATGCTAGATGCACACGCCACAATCGATCTTTCTTCAACTAAATAAAAGCGCGAAATGTGCAGAAGCAGTCAACTGAACAGTCTACATGGAAGGGAATAACAGTCCAGCGCAAACGCACCTACATACACATGCCTCGCGGACAGCTCCCAGGATCCCGCTCCTTCTGCTGGTGGACCAAACTTCTAACATAGAATACGTATCCGGATGTAACGCGTGGTTGGCCCAACTGCAAACCCTATTGCAGATGTGGCGTGTGGTGGATCCGTCTCCGATCATAGGTCTGGATATATAGTCCTTCGCACATCCACACTCAAACGCTAACTCGGATGTGGTATATTATACCTAGCAACATGCCTGCCATCAATGGACAGTAATTGGGACATAACAGTTCCTTCTCCAACGCCACACTGTCGCTGTCGGGTGCTACAGAGGCTCTACTGGATGCTCTCCACACACTACTGCATGACCTGATGACACTGAAGATGGGCCAATGAACATAGAAAAAGCTGCAGTTGCTGCAGCAGCAACCAGTGACTGTTAATCCACTGGGAATCTGGATGTAGTCGCACTGTCTGTTGGAGGGGCACTTGTGGACACTGCTGGTCTTCTTCCTTCAATTGGCATCTTCATGACGAATCGCATTTTGCGAATCCGGTTTGATATCAGCTGTTTGTGACAAATGAACAGTTGTGCAAGACCGGGACCCAAATCCAGGTTTCCTGCTTTTGTCGCCTTGACAATTTTTTTCAACTTACAGCGATCATCTTAACTGTTTTTTATTTTTTTAATATAGAGCGATCACTTTAACCACTTTTTTTACCAGCAGCTAACTTATTTCAGCAGCAAGTATAAAACAATGTACAGAAATATAACATACTGCTGAACTTATTACAGTGCCACTAATAGTATCACTTTCTTATTATCAGAATATCAACATATAATAGATTTGTTCAAGGCCTGAGAATATCATCAAAATAACAAACAACAATAATTAGCACAGGAAAGCTCTCCTGGCAAACAAAACAAAATAGCGACCACATACCAATAAGAGATGAACGGTTTCACATTGGTCACCTAGTCCCAGCAGGCTTGATTTGGACACATCACATCAATAAATATTCCTTAGGCCTGTCCATGGTTCGAAGCCTGGAACAACACCAAACAAGAATTTACCTTCTCATACCTGGCACACCCCAGTCGTGGGGAAGAGTCATGAAGACACTACCCAAAAAGTTCACATAATATAGACGACATTTCGAATGGTGAATTAAGGCGGTACGACAATATTGGAAAAAGGCCAAAAATTCAAGGAGCTCTTGTTGCTATCTTAAAACAAATAATGAACTGACAGTTATTTGGTCCAGTTCACTGCATTTGTCTTTGGACAGGGGTAAAGGTATCATTTGAGAATGGAAGCGACTGTGGCACAATAGCTTATGGAGCAACAGTTTCATCAATCAGGGATCCTGACAAACCAGCTTGATGGTGCAGGCATAGAGGGCAGCCATAATAACATGGATGTTAGCAAACCAAGGCTTCGTTCCTGAAGGAGAAGAGTAAGTGTGTCATAATGAACTTTGAAGAAAAGTCTCATGCACATGAAATAGCCAATTGCTGCTAGCAACCTGTTCACCATCACCTTTGGCATTGGTAAGATGTGTGTCAAATGCTGTATCTCAGATGCTAGATGACAAAATCAGCCAATTATACCATGTCCAAATCTCAGAGCTGATTACTATGGACTCTCATTCAGATCACTTGAAGGACACATTTATAGTCAGCTGCGGCCATTCGCTATATATTGCATGGGAAGGTGATTTGAACGTGTCCATAGACCACAGTGGAGCCACATTCCCTTCCAGAATACCACCGCCAATACTTAAAGCACCAGACTTATTCAAATTCATATGAATGCCCGCCCCACACACCTCACCCCCAGACTGAAACAAGTAAACCAGGACATCCATGTATATCCAACAGATAACTGTATGTCCCCTCATCGTGAGCACAGTTAACTGGCTCTACAATCCATATAATAGTGGCTCAAAACCAATGGCAAAAAGGATCACTGACAACGAATGACTGACCAATTGTGAAATAATAACGTGGTGCACAGCATGTCAATTGATCAGAACCCACAAAGAGTGTCCCCAAAGAAGTTGTATGGTGATATGTATATTGTCACACAGCCATGGCTCACCCTTTCAAAGGCGTGGTCAAAGTCCACTGACAGCAAGGTGCCACAAAAGCAGCAGGTCACTACTAGGGAGATAACATAATGATAGTCATTGAATGCAGTCAGCATGTTACTATCTCCACCAAGACACCTCTAATCCAGAGATATAACTTGAGGCAGGATACTCTTGAAATGGGCTTCAAGAATCTGGATGAAAATCTTAAAATCACAATGAAGCATAGTCAGTGCCTGGTAATGTTCAACCCACCATCCCCTGGATAGCTTGGGGACTGGAATAATCAGCTCTTCCACAAAAACAGGTGGATGTGGAAAGTCAAGAGACATCAGTTCTTGGTACACAGCAACCCAATGAGAGACTATAATGTCATGGAGTGCACAATAAAACCTTGCCCCTGAGGCTTCTTCAGAGCTCCCATACAGAGAGTATCATCAAACTCATCAGTCATAACCACAGCTGTAAGGATCTCCACAGTTGCCCCACCAAGGATGCGAAGCAAGGACTGGAGGACTTCATCCACGTCTGTAGCATCCTGATCCAGCATCCTGATACAGTGCTGTCAATAGTGGTCTACAAAGGTACTTGCAGTATCTTCCTTAGACGTTAGGCAGTGACCATCTGGTGTGTGAAGTGCATGCACCAGTCCTCTCCAGTACCACTGCTTCTCTAATGCAGTGTATTGACTAGGGTTCCCCATGGATCTGATTTTGATATCTCTCTTGTAAGATTCCTCCCTCAAGGCGGTGGTGTACAAGCATGTTAATCTGCATTTTTACCCTCTGAATGTCAACCTGTAGATCAAAAGATGGTGCTTGGCTAAAGAGCTCCAGGAGCAGCATGAAATGAAATTCCATCGTATTTTGATGCTAAAATGTCACGACCGTATTGTATCATCGTGGGACACAAAGCAGACTTAACAAGTTCAAGCCAACTCCAAAATGTTGAAGGGTATGTTAGTAGGTGTCTTTTGCAGGTTGCCCATGTCTCCTCTATTAACTATGTGCACTCTGGCTCCTGGAGATGTGGGACATTCAACTTCCACTTGCCTCAACCCTGCCACACCATCTTCCATTGGAGAGAAACAGTGCACATGTATGCGATATGGTCAGAGAAGGCTGTAGGTGACAATTCAGTGTCAAGAGTCACAGGTGAGAACCAGAGTTCCTATATGATCTCAGAATCACTCCTTTGATTCATTAAGTCAGCCAATTTCTTATACTATGACTCACAAAATTCTTTCATGATATTTGGCTTTTACCTTCGAATATTCTCACCATTATAAACTCACACCAGAGGCTATTATGTATCTGCTTGGACCAATGTTCATACAAGAACTTCCTTCTAAATTCACTGAAGGTCACTGCTTCAGTGCTTAAGTTAATTTCCCATTGTTTAGCATCTTCTGCTAAACCACTAATTATGATATTTACTTTTTCCTGATCTGTGATATTTTCAGGAAACACCCTTTCGTAGTTCTTAATAAAATCCACAGAGGATAATCCACTGTGTTTTTGGTAAGGGTCAAATTTTTCTTCACCCTCTAGTACCTTGTAAATTGGTGTTCTGTCTACCACATAAGGGCCATTACACATAAACTTTCTTTCTAGTTCACTAACTTTTTGTTGTATACTGGAAGTGTAATTGCAACACTTCTCTTCACAATGCTCTACTTTCCTTTCTAGGTTCTTCTCAGTGTGTTTAACAGTCATTCCCAGTTGAGAAATATTGTTCTTCATTCGTTTCCATTATTGCTTTCTTAACATGGGAAAACTTTTCCTCAACCTCCGACTCTACCATAGGTTCAGCCTGTTCCTGTATTTTCTCTACTTTGGTTTCAAACCTGTCATCAAAGTCCACAATTCTGCCTGTATATTACTAACAGTTTCACGTAAATCTTTCACATCTTTCTTCATGTTAATAAGTTCCTCTGTCAGAAAACCTATTTTATTATTAACTTTTTCTAACTTTTGATTATTCCTTTCGATTTGTTCACTGTGTTTCTCAAGTTTTTCGTTTATGCTGGCAGTGTTTTCATTTAAAATTGAAATGTTCTTGTTTTGTGCTATCAGCTGTCAAGTAATGCATACAAATCAGTCAGTTGTTCATTTTGTTGATTTTGACAACCCCCTTGTATTCCTCCTCTGAATCTACTTCTTTCTTAATATGAAATGGGCTTAACAGCGTAGAAGTCTTATCCTACAAATTAATATTGTCTACCTGTTTTTCCATCAGTAAAATCGATTCTCTCTGTCCTGCTCCCGATAACTGTTTACAGAAGTGTCATCACTCTTATGCTCGTGCTTTACTTCTCTATACTGTATATACTTATCTTTATCCATTTTTAATTATTGCTTGAACCACATGTGTAATAATTTTTACTGCTGTACCTTTCTCCTAACTGCTTTAACAAATTCATGTCCCTGATACCTTTATACTTCTTCCAAAAGAATCCTACTTATCTGTAAAATGTATAACTGTGCTTAACTACTTACAGGCTCTTAACTGCTGTAAAAAGTCCTGTCAGCAGGCGCCATGTGTAACCCTACCACTATCATGGTAATTTAGTATTCTTTTACCTAAATAACAGAAAACCCTGTCTCTATGTTGCCTCGTATAACCCTCTTACTAAATTTAGTTTAGTTTCCAAATAAAGTACAGTATTGGAGAATAGTCCTGTTAATAGGAAAAGCTAATCAACAGAGTTACCCTTTTTACAGGATTTGACCTTGTGTTGTGTCTAATGGATAAGTAAAGCAGACTATTCAAGTTTTTTTCCTAGGATCATATCCACTGGTTAGAAAGAAACACAATATGAATAGTCTTATTATACTGAAGTTAGGACATCTCAGTTCCAAGTTCATTTAGTGGTTTAAAATATGTACTTACAGTTGTCAGGCCTATCCAGGCAATGAAACAATGAAGTATTGGCAAAGCAGGAGTTGAATTTTGCTACTTTCTTGCTACTGTTTAAGTTACTTCTTCAAATAAATATTACTCCATGTAAACAATGTTGGTACATACACTGGAATTATTTGACTGCTACATCCTCATACATTACATTTTTAAAAGAGGAAAAGCCCAGTAGATAACTTCAAGGAAGCTAAAAAAAATTGGTCAGAGGGGACCTTTAGAATAGCACTTTCCACAACCAATAAACTTAAATACTAAAATGCTTATATACTAAAGCACACATTTTTTATACTGAACATTTCACTTCAAGAAAACTTTCTTACTGGAATCTACTTTCAAAAGCTATTACTGTTTGAACTAACTCTGTAAAGTCATTTAACAGATTCTAGTAACTTTGTTTCACTCTGACTGAATCTTATGTAAGCAAACTTTTACTATAACACTTTGCAGTAGTTAAGAAAACTTTTAAAACAAGAATAGTTTGACTTTATTTCTTTGTAATGTACTAAAGCATGGCAGTGTTATTACTTTAACTAAAATTTTCATTACACCTTTCAGTGAAACAACTAAGACAACTATTCTTTAATTATTGCTCAAGACGAAAATATTTATGAACTCTTTAACTCTTAAGGTGCAAAATTACATTTAAATTCACTGTATTCAATTTACACTCTTCCACAACTGAGATGTAATTTCATTGCAACAGGATGTAGTCCCTCACACATATATCTCATTATATACACAAAAACAATTTCAATGGTGCCTCTTTATATTAACTTAGCACTTCATAAGTCTGTTAAACAGGATACTTTAATTAATCAAACACCAGGAAGGAACCCTAACAGGTGTATGATTAGGATGAAATAACAGGTTGAACCAGTTTCTCAAAAGTTCAAGGATGATTATTCACCTATAAAACACAGTTTAAATTAATGTACAAAAGTAGAATACCAAAAGTATCTTATCTGGTGGCTGTAGGTTTGGGTGTGGCACACAACTATGGTGGCTATACTACCCACAGTATGGCCTGCAGGTATCTTGCTGATGCGCTCAAATTCTCTTCTTAGCATCTTACACTTGTAGATCTAGGATGAATAAAGGAGGTGTTGCCATTTTCATAAAACAAGGGTATAAATGCAAAGCTGTAGAAGTAAGCAAATTTTGTGTTGATCAGCACTTTGAGGTTTGTACATGTGAACTTCAGCTAGATAATGTAGTATTGACATTAGCAACAGTGTACAGGTCCCCATTAGGAGACTGGGAGCTGTTCATAAAAAAGTTTGACGCCCTATTATGCTGTCCGTCATACAAAAAGAACAAGTTATTAATCTGTGGTGATTTCAATGTCGACTTTCTTAGTAATTCTCACAGGAAAACTGAACTACACTACTGGCCATTAAAATTGCTACACCACGAATATGACATGCTATAGACGCGAAATTTAACTGACAGGAAGAAGATGCAAATGATTAGCTTTACAGAGAATTCACACAAGGTTGGCGCCGGTGGCGACACCTACAACGTGCTGACATGAGGAAAGTTTCCAACCGATTTCTCATACACAAACAGCAGTTGACCGGCGTTGCCTGGTGAAACATTGTTGTGATGCCTCGTGTAAGGAGGAGAAATGCGTGCCATCATGTTTCCGACTTTGATAAAGGTCGGATTGTAGCCTATCACGATAGCAATTTATCGTTTCGTGACATTGCTGCTCATGTTGGTCGAAATCCAATGACTGTTAGCAGAATATGGAATCGGTGGGTTCAGGAGGATAATACGGAATGCCGTGCTGGATCCCAATGGCCTCGTATCACTAGCAGTCGAGATGACAGGCATCTTATCTGCATGGCTGTAACGGATCGTCCAACCATGTCTCGATCCCTGAGTCAACAGATGGGGACATTTTCAAGGCAACAACCATCTGCACGAACAGTTCGATGACATTTGCAGGAGCATGGAATATCAGACTCTACATCACAGACAGGGGTGCCTGCGATGGTGTACTCAACGATAAACCTGAGTGCACGAATGGCAAAACATCATTTTTTCAGATGAATCCATGTACTGTTTACAGCACCATGATGGTCACATCAGTGTTTGGCGACATCGCGGTGAACGCACATTGGAAGCGTGTATTTATCATCGCCATACTGGCGTATCACCTGGCATGACAATATGGGGTGCCATTGGTTACACATCTTGGTCACCTCTAGTTTGCATTGACTGCACTTTGAACAGTGGACGTTACATTTCAGATGTGTTACAACCCATGCTCTACCCTTCATTCGATCCCTGCGAAACCCTACATATCAGCAGGATAATGCATGACCACATGTTGCAGGTCCTGTACGGGCCTTTCTGGATACAGAAAATGTTTGACTGCTGCACTGGCCAGCACATTCTCCAGATCTCTCACCTATTGAAAATGTCTGGTCAATGATGGCCAAGCAACTGGCTCGTCACAACACGCCAGTCACTACTCTTGACAAACTGTGGTATTGTGTTGAAGCTGCATGGGCAGCTGTATCTGTACACGCCATCCAAGCTCTGTTTGACTCAATGCCCAGCCATATCAAGGCCGTTATTATGGCCAGAGATGGTTGTTCTGGATACTGACTTCTCAGGATCTATGCACTCAAATTGTGTGAAAATGTAATCACATGTCAGTTCTAGTATAATACATTTGTCCAATGAATACCCATTTATCATCTGCATTTCTTCTTGGTGTATCAATTTTAATGGCCAGTAGTGTAGAAGTGTTATTAACAACATATAACTTGGAATCAGTGATCAATCTCCCTAAACATATAGCTCAAGACAGTAGCACTCAAATAGATAATGTATTTGTACAGAAAGAGGATGTAAAACAGACACATGCTTCGCCTGTGGTGAATGGATTGTCAGACAATGATGCACAACTGATTAACTTACAAAACCTAACAGGGTATACAGTTCGGAAACCATCACGTAAAAGTGTGAAGTCGCTCAACCCGGTATCTATAGAGCACTTCAGAGAAAGCTTAAGAAATGTTAATTGGGAAGATGTATATAATGAGCCAAATGCTAATGATAAATGCAACATATTTCTTGATTAATTTATATCCCTTTTTGAACATTGTTTCCCAAAGAAAATTACTAAATGTAACACCACACATTTTTAAAAGAAACCTTGAATTACTACACGTATTAAAGTGTCTTCAGAAAGAAAAAGAAAACTGTATGAGACAGCAAGAACTAGTAAAGATCCAGAAGTAGTTTTACACTATAAAAATTATTGTAACATACTCAGAAAATTTGTAAGAAAATCAAGAAATATGTATGTTAGAGAAGAAATTAACAACTCGGGCAATAAAATAAAATCAATATGGAATGTTGTTAGAAGGGAGACAGGAAAAGTAACCACTGCGGTAGGTGGTATTACTACACTCCTGGAAATTGAAATAAGAACACCGTGAATTCATTGTCCCAGGAAGGGGAAACTTTATTAACACATTCCTGGGGTCAGATACATCACATGATCACACTGACAGAACCACAGGCACATAGACACAGGCAACAGAGCATGCACAATGTCGGCACTAGTACAGTGGATATCCACCTTTCCCAGCAATGCAGGCTGCTATTCTCCCATGGAGACGATCGTAGAGATGCTGGATGTAGTCCTGTGGAACGGCTTGCCATGCCATTTCCACCTGGCGCCTCAGTTGGACCAGCGTTCGTGCTGGACGTGCAGACCGCGTGAGACGACGCTTCATCCAGTCCCAAACATGCTCAATGGGGGACAGATCCGGAGATCTTGCTGGCCAGGGTAGTTGACTTACACCTTCTAGAGCACGTTGGGTGGCACGGGATACATGCGGACGTGCATTGTCCTGTTGGAACAGCAAGTTCCCTTGCCGGTCTAGGAATGGTAGAACGATGGGTTCGATGACGGTTTGGATGTACCGTGCACTATTCAGTGTCCCCTCGACGATCACCAGTGGTGTACGGCCAGTGTAGGAGATCGCTCCCCACACCATGATGCCGGGTGTTGGCCCTGTGTGCCTCGGTCGTATGCAGTCCTGATTGTGGCGCTCACCTGCACGGCGCCAAACACGCATACGACCACCATTGGCACCAAGGCAGAAGCGACTCTCATCGCTGAAGACGACACGTCTCCATTCGTCCCTCCATTCACGCCTGTCGCGACACCACTGGAGGCGGGCTGCACGATGTTGGGGCGTGAGCGGAAGACGGCCTAACGGTGTGCGGGACCGTAGCCCAGCTTCATGGAGATGGTTGCGAATGGTCCTCGCCGATACCCCAGGAGCAACAGTGTCCCTAATTTGCTGGGAAGTGGCGGTGCGGTCCCCTACGGCACTGCGTAGGATCCTACGGTCTTGGCGTGCATCCGTGCGTCGCTGCGGTCCGGTCCCAGGTCGATGGGCACGTGCACCTTCCGCCGACCACTGGCGACAACATCGATGTACTGTGGAGACCTCACGCCCCACGTGTTGAGCAATTCAGCGGTACGTCCACCCGGCCTCCCGCATGCCCACTATACGCCCTCGCTCAAAGTCCGTCAACTGCACATACGGTTCACGTCCACACAGTCGCGGCATGCTACCAGTGTTAAAGACTGCGATGGAGCTCCGTATGCCACGGCAAACTGGCTGACACTGACGGCGGCGGTGCACAAATGCTGCGCAGCTAGCGCCATTCGACGGCCAACACCGCGGTTCCTGGTGTGTCCGCTGTGCCGTGCGTGTGATCATTGCTTGTACAGCCCTCTCGCAGTGTCCGGAGCAAGTATGGTGGGTCTGACACACCGGTGTCAATGTGTTCTTTTTTCCATTTCCAGGAGTGTATTAAAGAGAATGAGACCATCCTAACCAACAGTACACAAGTAGCTAATGTATTTAACAACCATTTCTTAAGTGTAGGATAAAAAATTAGTGAGAACAGTTCAAAAGAAACAGCTGGGCCATAGATGGAAGAGTCTGTTTTGAAAAAATTTAGTCAGAGTTTCACCTAACAAACTCTTGTTAAATAAGTAAAATTATTAAATATTTGAAAAACACATGTTCTGTTGGAGTAGATGACATCTCTAATAAGATATTAAAAACAATTTGAAGCAATTACAGCTGATGTTCTGAGTCACATATGTAGTGCATCACTAACTCAATGTATTTTCCCAGACAGGTTAGATTAGATTAGATTAGATGGATCATGAATACGATATTTCGTAATGATGTGGAACGAGTCAAATTTTCCAATACATGACATAATTAGGTTAATTTAACAACATACTTAAGTTAATATAACAACTTTATTTTTTTGTGTTTTTTGTTTTTCTTTATTTATTTTTTTTTCTTTTTTTTATTTTTTTCTTTTTTTTTCTTTTTTTTTTTCGTAATTTATATCTAAAACTTCCTCTATGGAGTAGAAGGAGCTGTCATTCAGAAATTCTTTTAATTTCTTCTTAAATACTTGTTGGTTATCTGTCAGACTTTTGATACTATTTGGTAAGTGACCAAAGACTTTAGTGCCAGTATAATTCACCCCTTTCTGTGCCAAAGTTAGATTTAATCTTGAATAGTGAAGATCATCCTTTCTCCTAGTATTGTAGTTATGCACACTGTTATTACTTTTGAATTGGGTTTCGTTGTTAATAACAAATTTCATAAGAGAGTATATATACTGAGAAGCTACTGTGAATATCCCTAGATCCTTAAATAAATGTCTGCAGGATGATCTTGGGTGGACTCCAGCTATTATTCTGATTACACGCTTTTATGCAATAAATACTTTATTCCTCAGTGATGAATTACCCCAAAATATGATGCCATATGAAAGCAATGAGTGAAAATAGGCGTAGTTAAAATATGCCATTGTCAGGCCTCTCTACAAAAAGGGGGACACCACAGATGCCAATAATTTTCGGCCAGTATCCTTGCTTACAGCATTCTCAAAAATCTTCGAGAAAGTAATGTTCTCAAGAGTGGTTAGCCATTTCAATAGTAATGGGATACTTCGTAAATCACAGTTCGGATTTCAAAAATGCCCACTGAGACAGCAATATACAATTTCACTGTCCACATAATAGAGTCTTTAAATAGTAAAATGTCACAAATAGGAATTTTCTGTGACTTATCCAAGGCATTTGATTGTATGAACCATGACATTATGTTACAGAAATTACAATTCTATGGTATAAATGGAATAGCATACCCACAGAACAGGAAGCAAAGAGTTTTGTTATATGGGTCAAGTGATTTAAATAAGTTTGCCACTTCATCTAACTGGGGTGAAATTACATTAGGTGTTCCACAGGGTTCAATCATGGGTCCCCTTCTGTTCTTGATATACACTCCTGGAAATGGAAAAAAGAACACATTGACACCGGTGTGTCAGACCCACCATACTTGCTCCGGACACTGCGAGAGGGCTGTACAAGCAATGATCACACGCACGGCACAGCGGACACACCAGGAACCGCGGTGTTGGCCGTCGAATGGCGCTAGCTGCGCAGCATTTGTGCACCGCCGCCGTCAGTGTCAGCCAGTTTGCCGTGGCATACGGAGCTCCATCGCAGTCTTTAACACTGGTAGCATGCCGCGACTGTGTGGACGTGAACCGTATGTGCAGTTGACGGACTTTGAGCGAGGGCGTATAGTGGGCATGCGGGAGGCCGGGTGGACGTACCGCCGAATTGCTCAACACGTGGGGCGTCAGGTCTCCACAGTACATCGATGTTGTCGCCAGTGGTCGGCGGAAGGTGCACGTGCCCGTCGACCTGGGACCAGACCGCAGCGACGCACGGATGCACGCCAAGACCGTAGGATCCTACGCAGTGCCGTAGGGGACCGCACCGCCACTTCCCAGCAAATTAGGGACACTGTTGCTCCTGGGGTATCGGCGAGGACCATTCGCAACCGTCTCCATGAAGCTGGGCTACGGTCCCGCACACCGTTAGGCCGTCTTCCGCTCACGCCCCAACATCGTGCAGCCCGCCTCCAGTGGTGTCGCGACAGGCGTGAATGGAGGGACGAATGGAGACGTGTCGTCTTCAGCGATGAGAGTCGCTTCTGCCTTGGTGCCAATGATGGTCGTATGCGTGTTTGGCGCCGTGCAGGTGAGCGCCACAATCAGGACTGCATACGACCGAGGCACACAGGGCCAACACCCGGCATCATGGTGTGGGGAGCGATCTCCTACACTGGCCGTACACCACTGGTGATCGTCGAGGGGACACTGAATAGTGCACGGTACATCCAAACCGTCATCGAACCCATCGTTCTACCATTCCTAGACCGGCAAGGGAACTTGCTGTTCCAACAGGACAATGCACGTCCGCATGTATCCCGTGCCACCCAACATGCTCTAGAAGGTGTAAGTCAACTACCCTGGCCAGCAAGATCTCCGGATCTGTCCCCCATTGAGCATGTTTGGGACTGGATGAAGCGTCGTCTCACGCGGTCTGCACGTCCAGCACGAACGCTGGTCCAACTGAGGCGCCAGGTGGAAATGGCATGGCAAGCCGTTCCACAGGACTACATCCAGCATCTCTACGATCGTCTCCATGGGAGAATAGCAGCCTGCATTGCTGGGAAAGGTGGATATTCACTGTATTAGTGCCGACATTGTGCATGCTCTGTTGCCTGTGTCTATGTGCCTGTGGTTCTGTCAGTGTGATCATGTGATGTATCTGACCCCAGGAATGTGTCAATAAAGTTTCCCCTTCCTGGGACAATGAATTCACGGTGTTCTTATTTCAATTTCCAGGAGTGTATGTGAACGACCTCCCTTCCTATCTGAAACAGGAAGCTGAACTGACACTGTTTGCTGATAATACAAGCATTATTATTAATCCAGTAAAAGAAACTCCAATTGAAAATGATACAAATAAGGTCTTTGGAAAAGTCATTAATTTGTTTTCTGCAAATGGGCTTGCTCTAAGCTTTGAAAAAACACAGTACATCTAATTTTCTGCTGCAAAAAGTACATTTCCTTCAATAAATGTAACACATCAACAGAATTCAGTAGACAGGGTAGAGCATACTAAGTTTTTGGGTATACATATAGATGAGAATCTTAATTGGAAAATTCATAGATTAGATTAGATTAGATTAATACTTGTTCCATAGATCATGAATACAACACTTTGTAATGATGTGGAACGTGTCAGGTTAATAAAAGATGTCTGTACAGGATATTACATTACACAAAATATTGCATGACATTAATGTTTAAGTTGTTGTTGTTGTTGTTGTTTTGCCTTAATTTATATCTAAAAATTCAGCCAATGAGTACAAGGAGTTGTCATCTAGAAATTCTTTTAATTTATTTTTAAATGTTAGTTGGCTATCTGTCAGGCTTTTGGTGCTGCTTGGTAGGTGACCAAAGACTTTTGTGGCAGCATAATTTACCCCTTTCTGTGCCAAAGTCAGATTTATGCCTACATAGTGAAGATCATCCTTTCTCCTGGTGTTATAGCTATGCACACTGCTATTACTTTTGAACTGGGTTGGATTATTAACAACAAATTTCATAAGTGAATATATATACTGTGAGGTTACTGTGAGGATCCTTACATCCTTAAATAGATGTCTGCAGGATGAGTGTGGGTGGGCTCCAGCAATTATTATAATTACACGTTTTTGAGCAATGAATACTTTTCTACTCAACGATGAATTACCCCAGAATGGTGTCATACGAAAGCAGTGAATGAAAGTAGGCATAGTAAGTTAATTTACTGAGATTCTTGTCACCAAAATTTGCAATAACCCTAATAGCATACGTAGCTGAACTCAGACGTTTCAGCAGACCATCAATGTGATGCTTCCAGTTTAACCTCTCATCAATAGACACACCTAAAAATTTTGAAAATTCTGCCGTAGCTACAGACTTCTGTTCAAAGTCTAAATTTATTACTGGAGTTGTGCCATTTACTGTACGGAACTGTATATACTGTGTTTTATCAAAATTTAAAGAGAGTCTGTTTGCTGAGAACCACTTAATAATTTTGTGAAAAACATCATTTACAATTACATCACTTAGTTCTTGGTTTTGGATGTTATTACTATACTTGTATCATCAGCAAAAAAAAATAATTTTGCATCTTCATCAATGTGGAATGGTATGTCATTAATGTATATCAAGAACAGTAAAGAACCTAAGACCGAACCCTGTGGGACCCCGTACTTGATAGCCCCCCAGTTTGAGGAATCAGCTGTTGTTTTAACATTACATGAACCACTTATTTCAACTTTCTGCATTCTTCGAGTTAAGTATGAATTAAACCATTTGTGCACTGCCCCACTCAAACCATAATGATTTAGCTTATCTAAAAGAATTCCATGATTTACACAATCAAAGGCCTTTGAGAGATCACAAAAAATACCAATGGGTGACGTCCGGTTATTCAGAGCATTTAATATTTGATCAGTGAAAGCGTATATAGCATTTTCTGTTGTAAAGCCTTTCTGAAAACCAAACTGACATTTTGTTAGTACTTTATTTTTACAAATATGGGAGGCTACTCTTGAATACATTACTTTCTCAAAAATTTTTGTTAGAGCTGTCAGAAGAGAGATTGGGCGGTAGTTGTTGACATCCAATGTATCCCCCTTTTTATGCAATTGTTTTACAATGGCATATTTCAGTCTATCGGGGAAAACACTCTGCTCCAAAGAGCTATTACATACATGGCTGAGAGTCCTACTTATCTGTGGGAACAAGCTTTAAGTACCTTGCTGGAAATGCCATCAATTCCGTAAGAGCTTTTACTTTTCAGTGAGTTTATTATTTTACTGATTTCAGAGGGAGAGGTTGGTGGAATTACAGTTGTTTCAAACTGCACAGGTATGGCCTCTTCTATTAGTAGCCTTGCCTTTTCTAGTGAAGATCTAGATCCTATTTTCTCCACAACATTTAAAAAATGATTATTGAAAATATTTTCAGTTTCTGATTGTTTGTTAGTACATTTGTCATTCAGTTTTATGGCACTAAAGTCTTCCTGTGCTCTTGGTTGCCCTGTTTGCCTTTCAATAATATTCCAAATTGCTTTAATTTTATTATCAGAGTTACTGATCTCAGGCATGATACACATGCTTCTGGACTTTTTAATAACTTTTCTTAGTACCACACAATAGTTTTTATAATATTGAACAATTTTGGGGTCAGTACTCCCTCTTGCTGTTAGATACAGTTCTCTTTTATGGTTGCAAGATATTCTTATTCCTTTAGCTAGCCAAGGTTTTTTATATGTTTTCTTGGAATTATGTTTAACTATTTTCTTGGGAAAACAATTTTCAAACACCCTTAAAAATGTATTGTGGAATAAGATTTTGGATCTTCTAAAACGACTAGGTTCAGCAACTTTTTCAATCAGAATAATTGCCAATTTTGAGGATATAGAAATTAGTAAGCTAACATACTTTGCATACTTTCACTCTCTGATGTCATATGGATTAATATTTTGGGGTAACTCAACATTTAGACACACGGTAGTCACTGCTCAAAAGAAATTGGTTAGAACAATGTGTGGGGTTCATAGTCGCACATCTTGTAGGGATCTTTTTAAAAGATTGGGAGTTCTTGCAACAGCCTCACAGTACATTTACTCACTAATGAAATTTGTTCTCAACAACATGGACCAGTTTAAAAACAACAGTGACATTCATGATTATAATACCAGAAAAAAGAAAGACTTGCACTATACTTTACTCAACCTATCTTTGGCTCAGAGAGGGGTAAAATACGCTGCTATAAAAAATTTTGACAAATTACCGGATGAAATAAAATGTCTGATAGACAGCAGTAATAGCTTCAAAAATAAATTGAAATCATATCTCCTTGACAACTCCTTCTATACCATAGATGAATTCTATAAAATGCATACATGAACTATCGGTATGGTAATTTTCCACTTTATTAAACACAACCACAAACTACATCTGTGAAAATGTCAATAAGCTACAGAGAGCAGGAAACAACAAAGAACATGAGAAGTTGAAGACACACCATACTTGTCAAGTATCAATTAGTTGATCATGGCAGAGTTAGATGTGGTGTGGTGTGGTGAACATGTAACTGAATTAGGTGACAGAGCTGGTTCCTAGGAATGATAGTTGGGAGGGGTTTAGTGGGTAGGAGGCAGTGGAGGAGTAGTGTGAGACCTTTATTACCCCTGGAAGTTGGTGGTAAATCCCAGGCAAGCTTAATTCGCTCGATGAAGACATTGGTTTCATGTACCCATTCCCGTGCAATTCGATGGACACGTGATGCAAGTGGCAGACCGGGTGGGTGTGTTTCTGAGGATGCTCCTTTGTGATAAACATGGCTGCACTGTACAGGTGTCACAAGCCTCTCTAATGTTTAGTAGACTGTTTGTAGCTTGCATTCTATTGCTAGCAGAGTATCTTCTAAAAGACTGTTCACCTGATAGAACAAAGTAGTTTCACACATGACTGTTTCATAATCCTCTGCCACGTTCAACTACCAAGATGTGTCAATAGGACTCCCAGTAGCACCAATCATTGTTCGAGACAGAAATACTTGAGTTTCGCATGCTGTAGAATGGTGTGTGTTGTCAAATGATCCCAGCCTTGGACTTTGTGATCCACAGCATTCTCTTAAGTAAATTAGAATATTATCGTGTCAAGGGCAATGCTAAGAAATGGTTTCAGTCTTATCTATCTAACAGGAAACAAAGGGTGTCATGAAATACCTGTGCAGTAAGCAGTCTGTCTTCATCTGACTGGGAATTAATTATATGTGGTGATCATCCAGGTTCCATCTTGGGTCGATTGCTTTTTCTTGTGTACATTAATGACCTCTCATCTGTTACATTGCCAGATGCTAATTGTTTTATTTGCAGATGATACAAACATTGCATCTGTGCAACCAGATGTTTATCAGTGTAATATTTCCTGAATGCTTGAAATATACTGAAGTGAAGCCACTGTTTAAGAAGGGAGATAAAGAAAAAGTGTCAAATTTTCATCCAGTTTCACTTTTGCCAGGATTCTCAAAGATTTTAGAAAAGGTAATGTACAATTGGCTTTATAACCATCTTATCACAAATAACATACTGTCAAAGTCACTATTCGGGCTTCTAAAGGGTTCTGATATTAAGAAGGCTATCAACACTTACAGTGAAAATGTACTTAATTCATTTGACAAAAAATTGCAGGCAACTGGTATATTTTGTGATCTGTCACAGGCCTTTGACTGTGTAAATCACAATATCCTTTTAAGTAAATTAGTATATTATGGTGTAGCAGGAAATGCTGCAAAATGGTTCAAATCTTATATCTCTGGCTGGAAAAAAAGGGCGTTATTAGGAAAGAGACATGTATTAAGCTATCAGGCTTCATCTAACTGGGAACTAATTACATGTAGGACCCCACAAGGTTCCATCTTAGAGCCCGTACTTTTTCTTGTGTATATCAATGACCTTTCATCAGTAACATTACCAGATGCCAAGTTTGTTTTGTTTGCCAATGATACAAATATTGTAATAAATAGCAAATCAAAGAAAGATCGGCTAATAACATATTTGTGGACATTAATCACTGGTTCCTAGCCAATTCTTTATCACTAAACTTTGAAAAAAACGCTCTACGTGCAGTTCAGAACTTGTAAGGGATGTCCCACGAGTATATGGCTAACATACAATGAGAAGTAGATAGAAGAAATGGACAGAGTTAAATTTTTGCGATTACAGCTTGATAATAAATTCAACTGGGAGTAGCACACCACAGAACTGATGAAGTATCTTAACAAATCTCTATTTGCAATATGAATTGTCAGACATATGGGAAACAAAAATGAAAAAGCTGGCATACTGTGCTTACTTTCATACCATAATGTCATATGGGATTCATTTTGGGGTAATTCATCAAAAAGTTTTCCAGGCACAAAAATATGCAATGTTATATGTGGTGTCAACTCAAGAACATCCTGCAGAAGACTGTTTAGGGAACTAAGGATACTAACGACTGCTTCCCAATATACTTATTCCTTAATGAAATTTGTCATTAAGAATATATCACTTTTTGAAACCTACAGCACAATTCATGGAATCAATACTAGAAACATGAATAATCTTCACAAGGATTTAAAGTCACTTACTCTTGTACAAAAAGGTGTGCATTATTCAGGAACACACATTTGCAATAGCTTGCCAGCAGCCATAAAAAGCTTAACAACCAATGAAATTCAGTTTAAGAGAAGCCTAAAGGATTTATTGGTGGCCAACTCCTCCTACTCCATTGATGAATTTCTCAGTAGAACCAACTGATTTGTGTGTATCTAACTTCTGCACCATTTCAGTGCAGTAATTTGTTCATTGTAAATAAGTATTGTAGTAGTTCTATTATATGTTTATCATCTTATAAATTAAAAAACCTTTTTAAATTTTAAATTCAGTACATTAATGCAATCTTAGTACATGAGTGTTTGTAAAATGATCCTTTCATATAGTGTTCATTAAAGAAAAAATGACGATCATTCCACTTGAGAGCTGTCGAAGGTACATTAGCTTATTTGTTTTAGTTGTAAATATTTGTCATGTATTGTTGTTTTACTGACATGTTCTACATTCTGGAGAACCTCCTCACTATGGATCAATTGGAATGAAAGTAAATCAAATCAAATCTAATAAGTGGCCAGTCAAGTACAGATTTAGAAATAGCTGCTAATCAAATTTTGACTGATATTAATAAGTAGTTTAAAGCTAATTCACTGTCATTAAACTTTGAGAAGACCCACTACATGCAGTTCAGAACCTGTCAGAGATTTCCTTCCAGCATGCGTATAACATATGAAGACATGCAGATCAAAGAGGTTGATAGCGTTAAATTTCTGGGATTACAACTCGATAGTAAATTCAGTTGGGAAGGGCATACCACAGAATTGCTTAAGCAGCTTAAGGGGCTCCGGAACGCCCTATACTTGCAATGTTAAAATAACACTTATAAATTACATCTTTCCTCACAAAGTATTTGAGGTAGGAAGTTGAACTTTTTACATATTATTTATTGGAATATGGGCTACAAGTTAACACAGGGATTTTACAAAATTTTAGTTTAGTTATTAAAGATGATTTTTTTCAATTGTAATGAAAATTCACAACATTTTTTTGCAATTTTTATTTATATATTCAAAAATATACAGTTTTTGAAAAAAGGCTGTGTTAAATTATGCAGAAGGTACTGTGTAACATTTACTGAAAGTTTGAAACAAATATGTTTGGAAGATCCTTAGAAAACATGTAATTAGTATGAGAAAATAAAAGTTTTGGGAATCGAGCGACAAAGATTGGATTAACTTTTTAGTGCATTCCAGGTCCATAAGATGGATTATCTTCATCCTCTGCAAACTCCTCCTCCAGCTTCCTCTTGTTCCTCCTCCTGTTTACTCTAGCTTGTATTTCTAGACTCTTTACAGCCCTGTCTGCAGCCCGAAGGCGTTCCTTGTCTAAAGCAAGCATCGCTCGTTGTTGTGTTCGTAGATTTTGCTACCATTTTCTTCAGTTACTGCAACACTGTTCCAAAAGGTGGTCATGTATGAACACTTATCACATTTCAGTTGTATTTCACTAGCAAGTCCTACGTGCTTTATTATGGAGAGTTCCAGATCAACTTCACTACAATGAATACATCTTACACAGTTTGAAAAAATTCCTTTGAGAACCGACATATCAAATATTTCATTCACATCCGATTCGCCCATAACATTCATAGTTTTCACTCATTGAACCAAGCTTCTTCTGTGAAATATTTTCTTTCCCACTTTGACTGCTATGGGCAGGTGTACTTGAGAGGTTAGGTTCACTCATTTGGTTATAGTCTTTATTGTTTACAGTAATAACACATACCTTTGGCTTTCCAACATTTCTCCTTTTCTTAAAAGCCTTCAGAGGATTTCTAATAACTTTACTTTTACTCATTATTATACTTCAACAAAACAGAGACTCAAGAAACAGAATTAATTACGAATATTTTCGAGATAACGACAGAGCAAATAAACATGAAACAATCGACAATCACACCCGCGATATATATTGAACCATCACAGGTTAGCCACAACACATACTTTATCTCACATCACTAAAATGTACCTGATGAACACGGACGTTAATAATAACACCATTTGACAGCAGTTTAACAGCGCCACAGTGGGTCACGCCCATGTAGAACACATTTCAAAAAAAATTTAAAAATAGTTGTAGTCTTCGGAATTGAATAAATTATATATCTATTAAAAGGTAATAGTCTGCAGATTCAGAAAACGCAAAAAAGTAAAAATTGAACTTTTCATGATTTTGAGCCTTTCCGGAGCCCCTTAACAAGTCTGTATTTGCAGTGAGAATTATGTCAGATGTAGGAGATATAAATATAAAAAACTTGTATCTTTTGCTTACTTTCATTCTTTAATGTCATATGGGATCATTTTCTGGGGCAACTCATCAAACTGAGCAAAAGTTTTCATGGTGAAAAAGTATGTGGTAAGAATCATTTGTGGTATAAATTCAAGATCATCATGTAAAACTTGTTCAAGGAACTTTGTATTCTAACCACTACTTCTCAGTACTTTTATTCCTTAATGAAATTTGTTGCAAGTAATACCTCTCTATTTCCAACCAATAGCTCGATACATAGTATCAATACTAGGAATAAGAACAATGTAGCATAGCCTCTGGTAAAAAAATGATACTCAACAATGGAGAAATGCTATCCGCACCCTTAGGATCACAATTATTATCATCTTTGTCCCTTTGTACAAGAAAAATGAGCGTATTTTTTTGTTTCATTATCTTATCGATTCTCATGTTCTAGCTGATGGACACTAATTGTTCACAGTCTGTAACTGATACAATTATCTGTAGTAGTAATAGAATTTTGTTGAACATATATGAAATTAATAACTGTAATGTGTGTTTTTGTCAGTAGTGAGTAACTATCCTGCATATGATTCAGTACGTAATAATTAAATGTTGCCTTGGCCATTCTGTGTACGCTCATTATTGTAGTGACACCATTGATGACAAAAATTATAAAATTTCTTTTAACAGTTATTTAAGGCTAAAAGTATTAGAAAGAATAATCTCAATAAACTGTAAATGGCATCTTGTAATATTTTCCGATTCATATTAGGCCAGAGGTACAGTTCTTTATTAATAGTAATATCTATAAATGCTTACACTGCCATTCCACATAGGCAGCTATCCTGGAGCATCAAGCCTCACAGAAAAAATATATATGCATTGTTTAAATGGATTATCGCATAATATTAAAGAAAGAATTTTAATCCATAGTAAGTAAGATGGATGTCTTTACAATGGGATGCGTATGATATTTCTGGCGATAGTGCCCTTAGAAAAATTAACCGTGGCTTTTAACAAATATAAAAAAGTACTTTCAAAACCATTTCATACAATAGGAATAACGGCACAGTTATCATTGTATGAAGCAGTATTCAACTTAATTCATTCAAAAAAATTACCTGGGTTCAGAAAGGGGTCCAATATTCAGGAACACACATTTTCAATAAATTGCCAGCAACCATTAAAAACTTGGTTTCAGCTAAAGTATGCTTGAAACTGAGTCAGAAAGACTTTTTGATCGGCAACTCTTACTCTATAGACGAATACCTTAACAGAGATTGTTAAGCCAGTTTAAGTAAAAATGTCTGTTAGATTTCAGTTTTGACAGCACTTGGGCACAACAGTCAAGATTAGGTATTTTGTGTATTATAAATTTATTAATGTGCATAAGAATGTTTCAATCTGACAGTGCGTTAATTCCATAAATACTAGCTGTTCCAGTTTACCGCATTGTATTCACCTATTTTGACAATCTCCTGACAAATGATCAGGGTAGTAAGTATTATAGTCAAATGTTTTATGTTTCTATGTTATACTTTCTGACATGTTCCACACCCATATGAATCATCTCATTTTTTGTGTCTATGGAATGAAAACTGAATATAATTTAATGTTATACTAGTAGTAGTGTGAGCACTGACGGAATGTGTCAGATGGGCATTCTGTAAATCTACAGTCAAAGTGGTCTATAAGTGGAAATCAGTACCCAAAACAGTTTGGGCAGTGTCAATTAACACAAATATCTACTTGCAGCAATCAGTGCATCTATGTCAAACACCAAAGTCTTGTGACCATACATGTGTATGACAGAAGTATTAACTGCCGTTAAGAAAGCCCTACTGATTTGTTCAGCACCCAGCTAGTTTGTGTCTGGCAGTATGCTGATGTCTGACACCACATCATTTAAAAACAATAAGCCCGATGAGTTGTCAGTGCCAAACAGACTCTGTCACGTAGTGAGATGTAGCCACGCTGTGAACAACCCATTGTTGTACTGCAGCTGGAAGCACAGTGAGCAGTCCGACGAAGGTTGTGTATCTTAAATCCATGATGGGTCTTCTGTGGCAAGTGCTGCACACGAATGTCACTCTGTGTTGTGCCTGAACCAGATTGTTTTTTGGTATTTTGGTGCAAACATTGTTTATGGACATTTTAGCCCTATAACCGAAACATCTGTAAAACCAGCAAATAACCACCTGAGGTAGCTCATAACTGTGTGACTGGTGCAGGAGGGCACGGTGTGTACACGCACTCTCAACAGACCCAGTCTGTAGTTGCAATGTTTCTAACTGCTTAACCAGCTTCTCAGTTGTAGCATGGAGAATTTTGAGGTCCTCAGGTATGCTCTACAGTTTTTAGGTGGACGCAATGTCACAGTGAAGCATCAGCATGTTTGACTGGTCCAGAATAAATTGGCAGAAGGAACACAAGTCGCCATGGCATGCAAGTTAGTTAAGCAAGGCTTGCACTGTGTTGGCGACTTCCAAATGACTGTTCTTTGACAACAGTTAAGGATAGCTGAACATGTGATGGCAATTGTTGGCACATGTGTAGTAACAAAACATCCAAATTGACACCAGCATCAGCTGTTCTCCACAAATGTCTCCAGAATTCTGATGGTGTCTTGCTGCCAAGCCCCTAACAGTAAAGGATTTACATTAGTCTTTGACCTGTTGGTTTTGTGCAACATGAGATCAGCACCACCTTGAGAGCATTGCAGGCATGCTGGAGGCGTCTCCAACACCAAGAACGTAGATCATTGATCAAGGTTACTGATCACTAACGTGAACTGTTTGAGGATGTCACAGTCTTATTGCTGGGTGAAAATGTTCTCCACTACTGTAAACTATATTTCTGGTTGATACTGCATCAACAGTGGGACCTATATTTGCAAATCAAAGTGGAAGGGCTTCAAGAGCCAATGGGTGGAAAGTATGTTGTTCTTCACTGCAGTACCAGCACAGTTGGAGGGACCGGGACTGTATTCACATTGAGTTTTGTTGGGTCGGTCCAGGGGTGGGTGATGCAACAGACAGTAAAATAAAAAGAAGCACATGTAATGCATATGTAAACTGTTTACTTAACTCTCTTCTGCAAGTTCAAATACTAATCCACACTTGTCCATTACACAGGTGTAGCCATCAAAACAATCACAACAACAGAAAGGCAAACTATTACTGCAGTGACAGCTCCAAATGAACTCCATATTTAGAATGGCTGGCATTGATGTGGCATCTTCTTAAGCCAGCTCAGTGGTGGGGCTACTCACACATGCAGCACTGGCTGTGTCTACAAGCCAGCTGTGGATGAGCAGGGCAGTCACAAGTGTTACTGTCAACCTCTAGATAGAATGCCTAGTGTGGTGTCAATAGTGTATGGATAGCAGCGGCAGCAGCAGGGGGGGCGAAGGGGGGGGGGGGGGGATCGGGCACAGGTGCCACTGAGGAGGCAGGAGCCTAATCTGATGACAAGCTGCTGCCCACATACCAAAAACCAGCTATTAGTTGCACATCCAAGGCCAGGGACAGAAAATCTTCTTCCACTGGCCAGGCCCAACAGCATCTGGAGGGTCATGGTGGCCCACTCAAAGTGGGCCTACCTTTTACAGCTGGGGCTGGTGGCACTGTGGTGTCAGTGATGGTGTTGCACTGATGGTCACTGGCTCCTGGGCACCTATTCTGCATGAAAAATCCATGACAATACAGTATTACACAGCCCACACAAGCAAAGCTGATTCTGATGGTGCTTCTGCAGCCCAGTGGGACCCTGTAAGACATATAGAGAAAGGTCCAAGACTTTCCTGATAATGTCTCATTCCCAGTGCCTGTGTCTGCCAAAAACTTTAAAAAAGATGACATTATTAAAATTAAACTTAGAGCATTGTGGAGAGTGGTCGGACCACTGTGGAGGATGCAATAACTGAAGCAGTGTCCTTTGTTGGTATCCATGCAAAAGTTCCACTAGTGACTTGCTGTTCCATGGTATGATGAGTGGAAGAGCACTGACACTTGCTCCTCCATACAGGAAGTGTGTTACTTGTTCCTCTGTTGCCTGAGTCTTCAGTCAAAGCATTCTGATTCAACATTAGATTGAGTGTGGAAAGGTGCCGCTGCCACATGCATGTCACTGGCATCACAAAACTGCTAACATTCTGCTGATGTGAACTGGTGTCCACTGTGCAAAACCAACACTTCTGGTAGACCTTGGATGCAAAAGTTAGTACCAGAGTCTTGATAGTACTAGCTGTTGTGGTGGATTGTATGGGTACCACCAAGAGAAACTTGCTAAAGCCATCTACCACAATAAACGAACAAGAATTCCAGAAGGGACCCGCAAAGTCAACATGCGGTTGCTGCCAAAGGTGCTAGACTTAGGGCAATAAAAAATTTCTGTGATAGAGCAGCCTGATGTTCCACGCATACTGAACATTGTAAAGTTTGAGTGTCCATGTGGTGAGTGTGCAGTGGTGCTGGGTCAGCTGCTTAGTGTGTGCAATGCCCCAGTATCTTTGTTGAAGGAGCAAAGGATTTCCTTCTGAAGAAAGTGTAACACAACCACTCAAGAGTGATCATTGTCTGTGTATAATAAGATTACACCTTGCTGGGCAGAGCAAAAAAGCAGTGCACAACTGGATCAGTAATCTACTTAACTTAATGTGGGCAGCCACTGCAGATGTACTGCAACAATATCTTGAGAATGGAGTCCACAGCCCTTACCTGGACTAACCATCAGCGGTTGATGGGATAACCATCAAGTGTTTCATTGGCCTGGACATCAATGTGCAAACATAAATCTTCAGAAGTGTCAAATGCCAAATAAGCACTAACTGAGAGGCACAGAGAGTGTCTGCATTCGATTGCTTAGCTGTTGGCCTGTACACAATTTTGTACTGATAATTTGAAAGGAGCAGAGACCAATGCTGCAATTTTTGTGCTGTGTGTAAAGGGACTGGTTTGGAAGTGCTGAACAATGAGGTGAGAGGCTTGTGATCCATCATCAAGTAAAATTTTCTGCCATTTAATTATTGGTGGAATTTTGGGCACCCAATCTATGATAGCAAGAGCTTCCTTCTCAGTCTGTGAGTATTTGCACTGAGTCTTGCAAATGCAATTAGCCTGTCTAATGATCCAACTTTATTGAGAGGACAGCACCAATCACATAAGAGGATAGATCAACAGCAAGAATGACCAGCTTACCAGGATTAAAATGTACCAAACAATGAATGCTCAGTAGAGCAACTTTCAGTTTCTGAAATGCACTCTCTAATCCACTCAAACAGAATATTCTTTCATCAAAGATGAGGTAATGGAGCTGCAATCTCCTAAGGGACACACGATTATAGGGTGCTGATCATGAAAACTTGTTGCAACTGTCCATAAGCATCATGAAGATCGATCTTGGACAAGAAGCAACCTACACCACATTTATCTATGAGTTCCTCACGCCATAGCAAAGGAAGAGAGTCAGCCACAGTCTGAATTTACTGTTGGCTAGAAATCAGCAAATAAGTGTAACCTGCTTGAGGGTTTCTTTATTATCACTGAATATGATCACCATTGACTGACTGCTACAGCATAAATTATACCAGTGTCCTGCCAAGATAAGAGTTCTAATGCCACCTGATTTCTGATAGTATGAGGGATGTGCCATTCTCAGTAAAACTGTGGTTGTCAATCATCTCTTGTGGTAGTGTGAGCTGGTTGGTTAGTTTGGAGAGTAAAGGAACTAAAAGGTAGATCATCAGTCCCTTTTTCCTTATTCAAACAGGCCTCAGATTAAAACCATTCTCCAAAACAATCTCATCATCCGAAATCTGGGGAAGGAAAAAAGGCACAAAACTAACTGGGAACCACACTGAAGGAGAAAATGAAAGAAGCAAACCGAAGGTGTAAAATTTAACTAAAATGAAAAAAGTGGTAGAAGATGTTAAAACAATATAGCAGATGGCCTGGGCTGGCTAATCACAAGGATAAAAAAGGATGAGCCAGCCACTCTGTAAAACACTAAATCTCCAAGCCAAAAGCAAAAGGCAAGAAGAACAAAGATGGTAAAAGGAAGAACATGAAGTAAAACAGAGAGCACCAGAGGGAGTGAGGAAGAGTGAAAATTTAGGTAAGGTGAAGGCGGGAGAGAAGGCCACACACCCACCCTTAGACTGAGTAATAGAAACCCCCTTCATGAATAAAACATAAAACTAGATCAGCCATTGGGGCACTGTCACCTAACACCATAGGTAGTATGTCCAAAAGGTTAAAGGACAGCCTCGGGGTGGCTAGAATGGGACACTCCAATAAAATTTGGACTACCATCAATTGAGAGCTGCAGCAACACTGGGGTGAGTCCTCACAATGGAGTACATGACCGAGAGTCAGCGAAGTACGGCTGATGTGGAGCTGGGAAAGGACAATTGGCAGGTGGCTCTCATGGATGACCTCCACACATTTGTCATCTCCTTTATAGCACTCAGTTTATTTGGTGTACTTAGGGTGCTCCATTTGGTATTCCAGGTCCAAAAACTTTGCAGCATAAGACTGATTGGAGATCAGTCTCCGATATGCCAATCTCTAGAGTCAGTTTAGAGGTAGCCTGTTTGGCCAGCTGGTCAGTAAGTTCATTTCCTGGGATTCCAACATGTCCTAGAGTCCAGACAAAGGCCACTGAATGTCCACAGTTTTCAAGGGCTTAAAGAAACTCCAGGATAGTCATTACCAAAGGATGGCAAGGGATCACTGGTCCAGAACTTGTAGGCTGCTTAAGGAATCACAATAGATGAGGAAGGACTTGCCTGGAGAGGAGTGGACATGCTTAAGAGTGCGAGAGCTGTCTATCTACTCTGCAGTGAAAACGCTGCACTATTTGGCAAGGAGCATTATCAGTATGTCCAGCATGAGTGTAAGTGAAGCCACCATGACCAGTAACCACTGATAGACTGTTTCTGAGTCCTGTAACTTGCTGAGAAGAGGGAAAAATTGGTGGCGGAGGGACTCAGGAAGAACTGAAACTTTTGGGCCTTACAAAGTCCAGACAAAGCTGTGGCCAAGGCATAGGCCATGAAGGTGTACGTGAGTGGGCGCAGAGGAAAGGTGGTAGAGGGAAAGACTCGAGTTCGGTGAGAAGGGATCGGGCTTGGACTGCAACTGGAATCCCCGATCTGGGTCGCCATTGCGGGAGATAGATTGCCATGTTAGGGAAAAGCATGTTGAGGTGCATGACCTAATTTGTGAGCAATTGTTGTCACCTGATCTGCAATGGAGGAACCCCAGCTTCCACAAATAGGCTGTCCACCAGGCTCATTCAGAAAGCTCCTGTTGCAAGTTGAACTGCACAGTGGTGTTACACCACTGGCATGCATAGTCTGCACCCACAATGCTGAGGGCAATGCTGAACCATACGCCATTCTCCCATAGCCCAGACGGGACTGCACAAGAGCTTCATACAACTGCAACAGCATAGGGCGATCTGCACCCTAGATGATAAGACTTAGGCATCGAAGAATGTCAAGATGCCACCAGCACTTTTCCTTAAGCTGACAAAGATAGGGAAACCAAGTTAAGCGGGTGTCAAAAATAAGTCCAAAAAAACAATAAATTTCCACCACATCAAGCAGATGGTCATTGAGGTAAAGTTCTGGATGTGGGTGAACAGTATGAGATGATAACAAAAGTACAGGATGCAAGTCTTGGTGGCTGAAAATTGCAAGCCATCAGAGAGGGCCCATACCTGCACCTTTCATGTGGCTCCCTGCAGTTGACGTTCAGCCACACAAATTGTAGATGAGCAAAAAGAAATACAAAAGTCATCAGCATATAACAACAGCGATACTGAGCAGCCCACTGCTGCTGTGAGACCATTAACGGCAGTCAAAAAGAATGGAGTGCTCAGTACAAAGCTCTATCGGACCCCATTCTCTTGGATATTGGGAGAACTGTGTGAAGTACCAAGTCAAACTCAGAGGGTGTGGAGCGAAAAGAAGTTCTGTATAAAAATAGGGAGCAGGCCCCAGAGGCCCCGCTTGTGTAATGTAGCGAGGATGTGGTGGCACCAAGTGGTGTCATAGGCTTTTGTCAAGTCAAAAAAAGACAGCAATATGGTATTGACTGAGGGAAGAGGTCATTCAGATGGCAGACTCCAAGTATACCAAGTTGTCAGTAGTGGAGCAGCTTTGGTAAAAACTGCCCTGGGTGGAGCCAGAAGGTCCCGTGACTCAAGGAGCCAACACAACCACCAGCTCACCATGCATTCAAGTAACTTGCACAGAATGCTGGTGAGGCTAATAGGATGATAGCTATCCTATCCATAACTAGCAGGTACTTACCAGGTTTTAGCACTGGAATGATGATACTTTCATGCCATTGTGACGGGATCTTGCCATTACTCTGGATGCAATTAAAGATGGCAAGGAGGTGGCACTGGTAATCCACTGACAGATGTTTAATTATTTAGTGATGGATGTGGCCTCACCCAGGGGATATGTCAGAACAATCATCAAGCATACTGAGAAATTTCCTCTCACTGAATGGAGCATTTACAGCTCTGGGTGGCGTATAGCAAAAGATAGATATTGTCATTCCACCCGCTGTTTTAGGGTACCGGTATAAAAGGTGGGGTGGTAATTCTCAGATGCATAGGTTCAAGCATAACAATCAGAAATATGCTCTGCTATTGCATCTGGGTATGTATATGCAGCACCGTGTGTGAAAATTCCAGGTATACCTACAGGGATCTGATATCCATAAAGGTGTCTCAGCTTTGTCCAAACCTAGGGAGGAGAGTTTCATGTGCCAATGGTGGAGACATCATTCCCAACACACCTGCCTCTACTGTTTGTTTAGTTGACAGATCTGGGTATGGAGCCATTTGAAAGCAGAGAGGTGCTCCAGGGATGGGTGTTGGTCATGATGTTGGTGGGCCTTCCTACAGTCTCTAATGGCTGCTGCTATTTACAGCAACCACCAAGGCAGCCTTTCACCAGGGGCAACATGAGGAACAAGGGATTGACAATTCAGCTGCAGACACAATAGTAGTAGTAATAGTCTGGATCACCTCATCAGTGTTGCCATGCAACAGAGATCCAACAGTAGGAGCAGAGGTGAAAGTGTGCCATTCAGCCTTGGTAAGAGCCCATCTGGTTAAGTCTCCAGGTGAGTGACACTGGGAGAATGATGGGAACAGCAGAAAGTGGTCACTACCACACAAGTCATTGTGAGCTGTCCAGTGGATAGATGTTAGAAGGTCAGGACTGCAAACTGAGAGATCAGTGGCCGAGTATGCGCCATGTGCCACACTGAAATGACTGAGGGCACCTTTATGTAGGAGGCAAAGGTCGAGTTGAGTTACGAGATGCTTGACATCTTTACCTTGGCCGGTAATCTTGGTTCCAACCAGCAAAGGGTGATGGGCATTAAAATCACCCAGAAATAGAAAAGGTGAAAGGAGTTGGGAAATTAGTGCAGCCAATACAGGGCACGGGGTTACACCTTCTCGAGGAAAGTAGAAGTTACAGACAGTAATTTCCTTAATTGCCTCACCCTGACAGCCACAGCTTCTAAAGGTGTTGGTTGGTTGGTTGTTTGGGGAAGGAGACCAGACAGCGTGGTCATCGGTCTCATCGGTTTAGGGAAGGATGTGGAAGGAAGGCGGCCGTGCCCTTTCAGAGGAACCATCCCGGCATTTGCCTGGAGTGATTTAGGGAAATCACGGAAAACCTAAATCAGGATGGCCGGACGCGGGATTGAACCGTCGTCCTCCCGAATGCGAGTCCAGTGTCTAACCACTGCGCCACCTCGCTCGGTCTAAAGGTGTTTGAAGGGACACAGGATCACTATGTAAAGAGATAAGGACATATATACAGACCCCACCTGACATCGTGTTACAGTCAGTATGATTTTTGTAATACCACAGATAGCCACAAAGGGCAGGGGTCCACATTGCTGGAAACCAGGTTTCCTGAAGCGCAACACAAAAAGCAGGTGTGATGTTTAAGAGTTGTCATAACTCATCCAGTTGGGGGTAAAAACCACTGTAATTCCACTGGAGGATGATGCTTTCTGTTGTCTGGGAAGGCATGAGATCACCAAGGATGCAGTTTTTGCCTCAGTTTCACCTTCTGCCACCTGTGGAGGGCCGGTGGCCTCTGTGTCCATTGGTTCTGAGGCTACGGGGAGATATAGGTCTTCAAGGGACACTAGGATCTCCACCTCATCCTCAGAATTGGAGCCTGCCAGAAGTGGTGGTGTGGGGGCCACCAGTCTCTCTTTCTTCTTGAGAGGCTTCTTCTTTCACTCCTCCCACTTTTCTTTTGATTTCTCTGGCTGGGATGATCTCTGACTGTGTCTCAGGAACCAGTGATAGGGACGCCCTATCAGCAGCTTGTGGCTCCTTCAGCCTCTGGCTGTTGCCCAACTTCACCACAACAGAAGCCTTAGAAGATAATGTCCCAACGGACCCCTTCCTTGTGAGAGGAGCCAGACAGGGGTGTTGCTTCTCCAGTCAAGGAGTGGAGACAATGTCCCTGATGGCTGGGCAGGCATTGCTCCTGAAGCAGCAAACAAGAGGGCATGCATAGTCTGGCAGCCCTGAGGGCCCACTATTCGAGGTGCAGCTGGTGGTGTTACCGTTGTCAAGATGAAGATGAAGGTTCTGATACCAACCTTATACACCCAACTGATGAAGTGTACACTGTGAGTTAACAAGCATTTTGCTCTCATTTAAGTATATGTCCAAAAGAGTCAGCCTACAGGAATTGTGAAATGAACCCTGTCATCCAGGACCGTGTTCCACAAAGGGCGCAGATTCACCATGAGATGGGGAAACTCACAGGCGTCTATTGTCTATTGAGGCCTAAGTGCTGTAGTGCGCAAGTAGGACAGACGAGAACCTACATCATAGGGAAACCTGGTAGAAGCCTTTGTGGCCAAGGAGATGTAGCAGTGTTAAATGTGGTGGACCTAAATATTTATGAAAACTATTAAATTCTGTAGTAATGCAGGGAATCAAGCCACAGTAATTTTAATCTGCCATACTCCATAAATTTTCATGACAATCCCAATAGAACTGGAATATTGATCATATCTATAACAGTTTAGGATTTACTGTTAAAGTGAAATTAACAACTTCTGTAACAAAGACCTGAATGCTAAAATCTGAATGCTTTGGTTGATCTTAACGATCAACATTTCATGTAGAAGTGCATCATTAAAATGACTAACATTGTAAATATCAACTCTGTAACTTTATTTGTTTAAAAGGTACAGTAAATTTAATTTATCAGTACTTCCAGTCAAGCATCAGATCATCATTTTCTCCACACAAAACACATTGAAACATGACAGCATGACACCTTATTGAATCATTAGGTAATAGAATATTTGTTGTAATGTCTAGTGCATTATAGTTACTTCTGTTCTTTATTTATTTATCAGAAAGCACATTGGTGCAAAGTTACTGGCTGTGACATTCAAAGTTGAGAAGGAAATTGTTTGGTTTTATGAAAAAGAATTTGTAGCGATCGTACAGTAATAACCTGTACTTCCGTGCATACCTATGTATATGTCTTTGCTATATTTACGATCTATGGAGGTGCTTCGCCTAGAGTTGGCAGGAGTCGAGTGTTTACTCTTGCACCGTGACGTTAACCTGTGAACATTATCCAAATAAATCATTATTTTGCTGTAATAAGTTGGTTTATGGGACTCAATACCTACCAAAACTCTACATTGGTGACCCCAGACAAGTTAATTCCACGTAATGCGAGTTATTGCTGCTCAGTTACGGAATTTTCGAACAAACTATGTTACCGATAATGCGTCCGAACAAAGATACCGTGCCAACCGCCGGATTATCGGTTCCGCCTTCTACGGATGTTTTAATTGACTTAGAATCAGATTTCTTTCCACAGTGCTTCCGCATAATAGTGCTCCGAATGTGTGTTTACCCACATGGAATTCTTCGACACCTTGTGTGACCGTTAACCGTTACAGTGTTAATAGTGCTACAGACAGTGCTTTCGACTCAGGCTTTTCACAATCACGGTTCCGCGGTTTTCCTGACTCCACGGCACAACATTTTTTGCCGTTTGAACCAAATTGTGATATATCGCTAAATGTTGCACAACGTGCTCAACGGACCAATTTGTGTGTACCGCTGATCGTGGACAGTGCACTACCTTCACTGGACTCAATGCCAGACCAGTTCTGTATGGCTCAGAAGGCTATTCAAAACCAAATTTACCCGCTGCAACCGCAAACCACGGTTTCTGCCGTGCCTGCCGCGCCGCGTGTTTGGGGAACGATTCCGCCCGCTAACATGACAACCGCGACAGTTGCAACTACGCCGCACTTCGACGGCGGCATTTCAGTGTATTTTGTGCCTGACTCGGGTGCTTTTCATGCATCCCCACTGCCGCCTGCAATTCCGGTGCAATCGGTCACTGCTGCCGTGTCGGACTCCAACCTGGCTACGTGGGACAACATCGCCCCAACAGCTCTTCCTGCACCACAGCAACGTCTCAAGTAGCTCTACAACCAACCTGCGTCGCACATCTCCACGCCATTGAGTACAGGTCAGTCATTGCCCACCGCTAACGCGGGTTCTGCCCCCGTTTCCTCAGCCCAGTTTATGGTACCCCCATCCTGTGGCCCACCCTCGCCTGCTGCCGCACTGTACTATCCACCAGCACACAAGCCTGACTTACCGCCATTTAATCAGGCTAACCCATGCATCTGGTTCGCCATTGTGGACAGTATTTTTCCATTTTCTTCGAATTCACGAGGATGACACAAAATTTGCTCTCCTCATCAGTCACCTCTATAATTTCACGGAGTTATTTTCTGATATTATACTTTACCTACCTGCACATGCCAAATATGTTGCACTTAAACAAGATATTATCGAACGTGCATCACACTCCGAAACTGAATTGTTACGCCAAGCAATTTATCACGAACCACCCGGAGACCAGTCTCCGTCCCAGTACTGGCGATACCTACGAGCTACGGTTCCTAAGGAAGCCCTGCCAGACGACTCCCTTTGAACTATTTGGTTGGATAAATTCCCTTTAACCTTGCAGTTAACGCTCTTGCCACAGAGACACCTTCCCCTAGATGCTAAGCTGTGCCTAGCAGACGAAGCTTATACCCTATTCAAACCCCATCAACCAGTTGCTGGTTCCAACAGAGTTTCATCGTACATCATCCTACATCCCCTGGTGACCACGCAGGAAATGATGCACTCTTCACCAATCGAGGTTGGCAACTCCGCACGCGCAGCCACACAACCGGCTACGCACACCAGCATTAAACCACACACCAAACCAACCGCACCCGGTACCGGGTCATCTGCCCAGCGGACAGATGACTCTGCGGCTTCTACCGACAGCATCAGGGCTCCGTCATCAATCTACTGGTACCATGCAACATTCGGTGATAAAGCTGCGAAGTGCCACTCGCTCTGCAATGCTTTAATCTCCGCAGATGGCGTGGCTTAGGCGCGCCACTCTGTCCTAATGAACCTCTGCGCCTACAATCATGCTCTAATTTTTTGAGCCTTCCGACGCCATCTGCGCGCCCGTATGTATATGATCATATGTTACACTCTTCATTCTTAATCGATACGGGCGCAGAAATGAGTATATTACCTACCTCTATGACCCCTACCACTGACTCTGCTCCACCTGTTGAGCTTTTTGCGGCCAACCGCACATGCATTCCTGTCACTGGCACAGCTCTCATCCAGCTCGATTTCAATACTGGTACTACATTCCCATGGTCCTTCTGCGTAGCTTCAGTTGATGATCCCGTCATTGGTATAGACTTCCTCCGTCACTACAAGCTATCAGTGGACATCAACGATTCTTCTTTACTCTCAAAATCAGGCATTCGCATTCCATTCTCGACACGCACCATCGACACCTCATCCTCTAACATCGAGGAACATCGCCGTTGTGCGGCACTCTCCGTCAATTTGGCTACAACCACGTCTTCTCTCATCCGCCTCCAATGTGAATCCTCAGCCCTCATCATAGACAACAGCGCTCTTCGGTGCTGTCTTTGTGAATTACAGGCTGAAATCGACTCCTGCGACTGCACAATTGCATCTCTTACTCTACCCCACAACGTTGTTTTGCCACCAGACCACTTCTTTTTTGGTTGCCGTGTTCAACACGATGCCAAGGCTACCGATGCCATGGCCACAGCGCCCGTGGCTGATACCTTGTCGACCCAGCATGACGCCGTGGTGCCAAGGGTTATCGAGTGGCGCCCGGTTGCCACCCAGACCCCACCACACCGCCACAACACCGGGCATGCCTTACGCGTGCCCTCGTCACCTGTAGCTGTCACCACGCCGCCTCCACCACTGGCCTACGAGGCGCCGGCTGCAGTAACGACGCCCGTTCCGAGCTCAGCCGCCACACATGCTGCCGCCGCTACCACATCCACACTGACGCCCTCATGGCGCCACATACAGGTCAGTCCAGCGTCTCCCTGTGTTGCCCCGGTAGGACAGTGAGGTCAACGACTCCACATGTCAGTGTGTGCAGTAACAACGGGTACTGTACATCATATTCTCACGACACCAGGACTGCCGATCAGACACAAAGCCCGCAGGCTTAATCCAGAAAAACTCCTGAGTGCACGTGCCATCGTATTCGAACTCTTAGACGCCAACATCATCAGACGCTCTAGTAGCAGTTGGTCATCTCCAATTCATTTAGTAAATAAACCCGATGGCACATACAGACTTTGAATTCCAGAAGAATCATGGATAACTATCTGGTGCCACATATTCAGGAATTCATACAGTGGTTACATGGCTCTCAGGCTTTCTCAGTGATAGACCGCAAAAAAGCGTACCATCAGATACCGATGGCACCAGACAATATCGAAAAGATGGCAATTATCACATGCATCAGACTCTTTGAATACTTATACATGCCTTTCGGGTTAAAAAACGCCGCGCAAACCTGGCAGAGATTTATTGACGAGGTGTTACGACCTTTCCCTTTAGCGTATGCATATTTAGATGACATTTTAATCTTCTCACCCTCTAGCGAGAATCACAAGCCCATATATGTGCTATCACAGACGCTTTGTCAAATGCAGGTGTTGAAGTCAACCAGGACAAATCGCTACTTGCGCTTTCACAAGTAACTTTCCTCGGACATATGGTTTCCGCTGCAGGTATCGCTCCACCACCCCCTCGTGTGGAGGTAATTACCAATGTCCCATGACCAAATGACTTTCAAAGGGTTACGACAGTTCCTCGGCATGGTTAATTTTTATAGAAGACACATTCCCCATGCCACGGCATTACAACTTCCGCTTACGGATGCACTTTGCGGGAAGAATACTTCAGGCACGTGCAAAGTTCAATGGACAGATGAAATGACAACGGCTTTCAACAAACTCAAAATGGCCTTTCAGACAGCAGTGACACTTTCACATCCTATGCCGGATGCACAGCTTTCACTTACGACAGATGCAAGTGACCCAGCAGTTGGCACCGTGCTCCACCAACATTTAGGTAGTTCTGTCGAACCGCTACACTTCTTTTCGCAAAAACTGTCACCTGCTCAGGTTAAATGGTCAGCTTTTGATAGAGAACTTTTCACAGTTTATGCCGTCATTCGCCACTTTCAGGATGACCTTGAGGGACGTGCGTTTGTCATTTACACCGACCACAAACCCCTTGCGGAGGCGATCCGCAATCCGAGCGCCAACGCACCCCCTCGCAGACTTCGCCATTTGGAATACATTTCACAGTTTTCAACCAATGCATGACATGTTCGCGGTTGCGATAATGTGGTCGCTGATTTTTGGTTGAGGATCACAGTGGTCTCAGCTGACATATCCCTCACCAAACTTTCACGCCGCCAGCAGACTGAACATGAAACTCATGCTGAGTTTGATAGCTCAACCTCAACTCTTCGATTTGAAGACCTTCCACTCCCAGACTCAGACCTTACACTAAGGTGTGACATTTCAACCTGACGACCTCGACCATGGGTCCCGACGTCTGTGCGACAACCCATTTTCCATGCACTCTATGATTTAGCACACCCAGGCATCCGGGCCACGATCCGCCTTGTGACTGAACGTTTTGTGTGGCCTGTTGTACATCAAGACTGCAAACGGTGGGCACAAGTGTGTGTGGCGTGCCAACGTAGCAAGGTTTCCCGTCACACCCACCCTCCTCTCGTCCCCTTTGATGTACGTACCGGACGTTTTCGCCACGTCCACATTGACACAGTGGCACCCCTAACCCCTGCGGGCCCATTTAACTACTTATTCACAATGATAGACAGAGCGACCCGCTCGGTCGAGGCCACGACCATCACCGACGCTTCCGCCACAACGATAGTCTGCACCTTTATCGAGTCGTGGGTCTCCCGTTTTGGTTGCCTCTCCTCTATAACAATGGACCAGGGGGCCAGTTTGAAGCGAACCTCTTCACACGGCTCTGTCAACTGTGCGGTGTAGACAGATTGCGTACAACAGCTTAGCACCCTCAGAGCAGCGACCTGGTGGAGAGGTTCCACCACGCCTTAAAAGCAGCAATCATGGCACATGGTGGCCAGTGGACAGATGCCCTCCTGTGGGATTTACTGGGCTTGCAAAGCACGGTCAAGGAGGATCTAAATGCTTCACTCGCAGAGGCGTTGTACGGGGAACCCCTCGTCCTCCCCGCCGAATACGTCGACGACTCACCTCCATTGCCAGCTGTTGACTTGCCCCCTTTATTGGAGCGAGTACGATCCATTACCTCGAAACTCTGCATACCAGCTCCCAAGACACACACAGCATCACGAGTTTTCATCCACAGACAGTTGGCAGCCTGCACACAAGTCATGTTACGCGACGACACAATTCGCGGAGCTTTACAACCACCTTATTCAGGCCCACACCAGGTGGTCCGAAAGGGTGTAAATACCATGGACATTGATATTAATCAAAAGCAGTTACTGTTTCGACACATTGCATGAAATCAGCCGGGATGCTCTCCGAACAATCGGATGAACCTGTTCCAGCCGCCGCCTCGCCCACTCTGCCTGTTGTTCACACTGACACGACCTACAATGGTGCGTGTGACGAGTATTCAGGTGATGATACTGTGTGTGACAATTATTCAGGAGGCCATACTGCGTGTGACGATGTCCCCCCCTCCCTAGTCCACGACGCCGAACGACGATCACGGGCTGGCCGCCCCCTCGTTCTCCCGCACTACCTAGAGGATTATGACTGCAATTAGACAGTTTTTTGTGTATATTTCTTGTACTTTCCTTTTCAGTGTTACTTGACACTCAGAGACTGTGCATTGATTAGCACTAATTTTGACATTTTTCACAATGTACTGATGTGTACCTTTTGCTTTCTTAATGTACATGTATTTTTTTTTTCTTGTTTGTTCTGTATGTCACTCTCCGGCATTCCTCTCACTCTGTGCTGGAGGGGGGGCTCTGTAGCGATCGTACAGTAATAACCTGTACTTTCGTGCATACCTATGTATATGTCTTTGCTATATTTGCAATCTTTGGAGGTGCTTCGCCTAGAGCAGAGGTTCCCAAACTTTTGTTTGTCACGCCCCCCTTCTGCCGAAGAAAAAAACTTCCGTGCCCCCCGCCCCCCCCCCCCCCCTCCCCCCCCAAAAAAATAGAGATTTTTATTAATTATCAAGAAACTATTGAAAAATTTGTGATTGTGACGTCATGTAACATGGTGGGCTGTTAATGTATCGAGTCGCAGTTATTACGTCATCAGTCTAGTCTAGTGATTATAAGCCACTCCTAAAGCAAAGAAAGTCCTTGGTAAACAAGGAAAAATGGTTGCGACCTTTACAGATTAGTGGATGCGGGCCATTATTTTAAGCTGAGTGTAGCTTATTACTTTCACTCATTATCAAAAATAGTCACTCAGTCACGGTGTTAACGAACATCACTGATTTGTACGCCTATAGTGCTCCCCATTGTCATTGCGCATAGGTTGGCATTTATGTCAACGACGACAGTTACCGAACAGCGACAAGGGCCCAGTTCCCAGAACCAGAAAGAAATAAAAAGTAAGTTTTACGAAATAATTTTGCAGACTACACAGAACTTTAAAAAATATGACTAAAACAACTTCCTTACCTTGATTACATTCCCTTGCTGCACACCATTTCTTCACCAGTATACAATGTTAGGACTACTCTTCACTTGCCATATCTAGAATAAATTTTCGCTGTGTCTTCATCCAGAAGAAATACTATTATTAGTTGAAATAACATACCACACATAACATCAGAATCCGTAAGGATCACACGCAGATCATTGGCAATACTGAGTTTGCTTCTAAGCTTATTTTTTATCGCCACTACCACTGAAAATGCTCTTTCGCACAAATAAGTTCTTTAAAATGGTAAATACGGTTTCAGTGCTTTTTCTGCTGTGCTGGGATACACCGTGAGATATTTCACCCAAAATAAAGGCTTATCCATCTTCTCGAAGTCATACTTCGCTGCAGAATCATTTTTAATTTCTAAGACTTTCTCTTGTAGTCTGTCTGGCAACACATCCACGTCAACGTGAAATGGATCCGTCGATAACCTATAATAAATTTTATCATCACGACTGTTCGGGAAGTATCATTCGAATTCATCAATGAGGTGCTGCAAATGGTTCGATATTTTACTCTTAGTATCAGTATCCTTAAAATCGTTTTGAAATTGGGCTTCTTCCAGGATTCCAAACAATCTGGGAAAGCAGTAATAATTGCAGGCTAAAATTTTACGTTTCCATAGTTGCAACTTATCAGTAAACGCTTTGATTGCATCCCGATGAAAAATTATGTTTGACTCTCCACATTGTTATTTCGAATTGAATGTGATTAAAGATTCGAAAATATCTGACAGATAAGCCAATGCAACATGAACACCGGGCTTTCTAAATTCCATATACAATTCAGTTTATTTGTTATTTTCCAAAAACTGCATCACTTTGTCTTGAAGTTCAAATAATCTTCCTAGCATATTTCCTTTTGAGAGCCAGCATACTTCTGTATGAAATAAGTGTTTTATACTCTGCTCTCAAGTCTTCACAAAGAGCTGTAAATAACCTGGAATTTAATGCACTCTTTTTTAATATGATTAATGATTTTGATGCACAGTTTCAAGACATCATTGAGTTCCTTTGGAAGTGTCTTAGCTGCCAATGCTTGACTGTGTATTACACAGTGGATAGCAGTAACACTGGGGTTTTTTTCTCTGACCATCTGCACGAATCCTGAGCGACATCCAAGCATTGATGGGACGCCGTCTGTGCATACGCCTATCAGTTTCTGCCATGATAACTCATTTTTACAAAATAATTCAGAGACGGCTGCCATTATATGAATTGCTTTTGAAGTTGACTTCAACTCTGTAGAAAACAGCAACTCTTCTTTAATTGCTTAATTTTCTATATAGCGAACTAAAGCTAGCAGTTGGCAACAATTCGCAACATCGGTACTCTCGTCTAACTGTATTGCAAAAAACTGCGATTGTTTGACGGCCGTAACTAATTGATTTTGTATGTCTTCGGCCATATCATCAATCCGACGTTTCACAGTATTGTCAGAAAGCAGTATTAGTGAAAGTTATTGTTTACTTTCTGACCCAAGAACAATATCAGCAGCTTTCAACAAACAGGGTTCGACTAGTGTCTCTCCGATAATGACCTTTCTTGGTCCTTGAAATAAGTAGCAATAACTCATACGAGGCTTCCAGTACCTTTTCTGATGTCTGAGCGAAGGTTCTAGCAGTGTCCAACTTCATTCGTTTCAAATTATCACATTTTGCAGCAAAAAAATTCCTTCAGCTTCTCTTTCAATGCACCACACTTTGCCCACAAATGGCATTCCAGATGAGGTGGTCTCATGGAATCATTGCTCAATACCTCATAGCAAATAACACATTGCTGCTGGTCAACACCATTTTTTTTGTACAGAAGCAAAACCATATTTGATATAATCATCATTATATTTACGTTTTTTCACGACACTCATGGTGAAGTAAAAAGAAAACAAGAAGTTAACAGTATAATTTCGTACTAACACTGATTTTACTGAGGCACAACTGTGAAAGATTCAACGGAATTCCAGCAAAATCCAATACATCAGATGTGTCAACAACTGTAAGCAACCAACTGAAATAAAGGAAAGCTACTGTCGTCTGTCGGCACCTCAGATGACTGCCTGTGAGGAGTGGGGCAAAGAACGGGGAAGCCCAGCCGCAGTGCAGGTGCTCATAGGCACCCTAAGAATTTGCTACCTGCTATGTGGTGCTGTTCTGAGCAGTGCAGCCTGGGGTTTTATGCGAAAATCGTTTTCGTGTCCCCTATCTTTTGTTACTTATAAATGAAACGTTATAAGTTTTGAGATAACATCAATGAATTGGTTGTCAAATTTTACAGTAATTAAGTAAGGTCATGGACACACCTCATACATTGCTGGAAACTGAGCACAGTGCCACGCAGTTATCTCTGCACTCGTGCCAAAAGACGACATTGTCGCAGCAAAGAACGTACACTAATTTCAAATGAAATTATGCCGTATTTCAAAAAGGCAGAAGAAAAAAAAAAAAAAAACCCTCACTAATGGACTTCATTGTCTACCTAGCTGTGTTATGTCTCATTGTTAGCAGTCACGACAATACAGCATGAAGTACTCTGCTCAGAACGAACACTTGTGCTAGTTTCACATTCACGTCGTGCATATTTTTCTGGTGACAAAGGGCATAACCCTGGTGTCCAAATTACGAATCCGCCAGTTCATTTGAAGTGTATGCAGTCTATTAAAGTCACTGTAATCGCATCACATGGGGATCTGTGGGTTGACAGGATAATAAAACGGCATTTTTGCAGTTACGCAGTATAAGTGATTATTACACTGATGAACATAGCCTACTACGGCTAAAAAATATAACATGATTACGTTCAGTTCATGTGTACAAATTTACAGAATACTTAATACCTGACTTTTCTGTTTTCCAATTGTCAGAACTAAGTTTTTTACAAATCTGATATTTAAGAATTAACGCATATCGCCTTCGTAATTTTGAGAGTTTCTGTGTGTGACATTCTAAACGTGATCTTCAAAAGCTGTATGTTCTAGGATAGGTTATTGAGATAGGATTGCGGGAAGTGGGACGCCAAACGATTGCATTTAGCACCATAATCTATTATTAATACCTGCACATTCATTTTTATTAAAATATCTATATTAAAAAGAAATATTAGGTTTATACCGCTAACTCCACCCGCACCCACCTTGCAACATTATCACGCCCCCCCAGGGGGGCGCACCCCCCAGTTTGGGAACCCATGCCCTAGAGAGTTGGCGGGAGTCGAATGTTTACTCTTGCACCGTGTTGTTAACCTGTTAACGTTATCCGAATAAATCGTTATTGTGCTGTAAGAAGTTGGTTTATGGGGCTCAATACCTACCAAAACTCTACAAATTTAATGTTCATTACGTAATGGATATTATTGCTACTTTATTTAGAATGTGAAAGTGGTCAAGCTTTGATTATTTAAATATGTTAAAATGTCAAGTAATGTAGAATAAGCTGTAGCCAATCAGATGGATGGATTCAGGAAAGAAAACTGGCACTAGTCAGTTGAGCAAAGATGTTCAGCGCATGGGAAACGCAGTTGGGGATGGGCAGAGGGGGACAGTTCTGGTCTAGACACCAAAGAGTACAGTTCGGTTAAAAAAAAAATGGCTCTGAGCACTATGGGACTTAACAGCCGAGGGCATCAGTCCCCTAGAACTACTTAAACTTAACTAACCTAAGGACATCACACGCATCCATGCCCGAGGCAGGATTTGAACCTTCGACTGTAGCGGTCACGCGGTTCCAGACTTTAGCGCCTAGAGCCGCTCGGCCACCCCGGCCGGCAGTACAGTTCGGCTGGAGACACCAAAGTGGACAGTTTGGATTGAGATGTGAAAGCGGATGGTTGGTTTTTAGGCAGCTAGGAAGTAAAACAACCTAGAAAATTTTGCATTGTGTGGTATCGTGGCACTCAGTCTGTTAGGGGTGACCAGCCACACGCCTGGTGTGAACTCTAACTTTTTGCGTAGATAACTTGTATGTTGCGATGAGATTGTGAATGATCAAACTGTGTCAAATGGATATGTGCTCAAGTGTAACAGTAACTCTAAATATGACACTTCTGCTATTAGTTTGCTTTCTGAATAAACATTATTCCATCCAAGTCGCAACCATGTGGCCTACATCATTTATGGGTCGTTAATTTAGTTCCCGATATTATTATTACTGTTATTATAAATTTTGGTAACTTTGTATTTCACGAACTTGCCATCAGCCAGGCAATTTAACCAAAGGTTCACAAGTGTCTAGTTTATGGTGTGGAATGCAACACGTGTGGTTCATCCCCTAGACGAGTTTGAGCCAAGACATTTGGACAAAGAGAAACTGCATGTGAGCCCAAACATCTTTGGGATGTTAGCTCACAACACCTCATCACTGAAGATTGGTGCACAACACATCGTTGGACTGGAGGATCAGTCCCTTGGACCATATTTAAGCCCTTATGTGGGGTGATGGAGACTGGGACATCACCCAGCTTGTCACAGGTAAACAAGGCATGTGACTGGGCAGGGGATGCTGTTTGTATCAAGCCTGAACCGTTTTGGATTTTCTTGCCACTTCACCAAACTTGTCTTCTAAGTGCTCAAAAAAAAAAGAGGCTTTGTTGTTAAAAAGGATTCCCCATCAGACCTGGTGCAAATTAAGTATAAAGGAGAATATGCCTCTCCATGATCTTGAGCCCTGCATTCCTCCTATGTGTAGCCAGGAAAGGGAACAACTTGGGGTTGTAGCTCCCAGCATTGTAGTGCGCCATACCTCACTTAGAGACTGCTGGGGCAGATCGACCACCAGCAACAGACAACTTCATCAGCCCTGATGCCGCCCACTCTGATCAGGGCTCTCTCCATGGGCAACACTCAGCCACAGCAAAGGCCATCTTGCGCAATGGCCATTGCTGGGAGTGCTACACCTTGGCATACGTGGGAGGTTGCAGCTCAGGCATCGACAGTGCCATCCCTGTGTAGTCAGGGGGCTATGGCCAAGAGGGTACATGGTAACCCCTCCACAATGGACTGGCTACCATCCTGGATATCGGGTGTGAAAGATACATTATGATTATGGGTGCAGAAGAGGACATCAGACAATGGAGGCAGATAATGCACCCCATGAGGTGTCCTTGCTTAAATACCTGGAGCACATGTGGAGTTGCAGAGCCATGACAACAATAGGTGCAGGAGATATTGGATAAATGATACACCACATAAGGTGTCCTTCCCCAAATGGCCCATACTTCAGAAAAATATGGAAGATGTGGAGGTCAGACCCTAAAACGGGACCATAAATTATTAGGCTGAAAAGTGGAAGACTCCTTTTAGTCGCCTCTTACGACAGGCAGGAATAGCTCAGCCTATTCTAACCCCACAGGGGGAGTAGTAATGTGAGCCTAAAAATTTAGCGTTGCCTACACCATCTTGAAAAATATCACTAAATTTATCACACAGTTTAGCTACCCTGTCTATAGGCACAAAAGAGTTAACAGAAAGAACATGGTATTGAATGTGCAAACCAAACAAATCAAAATAATATATACCAAAAATGTTTTCACTGGCATGTAAACACACAACAGTAAATGAAACTGTCTTGGTAACACAACGAAAAGCGGCAAGTAGGCTGCAAAAACCTAACATAGGAATTTCATGCCCACCCTAACCAAAAAGAATTGCCTGTGCTTATGCAGTTTGTGTTGCCTAATAGTTTGTAAGTGCTTCTGTTCAACTTAGTCACTGATACACCAGTGTCCAATTGTGTGAGTATTTTGCAGCTAGCAATCTGCAGTGTGGCAAACAGTTTATTTGCCTGATGGTGAATAGAAGAAGTGTGTGACTTCTCTGGTGCTGTACTTGGTTTGCACTGTGATACACTAGAGTCACCACTTGGCTTTGAAAAAATTGTACTGACATTCATTGACTGAGAGTTTGGAGAATGCATAAAGTACATGTTGGACTCGCATTTTTCTAGACAGACAGCTTGAATGTGACCACACTTACCACATGACAGGGGCATGTCTGGCATTTGTCTGCTGTTAAATACCAAGGGCAAGATTTAACACTGCTAGCCTACTGCCTAGCACACTGAGTATGTTTACATCTCTGCCTTGGCTGAGACTTTGCATGCTACAAAGCCTAAGCACTGAGCACAACCTGTTTACTATTATTCTGTCTAGCACAAACAGGAGCAGAATCAAAGTCAATCACTGCACTTTTATAAAAGTCCAGATGCTCCAGTAATTCCAAAACCTGTTGCAAAGTATGATCAGGATACTTAAGAATCTGCTCACATATATAAAGATCTGACACATTTTTAATAGCGGCATCCATGATCATTGCATCACTGTAATAACTTCACACTTAAATCTGCAATGGTGTGTAAGCCCCTCTAAGTCTACTACCCACAGCTTACAAATCTGATTAAGTTGCCTCTGGAAATGAAAGAATTTGTAACATGCAGCTGCCACATGAATCTGTTCATCAAAATATTTGTTTGGTGCTGCAAATAATTCTCCATAAGAAACAGTTCCAGGACTGGCAATAAGGAAAGTTTGTGGGCAAGCCTTTACACTGACACTCTGACACTTGCTAGAAAATAAGGTTGCCTCTAATGTGTGCATCAAGCTGTGCTCAGTACTTGAATCATACCTCATGCACTCCATCAAATTCTGCATCTGCTGCACCCGAATCTGAACAATCTCCTCTACAGACAATTCTTGCATAGGACTAGCCACAATCAATACATGCACAATTTACAATGAGAAAGTACGGACAACCTCTGAAAAAAAAAAAAAGAATTACACACACAGAAAAGAAGAAAAAAAAATAAAGAAAGGCAACCATGGGGTAAAGCTTGGAACACCTGCAGGTACTATCTCATCACCAGTTGTTGGGTCAATCCAGAGGTGGATGCTGAGGAACAGGTGGGTGCTGGGACAGAGAGAAAAATAATTGAATTGTCAATTGTTGAAACCAAATAAGTAATTTTTTTAGACTTTTCAGGAGAAACAAAAAACTGAATACTGCCATATGTATTGCAGCTACATTACTGGGAGTTTTCAGAACTGAAAGTGACTTCATTCTGCTTTTATTGAAAAAGAAATAATTAACTTAGAGTACATCATTTCAACATCTAATGATATCAAAGTTTTTTTAACTAATTTGGTTTCAGCAATTTACAAACATATTTTTTTACTTTTTTAGTATTTAATCATATGAACACTTCATAATACATTAGCATGCTCTGGCAAAATAGAACAAACTGATGATTTTAACAGCAATATGAATAGTTGTACATTAGTTATAATTTTAGTCAAGATTAGATTAGATTAGATTTACTTTCATTCCAATTGATCCATTGTGAGGAACTCTTCCAGGATGTAAGAATGTCAGAAAAAAAAAAAATACATGACAAATATTTATAACTAAAACAAATAAGCTAATGTACCTTCCACAGGTCCCAAGTGGAATGATCATTTTTTTAATGAATACTATATGAAAGGATCATTTTACAACACTCATGTACTAGGATCACATTAATGCACTGAATTTAAAATTTAAAAAAAAAAATGTTTGTTTTATCCATCTTTTGATTCGTAGCTCCTTGTATTGGCCGTGTTTACAGTTAAAATTTTGGGATTTGCGTAACTGGCGGACCTCAAATCCAAAAATGTTTGTTTTGTTTATAATAGAACTACTACAATACTTATTTACAATGAACACAACACTGCACTGAAATGGTGCAGAAGTTAGATACACACAAATCAGTTGGTTCTACTGAGAAATTCATCAATGGAGTAGGAGTTGGCAATAGGCTTCTTTTAAACTGCATTTTATTAGTTGTTACGCTTTTTATGGCTGCTAGCAAGTTATTGGAATTGTGTATTCCTGAATAATGCACACCTTTTTGTACAAGAGTAAGTGACTTTAAATCCTTGTGAAGATTATTCTTATTTCTAGTATTTGTTCCATGAACTGAGCTGTTGGTTTGGAAAAGTGATATATTTTTAAAGACAAATTTCATTAAGGAATAAATACATTGGCAAGCATTAGTTAGTATCCCTAGTTCCCTAAACAGACCCCTGCAGGATGTTCTTGAGTTCACACCACTTATAACTCTTATTGCACATTTTTGTGCCTGGAAAACTTTAGCTTGGCTTAATGAATTACCCCAAAAAATAAACGCATATGACATTATGGAGTGAAAGTAAGCATAGTATGCCAGCTTTTTCATTTTTATATCCTCTGTGTCTGACACAATTCAGATTGCAAATAGAGATTTGTTAAGATGCTTCATTAGTTCTGTGGTGTGCTCCTACCAGTTGAATTTATTATCAAGCTGTAATCCCAAGAATTTAACTCTGTCCATTTCTTCTATCCGCTTGTCATTGTATGTTAGGCATATACTCGTGGGACATCCCTTACAAGTTCTAAACTGCTTGTAGTGTGTTTTTTCAAAGTTTAGTGACAAATAATTGGCTAGGAACCAGTGACTAATGTCCACAATATTTTATTAGCTGATCTTTCTAAGGCTACACTTGATATGCAATTTATTACAATGTTTGTAACATCGGCAAACATAACAAACTTGGCATCTGTTAATGCTACTGATGAAAGGTCATTGATATACACAAGTAAAAGTAAGGGCTCTAAGATGGAACCTTGTGGGATCCCACATGTAATTAGTTCCAAGTTTGATGATGCCTGATAGCTTAATACATGTCTCTTTCCTAATAACACCCTTTGTTTCCTGCCAGAGATATAGGATTTGCACCATTTTGCAGCATTTCCTGTTACACCATAATATTCTAATTTACTTAAAAGGATATTGCGATTTACACAGGCAAATGCCTTTGACAGACTACAATGTATACCAGTTGCCTGCAATTTTTTGCCTAATGAATTAAGTACATTTCCACTGTAAGTGTAGATAGCCTTCTTAATATCAGAACCCTTTAGAAGCCTGAACTGTGACTTTGACAGTATGTTATTTGTGATAAGATGGTTATAAAGCCAATTGTACATTACCTTTTCTAAAATCTTCGAGAATTCTGGCAAGAGTGAAACTGGATGGAAATTTGACACTATTTCTTTATCTCCTTTCTGAAACAGTGGCTTAACTTCAGCATATTTCAACCATTCAGGAAACATTCCACTGATAAATGACTGATTACACAGATAGCTTAATATGTTACTTAACTCAGAATCACATTCTTTAATTAACTTTGTTGATATTTCATCATACCCACTAGATGTTTTTGATTTTAAAGAATTTATGATGGACATTACTTCTGCTGGCATAATGAGGGTCAAATTCATATTATGGAAGTTACTTGAAATGCCTGGTTTGAGCTATCCCATGGCAGCATCTACAGAAACTGACAACCCCCTCTTTTTCGTAACAGTTACAAAATGTCTGTTAAAAATTTCTGCAACACTATACACATCTGTCACTAATGTATCATTTACTCTTAATGCTATTTGCTCCTCTTCGTGTCTGGTTCTACTGGTCTCCTCCTTCACTATTTGTCATATTGTCTTTATTTTGCTATCTGATATGACTATCTTTTCCTTGTATGTTAGGCATATACTCATGGGACATCCCTTACAAGTTCTAAACTGCTTGTAGTGTGTTTTTTCAAAGTTTAGTGACAAATAATTGGCTAGGAACCAGTGACTAATGTCCACAATATTTTATTAGCTGATCTTTCTAAGGCTACACTTGATATGCAATTTATTACAATGTTTGTAACATCGGCAAACATAACAAACTTGGCATCTGTTAATGCTACTGATGAAAGGTCATTGATATACACAAGTAAAAGTAAGGGCTCTAAGATGGAACCTTGTGGGATCCCACATGTAATTAGTTCCAAGTTTGATGATGCCTGATAGCTTAATACATGTCTCTTTCCTAATAACACCCTTTGTTTCCTGCCAGAGATATAGGATTTGCACCATTTTGCAGCATTTCCTGTTACACCATAATATTCTAATTTACTTAAAAGGATATTGCGATTTACACAGGCAAATGCCTTTGACAGACTACAATGTATACCAGTTGCCTGCAATTTTTTGCCTAATGAATTAAGTACATTTCCACTGTAAGTGTAGATAGCCTTCTTAATATCAGAACCCTTTAGAAGCCTGAACTGTGACTTTGACAGTATGTTATTTGTGATAAGATGGTTATAAAGCCAATTGTACATTACCTTTTCTAAAATCTTCGAGAATTCTGGCAAGAGTGAAACTGGATGGAAATTTGACACTATTTCTTTATCTCCTTTCTGAAACAGTGGCTTAACTTCAGCATATTTCAACCATTCAGGAAACATTCCACTGATAAATGACTGATTACACAGATAGCTTAATATGTTACTTAACTCAGAATCACATTCTTTAATTAACTTTGTTGATATTTCATCATACCCACTAGATGTTTTTGATTTTAAAGAATTTATGATGGACATTACTTCTGCTGGCATAATGAGGGTCAAATTCATATTATGGAAGTTACTTGAAATGCCTGGTTTGAGCTATCCCATGGCAGCATCTACAGAAACTGACAACCCCCTCTTTTTCGTAACAGTTACAAAATGTCTGTTAAAAATTTCTGCAACACTATACACATCTGTCACTAATGTATCATTTACTCTTAATGCTATTTGCTCCTCTTCGTGTCTGGTTCTACTGGTCTCCTCCTTCACTATTTGTCATATTGTCTTTATTTTGCTATCTGATATGACTATCTTTTCCTTGTAATATATTTGCTTTGATGTCTGTATTACAGTCTTTAATGTTTTGCAGTATTTCTTGTAATGCGCTATAGCATCAACATCAGAACTGTTTCGGATTGACGGATACAGTTTTCTTTTTGTTTTACAAGATACCTCTACTCCCTGAGTAATCCACTGCTTGTTTGTAGACTTTGCTCTAGCCTTGGTTAGTTTTGAGGGAAACAGTATTCAAATAAGGTAAGCACTTTATTAGCAAAAGTGTTAGATTTTTCATTCATGCTTTGAGTGCTGTAAACATCACTCCAATGAATGTCTCTGAGGAGTGTCCTAAAATAATCAATTTTTGGCTTATTGATTACCCTTGAGTTCAGATTTAACAGATTTTATATCCTGTTCAGTATTAACATTTAACAGAAGGAAGTGCATTTCATGGTCTGAGAGGCCGTTGACTATTGGTTTTGTAATATAATTTTGTTTATTGGATTTTTCTATAGATATTATCACTGGCCAAGAAAGCATTTCTCCATAGAATGATCTATTTGCAGCACGCATATATTCAATGACTTTCTTCACGCTTCCATCTTCATTCTAGAAATAGGTACTTGGTTTCTTGGGTAGGCCATTGGAATGCTGTCCATTATCACGGAATGATGGGCTCATGTCTTTTTCTTAAGTGAAAAGTATGTCTTACTAATCCATCTACATACAGATTTGAAATACACATGAATTCATCACTGCAGGTACATTCAGGAAAGGTTTCTTGCAAACCAGTTTCCTTTCACTTCCAAGCATTATATGGTAAAGAAACATTGCATCCCTACAGTTTTCACAACATTCTGCATCAGATTTCTGAGGACGCCTGTGCTTTATTTCCTTTGCTTCAATAAGGCACTGCAGATGTGAGTCCCGGGCATCTTTGGTACGAAGATCAAGAAATCTTGCTAAAATATTATTAAGCTGAATATGTCAATGAAGTCATAACATTTCATTCTGCAGCTGAAAGAAAATTAATGACATAAGATTGGTATTGCTGGTAATACTGATAACATTTATATCTACACAGTTTCCCATGGTTGTTCCAAGAAAGGTTGATATTTACCGGCAAGATTCTCTAACTGCTTTCCCTGGAATGTAATCTCCTCTCTAATTTTGATAAGGCAGTCCTTTGTTATGAGCTGTCTTTACCTTATTTCTGTCATAACATAAACTATTATTCTTCCTTTTTGGAGCCATAGTAATACAACCAACTGCCACTCAATGAACATCAACAGTGACTGTTAGTGCCACAACAAAGGAAGTGGATAATTTCACCAACAACGTGTAGTATTGGAGGAAAACAGATTCTGTGCAGGAATGAGCAGCATCTGTAGAAATGAAATAAGTCAGTGACTTATTTGGTTTCAACAACAAACAGTGTAAAGTGCACCTCCTTTTCTACCATTTGTAGGAGCATCACATGTTTCATTTCAACAGTAAATGATTGGCTATACTCTTAAATGTACTATTCAGTCAAACAACGAGAACTGAAAATTTTGACTTATTTGGTTTCAACAATTTGCAGTTCAATTAGAAGCACATGATACTGCTCAATCATGTAACTAATGAGGAAGCCCTGAATAGAATTGGGCAGAAAAGAAGTGCCACAATTTGACCAAAAGAAGGGATCAGTTGACTGGACACATTCTGAGACATCAAGGGATCACCAATTTAGTGTTAGGGGGAAGTGTGTAGGGTACAAATTGCAGAAGGAGATGAAGAGATGAATACAGTAAGCAGATTCAGAAGGATTTAGGTTGCAGTAGTTATTCAGAGATGATGAGGCTTGCACAGGATAGAGTATCATGGAGGGCTGCATCAACCTAATCTTTGGACTGAAGACCACCACACAATATGCAAGTGAAATCAAACAGTGGAAAATGCCAAACAGAACAATGACAATATTATGAAAAGGACAGATTGCTACTTACCATGTAGCAGAGATGTTGAGTCATAGACATGCACAACAAAAGGCTACTGAACACGTTTTCAGCCAGAAGTCCTTCTTCTGAAATAAACAACAGACACACACATATTCGTGCAAATGCAGCTCACACACACATAACCACTGTAAGTATGTAACATTGTTTATTTAACTTTCTTCTGCAAGTCCAAATAGCAGTCCACACTAGTCCATTACATGGGAACGTTCATCATTAACAATAACAATAACAGAGAGGGAAGCTACTAACACTGGTGAAGGCTCCAAATGAACTTCGCAAATAGACTGGCTTGCATCAGTGTGGCATGTTCTTAAGCCAGCTCTGTGGTGGGGTTACTCGTGTGTTCAACAGGGGGTCTGTCTAGGAGCTAGCTGTGAACTGGCAGGGGAGTTGCATGTTTTATTGTCAACCTCTGGACGTAGAATGTCTAGTGTGATGTCAACAGTGTATGACACCACTGGTTTAATCTCGCTTAACAGTATCATATGGCTGTCCAAAATGTTGTTCTGTGGTTGCTTCACTGTAACTGGTGCCATGACTGGCACAGTTGTGGTGTGGAATCCAGTGATTGAAGTACAGCAGATGTGTGTTGCAGAACCTCAGTCACATTTTTGATGCCCTAGATGGTGCCATCAGTGATGTACAGTATGTTATTGACGATAGTCATGACTGTAAACATCTGTACAGACTGTAGCACATCACCTATCCACAAGTTATTAAATACAGACACAAAATAAATGTGTGAAAACATTAATGAGCTAGAGAGAACTAGAAGCAACAAAGAACATGAGAAGCTAATGATAAACTCTACTTGTCACATATCAATTAGTCAATTGTGTCACTCCTACATAACCATTCTGTTTTGAACTGCCTCCACCCTGGAACTCATGTCCAGTAAGCAAATCTCAAAGAAGACTTTTAACTTCTCCATTTTATTAGTATTTGCTAGAATTTCATCTTCAGGTTTGCTAGTTCCTCACTGTTTTCTTTTACCTGGTTACTAACTTCATATTCGAAAGCCTGAAACTATTCACTGTTGCTTTATATTAATCTTGATTCTAGTTGTTAATTGTCCTTGTTATTTCTGTTTTCAACTGTTCACTGCTCAATTTTAACTGGTCATTATATTCTTTAAGTTTTAACTGTAGTTGTTCACTATTTAACTCTGACACCTAACTGTTCACCTACTTTGGTACTGTTTTCAGCTTGGAAAACTTGAAACTTTCACTTACTTGAATGGAAAATACTGTCCATACACCTGCAAAATTTAGAGTTTTCATTCTTATAAACTATCTGCAAATTGATCTAACAATTTCCAGCAACCCCATTGTCTTCAAGGTCTTTTGATACCAGTTTTTGCAATGGTGATGACTACAAGGTTACAAATAAAACTTAAGAAACTAAAAATTTAAAGTCACTTATGTTATCTTCACGTGCAGTCCAATTGATTATTGGTTGTTTTATTACTATCTGCCACTACTGATTGTTAATTTTGAGAATCAATCTGACCATAAGTTCATGAATTTCAGAAATACGTTCATTAATGGTGCTTTTCATTCAAAATTCACATGTAAATTCACTTTCTTTGTCTGAAACATATAAATCCATAACTGTGATTAAATCGTCTTTAAATTGTCCCAGACAGAGCCAACAATTGTGATGACTCTCTCCTCAGTAACTCATAAACACACAATGTAGAATCTTTAAAATAGTAATTACTGTCCTTTGATGCAAGTGTGTTTGCTAGTACAGTAAAGCCACAGCGTATGAGAAAGATGGCAGCACAAAGAGCAACATTGTTTAGTACTAATCTGTTTATGGCTCCATGTTGAATTAATGCTCACTGAAATAACAGCGTCCAGGTGGTATGATCCAGGTTTTAATTTTAGAAATGAATACTCTGTGGTTGCAACACATACATACAACCATTTATTGACTTATTTCCATAATAACTTGAAATACAACACTTCATTTTAGTTGATGAAAGTAATAGTGATTTCACAATGTTCCAATGAACTGAAATTCAGCTTCACTCCATATATCATTCAACAACATGAAATCACATTCTCAATTTTTGGGAAACAAAACCACTAGAAATAGTTTCGAAGCATAAAATCGTGATATATACAAACTGTACATCATCATGGCAGTATGCACCAAGTGCTAACATCTACTTCCAACTGACACAACAAATGAGCTGCCTGCAACTCACCTGCTCCTGGCATGTTAACTTGACTGAAAATATTCCTACGTAACAACTGATCTATCAACTGCTTTAAAGAAAGATATATAAACTGCAATTTGTATTGAACATATGTAAAATAAAAACTCATATGTTACTGTGAAATGCAATCAACATAATTTTTTAAAATTGTGTTTTATTTACTTTTGTTTATATCTGATGTAGAAATGGGGTCTTCATATCCTTGAATTTTAAAATACAAAACATTCTTGTGAACACCAAATAAATGAAGAAACAGTGACAGCCATAAACTATTTTATTGATCAAGTTCTCACAAAAACCAGCATCGTGTAATTCCCAACTAAAGTGGCCTCAAAGTATTCAAAGGAAAGGTGATATCATAAGATTCAATTTAGTTTAAATAGCTCAAACCTTGGTTCATTACAATTGCCACTAATATTCTGCACTATATATGTTTTGTAATTGGTGTAAAGACATGAGTTACATTTGGTGACATACAATTTGCAACATAAAAACTACAAGTCACATGTTGGCAATAGCAACCACACTAGGTTCAGATACTGAGATACTTGTAAAAAACAATTGAAGTAACAGCCATATATGCTACACCAGAGTGCTGATGTGTGCACTTATAAAGAACATGGTTTTATACTTGTGCCATGTCTAACATACTTCATTGGGTATCTGTAGCCGGCCTGTGTGGCTGAGCAGTTCTAGGCGCTTCAGTCTGAAACCGCGCAACTGCTATGGTTGCAGGTTTGAATCCTGCCTTGGGCACAGACGTGTGTGATGTCCTTAGGTTAGTTATGTTTAAGTAGTTCTAAGTTATAGGGTACTGATGACGTCAGATTTTAAGTCCCATAGTGCTCACAGCCATTTGAATCATTAGGTATATGTTGGTAGGACATGAGCCACTCATTCACAAGAAAGGGTTCTAGTCCAATGCTCCCAAATAAACTAGCCATGGATTCTGTTGCAGAATTGAAGAAGAGGAAGAAGAAGAAGAAGAAGAGGAGGAGGAGGAGGAGGAGGACTGAAACATTTACATAGCAGAACTGTTATTCCAGCAGTTTTCTAATATATGCATTTTAGCAATGCAAACATGAGCCTAAACATGTGTCTAGGAAATTTACAAAGTAAATTTTCAGTAAAGTTTATATCTTCTCTGGAGGAAATACAGGATCTGGTCAGCTACCTTGATACCGTAGGGACCTGCCCTATTCAGGGCCGCTACGCATCAGGTTGGACAAGAGAAATGGTGCAGGTGAGGGTCAATTTACGCTGGGATGCACAGTGAAACAATGGTAACATTAACAAATGTTTATTTCCAGCAACAATGTACAGAGGGACGGCATGCTCTATGCTGCCCAGAGGGCATGCGTGAAATGCACTGATGACATGACAGAGCCTGAGATGTCCATTGCCCTGTGTAATGGGTGGCAGCTACCAGGCACTGTGTGGCCCCAAGCAGCCAAAGAAACAAGTGTGGCCACCAGAGTTTGGCTGGCTATGTACCTATGCGCTTACTCACAGTACCCATGTTATGCACTTGGGTGCGACAGCCAACATTAGATGTTCAATGTCAAGCAGCAATGGGCCATCACCCACCAGGGTTTGACAAGGATAGTGGCCGATGACACCTAGGAGGCCGCAAGAGCACACCTCCCCCAGCCAAATTGTAGAAAGCTTGCATCCCATCAGTGGCAGAGGCTGGCTGCACACCAGCTTCTCATGTAGTGAAGTTTCCAAGTACACCAGCTGCTATGTAATGGGTTCAGTGTGCCTCAGACTGGAACTTGACAAGTTGGTCAGTGGGCAAGCAGCCAGGTGATGCTCATCAAAAAAGTTAGTCACAGTGTCTCTGAAACTCAACAGACCGTCATTCTTTCAGGTTTAAGATGCAGAGAGAATGGTGGTGCAAGTGAATAATCTGAGCCTCTAGGCTTGATTATTTGTACACTTACTGCTAGTTAGTTAGTTGGTTAGTTAGTTACATGTTCCATCGATCATTTTGCATGAGAAACTGTAATGAAGTGGAATGGGTCATTTTTACATTTACATCACAAATTTATTTGTATATACAGTTACATTCTGAAGATTTCTAAGTTTTTTTTTCTTTTTCCAAAAAGAAAGAAAGAAAGGTATGCAGATGTGAGTTAACAACCATCCACCTTTTACGCAATGCAACAACAGAAATTCTTCTACAGAATAGAAGGAGTTGTCAAGGAGAAACTTTCTCAGTTTGTTACCAAATTTTACTTTGCTCTCTGTCAGACATTTTATATCACTGGCTAAGCAATCAGAAATTTTTGTTGCAACATTGTGCACCCCTTTTTGTGCTAAAGACAACCTTAATGTGTAGTAATGAATATCATGTTTCCTTCTGGTATTGTGATTATGTTCTTCATTGTTCCTTTTGAACTGTTGTGGATTTATGAGGGAATAAACATACCATGAAACAGTAATCATAACACCCAACTCCTGAAGTAGACGTCTACATGATAACTGTAGATGAGCACCACATATTATTCTTACAGGACATTTTTGCAAAATGAAGACTTTATTTCTTAAAGATGAGTTACCCCAGAACATTATTCCGTATTATGACATTATTGAGTGAAAATATGAAAAATACTTCAACTTACTTATTTGACTCTGCCCAAGATGTGGCTAAACTAAGTTGTTTTAAGAATTCCAAACTGAGTTTTTCCCCAATTGAAGTTCTCGTAAATATGGACCTCTAAGAATTTTGAAGTTTCCACCACATTTATCATTACCTCACCATGTGTTACACTTATCACAGCCACAGTACCTCTAGATGTGCAGAACTGAATATGTTGTGTCTTTTTAAAATTGACAGTGAGATCATTCACAGAAAAAAAACCAGTCAATGATACTTTTGAGAACTTTGTTCACCATTTCTTCTGTTTCTGTACTATGCTTGGATCGATTACAATGCTAGATGCATCTGCAAAAAGACTAATTCTGCTTCTTATATACTAGATGGAAGATCATTTACATATATGAGGAACAGAAGTGAAGAATGAAACTTGGGGAATCCCATACATAATTTCTCCACAGTCAGAATTATGTCCCTGGACTATATTGCTTGACTTACTAAGTACAACTTTCTGCAGTCTTTTTGTTAGACATAACATTATGCATTGGTTCGCTACAACATCAATCCCATAAAAAGTCAATTTATCTAGGAGAATACTATGATTCACACAGATGTCTCAGAGAGGTCACAGAAAATACCAACTGGCACCATTCTATTATTTATTGCTTGCTAAATCTGGTGAATGAACGTGTAAATGGCATTCTCAGTAAAGCAACCATTTTGAAACCCAAACTGTGATTTGTTAAGGACACTCTGAATTACAAAACTGCTCCATTCACTTCGGCTGTGGGCAGTGTTCCAAACCCACCTGGCTGGAGAGTTTGACGTAATGCCAGCAGTACTTCCTAGTGGCCTACTTGATTAACACATGGGACTGAGCGAGACTCTATTGCCTAGCAGCATCCAGAATAATGCTTTAAAAGAATTTACAGCTCGCAGGCCAAACCTTTTTGGGAGACAGTACACCTCTCCCCTTTTAAAAGAGTCATCCTTTATCTTCCAAGATGAGTTTTTTATTAGAATTACTCTTAACCATAAAACCTGCTGATGACAACACCCAGCTTTCACACTGAGCATCCCACTTGAGTTTCTCCTGTATCTACTATTAACATGAGCTTACTCTTAAAGTGCAGTTTTCAGAACCTTATTACAATGCAATCCTTAATCTAATGCTTATACCATTTAAACATGTATGACTGTGTTCATTACAGAAAAAAGTACCTAGTAGAAAAACATGACAACTGGTAGCTGAAATGCATATTGATATAATCTTGTGCTACAGTTTTCTTGAACATGTTATAACAACTGCTCCATTGAAATTTTCCCCTACTGTGATTCAATAATTTTGTCCAACAAATACATCAGGTTGGTGTCTGAAAAATGTGTAAAGCTTATTTTGCTATTGAAATACGTAAGTCTCTGTGCATATGCTTTTTTCTGTAATGAACACAGTCATACATGTTTAAATGGTATAAGCATTAGATCAAGGATTGCATTATAATAGGGTTCTGGATACTGCACTTTAAGAGTAAGCTCATGTTAATAGTAGATATGGGAGAAACTCAAGTGGGATGCAAATGTGAAAGCTGGATGTTGCCATCAGCAGGGCATATAGTTTTATGGTTTTTATCCTCAGCTGAAGAATTGTGTGAGTAGAATGTACACCAACAAAGAGAAGGTAGAAATGTTACTCATCTATGGGGAATTTAAGTTAGCGGAACAGTAATTGCAATACTGTTTTCTTATGTATGGGTACATTTAGTACAGTAGTTTAGTCCTTTTAAATACTGTTGTATAAAGTAAGCATACAGTAAAGGCTGTCCTTCCTACAAACTGCATCGACATAACGTTCCTTTTATTGTTGTTGTTGAAGGTAGGTGAAATGCTATGCAGGCAGCGGAACTGTACAGAGAGCAATATCCTGACAAGAGCCCACCTTCCCAATGGATGTTTTCTCATCTTGTTGCAACACTTCAAGAAATGGGAAGTTTCAACCCACGACAATGCAATCGTCATAGCACTCGCACATATGAAGCTGCCAAAGTTACTGTTCTCACTTCCGTTGCTATGAATTCACATGTGAGCACACAACAGCTTGAACACGAGATTGGCATTCCTGAAACCAGTGTACATCGTATACTTACACATCAGCGGTTCCATCCTTGCCATGTACACCTACATCAAGAATTGCTTGGGAATGATTTCCAGAATCATGTACAGTTCTGTCAGTGGGCACTGCAGCAAATCCTTGCCAACCCGAACAACTTCTACAATGTTCTGTTTATCAATGAATGTTCCTTCTCAAACAAAGGACAGGTACAAGGAGCATGCGTTAATGGTCCAACGACAACCCACGCTGGCTTAGACAGGTGGAACATCAGCATCAATGGAGAGTTAACGTCTGGTGTCGGATAATACAATTATTGGCCCTTATTTCATCAATGGCAGTTTAAACGGCACAGCATATGCCAACTTCCTCAGACGAATTCTTCTTCCTCTTCTGGATAAAGTGCCACTAACAACCAGAAGGCTTATGTTTATATTAAAAATGAAGAAATTCCTCCTGCTGTATTTAAGGTGTCGATTTTATTTTGGAAACTAGTTTCAACGGTGTAACAACTTCAGCTTTGGGCCCATACACTTTTTGATGTCAACTGCGTGCGGCTGATATTAGACGTCAGTGGTGAGATACGGATGTGCTCCGTGTGCAAGGTGGTTAGTAACCACCTTCCACACGGAGTGCGTCCATATCTCACCACTGACATCTAGTATTACCCGCACACAGTTGATGTCAAAAAGTGTATGGGCCCGGAGATGACGTTACAACGTTGAAACTAGTTGCCAAGATAAAATCGACATCTTAAATACAGCAGGAGAAATTTCTTCATTTTTAATATAAATTTATACCAGCTGACCTCCCACTGTCCTCCATTTCAACTATGCTTATGTGGTGTCAACACGATGGATGTCAAGCACATAATGCCTTGCGTGCACGTCGTGTTCTGAACTGAAGGTATCCTGCCAGATGGATTGGCAGAGGAGGAATAGTTATTTGGCCTGTTAGGTCCCCTGATTAAGACCCTCTGGACTTTTTTCTTTGGGGATGCATTAAAGACACTGTCTATCGTAATATCCCAACAACTCCAGAGGACATGCAGGAAGGTATCGTGCTTGCTTGTAATTCTCTTCGGCAGGCAACACTGGAAGCAGTAAATAATTCTTTCATTCAATGAGTGCACCAGTGTATCGGTGTCCAGGGTCACCACTTTGAGCACCCTTGAATGTTCTACTCTTGGGCAATGGTACAGGAGGGTCAAAGCCAATTTTGCATTATGTTTTTACTTGGTTTTCATTTGTTTTCTGACAACTCCAGCAAGTGGACGAGTTTGTGATCATGGGCTCAAAGTCAATGTTGTGTTATGTCATTAATAACATTGTGTTTCAGTGAATGGTACACTGTGATACATTTTTGAATAGGTCTTTAGCAGAGGAAATGAATTACTGAATAAAAAATATAGGGTGCCATTTAAAAAAGTCTAACCGCTGTTCATATCTTTGTTAAAAAAAAAAAAAAAAAAAAAAAAAAAACTTACAACAAGGCAATCATGCTGATTGATGTCCCCCTGATAGCTAAAAAACATTTGCTTGAAATATTTTGTAATTTGCATCTCTACAAACAGTTATTTAGGGAGGTCAAGATAAATAGGACACCCTGTATAGCCCTTTCTTTTTCACTTGAAGGGTCAAGTAAGAAAACAGCCTTTACTATAAATTAATATGAACCTTCATAATGGTAGAAAAATTTGCTCATTTCTTTCCTTAATTATGAAAAATGATGAAAGACATTCACCAGTACCAAGGCATTGAGTTTATAATTAGGGACACTTGTTTTTAAATTAGGTATATGCACTCAACACTGTGCCCATACAATTAAATATCTTTCTGAAATAATATCAAAAGGATAAAGATTGCTACTCACCATAAACATGTCATGTGTTGCAGACAGGCACAACAGAAAGACTGATACACAGTTAGCTTTTGGCCAAAGCCTTCTTCAGAAAATAAAACAAACACACACACACACACACACACACACACACACACACACACGACTGTTTTCTCCAGCTGCTCAGACCAGAATGCAATGGTGTCACATTGAATGCAAGCAGCAGTTCTGAGTGGGGCAAGGAAGGGGAAGGGATAGTAGGCGCTAAACCCCAGACCTTGTCCCCAAACAGATTTCCTGTGCCACCCCCAATCCCGCCACCACTTCAAGGCACAGCGTCAATGAAGTGGCCTCTTTGTCCCCCCATACTATTGGAACCAAATCCTTTAGCGGAGCTTTAATTATATACCAACCTGCCCTGAAATGAGGTACACCCACCCAACATTCTTCCCACTTCTCCTAAAGTGATGTTCCATCACCCATCCAACATCCACGACATTCTGGTCCAGCCCTACATCACTCCCAATCCCAGTCCCTTGCCTCAGGGGTCATATCCCAGTGGAAGACCCAGGTGCAAGACCTGCCCAATGCACCTACCCAGCACTTCCTACTCCAGTTCTACCCCATCAGAGGTTGGGCTATGTGATTTACTAGCTCTGCTGCAACCCTTGGACAGCCATTTATATTGGTATGACAAGCATCCAGGTGTCCACCAGGATGAATGGCCACTGCCAAACTGTGGCTAAGAGCAAACATGCACCTGAAAATAACATGCTTGGTTTTAATGGCTGCTTTACAGCCCAGGCCATCTGGATACTCCCCTCCACCATCAGGCTTTCTGAGCTGCACAGATGGGAGTTATCCTTACAATACATCATCCAGCCTCAGCCCACAGTTCCCACAACTTCCATCCAGCAGTTTCCACCCCCTCAGTCCTACACCACATCCTATTTCATGTCCCCTCCTACTCTCATTGTGCACCATTCTCTGCGCTCTTTTCTCCCTCCATATGTACCCTGCAATATATCATACTTACCCTGCCCCCACTCTGGATTATTGCTTACATTCGACGTAGCGCCATTGCAGACTGGCCAGAGAAAATGGTAACATGTACGTGGAATGTGCTTGCTTGTGTGAATGTGTGTGTTTTCTCTTCTGAAGAAGGCTCTGGGTAAAAGTTAAATGTGTAACAGCCTTTTTGGTGTCTATGTCTGCAATTCAACATGCCATCTATGTGGTGAATAGCAATCTAGTTTTTTCATATTATTTTTGACGTTCCTACCTGGACTTTCCATTGTTTTAATTCCTTTGCTCCTTTTCTTGTAAGTTGCTAGTTGGTACCTCTTCTATTTTGGGCCTAGAACATAGTTTTAACAATGGTTCTTCTAAAAGCTCTTTATTCAATGTTTCTACTGGAGAAAGTCCAGTTGACATGCGAGGTAATTGATTAAGGGTAACTTGAAACTCCGGAAACACCTGTGGCCAGGTTGTGTGTTTCTTAGAATATGTATGATATAAACTTCCTATCTCTTTTATTGTTCTTAGCAGGGTTGGACTGTAAGTGATGTTTTGATATAAGTACATGTTTTGCACATTCCCTTGTCACAAACTTTGAAAGTACTACTTATAAACTGAGTTTTATTACCAGTAAGTTAGTGACCATGTTTGCTTACATCCAAAAAATAATCTCTTAGGCAACTGCTTATGGTAGTTGTATTTGCTAATTTAAAGTGATATATCTTTACATATTTAGGCTAACATTCTACTAAAACAAGATCATAAAAAACATCACTTCTGCCCTTTGGCAAAGGACCAAAAAAATCTCCAGCTTTTAAATCATGAAATGCTGTAAAAATTACTGGATACAATGTCAACATTTAATTTGCCATTTTTTCCTTAACTTTCTGACAAAGATCACAACTTCTTAATACCTTTTTTATTTCTCTAATTAAATTTTTAAAATATTAAAACTTTGTCACATGTTGGATACACTTTCATATACCAAAATGCCCTAATCCCTCGTGTGTGAACCAAATCGACCTACCATTACAAAGCAGCATGCCTCAAATCGGCAACTATTACATTGATCTATACCGGTAAAATTAAATGCAATAAAGTGTGCCACTACTCAGACATGGTAAGATGTATGAGATACCATTATTTTGACACATTTACTGCCATGGTGTAGTTGGGTTACCAACCCCTTGGGGCCATTTACTTTTTTTCAATATCCTGCTTCAGTTTGCTCCAAGTAAACTTGTTAAGTGCAAATATGGCATTTTAGTACCTTTTTTCTTTTTGTTTTGTGTGAGTAACATTTGATTCACATGGCCCCAGAGTAAAAGTACCAGATGTGTCATTTGCTATGTCACTAATAATTTTAGGTTTGTACTCTTGTCAAGTTTTTCATTCCACACTATTATTTGTGTACAGTTCCAGTATTGCTTTCCTGCATTGTTGCTACAGTCTTATTCAGTGTTGTTTGCTCCATAACAAAGTGATATTGTGGCAGAAGAAAATGTCTCGTAGAAGTTATGAAGATGAACAAAAGTATGTACAGCAGCTTTTAGATGAAGTTATGGACATAAGTGATGAAGATTCTGTGTCCTTATTTGGTGATAGCTCCGACAAATTTTTTACCAGAGGAGACCGGAAGCAAAACCGGAAGTTCTGATGATTGAATCATATCAGTGAAGGAAGGAAGAAGAGTTTTCTGTCCACAATAAGTCAAAGAACCAGACTTCAGACTTCACAGCTGTAAAAACCAGACAACAAAGCACCTCTAACCGAGTTAGTGCCATAACTACTGCAGTTGATTCAGGTTCAATTAAAGTATAATATCAGAAAGATCTGAAGATGGCAATGACGCACATAGAACAAATTCTAATGAGATTGTCTGGGGACCAGTTATGGGTAAAAACATGAAAAACTTTACATTTATTCATTACAGTTCTGGTGTAAATGCTTCTGTTGCACTACGGTAACTCTCAAAGGCAAGACACTATATGATTTCTTCAAATATTTTGTAACTGATGAAAATTTAGAACATGTGACTCAACAAACTAATTTGTATGCAAAACAAGTCTTAGAAAGTCATTCAAACTTAACTTGAACAATTTTTAGGATTTTTTTGTTATGGATGTCACTAAATGTAAAACTGAGGATTCCTAATTATTGGTCAAGAAATATGCTCTGTCACAACAATGTAAAAAATGTTATGTCATGCAATCGTTTTGAACTGCTTTTACGTACGTGGCATTTTTCCGATAACAACCAGTGCCCACCGGGAAACCGCTTATTCAAAATTCAACCTCTTATTGATAAATCAGACTAAGAACAGCCGACCAGTTGCAAAGGATAAAGTAAACTTTACCTAGGTTTCAATAGATATAAATCTATCTTCTTCAGAAGATGCAGTATTATAACAACATGAAGTGATATGTCCTTATCGTTTAGGCAAACATCTGCATAGTTACATTAATCATATAAAATATAGCCTTATATGATTAATGTAACTATGCAGATGTTTGCCTAAACGATAAGGACATATCACTTCATGTTGTTATAATACTGCATCTTCTGAAGAAGATAGATTTATATCTATTGAAACCTAGGTAAAGTTTACTTTATCCTTTGCAACTGGTCGGCTGTTCTTAGTCTGATTTACGTGGAACCATTGCTGTAGCGCAGCTATGTTTAAAATACTCTTATTGATAAATTACTGCAGAGATTTCAAAGTGCAGTTGGGCCAGAGAAAGAAGTTTGCATTGACGAAACACTTGTGCCATTTCGAGGAAGACTAAGTTTCATTGTGTATATAAAGAATAAGCGCCATAAATTCGGAATTAAATTGTTCAAACTTTGTCTAAATGGTGGCTACACCTGGAATATGGAAGTTTACTGTGGGAGGAATGTGAATCCTAGTGTTCCTCTTGTCACTTCTGTTTTTATGAGCCTTATGAGTGGATTACTAAATGAGAGCCGAATCTTACACACAGACAATTTTTACAGAAGTGTTCATCTAGCACACCAGCTTCTTGAACAAGCAACACATTTAGTTGGTACTCTAATATCAAACAGAAAGCTGAATCCTCAAGATGTGGTACAGGCAAAACTGAAATAGGGGGAACACAAAGCAAAGGAAAGTACCAGAGGTGTAGTAGTACTGAAATGGAAAGATAAGAGGGATGTTCTGATGCTGAGTACTGTTTATGGAGAAGAAGAAGCAGAAGCTCAAACCAGGAAGGGCACAAAGAAAAAACCAGCAATGATTATTGACTATAATCAGCCAAAGTCTTTTATAGATCATTCTGACCAAATGATGTCATACTCGCATTGTCTAAGGTGGGGTGCGAAATGGTACAGGAAGCTTGCAATTGAATTGTTGGCAGAGTCAGCACTGGTAAATGCTCATGTGATTTACCAATACATCAACAATGAGATGATCTCAATCACAGAATTCAAAGAGGAAGTGACTTTGAGACTACTCCATACAGAAGATGCCGATGAGCCTGAGACATCTCTCATCAAAGCTAATGCGTTTCCCGCAGATTGTGAACATGGGAGTAGCTAGATGTAGGTGAACAGTGGACTATGAAAACAAGAAGAATGAATCTGGATAAGAGCAAGCTGCCAAGAAAAGCAAACAAACTGCAGGGAAATGTAAGACTTGTGATTCATATTTTTGCGAAGAGTGTTTTTTCATAAAGCACAGTGCATACAGGCGTTAGAGAAACTAAGTGGAATGACCCAAATTTTTCAGTTTCATTGTTGTTGCAATTACAGCTGAAGAATGTAAATAAAACTGTATGTGATTTGCAATCTACTGTGTAAGTAATATGACAAACTAAATAATAAATAAATAATAAAAAGAAGAAAAGTCCAATACGACTGAGCCATTTGAGTTATATATAACTCACGAATTCAAATGTCAATAACTACTCTAGAGCTCTTGAAAACCGTAGGCCATGAACATTATTTGTTACTGGGGCCATAACCTACTATAACCCCAAATCACAGCACGCTCCTGTGAGTTACAACTCCACCATTAAGCTTTAAATGGAAAAATGTCCGTTAGTTGTATTTACTTCATGTGGCCCAAAGAGGTCACTTCCTGTGAGTTATATTTAACTCACATGGCAATCAATATGTTAAATACATTGGTAAACTAGGGAGGCTCTTATCAGATAATGCCAAAGGACAGCCTTCAAGAAATTTGTAGCATGTGAAGGAGGGAAACACATACTGATACCCAATTACTATCTTCAAGTCAATCCATTAACAAAAGTGATATGAGAATTACAACAATTAGCATGAAGTTATTGTTCAGAAATACATTCATAGTGGGCACAACTGGTTGTGGAATTTGAGAAAGTACTGAATGAGTTATCACATTCCACAAACCAAATGGTGTCCGATGAAGTAGTTTCATAGGTTAACAAGAGACAACCTTCGAAGAGGAAACCAGGAGAAACACTTACAGCCAGTTGTAGAAAGCAGAGGAAATTAGGAAGAAACACAGAAAATAAGGTTGTACCAGTCACATTCAATGTGGGGATATGGTTCTGGTTCATAATCATCAATTGTGTTCCAATACAGATACATGAATTTAGAATTTTTTCCCCTTGTATGAAAGACTGACCATACATTACCAAAGCCAGAGACCATCCAAAGACTGGAGCCATACAAGTGGAATGTTTCCGCAGTGGCAGATGTACTGCGACATGATGTTGAGTCCTGTAACACTGTTGCTGGCTGTCGAACAGAATGCAGAGAGCAAAATATAGAGTCCTTTGCTGTGTCTCTAAATATTGTTTCAAGTAAATGATGCAAAGCTAATGTGTCTCTGTAGTTAGTTTTTCAATAAAACTTTTTATGTGGCACTTAAAAATTTAAATACCTTTCCTACTTGACTTTGAGGAAATTAATTGATAAGAAAATGGATTCTTTTGCATCTTATGATCTCAGATTACACCTTGACAATGGACTGGCTCTCTCTTTTCATTATTGCTCATAATTATTCTGATACATCAAAATTATATACCTCACAACATATATTTCACAATGTGAAGAACATCACTAGCTGATTTACATCTGATGCATTTTAAGTCACACATGGATGCGCACTAAATTTATCTAAAATGTGGAATCTTTTTTAAACTGGAAGGGTATCCATGCCCTGTTTCCAATATCAAGTAAGTAGGTGATGTACTGTATATTGGTGGTCAGCCGCTACAGGCTGTGACTCACCACGCGAGTCTAAGGCCACATACTAAGTTAACATTAAGAGTTTTAAATCTAGAGGTAGGCTATTACAGATCCAGTGGCAGAATTAGCTGAACACAGTACGCATCATTTTTCTTGTTTTTGCTAACAGTTTCATTCACGAAACATTCATTCAGTAACTGTTTTTGTTCATATATTGTTGAACAAACGGCATGTGTTCCAGCAAACAATGAATGTGTAACTAGATTTTGCTATTGACAAACTATATCATACTGTGTTCTGTGTAATTGTAAGTGAGACAGACTGTCATCAACTTAAAGACATATTTATTGTGATAAAATTTGAATCTGTCACGAACTGGCTGAAAGAAAAAGAAGTGTGTGAGTAAGTAAGTGAGGCTGGTAAAGTGCTTTGGCAGGTTAGAAAAATCTAAGGTTTTGCATGTAGAATACGAGATATCATTTGCATTGCTTCTTACATGTACAACTTCGTTAATTTCACTGTTCTATCTTTGTTAATTTCATTGTTCCACCTTCACTGTTAATTTCAGGGAGTGCAAGTACAAATTCTTTGGAAACATAATGCAACAATCTGATCTGCAACTGTTGACTCTTTATCAGACTATACTGAAATTGTTTCAGAGCAGTGTTTAGTGAATATGGTTTGTTTAATCAGGGTTGCCACATTTACCCAAGTGAAATTCCCTGATATTTCCCTGATTTCCAGACAAATTTTAGCATTTTTCCCTGACAAACTTTGAGATCTTAAAGGTAAGTTAAGACATAAGTTGACAATCTGTCTTTGCAGCTACAGTACAAGAAACAATAGTGCAAACGAGGAAATGTCTTAACACTTGCAAGCAGATGGTGCTTTCTGAAGTGAACAAAAATCTTAAGTACTAACTTCAACATCTTTTGTAACGAACTGTTTTTAGATGGAGAAAGCAAGCCAGATGGTATGTGTGTTTCATTAAGGCCACTGATGTTATTTTATTTTAATATAACAAAACACATGAGATGACAACAATACGCACAAGACAGATTTAAAATACCAAGACTGATTTCAGAAATAACCTCAGAAAAAAGTTGGCCTCTTGAAAGAAATGCATTAGGTTGGAAAGAACTGTGTAAACCATAACTGTAGGTGATCGCAAATAAAATATTGGTTCTACTATGTTCGCTATTCTTGGTTATTACCCACTGTGTGATACCTATTATTTTACAGGTATTTTAAGATTTTTCTTTCAAGAAATACATGAGTACATAGCGTACAAATTGCCAGCGGCTGACACAATTTTCTTCTTCTTATCATCCATACTTTCTAACATATAAACTACTTTTAAAGTTCTAAAATGTACCAGAACAAATAAAATGTCAATAAGATGCCACACTGTACAATGTACTTGAGGTGAGAGAGTCACAATTCCTGAAATCGACTGCCCATGGCCTCTGGCCTGCTGAGGAGCACCACAGTCCTGGGTCCATGGATAAACCATGAAAATCCACTGCATTAGGCCACACACGAACAGACTGTACCTGTGCGCAGATTGATGAGACTAGATCCCACGGGCAGAGCCCACACATTAGTGGTAACCGAATGGTTTCAGATCGGCAGTCCCAATCCATTACAGATACCCACAGAAACGGCCAGTGGTTTTGGCCCCTCACAGAAATCCACTCGTGTGGCCGCTATTCACAAGCGACAGACAACATGTTGTTGAAATGAGACCACAGTTCTCAATCCATGCAACAGGTAACTCATTAAAATACTCTAAGAATCAATAATAATGAGGATGGGCAGCAACTTACCATAAAGAGGATTGCTAAGCCACAGACAGGCATGTAGAAAAGACAGTCACCCTCTCAAAACTAAATTTTCAGCCATAGCTTTTGTCAGGAAACGAGAGCACACACACATCACTCACGCACAATTCACACAATCACTCGCACACAACTCGTGCACACATGACCGCTGTCTCTGCCTGCAGTATCTACAGTCTCTGAAGATCAGATCCAAAACAGCTGCTAGGCTAACGGAAAGAACTGTTGGCAGCACTGACTGCAAGCTGAGGGGAGTGGTAGGAAGGAGAGAAGCAGTAGTAATGAGGGAGTAGGGAAGCGGCACACATACCCAGCTGTTCCAGCCAGTGACGATGCACGACACCTCAATAAACAAACCATTTACTGAAACAACGAGATTTTTCCAGTGTTTCTTTTCTCTTCAAATTTATCTGATGTTTCCCTGATTTCTCTGATGTGTGTGAAATTCCCTGATTTCCAGAACCTATGGCAATCCTGTTAATGTTCTATTTTTATTGATGTAAGAATCACTCTTTCCAATAATGGAACTGCCCAAGGAAATCACGTGGCTTAATTCTAGTGATGCAAAGGCATCCAAGCCATTACTGTCACTACTTTGAGAAATGAGCGAGTGAACAGTATCATTTGTCACACCTTGTAAAGAATTGTAATGCATGCCCCCAGCGATGCTTCAATCCTATTTTTCATTTCATTTGTTGTGCACATTTACAATAAAATACCATAATTAACAAATTACATATTTATCTTTTTACAATTACAGTGTATTACATGTTGGCCCAGAAAGCAACCATCGATCAGTCACACTCGGAATACTTCTGAAATCACATCATTTCAAATTTTTGTAATTATTTGATGTCCAGTTTTTAGTTTCATGTAAAATACATAAATAAAAACACATTATCATCTCCATCATAACTGCAATTGAATTAGTCTGTCAGTCGGATTTTGTCCGAAGAAGCAAGATGTAAACAACAGCACAAATGTACAAGTATCTCAAAACTTGTCACTTCGACAATTCTATAACTAAAAATGAGTAATGTATTTGGAATATTAATTCTTCTCCAATTCTGACTGACTGTGTAGTCCAGAATATTATTACAATAATGAAAATGTGAAAAGGAACACTTACTAAAAAATTCTCTCTCTCCGCACGAATGCTCTGTGAAATCTAGAAATTATACAAAGCAAACGCCATTTCATGTCATATCTTTCTAGTTTCTGTACTCGTCTTCATCAGTCCTTATGTCTGAAACACAATATCTTTTCTCCATAACTTAATTTTCTACATCTACATCTACATTTATACTCCGGAAGCCACCCAACAGTGTGTGGCAGAGGGCACTTTACATGCCATTGTCATTACCTCCCTTTCCTGTTCCAGTCACGCATGGTTCGCGGGAAGAACGACTGCTGGAAAGCCTCCGTGCGCTCTCGAATCTCTCTAATTTTACATTCGTGATCTCCTCTGGAGGTATGCATTCGGCTGCAATTTTTTAATGCTGCAACTTCTCTGTATACTACAGCATCATCCGCGAAAATCTGCATGGAACTTCTGACACTATCTACTAGGTCACTTATATGTATTGTGAAAAGCAATGGTCCCATAACACTCCCCTGTGGCACGCCAGAGGTTACTTTAACATCTGCAGATATCTCTCCATTGAGAACAACATACTGTGTTCTGTTTGCTAAAAACTCTTCAATCCAGCCACGCAGCTGGTCTCATATTCCATAGGCTCTTACTTTGTTTATCAGGAGACAGTGCAGAACTGTATCGAACGCCTTCCGGAAGTCAAGGAAAATGTGATCTACCGGGGAGCCTGTATCTAATATTTTCTGGGTCTCATGAACAAATAAAGCGAGTTGGGTCTCACACGATCGCTGTTTCCGGAATCCATGTTGGTTCCTACAGAGTAGATTCTGTGTCATGTGTGTGTAAATCTAGAGCATGCATTGTGGAAGACACATGCAGACACGAACGCAGAGCAGAGAATGCAACAGTGCATTCAATCAACTGGCCACTCCACTCCCAGTACAGACTGGTATCATCTGGCCCCTCTTCGCAGTCTACCATACTGCATTGCCTAGTTAATTCTTTTGGCCCTCACAGCTGCTGTTCCCCAAACGTTCTGCTCATGTAAACTCAGCCAAAAGCAACTCTTCAACAGGTACTTTCTACAATTGGTTTATACAGTTACTACAGTTTGAAGCAGCTTACAGGTGAACATCTGAATGCATTGGATAATAAGTTAGTTGTGGTTCATACTTTGAGAGAAAAAGGTTATAGTGTTTTATAGTAAATATCTTGTTACACTTTTTGATTAATATGAAAAACAGAATGGGTTATATGGTTATTTTATAATGTCTTGTGAATAATCATATCTATTAGATGTTCATAGTATTAACATCACTTAGAGAGAGAGGAAAGAGAGAGAGAGAGAGAGAGAGAGAGAGAGAGAGAGAGAGAGAGAGAGCAACCCTGGAGTGGATTCTGTCAAGGTAAAGAGCATCATACTGAAAATCAGTATATGTAAACAAATTACTATATCAATAATAATTCACCTTACTATTGCCATGCTGAAATGTACCTAATTAAGTTCTGTAAATATCTTCGAGCTAGCACCAATAACTTTGTAATTACATATACCACCTCTCTCCAATATTCTCCCCTTGCTGCCATTTCATCTTTGTCTCCCCTCATCCTTGCACACAAGTCCTTCTTATCCTGGAGTCTAAGCGGCTTGCTCTTCATTTTTAATTTTGCTCAGTACATCCCTCTCTATTGTCTTACAAGGCAGTGAAAGGCTGTGGAACTGGAAGTGTGTGTTTCTACATAGTGAGTATATAACTCTACATGATATGCAGTCTTTTTTTATGAAATTGCTATTTGTCTGATTTTCTGAACAATATACCATGAAATTATTTTATCATTTGACTTTTCAAACCATAAATGGGTGTTAGGGTGTGGTTGACTTGTTTGGGAAGAACTACAAAAAAATGGTTCAAATGGCTCTGAGCACTATGGGACTTAACATCTATGGTCATCAGTCCCCTAGAACTTAGAACCACTTAAACCTAACTAACCTAAGGACATCACACACATCCATGCCCGAGGCAGGATTCGAAGAACTACACATAAGGGTACAAACCATTAGTGTCTTTAATGTAATTACAGCTCCAGTTTCAAAAAGCTGTATAAAGATGTCAAATTTGAATAGCATATTATTGATGCATGGGGGGAAACAAGATGAAATAAAATTTTAACAAAAATTTTACCAAAACATGCAGCCGTGTCTTAACATAAATAGGGTTAGCTACAAATGACAGATGAATCACAATTCGATGGCTAAAGTTTGAGTTGCACATTCCACCATCTGCATCTGCACTGTCCAATGTGCAAGACTGCTGAAGTTTGGCAGTCAATTATTGTGGTACAGTTAGTTAGTTAACTCAATCCACTACAGCAACATCATATCACATTGCAAGGGATAAATCAGTTTTTAATTGTTCTTAGGGCAAAAACCGAATAAAAAGCAAAATGACATTTATTTCAAAATGTCATGAGACTGGCACAAGACATGTTTCTGTATGCTGTCCACCAGTTTCTGCCATACCTTGAAATCAAGAAACAGCAGCTTCTACAACAGACTTGTATCTTGGGGGTCATGTTCAGAATGTGTTGTGCAATGTACCCCTTCAATTCAGCTATGTTCATAATTGGAGCACTGAACACAACATCATTCAGGTAATCCCAGAGCCAGAGATCACATGGATTAAAATTAAGTGATCTGGAGAGCCAGGCTGAAGGGAAAGAATGGTTGATAACTCTAGCATTTCCAAAATGCCTCTGCAGCAGCTGCTTCACGGGTTCTGTAATGCATGGAAAAATGATCATATCCACACTTACGCACTTCTGAAGGGTTTATATGACACTACCCAGCAGGGACCGATGACCATGGCAGTCTGGTCCCTTTAATCCCCCAAACCAACCAACCAACTACCCAGCACATTAAAACTGTTTGCCAATCTGAGGCTCAAACTGAGGACTTTTTCCTTTCATGGGCAAATGGTCTACTGACTGAGCTACCAAGCATGACTTGCGACCCATCCTCACAGCTTTACTTCCATCAGTACCTCATCTCCTACCTTCTAAACTTCACAGCTCTCCTGCAAAACTTGCAAGGCTAGCACTTCCTGAAGAAAGGATATTGGTGAGAGGTAGCTTAGCCACAGCCTGGGGGATTTTTCCAGAATGATTTTTCACTCTGCAACAGAGTGTGAGCTGACATGAAACTTCCTGACAGAGACTTGAACTCAGGACTTTTGGCTTTTGTGGGCGAGTGCTCTACAGACTGGGGTACACAAGCACGATTCATGACCCATCCTCATGGCTTGAGCACTGGGCGAAATAAAGCTGCAAGGATGAGTCACAAGTCGTGCTTGGGTAGTTCAGTTGGTAGAGAGCTACCTGCGAAAGGCAAAGGTCCTGAGTTTGAGTCTTGGTCCGGCACACAGTTTTAATCTGCCACAAAGTTTCATATGAGCGTACACTGAAGAGTGAAAAACCACTCTGGTTGGTATGATGTTGGTGCATAAAAGTGTCTCATAGTATTTACAAGTGATGGTACATGTAACAGTATCTACAAGACTCATTTCCTTAAAAACAAAATTGAAAAATTGTTGCCCTATGATAAACGATGCTATCAACCTGCATCACACAATTGCCTTTGCAGAATGAATTGGTACCAGCTGATGTGCGTGCAACTTTTCCGTTCCCCATATTCTGGATATTTATATGTCCTTTGAGATGGAAATGGGCTTTGTCCACAGAATGTTCCAAAGCCATTCATTGTCCCAATTCCATGTGAGCAAGAAATGCCACAGTGAACATTTATCTTGCCAAAAAGTCAGCAGGAAGCAACTTCTAAAGATGGGTTACTTTATATCGGTAGCAATGCAGGATGCTTCGATGTACAGTGCTCACAATCTTATCCAGCGTTTGCTCAATTCCCCATGCACTACATGCCTGCACACTAGCACTCAAATCCACCACTAATATTGTGGCCACATCTTCAACAGACATTGGATCAACTGATTTCCTTCCACCGCCACATCGCACTTCAAAAGAACCTGTCTTTTCAAATTTTGTAATCATTTTCTCCAGACTGTTAGCAGACGTTGAACCAATGCCTTTTTTTCATACCTTGAGAGTCCAGAACTTCTGCGGGGCTACTGGTAGACAGTCGCTGTTCTTGTAAAGACAAAATGTAATGTTGTAACAATGGCTTTGATTGAAAGTAGTTTTACGCTTCATACTGACACGAGGGCTATCCACAAAGTACATTACGTTTTGGAATTAAAAATAAATAAAGTATTGGAAATTTTTTTTATTATATACAGATAAAAGCTACACTTAAATACTACTTTTCTACACAGGTGGCATTTAAATTAAGGCACTTATCGTAGCGATGGACGAGCTTGGAAATTCCTACGTCGTAAAATTCGGCCGCCTGCGCCTTCAACCACGTGGTTACCTCTTCTTGAAGCTGTGCGTCGTCATCAAACCGCTGCATAGCCAACCACTTCTTCATTGCTGGGAATAAGTGGAAGTCGCTCGGTGCCAGGTCAGGACTGTAAGGCGGATGAGGAAACAACTCCCACTTAAAAGATTCGAGAACTTCACGAGTGGCATTTGCCGTGTGGGCCCGGGCGTTGTCGTGAATCGGCAAGATCTTTGAGCTCAACTTTCCCCTGCGCTTGTTTTGTATTGCTCTTCTGAGGTTGTGCAGAGTTTGGCAATACCTTTGAGACTTTATTGTAGTGCCTCTTTCCAGGAAATCCACAAAAATCACACCTGTCCCAAAAGAAGAGGTAACCACGTGGTTGAAGGCGCAGGCGGCCGAATTTTACGACGAAGGAATTTCCAAGCTCGTCCATCGCTACGGTAAGTGCCTTAATTTAAATGCCAACTATGTAGAAAAGTAGTATTTAAGTGTGGCTTTCATCTGTATATAATAAAAAAATGTCCAATAATTTATATATTTTTAATTACAAAACGTAATGTACTTTGTGGATAGCCCTTGTATTAATTAATAATCAATGAATGTTATTTATGAAATTTTTCATAGAAATCCTTTACACATCAAATGAAATATTTAATTTACTTGCAAATGAAACTAAGGTTACCAAGTAAGATTTCAGAATGGAGGCATCAAGAGAGTTTAATCTGAAAATGTAGTCCTAAACAGGAGTCAAGATGAAAATCTTTTAAATGGGGATTACAGTATTACAGTTCTAAAGCCTACACCATCACAATCTCTCTGTATAATCTAGGAGGTTTTAACATTTACTACCCTGGTGGACAGACCACTATCAACAGTCTGACACACTTTCTCTAAATGTACTACTGCAGATACATTCGGAATTTAAACTAAAATAAAAACAATTTGGCATTTACGAAATGCATGTCACTACCTCTCTTCCCCTTACCAATCAAACACTGTTCATGAATATTTCCTCCTCAGCACCAGGATTTTGGTCATATTTGTAAAGGCTGGACAGCGAAAAACGTCAGTGAAACATTTATAAGAATCATGCAATATAGAATTGAAATGATTAATGGAAAATCTCATATAAGATGTGAAACAAATACTAACAAAGAGATAGAGGGGCTGGCCAGTACTTACCTCAGCTCAGTACAGCCGATAGATACACATTAAACAGAACTGAAAATTTACATTCCTAGCTTTCGGAACTTTGTTCCTTCATCAGGGAGGAGAGAGGGGAAAAAAGGGAAGAAGGGAAAGTGGATTCAGTTACTCACAACCCAGGTTATGAAGCAACAGGGAAAGGTAAACAGGGAGGGTAGCAAGGATGGAGGCATGGTTGTCAGAGGGAAGCCAAAGATCCTTTCCCTGTTGCTTCATAACCTGGGTTGTGAGTAACTGAATCCACTTTCCCTTCTTCCCTTTTTTCCCCTCTCTCCTCCCTGATGAAGGAACAAAGTTCCGAAAGCTAGGAATGTAAATTTTCAGTTCTGTTTTATGTGTATCTATCGGCTGTACTGAGCTGAGGTAAGTACTGGCAAGCCCCTCTATCTCTTTGTTAGTATTTGTTTCGCAATATAGAATTGCCTTCTTTGGATAACTGTATATAGAACATTGCTGTTTGCATTATGTATTCTTTTCAAACAGCATAGGTCAACAATGGCCACATCTATGACATGGAAAATAGGAACACAGAAGTTACGTTCTTTTCTATCAGACACCAAACTTTTAGCCCAAATATCTTTGCACTCAGTGTACAGTTTGCAACAAGTTTAACACCATCTGTTATTGAAACGATATTTATTCACTAATGAACACTTATGACAAGTTAAAATTGTGATCTGTATGGGGTCTCAAACTTCAGTATTTACTCTTCACAAGCAATGCATTAGAAATTTTGCTGCCCAGGCACATCTCACTCAGTATTTTACCTTGCCCTTTGTTCGTAGATGTCAATAATGCAGGCAGGATTCTATGGAGTTTGGAAGGTACAGAGGGTAGCTAGTGGCAAACTGAAGCTTTACAAATGGTCCATTGAGTGTGCTTAGAAAGCTCAGTTTGTAAAGCAATGCCCATGAAAGGCAAATATTCAAGTCTGAGTTTCCATCCAGTTATAACAACTTTACCTTGCCACAAATAAACATCTCAGGTACACTCCACTAAGAAAAATGATACATTAGCACTTCATTCGTCAGTAAATGTATGATTTGTTTTGCTTTACAAAACAAATACAAAAATTTCTGCTTGATATGGCAGATACGCATAAAAATCTGACATACATAGAGAGGAAAAAAGACATCACTCATATAGCTTCGATGTAGAATCAGAATACAAGAAAAAGACTTCTTTATTTCACATAAAAAGTGAGACAATCGAATATTAAAGATGACTTTGTTCACTTCCTTAGAAAATATACAGAAAGCTTTGAAGTGAATTTTATATTCAGTCTGTTTTTTCATACTCACTTCCATCAGATCACTGTTATTCCACAAGAAGTACTATCCATTAAACCTTTCTAATGAATCAGCTTCTTACAAATTTAGACCCTCCATCCACTGAAAAATCTGCTCCAGTATAAAAGAAACACTTCACTATCAACTTACGAAATAATAATTCCAACCAAACAAACAGCTCTTAAAAAAAGATTTATGTTTACTATGCTCCGCATTTTGATCTGCAAAAGAGAAACCCTTTGCAAATGTCATACGGTTCACAAAACTCTTTCTCTGCATATAAAATAGGCTGAATTTTCAATATTCTTATACAATATAAATGTTTCATGAACATTTCCTGCCAATTCTTAATAACTCACTTATGTCAAAGCTGAACAGGAACATTATATATGTATATAAATTGCTAAAGGAAGACAGTTTCAGTACCTCTGTCAAACATATAAATATGAAAAGCATATTTTGTGAAATGAGTGCAAAGTATAACAAGTATTAACACAGACATCATAACTGCATCTGCTGAAAGACAATTGTAATAAATATAATGAGGTAATTCACACAGCAAAGGAAAATACAATACAGGAAAAAAATTACAGACAATAAACACTATATATCTTTAAAATACCACTCTGTTGGCTGATGTACTAAATGATGATCCACCACCACAACTGCTTGGAGGGTCATCATCAGGTTTTCTTTGATTATACCAAGTCTTAGACATAGTTCCCATAGACAATCTTCGCCTTTCTTCTTTCTTTTGCTCTATGAATAAAGCATTGTCTTTGAGAACTACCTCTAACAGGTGAGGTTGTAGATTTTCTAGTGGGTGTGAGCCTACTTCCAGTTGGAGATTTTCACTTGGTAATGCATAAAACAATATGTAGGGAGTATCTGCTGCTTTAAGGTTTGTTAGCTCATCAAGAGAACTAGGATATATTGACTCATCATTAAATACAAACCAGGAACCACTTTGGTCTCGTGAGAACGTGTAATAGTGTCCTGAATCCACACTCCTTCCAGAATGTACAACTGCTGCATACAAATTATATGTCTCACAGTGTTTCTGTTGCTGTCCAGCAGCTACAACAGGCACAAATAATCTTTCATTATAATGCATCTTGTGAAGTAGCTTTGTTCGTTGCATTGTGGTACTATCATAATGAAAGTGTTTTATTGTAAGAATAAGATGAGACGGTGCTTGCAAAATATTAACAGACCGCTGTCCCTCAGTCAATGCACTGCACTTATCACACCTATAGCAATTATCTCCACTCAGTTTCTCTGCAGAAACAAAATAATCAAGCAAATTCTGCACATCTAACACATCATATTTGTTGTCCTCTTCTTGTGGGGGAAAAGACAACTGTAGATCGGTGAATGTATCTGTTTGGACGGACTGTGAATGACAAGTCAAACACTCATTACAAGTGACTATTTTTCCACCAAATGTTTGATGAACAAGGCTTAGGTGTAAGCTAGGAACCTCTGTTAATGTTCCTGCAACACCTGCTTCATCACCACACACAGAATGGATTCCACTATCTGCTGATCCTGACAATGTGCTGCTTAGAATCTCTGTTTTCTCTGAGTCAGTGCCATCTGCAATAAACAAGAAGAATTCAAAAAATTCTTTACATATTAATATGAAACATTTTAACATTAAAATGTTGGTTACAATCTAAAATTGTTGCAAATATGATGAACCTTTTCATTTAAATATAAGTAATGTAGGTTTTTTTTTTCCTTCTTCTTATTACATTTATGACACGCTGTGTTACGTAACTTTGCATTTATGAAAAGAAAGTTACACAATTAATATGTTCTAAATCATTTTTAAATTAATGAACATTTTGTTAGTAAAACAGTTAAATTTCCAAGGACAGAGGTGGGGTGGTCACTACTATCCTTCAGGAGTCACAGTTCTTAGCATAGCCAACAGAATGTACAAAATATACTACAGCAGTCCTAGCTTTAGGAACCAGAGGTTCTACCTAAAAGGGGCATTGATTGGGAGAAGGGGCTCAATGGGCATATGTTGCTCAGAATCAAGCCTAAGAGGGCACATCCTGTACGAGAAACAAGGCAGAGATCAACAAAGCATCGTCAAAATTTGCATTTTTTCTTCACTTGAGTTAACATAATTGTCAAATTCTTGGAAACTACATTGCAAAAACAATGGCATTTCACTGTCTCTCAGGCCATAAACCTGGGTGTGATATAAAATACAGCTCTAAAGAAATGGCACGAAAATAAAAGCCCCCAGCCAATTTAACACAATTACAACTTTTGTTGAGTGATGGAATAGTTTTGTTTTTATTTCCCTCTCATTCTTTTCTATTATGTCTCCCTGAATTGTAATCCCCGGGGACTACCTAATTAATCTCTGCATAGACTTCTGCTGCATGAGTGAACCTCTAGCTCCAATTACGCTCTTCTCAGTTAATGTTTCATTGACTGGTAAGGAGCAATATTTTCCATCTGCACTGAAATAAATGTCTGAAGATATAAGGACAAATTTTCATCATATGTTACCTAAAAACCAACTATTTTTTGCATGATACATAAATGGGAATACTTTGAAAGTGTATTGTGTATTATGCCCAAAAAACATTTCCAATATTTTTATTATGAAATGCATTCTGATGCTGAATCATGAAAGGCAAGAAAGACTGGCACATGGTGAAAATTTACTGTATATGCAGAGCTCCACTGCTATTTGCAATTAGCAAGTAACTATAGACAACATTTCTAAGGTTAACTAAACAGCAAACTATTTTTAGATGTCAGTCCATAAAAACTAAAGCTTATATCTACCAACAGCTGAAAAAAAAAAAGAAAAAAAAAATATTGGCTGCGGCCTTTTCACATCCCATTAAACACAAACAATTTCAAATAATTGTAGCACAAGGATAAATGTTATGCAGAAATAAATATTAATTTGTTGCATAAATTACTGATGAAACAAATAATTCAAAATATCTAAAGCAAAGTTTCATCTCCAAATATAAGAGAGACTGAAGAAGTTTGTCTTCATATACCTCTATTTTTAAAGATATTACCTTACTCTGTTTATCAATTTTTTTATGCTACTTTGATAATATAATTTAAAGCTGCACAACACTGTTGGCTAGAAGAGCTCGAGGGATATGATAACCCACACAATCCGAAAGATTTTCTTTCTTGGCTTCCAAATTGTGAGATTGTTTTGTTTGTCAAGTGTATATTACTGTAATGAATGCATGTGAAGTTTAATTCCATGTGTTGTTGATGAGTAAAAGAAAAAGGGAGAGAGGGAAACCTTGAGCTGGTACACAGCCTGCACATCTCTAACACTAACAAGGAAACCATCAAGCTCAATGTTCCCAATGGACTGACGGATAACAGTCAAATGATACTTGCCCTCACTTTGTGATATGCACTGAGAAGGTTAGTGATTTAACACATAACACTGGAAAAAGAACTTTGTACAACAATTTCTCCCCTCACTGGTAGCAAATACTAGTAATTAAAAGAAGTTCTACCACCCAGATTTGAAAAGGCTAACTCCAGCTCAAGCATCACTGACTAAGCATGCTTCAGCGACCACTGTTACGGGTGCAGTGTACACCATTTTGTCAATGTGCTGACTATTAAAAAGAACACTACCTCCATTTGATGATAATACAAATTTCTGTTGGTAAATTAGAAGAAAGGTACTAATCAAACAATGGAAAATCCAAGATGGAATGTAGAGTAGTTTCAGCTCTCTGGGACTGCAGACATGTGTGCAAGTTGCAAGTTGCATTTGTGTGTGTGTGTGTGTGTGTGTGTGTGTGTGTGTGTGTGTGTACTGCTGACAAAGGCCTTAATGGCCGAAAGCTATAACTGTGTGAATCTTTTTATTGTGCGTATCGCGACTCAGCATCTCTGTTATAAAGAAAGGTACTAATTTGACATTCAACAGTACAATTAGTGGCAAGTTGTGCCCCTAATTTTGTGTTTCGACATTTGTATATTGTTTTAACTTCAAACACCTACACATTTAATCACATAGCATATAATTACCTTGACTACAGTCTGCTAATGACTGTGCCTTCCTTTCAAGCACCCCACCATCCGAAAGATCCTCTTCAGTAGTCCAACGAGAAATAGAGCCCATACAATTGTCTTCTTCCTTTCCATCTCCTCCTCCTCCTCCTCCTCCCCCACTACCACCACCACCACCACCTCCTCCTCCTCCTCCTCCTCCTCCTCCTCCGGTGTCAACTTCCATTTTGACTGCTGGAGTTGGAACTCCAGTTCCCTCACTTTTAACAAACCTTGCTTCTTGCTCATGCAACACATCCAAAAGATACCTACAACACAACAGAATAAATAATACTGAATAACAAACTGAACGTTTCTTTGTGAACAACTAATGACTATGGCATACCAAAAAACTGTGTATATCATAGGCTAGGCACTTGAAATAAAATGGCACCACAAAACAGAAAATCAAATAGTTAGAAAATGACTTTCAGAGTAGGTCATCACTGGCATAAAGATGAAAGCAAATCAGATATGCATATGATCTTATCTCCCTAAATCTCCAAATCAAAATCTGTAGACAGCAATAGCTGTGTTCACAAGGGTAAAAGCACAGTGGACAGTCCTTTTAGGCACAATTGTACATGCCATCACGTCTAATTCCACTTCAAATATATTGCACAGAAAGTGTGGATCAACATATGGAACCACCTTTTAGAGAACATTAAGTATGCATATTGCCTAGGACAGTTTCTTGGATGGATAGTCCAGCAGCATGTTGTACATTCAGGCATGGTCTATCACAGGTTGAATACGGCACAGCCACGGTTGTGAATACAAACATCGAGCTATAAAATAAGAAGGCTGTAGGCATATAACCTGCTCATTTAAACTCTTCCTATATGATGAAAGCACATACAACCAACTGCCAATGAGAAAAAGTGTCCACCTCAAGGTGGTAAAATAGCATATTCACAATCATATTCTCGTCAATGTCTACCAGTTAGTGAGTAAAAGAGATATTCACAAATCAAGCTCTGGTGCGAGAGAGCCGAAGACTATGAGATGGAATCTCTGCTTTTAATAAAATCAGTCGGAAATTGCTTTATTTATTCTCAGTGATTATTGAAATAGGCTGGAGGTTTATAACTGAGGCATACCTATGTACAAGTATGTGAATGAAGGTTTGTGCAAAATATTCAAATATATGTAAACTGCTCATTAGAATAAACCTTCAATAATAAATAAAGGTGAACCTATCACATTCTGAAGTGAAGTTTTCCTTACAGCATCATATACATTGGCAGAAAGAAAACATTCATAAAAAACTGTCAGCATTTCTTTTGATCATTAAAAACACATTCTAGCAAGTAGTCTGTGCTCAGTTACTTTTAATGTTTGTACTATTTGTAGTAAGTGTCTTAGTACAATTAGACATTCAAGATCACAGTTATGTTCCCAGAGTTGCTACAGAACAACACAGAAGGAGTACCGCACACCTGCATCAGGTGCCCCAAAGTTTGCCGGCTATTAACCATCTCACATCCACTGCTGTTTTCACTCAATACTCATTTGATCAACAAGCATCAGAGGAAACATGCAACAATGCTTGACTGACTGCACAACAGCTGTTAGACACATATATAAGTGACCATTTGCTACTTTTAATAATTCAGTCTCAGGTTTACGTTAAATGAGTTTGCAGTTGTGAATAAGGATGACTAGCAGCTGTAGAATAGTATGACAACAATGAAAACTTGTGCTGAACTGGGACTCAATCCCGGATTTCTCGCTAATTGCGAGCGGTCGCCTTACCATTTGGCTATCCATGGCCAGACCCGAAGTTCCAAATGTCATCAACCATGCATCTATGACCTGAACTTGTACATCCATTATGTATATTCCTGTACAGGTCAGGCACTGTATTTGAAAGTCGCTTGCCTAGTATCAGCAGCTAAATACAATATGCAGTGCCTGCATTATTCCAATTACAATGCAAAGTTCGTTTGGACAAACATGCATGAAGTTTGTGTCTGGCCATGAGTCATGCACGGATAGCCAAATGGTAAGGTGATCACTCATGGTACACAGGAAATCCGAGTTCGGGTTCCGGTCTGGCACAAATTTTCATTGTCGTCATTCCTTCTATAGCTGATGGTTGTCCTTGTTCACAACTGCCAATTCATTTAATGTATTACATTGCATGTATGCATGCATGCCCAAAGAAACTTTGCAATGTAAGCAGAAGAACACAGGCACTGCAATATCGCACTCACAGATTTGTCTGGTATGACACTGACTGAAAATAGTTAAACTGGCAGTTCTGAAATAGCCTGTCCAGCCCATCCACACTATTCAGTTTGTCTGATCTTGTTTACCATTTGCCAGTTTCCTAACCAAGTATTTAGCAAAGCCTCTTTCACTCTTTATTATTCTTGTATTACAACCTTTCGTCACAATCTCCAGTTAATCTGTATTATCACTACTATCAGCCTATTTTATCACTTTTGTCTGTGCCCCAACTGCCGAAGTTTAACATGGGCACCCTGTCGTAAAAATGAGAGATGTGTAGGAGAAGAAAGCAGAGGTAGATAAAAATTGAACTGAGCATTTGTACACACACATGGTAACAGAACTGTTGTAGTACAGATGAGTGATGGCTCATAGATCTGAAGTCAGGAATTATGGTTTTCCACGTATGAAAGAAAAAAGATAAGAAGAAATGAAAACAAATAATAAAGAAACAGCACTGTATATATCAAGTTCCCAATTATGAGCCTGCAAATTATCTGGTTTGCAGACTGTCTGCATAGTTCGACATTTTTTGGAAAAAAGAAAAGTAAGTAAGTATTCTGTTATGTTTAGAACAACTATTTTTGCTTAGAATACATTATTATGCACGAGACTCGTGTTTTATTTCCGGAAGACAATATGGGACCCAATCCCACCATATGATGTCCCTGATTTTTTTCTCCGTTGTTTTCCATTTTATCTTCATTGTAAATGCAGGAATCTAACTTTTTAACATATTCACCGCCAATTTCCTGTCTACATGATTCCATAGGAGCTAGTAGTTGATAAATTCCAACTCACCCAAGGATGACAGTGAAAGAAAATGATTTAGGTTTTCTTCTTGGATGGTTCCCTTTAGAATTCTTGCTCCATGTTGATACAAAATGAAAGTATACTGTTAAACATCGCCAAGGCAAATGCAGTGACAATCTTACTTTCCTACCTGCTGACATACCTCTATAATACCATAGCTTCTAACCTGAATCATTGACATTTCTTGTTGTTGTTGTACTTGCAGATGATTTACATGTTCTTGGTACAAGATAAATATTTGCAAACTTGTTGTTTTAAGAATCAAAAATAAGTTAGAAAAGGGCAATTAGCAACAAAACTCTATCAGAGTTATGGGATAGGCATAGTGAGAAACTGAAAGAGAAATAAAGAAATGATGTTAAATTTTACAGTCACAGATGGCAGCCAAGTTCAACAGTCACAGTGAAAGCACCTGAAAACTTCAACTTACATGGAACTAGATGAAGCATTGCACTTATGGTTCCAGGTGAGGAAAGCAGAGGTTCCACATCAGGTCCAATGTTAACAGAGAAGGTAGGAGAGCTCTACGAAACTCTGATGACTGAAGAAAAATTTTGCAAGTCATCAGAATGGCAGACTCAGTTTAAAAAACACTACATGATTCTGGAAATTGCTCCTCAGGGCAAGGTTCTTAGTACCAACAAAGATTCAGATGATGCTTTTTGGGATGACTTCTTTAGTTACATGAAATAGAACTATTTTCTCCTGGGACATGTTAGGTGTGTGTGTGAAACTGTGCTGGACTGGAAGGGGATTCCTGCATGAATGTTATTCTCTCAGCTGGAAGTGCATGTTCCTGAACACTGAAGCCACTCATTGGGGAAAAACATGCACACATTTACAGGAATAATTAAGTTACCACTTTATTACATGCATCAGAAAGGAACCTGGATGGACAGGACTATCTACAAAGACTGGTTCTGGTCTATGTTTGCATTTACTGTGCATCTCTATTTGGAAGGAAAAGATTTACCCTAAAGAGTTGTTGATTTAATTTACAATGCACCTCATCATCCTGCAGATGATGTGCTCATTTTGAATGGCATAATGATTTTTGTGAAGTATCTTTTACCTTGAGTTTGTCAATCATATACCAATGAACCACGGTGAGTAAACAGCTATGAAACAACATTAACGGTCATATTTTAATGGAACAGATCGTGCAAGACGGTTCAGATATCATGGTTCAGGGCATCCCTGAATGTGTTCAATGTAATCCACAGTAGTTGCAAGACTTAGGACAACACGAAGATAACAAAAATAGCGAACTTGTGGAAGAAAACTGCAAAACCATTTAATGAAACTGGAATTTGAGGTTAGAGTAGCAAATGATATCACTACACATTGGACTGCTCTTGTGAAACAAACTTCAGGTTATGATGATTATGACAAAAACAGCTGTGAGTGATTAAATGGCTATCACTATGAATCAGGATTCGAGTGGCTTATGTGACACAGATATAACAAGAAGTGTTAAGTAGAGGAAACAAGACGGAGGAGGAACCTGTTATCACACACATTGAAGTACTGAAATGACTGACTATTATTAGAATACACAAAACAAAGTTCATTTAATTATAGCGACGTTTTGACGCTCCAGTAAGTAAGGACTGTCATTAGGAAAATGTGAACGAAAAGCAGAAACAAAAGAAATTAGGCAATTACTTCCCAAAAATGAACTGAAAGCAAGTAAGATGCAATGAAACAATGGAAACTCCAGGAAGAAATATCAACAATGTATGAACAGACAAACTGCTACCTAGCATAAAGAAGACGCATTAAGTTACAAACAGGCACAGTGTCTTTTAATTGTACCTGTCTGCAACTTACAGTGTCTTCTTTTTGGGAAGTAGCAATCTGTTTTTTTGTACACTGTTAACATGCACTATAATTTGTTTTAAATTTCATTTCAAAATAAGATGTCAGCTTATGAGAAGTGAGGCATAATTAATGTAGTGGACTTTCAAATGTGACACATAGCTTGCTTTGTTAACACAGTAATTACTAGTCTTCATAAGAGAAAGAGAGAGAGAGAGAGAGATTTTGGATAACGTGTGTTTCTTGGTTATTGTGTAGTTTCAAGTCTATATTATCCTGGGTAACAGAATTTACTGCAATGGCATTATGATAACCTATTACACGTCACTTTTCCACATCATTCTGATGTTACAGTTCCACCAGAATAAAAAAAGAGAATTATTTTTCATTTTTTTCTTGCACTTTATGTCACTCCAGAGACAATTTCTGCACTGGTGCTCATTATATTTTCTTGCCTTTTATCTCTCCAATTTACTTGCTGAAAGAATTTTTAAAGTACTAATTATTACTGTGTGTTTCCAAACCTGTACACCTACCAACCCTTTACCAGCTCTATCATTCAAATAGTATAAATAAATAACACAATGAAATACTTGCAGTGAGATCTTGGTCATTTCCCATAAGTCTAAACAGCTATAAAATCATAGTTCAGGTGCCGAGCTCATGAAAATCTTGACATGTAATGCATTTAGAGCTCCTATATCTCTTGTACATTTATATCAATAGTTTTAAGGACATGGCCTCTTGACAAAATTAAACCGAAACACTCAATGTCTGAAGGTTTCAGTGCATGCTGAAAATGACCAGCAGAAATAAATAAATAAATAAAACGAAAAACAGAAGCAATACACACACACCAAGAGCCAATTAAAATAATTTGTTATGTTATGATTAAATTAATTTTGAATACCGTAGCAATAGAAAAGAGCAGCATAGTTACAAAAAACAGCATGAACAATAAGTAAGCATTTTATGTACAATATTTACATGACCGACCTAGCCATTTTTTTCAGGTGCTGCTAGTTTTCCCGTTATGTGCACCCACTGCCTACACTCCGATCAGACTGATCTATTGTTGCTCTCTCGCCATTACTTATAGCCGAGTTCGATTATCAACTTAAATTTTCTCAGCATTTCTCTCCCCTGGGGGCTGTGATGGCCAGTGAGATTTTAATAAATTGAGTGCTGGACCGCAAGAATTACTTAAATTGAAATCTCCATCTCTATATCTGTTTATTAGGTTTCTGACATCTTTATTTCAATAGACCCCTTGATTAGGTGGTCCCAAAGACTTTGTGTTTGCACAATGTCACTGGTCCCATACTATTTCATTTCACGATTATGTTCGAGGCACTGCTTGGTGACAGCTGATTTTCTTGCTTGTTTTAGTTGGGTATATTGTTGATGCTCCTGACATCTTTCTTTGACTGTTCTGACAGTCTGCCCCACATAAGACATGCCAAACTTCCACTGGCATATGATACAAACTCATTTTTCTGATACCTAGATCGAGTTTAACATTACAAAGAACTTTTTGTTTTGTTTTGGGAGCGAAATACACTGGATGCTATGTTTCCATAGGAGTCTATCGATCTTTCCAGATACTGGGCCAGCACAAGGTAGATAAGTGATTTTTGGCTTCTCTTTCTTGGTCTGTCTCAATCCCTTCCTCAGGTGTTCTTGATTTTGACTGCATCACCTGTTCCGTCTGATGATCTGAGTACCCTCTGCTTCAAAACACTTTTCATAGGTGTTTTAATTCTTTGGCAAGGCTATTCTCGACCAAAAGTGCTCAAGTTATATGGACCAGAGTCTGAAGCACCAAATTTCTGTGTACAGATGATGACGGCACGAGGTGTAGAGATAGGTTAGTGTGTGTAGATTTTCTATGTACACAGTGACCCAGGGATGCTTCCACTGTTCTCTTAACTAACCTGTCGAGGAAAGGTAGTTGGCCCTTTTTTATAAGTTCAGTCATGAATTTTATATTATGATGGTCAGAGTTTAAATGTTCCAGAAACTCTTATAGCTTTTCCATTCCATGTGGTCACACCACAAAAATGTTGCTTAAGTATGAAAGAAACACATTAGTTTCAAATTGCCAGATTCTAGTGTGTCTGCTTCAAAATGTTTCAAGTACATGCTCTCCATAACATATGATAACAGACTACCCACAACTGTGAATTCCATTCATTCATAATATTTTCTGTCAAACAGGAAATAAGCTGCTGTCAAAATCAACAATATAGAGAAATTGAGACTGCTTTGATGCAAAACACCTTGTTATTTGTTTACTTGTTTACGAACCCAAACTAGTTTTGGCGACAAACATCACCATCATAAGTGAGTATTTTTAATCTTATTTATTTTATGCTATAGAATGTTTTTTAGAATTATTGTCACTGTTTGCAACATATCTTCTGTGCTTTTTTTCTGTTGACATCGCAAACAGTGACAATTCTCAAAAACATGCTATAACATACAATAAATGAGATTAAAAAAAACCACTGGTGATGGTGATATTTGTCGCCGAAACTAGTTTGGGACAATAAACAAGTAAACAAATAACAGGGTGTTTTGCATTAAGGCGCACTCAATTTCTGATATTATTGTTTTTCTATGCAAACACGGACCAAATAGATGAGTTCCAAGATAAAGTTATTGCTGTCAAAATGTATCTAGAAAATTCTGTGAAACAATCCTCAAACTTTTTTTATGATTAGCTGCAAAGCAATCAGAAAGAGGAACTCTTGGAAAGAGGGAAAAATACATCAAAATTGACAATAATATCCATATCCTGGAGTCGCAATTGACTGAGGCAATGTACAAAATCAGTGGAGCTGTGGATGTGATGTTCACACTTCCCCACAATGAGAACACATTTCAGGTACTTCGCCAGATGGTGGTATGTAGGTGTGTCAATTGCACCTAAGACTAAGAATGTCCTGTTTTCACAGAAGAGAAGTAAATCCAGAAGATTAAAGTCAGCCAGTGCATTGCACACTCTGATGTGAAGAAACGTTTAAGGCAACACGGCCTCAAACTTTCATGAAGTCGTATGCCCCGGCAATGAAACATCGTCTACAGAAGACTAGTGCTGGCATCCCTACTTTGACAACTGAGCAGGACACATCAACCTGCATCTGTAACAGTATGTGCAATCTGCACCGCTAGTCCAACAACCAACTTTTCTACCAGTGAAATTATGGTAATTGCAGAACCAAACATCAGAAAGTAAAACAGACACTTGTGACAGACAGGAGAGCAGCACCAACAAAACAGTTCTCTTAAAACTGCCTTACCATTGCCCCAAAATCCAGGGTAGGTTGTATTAATATGATGTAGATCTGCCCACTGCCAACGGCAACACTACAGTCATGGCACTGTGTGGACTGCAATAATCTGATTTTCGAGCCTTTGAATAACACTGCATACAGACAGACAGATGTCGACCCTGCAAGTAAAATCAAAAGGAAGGTGAAGACTCTTCTTACGATTCTGGCTTGCCACATAATTTCATTAAACAGCAGTGCCACCATGATTATACGGCCTTCCCAGGGTACACAAGAAAGGAATTCCTCCAAGAATCATAGTAACATTAGTGCACCTACATACCACCATCTGGCATGTTACAACTCATTTACAGTAATGGAGCCCAGTGTGTATCTCATTATGACAGCATATTCTGCAAAGAGTTTGGTGTTGCTCTCAGTGTCTCTATCAGGAATATACCACTGTGCAGCCTCTTGACAGATTTAAGTTGCCCTTCAAGTCCCTCCTCAGCTTTATGGATATAAAAGGTGATAATATTTCCAATAAATTTTCTAAACCTTTTAACAACAATATGTACATGGTGACAATTACTGAACTATATGAAAAAAACATAAGTAAGTTACAAATTACAGCGTGAACACACTTAATTCAAGATGTAAACACCACTACAGATATTCGGATTTACATTATAACACGTTCGATATGCCTGCCATCATTGGCGATGATGTGGTGCAGACGAATAGTGAAATACTGCATGACCCACTGAAGTGTCAGAAATTCAATTCTGTCTATGATCACCTGAATAGCTGTTTTCAGCTGAGCAATGGTTTTGAAGTTACTGCTGTACATCTTGCCTTTAATACAACGCCACAAAAAGGAGTTGCATGTGTTCAGATCCGGAGCATATGGCGGCCAATTGAGGCCCATGCCAGTGGCCTATGGGTACCCCAGAGCCAGAATGTGGTCCTCAAAGTGCTCCTCCATGACATCAAACACCCTTGTGCTTCCATGAGGTCGAGCTCCGTCTTGCATGAACCACATCTTGTCGAAATTGGGCTCACTTTGGATAATGGGGATGAAATCATCTTCCAAAATATTCATGTACCATTTGGTAAGTCACTGTGCCATCAAGGAATATCGCACGGATTATTCCATGACTGGACATTGCACACCACACTGTCACCTGTTGAGGGTAAAGGGACTTATCGATTGCTAAATGCAGATTCTTAGTCTCCCAAATGTGCCAGTTTTGCTTATTGATGAACCCTTCCAAATGAAAGTGGGCTTTGTCGCTAAACCAAACCATACAGCACATACTAATACTCATTATATACCCTGCGGCCAACTGTGCAGTTTGAATAGCCTAACACAAACTGTTTGTAAGGTATGACAATTTTATTTCATATAGTTCAATAACTGTCACCCTGTACCTTGTTTACCACAGGATGTGGTCCATTAATATTACTTATTTCTCTTATATTCAGTCATCTCAGGCAGCCTATGCACACGAGGTCTCTTGATGTTTGGGTGGTAATACTGCCCAATGGACCAACAGAACTGTTGGGAGTATAGGAAAGAGATTTAGGCTTCATGGAAGTTCCCCAAGCAGTTAGGGCAGTAACTGTCTAGCCAGACAGAGCCCCACTTGCCTGGGTACACTTGATCATGTATGGTTGGTTCTCTGGTTAGCTGGAAATGTATCATATACCAGTTGGCTGGATAAAGGAATGGGATGGATGGATGGATGGATGGATGGTTTGTAAGGGTATAGATATCAATCCAATACTTGAAGGATCAAATCTACCCTTATGCTTCTTTGCTACAGCACAGTGACATCACTGATGTGGGTGCTCTGTCATCTAGAAGGGAGAAATTGGTGCCTGGAGTTTGTTTGGCATGAAGGAGTGAGTGAGCTGAGCCTGAGCAAACCTGCAGGGCTTGTCCCAGGTGCTCACACATCCAGCAATCAGACATAAAAGTGAAGTATTTTATGGAAAGATTACAGTCCACTAAACTGGAGCATGCATGCAGGGCAGGCCCCAAGAGCTTGTGCTTCCTGCAATTGCATATAAAAGTGAAGTATTTTGTGAAATGATTACACAAAGTCATGGCAAGACCAATTTTAGCAAGGTGGTACACTTGCGGAAAATGCCATCATGAAAAAGTGGAACACAACAGGGACTAGAACCTACAAAACAAGAGTTAGTGTGGAAACAGCAATGGAGACTAAATAAAATGAAACGACAAATAGCTTGGAGAGAGATGACAAAAATGGTCAAGGCAAATCAAATAGTAAACAGCAAATACTGGTAGTCTGATTTAATGCTAGTGTGTGACAAAGGGTAAAGACAAAGCCCTACATAAATTATCCCCAGTCTTCATCAGAAACACTTGGAAAGCATGAAAGAACTGCACATTAAGTACAACATATACTACAGTTCAAAGATGTTTCAATAAATTTAATGTCATAGTAAAATACATGATTAAAAACAGTTCATCACCTATTTGTAAAATGTCTTGGTTGCAGCAGCTACGCCCTGGTCTGAAGCCTGCCTAATCAACTGAAACGTTTACTAGGATAGCTCTACTTATTCTGTTATATATTAGCCTCTCAAAAAGCTTGTAGCAGCAGCTAAGTAGGGCAATGGGGCAATAGTTTTCTACCTTGTTGCTGGGTTTGCCAGGTTTCAGAACAGGTGTAATCTTCGCCTTTTTAAACTCCAATCGAAGTTTACCAGTCAGCAGGATGTCAGTGAAGAATTCTGCCAGCCATTTCTCAGCCTTTCCTCCCATATGGATCAGGAATTCTGGATGGATACCATCGAATCCAGGTGCCCTAAGAGGTTTGAGGTCCTTCAGCCCAGAGTCAATGTATGAAACTATGAAGGGATGGGTACACTCAGATGACGGAGATGCCTTCTTTTTCAGGTCACGAAGCTGTCATCTGGGCTTGGTGCACTCAAGAGCCGAGTATTGTGCACCTGTTTGGATTAACAGTCGTCATACAAGGCTTGTTGATACACAGCTGAATATGACAATGCGCATAATATCTGGCACAATCAGATCTACTCCAGTTTATTGGCTTCCACTGTTAACCAGTATAATGCCTCCTGCTCTACACAGATGTACTGCCCTTATGAGAGAATTCCACAAGATCTCCAGGAATTCTAACCTACCCGTACATAGCGACCTGCCACTTTTAAATCGCAAGAGACTGAAATCACACCATCCAACTCTGTGAGATGCTGCTGACATGGTTGCTAAAGATTTCAAACCTCTTGAAGAATGGAAAGGTCGGTGGGAAGCAGTGACAGATGTGCACCTGCGTAACATCTGCTCAGAAGCTAAACTTCCAAGTGGATTCGACCTACCACGCAAGACCTGGACTACTCTCAACAGAATCCGTACCGGCCATGGCCGATGCAGGGATGCTCTCTTTAAGTGGAAGAAGCTGCCTGATCCAGCCTGTGACTGTGGGGCTCCATACCAGACTGTTCACCACATTGTCAGTGAATGCAGGACTCGAGCCTATCACAGCGCCAAAGAGTACTTCCTGCTAGCAACTCTAGATGCAATGCACTGGATTAAAGGACTGGATATTCAGTTGTAAAGACAAACTTATGTTTCTTGTGCGTCAATATGTACATAATATGTATATGTAATTTAATTTCATGATATGTCTGTATTAGCCATACGCTAAATAATAATAATGTAAAATGTCTTTAGCAGTGCATAGAAGAAGCAAGATCATCTGACAGTTGTAGAGTGAAAGAGAGCGCTGAAATGATACTAAGTATGGAAAACTGGCTAGACAGTGAAGATGAGGTGGATTTACTGAAAAATATGCAATAAGTGAAGATTTAGGTGAAGTGGGCAGTGGGAACATAGCCAGACACGAGTAGCAGAAATGTCTATGGCAAATGGTTCCAATTTAAATAGTTCTCATGGATAGATCAAATGGGAGTGAACACAAATGTTTGGAAGATGAAGCTCATGACATTTTTTTTATCATCACCAGTAACATGATCTGTGCCCAAGAAGTCTCTTCTTGTATTGTGAGATGTTGTGTGTTTGGCATTTCAGGCATTTGGAAAGCCGGTTAATGGTTATATTGACAAAGCACAAGTATTGGTCTTAATTATTACAAGGCTTTACTCAATGCAGCAGCTCTGAAAATTGACTATCACAGACAGAGCTACAACTAACTCAGAAAAGGCTAGCTTAGTGATTCACCAATGACTTATTCATTTGATAATACAATAATTTTCATAACTATTAATTGTAATTACAAATACTTAGTCTGCAGACTTGTCAAATGAGATACAGAAAATGTGTTGCAATAGGTTTTAAATTCTAATCATTTGCATCTATCTGTGTTGGCTTTGTATGAGAACACATGAACTATCCTGAAAATAATAAATTGTCAAAATGCACCAGAAAACATGAAAACATAACCAGTAGGGAATCACAATTGCACTTAAGTACAGAATGCTTTAGTCAGCATTTCCCAATGTTCTATTTCTGCTTAATTTCCATCAAAATGACAAATGTAAGCCATTTTGTGTTGCGAGTCATCCCAGAAGTAGTGTACTGATTGTACAGAGAGGTTTGTAATTGACCTCACAATGTAAAAATTATTTCAGATATTCCTGAAGTCCTTGCAGAAGCTAATCTCATAATTTGCAATACTGGATTTATATTGGGGCCTATGAACCAGAAGGTTATTACCGGTGCAATGAAAAGTGAAATGAAAGAGCTATACAGGATTAATAGGAAGTTCTCCTTGAAATACTATATGAACTGAGTTAAAGCACTTCCAAAAGAACCCAGAGCAGCAGCATGGGTGGAGTGTGCAGCAGCTAAAGGAATAAAGGTCTTATCTGCAAGAACACTGAGATCGTCCATAAAACAGCAATTATCTGCTTTTCTGGTAGGTTACAATTTAAAAACGGTTTCTGAATTTAATCTTGGTGTTGGATAATTTTTTGTTCTCTTAAAATTACAATTAAATATCTCCAATATTTCTGTAAGTTTATTGGTAACACAAACGAAATATAGTTCCTGTAAACTGTAGTTAAATTGTCTTAACAGCTAGGAAACACAGTTTGAAAACAGGACCTGCAGTTCTTTGAGAAACAATGATGTAGCACAACAAAATTTGGCATCATCATCATCATTTAAGACTGATTATGCCTTTCAGCGTTCAGTCTGGAGCATAGCCCCCCTTATACAGTTCCTCCATGATCCCCTATTCAGTGCTAACATTGGTGCCTCTTCTGATGTTAAACCTATTACTTCAAAATCATTCTTAACCGAATCCAGGTACCTTCTCCTCGGTCTGCCCCGACTCCTCCTACCCTCTACTGCTGAATCCATGAGTCTTGGCAGACTACAAATAACACAGATGACGTGAAAATTACCAACTTACAGCTTCAAACACAAGCTCCCCAAATTTTAATAAGTTTTTTAGCCTCATTATTTGAAAAGCTGCCATTTATTATTGTTAAGAGACATCAGTTGACCTGCAAGTAAGAAGCTGCTTTTTAATCTAAATCAGTCTTCTGACACCATGAATTACTTTCACTGCACTTCATCTTCTCTCTCTCACTTCCAAATCTTATGCTGAAAACTGCTAACATACTCTCTGCTACAATCTGTTAACAAAGCAATGTAGTTTGCCCTTATGACAAAAATCTCAAACTTCAACAAACTTTAAAGCACAATGTCTTGTCAGATCTGTCATCACAGATAAAGTCATTTCTCAGCAAAATGATTTTTTTGAGGAAACGGATCACTGATTTGGAAGGCACCAACAACTTTTAGATTTGTCACATCATGGTTTGAATATTGCTCCTCTGCATCATAAATTCTGTGTCAAATAGTGTGCCATTTTGATAAATTTTGAGGATTTCTGCAAATCTTACCATCAGTTCTTAGTCACCAATAGCAATAAAATTTCTCAATGAGAACTGAGGCTGAAAATTAAATTCTTATCGAAGCCTTCCACAATAAGCATGTTTTTAAATGTTTCAAACAGTCTCATAAGATATGTGGAAGCTACAGTATTATGTGTTTGGACTATTTTTGTATCTGTAAATCAATTTAACACTAAGCAGTATGTCCAAGGTGTGAGTCATTATTGAGTTTTTATTTGTTGTTTTCCCAACAACATTCTTAAACAAGTGCTCCAACATGTGACAGTAAATCCGTCTTGTTTTTATTTTCCACTCCTTGTCACGTAATATGTGAGAGTAATATATTGTATGTATCATACCTGGTAGTACAGTATATATCAATTACAAAAATATTACCTTCTGTTTAAATAAATCAAACATTTGAACACAATCACACAAAATCACACTTACGTTAAAAATTCTGAACTGTCCTGCTGGTGACCTGGTAAAAAACCAGGCGGTCGGCATATGGCTAGCAAATCTGTTGGCGATAATGCTGGTCTTTTTGAATGAAGTAATAAAGCAAAAAGTGTCTGAAGCTTCCATATTAACTCTTGATTGTAATTTTTTTCTTTGGACAACAAGCCAAAACAAAACCTGGAAGTAAGTATAAATGCATCATTTATCCACTAAACTATATCTGACATTGAAACAACAAGAAAGAACACACACTAGAAAAAAATTATTTCTATCACTGATTAATACTGCTAAAAGCACATGCACATAATGCATGCAATACAGCTGTAATGTGCATTGAAAAGGAGAGTATATCTGTTGATCCTTTCTCGTCACCACCAATAATAAGTAGTAGTTAACCCTAGTGACACTTTTTTGAGGGGAATTATGATCTAAAAGCTCTGTCTTTTGAGCGGAATTATGATCTAATCTGTTACGATTTCTTTTTCAAAATTAAGCTGATAGGAACATTAACTGGGTTCAGTATTGCTGTTCATACAAATGATTTTAAGTTTATCCTCATACAATATTTTAAAAAATTTGGAAGCTACAGTTGTGAACAATTCAGAATACATAAATGTTGTTATCAGTGGCAACTGACATGACAAAAGTAATACAAATTTGGTAAAAGCTAAGTAATTTATTACCTCTTAAATATTCTATAACTGCTCAGTGTCTCTACAATTTCTCATATCATTTCAAGATATTTCCCAAATAGCCTAAATTTGCACTACTATGGCACCTTCTGTTAGCCTACTACATCTACATACTTCATGATAAAAATAAAAGAAAAGACTCTTACCTGTTTGTCATGAAAAGTGCTTGCAGTATACTGTTCATGTAACAAGTGTTGCCAAGATTATAAAGACCAACACGTCCCGTTAGTTGATATATAGGAGCTACTTCAAGAGCAGGCATTAATCCATTTAAAGGTGACTTCCACTGTTTGATACTAAGCTGGGACCTACTAAATCTTCTGATTGTTGACAATTCCTAGAGCAATAAGAATCAATTTCATTTGTCAAAATCTTCACATATAATACTGTGCAGAGATGATAACCATTCTATTTAACAGCCTCAGTGTCTTAACACCTTCATTCCAGAACATGAATTACTAAGTTAGATGGAAAATGTGTTCAATGTGTGCTCCAGTTTACTTACTTCTCTGAATTATATTTCAGAACTGTGTGGTTTTTCTATCTGTTTAATGTTTTGAGTCCACAATTTTATGATATATTGTACACATGACCTGTGGGGCTAGTTAACTAAATTATTATGCTGGCATTCTGAAAGGTTCTAAAATGAATCACTTGGTTTTCCAATAAGTCAGCTTTCAAGGTTATTTAGCATATTTATGATATGAGTCAGGAATTTTGACAGCAATGAAAATGAAATGGAGAGATGGTGAGGGGGATAGATATGTTGCCAGGTGAGTGGATGGTACATAGACACAGGAAGTTCCCAGTTGGATTCCAACCGATGAGAAAAGACTGAGACAATACTCATGCCTATTGGACTATATAAAATACAAAGAGCAGCACTGGTGTGGATAGCTAAAAATGTCACATATTGGGAAGCCTGAATGAGGCTTTTATCTACCAGGGATTTGAAATGGCTGGTGGTGGTGGTGGTGGTGACAATAGCAATGATGAACAATGAAGTATTTCATATGTTCATTACATCACTGAGATGGCAGTACTATCTGAGAGCCAAATATGATTTAATGTATTTGTAATTACATCTGTTATTAGATATTACTTGTGTGCAGTGTGTGATGAGCACAACAAAATAACTCAAAATGCAAATAGAACATATATGAAACAACTTTTCTTAACCCTTTAGTTGGTTTGCATACCACAGTGCTTTTCAAGGTGTGGTCTACTGAAGATGTTATGTCCTTGCCTTCCTCCAACATTTGAAGGGATTTTCTCAGCTGATTATTGGGGGACCAACAATTTTACATGAAACTACAGTGAAACTAGACATGTTTCACATGCACAAATCATTGTCAGAGATGGAGGAATAGACAAGTGACAAAAAAAAAACCTCAAAGGCTGGTCTTAGAATTGATTGTAGAAGTTTTGTTTTTGTAATTTGACACTTACCCAACAAAAGTTAATGTAAATTGGAAAGTTTCCTGTAGCTTCAAAAGTAATTTAACCCATCTGCTTTTTGTCCAGTTCAAGTAATATCGAATTCTTGTTTGGTTGTAACAATAATGTAACAGCATATCTATTTGTCTGTATGATTAATTTCTCAAAAGAATGATTGGTCCACACTTGCCTGAAATAATGGATAGGACCATTTCCATGAACAGGTTCTAGTAAACTTCTAGCCTATGTAGAGGGGGGGGGGGGGGAAACTTTTTTTCAAAATGTCTATTCAGGTGCAGGGTGCAGTTTTGATGCACTGGTTCTTATACCTTCAAATTTTCTAGTTCCAAACTTTCCAACTTTTAGATATGTATTCATCTTATCAAAGTTGCCATAAACACACTCACAGAATTTTTGCTTCAGAACAGCTAACAGTTTCATTCGGTCAAAGGTTCTGTACTGCTCTGTTTTCTCTGTTTGGTATTTGAAGACCTTGTTTATTTATTATTTTCACCATCTCACTTTGTTGTTTAAGTACTGCAAATCTATCAGTACTTATGCCATAAGATGCACCACGGTTTGGATCCAACAATAAACTTTTGGTACCCAATAACTTGGTCGAAGAAAGTTCAGAGCGTGACGTGCCCAGTGAAATCCTGGACAAAACTTTATGAGCACCCACCCGCACGAACCTTGTAGTGTATGTTGGCAATACCCATTGTGAGCGATCATGGGAAGTTGTGATGGCACAGCCAATGAGGAAACAAAATATTTTTTGTTTCAGTTGTGAGAGAAATAATAGGTATTTAACGTAACAACACTGTTAACATACTACATGTCAGACTGATCAAACTGGGTTATTGGAGAAAACCACTTTGTTTGGTGCTGCAAATGCACAAAAAACACTCACTAATTTAACAGAATTTTTATCATCTGTTTTTGCTGCATCACAGCTTTTGAGTTACTGATATAGAGGTGTAGGTTGGGGAAAGTAAAGAATGAAGCACAAGCCACTCAGACCCCAGGGTGAGCAGTACTTGCTTTGAGGCTTTCTTATCCTGGTGTCTGACCAACTTATGCTTTGTTCTTAACTTTCCCCACTCTATCCCTCTCCCCTCTCTGAAGCAGGAATTAGTCAGTCCCAAAACTATGATAGTGCATGTACTTTTTTGTATGTCTCTATAAGCAGTCTTAAAATTTCACCTCATGAATGTAATTATTGGCCAGCAATTCCATTACACAATTTTTTGGTATTTGAGTATTTATCATTACTGACACCTGTGATTGTTTGCAATAAAACTGTAACCAATGACTGTAACCAGCAAATGGTCACAGTTCTTCATTTTTTACTGCTCATCGAACAATGTTAAAACTTGCTGACAGTGAAAGATGAGATTCAAAATTGTAAGAAACTATTTTGCTAGGTCATTATGTGACACCTCAAAATGTTCATGTAACCCTTAGATTGAGAAGACTTGCTATAAGCTGTCTGTCAGCTGCAAGTATGATGGTACACAAAGTAAATTTTGTCGTAAGAAAAAGGTGAAACAGTTTTAAACATCTCCATTACTTCTCAGGTGCACTATCTCCAGACCCACATGTCAAAGAATAGTGGCACTCTAGTCTTTGTGACATACTAGCTCTGGTCTGCACAAGAAAAGCTTCTAACTAGAAGCAAACTTATTTTGACTTACCTGTGCACTTTGTAACTTAAATTCTTAAATGTTTTGCATATTAATGTACAAAGTTTTGAACATGGTTGCTTGGTTCAGTGATTATTCATAAATTAAAATTGAAACAAATGAGCCCTCGGTCACAATTTTTTAGTCTTATTAAACAGGTTTCAACACTTCAGAATTTAGACATTTAAAGTGGTCTATAACATAATAACAAATTTATGGGAAATACAAGACACAGTACTTACATGTACGGACTCAAGCCGTTGCAACCTGTGGCTGTACAGGTATGAGCAGCCCTTAGAGGCTCGCCTTCACACATTCCTTTTAAATGTTTTGTGACTAAAGCCCTTCTGACCTGTTATTTATTTTATATGTGACATGTAAGTACTGTCTCTGTCTTGTATTGTTAGTCAGTACTTACACTCTTTTATATAAAAAATTTTTTCCCATAAATTTGTAATTACGTTATAGACCACTTTAAATGTCTAAATTCTGATGAAGATACTCTTAGAAGTGTTGAAACCTGGTTAATAAGACCAAAACATTATGACCGAGGGCTCATTTGTGTCAATTTTATTTTATATTGATTTACTTTTTTTAGGCACGATACCGCATTTTAATAAGTATATACTGTATAGCTGCACCATTGTTTTGCAGAAGTCATTTGTTTTTGTTCAAACACGCAATTACAGTTTTAAGACACCTCAGTTAGATGGCAGTTTCCATCCCTGCAGCAGTGCAGCACAACACAATGTTTCATTTGTGGATAGTTTTACAAGCTTCTAACTAGAAGCAACTTATTTTGACTTATTATTTTGATTTAACTGTCTCATTTGTCCCCTGAAAGGTCCACTACACTGGCTGCCATGGTTACTGCCCACATTGAGGTTGACCCCTCAACTACGGCCAAGCAGAGGATTGTTTCAAAGTGTGTCAGGCAGTGAAAGATTTTTTCTGGGGAGCCAACTGAAGAACCTTTTCAGTTCATCTGACAAAGAGATTTCAGGTGCCATCTGTGGCTGATAAAGATCCTGAGCCAGAAGCTATCACTTCTTCTGTTTGAAAAGAAACCTCTCAGCCTGCAAGATATGGGCATTCACAGACAGTGGGATTACTTGTAGTTGGGAGTTGCAATGGTAGGTGTGTAACAGAGCACTTTAGGGGTATGGCTGCCAAGGCAGCTAAGAGGTTCAGTGTGCAGTCTGTGTGCATATCATGGGGAGCAATCCCAGGAGGGAAACAGTTGTTCAACGTGCCATGAGGAGCACAGGATGCACCTAAATGTAGGTGCTGACTAATATCAGTATTAGATGTGTGTTGCTTTGAACCAGAAAAAATTCTCTCTTGGTCTGGGCATCTATCTGAAATAGTAACGACTGCCAGTCTTGCTTGAGACATAAAGGCAGTGTTCACCAACTGTAGTTGACAGAAACAGTCTGAAAACTTGTAAGTGTATTGCAGCGTAAGCCATTCTAAGAACCAAATGTTAAGAAAATTATTTGCTATGTAATGCTATTCCTGAGTTACTTAACAATGAAGTTAACCAATCTGGTCATCGTGTGTACAAATTCAGGTGGCATGCCAGAGATGGTATTGGCAAATGTGTTCTCCATTTGGTGTCCTAAAACCAAACAAGATAGTGATACAAAAATTGGGCATGGAACAGTAGTAAAGACTGAACTGGAGCCAAAGGCTGAGCAGTCTCGTGTATTATCAACTACGCTGTGAGAACAGCTGACACTAACTGCATCTGGTGGTCTACTTGAGTCTGCACGCACACACACAGTGGCCTTATTTACTAACTTCGATGCTAATTAACTCAGAACTGGCACTACACACTGAATTTTTTCTTAGCAATTATTTCTCATCACAACCTACCCTGGGACACTCTTACAAGCTTTTCAGATTGTTTCAGCTCCCTCTGCATATTCCATCATGCCCACTGTGTACATAACTATCATTCAGCGAGCATTCAATGTTGTCATAAAATCAAGGTCTTATTGTCATGTCAATAAATTATGTTCAAAGACAGGTGTTATCTCTCCAACCTGCAACATGTCTCTCACTCTTTGACAATCTATTTCACTTCTTATACTGACAACAACATTTCTAATAAATTAACTGTTCTTACAGGAATACTTTGCAAACAGACGTGCACTTACTACTGCACGTGGGCATTTTTTCAGTGCATTTCTGCAGAGCACATTACACTAATTTTGTTATGTGGTCTGTGTAATCATCCCCATGATGAAAAAGCTACAAATCCCTGAACAAATGCGTAACAGAACTCTTGTATAACATCCAAAATGAAATCCCAAGTTAAGTATCAAATTACAATGTATGGACGAAATATTCTGTAAGAAGATGCTAATTTAATTTCCACAAACTGCAAAACTAATATCTTAAACTACACAGTCTCTATAAACATAAAATCATATCTCAGTCTGTAATTACAATTTGTTTCCTTTGGATAAATATGCTGCCAACAATTAAGTTTATAAGGCAAACTCTACTCAATTTATAAAGTTTGTACACATTCATAAATTTACCTTGCAAAACACTTCACGATTGTATAGACTGGAGAACAGCATGTACCACACAATAGTCCCCACTCCTTGCCTTGCACTGCTCCAAGTTTCTTCATTTAGAATGTTGTACACCTCTCTTCCCTCAAGTTCATTTATAAGAGCATCTAACCAGAGATTGACATGTGTTGCTCTGAGCAATACTGTCGGCCAGTGACAAAAAATTTGCAATGCCTTTCTTACAGCATCATGAAATGTGTTGTTACCAAGCACAGTTTTTACTTTACATTTAATGCACTCAGGCTCAAGAAGTCCCAAGATAACTGCCAAACCAGGGGAAGACACATTGCTGATATTTAGAAAGCACTCAAGCACAATCACTTAAGTACTGAAAGCTGGCTAAAGTCACAATAAGTCCAGCCGAAATTTTTACAAAGGATCTGGCGGTGTTTCAAAAGGATATATTAAATTTAATTGGTAGTAGGGTGTTTGTTCCTGTCAGCAGTAGTTTATCTTTTAGTGAACTTGATATAGATAGTACCTCTGAGTTAATATGAATAGAGGGTACACCTGACAACCAGAATAAATTAATAGAATGAATTCTTCATTCTTTTTAGAATGTGTGTGAAATCATACGGGACTTAACTGCTAAGGTCATCAGTCCCTAAGCTTACACACTACTTAATGTAAATTATCCTAAGGACAAACACATACAGCCATGCCCGAGGTAGGACTTGAACCTCCGCCGGGACCAGCCGCACAGTCAATGACTGCAGAGCCTTAGACCACTCGGCTAATCCCACGCGGCAATAAATTAATAATTGGTTCCTTTTATCGACCCCCCAGATTAGATGATACAGCTGCTGAATGGTTCAGAGAAAACTTGAATCCCACTTCAAATAGGTACCCCACACATACAATTACAATTGGTGGCAACTTCAATCTAACTCTCGTATTTGACAAAATATGTTTAAAGTTGGCTGTAGGCACAAAATGTCATCCAAAAACACATTAAATGCCTTCTCTGAAAATTATTTTGAACAGTTTAGTTCAAGGGTCCACTCAAAGTGTACAAGGGTGCTAAAACATACTTGATCCTGAGCAAATAGGGAGTATCACGATGGACACATGGATTAGTAACCACAAAGTCATTGTAGTGAGATTGGCCACTGCAACACCCAAATCCACCAAAAGTAAATGCTAAATGTAACTACTTAAAATGCAGATAAAAATTCTCCAAGATTGGCAATGTCTTACAAAAGCTCGGAACTTAGTGTGTACTTCAAGACGCTTTCAACAGCTTCCACAATGCAACTCTGTCTCAGTACTTGGCAAGGCTCCAAAGAGATTACGGTCATATCTAAAGTACACCAGTGGCAAGACATAATCAATACCTTCACTGCATGAAGGTAAAGGTAATGTTACTAAATACGGTTTTCCAAAATTCCTCCACCAAAGAAGCTGAAGTAAAGATCCATACATAAAGTATGGAAAGTTGCAGAGGCCACATCAAGACTCGAGACAGGAAACAGAAGTAATCCCCTGAATTAAAGATCCACATCACTGACATCAATTTGCAGTAAGATTTTGGAACATTTATTATGTTCAAACATTATGAATTGCTTATATGAATGCACGATTTGTGTTCTTTCAAAAACATCTGAAAGAACAGACACCACACTGAATCCACAACTGTTGTAAATATTATGTAAATTGAAGGTGGATGGGAGAAAATAGAGAAGAAAGGAATGAAATTGATGACATCAGCTAGATCGGGACATTATGCAGAACCAGCGGCGATGAGTGAAAATGTATACCAGATCAGGACTCGAACCCGGAATCCCCTGTTTACTAGGAAGTTCCATTAACTACTGTGCCATTTGGACACACTGTTTATTGCAGACTATCTCAGCATGTTCCCCGGCCGACTCTCATTCCCAACTAGTGCCACCTATCCACAATCCCTGTCCATTTTTTCCACAGTCACTAATTTTTAAATTCCTATAGGAGTTCGGATGTAAATGTGCATCTCTACTGAAGGTGGTGGATTCATTGCCCATTGGGGTGAATCAGTTATATGAATGTGTGGTGTCTGTTCTTTCAGACATGTCCTTTAATTTACACAATTATGAATTACCTAGATGAAAATGATCTAATAGTCAGTCTCTTGAAACACAACTAGCTCTTTATTCACACAAAGTAATGAGTGCTACTGACAGGGGATCTCAATTTGACTCCATATTTCTCAATTTCCGAAAGGCTTTTGACACCATTCCTCACAACTGGCTACTAATCACACTGCATGCCTGTGAAGTATAGTCTCATTTATACAACTAGAATCTTGATTTGTTATCGGAATGGTCACAACTCATAGTAAGTGATGGAAAGTCATCAAGTAAAACCTAAGTGTTACCTGGTGTTCACCAAGGAAGTGTTATAGGCTCCCTAATGATTTTAAAAACAATCTGAGCAGCTCTCTTAATGTGCATTTTACACCTGTGCGACTTTCCATCCGCACTAGGTGCAAGCAGCCTTTGCACGAAGAGGCAAGGGGTACACGCACTGGTGCAAAATTACACATGTCTCTCAACTGTGCGCAAGGGGGTGCAAAAGTCTCCCCATACCAGATGAGGAGACACGTGCACAAGGGGGAAAGCACAGCCGCACATCGTCTACCCACAAGGTTCACAGTTGTAAACGCACCTTTAGAGTGTTTGCACATGACGCTGTTATTTGTGTTCTAGTAAAACCATCAAAAGATCAAAACCAATTGCAAAATGATTTACATAATATACCCATATGGTGTGAAAAGCAGCTGTTGACGCTAAATAATCAAAAGTGTGAGGTTATCCATATTATTACTAAAATGAATCAATTAAATTTTGGTTACATGATAAAGCACACAATCTAAATGCTGTCAATTCAACTGAATACCACGGGATTAAAATTAAGAACAATTTAAATTGAAATGATCATACAGATAAAATTGTGGGGAAGGCAAACCAAAGACTAAATGAATTTTATCCATAGTGGACGCTGTTGATCTCCGTGGCTGTTCCTTTATAGAGTGTAGAAAAATTTCTGCTGTGACTGGTAGCAGAAATTTTTCTGCACCCTACAAACCAAAGACTGCATTTTATTGGGAGACCATTTAGAAGATGCAACACGTCTCCTTAGGAGACTGTCTACACTATACTTGTTCATCCTCTTCTGCAGCACTGCTACATGATATGGATTTGAAACAGATAAGACTGATAGAGAACATCTAGAAAGTTTAATAACGGGCAGCTCATTTTGTATTATGGTAAAATAGGGGAGAGAGTGTCACAGATATGATACATGATTAGAGGTGTTAATCATTAAAACAAAGGTGTTTCTCATTGTGATGAGATATTTCATGAAATTTCAGTCTCAAACTTCCTCCTCTGAATGCAAAAAATATTTTGTTGATGCTCACCTACATAGGGAGAATGATAATTTTAATAAAATAAGAGACATCAGAGCTCACACAGACTCAAGTGTTCGTTTTTCCCTCATTGATCAGAGCAGGACAGCAGAGAAATAATCTAAAGGTGGTTATATGAACCTTCTGCCGGACACAAGTGTGATTGCAGAGTGTCTTGTAGATGTAGATGTAAATTTGTATGAACACTGAGCTAATCTGTAACCTGCTGAGTTCCAGGTGCAATGCAATAAAGTTTCACACTACAATAAGTTAGATTAAAACTCACAAACAATTTGTTTGTTAAGATGAATGACTTTGCAGTTACTTAATGGTGTGCTACTGGGTTTCTGCTGATATGTTGTTTCCATTTTATGCACTATATTTCAATGACTGAACCAGTTATTTTCTTCAAGTGCTGCGAGTTGCGATGTTGTGTTTACTCGTTACCTGGATTCCTAGCAGGTTGTGGACTATTGTTGGTCTCACATTGCTATTAATAGGTGAGTTCAACTCACAGTGCCCACTACACTCTTTTATGCTCTTTTGCATTTCAGAGCCTGTAATGTCATTCCTTAGAACTCATTCTTTCAATGTTTTGCAGCTCTAGTGGATGTAATGACGCAAAATCTTAATAAACTGAGAGCTGGACCCTAAGCACTGTTTAAACTGAAACCTCCATCCCTCTTTGTTAGATTTTTGGACATCTTTATTTCAAAGAATTTCTTAATTCTATTGCATTGCAGGCAGAAGATGTGCTTTGTTGATGTTGCACATTTTAGCAATTTTGACCAAGATAAACTGATGCTGCAGTGTTATTCTTTGGGATGCCAGTGTAGGAGTCTGCACAGAAACAGCTAAGCGAAAAATCCATGCAATATGCATTTTTCTTTATACATATGAAAGTCAACTTCAGAATTTCCCTTTGTGTGAGACTGCATGTATGAGTTTCATGTGCCAATTTTAAGTTCTAAATTTGCATATTTTACTGTTCACATCGCTTCTGTATAATCTTTCTGTGACTATACCAATACCCATTTGTATTGTGATATATCATGAAATTTCGAACATTCACAAGTGCAGTGATAAATCTGTACGGTTATCATCAATTATTGGCTTTAAGTTAATTGCGCTCTTTTAAAAGTTTTGAGAACAGCAGGCCTATCCTCGTTCAAAACAAACACACACTATTTTATTGTAAAATTATGTAAGAAATAGATTAATTTTGAGAATTTTCAGATGCTTACAGAACTATATTTTTGTAAGTTACCAATACGAATGTTTTGGATATGTAACTTATTTCACAGCAAATCAGTGCTTGTGGTTAACAGTTCTGCCAAAGATTATATCATCCCTGAATTTCATTGTATATCAAGGCTAATAAATGTGTGTTTCTGACAATTTTCTGAAGCTACCACTGTCCTATGCACAACTTACAAGTAATTTGTAGTAAATTGGCATTTGTGATTTAGTTACTGTAGCAGATATTTTATCTAGCATACTGTGTTACATCCATGAAACTTCCTGGCAGATTAAAACTGTGTGCCGGACCGATACTTGAACTCAGGACCTTCGCTGAGTCTCGGTTCAGCACATAGTTTTAATCGGCCAGGAAGTTTCATATCAGCGCACACTCCGCTGCAGAGTGAAAATCTCATTCTGTGTTACATCTAGTTTTCCCTTAAAAAGGACTAGCCTTATATATTATCTGCAGTGATTGTAAATTAACTTTACTAACAACTATAATTAACCTCAAAAAGTTTTGAAAAATTAGTAGCTTTTACCACAGGTTTTGGTGTTGTCTTAATATAGATCTCATTTTGTGTATTTGCCTCGATTCTTATAGAGAATTAGCAAACTTTTTAGCTCAACAGATTAAAAGATAATCAGCAAGCATTAAGTTATTCATTCACTGCCTTGCAATACATTGCACCAGCCAAAATGCAGCCCCACTGTGGTTGTTGCTATCCAACACTGGATGAGTGGGTTGACATTCATAAGCAGCTGGAAATAGTCTGACTACTGTCAAACAATTGGCAGCTGCTGTGAATTGGTGAGTTGGAAGAGCTCCCAAGCATCGTGTACCTGTGATACCGGTACGAGAGGTCCCTCAAGTACTGTCCGCTATGTGGATCCTGTGTCCTCTGCAGATAGTACAAGATCTGCCATTACTCGTCCACTTGACTGCAAGTGGCATTTTTATAATAGAGCTAAGAGGACTGAGGGTGTTGTACTGATCCCCCTAACTAACAAATATGACGTGCTGTCTATCACTGAAACTGAGCTGGTGGGACTTACTTCATCTGTTTTGAGGAAACCTGTTTTGTCCATGTCAAGAGGAAGCAAACGTAAAAGGGTAGGCTCTATTACTCATCAGAAATTCAAATGTATGGTGAATGATGGTATCCCTTAGGGAAATGGCAGAGCAAGGGACAGGGAAGGGAACCAGGCGCACCCAGTGCATATGCCTAGGGCACTCACGCAATTTGTTGAAGAGGCTATTCCAGCAGCCATTGAGGGAATTACTTGGGTCATTCCAGCAACAGGCAGATAAGGTCGAGAAGACCAGCCTAGTGCGTGAAGTTTCAATGAACCTCACAATTTGCAGCATAGTCTCCAGAACTGAACACAGCCCTTTGTTCTGAGTTGAGTGGAAGGACTGAACCAGAGACTTCGAAGGTTCTGTGCCATCTAGGTTGTGACTTCCTGGACATGTGCCATACGGTTGAGAACTGTACGGTCCCTCTAAATATATCTGGTTTGCACCCCAATCAGAGGCTGCTACTCAGGTAGCTGATTGTGTGTGTGTGAAAGGGGAGGGGGGGGGGAGACCAGACAAAGGTGTTTTAGATTAGGTGACTCTCCATCCAATCCAGATAATGATAGCTGTAGGAAACCCAGAATTATGAGTTAAGATTGAGAGAAATGCCTACCAGAAGTGAGAGTGTGAACATTCTTATGGTGAAATGCCAGAGTATTTGCAACAAAGTGCCAGAGTTTACAGCGCTCATGAAAAGCACTGATGCTCACATATTACTAGGTACAGGAAGCTGGTTGACGCCTGAAATTGATAGCAGTGAGATTTTTGGGGGAAATTTAAGTATATATCAAAAGGATAGGCAAATGGGAAATGGACTTGGTGTATTTGTCACAGTAGTCAAGAAACTCAAATCCATCCCAGTAGAAATTGAAGCTGTATGTGAGATTGATTGGACAAGACTAACAAGGAGTTGACTCCAGCAGTGGGATTGACCAAACCAATCAATTGAATAAATTTAATGATCAAAGTCTTTTTAATAAACATTTAAAAACAAAAAGAATTACTGCACCTGATGAGAACTCACACCTCTAGCATGTGAAGCTACCCTATCCATTACACGACACAAACAAACTGATGCAACTTTTTTTAATGCTGATGTGTGTCACACAACATTCCTAAACTTTTTTCATCAATTACTCACAAATGAGAGTCCACCAGCATGAATGGCTGCAATGTGTGATATCCAGAGTCTTAACCTATACAGCTGCACATTTGTTTTCAGAAAGTTGATTCCACCATTGGGGACCCCTCCGCATCAGTATTATGGGCATAAAATAACTTGATCCTTCTATTGCCCACCAGACTCATCTCCTGATATATCCAAAAACTTTAGAGAAAATCTCAGTTAAGTTCACCAATCATACTGCAATCATTGGTGGACACTTTAACCATCTAACAATTAACTGGGAAAATTACAGTTTTGTTGGTGGTGGGCATGATAATGTATTCTGTGAAACATTACTAAATACCTTCTCTGAACACTGCCAAGAACAGAGAGTTATGAACCCCACTCATTATGGAAACATATTGCATCTAATGGCAAAAAATAGACCTGACCTCTCTGTGGATGACCACACTGAAACTAATATCAATGACCACAACACAGTTGTGGCGACAATGAGTACAAAGTATGAAGGAGCACTAAAATAAACAGAGATATATATATGTCAGTAAACTAGATAAAAAAAATCAATAGTGTCATATCTCGATGAGAAATTTGAAACTTTCAGCACAGGGCAGCAGCATGTAGAGGAACTATATATATAAAAAAATAGAGGGAAACATTCCACGTGGGAAAAATATATCTAAAAACAAAGATGATGTGACTTACCAAACGAAAGCACTGGCAGGTCGATAGACACACAAACAAACACAAACATACACACAAAATTCTAGCTTTCGCAACCAACGGTTGCTTCGTCAGGAAAGAGGGAAGGAGAGGGAAAGACGAAAGGATGTGGGTTTTAAGGGAGAGGGTAAGGAGTCATCCCAATCCCGGGAGCGGAAAGACTTACCTTAGGGGGGAAAAAAGGACAGGTATGGCGAGTGTATACCCGTCCTTTTTTCCCCCTAAGGTAAGTTTTCCCGCTCCCAGGATTGGGATGACTCCTTACCCTCTCCCTTAAAACCCACATCCTTTCGTCTTTCCCTCTCCTTCCCTCTTTCCTGACGAAGCAACCGTTGGTTGCGAAAGCTAGAATTTTGTGTGTATGTTTGTGTGTCTATCGACCTGCCAGCGCTTTCGTTTGGTAAGTCACAACATCTTTGTTTATATATTTGACCATGCACTGGATAGATATTTACCCACTAGAACAGTTCGTAATGGGAGGGAACCTCCATGGTATACTGTCACCTAAAGAAACTTCTAAAGAAACAGAGATTACTGCATAATAGGTTCAAAACAAAGCATAGGGCTATAGATAGAGAGATGCTGAATGAAATGCATTTTGCACTCAAGAAAACAAAGAACGATGCCTTCAATGACTACCGCAGCAGAATATTGTCAAATTATATTTCACAAAACCCAAAGAAATTATTATGGTCGTATGTGAAGGCTGTTAGTGGCATCAAAGTAAGTATAAAGTCACTCACGGACGAAACAGAAACTGAAATTGAGAGTAGCAAAGCTGTAGTGACCCTTGCCATTCATGGAAGGGCATGTGTGTGTAGGTCAAATATAGAGCTCGGAGTAAAGATGTGCATGATCACAATTAGTTCATAAACATCAGGCCACACACCATGGGAAAATATTGCTCAACAGCTGCAAAGTCTGCCTGTTGGAGAGCATCTCTTCAGAGCAAGGAGTAACAAAGGAGTTCTGGTACCATGGCACATCTCCAGCACCACGGAAGACAAACATGAAGTGTATACGCAATTATTGTTATATACATACATCAAAAAAAGTTTTGCGTTACCTCGGTTCCAAGAGTTCCGGAACCCGTACTAAAAAAACTGGAATAGAGATCAACATAAACATCATTTCCGCCCTTTTTATTGCTCATTAAAACCACACATTACATATTGTACCACCATACAGCGAGACCTTCAGAGGTGGTGGTCCAGATTGCTGTACACACTGGTACCTCTAATACCTTGTAGCATGTCCTCTTGCATTGATGCATACCTGCATTCATTGTGGCGTACTATCCACAAGTTCCTCAAGGTACTGTTGGTCAAGATCGTCCCACCTCTCAAAGGAGATTCAGCGTAGATCCCTCAGAGTAATTGGTGGGTCACATCGTCCATAAACAGCCATTTTCAATCCATTCCAGGCATGTTCGATAGGGTTCATGACTGGAGAACCTGCTGGCCACTCTAGTTGAGCGATGTCATTATCCTGAAGGAAGTCATTCACAAGATGTGCATGACGTGGGCACGAATTGTCATCCATGAAGACGAATGCCTCACCAATATGCTGCTAATATGGATGCACTATCAATCGGAGGACGCCATTCACGTATCGTACAGCTGTTACGGCGCCTTCCATGACCATCAGTGGTGACATCAGCTCCACATAATGCCACCCCAAAACAACAGGGAACCTCCACCTTGCTGCACTCGCTGGACAGTGTGTCTAAGGCATTCAGCCTGACCGGGTTGCCTTCCAACACGTCTCTGACAGATGTCTGGCTGAAGGTATATGCCACACTCATCGATGAAGAGAATGTGATGCCAATCCTGAGCAGTCCATCTGACATGTTGTTGGGCCCATTTGTGCCATGCTGCATGGTGTCACATTTGCAAAGGTAGATCTTGCCATGGACGTCGGGAGTGAAGTTGCATATCATGCGGCCTATTGCGCACAGTTTGAGACATAACACAATGTCATGCAGCTGCACAAAAAGCATTATTCGATATGGTAGCGTTGCTGTCAGGGTTCCTCTGAGCCATAATCCATAGGTAGCTGTTATCCACAGCAGTAGTAGCACTTGGGCAGCCTGAGCGAGGCATGTAATCGACAGTTCCTGTCTCTCTGTACCTCCTCCCTGTATGAACAACATCACTTTGGTTCACTCCGAGATGCCTGGACACTTCCCTTGTCGAGAGCCCTTCTCGGCACAAAGTAACAATGCGGACACGATCAAACCACGGTACTGACTGTCCAGGCATGGGTGCACTACAGACAACAAGAGCTATGTACCTCCTTCCTGGTGGAATGACAGGAACTGATCGCCTGTTGGACCCCATCCGTCTAATAGATACTGCTCATGCATGGTTGTTTACATCTTTGGGCGGTTTAATGACATCTCTGAACAATCAAAGACACTGTGTCTGTGATACAATATCCACAGTCAACGTGTATCTTCAAGAGTTCTAGGAACCGGGGCAATGCAAAACTTTTTTTGATGTGTGTACTATTAACAGACAGAATGTTAGCGACAAGTCTTTGAGACAGTAATATTAATTGATTCCCATGTAACATTTGTGAAAGTTTGTGATAATACACAGAGTTAACTGGAACCAGTCTACATTTTATTTAAGTAGAGAAACAGTGTTTTGTTCTACAGCCACTTCACTTACAGAAATCTGCACAAAAGAAAGAAGTTCAAGCCGAGGAAGAACAGGGCACAGCATAGCTGGACCGTGTGGTAAATCATTTAGAGTTGCATGGCTGAATATCTACACCAATCTAATAAATGATTGTTAAGGTGGTGGTGTTAGGTGTAGCTGCATGGAGTAATAGGTCTCAGACATACATTGCTCAAGCAGTCAAAACATTGCCACACTAGCTAAATATAGCAGTCATCATCCACTTAATAAACACTCCAAAGCAAAAGCTGAAATGCTTAACTCCATTTTCAAATGTTCGTTTATAAAGGAGAAATGCTGCAATTTAATTGTCGTACCACTGAAAAGCTGAATGAATAAGTATCAGTCTCAGTGGTGTTGAGAAACAGTTGAAATCATTAAAACTGAACAAAGCTCCAGGGCCCGACGACATCCCGTCAGATTCTAAACTGAATCTGCTGCTGAGTTAGGCTCTCTTTTCAACTACAATCCCTTGAACAAAAACCCGTGTCCAGTTCTTGGAAAAAAAGCTTATGTCACACCCATCTACATGAACGGTCGGCACCAATGATGCCTGTTGTCGGGATTCCGAGGAAATCCTTGGGTCCTTTCGATGACTGGCTAAATTGGTGACAGCGGCCTCCATCTCTCAAGGAGTGGAAGCCGAGCTGATGATCTGCAGCATCGTACCCAGGGTGGACCAGGGTCCTCTGACTTGGAGTCGAGCGGAGAATCTAAACCAGAGGCTACGTCGACTCTGTGACGAAAGTGGTTGTAGATTCCTCGACCTACGCTATGGGGTGGAAGGTTATAGGATGCCCCTCAATAGATCAGGAAGCAGCTACATGGGTAGCACAGTACATGTGGTGTGCATATGGAGGTCTTTTAGATTAGGTTCCTCCCCATGGGATACAAACCGTTGGCCTGAAAAATTACCAGTTCATGACACTGATGTGGGTGTGCCAACTGTAAAAATTGTTAGTTTACCTAAACAGGTCATTCCAAAGGATTTAAATATGCTACATCTCATGTTACTAAATTGTTGAAGTGTCTGTAGCAAGATCCCCGAGTTACTCTCCAAAATAAACAGTAGCAATGCCAATATTGTATTAGATACCGAAAGCTGGTTGAAACCAGACATAAATAGCAGTGAAATTTTGAACTCAGATTGGACACTGTTTGGGAAGGATAGGACTGATTCTATGGGAGGTGGTGTGTTCATTGCAGTTAAAAGCTGTTTAAACACAGCTGAGATCGATTTTGGGTCAGACTGTGAAATAGTCTGGGTAAAGCAGTCAATCAGACAAGGATTGACCATTGTATTAGGATGTTTTTATAGACCAACAGCATCCGCAACAACAGTCGCAGAATGTCTCAGGGAAAGTCTTGAGCAATTGGTTAGAAAACCAACTCGAGATAGGAACATTTTAGATATCTTGGCAACAAACAGACCTGATCTTTTTGAGGAAGTTAATCTAGAAGAAGGTATTTGCGACCATAATGTCGTCGTGGCTTCTATGTCAGTGGAAGCTGCAAAAAGTATAGAGTTTTCTTGTTCGGGAAAGCAAATAAAAGTGTTATTAAGGAATATCTTCATAGTCAGATCCACAGATCCTAGCATTCACCGTGGGACACAAAGATATTGAGCATCTTTGGTCGGAATTTAAAGATATTGTCCAGCACGTGCTAGAGAAGTGTGTGCCTAGCAAAAATTTAGGAGAGGGAAAGGATCCATCTCAGTACAACAAACATATTAGGAAGTTGCTGAGAAAGCAGAGAATTTTTCACAGTCATTTTAAACATAGTCACTGCCCTGCTGACAAACAGAAATTATGCGCAATGAAAGCAGCTGTCAAAAGGTCAATGAGAGATTCTTTTAACAAATTTGAAAGCAATATTTTATCTATAGATTCTAAAAATAACACCAAAAATTTTGGTCGTACGTGAAATCTATGAATGCTACAAATAATTCAATACTGTCTCTTGCTGACAGTATGGGTACTGTAACGGATGATGATAAACAGAAGGCCGAAACCCTAAGCTAGCTTTCAAAAACTCGTTTACGGTAGAGGACTGCAGCATCATTCCCTCTTTCAATTATCGAACAAATGCAAGGATGGCTGACATAGTGTATAGTGTACTTGGGATTGTAAAACAGTTAAGATCCTTAGATGCAAGGAAGGCATCTGGCCCAGGCAGTATCCCCATAAGATCATATGTTGACTATGCTACAAATATAGCACCATTCTTATTCATCATCTACCAGAGAGCATTGGAACAGCAGAAAGTTCCAAGGGACTGCAACAAGGCCCAGGTCATAGCAATCTATAAAAAGGGGAACTGGCCAATTTCACTGACATCAATTTGTTGTAGAATCATGGAACATATTTTGTGTTCAGACATTATGACCTTTCTACACTCTGAGAAGCTCATCTGCAGAAATCAGCACAGTTTTAGGAAACAGCAGTCACGCAAGACACAGTTGGCCCTCTTTGTACATGATACACAACAGGCTCTAGATACCAGCTCCCAGGTTGATGCCATATTTCTAGACTTTCGAAAGGCATTCGACTCAGTTCTGCACTGTCGCTTGCTTCAAAAAGTGGGCGCTTACAGTCTATCCGATGGCATATGCAGTTGGACAGAAAGTTTTCTAACAGACGGAGAGCAATATGTCGTCCTGAATGGAGTGACTTCAACAGAAACAAGTGTAACTTCAGGTGTGCCCAAAGGCAGCGTAATAGGTCCTCTGCTTTATACGATTTACATAAATGATCTCGTTGATGGTATTGACAGCGACCTTAGACTTTTTGCTGATGATGCTGTAGTCTACAGGAAAGTAGTACCACACGAAAGTAGTGAACAAATCAATGAGGATTTGTAGAAAATAAATGCATGGTGTAATGACTGGCAGTTAACTTTCAATATTAGTAAGTGTAACCTACTGTGCATAACAAGGCGAAAATCCCCATTAATGTATGAGTACAAAATAAATTCCCAGTCTTTGGAAACGGTAACATCCGTCAAGTGTCTGGATGTGTCTATTCGAAATGATCTCAAATGGAATGATCAGACTACACAAGTAATGGGCAAGGTGAACTCTTGATTGTGGTTTATTGGTAGAATCCTGAAGCGAAGCAGTCCTTCAAGAAAAGAAACTGCTTACAGTGCGTTAGTTCATCCAGTCTTAGAGTATTGTTCGTCCATATGGGACCTTTACCAATCGGGCCCGATTCAAGAAACTGAGAAGGTACAAAGAAGAGCGGCAAGATTTGTGACTGGTACATTCAGCCATCACAAGAGCATTACAAATCTCATAGAAAGTTTGAAGTGGGACTCACTTGCAGATAGACAATGTGCTAAACAGAAGGGGATGGTCACTAAATTCCGAAATCCGATTTTCGCTGAGGATGTAGAGCATATATTATTACCACCAACTTTCAAATCGTGCAATGATCACCATTCAAAGATAAGGGAAATTAGAGCTCATACTGAGGTGTTCAGACAGTCGTTTTTTCCCTCGCACCATCCACGAGTGGAACACAGGAGGGTAAATTGGCGCGAATTGTGCCCTCCGCCACACACCGCTTGGTGGCTAGTGGAGTATATATGTAGATGTAGATGCAGAAGGGTAGTAGAAGTGAGCCACAAAACTACCGTTAATATCCTTGACATCAATTTGTTTCATAATCTTAGAACAAATGCTGAGCTGAAACAGAATGAGGTATGATGAACAGAATGAGGTATGATGAACAGAATGACCACCTCCATGCCAACCAGCATTGATTCCAAATCATCGAACATGTGAAACCCAAGTCACACTTTTCTCACGTCACACACTGAAAGCTTGGTCAAGGCATGCAGGTAGATTTAGTATTTCTGCATTTCTGAAAAATTTTTAACTCAGTACCACACCTACGCTTATTGCCAAAAGTATGATCATATGGAGTATCAAGTGAAATTTGTGACTGGATTGAGGACTTTATGGTAGGGAGTTGGAGAGCCATTGTCAGATGTAGGAGTAACTTCAGGTGCAACTCAGCGAAGTGTATTGGGACTCTTGCTGTTCATGTTGTATATTAACGACCTTGTGGACAATGTCAATAGTAGTCTCAGACGTTTTGCAGCTGATGCAGTCATCTATAATGAAGTACTATCTGAAAGAAGCTGCATAAATTTTCAGTCATATCTTCATAAAATTTAAAAGTGGTGCAAAGATGGGCAACTTCCTTTAAATGTAAAATTGTGCACTTCACAAAACGAAAAACTGTAGTATCCTATAATATCAGCAAATCATCACTGAAAATGGTCAACTCGTAGAAATACCTGGGTGTGACACCTGGTAGGGATATAAAATGGAATGATCACATAGGCCCATTCATGAGTAAGGGAGATGGTAAACATAAGTTTTTTAGCATAATACTGGGGAAGTGCAATCAGTCTACAAAGGAGATTGCCTATAAAAAGGGACAGGAAAAATTCATTTAAACGATAACACGACAAATAATGCAAATTTGGTTGTTTTTAAGGAAATAACATGAATTCAGCTGTTTTTAAGGAGGTAATGCGAATACGGCGGTTTTTAAGGAAGTAACGCAAAATCGGAGTTCTTCAACAAAATTTCTCTGAGTCCTCGTAAGAAGTGTCATAAATCTAATGATGTTTAATGTTGAAATGTTATATGTTCAACTGTCACACAACTTTTTGCAGTCGCGACGTAACTAGTGGTCTTTCGAGTATCAACTTTTGCGAGCGCGTACAAACGACCACTGTGTGAATTTCAATTATTTATTTCTTTTGCAGTGTACGTACCGCAGTGTGCCATTTCAAAGCAATGGCACAATGAAAATTTATCACAAACACATTGCCAATGTTTATTAAATGTGTTTAATAACACAACAACGATATAAGTCTTGAAGAAATGTGATCACTTGAGACAAGACAGTAGCCGAACGAATAAGCCACGAGGTAACGGATAGTTTCGTGGTTTACGATATGAATGGAAGTTCGTGTTCCACTGATGCTAATACTTTTTTTTTTTTTTTTTTTTCTTTTTTTCCCCATCATAGCGTTGCCAACACAGTCTGGGTCTTTTGTTATGAATGTAATGCAAGTATTTGGAAGAAGGGTGAGCGCAAACACTGCCAACACCGTCATCAATCATTAAGCTTACAACTCTACCACTTTTCACAGCAAAAGTAAAGGAAAAAATCCAAAAGTGTAATACAAGTATGTTCTGTAATAAATGATGCATTTCTGTCTGGTTAGAGATCGAAGAATGAAATAAATATTTGGGTGTTTATTTCCGAATATGTGATGAGTTCCAAATGCTTGGTGAAGCAGGTATCTTACAGGACAGCATTATGTTCTACGACTGAAACGAGCAGCTATAAAATTAATCTTTTTTGATTTCCAGCAAGCTGGATTAATAACAGGACAGCAACCTGAGTTAATCAGTTTGATGCAGAAAACAGCCAAAGTTGCAAAATTCAGCTACTTTTGTTTAATTGATGATCGGTTCCATGTATCAGAACCCTTCCTCAAATCATCCAAACAAAGAGAAAGGTCTACTCTGTGATAGTATGCAAACCACGTTAATATTGTACATGATTGTGTTTAAGCCATTAGTCAAGTTTGCAGAGACCATTCATTGGCAGGACAACTGTTTTACGTATGCTTGTTGCCAACCATTGCTAATGAGTATGTATTAATTATAAAAATTTTAATTAATATTGATATGGTTGTTTTCAAATTTTGTTGAAATAAGGTTTGTTTAAGCAGTTACCAGACAGCTTGCCGCGCATGCACAGAGCAGCGCCTACTCCTGCTTCTGGCTACTTGGAGTGTGGCTGTTTGGTGTATAAACAGTGAGAGAAAGCAGCCAGCATCCACCTGGAAAAATTTTTCTGACGCTGCCAAGCTGCCAGATTGACGGATGCACATAGCTGTCTGAGTTAGAGTGGGGGTACACTTCATTTGTCTCGTGTTTTGTTTGTGGCGCGTTTTTCAATCGTTTCGAAGCTATTGCAGTTCCCATGTTCGGATATTTCACATTTACACTTCATTATTAATAGTAAGGTAAGCATATGAGATGTTTTGTCTGTTTTCACCCCATTTGTTCAGATCTTGGTAAAAACAACTGAAAATGCAGTACATAAATGAGTCTTACTACCAGTAGTATATGTGTGTCAAAAAAGATACTACGTTAAAAGAAAGTATTTTTGTATTAAAATACTGTGCTACTGATGGGATGGAAAATGGAATTTGAAACTCAAAACGTGTACAGAAACATATTATAAACTTTGTTTCCAACCAACGTCTGAGTGAACATTAAAAAAAAATAAAGAAAATTAAATCTCGTCTTATTTTTAACCCAAGTTAAATACCTTTTGTAAATGTTTATAAGTATTTTGTTTCTTAGGAATACTTAAAAAATAACCTTCAAGCCTTCTTGGTGAAATTCATACAGAAAAATCTCTTGAGGATCCAGCCAAGACATTTTATTTATTAAGAATAGCATTGCAAAGGCAGAGATTTTTGTTTTCATTAACAGATTTTCTTCTAAGTTTCATTATTGTTATTCCATAAGAAATTTCAACCATTTAACATAAATATTTAAGTCGATGAGAAAAATTGTCGAGAATTGATTGCGGATCTGAAAAAAGGGAAGCTCTGTATATTTTTAATCTGCTGGATACATCACTGATAAATTATTTTTTCCCCAGTATTTAAAATGTATGTATCACTCCACACCATTCTGACCAAGTGCAGCAACAATATACAAATGTTAAAAATTTAAGTAATAGTCTCTGTTGCAGATACTTTATTGATGACAAGTTTCACGCTCCTAGCGGATCTTCACATCATTCTTGAGCAGCGGAGACTAGCTTCTGTGGTCTCCACGGCTCAAGAACAATATGAAGAAGTGGGAAACATGTCATCAATAAAATATCTGCATCATACTTTTATTTTCATTTTTACCTTTGGTGTTTGTTTTTAAATAATTATTTTTGTCAAAAATTTTTGTTAAAATAATTTTTCTCTACACTTGTCTCATGTTTGGCCCACCCTATCTTAGGAATGGTTCTATTTTAACATAGCATTGAAAAATGGTTAAATATGACAATTATAGATAACTGATTGCCAGAAAATAACATCAACAAATAACACCAAAGTGTGCAAAAAAATAACACTGATTTTGGTCATAAAATAACACCAATTTTTTCCTGTCCCTAACTATAAATCACTTGTGCAACCGGTTCTAAAATACTGCTCAATTGCATGGGGTACGTACCAAATATCAGTAGCAGGGGATATTGAACATATACAGAGAAGGGCAGCACAAATGGTCACAGGTTTGTTTGATCCGTGGGACAGTGTCACAGAGATACTAAATGAACTGGAATACCTTTGAAATAGACAAGCTATCCCAAGAAAGTATATTAACAAAGATTCAAAAACCAGCTTCGAATGATGATACTAAGAACATACTACAATCCCCTATTTATTGCTCACATACGGATCATGAGGACAAAATTAGAATAATTACTGCATGCACAGAGGCATTCAAACAATAATTCTTCCCACAGTCCATATGTGAACAGAACAGAAAGAAACCATAATTTCTGGTACAATGGGGCAAACCCTTTGCCATGCATCACATGGTGATTTTGCAAAATACAGATGTAGATGTAATCCCACAGTCCCAGGAACTTAGTGTCTGCAATATGATCCTTGTTTCATTGTATTTCATTTCATGATTATATTCAAGGCACCACTCTTGTGATAAGTGATTTATATGGTTGTTTTACTCCAGTCTGGCACTGATATACCTTTCTCTGTGCTTGACTTTTTTCACAGTCGGCCCCAAGTGGTGGTGGTGGTTAGTGTTTAACGTCCCGTCGACAACGAGGTCATTAGAGACGGAGCGCAAGCTCGAGTTAGGGAAGGATTGGGAAGGAAATCGGCCATGCCCTTTCAAAGGAACCATCTCGGCATTCGCCTGAAACGATTTAGGGAAATCACGGAAAACCTAAATCAGGATGGCCGAAGACAGGATTGAACCGTCGTCCTCCCGAATGCGAGTCCAGTGTGCGCCACCTCGCTCGGTCGGCCCCAAGTAAAACATGCTATATTCACATGGAACATGGTACACACCCAGCTTTCTGAGACCTAGATCATTGTCAATACTATAACGCATTGTATTTGCAATTGCAAAAGACTTTTTATGTTTGTTGATGGGAGCGAAAAATATTAGATGACATGTTTCTGTAGAAGTCTACCAATCCTTTCAGATATTGGGCCAGCTTAAGGCAGATAAGAGATTCTTAGCTTCTCTTCATTAGATTGTCTCGATATTTTTTCGGGCATTATTGACCTTGACTCCAACATCTGTTCCCATTCACTGGGAACAATATTCGTGCATGTTGTAATTCTTCAGCAAGGCTCTCCTTCACTGAAAATATGGACTAGTCAGCACCAAATTCTTTGTGACGGATGGATGGAGCCGAGGCAGTGAGCATATAGAACAGCATAACTCATAGCACATGTAGAAGATGGTAGGGCCAGCTGTAAAATTATACGCATAAAGTGGAAATTAATAACTCGGCTAAACAGCCAGAAGCACACCATTAATCAATCACACTGAGAAAGACTGAGAGAATGTTTAGAATGATGATTTTCTTAAAATTCTTTTAGAGAAATTACTGCAAATTGAAAACAAAAGCAGAATACTTAATTCAGTAATTCTGTGATGTCATAATTTGTATCACTGTGACAGTCAAGCTTAGATTTTCAGGATGAGATGTGTCTTCCTGTCTACAGTGAAGCAGTTGAGATCTGCCAGCAGTACAACATGGATTAAATTAGTACAGCTGACCCGTTCAGGCTGCATGTATACTCTGAGGCCTCATTAGTAGCAATAGTGGTTAAATATCTTTATTATCATTTGGTAGTGAATGGGTGGAAACAAATTCACTCTGTTAGTAAGCATATTTTCAGAGTTTGTGTATGTCAAGAAACAACAGTTTTGGAAATGAGCACTAAAACAGCTGCTTTTGGCTTTATCATTTCAAAAAGAGGGGTGATTTTATGCATTAACAAAGTGTTGCATACAAAGATGTCTTGGAAAATAAACTGCTATGATGATGTTGTGGTGGTCTTCAGTCCTGAGACTGGTTTGATGCAGCTTTCCATGCTACTCCATCCTGTGCAAGCTTCATCTTCCAGTACTTGAGAGATAATGGAAACTGTTTATTATCTTGTACTTGCAGTGTTGCTAATCGAAATACTGCAAGAAGTATCAAGTGCAAAGAACACAGCAGGAAAGCTATTTTTGAAGAACCATAGGAACAGACACAGTTGTGTTACAATTTCTGGGAAAAAAACTAGTTAACAGCAGTCCTCGGGAAATATTACATACTGTTGGATCAAATACCCTACACACGTCAAATACAGTATCAAGACAGTGTTTGTGGTAGAAAATTTGCTATGCTACTAACAGTGATGGGAGCAACAGACAGCATAGTGGTTCACAGCATGGGGGCTGGTCATATGACGCAGGCATGAGCCATCTTTGTACGAAGCGACCAATAAAGCATCAGGACCAGATAGCTATTTTCACAAAATACCAAGCAGCTCTGTGAGTTGTGCCAATAACATCCCAGTACATTGCAGTAAACACTTCACTTCAAAAGATAAGTCCTATTGGCATTTTTTACAGTTGCACCAGTGCAAGACGGACACCAATTTGTTTGTGAATTGGTGTCGACTGCGCACAAAATATGTTTTCATGTAGCAAAAGGAGCTCCTTGTTTTCTGCAGCATACCTTGGACAGAATGAGAACAGCAGTCCCTTGCATGTGCTGATCTCCAACCATCTTGGTGTACAGGGGAAAAATCACTGAAGGAATTCGAAAACCAAAGTGCAAGCCAAATATTGAGCGTAATCTGTCTCTCCGAAATAAAAACACAACAGAAAGCAGTAAAAACAGCAAGATAATAGTATAATACCACTATGACATAAAGGAGAGAGCTTCGCAAGACAGAACAAACCGCTATACAATGCACAGCACCAATTTTTATTTTGTCCCACAAATCAGAAGTTCAACCCATCTCACAAGCTAGAAGTAGACATGTTGACACATTAGCTGAATCAATATCCATGCTAAATGAAGATACTATACTCTGTAGCTGGTCTCTATATACTCGTAAGTATCAGAAACATAACTTCTCATGGAGAGTTATGTAACTGGATAGATAAAAAAATCTAGTCACCAAGTGGTGGCAGGAGAACACACGCATTAAGAAAAAATAGTTTTACTTATGCAAGGTTTTGGAGCCAGTGGCTCCTCCTCGCAGCAGAAGGGTTGAAGGGGAAGGAAGAGGACTAAAGCGAAAGGAACTGGGAAGGTTTGGGAAAAGGGGTTGAATTCAGAAAAGTCACCAAGAACCCTGGGTCAGGAGAGACTTACCAGATGGGATGAGAAGGAAAGACTGATTGCTGGGGACTCCACTGGACAAGATTTGAAAACCTGAGAACTTAAAGGTGGAAGACAAGGTACTATGCAAGACAGTGATTATTGCTAAAACATCATTAATGAGTTAGTAAGAATGTAAATAGGGTTGCCACAAATTTCCTTAAGTGAAATTCCCTGATTTCTAGACAAGTTTTAGCATTTTTCCACGACAAATTTTGAGATCTCATGGGTGAGTAAACGCATAAGTTGACAAAAAAATGTAGGGAGTTCTGCATTTCTAACTGTGTGAGCAAAAATCTTAAGTACTAACATCAAAATCTTTTGTAATGAACTGTATTTAGATGAGAAAGCAAGCCAAACGGTATGTGCATTTCATTAAGACCACTGATGTTATTTGATTTCAATAAAACAAAACACAATTGGTGACAAAAATATGCATTTCCTTTGAGTTGCAAGACAGATTTAAAATACCTTCACTGGTTTCAGAAATAACCTCAGAGAAACGTAGGCCTCTTGAAAGAAGTGTATAAAGCGGGACATAGTTGTGTAAATCAACACTATAGATAACCGCCAATAAAATGTTGGTTCTATTTGTTCGTTATTGTCAGTTATTACCCACTGCATTATATATATTATTTTAGAGGTACTGTGTGTCCGCCTGCTTAACTGAGTGGCACCATGTTTGCCTACCTCACAGTGGGCCAGAGTTTGATTCCCAGGTGGGTTGGAGATTTTCTCTGCTCGTGGAGTGCGTGTTGTGTTGTCCTCATCATCATTTCGCAATCGCTGACATGCAAGTTGGCAAATGTGGCATCACCTGAACGAAGACTTGCAACCCAGTGACCGAAATTCTCTGGATGGGACCTCCCGGCCATCAATGCCACACAATCATTTTATTTTACAGATACTATGTGATTTTTCTTTCAAGAAATATATTAATACGTAGAGCACAAACTGCCAGTGACTGTCACAATTTTCTTCTTCTTACTGTGTTCATACTTTCTAGTATACGGAATACTTTCAAAATGCCAAAATGTATCAGAATAAATAAAATGTCTATAAAATGCTGCACTGTACAATGTACTTGCGATGAGACAGTCTCAATTCCTGAAACACATCACCTGTGGCTTCTGGCCTGCCGAGGAGCACCACAGTCCTGGGTCCAAGACAAAAATCCGCCACATTACGCCACACACAAACAGACCTGGCCTGTGGGCAGATCAGTGAGACTAGATCTGATGGGCAGGGCCTTAATGGAAATGATAGACTTCAGATTGGCAGGCCCCATCCGTTAGAGGTACCCACAGAAATGGCCTGCAGTTTTGGTCCATCATGGAAGTCCAATCATGTGACCAACTATTCACGTGTCACAGATACGATGACGAAATGAGACTGCGGTCATCAATCCAAGCAACAGCTTGCATGAATACTCTGAGAATCAGTACTAATAAGGATAGGTAACAACTCACCATGAAGATGATCGCTGAGCCGCAGACAGGCACACAGAAAAGACAATGATACTGTGGTGTCCACCGCCAGACACCACACTTGCTAGGTGATAGCCTTTAAATCGGCCGCGGTCCGTTAGTATACGTCGGACCCGCGCGTCGCCACTATCAGTGATTGCAGACCGAGCGCCGCCACACGGCAGGTCTAGAAAGACTTCCTAGCACTCGCCCCAGTTGTACAACCGACTTCGCTAGCGATGGTTCACTGACAAAATACGCTCTCATTTGCTGAGACGATAGTCAGCATAGCCTTCAGCTACGTCATTTGCTATGACCTAGCAAGGCGCCATTACCAGTTACTATTGATACTGTGAATCATGTAACGTCAAGAGCGACGTTCACCATCAGCGGATTAAAGTTAAGTAGTCCACCAGCTACGTCCGTTTTCTTTAAATTCTAATTTCCTTGTCCTGTTCCAGACCTCACGCCAGCCTGCGTGAGCTAAAACACGTGCCTTTCAGCTTCCTCTAGTAACACGGTGTTGGCTCTCCTGCCAACCACAACAGATACTCTCATAGTTATATTTTCGGCCACGGCCTTTGTCAAAAAGCGAGAGCACACACACTTTCACATAATCACTCCAATACAACTCACAGGCATGACTGCCGTCTCCGGCCGCTGTGCCAATAGTTTCTGGGAATTATATCCAAACAAACCACTCCTCACACTTCCCTGCCTCTCATTGGCAGCTGCTAGCTAGCAGCAAGAAGTGGTGGGAACACGGACTGCAAGCTGATGGGAATGGTGGGAAGGGGAGAAGCAGTAAGAATGAGGGAGTAGGGAAGTAGTGCACGTACTCAGCTGTGCCAATCCACCAGTGATGATGCATCACATCTCAGTAAACAAACCATTTCATCTGCCGAAACAAAAACAAGATTTACCAGTATTTTTTAATTTCCCTGATATTTCTCTGATTTCCCTGACATGTTTGAAATTTCCTGATATTCCCTGATTTCCAGGACTAGTGGCAACCCTGGAAGAGCTAAGTGCATTGTATGTAACAGAAGTGGGAGGGTGGCGGCAAAAAAATATGTTTGAAATTTCCTGATATTCCCTGATTTCCAGGACTAGTGGCAACCCTGGAAGAGCTAAGTGCATTGTATGTAACAGAAGTGGGAGGGTGGCGGCAAAAAAATAGACAAGGCAGAAAATGAAAGATGTAGAAAAACATGAGTGAAGAACAGTGTAGCTACTATGAAGAAATGCTGAAATTACTTAAATTAAGGCCAGGTAGGTGGTAAGAACTAAGGACACATAGTAGCTCTAGTTCCCACCAGCCAAGTTCTGACAAATTGTGTTGGTGGATTCAACACCATTACCTCAAAATCATTCTTTACAATCCTTCCAAGAATTTCTCCCATCCAGCACTTCTTCACAAACCTTCCTCACGTCCCTGTAACATGACCTTAACCCGTCCTCTGCAGAACTCCAGGCTCTGTGTTCCCTAAAAGCTGATGACTCCATCAATATCCCCCCCCCCCCCCCGCCCCCCCAAGCAATCAAAGGATCTACCACTGTTGTATTTGATTGACAGGAGTAGGTTAGTGAAGGTCTATGCCAGCTGTCCGACACTTCTACATACAGCATCTGCCATCAAGATCCCAGCCCTGTGATTCAAACTGACCTGGAGTCCCTCCTTAAAACCTCAGTCCCCTCAGAATTGCTAACAACTCAATCCATAGAACTTCTTATCCCACACAAACTATGCACCTCCACCTTGCACCTTCTTTGTAAGATCCACAAACCCTATCCTGGCCATCCTACAGTTCCTGGCTTCAAAGCACCCACTGAACGTAAATCTGCCTTAGTTGATCAGCACCAGTAACCTGTAGTACAGAGACTTCCTTCCTGTATTAAACACACCAACCCTAGATCGTTGCTGTTTAGTCCCCCTTAAACATCCCAACAACCACCACCACCTAGGTCGTTTGATATCCTTGCTCATCCCATTCCTACCATACACCTTGCTTGCCACCACTGACGCCACCTCCGTTTATACCAGATCCCCCACGTACATAGTCTATCTGCTGCCGAACATTTCCTCAGTCAGCATCCACCTGATTCAAAATTTATTACACCATCCTTGCTCACCTTAATCAACTTTATACTTACCAACAACTACTTCACCTTTGTGAGACGGACATAAAAACATATCAGGGGCAAATCCATGGGAAGCAGGATGGCCCCTTCCTATGCCAACCTTTCTATGAGTTGCTTGGAGGGGGCGGGGGTTTCCTGGAATCCATAAACCTTCAGCCCCCAGTTTTGTTCAGATACATTGGTGACATCTTTGCCATATGGACTCATGGTGAAGCTGACCTGTTAAAATTTCTGGAATCTCTAAATACCTTCTCTCCCATTTAAATTTCACATGGTCCTCTTCTGAATCCCATGCCACTTTCCTTGATGTTGATTTCATCCTCACCGTAGGCCGCTACACACTTCTGTCCACATTAAACCTACTAACAACAAACAGTATTTACATTTTGACAGCTGCCATCCTTTCTATGTCAAACGTTCCCTCCCAAACAGCCTTGGCATTCGAGGCAAACATATTTGTTTGGATGCACACTTTTTACAGAAATATGCCACCATTCTCACCTCCGCCTTCACTGGATGTTATTACCCCAACAGCCTAGTTCAAAACCAGATTCCCCAGGCCATCACATCCAGTCTTATTACTGCTTATCCCTCCAAACAAACCAGCTTCAGAGCACTCCATTTGTCATTCAGAATTATCCTGGTCTTGAATGTATTAATCAGCTACTTTGACAAGGCTTCCTAAAATCATGCCCTGAAATGAGATCCATTCTGTCTGAGATTTTGCCCACCACACCTAGAAAAGCTTTTTGTCACTCTCCCAATCTCCGCAATATCAATATCATTGTCAGACCTTACGCTCCTTCTGCACCCATCTTCAATCCTATGGCTCCTACCACTGTGACCATCCCCACTAAGACTCCCCCTATGCACCCTCCTACCACGATTCATATCAGCCATGTGACTGGCAAAACACATGCTATCAAAGGAAGAGCCACCTGTGAAATAACACATCATATACCAGCTGTTATGTAAATACTGTTCAACCTTTTACATCAGCAGGACTAACACCAAGTTATCAGTCACGATGAATGGGCACAGGCAGAAGGTTTATTCTGGCAACACACAATATCCTGTAGCAGAGCATGCTACATAACATGACAGTCAAGATATCGGTGCCTGTTTCACCACATGCACTACATGGATTATTCTCAGAGACACCAGTTTCCCAGAATTCCGCAGATGGAACTAGCGCTACAACTTGTCCTTGGTTCTCGCCACCTAGCTGGCCTTAATTTATGTTAATTTCTTCTCCTTGAGCATTTATTCATAGTAACTACTCCTTTCTTCACTCTGTTTTTCTACATCTTTCATTTTCTGACCTGTCTATTTTTTGCTGTCCCTCTCCTGCCTCTGTTACATACAATGCACACAGCTCTTCACTATTATTAATTCATGCACAATGTTTTGGCAGTAATCTCTGTCTTGCATATTACCATGTCTTCCATCTTTAACCTCTCAAGTTCTCAAATCTCATCCGATGCAGTCCCCAACAATCAGTCTTTCCTTCTCATCCCATCTGGTCAGTCTCCCCTGACCCGATGTTCTGGCGACTTTTCCGAACGTTACCCCTTTTCCTAAATCTCTCCAGTTCTTTCCCTTCACCCCTCTTCCTTCTCCTTTAACTCTTCTACTTGGAGGAGGAGCCATTGGCTCCGAAAGTTGCATAAATAAAACCTTTTTTTTCCTAATGTGCGTGTTCTCCTGGCATCCTTGGTGAGTTAACTTTTTATCCATCCATTCACATTATATTGTCAAAAATTGATTATTTTTGTTATCAAAGTGTGTGTTGTTCAAAAGGAGTACACAAATATGGCAAGGTATGTAGTTGAAGTTTTGAAGTGCAGCTGATCGTCACCGGCGTGGAAGAAATCTCTAATTTGGTGCTGAGCATGAACTGGTGCTCTCACTACATGAGCATGTTGCGGTTCGTCAGGCAAGGAAGCAAAATACTGCCTACAGTGCTACACTGAATTAAGACTACAGGTTTGGAGTATTCACAGCTGTAATAACTGTTGTAGCCAGCACCACTACATCTCTGTCAAAGCTTGAAGTAGGGTAACAAGAAGACCACAGTGGCAGTGGTCAATCAGAGATAGTGTCAGCAGCTCTGACAACATTTCTTGAAATTTATTTCACCTTTCAGTGTATTTTTTTTAATTATTATTATTCTTTTGGCAGGCATATAATTAGGCTATTAGAAGTGTGCATTAAGACAGCTGCATTTGATTTCAGTTACAGGTGTGATTTAGTCAATTATCGGAACATCAATGTTTATATAGCAATATCTTGAAAAATAAATTAACTGTAATCATCCAGCATTACCATCAGAAGGACTATAATTTTCCATGCCCAGTTATATCATCCCAGTTTAACCTTGTAACTTCCACTGCTAATATCTTTGTCCAACTATATGACCGCCTCAGTACTGTGGTACAATCTTGGGCGAGGGAAGAGAGGCCTTTTCTTTAACTACAGTTTCTCAAGAACTCACTAGGTTGTACTGAAGTCCTAATATAAATACAATTTTTATTACTACAGTACATAGCAGTGGCTGGAGAGTAGCTACCAGCAAAATTGTCTATCCATTGAAATGCACTCCTCTCCATAACAGTAAAATTGACAACCTTCTTAATGGGTGTGATGAAGACTATTGTGGCAATCCTATCACTAAGGCCCACACAGGACAGATTTTCCATTCACAGTAAAAATCATTTTGCATTTGTGCAATTAACTATTGAATGATACTGATGACACCAGCTTTCATATACGGAAAGATAGATCCGCTCTAAGCTTCAGCAACATAACAACTGTAATATCCTCAGCGTACTGCTCAGGGGGCACTGGGCAGAGGGTGAGTCAGTAGAGCAGTGGGTAACTTCCACACTACAAATCTAAAGGCCTTGGGCTCAATACCCACCCAGTCTTGCAATTTTTTGCTACTTATCACTTCTTTCACCTATTCCAACCATTTTTTAAAGTGAAAAATGCCAAGTTGTACCATTATATGGAGTCATATCACATTGTAGATCCACCTAACAACAGGCTTAGTAAGCCCATTCAAAAATTAGGAGACAGGAATGCTATACTATATCCAAAAAATCATGCCCAGTAAAGGCCAATATTCAGGTTTATAAAAGCTTTACTTTTTCTACTTCGCAGGCCTGTCAACAAAATCATTTTCCTCCATCACTTTCCAACCTTATCACAAAATATTATATCTGCTATAGAGCTGATGTCAAACATGAACTGCTACCAGTAAACAGGTCCATCTCAAAGATGCAACTCACTAGCCCAAAAATCATGATTAATTTGATTACCATATTTATCAAGTAGTTTTTGTTTGAGTTCCCTGAAGTATTTGGCACTTGGCAAATTTATACATTTTAATAAAAGTAATGGACATGGTGAGCATTAATCCACAATTACACATTATAAAAACGGAAATACAAATGCTTGCAATGTTGGCAGCTGTGGCAAAGACGATTGTGGTGTCACGAAGAGAAACATTAGTATGTTGTATCTAGGAACATGAGCATAATTTTTCTTCTTTAGATGATTTAAATAGTCAAGTACCTTCTTCATTTGAAACATAGGAGTAGTACATATTTAGCATTCATACCTCCATGGCCTTAACGACTTCTTCATAATCTTTCTTGAAATTTGGGATTTCTTCATACATGATGCAACAGTAATTGTACAGAAAACGAAGGGAAGCACTAGCATTATTACTATTTTCAAGTTTTAACTGTGCTACCACACCCGGAATTTTTGGTGAAATCTGGAAGCAAACAAATTTCTGTAGTAATTGGTAAAATGGTGAAGCATGTAACACATTTTAAGTAGAATCTGTAACACCGCAGACAGCAAAATTCACCTTACAAAATGTTACTACTTTTAAAGGGTTTTATTGCAATTATACAATCAAGAAAATATACCTGAAGGCATATTTTGCAACACTTTTACAAGTATGTATCACATTACATTTGCAATCATTTATATTAATGTTGTGACATGCCCAATGTAATATAAGCCAATTTAACTGAAATCATAATGCTGTACATTTAAATCATTTATTGTTGAGCAGAAATGATTAAAGATACTTTATTCTTTCTAACTTATAATAGTAGCAAACTCACATATTATTTACTATTACATTTCTACCTGTGAATAATATAATTAATTATTGAACTAATTCAAGTATATCTCATGTTGACATATAACCATTTGAAAATGACTTCACAGCCAAAACTGCAAGTAATAATTGTAAAATAAAGGGGTATTTTAATCCATCCAATGGCAGCCAGTATGGCAGAATGTTATGATTCAGTAAATTTGTGATGACAGTGAACCCTGTGGCAACTGCAACCGGCAGTAGCTGCATTCTCTGAATGAGGCTCCTGTGGTGGACACTTGATGTGGTGGTGGTGGTGGTGGTGGTGGTGGTGGTGGGAGGGGGAAGGGGGTGGAGAGGAGGGGGTGGGATGCCTGCAGTTACAGAAAACACATCTGCCCCACTGATCTGATTACTATCAGTTACACATCTCTAGGGTGGTCGGACACAATCTGAAAAGCTTGGGGTGTTGGAGAGTAGGTTGTGCTGAGATATAACTGTCACAAAAAAAGTTTGATACTTTGTGCCACTTCAAAATTAATTAGCATTGAAGTTGGCAAATCAAGCTGTTGCACACACAAATTCAAGCGGCTCACCAGGGATGATGTTGCCAAGTGTATTCTTCATTTGGTTTCCTTAACCAAACATGAAAACGACACAAAAATTGGGCATGGGACAGTAGTAAGGATCCAACCCTAGCCAAAGACAGAGTAGTCTCCTGCATTATCATCTACACTATGATAACAACGGACACTAACGGTATCTGGCAAGCTGCTTGAATTTGTGCATGTAATGGCATATTAGCGAATGTCAATACTAATTAACTCAGAAACAGCAGAACACATTTGATTTTTTTCTTCACATTATTTCTCAGTACAACCTACCCTGCAGCACTCTCACAAGCTTTTTACACTGTTTCTGACCACTCTACATAATGCATCGTGTCTACTGTGTACACAACTACATCTAGCCAGCTACTCAAAGTTATGGTAAAATCAAGATCTTACTGTCACTGTGTTCACAGACGGGTGTTACTTTTCCAATTTACAGATGTCTCCAATTCTTTGAAAATGTATATCACTGCTTATACTGGTAACAACATTTTTAATAAATTAACTGTTTTTAAACAAATACTTTGGAAACAGACCTGTGCACGTACTATTGCACATAGGGCATTTTTCAGTGCATTTCTGTAGTGCACATTACACTAACTTTTGTTATGTGATCTCTGTAATCATCTCATAATGAAAAAGCTACAAATCCCTGAACAAATGGGTAACAGAATTCTTATAAAATATCCAAAATCAGATCCCATGTGAAGTATCAAATTACAATGTATGGACTAAATATTCTGTAAGAAGATGCTACTTTAATTTCCACACACAGTGCACAAACTGCAAAACTAATATATTAAACTACACAGTTTCTATAAACACAAAATCATTTCTCAGTCTGTAATTATGATTTCTTCCCCCCCCCCCCCTCTCCCTCCCTTTTGGATAAATATGCTGCCAACAATGAAGTTTATAAAGCAAACTCTGTTCAGTTCGTAAAGTTGGTACACATTCATTAAATTTACCTTGCGAAACACTTCGTGATTGTATAAATTGGAGAACAGCATATGCCACACAATAGTCTCCACTCCTTGCCGTAGGGCAGGTAACTGCATTGATCCAAAGAGTTTATCAATGGTTTCAAGAGTTACTTCATTAAGAATGCTGTACATCTCTCTTTCCTCAAGTTCATTTATAAGAGCATCTATCCATAGATTGACATATGTTGCTCTGGGCCATACTGTCAGCCAGTGACAAAATATTTGCAATGCCTTTCTCACTACATCATGAGATGTGCTGTTATCAAGCACAGTTTTTACTTCACATCTAATGAACTCCGGCTCAAGAAGTCCCAATACAACTGCCAAACTAGGGGAAGGCTCTCTGCCGTCATCTAGAAAAATAATTAAAACAAAGCACAATTAAAAATCAGAAAGAGAGAAAATAAAATACTTTTTATCTTCATTAGCGATGGCACAACTAACAATGGGCTAGCCAGTCAATTGTTTCTTCATTCAGTCACGTTTTTCAGTCAAATGAAAAGTATAAAACTACTTTCTGTGGCCATGTCAGCTATAGGAATGTACGAGTAATTTCATTTTATGTGAAACAAATGACTGACAAGTCTCTTATGGTTATGTCAATTATATGAGTCTTTTCACTAATTTTCAGGGAAGTAACGTCTTCACCTATTTGTTCAACTTTTTTTGGTTGTACAAGAGCCATAACTAAGGTTGCCAACATCTTTAGAGACAAATTGTGCATCTTACTTGAAGGAAAAGTAAATAAAATGTGTATTTCTATAAATAAAGTAGTATGAAAATGTTGTATTTATTTATATTAATAGAACTTTTTCATGTTTCTGGCACTGAAAATAATTGGCGTTACATTGTGAATTTTTATGTTTAGGTAAATGAATGATTACTTTTGGAATTTAAAATTACTGAAGCTTGGTCTCCCTCTGTATTCCAGTTTGTATCATTGATAGCTCACTTTTGGTAAATACTTGAGTGCACAGAAAGCATATAGGACACTATTTTTTTACTTGTTCTGTGACTTAAAATCGCTTGCTTTTAAGCATATGTTGCCACCTTTACACAGCACCTTTTTGCGAAAAATATTTTGTCATCATTTGCTAATATTCTACCAGTCTAGCATTCACCTAGATGAGTGTGTGAACAGATGACAGCCTGTGACCAACTGCATCAATTACCTCGATGGTATTGTTTTGGGTTCTTCCAATAAAGACCACCTTAGAAATCTCTGATCATTGTTTTCTGTTTTGCAGTATGCAGGTCTCAAGTGCAATCTTTTACAGCCGTCAATCAAGTACTTAGGTTTTGAGATTTCTCGCACAGGGGTCAAGCTGTTGCATCACCATGTGGATGCAACTGCAGCTTTGCTGCGGCCAACCCCCATTAGGGAACTGTGGGTGTTTCTAGGTAAAGTTGCGTACTATCTTAAGTTTCTACTGGTCAGTATCTGAGAGTCTCTGTGTGATGTTGGCAGACAAACACACAAACAGGTCTGAACGACCCATTGCTTACACTTCTAAGACTTTAACTTCAACTCTCAGAAGCAGTATTCTCAGACTGAAAAGTAGACTTTAGCGATAGTGTTCGCCTCAAGAAATTTCACATCTTCTTGTTTAATTCTAAGCCCCAGTTAATCACAGATCACAAGCTGTTGGTTGCTCTTTTTAACTCTCTAGCTTCCATGACAGACAAGGCAGTACATCATTTGCAGCAGTGGGCTCTTTTCCTCTCCTGTTATCATTATTTGATCCATTACTCGTTGACAGCACAACGTGCCAATGCCGGATCTGGTGTTCGATCGGACAACTTGCTTTGCTTCTATTTAGATATTGAGAACCAGAATGCAGTCGGTGGTTTTCCCATCACTAGTGCCATGACAGCATCGGCTGTTGCCATGGATCCTGTACTTAATCAGGTCATCTCTTTTTGTGCAGCACTGCTGGCCGGAAAAAGCCCTGGACCGTGCCTTGGATCTCGCGTGTAATTGCTTCTACTTAAAGAACTGTTTTCCTCTGTTTGATGGGGTTCTTTTGTTTGCTACAGGGAATGCTGCTCCCCAGGTTGTGATTCCCACTTCCTTACACCATACTGTGCCACGGCTTCTGAATGATGATATGGAATGATGATATGGGGACTTCTCACACCAAAGCTTTGTCCCACCAGCATGTGTATTACCTGGGCATAGAGGGGGACATTACATGGCTTATTGCTGCTTGCACTAACTCTGTTCAGCATCAGGCAGCCCACGGGCACCTTTTTCCCCCTGGCAAACACTGCAGCACCCGTGGCAGCATCTACATCTTGATTTTGTTGAGCCTTTCCTAAATCAGTATTGGCTTCCTGTAGTGGCTGCCTATTCCAAGTTTCCCCATGTGGCACGTTGATCATCCACATCATTGGTGTTTTCCACAACTCGTTATCTCAGTCCCTTGTGGGACTAGTGTTTTTTTTTTTTTTTTTTTTTTTTTTTTCCCCACAGTACCAGTGCTATTTTCTGTAGCATTTCTTCTCTGTACCACAAATTTTTTTTCTGTGCCTAGTGTTTTCGCACACATATGTGGGTTCCCACCCCCTTGAAGGGAGGTGGTATGTACTTTCACTCATGCCACGCATGATTTGAGGGATCATGCATCCATACAGTTCACAAGCCCGCTTACGGAGGTCGCCTGGGTCAGCCACCTAGCACACTCTGCCGAAGAAGCAGTATTATTTAAGTGATCAGAAAACAAGTGCTCAGCCACATCTGTAACCTGTATTACTGTTGTCCAGTAAATGTGTTCAGTGCTACGCACAACCTGTACGTATCATACTATAAAGTAGTATGTTCCATAAATCATCTATGTTCTTGCTATAGCATTATCCTCACAAGTCCACTGACAGCACTGTTGATATTCTATGAGCACTGTACTTTATTTTTCAAATTTACCATGTAAAGAAACTTATCCGAACAGAATTTAGTTTTTTTAAAACTGCTAGCTTGGAATGCTGTGTGTATGTATCTTCATACAAAACAAAACAACTCTCAGAAATGTCACATGTTTACAGAAATTGATTTACAATAATTATAAAATCTGTACATACCTTTATTAGCTATAGCTGTATAAACTATCTTCAGGCAAGAATAAATAATTTCTTTTCTCTGCCGCTTTTTCAAAGCATCAGTTAGAAAATCTCCAATTTTTGAAACATTTTCATGAAACTGGCGAATTGCTTCACGTTTAGCAGCAGGTGTTGCAAAGGATGAAAGGCATGCTACTATTGTTTCGCAGAACTTTTTCAACTCCTCTTCACATGGCAAACATTTTGGATGACGGTTCAAGAATACACAAACATCAGCCAAGAGTTTGTCATCAAATGAAACCAAGCGTAAAAAGTCTGTCAAACAGTGCTGCACCGTTGGTTCTAAACCTGCAAAATAAGTTTTATATAACACAATAACTGAACTGATAGCAAATTTACACAACTAGAAGCCCATAATTAATGTAACCGACGAACATTCTTGAAACTTGGTTATGTGTACAGAAAATGAAGACATAAAAAATGTGATTTTTAACTGCATTTAAGTAACTTTACATACTGTCAAGCTCTTTAGTTTAAAGACTGTCTTTGATGCAGCTTCGACACTATGCACAACTCTCTTCATCTCTGCATAATTACAACTTACATCCATTTGAACCTCTTTAGTGGAGTCAAGTTTTGGTCTCTCCACCCCTGCCTGCCCCCCTCCACACCCACACACATAGAATCAAATTTTAGAATTCACACATATACTCAAATTTTAGAATTAGATTTGTTACTTCCCCCTCCACTTCTATCTGTTTTTTCTCAGTTCTTACTGCTTTCACCAAGCAAATGCATTGTCTCACTTTTCTGTCAACATTCCACAGTGCTACTTTTCTTACATTTCACAATCTATATTTCAGTATACTTTCTCAGCATTCAGTACTTCTGTATGTCCTTGCTCTTATTTCCCTAGATGCTGAAAAACCCACTCATTTCCACCAGCCCATATACTCCCGTCACTCATGTGATGTTTTGTTGATTTTCCTTTTTGGTGTGACTTGCAAGAACTACTGTATCATTTTTAATTGGTTGCCACACAATATCATGATAATCTTTCACCATCTTTCAAAAATCTGAATGATTCTCTGCAGCTAGTTCACTCCAACCTCTTGCACCTGCCCTTATTGCAGTATGTCAACCCTCATTTCAACATGTAACAAGTTACCTTCTGAAAAAGTCTGAAGGTTTCAGTACAAATGCGTCAGCAGCAACGTGGATCACATTCTGATCCCACTCCTGAACATTATTTTCTGTCGGTTGAGAAATACCTTCTTTCTGAGCTCCACTGCTATATTCAGAGTGAATTGGCTCTCTATCTCACACCAGCAATATATCAGATAATTGACAGGTATAGCGTATTTTTAAATAATGAAAAATCAAATTCTGTTTTCAAAATTTAGAAAAGAAATCTTGTTATTTCTCAAATCAGATACTTCTGGTTGACTGTGTTTTAAATGTTAAGACATGAATACACTAAGCAGATTCAGAAGGATGTAGGTTGTAGTAAGTACTGGGAGATGACGAAGCTTGCACAGGAGCATGGAGAGCTGCATCAAACCAGTCTCAGGACTGAAGACGACGACGACGACGACGACGACGACGACGACGACGACGACGACGACGACGACGACGACGACAACAACAACAACAACAACATATTCTAGTCCTACATTATTGTATTATGATTACTTAGAGTGAACTTGTCCTTTCATGTTCCTCGTGTTCTATGTTCACCAGCGTTGAGTCTACATACAACTACATTTTGCAACAAAATTAAATGATAACTTTTTTGAAACGCAGAATTTTCTTGCATTCTGACGTATAAGTTTGAAATTTGGCTCAAAGGTGCCAACATCCTTCCTCTGTAATGATGCAAAAGCATGATGACCTGCGATGTCACCCTCCAGCTCAGCAACACTTCAAACAACTAGGAGTCGAACATGCAAAAAAATTAGTAAATAAATAAATAAAAATAAAAAAAAAAAATAAAAAAATTGCTGCAGCCAAGATATTTATGGGAGCTATGAGGTGGGTTAATGGTATCACACTGGAACGAAATTTTACCACAATTCTGTGCAACTCAACCATGGACACGTCACACACAATGGGAAGGTCATCACATGCGTTCTTATCTGCAATTTGTCCCTCTTTTGACACCTCTGTGATAGAGGCAACCACCACGAGGCCAAGGAAAACATCGATACAAAAAGACCACAGAGGGTGACGTAAAGGGTGTCAATGAAACCATCCCTTCCTGTGGGGAAGGCAGTTGGCAGCGAGATGAGGAGCAGGACGATGTTTTTGACAAGGTTCGACACTGATGCCATGCCAAGGCATTTCAAACCTACTGTAACAACATTGTGAAGCCACAATCCCATTGAATGTGCTCTGATCCCTTTGAAGTGTAGTGTGACCACAATTCTTGCTCCAGTGTACAGTGTGGAGCCACTAGGGACCTTTCAAATCCATTTTATGAAATTTAAATGTGATGCAAGGCAGAAATGTGTATTTGCACTTTTCATCTTTACTTTTTCACACCCTCCTGTGGCGTGATCATGGAAAGCTGCAATATTAACACAAGCATGAATAAAATGGCAAAGGTTTCCCTTATTTTATCATGGTGAACATATCTCCCTATATAGGTCTGCGTCAACAAAATATTTTCACACTCTGAGGAGAAAGTTGGTGATCGGAATTTTGTGAGAAGATTCTGCAGCAACGAAAAAATTCTTTGTTTTAATTATGTCCATCCCAAATCCTGTATCATTTCAGTGACACTCTCTCCCCTCTTTTGCGATAATACAAAACATGCTGCCCTTCTCTGAACTTTTTCGATGTACTCCGTCAATCCTAACTGGTAAGGATCCCACACTCCGCAGCAGTATTCTAAAAGAAGATGGACAAGCGTAATGCAGTCAGTCTCCTTAGTAGATCTGTTACCTTTCCTAAGTGTCCTGTCAATAAAACGCAGTCTTTCATTAGCCTTCCCCACAATGTTTTCTATGTGTTCCTTCCAATTTAATTTGTTCATAATTGTAATTCCTAGGTATTTAGTTGAATTTATGGCCTTTTGATTTGACTGATTTATCATGTAAATGAATTTTAATGGATTTCTTTTAGCACTCATATAGATGACCTCACACTTTTCATCATTTAGGGTCAGTTGCCAATTTTCACGCCATACATACAACTTTTCTAAATCATTTCGCAATTTGTTTTGATCTTCTGCTGACTTTACTAGTTGATAAATGACAGCATCACCTGCAAAAAATCTAAGACAGCTGCTCAGATTGTCCCCTAAATCATTTATATAGATAAGGAACAGCTTGTGTTTCACAAGAACGATGTTTTCTAAACCCATGTTGACTGGGTGTCAAAAGACCGTTTTCTTCGAGGTAACTCATAATGTTTGCACACAATATATGTTCCAAAATCCTGTTGCATATTGACGTTAATTTATGGGCCTGTAATTTAGTGGACTACTCCCATTATCTTTCTTGAATATTGGTGTGAGCTGTTGCAGCTTTCCAGTCTTTCTGTATGGATCTCTCGTTGAGCAAAAGGTTGTACATGATTGTGAAGTATGGAGCTATTGCATCAGCATACTCTGAAAGGAATATAACTGGTATACAGTCTGGACCAGAAGACTTGCTTTTATTAAGTGATTTGAGTTGCGTCACTACTCCGAAGGTATCTACTTCTATGTTACTCGTGCTGGCAGCTGTTCTTGATTCGAATTCTGGAATATTTACTTAGTTTCTTTTGTGAAGGCATTTCAGAAGGCTGTTTTTAGTAATTCTGCTTTGGCAGCACTATCTTCAATAGTATCTCCATTGCTATCGCGCAGAGAAGGCATTGACTGTGTCTTTACGCTAGCAGTATAGTGGCAGTAGGTCTGAAATGTTTTTCTCAGCTATCGATAAGAATATCGCATCATTTCAATGCTGTCTGTCATGGTTCTGATCTCCATCACAGAGGCGTCAAAAGGAGGAGTGAAATATGGGTAAGAGGGAGTGTGGTGACCTTCCCATCTTATGACACATCCACGGTGGCATTGGGCATAAATGTGGTAAAATTTAGTGTCGATGTGACATCATTAACCCACCTTACAGCACACATGAACTTCTGAGTTGTGGTCTTTTTTTGCGTGTGTTGGCACCTTGGTGTTTGAAGCATCGCTGAGCTCATGAGTGACGTCGCTGGGTGCCATGCTTTTGCACTGTTACAAAGGGAGGTTATGTGCACCTTTGAGCTAAATTTTGAACTCACACATTAGAATCGAAGACATTTCTGCAGTTTCAAAAAAGTGATCTCTTAATTTTGTTGCACATTGCAAATGACGAAAGCACAAATTCCAGAAAAGCTTTCTTTTCGTTTAAATGAAGAACATGCACAGCAGGAACGCTGATGTACACAGCAAACTGCCACTGTTGAAATATTATAACTACTACACAGCAAAAGCTTCTAAAATGGTGTTATCCACAGTCTAGTTTGCACTAAGACACTAGGTTACATGTGACTGCGCTACCTGACTGTTGCACACGCGCGGATCATGTTTGCACAACTTACTGATGAAACTAAGCAGTTTCATTCATCTCATGCCAACTTTGGCGACACTACCTGCACAGGTTTTGAGGTGGGGTGTGTCAGTATAGTATAAACAAATTGAAATATGAAGTGGGGAAAGGAAGAAATTCTTGACTTCCTGGACACCTTTGCTATGCGTAGGTGTTCGGGAGATTTCAATTATGTTGACTACAAAAACAGGCAGCGACGTGTTGCTGCACTTGAGACCATCCTATGCTATGCTATCTGAATGTTGAAGGACTGGTGATGTCTGTGCTACAGGGCATAATGCATTCAATTAGGAATATTGTACAAATGAACTACGAAAAATACAGGCACGCAAAATATCTAGCAGCAGAATAGTCCACGACTACGAGACAAAAATTCCATGGTTCAAGTTGGCTGGTTCATTTTTTGAGAGAAACTGTGTACAGGTGGAAAGGATACACAAATCTCCTAAGCTGAATTCTTTATTCAATGTTCATTTATTTAAAAAGTTATATCAGTGCTACACATTCACAATCTGTAGTGCAAAATTTGTAGTATTTGTATATATTTTTAAACTCTTAAATTTTGTCAAGGTACAGCTCCATCTGTAGGCAAGTAGGTGGAAAACCATTCTCTTCCTAATGCAACCTGTTTCAAATAATTATTGCTGCCAGCTTGCAGCTTTGCGTGTATCAGCCCCCTCCCCCAAGCAATTATGCTTCTCCATGTCCTTGGCTGATGAACTCCACTTCCACATTCTTTTCACACATTACAGTAACTTTTCTTTTTCTTTATTGATTGTTAAATGTATTTAAAAGAAACATGGACTGGTCTGGTAACGTCCTAAGATGTTTAAAATAACTTTTAGGTCACTGAGCAACTGAGCTGACGTCTTTTCTTGATTCAGTCACTAGCCCAAACAAGTTTCTTAATTTTTTTTATCTTTTGTCTTATGTAGCAGTCTCACGCAAATAAGCATTAACTCCGCCACAACTCACACAGCTGCTAAAATTTTCATTTTACGCAAGAATATACGGCTCTTACTGACAGCGCCATGTCTACAGACGTATATGAAACCATTTGCGTGCCACTAATTTCATGCAAAATGTGGCACAAGGCAATGACGTCACGTAAACTAGGTTTAAGTTACAAAATTCAGTCTGTCAATAATGATATTTAAATGTCAGCAAGTTAAGCCAGACTTTACTGCAATTATCTGAAAAAATTCACAACTAAATGGGTCGTCCCGAGTTCCTGAATCAAAATAACCCAAGTTTATTTTCAACAAAACGGTCACCTAATGTGAGTCTGCAGGATTTTGTGGCCACTGTCATTGAAGGTAAAACCATCACTGACCAAAAAATCTTCTAGAATACAAGGCTGTATCATTTTCCACTTCAAGTTTTTCTAATCAATTGATGTTTGGATGCCTCTGCTGAGATCTTCTCTAGAATCTCTTGACATTTGACATTATCTGAACACTACCAGCTAACAGTGTTCTGCTAACCATGAACTCCACATGATCCTAAAGAATATCTCCATAGAGGGGCCAAAACATTAATCGAGTAGCAGAAACATTTGAAGGAGAAAATGACGTGGCCTTATGTCCTTTAAGATTTTACCTTCAGTCACCTAACTGTTTAAAATTTGTTTGGATATCCACCCAATGAAATCCGTGTTACAATATTGGCTTTATATCCATATGGAACAAACAGTATGCGAATGCAATATACATCAGTGATCAAATCCTTTAAAAAATTTCTTGGGGACTTCTCCCCCTAACAACCTGACAAAAAAACTTGCATGAAACACATTATGAGATCTAGCATAATACAGGCTCCAAAAAGAAGGAAGTGAAAATAAAACACATAGCAGTTTGACAATAATGATGTAACAACTGTACAAGACCAAATATGTTTTTCATTCTTTGTTTAAAGAGTAAGAAGGTTAAGTATAGGATAGTTAACAGTTATGAGAGGCACCAATGATTGATACGCAATTATGTGCTTGCTAGAAACACTGGAATGGTATTATCATAAAGGACTGAGCACAGAAAGCTTCAAAATATGCATGAGGGATCACCAGCAATGTGTTTGCCACTCATCACCTGGAAGAGCTTTGGCATTACATTTCACTATAAATCAATAACTGTGGTGATACATCTTCAGAGAAACACAAAGATTCTCACGACTTTCAGCTAATGAGCTACGACTGTCCGAGTCTACAGAAGGCCTTAGAAATTTACAAAAGTACTTTCTCCTCTCCTTAATCTCACAGGACATGTTTGGGCTGCAGCCTAAAGGCAAGTCGCTGTACGTTGTCTTGTTCTCAGAGACTTGTCATGCTGAGAGCAGCTCTGGACCAAGAATGGCAATCACTTCCTATGGAGGTCAAACATCCAGTCATACCCACAATTCACGCTCTCATTCTAGACCTTAAGTTTCCAGAAACCTCTTGCAGATGCAAGGCCAACTGGGCCTCTGGTCTTGTCCAGCTGACACGCTTATTGCATCGTACAAGTGTTCCAGTATTATTGAGAGCTGACTAAACAAAATCTGCATATGAAAATAATCAACATAATAACTAGGGAAACAAACTCGTGCTAAAATTTCACAAAACTTGGCCGTGAGGAACACCAAGTAATAAAGAGAGAGCAAAGAAAGACAAAAACATGCAGGTAAATACTTTATTTTATTCTACACCCACCAACATTACCATCAGGTAATATTGTAGTAAAACAGAAGTCACAGGTCCATTATTGAACTTTTCTATTGGTCATATTTTACTCTTGTGATAAGTACAATATTTATTAACAGCCAAAATACTGTTACTGTGAGTCTGTCAATTTCAAAAGAAAATTCAATTTCTATTTAGGCTGGAATCCATAAACTGTAAATCCATTCTCACTTCATCATTGACTAAAACAGAAGGCAAATCTCCGATTAACAATTTGTGTTTTGCGCTGCCACACCGAAATTTATGCTGAAAACCTGGCTGCTTTTATCCCATTTTCAGCTACAGTAACTCAGAACATTTTAGTTGCAACAAGCTCCACAGTCATGATACACTTCTTGAAAGAAATTAGTTTCCTGCATCAGCATGTTTCTAGAATGTTTATGGTATATTTAAAATCTTTATATTGATGCAGAATGTAGACTTTCTTATTAAAAGTGGTGTGTATCTCACCCTTGTATATCCATGAAGCACTTTTTTCATAACACTGTTCATGAAAAGAGGAAAATTTGATCAAGAGCATGTGTACAGAATTTTTTTTAGAAAACAACCAAATTGTTTAATAGTGTAGCAATAGGCTTGTCTTTTGTACAACATTAACATCTGAGGACCAAAAAACATCTGAGGACCATTTATGAAATAAATATTCTACTTTGTACAAGCAACTTTGAAGCACTTTAATTCAAACTGTGTGACTTTGCACTCAATACATTGGCAATTAGTATCTTTTCATCATACTTTTCCAGTTGGTTTCTCACCTCTCTAAGCCCACACTACTCATCTCATTAAGGGCAACTCCCTTTCACTTCAATAGCATATTGGTAGGAGAATTGATATTCGTGCTTCGTAACTCCCTTACGCTCAGCTGGTCATACAGTTTAGTTTGTTCCTTCACGTTTATATCATAGAATTTGTTACTTGCTCAGAAGTATGAGAAAAACTTCCTGCACATGCACTTTTCTTGTCAATGCTTACACTGTATCTATCCTGATAGAGGCCTTATCTGGCATACAATCAGTGGCTGTCCAGTTTTCCATATAGTATGCAATCACCATTGGTCTCGCATTGTCTTCAAGTGTCATAACCATGGGAAAAACTTTATTGCTTGTCCTTGAAGTGGCATGACCCCTGCCTTTCTCGTATGACCCAACCACAAATACTCGTATTTAAAAATAAAACTACTCTGGAATTACACACAAGAAAGCAGTTTCAACTGAAATCTCAATAAAAATAGTAAGAGCCCGAATACTGTCTTCCTAAACTTTCCAAACTTCCTTCTTGAACATAGCCCATGTCATCAGCAATTCTGTCTGGGGCAGGTTGGTTGGTTTGTGGGATTAAAGGGACCAGACTGCAACGGTCATCGGTCCCTTTGTCCAAAAAATTAAAACCACCCAAAGAGAAAAAAACGAATAGCAGGAAAGATGTCAGACGACACGGGACAAGAAATACGCCGACAGAGATCAGACAAAACTAATTAAAATCACACAGAGTGTGACGGTGGTTGGCCGACCACAGAGAAAAAAAAGGAAAAGCCAACCACCGAGAACACATTAAAAACTCAGTTTAAAATCAGAGGCCAAAAGCCAGAATCAACACTAAAAAACAGAAACACTCAGATTAAATGATAAAAACCCCCTGCCCGAATAAAACATAAAACTAAGCCAGCCATAGCAGGGTCATCAGTTAAAAGGGCAGGGAGCGTGTCAGGCAGTGCGTACGTCTGCCTGAGCACAGCTAAAAGCAGACATTCCAAGAAAATGTGGATCACAGATAAAATGGAGCCGCAGTGACATAGAGGTGGGTCCTCACGGTGCAATAAGTGGCCGTGGGTCATCCGTGTGTGCCCAATGTGCAGTCGGCAGAGGACGACAGACTCCTTGTGAGAGATGCGCAAGGAGGAGTGCCACACAGTCATCGTCTCCTTGACGGCACGGAGTTTGTCACGGGTGGTCAGACCGTGCCATTCAGCATCCCAGAGCAGATAACTTTGCGGCGTAAGACCGCCCTCAAATCAGTCTCCGGAAGGCCAATGGCTAGAGTGGGTTCACTGGTGGCCTGTTTGGCCAGGCGGTCAACACGTTCATTGCCCGGGATACCGACATGACCGGGGGTCCACACAAAGACCACAGAGCGGCCGCAATGGGTAAGAGTATGCAGGGACTCATGGATAGCCATCACCAGACGAGAACGAGGGAAACACTGGTCGAGAGCTCGTAAACCGCTCAGGGAATCGCTACAGACAACGAAGGACTTACCTGAGCAGGAGCGGATATACTCTAGGGCACGAAAGATGGCAACCAGCTCAGCAGTGTAAACGCTGCAGCCATCCTGCAAGGAACGTTGTTCAGAATGGTCCCCTAGAGTTAGCGCATACCCGACACGACCAGCAACCATCGAACCATCAGTGTAAACAATGCCAGAGCCCTGATACATGGCCAGGATGGAATAAAAGCGGCGGCGGAAGGCCTCTGGAGGGATGGAGTCCTTCGGGCCCAGTGCCAAGTCGAGCCGAAGGCAAGGGCGAGGAACACACCATGGGGGAGTACGCAAAGTGGCCCGGAAAGGAGGTGGAACAGTGAAAACCCTAAGCCCGGAGAGAAGCTCTTTGACGCGGACCGCGATCGTATAACCAGACCGGGGCCAACGTTCTGGCAGATGGACGACCGATTGCGGGAACAGGAGACGATAGTTTGGATGCCCAGGCAAGCTAAAAACATGGGCAGCATAAGCGGCCAGCAAACGTTGGCGCTGTAACCGCAGGGGAGGGACACCTGCCTCCACTAGTACGCCGTCCACAGGGTTGGTGCGGAAGGCACCAGTGGCAAGTCGTATCCCGCTGCGTAGTATTGGGTCCAGTACCCGCAACGCAGATGGGGAAGCGGAGCCATAAGCCAGGCTCCCATAATCCAGACGGGACTGGATTAATGCCTGGCAGAGCCGTAACAAGGTAGATCGGTCGGCGCCCCAGCTGGTGTGGCTCAAGCATCGCAGAGCATTGAGATGCTGCCAACACGCCTGTTTAAGCTGCCGAATATGAGGCAGCCAAGTCAACCGGGCATCAAAAAGTACACCCAAAAACCTGTGGGTCTCCACCACAGCAAGAAGTTCGCCGTCAAGATAAAGCCGCGGCGCAGGATGGACCGTTCGGCGCCGGCAGAAATGCATAACGCGGGTCTTGGCAGCCGAAAACTGAAAACCACGAGCTACAGCCCAGGACTGCGCCTTGCGGATTGCGCCCTGTAGCTGACGTTCAGCAGCTGCAATGCCAATAGAGCTATAGTAAAGGCAGAAGTCGTCAGCATACAAGGAAGCGGAGACAGAATTGCCCACGGCCGCAGCGAGCCCGTTAATGGCTATTAAAAACAGGCAGACACTTAAAACAGAACCCTGTGGCACACCATTCTCCTGGACGTGGGAGGAACTATATGAGGCCGCGACTTGCACCCGGAAGGTACGATACGACAGAAAATTGTGGATAAAAAGCGGCAGAGGACCCCGAAGACCCCATCCATGAAGCGTAGAAAGGATGTGATGACGCCATGTCGTATCGTACGCCTTCCGCATGTCGAACAAGACAGCGACCAGGTGCTGACGGCGGGCAAAGGCAGTACGGATGGCCTACTCCAGGCTCACCAGATTGTCGGTGGCGGAGTGGCCTTTACGGAACCCACCCTGAGACGGAGCCAGAAGGCCCCGAGACTCCAGTACCCAATTCAAGCGCTGGCTCACCATCCGTTCAAGCAACTTGCAAAGAACGTTGGTGAGGCTAATGGGACGGTAGCTGTCCACCTCCAGAGGGCTCTTTCCAGGTTTCAAAACGGGGATGACAATGCTTTCCCGCCATTGCGACGGAAACTCCCCCTCGACCCAAAGACAGTTGTAAAGATCGAGGAGGCACTGCTGGCAGTCCACTGAAAGGTGTTTCAGCATCTGACAGTGGATCCATCTGGCCCAGGAGCGGCATCAGGGCAAGCGGCTAGGGCACTGCGAAATTCCCACTCACTGAATGGAGCATTGTAAGATTCTGGGTGGTGGGTGCGAAACAAAAGGCTCCGACGTTCCATCCGCTCTTTAATGGAGCGGAAGGCCAGTGGGTAATTGGAAGAAGCGGAACTAAGAGCAAAATGCTCTGCCAAGCTGTTGGCAATTTCGTCAGAGTCTGTACAAACTGCTCCATTCAGTGAGAGCGCAGGGACGCTGACAGGGATCCGATAGCCATAGAGGCGTCGGATCTTGGCCCGGACCTGCGATGGAGAGACGTGGAGGCCAATGGTGGACACATACCGCTCCCAGCACTCCTGCTTGCTTTGGCGGATAAGGCGGCGGGCCCGCACACGCAGCCGTTTGAAGGTGATGAGGTGTTCAATGCAGGGATGTCGCTTGTGACACTGTAGCGCCCGCCGGTGATCTTTAATCGCTGCAACGATCTCAGGCGACCACCAAGGCACAGTCTGCCGCTGAGGGGACCCAGAGGAACGGGGAATGGCAGATCCAGTGGCAGTAACGATGCCGGTGGTGACCGATTGAACCACCGCATCAATGTCATCATTAGAGAGAGGCTCAATAGCGGCAGTGGAGGAGAACAAGTCCCAGTCAGCCTCATTCATAGCCCATCTGCTAGGGCGCCCAGAAGAGTGACGCTGTGGTAGTGACAGAAAGATCGGAAAGTGGTCACTACCACACAGGTCGTCATGCACACTCCATTGGACAGACGGTAAGAGGCTAGGGCTACAGATTGAAAGGTCAATGGCGGAGTATGTGCCATGCGCCACACTGAAGTGTGTGAAGGCACCATCATTTAAAATCGAGAGATCGAGCTGCGACAATAAATGCTCAACGGTAGTGCCTCGACCTGTTGCCAATGACCCACCCCACAGAGGGTTATGGGTGTTGAAGTCGCCCAATAGCAAGAAAGGTGGCGGCAATTGGGCTATCAGCGCAGCCAGGACATGCTGCGAGACATCACCATCCGGTGGAAGGTAAAGACTGCAGACGGTAACAGCCTGTGGCATCCACACCCAAACAGCGACAGCCTCTAAAGGTTTTTGGAGAGGGACAGACTCACTGTGCAGAGTGTGAAGGACATAGAGGCAGACGCCACCAGACACCCTTTCATATGCTGCCTGGTTCTTATAATAACCCCGATAGCTACGGATGGCGGCGGTTCGCATTGCTGGAAATCAAGTTTCCTGAAGAGCAATGCAGATGAAAGGGTGAAGGCTGATAAGTTGGCGGAGCTCAGCTAGATGGTGGAAGAAACCGCTGCAGTTCCACTGGAGGATGGTATTGTCCATGGTGCAGAAAGGCGTGACGGGACTGGGAAGGCAGATTACGCCGCTGGGTCACCTGCTGCCTCCGATGGAGCACCCGTGCAAGTGCTATTCATTGCGTCTGAGGGACCGGCAAGATCGAGGTCCTCAGCGGACGCAAAGATCTCCACCTCATCCTCAGACGCAGAGCTTTTAGATAGCAGTGGAGTAGGTGCTACCGCAGGTGTCTTGGTCTTATGGGTCTTCAAAGTCGTTTTCTCTCGCTGTTCCTTTGGTTGCCGTTGTTGAGAGGGCTTATTAAAGCCAGTCTCCAGGACCGAAGAGGATCGCGAAGCCCGTCGACCAGCGACCTGTGGCTTCTTCAGCCACTGGTTGGTGTCTGCTGTGCCGCTGGTAGGAACCTGGGAAGGGAGTGACCCAAGGGATCCCTTCCGAGCGAGAGAAGCCGAAGAAGACTTAAGCTTCTCTGGCTTAGAAGTGGGGACTGGTGTCCCCAGTGGTTTAGTGGGTGCTGCTCCCGAGGCACATGGTGTGGGAGCAACAGCGAGAGAAGGGGCCCCCATCGTCAAGGGGGCAGGTGAGGTCCTCTGACTCTGTGACAGTGGAGGCATAAGATGATGACATGCGCACGGGATGTAGCCGTTCAAATTTCCGCTTAGCCTCAGTGTAGGTCAGTCGGTCCAGGGTCTTATATTCCATGATTTTGCGTTCTTTCTGTAAGATACTGCAGTCTGGCGAGCAAGGGGAATGAGGCTCTCCACAGTTGACATAGACGGGAGGCGGAGCACATGGAGTATCGGGATGAGATGGGCGTCCACAATCTCGACATGTGAGGCTGGAAGTACAGCGAGAGGACATGTGACCGAACTTCCAGCACTTAAAGCACCGCATCGGGGGAGGGATATAGGGTTTGAAGTCACATCGGTAGACCATCACCTTGACCTTCTCTGGTAATGTATCACCTTCGAAGGCCAAGATGAAGGCACCGGTAGCTACCTGATTGTCCCTCGGACCCCGATAAACGCGTCGGACGAAATGTACACCTCGGCGCTCTAAATTGGCGCGCAGCTCGTCATCAGACTGCAAAAGTAGGTCCCGATGGAAAATAATAGCCTGGACCATATTTAAACTCTTATGTGGGGTGATGGTAACGTTAACATCCCCCAACTTGTCACAAGCAAGTAACCTGCGTGACTGGGCAGAGGATGCCGTTTTTATCAAAACTGACCCAGAGTGCATTTTGGAAAAGCCCTCCACCTCCCCAAACTTGTCCTCTAAATGCTCTACAAAGAACTGAGGCTTCACGGATAAAAACGAGTCACCATCAGCTCTGGTACAGACGAGATACCTGGGCGAATACACGTCACTGTCATTCATTGCCTTTCGTTCCTCCCATGGTGTGGCCAGGGATGGGAATGATTTAGGCTCATAAACGTTAGCTTTAAAATGAGCCCTCGAATGCTTAGAGACTGCTGGTGGCTGGCCGCCAGCGAGAGATGATGTACCACGCTTCATTGCAGGTCATCCGCCCTGATGCCACCTACTCTGACCAAGGGCCCTCCCCACGGGCGCCACCCAGCCGCAGCAATAGCCACCTGGCAGGATGGCCATGGCCGGGAGTCCTGATGCCCCAGGGAGATGGGCATCTACTCCTTGGCATACGTGGGGAGTTAACGGCGCAGGCATCAGTAGAGCGATCCCTGTGTTGTCAGGGGGCTACAACCAACAGGGTACATGGCGGCCCCACCACAACGGACTGGCTACCGTGCTGGATCTTAGGTGCAAAAATGTCGTCGTCGCAGTTAAAAGCAACACTGCACAGTGCAGCATGGTAATCGCACCCAGAGACGTATCCTCGCCCAAGAGATGGAAAACGAGCAGGACACCATTGCAACGACGAAAAAGCCGGCTAAAGGTCTCAATGCACGACGGATTCAGTGCACCATGTTAGGCGCCCTTCCCCAATTGGCTCGCTCTTCGGAATAATTTAGAAAGATGGAGGTCAAACCCGAGAGGGGACCATCACATAAGGCCAAAACATTTGAGACTCCTTTTAGTCGCCTCTTACGACAGGCAGGAATACCGCAGGCCTATTCTAACCCCCGAACCCGCAGGGGGGTGTCTGGAGCAGGTCCAGGCCTCTCGCTGTCTTGTGCTTTCCTTTTTAGTCCTACATAGTTATAGGCTTCCCCACTGACACTGCCCATTAGTTGGTATCTTCTTTGTGTACTCTAACCCCCCCCCCCCCCCCCCTTTTAGAACCCATTCAATTCCTTGCTGGAGTAAGCACTGGCATTCCAAAATGTAGTCTATTCATTTTTTTACTCTTTTCCTTATAGTGTCTCTGAAATTACTGTTCTCTCCATCTCTCATACCACCACCTCATTCCTCACCCTGCCTTCCTAACTCAAACTGGCTAGTTTCCTCCATCCACGCATTTCCAGTGTCTCATCTTCTTATTACAATCTCCAGGTCTCTGTACTATGTAAAACTATGCACCATATTCAGAATGTGGTTCATCTTTTCCTCTGGTTTTTATACAGTGGCCTTCATACAAATTTCGTCTTTTTCTTTAATGTTTCCTTAGCTATTGTTATTTTTGATACTGCTTGTGTGCCACATTGTAAGTCTTCCTTTAAACATTCCTCGAGTGCTTGAATTTTGCAATTTGTTTTAGTCTTCTCTCCTTTTCCTCCCAATACATTTTTGGTTTTTTTCCTTATTTATTTTCATTCCACACATTTCACATCTGCTGATCAAGTATTGTACTATTTTACTAAGCATTCTTGCATTTCACCACTACTACCATGTCATCAGCAAAGCAGGACACTCCACCCTTTTGTTTCTGCCACACACCTCTCATTACATCCATCCACTCTGCTACAATCCCTTCTAGGTAGACAGGCAGTGTAGGTACAAGGCACCATCACTGGCTGACTCCTCTCCCTATTCCCATTCCCTTTGTTAGTTCTCCGCCAACTCTGTCTCAGCTTTTTGCTTGTGATATAACTTCTTAATCAATTTGTTTTCTCTCCAATCAATTTTGTGTTTGTTTAGAATGAGAATGAGTCTACCTCACCTCAACTTATCAAAAGGTTTTCCAACCCAATAAAAGTAGCATCTTTCTATTCTTTTCAATTCACCTCTCTCTTAAGACTAAGTACACACATGGTACCAAACTTAAGGTTCTATGTTCCTCACATTTGCTTCTGTTGTTTTTCTTCTGTGTGGGCACCAAGATTGAATGCCAGAAGTCATTAGACAACTCTCCTTTTGAGTATATATACCTGCATATTCTCAACAGCCCTCCCTCTCCTTTTGCAGCTATGGCTTTTAATATTTCTGTTGGCAGTTCATCAGTCCCTCTACCCTTTACATTCTAAATCTTCTTAAGAGCTGCAACCAATATTCTTTTCCTTTTTTTTAACTCTCGTCTTTCTCTTCTTCATTCACTATTCTTTCTATTTTCTAATCAAGTTTTTCTGTCTCTTGTCTGCCTTCACCTTCATTTAACCACTGAATACATTCTTTCCATCTCTCCTTTAATCCACATGGATCATTCATCATCAATGTACTGTGTCTCTATGTCCATGAAACTCTCTCATCCCTCCTTCCCACACATCAACACCACTGCTTCTTTCTGTATGAAGTCATAACTGCCATCTCTATCATTCAATGTAATTATATTTCTGCTCAATCCACTTCTGTCTGAGTCAGTCTCTCCCCCTTCATAATCCATTACTAAAAACCTTGTACATTCGTTTACCTGTTCCGTGTTAAATTTTTACATGTCCTCCTTTCCTCCATTTTATTGATCATTTTATATATTCTCCACACTTTCCATACCCTCTCTCTGTTCCTAGTATTTGTTTTGCTGCTGACTTTAAATTATTAAGTTTTCTCATCTTTCAGTGATACTGACACTGATTTTTTTTAATTGTTCTAGAAAGTAGCCTTGTACTCCCATAAGTTTTCCCTCTTACATTAATGTTTCTAAAATCAGGATTTCTCTTTTCATAGCTTTCTTGACATTCTTTAGTCTAATACACAGCTCTACATTGTCTGAATTGTGATCCGAAATTTGGTACTGTTTATCATTCAGTTCTAGTGCACCACCACATTTTGTGGTGCTCAAAGAAAACAGAAGTTTTCTAACTTCTGCCCTCTCTTGCTCCTTCTTCCAAGACCATAACTCTCAATGTATTAGCCCACTCTGCATTCACCCGTTGTTGAATTTGCATCTTTCATAACATTTATATACGCTCCCCTCTTTTATCCTCTTTCATTAGTTTTTCTATCTTCTCAGAACACTCGTCTACCTCTTCATTGGGATGTTGCTTAGATGGCAGATATACTTATATGAGTACTAAGTCTCTTATTGTTTCTTTCAGTCACATCATATATTTCATTTACGTATTTTCCTTTTATAGTTTTTTCCCTTCATACTCTTGCCTATTAGTAGTCAGAGTTCATAAATATCAGCTCTCTCATGCCCTGAGTAGTTAAATCTATATCTCCATTGTCTACCCCTCTGTTTCTAATTTGCCTTGCTGTACAAGTCTCAGAATGTTCCACATTCCAATCATAATGATTTTCTCTTCTCTCCTTTCACTCCATTTCTTCTTTCTTTCACCCACTTCACTCACAGTATGTGGCCTCAATGGCTTCCTCAGCCAGAGATGGGTTATGTAAGGGGATTGTATCAACCTGTATCACATCAAAAAAGGTTGAAGATGACGCAATGAAGCATCAAAAATGGTAGCAACAAAATAAAATAAAATCATAAGGACAGATGTAGGTGTTTCTATTTTCTGTCACAAGAGATCAGAGTGGTGGAAAACTTTTACTCTGAAATCTTTTACACAAAGATCCATACCATAACTGTCTAAAGAAACAGCAGCGTGGTAGCCGCACACTTCTTTCCACACTTGTAGTAAGAATGCCTAGCCAGGTTCAGCCGCTGTAGTGTCACGTAAATAATAAAACTGGGTACTTGCTTAGTAGGAATAGCTGATATCACCACCTTCCAAAGAGTAACGTGCCCAAGTTTTAAAACTGCTGGCAACCATCTGCCTTTAGTGTAAATTATACCAATAAAAGGAGTAAACCACCTTCATTCAAGACTACTCTTGTCTTGTATTTGGACAAGTACTAACATTCAGCAGTGTAAGTATAGGCAAACTGCCACCACATTATATTGTTTTAATTTAATAACAAAATTGGTGGAGTCCATTACATTTGGCTTCAGAGCTCTTACCAATATCAAACCTGTCATTAACACATGGATTTAAAAATGTTACAGAGGTTATGACTTCTTTCGGTATAATGAAAATTCATTAATCTCAGTTACTGAGTGGAAAGTGACAAGAATTCACAGTAACATAGTATTAATCGCATTATTTTGCCAAGCAGATTTTTTGCTTTACTGTTGAAATAACATTTAGGATATAAATCAAGGTTCAGTTCAGAGAAAAACTAACAATTCATCGGTCTTTCAGCCAATATGTGATAAATATTTTTTTTACATTTAGCAACCAATACAATATCATTCCTAGAAAGTATATTACATTGCCCACTCTGGCTCAGACACTGCAATCCTCTGGACAACTCAGCAATCCTTCAAAGGGACAACTGACATTTTGCAGGGGGAACTCCCTATATAGGGAGTCAGATTGCACTCTTATAAGTATTATACCTCACTGGTCTTTGTTCAAACTTAGTCAGTCTACTACACTGGTCTAATCGAGTGTGGGGTGCGCATTCCCAGGCCATAGACATACCAGACAGGATCAGAAGAGCAATGGGTCTGTACGAAACAACAACTAACACCACCTTTTTCCAAAGAAAAATAATGCTGAATATATTCAAAATCATATCTTCTGGTAAACCTTCCGGGGTGTAAGGTCATGGTCCACGAAACTCTTCAGCTCCTAACATTTTGTCCAGCACAGCTCTGGACGAAACGTTAGGAGCTGAAGAGTTTCATGGACCACGACCTTACATCCCGGAAGGTTTACCAGAAGATATGTCATCCAGTCGTGAAAGCCTTCATACTATTCAAAATCATATGATAATTCAGAGGAATGCCATTATCAGTTGAAGCTTGCCTAACCATACTACTGTTAACTAAACGCGTGTAGTGCAGAAATAGTATACTGGAGAGAAAAGAAGAAATGCAAGCTTCCACAGCTTGCTCACACTATCCAGCAAATAATAATTGAACTGCAGTCTATAATGATAACCTCAATCACTCAGGAAACATAAAAGTATGCCCAGGAATGAAGGGCAATGCTGAGAAAACATGCCTGTGAAATTACAAGTGGCAGATTTTCAGGTAGGCCAATCACGTCCATGTTTTATGGGCATCAGACCAAAACTGTTAAATTTACTACTGCTCACACATCAGAACACCAAATCCACTCAGTTAAAATGTGGTGAACTGGAATTTGTGCTCCACAGCCACCAGAAATGGATGGGATATCCTGACAGAGTAAAAAGCCATCTGTGACAGGGCCACAACCTATATGGAGATGGAAAACCGTCACTTCATCCTGCCTTTGTAACTGGAAGGAGGAACACCACAACCTGGTAACTACTACTTGTCATCCTATACAGTGAGCACGCATAATTGAACAGCACACACCTCCACAGCTGGCCTAAAGAGGCTGCATCTCATCAGCACAGATGGCACAGCAAGTGCTGCGCCATTTGCAAAACAACCTTATGGCCAGTGCACCAGGCCCTTGGCCACTTTAATGTTTAGATGACAAATATATACTTCACAGACTGTGCCTTAATGTACTCCTTGGTTACAGGTGTTTGTACTGATTACTATGTCATTCAGTGCCTTAGTATATTCTTTCACATGGAAGGGGAATAAAAGCTGGTTGGTGAGAATTTTGATATTCTTTTTGTGCAATGTTACAATATTTTTGGCAATGAGTATGGTATTCTACTCTGGGTGTTTCATTTCAAGGTTCACGATGGTCAATATGTCAGTGGAAGAAATTCTTAAATCTCTTGTTGAACAACATCGAGCTCTCACCAACCAGCATCAGGCTCTCCCCATGGTAATACACAATTTGGTAGTAATGTTGACACGGCAGGGTTAACCGCCATTGACGCAACCCCCACCATCTTCCCCATATGATGATTCTGCAGAGGATTGGAAAGTATATTAAAAACTCTATCGGCAACATTTCTAAGCTTTTGGTGTCACCAAACCCAATGTGCATACAGCTTTCTTTCTGTCAAAGATTGCTCCACGTGTTTATCACCTTTTGGGTTTGCTAGCTCCTCTTCAGGAACCTTCCAGTCTCTCTTTGGATGAAGTGTGTCAGATGCTCTGTATGTATCACTGCAAATGTACTCATGTTATTGCTGCTTGTGTTGAGTTCTACCACTGTCAAAAGTGGCTGCAACAGCCATACAGAGCTCGCACAGCAGAACTTCACAGGCTTAGTCATTACTGCCAGTTTGCTGTGAAGCTCACCGGAACTCATATGCTGAGCTAATGGTTTGTGATGCTACATTACACTTGGTGCCTAATAGAGAAGATCATTGAAGTGCTTTACAATGTGAAAATTCCTCTCAAATATTTTTTTTTAACATTATCCAGTCTTTTGAAGTGTCCAGGGAAGCTGGAAATATGATAGAACCTTGGTGTGAAATAGCAATCATTGCTTCTCCTCCTCTGCCACTGTTGGTTACCTCATGGAAGGATGATGATGTCGCAGCCCTGCAATCACAGTCTCTTCAACACATGGGGCGGCACCATGCTAAACAGCAACAGCAGCCAGGGTAAAAAAAAAAACAACAACAGTGGCTGCATGCTCATCTCCCTTCGTGCTCTCGTTGTTTTGTTAAATAGATGCATGCCCAAAGCACTGGGTGATGGTCAACTACTGTAAACAAGAACATGGGGGGGGGGGGGGGGCATATTGCATCTACGTTCGACTCTCAACGTCTTTCATCAGACTTGATAACAGGGATGTGAATAGCGTTTCACAAGTGACGGTAGCCCCGAACAAAATTTACACTTAAGTATATGTTGTGAACAAAAGGTTAAAAATGGAAGTGGATACAGGTGCACTAGTGACTTTGTAAAATTCTCAGACTGGCATTGTCCTTTGTTGGTTGGTGAGTTACAACCAACACCACACACCCATATTGGGACAGTTTTCTACTCCCATAGTGTAAAAACCAGTTGTTCAGCCTTTGACCTTTTCAGTGGCGGATGATGCCAACACTGAAAACTTATTTCGGTTAGCTGCCTTCAAAATTTTTGTATTATCCATTTCAGACAAAGTGTATCTGTTACTGGATCAAGTTCTGCACCAACAACTGAACACACACTGCCTGGAGTTTTCCTCACTCTTTCCAGAAGTTTCAGGCGTGCTACTGATTTCATAACTCACATCCCAATGAAACCAATGGTACATCCCAATTTTTTTTTTTTTTTTTTTTTTTTTTTTTTTTTTTTTTTTTTTTTTTTTTTTTTTTTTTTTTTTTGTGACAGTCCAATCCCAATAGCTTTGCAGGAGCAATTCAAATCGGAACTCAATCGACTTGCTTACTTGGGTGCTGTCACATCCGTCTCCTCTAGTGCATGGTCTACTCCAGTGGGAATTATAAAAAAATCTAACTGCAACCTTTGGCTCTGTGGTGATTTTAAGAAGTCTGTAAATTCACAGTATATTATTGACACATATCCCTTACTCCATCAGGTTGAACTCCTGGCACAGCTTTCTGGACACCAATATTTTTTCAAAATAGACTTTGCAGAAGTCTATTTGAAACTGCCTCTGGATGACAATTCTAAAATTATCCTCGTAGTGAATTTCCCCTTTGGGATATACCAATACCAGTGCCTGCCATTCAGTGACACTAGCGCTCCCGCCATTTTCCTATGATTTTTGATGAAACTCACAGCCTCTGTGCTGGGGTGCATTGATTACCTGGATGATATTGTTGTCTCCAGTTCCATAACAGATGAATACTTGTGAAATCTTTGTGGGCTGTTGGCGGTGCTGCAGGCCGCCAGGTTGAAATCACAGTTTTTTTCAGCCTTCTATCATCAGTCTTGGTTTTGTAGTCTAGCATGCTGGCATGAAGACTTGACACCAGCATGTCAATACCATTGCAGCTTTGCTGCATCCTACTAACCTCAAAAAGTTGCATGTCTGTCTTGGTAAGATTCCATACTGCCATTAGTCTCCTCCTCATGTGGCTGCAGCAGATCAGCCCCCTCTTAGGTAAAAGTGTTCCTTTTCACTAGTCGCCTACCTGCAAGTGTGCTTTTATGCTGTTGATGTCAAAATTACACTTAGCCCCTTGCTTGGTTATCTTTCAACCATGTCAACATCTCGTTTTGCCACAAACAACTTCCAGTATAGCTGGGGCCATTCTTGTGCACAAATACATGGACAGTTCCAAACGTCCTATTGTGTACGCTTCCAAAACCCTGAATTAACTTGCAACTACTGTGTACACATTAAAACAATTCCATGTTTTCCTATAAAGTCATAAATTTCATGTGATTAATGATCATAAACCTCTTGTTTCTCATTTCCATCCTTCAGCATATCTACCGGGCAAAGTAGCCATCATCTGCAATGCTGGGTTCTGCTTTTCTCACGTTAAAACTACAAGATTCACTTCCAACCCACAGCACAACACACTAACATGGACTCTCTTTCTCAGTTGCCGATTGGCCCCAACCCAGCATCTGATCAGAATTTTGCAGGTCCTTTCCTTAACTCCTTTTGGCTTGTAATAGTTGATGCTTTCTCATAATTTCCTTATATCATTTGTTGCCCGACCACATCCACAGCAGCTACAGCTCATGACCATCGCAAAGATTTTTTTCTTGGAAGTATGCTTGTGACTGACACTGGCCATAATTTGTGTCGCAGGATTTTGAATTTTTTTGCACAAAGGAATGCATCAGGCATGTTATGGTCCCTCCTTTTCATCCTCAGTCCAATGGTGTCGTGGAGTGGCTGGCCCATACTTTCAAAACTAAGATGAAAAGATATATCGCACAATCTCCTCCTCAGGAAGCACTTGATAGGTTCTTGAGTTCATATAGGTACACTCTGGTTGGCAATAGTAGCAAGGCAGAGCTGCTTCACTGCTGCAGGCCGCACGCTGCTTCATCTGCTCAGGCTGCCACCTGGCCTCCTGCTGGCATCCGTCTCTCAGCAGTTCCATTAAGGTTCTGCTACTTGTAACTTTAGGTTTGGCCTGTGCCCTAAGTGGATAGCAGCAGTTATTCACCACTGTCAAAGCTGACACCATATAGTCTGCCAATCAATAGATGGAAAATCACAGAATACCAACTGAAATGGGGAATGTTTTTCACCAGTGGCACAGAACCACGAATGCTGTTGGCTTAGAAAAGTAAACTCCTTAATAAATCAAAAACATAGGAATGTATACTTCCTGATTAATAAGCTACAAGAGGAAGCAGTAAAAGCTATATTTGAAATTGAAAGAGATCTCATTTGTCTTCCTCTTCAAAACAGAGGAAAAAGATACACAAGATCACAAACAAAGGGTTAAAATACATCGTAGGCTTTAAGGTGTTTAAAATCTCTGGCTTTCTTATAAAAAGTTAAGTGAGAAATTAAAATTCATAAAATAAGACAAGAAGTTTAATCATTTGCTGCAGTAACATTGCAGAAGAAAAAAAAAACATAAAAACTTAATAATTATAAAATGGGAAGGGATGTTCGTATTACAAAACGACTGGCAGAGCCTGCCCCACTGTTGCAGTTTTCTTTGACAGTCTGAAAACCCACAGCTACAATACACTCATGTTGATAAAAAATGGAACACCTTGAAAGACTAGAGACAGGACGTTTATATTCACAGGACACATACATTAGTATGTTCTTTAGAAATGGTTAGCATTTGAACCATGTCGGCCTACAAGTTCAATGTCCTCAACGATACCATGGCTCACATTGCTGCTATAAACTGAAGGTAATGGATCAGTGTGACTTGAGCAAAGATCAGGATGCCTCCTTAATAAATCAAAAACATAGGAATGTATACTTCCTGATTAATAAGCTACAAGAGGAAGCAGTAAAAGCTATATTTGAAATTGAAAGAGATCTCATTTGTCTTCCTCTTCAAAACAGAGGAAAAAGATACACAAGATCACAAACAAAGGGTTAAAATACATCGTAGGCTTTAAGGTGTTTAAAATCTCTGGCTTTCTTATAAAAAGTTAAGTGAGAAATTAAAATTCATACAGGACGTTTATATTCACAGGACACATACATTAGTATGTTCTTTAGAAATGGTTAGCATTTGAACCATGTCGGCCTACAAGTTCAATGTCCTCAACGATACCATGGCTCACATTGCTGCTATAAACTGAAGGTAATGGATCAGTGTGACTTGAGCAAAGATCAGGATGCCTCAGAGACATATGTATGAACCATACCATTAAGTGTGAAAGATGGGGTATTATTGGCATGAGAGAATATGATACAACCATCTGGGAAATTGCTGGTCGTATGGGACGAAGTGTTTCAGCAGTGCAAGTGGCGTGTGAAGAATGGTTCACAGAAGGCCACAAACACTTGTGAGATGGGTCAGGTTGTACCATCCAGATACCACCCCCCCCCCTCCCCCCCCCACCCCCCCCCCCCCCCCCGAGAAGATCGACACTTCATCCGAGGACAGATCTGCACAGCTCTTGCGCATCAGTGGAACAATGTAACACATCGCACACTATCAAGGGCGAGAGCCCATCACTGTTTATTACAGCATGGGTTACGTGCGTGTTGTCCACTTCCCCACCTACCTTTGACAAATGTGCAGAAACATGCTAGATGCCAATGGTGTATGGAGAGACATCTCTGGGAACAAGAATGGCATCAGATAGTGCTTTTGGAAGAATCTGAGTTCTGTTCATTTGAAAATGATGGCTGTATTTTGGTTTGCTGTGGACACACGGGGGTTCTACTGGGTACAAACCACAAGTCACAGCTGGGTGTATGCCCAGGGCACTGTGACCAGTGTGACCTACACATTCTGCAACCCGTAGCCATACCCTTTCTGCACAACACATCAGATCTTTATTTTTTCAACAAGACAATACACGTCCACATGTTGCTGCATGAACACGTGCCTTCTTGGTGTCACACGATGTCAGCCTTTTACCCTGGCTCTTCAGATCACCAATAAGAAATATGTGGGATGTGGTGAAATGAGTGGTCCTGCACTGAGACTCAATGCCAACCACCACAGATGAATTTCGGAACAGGTAAATGCAGCATGGATGGCTGTATACCACAGGACTTCAGCTGTGCCTTACATGCATTGATGCCATCATGCTTGGGACAAGTTATCAGGGTCCAAGGCAGACACTGTGATTACTAAGCAACAGGACACTTGCTGAAATGAGGTGACTGCAATGCTAATCATTTTTGTAGAACATACCAATGTATGTATCCTGTGAATATGACCGTCCTATCTCAAGGCGTTCTGTTTTTTTTCTGAACATGAGTATCTGTGGTCTGAAACACCATGTTGACATCATGCGTTGCAAAGCCCATGGCCAGAAATCACACTACACCCCATGCCCTAAGCACAACGCATTTTTAAATATAAAGCGCACTGAGATACAGAGTACACAGTTTCCCGCAGTGTGGTAGCTTATCAAATATGAGGCCCAGATACTTCAGCAAATATTTAAAGTATAAAATGAAGTCCTTCATTCTAAGTTATCAATGAACACTTAAAACAGCACACTCATATTTTTCCTGTAAATGGTTAAAACGAAATTTGGTGTCCATTCCACCAGCCTCCTGTTATCCACAGTTGACATGTACTTGCTACAGGGCTGCAAAATATACCAAAATGCATAAGGTTATCTTGCGTAAAATGAACATATAGAATATCTCCATCGCATTACCTTAAATAAAGTGTACACGAGAGGAGGGTCCATGAGAAACGGACCAGAAGATGTCGCTGGAAAGTTCATATGTCGAGCTGTCTGGAGTACTTAAGCTTCAAGTTATATCATAAGACTTCCATGTCCACAGCATCAAATAAAATGCATTTTTTCATGTGACATCTACTCAACTTCCAATAGATCATCATCTACATATTTTCCTATCTCATCAAATTCAACTATGAACATTCTTGACTTGTCTGCTACACTTTTGTCTGGTAGAACGTTGTCCTAACCACAATTTCATTTTCTTTGTGGCCACAATTAAATCTTCCATTCTAGCATTCTAGTCTGCTTTCTAATCCCTTTGTTTACTTTCTCTCTCTCATAGCGATCATCAACACCCATTCATATTACTCACAGAGTAACCATCAACCATCAGTTTTTGAACTGTTTTCACTTTAAAGATTCAAGTCCACATAGCCAAAACACACTGAATATAAAAATTTCATTTCTGACATATCAGAAGCTTATTTTTTAAAACTTTTGCCAAAATCACTTCACTTCAAGCATATGTACATTACTTTAGTAACTAATTTTCAATCTTAGCTTCAAACTTGGTGGAGTAAATTCTTTCGTCATTATTGAAGTTTATCTGCACTAAAAGCAAAGTGATGTGACATCATGAAGTTAAATAGCTTTATACTTAACTAACTGGCACACCAACTGGCTGTAACACTTGCTAATTGGGAATAATGTTGGAGCGGAGATCATGCAACTTCAAGTTCTGAATACAATTTACAATAGAGCTTTATTATTCTAATTTGATAGAAGCTGCAACAAAAGTGACATTGTGGTAATAGTGTGTGTTTCCAACCAATAGGTTCAGCTCAATGTTTCTCACTGGCGCAAACAACAGAGAATACAAGGGGTGACGAACTGTAGTTCTCTGTGTCATCACTTGCACTGTTCCCTACCACAATGTCCCTCTTCCCCCCATCTCCTTCCACCTTCTTGAGCTCAGTATTTCCTTCATTGCAGTAGGCTGTCTACTCAGTTTTATACACAAATGAGAAAAAATGAAGGACATAATGAAAAATGGTAACTATTGCCACAGTTCTATGTGCAGTTATTAAAACTTTAAATTGGCAGCAAAAATAGTATAATTAATGAATTACCATCTTCTTTGAATGTTGTGGCCCTTCTGTGTTTAGGAAATTAATATAAGAACACAAAGTGATAGTAAATGATTATTTTTGGATAAAGACAACAAGCATTACTGCCAAGATTTAAGTCAATGAATGGAGACTTATAACTGCTAGTGTGCTTCACCATATACTACTGAGGATTCTTCCTCAAGCAAAGGATTACACGACAATATGCCTGTCAACCTGTTAAGAAGTCTTTCTTAAAAATATATTGCTATCTTTTTCTCAGATATTTGTTTTTGAGCACTACTCTGGCTTTCGTTTTCTACAACGATACAAAACAAAATTAAATCACATAGATTTCTACCTCAATACAAAAACAATTAACTCTAAATAATTTAGAAATTACGCTTTGAAATCTGGAAGTGTGTTACATTAACTAAGTTATTATGCAAATGTATTCCAATACATGTTTCACTAATTCTGGAAAACCTACCTAGATCGCTCCCCCTCTCAAGGCACCACTCTACAAGTAGAAGTATCTCCTGAGGATTGTTTGGTGGCTTGGTGCCTATAAACAAATCCTTAATAACAGTTGCATTCAGCAATGAACCAAAGCACACACCTGGTTTTTTTGCCAAACATCTTAAAATTCTCCACCCTACAGTGATGTTTCGGGGATTCTCACTGTTGCGTACAAGGCTGAAAAAAAAAAAAAAAAGAAGTGGTCATAAATCATGCTGTATACAAACAATGAACTCAACTAATTGAATTATCAATTATTTTGTAACATAATGAAACATAATAGCTGGAACACAAACAGTGGAATGACTGAAAAAAATCACTATACAGTGCAGACAGAGTAGCTCACATATACAAAAAAAAAAAAAAAAAAAAAGGTTTAATGTTATAGTACTATTTATTCCCACCCTCACTATAGGTACACCCTTCTGGGTCCCTCTCAACCTTGGATCTGTCCTCCTTTAACCATCACCAACCTACCCTCCACTCCTTTCTAAGGACAGAAAAGTTGATTCTGGAGGTCAGAAAATGTTTCACTTCATTTGTGTCCATTAGCATACTAAACATTTTGTCTCCTGGAAGTAAGTAATGGGCAGCCATTCTGTCTCATAATTTGTTGGCTCTCTTGACTGAACCTTCCTGTTATACAATTAAGTTCTATTTGAGTAAAAATTAGTGTTCACTTTTCTTGAGTATGTCAAATTTTGCATCACCCATTGGCAATAATGTTTAGAAGAATGTAGCTGCAACCAGTATTTCTTACTGGTCACAAGAAACACTTGAACACTGACTTCTTAACAGTAAAGGTCTGTTGGGTGGGTTATACCAGTAAACTTCAGATGCAGATGTCATACATATATGAAGTATGATCAGGAAAAGCATTTTTTCACATCAAACTAATAAATAATTACACAGAAATTATACTACAAATGAAAGATATTAAAGCAGAATTCAGGAGTAATGTAAACAACAAATTTAAAGTCAATCGTTCACTTGCAAAAATTGTTCACACAACTTAGGAAGGACCGTCAATTGCAGAACAGGCAAAGAGCACACAGTACAACATTTACCATAGTTTATAACAGCTCCCTTCCACTAAAACAAAGAAATCGCTTCAGTAGCAACCAGCCAATGCTGAAAATGAAACTTATCAGAATACCATGGTGGTGGTGGTGGTTAGTGTTTAACGTCCCGTCGACAACGAGGTCATTAGAGACGGAGCGCAAGCTCGGGTTAGGGAAGGATTGGGAAGGAAATCGGCCGTGCCCTTCAAAGGAACCATCTCGGCATTTGCCTGAAACGATTTAGGGAAATCACGGAAAACCTAAATCAGGATGGCCGGAGACGGAATTGAACCGTCGTCCTCCCGAATGCGAGTCCAGTGTGCTAACCACTGTGCCACCTCGCTCGGTCAGAATACCATGTCCGAGTAGTGGAAGTTATATTAAGAGATTATGGCAAAATCAGGTGCTGTTTGTGACATATATATTCCACGTTGGAGCATCCACAATATTAAGAAAAGGATAAACTGCTACTGAACGTAAAGATAACACACTGAGCTGTGTCAGGAGCAATGAAAAGGTTGTTACACATTGAGTTTTCGGGCACACACATTTGACCACTATCTCTAGCCACTGAAGCCAGAATGCAACTACCACATTGAATGAAAGCAGTAATCTGGAGTGGGGTGGGGAAGGGAGAGAAACAAGCCAGAGTACAGGTGTGGGAAGAGAAGAGTGCTGTCTGCCAGAGCATGGGGTTAGATGGCAATTGGACAAGGCTGCCAAGCACAGCATCAGGAGACTATGGAGGAGGGAGGGGGAGGAGCAGTAACAGAGAGGGGGGAGGAGAAAAGAATGGTTTAATATCAATGGGTGCAGTGTCAGTCAGTGAGCAGTGCACACTGAGGATGACGGGATACGGACTGGGAGGAGGTGATATGACAGAGGGGGCAAAAACTGTAGGGTGGAGGATGTGGGGACTGAACGTTACCACAGGTTGGTGCTGGGTAATTTTAGGAGCAGAAAGTGTCTTTTAAGGATAACTCCCATCTGTGCAGTTCAGGTAAGCGGGTGGTGGAGGGCAGGATCCAGATGCCCCAGGTGTGAAACACCCACTGAACTCAAGCACGTTATGTTCAGCTGCTTGTTGTGCCACAAGGCGGCCCAGCTCACTCTTGCTCACAGTTTGCTTGATGACCATTCATAATGGTGGACAATATAAAAAGCTGTGCAATGATTGCAGCAGAACTGGTACATGACATGGTTGCTTTCAAAGGTGATCCAAACTCTGATGGGATAGGGTAAGTCTGTGACAGGGCTGAAACAGGAAGTGGATGAAAGACAAAATCTCACTTTTGGTGGGATGGGAAGGATCTTGGGTACAATGTCCCTCATAGCAGGGCATGATGATAGATAATCAAAGCTTTGATGAAGGATGTGGTTCATCTGTTCCAGCCCACAGTGGTACTGAGTGACAAAAGGGAGGGGGGGCTCCTTTATACCTGGTTCTTGGGGGGTGGTGGGAGGATTGAGGGCATATGGGGAATATGTTTGTGTAGTAGGTGGGGGTAGTGCCTGTCTGTGAAGGCCTTTGTGAGACTAACAGCATGCTGGGCAAGGGGTTCTTGTCACTGCAGATACGCCGTCCCCAGGTGGCCAGGAACTGATTTTTTTTGCGTGGGAAGGATAGTGTCTATCGAAATTGGTGGGTTTAATTTGGATATAGGTGTGGATGATGCCACTAGAGAGGAGGAAGGTGGCAAGCTGGGCTGAGGAGCACTAGGTGAAGTGGATGGGAGAGGTGTTGATGTTGTGATGGAAGAGGGACAGGGTGTCTTGACACTGAGTCCAGATCATGAAGATATTGTCAATAAAACTGATCCAAACCAGGGATTTGGGGTTTGGTGAGGCTAGGAAGGTTTCCTTTAGACTGCCCTTACACAGGCTGGCATAGAAGGTTGCTTGCAGGTGCCCATGTCTGTGCTGTGTATTTATGTGTGTAGCTGTGTGTTGGGACAAGAATGAAGTAGTGGGTTTCGAGTCTGAAGGATGCTGGGAGAGTTAAAGTTCAATAGAGGCAAGATCATGGGCATGAGGGATGTTGGTGTGTAGGGAAGTCTTAACAGTGATGAGTAGGGATCCAGGAAGGTGTGGTAGGGTTGTTGGAGAGCCATTGAAAGAATTAGTTGGTATCTTTGACGTGGGAGGCTACATTTTGGGCAGTTGATTGGAGGTGTTGGTCAATGACGGCCGAAATTCTTTCAACGGGGCACAATAACCAGCTACAATGGGACATCCAAGATTGTTGGGTTTGTGGATTTTGGAGAGCATATAGAAGGTGGATGCATAGGGTGTCATACAGGTGAGGTGGGAAATCGATTTGGGGCAGATGTTCTGGGAAGGGGCCAAGGTATTAAGCAGGGATTGGAGGTAATGTTGGACTTCCGGAATGGGATCACGCTAGCAGGGTTTGAAGGTGGAGGTGTCGGGTAGTCACTGCAATTCATAATGAGAGTGGGGAACTTTTGTTGCAGGTAGGATGATGAGGTCAGGATCTGTCTTGAAGCTGTGTGTGGCTGTCTTCTGCTGAAAGGTTGGTGTTTTCATGAAGGTACTTAGGGACTGATGGTGAGGCCAAGTTGGAGGTAACGAATTCCTGGAAGGGGACCAGGGGTTGGTTGGGAGGGAGGAAGGATCACAGTTGGATGATGGCATGAACTGGGAGAAGCAATGTTCAGTTTAGGGATTAAGTTCGCTCTGGTTGTAGGAACTGTTGGCAATGAAGTGTTTTTGTTGCAGGGATTGAAAGATGGACAGTAGATGTAGCACCCTGCACACCAAAAAATAAAGCCTGCCTAGTGGAAATGGCATATCTACAGTGACAAGAACTCCCTTGCCCAGCATGCTGCGAGTCTCACAAAGGCCTTCACAGACAGGCACTGTCTCCCACACCTACTCCACAAACAGATTTCCCATGCCATCTTCCCACACACCTCCAGTTCTTGCACCAATCCCAAGAGCCAGGTATAAAGGAATGCAGCCCCCCCTCCCCCTTCATCACCCAGTGCCACCCTGGACTGGAAAAACTGAACTGCATCCTTCATCACGGCTTTGATTATCTATCATTATGCCCTGATATGAAGGACACCAATCCTACCCAAGATCCTTCCAACCCCTCCTTAACGGACATTTCATCTTCCATCCAACCCCCACAACATCATAATCCACCACTATGCCCCTCCCAATCCCACCCTCTTGCCATAGGGATAATATCCCTGCAGAAGATCCAGGTGCAAGACCTGCACAATCCACCCACTTAGCACTTCCTATTCCAGCCATGTAACAGGCTTAGCCTATCCTGTCAGAGGTTGGGTAACCTGTGAAAGCAGCAGTGTCATATACAACCTCTGCTGCAATCATTGCATTGCTTTTTATATTTGTATGACTACCAATCAGATTTCCACTACCATGAATGGCTACTGCCAAACTGTGGTCAACAGCAAGCTGGACCACCCTGTGTCACAACAGGCAACTGAACATAATATGCTAGGTATCAATGGCTGCTTCACACCTGGACTTTCTAGACCCTCATCTCCTCTGGAAGCTTTTCTGGACTGCACAAATGGAAGTTATCCTTACAATCCATTTTCTGCTCTCTAAATTATCTCAGCCACAACCAATGGTAACCTTCAGTCACGCACCCTTCACCTGCAGTTTCCACCCCCTCTGTCCTATCACCACTTCCTAATTCACATCCCCCCACCTTCATTGTGCACCACTTTCCACCAATGCACTCACTGATCTCTTCCCCTTCTATTCTCCTTTTTATCCCACTTCAAACCACCCCCGCCCCCTCCCCTACAGCCTTCCAATGCTGTGCCAGGAAGCCTTGTCCTGCTGGGATCTAGTCCTTACAGTTTCCACTAGATAGCGATCTCTCCTCCCACTTGCACCATGCTATCGCTCCCTCATTCCAGCCTCATTCCAGATTGCAGCTTTTCTTCAATGTGAGAGTTGCATTCTGGCCACAGCGAACAGAGATAGTGGCCGTGTGTACATGAGTTGTGTCTGCTTGTGTGAATGGGTGTGCTATTTCTTTTCTGAAGAGGCTTTGGCCAAATGCTAAATGTGCAACAGTATTTTGATCGAGTCTGTCTGCAACTCAAAGTGTAATCTTTATGGTGAGTAACAATCTATCCTTTTCATAATATTGTTGATATACACTGATCAGCCAGAACATTATGACCAAAAACCTACTATCAATATAAACACATCGCAGCGATAGCAGTGTCACCTGGCAAGATACGATTAATAGTCAGACACATACACAGTGCATGTAGTATCAGTAAGCATCCTGTCCATGTGTAGAATGGGAAGGTGGGTGATCTATCTGAGTTTGACCTAGGGCAACTGTGATGGTAAACAAGCTCTACACAAGCATTTCAGAAACTGCACGACTTGTCAGATGTTATGGGAGTGCTATGGCGAGTGTCTTCAAGATGTGGAGAACCGTAGGTGAAACCATGTCCAGACATCGTGGAGTTGGGTGGCCACCCCTCATTATAGATGTTGGATGTTGTAGGCCGGGCAGACTGGTAAAAGAGAACAGGTGGAGAACTGTGGCAAAACTTAATGTCAGACTTTAATGCTGGGCAGAGTACAAGTGTGTGTCTGAACACACAGTGCACCAAACGACCCAGGCATGTGAGAATGTCAACACCACAACATTGACAACTGTGACGGAAATGGGCATTTGACCATCAGCACTGGACGTTGGCGCCATGGTGGAGCACTGCATCATCTGATGAATCCCAATATCTTCTTCATCCTGCTGATGGGAGGGTGTGAATCCGTTATCTTCCAGGGGAACAGCTCCTCGACACCTGTACTGCAGGATGGAGATGAGCTGCTGGAAGCTCCATTATGCTCTGTCGAACATTCATGTGGGCATACATGGGTCCAGTGGAGCTCGTGCAAGGCACCATGACAGCCAAAGAGTATCATAAACTAGTTGAAGACCACATATGCCTCTTCTTGACAATCATATTTCCTGATAGCAATGGCATTTTTCAATAATATAATGTGCCACGTCACAAGGCCAGGAGTGTGATGGAGTGGTTTGCAGAACACAGTGTCTAATTCCAACTGATGTTCTGGAAACTTGCCAGATCCAAACCCAACTGGACACACCTGGGATATAGTTGAACGTGGCTTCAGTGCTCATCGCCCTCCCAACACCACACCCCCCCCCCCCTCCCCAGAATTAGGTGGTGTGTGTGCAGATGTAGTGTCAACTCCCTCTAGTAACGTACCATCGCCTTGTTGCTTCCATGCAACAATGTGTCGCCACAGTTATCCACGCCAAAGGTGGACCTACCAGCTATTAGGTAAGTGGTCATAATGTTCAGCCTGATCAGTGTGAAAAATTAATAATACTCTATGGTAATAAGAAATATTGAGGTTGTTAAAAGCATGAGCCGTATCAACTGTATATGCAACTTTACGAATAAAACCACTGCAAGCTGAAATATAGTGAGATCAGTACCAGTAAGCTATTAAATCCGTGAAATGGAACAATAGAGTTATCAGTGAAATTAGTGAAACTGTTAAATATTCAATACTGTTTCTGGTCAACTGTGAATATACTATCAGATTACTCTCATATAGCTTTCAGACACATACAGCAGAGAAGTTAAGGCTTTTATCAACTGTTGGTTAAGATCTCAGATATCAAATACGATTATAATGATTAGTGCTACCTAAAATCCCCCCCACCATGAACATGGACCTTGTCATTGGTGGGGAGGCTTGCATGCCTCAGCGATACAGATAGGCATACCGTAGGTGCAACCACAACAGAGGGGTATCTGTTGAGAGGCCAGACAAACATGTGGTTCCTGAAGAGGGGCAGCAGTCTTTTCAGTAGTTGAAGGAGCAACAGTCTGGATGATTGACTGATCTGGCCTTGTAACACTAACCAAAACGGCCTTGCTGTGCTGGTACTGCCAACAGCTGAAAGCAAGGGGAAACTACAGCCATAATTTTTCCTGAGGGCATGAAGCTTTACTGTATGGTTAAATGATGATGGTGTCCTCTTCGGTAAAATATTCCGGAGGTAAAATAGTCCCCCATTCATATCTCCGGGCGCAGGAGTACGTTGTTATCAGGAAAAAGAAAACTAGCATTCTACGGATCGGAGCATGGAATGTCAGATCCCTTAATTGAGCAAGTAGGTTAGAAAATTTAGAAAGGGATATGGATAGGATAAAGTTAGATATAGTCGGAATCAATGAAGTTCGGTGGCAGGAGGAACAAGACTTTTGGTCAGGTGAATACAGGGTTATAAATACAAAATCAAATAGGAGTAATGCAGGAGTAGGTTTAATAATGAATAAAAAAATAGGAGTGCAGATAAGCTACTACAAACAGCATAGTGAACACATTATTGTGGCCAAGATAGACACGAAGCCCATGCCTACTACAGTAGTTTATATGCCAACTAGCTCTGCAGGTGAAGAAGAAATTGATGAAATGTATGATGAGATAAAAGAAATTATTCAGATAGTGAAGGGAGAGAAAATTTAATAGTCATGGGTGACTGGGATTCGATAGTAGGAAAAGGGAGAGAAGGAAACGTAGTAGGTGAATATGGATTGGGGGTAAGAAATGAAAGAGAAAGCCACCTGGTAGAATTTTGCACAGAGCATATCTTAATCATAGCTAACACTTAGTTCAAGAATCATGAAAGAAGGTTGTATACATGGAAGAAGGCTGGAGATACTAGAAGGTATCAGATAGATTATATAATGGTAAGACAGAGACTTAGGAACAAGGTTTTAAATTGTAAGGCATTTACAGGGGCAGATGTGGACTCTGACCACAAGCTATTGGTTATGAACTGTAGATTAAAACTGAAGAAACAGCAAAAAGGTGGGAATTTAAGGAGATGGGACCTGGACAAACTGACTAAACCAGAAGTTGTACAGAGTTTCAGGGAGAGCATAAGGGAACAATTGGCAGGAATGGGGGAAAGAAATACAGTAGAAGAAGAATGGGTAGCTTTGAGGGATGAAGTAGTGAAGGCAGCAGAGGATCAAATAGGTAAAAAGACGAGGGCTAGTAGAAACCCTTGGGTAACAGAAGAAATATTGAACTTAATTGATGAAAGGAGAAAGTATAAAAATGCAGTAAATGAAGCACACAAAAAGGAATACAAATGTCTGAAAAATGAGATTGACAGGAAGTGCAAAATGGCTAAGCAGGGATGACTAGCGGACAAATGTAAGTATGTACAGGCTTATCTCACTAGGGTGAAGATAGATACTGCCTATAGGAAAATTAAAGAGACCTCTGGAGAAAAGAGAACCACTTGTATGAATATCAAGAGCTCAGATGCAAACCCAGTTCTAAGCAAAGAAGGGAAAGCAGAAAGGTGGAAGGAGTGTATAGAGGGTCTATACAAGGGTGATGTACTTGAGGACAATATTAAGGAAATGGAAGAGGATGTAGATGAAGATGAAATGGGAGATATGATACTGCGTGAAGAGTTTGACAGAGCACTGAAAGTCCCGAGTTGAAACAAGGCCTCAGGAGTAGACAACATTCCATTAGAACTACTGACAGCCTTGGGAGAGCCAGCCCAGGCAAAAACTATACCATCTGGTAAGCAAGATGTATGAGATAGGCGAAATACCCTCAGACTTCAAGAAGAATATAATAATTCCAATCCCAAAGAAAGCAAGTGAAAATTACCGAACTATCAGTTTAATAAGTCACGACTGCAAAGCACTAACACGAATTCTTTACAGACGAATGGAAAAACTGGTAGAAGCCGACCTCGGGGAAGATCAGTTTGGATACTTATCTTAAAAAATAGATTAAGGAAAGGCAAACCTACGCTTCTAGCATTTGTAGACTTAGAGAAAGCTTTTGACAATGTTGACTGGAATACTATGTTTCAAATTCTGAAGGTGGCAGGGGTAAAATACAGGAAGCGAAAGGCTACTTACAATTTGTACAGAACCAGATGGCAGTTATAAGAGTCGAGGGACATGAAGAGGAAGCAGTGGTTGGGAAAGGAGTGAGACAGGGTTGCAGCCTCTCCCCGATGTTATTCAATTTGTATGTTGAGGAAGCAGTAAAGGAAACATAAGAAAAATTCGGAGTAGGTATTACAATCCATGGAGAAGAAATAAAAACTTAGAGGTTCGCCGATGACATTGTAATAGCAAAGGACTTGGAAGAGCAGTTGAACGGAATGGACAGTGTCTTGAAAGGAGGGTATAAGATGAACATCAACAAAAGCAAAACGAGGATAATGGAATGTAGACGAATTAAGTTGGGTGATGCTGAGGGAATTAGATTAGGAAATGAGATGCTTAGAATAGTAAATGAGTTTTGCTATTTGGGGAGCAAAATAACTGATGATGGTCGAAGTAGAGAGGATATAAAATGTAGACTAGAAATGGCAAGGAAAGTGTTTCTGAAGAAGAGAAATTTGTTAACATCAAGTATAGATTTACGTGTCAGGAAGTAGTTTCTGAAAGTATTTGTATGGAGTGTAGCCATGTATGGAAGTGAAACATGGACGATAAATAGTTTGGACAAGAAGAGAATAGAAGCTTTCGAAATGTAGTGCTACAGAAGAATGCTGAAGATTAGATGGGTAGATCACATAACTAATGAGGAGGTACTGAATAGAATTGGGGAGAAGAGGAGTTTGTGGCACAACTTGACTAGAAGAAGGGATCGGTTGGTAGGACATGTTCTGAGGCATCAAAGGATCACCAGTTTAGTATTGAAGGGCAGCGCAGAGGGTAAAAATCGTAGAGGGAGGTCAAGAGATGAATACACTAAGCAGATTCAGAAGGATGTAAGTTGCAGTGGGTACTGGGAGATGAAGAAGCTTGTACAGAATAGAGTAGCATGGAGAGCTGCATCAAACCAGTCTCAGGACTGAAGACCACAACCACCACCACCACCACCACCACAACAACAACAACAGCTACCTAAAATAATAAAGTACTTGAACAGTGGGAAATCCAGGATACAACAACAACAACAACAACAACAACAACGTGTAAAGGAGGCACTGAGCTGGAGACAGGTACAATGTAAAAGAACAATACAAACATTTAGCTTTCCGGAAAAGTCCTTCATCAAATGTAAAAAATATTCTCACATATTCACACACATGGCCATTGTCATTTCTGAGTTCTCTGGGCATTAAAGCCTGACTGCGGCTGAGATCAGCAGCATTTTATTTAGGGGTGGGCAGTGGAGATAGGGAAGATGGTTGAGATGGGGAGGGGAAGGGATAGCAGGATAGGGATGGTGGGCACAGGACAGTCTCTTGATGCTGCACCTAGTAGCCCTGTCCTGTCTCTAACAGATCCCTGCATGCACCCACAGACCCTGCTATCCCACCTCACCCAGCCCTACACCTCTTTCATACCCCCATTACCCACCTCAAGTAGACTTGCTCATGCCACCAGATGCAGTTGTGGTCGGGCCTCAGTACCCAAAGAGTCCAGTGATGATAGTGGCTATGTCTGTAAGAATTGTGCATTGGGAATGTATGAAAGTTTTCTAAGTCTGATGAAGGACTTAGTCCAAAAGTTGAATATTTCTAGCATTCTTTTATGAAGTGCTAGAGAATAAGAGTGTGTGAGCACAATCATCATCTATACTTCCCATCAAGAATAAGTGTTGTACTGCACTGACGACCTTGCTTTCAGATTGATTGAGGTTATGATGTGACACTGTTTGGTGGAGCCCCTGGGTACTTCAAAACACATACACAATTGTGGCTCGAATTATGCAATGTAAAAGTCATCACCTACACAGGCAGGAGCCAGAATACAAACAATATGTCATTCGCAAGGTCCATATAGTCAGGAAACCAATGGATTACAAAACAGCAATATGTTAGTTGCAGAACAGGCATCCATTGGTGTTTTCCAGAGATGCTGATCAGGATTAGATGAAATGGCTGACAGGATTTGACCAAGTTGATAGAATAGATGGGATGAAGTGAAGTTTTTGGCAAACATTTAGTTTTACTTGGATGGCACTGCCCAGAAGTTATTCAATATCAACAAAGACAAGCTTAATAGCTAAGACCAATTCCAGGCCGAACTCAAGAAACCATTTGATGACAATCACCAGCAAGTATACTTAGCAGAAGAACTATTGTGAAATAGGCTCCAGTATCACGGAGAAATAACACAGTCTTACATACACAATAAATTTAGCCATATGTCACATTTTGAATCAGAATATGACAGAAGTCAACAAAATCTCACTGGATGAAATGGTCACAGAAGATATGTACCAATCTCTTCTGGTAAAGGATTTCACAGCAACAGAGGAATTCACAAGTGGTGCCAGCACATCAAGGAAAGCAACAGAGAAAGTCAGATGAAAGATATATGACCCATCCCAGAATGTGGTCCTTATTGCAATTGTCGAATGCTACCATGACTTCGTCCCTCTCATATAGGTAGTAAGAGAAGAGGTATAGCAGTTTGTAACAGCCAGAAACGCCAGACTGAGTAGCAAGAGAGAGCAGCCATAAATGTCAATAAGTAATAGAGAATCTTGAAGAAGAGGTGTATCAATCTTAAGCACCAATCTCTGCCTCCTGTTGAACATGCCAGGAAAAATGAAAATGGCCAACTCTGACTTTTGCAGCAGCCATCAAGCAACAAACCAGCCCCAAAAAAAATGAGGTTACAAACAACTCCTCCACCAAAGGTAAAGCCCCACAGAAGAACACACATTTCGAGGACAGAGAACAACACAATAGCATATACGTGATGATGATGATGATGTCTGGACACATTGTGCACCACTGCACAGAAAGAAGATGAGTTTTTGATGGCTACTACACTGTCAGATGTCAACCATAACAGCTATTCTACTTGTACCTGTCAAATGTAGATGATTATAATCAACCCACTGACAAAGCCGATCACTGTACATTGGATGAGATCACTCGTCAACAAATTGTAGCCATTCTTCATTGCCCTACAGAGGCACCAGCTATTGCCAGGTTGTCAAACTCAAGGAAACTAAGAAAGGCAACCATCTAGGGAGGTGAGGGCACATCAGTCACCAAGAAGTCTCAAAATCACACTTATGTTGTCATTAACAGCCAACCTGGCTCTGAGCACTATGGAACAGCCAACCTGTCTGGGTGCTAGTTGACTAAAGGGCTTCCTTTTCTGTGATGTATAGTGCTTATTGTTGCCAACTAAAAATGACTGTTCCATTATAAGAAAGCGACCGTTCTGAAAGTCACAAATAGGAAATGCATTCAGCAAACAGGAGCGCATCTATTGCAAGAACAGCTATTAATGATGGAACACAGCTCTTCAAATTTGTCATCTGAACAGACTGTCACACCGTTATTCTCTGATGAGACCTCTTGCAGACATCACAAGCAGTCCAGACTGTGAAAAATCAGAGCTCCAGAATGACAAAACTGTTTGAAAAAGCACACACAACAAAGACTGCTGTAGGCGGCTGTTTGCCATTGAGGATGCTGTTACTTTGTCATTAACAAGAGAAGTTCCAGCTGTCAGTCTAGATGCTCAGTTAAATTGTGAAGCAAAAAGGTACTAACTGTCAGTGGTGGTCATAAGTGTGATAGGTAGTCAAGGAGAACTGTATATCACTGATTGTCACTAACAGCTACAGTTCATACCTAAAGGTATGTGTATGGGGACAGCCAAACCAGTCCACAAAGGGCAGCTTAGTGCCATCGACTAAGAATCTTACTCTGCCACCCGACAGACAGCATAGGGGAGGAAGCCGCTATTGAAATGGCAGCAACATATGGCTAGACCCAGGAAAAAAGTCTGCTGGCGTTTGCCATTCTTCCCCAATTTATGAATGTTTTCATATCCGGAATAGGGAACAAAATCATGGAAAAAAAATGGCTATTATTGCTTTGCATTGAGGATGTCCTAGACTGACTGAATGGAACAAAGTATTTCTCAACTGTGGACATGGATGCAGGTTATTGGCAAATGGAGGGTGACAAGGCTGTCCGGGAAAAGATTGCCTTCATAACTCCTAACGGACTCTTATGAATTCGAAGTTATGGCATTTAGACTATGTAATGCTCCAGCCATCTTCAAAAATTTTATGGATTTCAACACTTTAAATGGATGAAATGTCTTCACTATATGGTGGAAGACATTGTCTTTTTATGTCTGACTAACAACCATGAAGTACATCAGAATGCAGTCCTCTGTCAATCTGAAAATGTGACTTTTTGCAGCCCAATAAATAACAGTCTTGGGGCACCTACAGAAAGGTGATGCGAGCCTGTGCCAATCCAAGGAAAATAAGAGCACTCACTGATTTTTTGAATGTCTGGCACATTTGTGATGTGAGAAGTTCTAAGAATGTGCTCGCATCACTAGCAATTCATAAAGGACTTCCGTATTGAGGCACCTCCTTGGCAAGAACAACTTTGGGGAGATGCCTGACGTCACTGCTGGGAATACCATGTTCCACTACATTGCGAAGTCTGAAAGGAAGACTCTGCCATGTCAGAGAGGAATGTGGGCAGTGAGATGCAGCAACAGTTTTACTTTACAAGCAGAATTTAGGATATGCCATAATGTATGAAGTCACAGAGTATTTGGTGGCTGTTATATTAGAGGGCATGAGGTATGAATATAAGCTGTTTCAGAGCCCCGGCACATTGAAGGTCTTATGAAAATGTGTCATATTTGGTAGGATTTGTTATAATAAAATGACAGGAAACTACATATCGCTAGATCCAGGCTTCTCGTAACTGATGCTGCTCGTGTTGTAACTTGCTTGCTATAAAAGTATACTGTTTCAATACTATGGCACAATGATGATTAACCAAAAGTGTGTCTTTTTGGTGCAATTTGTCACAATTAAATATCAAATAACATCATTTGCCATTACAGCCTTTAGATATCATGAACCATATAACTTAGGTGCTGGTGTAATGTTGAAGTTGTCGTGTTGTTGACACTGTCATAAGCTATAATTCTTTTGTTTTCAGTTTTTGTTTTCTAAAAGATTCTAGGGTTTACTTTATAGTTTAATGGAAGTATTATCTGCAATAGTCAATGTTATTTATTATAAGTAATGTATTTACTGCAATTCTTGTTGCTTAGGCCAAGCCAGCAGTGCTGGCTTTGGTCACACACCTTGAGGCTGTTCCCAATGGGCATTGCTGATGGAGGCTAAATGTGGGGATGTGAGGAAGAGCCAACACATCCCTTGTGTCCGTCAATCAATCCACTACTGTAGCTGACGTGGGCGCTGCCTTCACTGAGAATAACCCCTCACCCATGATCAAAATTCAAAATTGTTTCATGGTGGGGAAGGCAGGAAATATTTTACGAGAGGGGGAGGGGAGGGGGGCTGATCGAAAGGCCTCCCCAGTTCATCTGATGAACAGGTTTCAGGCGCTATCTGTGGCTGAAAAAGACCCTGAGCCAGCTGCCCTCACTCACCCTGAGGAAGCCTCTTGGCCCACAAGACTTGGGCATTCATAGGATTGTAGAAGATGCAACGGGTCTACTAAAGAGACTGTCTAAATTACGTTTGTCTGTTCTATTACAGAGTGTTACTGTGCTGTATGGGATCCTTACCAGACAGGATTGATGGAGGACATCAAAAAGTTTAAAGAAGGACAACTCGTTTCATATTATATGAAACTGGGGACAGAGTGTCATGGATATGATAAGTGAGTTGGGATGATAATCATTAATACAAAGCCATTTTTTGGTGTGGTGATATTTTTTCAAGAAATTTCAACCAATAACTTCCTCTTCTGAATGTGAAAATATTTTATTGTCGCCAACCTATATGGGAAGAAATGATCATCAAAATAAAATAAAATAAATCACAGCTTGCGTGAAAGATTTAAGTGTTCAGTTTTCCTGTGTGCTATCTGAGTGTGCAATGGTAGAGAAATAGTGTTAAGATGGTTCGAAGGATCCTCTGCCATGCACTTAAATGCAAATTGCAGTGTAGTAATGTAGAGGTAGATTAATGGTAAAATCGAGGCACTGAAAGCAGTGTTGACATTAGAGCTAAGAAATAATTTAAGGAGACATAAAAGTATATGGGTCAGGCCAATTAGTAGGTCAGAGTAGTCATGAAAAGTGTAAACAGGCATTGTTGAACAAGACAAAAGTGACAAACATAAACCAGATAAACTGTCAGATGTTCTTATAAGGTGGTGCTTCTTGAGTTATCCTTTCATCGAGTCATACTATCATAAACAGAAGTCTTCAAGAAGATATTTTCATTCAGGGCTGAAAATTACATTAGTGTATGGCGATTATAAAGCCAATTTGAAGAAGACAACAGCATGCAAGCATCTCTAAAAAATATACAGCTATCTATTCCGTGACTAATTATTCGGATTCTTTCAACCAAAGAAAGATCAGTGTCACAAATTTCCTGCATTTAATTAACTGACCAAGAATGAGATGCTGTTAAAACAAGATCATCATGACAAACATTTACAGAGCAGTGATCTGGCTCAGGAAAAGCACATTGAAGGCAGAATGCTAGCACAAAGTGATCCAAGTGTTGTAGCTGTAAATTCTGATCTACATGCCATGTTGAACATTCCAAAGGGACCTTGTGGCTAAACATTCTACCACAGAAAACTGACAGTATATAATCTGACCATATATAATCCGAGAAATCAAGACAGCACTTGTTACTTATGGAATGAGATAGATTCTAAAAGGGGTCAACTGAATTTGCCACATGCGTCTGTCTATGTTCGCATCATAGCACTACCACTAAAAGTGAGGATGTCGGATGTGAAGGTCAACAGAAGACCTCTGCACAAGAAGAACCATCCAAATTTACAGTCAACAGATCATGCATTTTTTGAAGCAGGTCACACAGAAATGGAGTGTGACTATTCATTCCAAGATGAAGAAGAAAAGTAAGTATGTGCCATTGTGCCACCATGAAGGATTGGCCAAAATCATTTGAAGTTGCAGGAGGAATTCTTGTCCTTTCATCATCCAAGCTATGTTGTACAATGATTTCCTAAACTTTCAAAGTGACCAGAAAGACATCCCCAAAATTCCATTGCACAATATTTGTATCCTCCACTATGACACAAACAAACCTCTTTAAGTGTTCTACAACAGAGAATTTAAAGAAGCCTTTGCTAAAGTATCCTTAAAAAGAAGCTATAACCTTCAGTAAATGTGTGTTAACAAGGCATTACTGAAAAAACTTCCAATAGCAGAATCAAGTGCAAAGACTGATTCCATTTACTTTTGTTATTCATCGATACACAATCAATGCCCAAAGGTTCTGGCTAACTTTTTTGGCACATGATGTGTTTGGGTGGCTGTAATGTGGTTAATGCCCAAACCAAAACAAAAATTGCTGAAAAAATGGGCACAAAAGGAAGTTACGTTCTCACTAATGATAGCCTTACTAGGCTCAATCACAGCCTATATTTTTTGTGAACCCTTCACCACAACTTGTACAGTGGCTCCCCTAGAGGTAAACAACCAAGTGAATCTGAAAACATATCAACATAGACCAAAATATACTTTAGACAAATGTGAGTTCCAAGCAACATTCCTACAAAGCCCACATATAATTTTTCAAAGGGGATCTCTGCCGGGGTGGATGCCAAGAAATTGACCTTAGTCTTTTGTACTGGCTTACTCACAACACACATATTATAATTCTTTACATTATCCTTGATATCCTTACCCATACCCTTCCAAATAACCATTGTGATTTTTTTCCCAGGTTCTTAAATAACTGGAATGTCTGCCCATTGGGTATTCATAAAAATATTTAAATCCATACGAAATTAGCTCCATTGATGTTACCAGTTTAGGCTTTCCATCAACTTTCACTGTCCCACATTCGTTCCCTAAGTGAGTATGGAGTCACCAACTCGCCTCTATTTAGTTGATCCTTAATGGCCTTCATGACTATTCCTTGGTCTTGATACTGCCTAATACCTTCATAAAATGATGGAAAGTGCATTGAAATTAAATTAATCTGTTCAGGATGAGAATGCTTGTTTGGTAACATATCCTGTTCCACAATATTTTCTGGGTTAACCAGTCTACTAACACCACTGGCAACCCAATTTTCAGTGCCCCATAATGAGCACAACCTCAAGCCTAAATGCCAATATTCAGGTAACCCATGGCACTATTCACCTGGTCTTATAAGGCCTGCCCAGGACCCAACTCAATGCCTGTTTATCAGTCTCAAACTGAAAGATGGTAGTATGTTCACCAGAGTGAAAAGATGATATATAAGGTGATTTTGATGGTGTAATAACCCTCCATTCTAACAGCTTCTCAATGTGCCTTTTAAAGGCCTTTACTCTAGGTGGTGATAATCAATATGGTTTCTTCCTAATGTGAGTCTGACCTGTGAGCTCTATTTTATATTTAGAAGTTAAGTGAATTCCAATTCTATGGTCAAGATACCATTAAAACTTGTTCATAGGTCACAAACTTGGAGTCTCTGCTTATTACACAAACGCTCCAAACTCTTCATTGACATCTCATTTATTGGTGTTGCCTCCCCATCCACCTCTGGAGTATTTCCTTGTATTAGCTCCTTTTGGCCATAATCATGCTCAAACAACAAAAACCAGAAATTCTGGACAAACCTGAAATAATAAGCACTGCCGGCACAGTCAACAACTCTCCCATCTTCCTCAAAACATCCACGCCAAAAGTAAAAGGAGTTGACAAAATCAGCAATTACCCTAATTTTAACCTTCCACATAAAGCACTGTATTCTCGAACAGTCAAGTAATATGCCTCTGACCTTCATTTGGGTGTTGTCTGGTACTACTATTTGCATTGATTCCTGTTCAATCTTCTTCCATTTGGAAACAACTATTATTTCTACTAACCCATCCCTGACCCAAAATCGTTACGATGCAGCCAGAGTCCACAAACCCACACATTGGTTCATTATTAGTGTAACAGCATATATATGGAAGCTGCTTAGACTGTCTCTCCTTCATGATTGTTAACTGACTCAACCTGTAGTTCTCCCCTTCCCACCACATGGTATGAGTCAACTGTCACTGTTCCACTCTCCTGCCTCTGCCTATAGGGCTGCACCGGGCTAGGTGGCCAAGACTACCATGAGAAAAATGCTTTAAGTTACTTTGCATTGCATACCTGGTATTCTCACATAGTTGGCTTCCATTGTTTCTTTCTCTTTCCTTCACTCACTGTCATAAGCAACCCCCCGGCACGTGACCAACCATATCACTCAAGGTAACAAAATCAGTGCATTTCACAAAATACCAGTTTCTGCCGGTCCTCTGGCTGCATACCCTCAAGAACACGTCTTAACATTCTGACTAATTCAAGGTATAAGATTCTCGCACTCCATCTGACTACCTACATAGCAGGTAAACTTCTCTTATAGGACCTTGCACATGCCCATAATGCAAATAAATGAACTCCTGCATGGCTATGTGTTATGTATTCCTTGGATACCCTCTTACAAAATACATGCAAAGTTTCACACTGGCTAATGCTATTCTTCACCTTCCCCAACTCCCGTTAATCATCATGATTATTAGTTGCAACAATTATTCCTGTCTAACATTTAAGGCTCCACCCTTCTCTTCCAATTTATCCAAAAAATATAGAAACCTACTGCCTCTGCAATGGAACTTACGAAAATTCACCTTCTTGCTGTAAAAAAGCTTGAAACAGGTTCGACAACTACTAAAGTGACCAACCCCAGTATTCCCTGCAGTTTTCTCTATCAAAACTGCCTCTTTTCTTGGACCCACTTTAAAACTCACTAACCACAAGGACAACATAAAATTTCTCTCTTGCAGTTCCACCAACTGTTATCTTTTAGATGCAGTGCAAGTCACTAACAACAAATCCTTAATTCGGTTCCTACAATGTTCCAGCTTCACACCCAACTTTTTAACCTGACCTGCAAATGGAACACTATTAACCAACAGGTCTTGAATATCAAGTTCTTTCAATGCCTTATCTATGATATGAAGTGTAAATTTTATCTCTTGTTCCCCCTTGGGCAGTGCTACTAATGGCTTTGATCCAACACCCTCCACATGCTCCAATATTTCCAAGGCAGCTCCCTGAGGTTTATCCCCTCTAATTGTAATCTCATATATCAACTCCTCTTTACAGAGATTTCTAGCCACGAATCAATCTTGGTTCCATCTTTTAAACTTGACTAACTTGACAAACTGCATAATCCAAATCAGCTACACCAATAACCCTACCAATTTCCATTGTAGCAGCAAGGCACAGCCCTGATAACCCAGCAACCACACTCTGCAGCACACCACTTAAAACACCTGTTCGGTCCCACAAGCAATACGTGAGCTGGCAACTGAGGTTTATCTCTTTTACGATACTTATACGATGTCTATTTACAAAACCCAAGTCAGGCACTAGTACCAACAACCAACTAGGGAAATTAAGGCACACACCAATTATCACTCTGCAAGGCTTAAGGTTATATGTGTTTCACAATGTACTGAAAAATGCAACACAGGTCAGCCTCATATACACTGGCATATGTCATACGGAGACCAACTACTAAATACAGGAAGTGAGCCACTTTAATCAATGTAAGATACATCACGCATTAGCTCCACAACAATTCAGAATTGTCTTAAAGTCCCTAAACATGAACTGCAAATAACAACCACTGACAGGTTGAAAAGAGAAACTCAATCACAACAAGACTAATACTAAGACAGACTTCATCTGGAATTCCACTTGGGAACAAAAAAATTTATGAAATTTGTGACAAAACAATAAATATGAGCACTAACGCCTACTGACATATTAGAAAAATTAGGTGAACTAACCCCACTCAATTTCAGATGTGCTGTCATACAACCGAGAGCAATGTCACCCTATTACTATTTGCTAATTTAAGGATATACTTGCAACCAAAGGCAAGCCCCATCAATGGATATGCTTTTAAGAAAATTAAAACTGCTCTTCATGAATACTACTGACAAGAATGGACTTGTACATGGTAAAATGACAACAACAAATCATCAGCACTCCACACTTAACAGGTGCCATGCTAATCAGTGCAGCACTTAAAACCACATAAATATTTAAAGAACACCTAGAGCAATGCTAAGCACAGCTTAAAAAACATCACACAAATCTCTGTCAGGGAATAATACACAACCACAACAATATATCACCAATAGGGAGAAATTCTTAGTCCCTGCTCATATTCCCTTCGCAACAGCTAACATCAGCAAAAAAACACTTCATCACTGAACCTGCAAATGTCAATGGCTGGAAGCTAATCAAGGTAATCACTGATCTCTAACTATGCAATTCCTCAAAGGACAATGGAAAAAAAAACACATTTGTAGCAACTCTCAAAGACAGCAATGTGTCAATGGCCCATCATACACACCACTGCAAAGGCTTCACTCAACTCACTGGCTGCTCGTCTGGCTGCTACGGGGAATTGGCCGCTTACTCAATATGCAAGAATATGAAGCAATGGAGTCTTTTAAATTAATATTGTAGTGAACCACAGCTGAAGGCAAAAGAAAAACTCACGGGAAATGACATAAGACAGAATTTGCAACTATGTTAACAATAAATCAAACACAATTTCTTAAATTACCATTTATGTGACCTTTAAGACCCTGTTAAATATTCATTTGCCTTTATCTCAAAGCTAATGTAACACACACACACACACACACACACACACACACACACACATTGTTTTGGCGTGAAGTGGACAATACTAGAAAGTTGCTATGAAAGCAAAGAGAGCTTCTTCAAAGATGAAAGCAAACCCAAAGTCTTGTTGACAAATGAGAGCTGAAGGTAGCCTAATGAGCTCATGGAAATGAATGCAAAAAGCATTAAATGCATCTGTAAGTAAAATCTGGCCAATTGATCTGACAAAGAAAATTCTAAGCAGTTTTGGTCTTTTATAAAACCAATAAGCAGATCATAGCCACCTACTGCAACTCAGTGAGCAATCTGACACAAACAGAAGATGACAAATGGATACTGAATTATGCCCCAAAATAGAAAATCAACTAAAATAATTCATCGGTGGAAAGACACTCGAGGGAATGAGATACCTGTAAGCAAAATAACATTTTCACTTTCTAGCAGCAGTTTATCATAGGTCACTCACTGGAGCAATGAAGTGTACAAAGCAATTAGGGAAAAATTTGCAGGTCATTTACATTTTCAAGAAGGATCAATGGATAGATGCAGGTAATTATAGACCTCCAGAATGAATTTTCACTCTGGGGCAGAGCGCACACTGATCTGCAATATCCTGACAGATTAAAACTTTGTGCAGCACTAGGGCTCTAACTGCAGAACATCTGCCTTTTGCAGTCAAATGGTTTACCAAATGAGCTATCCAAGCACAACTCACAACCCTCTGTCACAGCCTTACTTCTAACAGCATCTTTCTCCTATCTGCAGAACAACTTATATTAGTGCCTCCTAATTTAAGGTTTAATTGGTTAAAATGTAGCATGAATGGTTAAAATCAAGACAAATGTATCTCCAGTGAAAACAAATCAATCACCACAAATCATCTTCCAGCCTTTCAGTGGTCAGTTGTAGGCTGGATGAAGAGAGAAGGCTACAAAACCAACCATGAACAGTTAGCATTTAACAAGATTCCTTACAGTGGAATAAACATTGTTGAGGTCTACTGCAAATGAGGGACACTTCATATGCTGTCTTCAGAAACACATTTTTCCTGAGTGGAATGGCCTTACAGAGCATAACGAATTCTCTAGCAGAAGTAATGCTCCCAAAGTAATGACTGCACAAGAATGAATCAGCACATATCTTGATGATGTTTGTTACATTTCTAAGTGGTGTACACAATCTTGGGTTAAGAAAACATACTAAGTGATTCTGTTATAGGAAAGGCTATTGTATGGCTCCCTTCAGTAGAATTAGATTATCAATGATAGAGTGATATCTTCCGAATCCACGCTGGAGGCAGCTCTGGAGGGTTTCAGATTTGAGGACTCAATATGCTGCGCCAAACTACTATTGACTCAAGAGTGATTCCTATGCAAGTGATGAAAGTGACACACCATTTAACTGTTTGCATTATTACAGTAATCCACAACCTTCAATGGAGGAAGTATTATTGGCTCCAGATGTGGGTATAGTACAGGAACAATATGAAAGCATGGATTTCAGTTGCAAAGCTCAAGTTGAGGGGAGCGGTCAGTCACCCACAAGTGCTGTTATTCTGTCAGTAAGAGTATCTAGTTTCATTAACAATGGTGGGCCGTTCAGCACTGTGTTTACACTGTTGAATGTTAGTTCAGAAGTAATGAGTCTGTTATCATCGTCCTATGGCTTTGCTGCACACAGTTCAATGTTCAGTGTAATGGTTTGATACCTTTTCACAACGCAATACTTCATTTGGTTAACTGTTTTTGCAAAGCTGGATCAGTTATGAAGCAAAAGTCGACTGGCCATCCTTGTGCAGTGCTCCACTAGGACGCATGCTCCGAGTTTGAGCATGTCTTTGTCACTCACTACAGTGCACCCTCAACTGCGCATTACAATTACATCCTTATAAATTTATGATCATACAGAAGCTTCACAAACTTGATTTGTGGGAACTGTTTTGTAAGAGAATGCTTGGTATTCTCACTGTTGATGATGTTTTAGTAATGATGAGCGATGAAGCTCACTTTTATCTGAATGGTTTTGTAAATTTGCATAACTGCTATTAAGCAGCAGACAACCCAAAAGAATCATCGTAAACCACTGTCCAATACTAAAGTGACCGTGTGGTGTGGAACTTTCAAAGTGGAAATTGTTGGACGTTATTTTTTTGAAGAAGGCAGTACTAGTGTAACAGTAAATCATAAAATTTATGTTTCAATGTTACGCAATTTTTGGCGATTACAACTTGAGGCTTTGGGGGTCAACAAGATGGAGCCATAGCTGACATGACTAATGCATCCATGGCAGTTGTTCCAGAAATATTCCCTCAACAACTGACCTTATGTTTCGGCAATCTCCACTGACTTGCATGCTCGCCAGATCTGTCGGTTCATGACTTCTTCTTATGGGGTCATTTGAAGTGCAGAGTCTATTGTCACAAACTTCATGCATTCAATGTTGTGAAGGTTGTAACATGCGAATAAGCTGCTGCTGTTTTAAAGGACACTTGGACAAAAGTTAGTTAGTTGCTTGGTTGGTTTGTTTTGGGAGGGGACCAAAGAGCAAGGTCGTGGGACCCACTGGTTTGCCACGCCCTTTCATAGGAACCAACCCGGCATTTTCCTGAAGCGATTTAGGGAAGTCACGGTAAACCTAAATCTGGATGGCCGGATGCGGGTTTGAATCATCGTCGACCCAAATGCGAGTCCAGTATGCTAACCACCACGTCACCTGACTCTGTTGACAAAAGTCAGGTTGTACTGGTCTAGATATATTTCATATGTGATCAAAATAAACCTAATCATAGTAATTTGAAATCCATGTGTTGTTTTTGTGCCACCCTGAATTAAGAGACCAGATGTTACTAAAACAACTGAGAAGCGCATTTTCAGTGGCAAAGCACAGATGATGCAACGTGATGAAATGCATCTGGTGTGCAGACTGAACTATTTCTCAAATCACATGCAGATAACAATCCACCTCCCTCACTGAGGGCAGCTGATAACAGATTTACTCATCAATGGAGAAATGCAATGTTTTCACCTTCAGAGTTCTGCAGATTATCTGATATTTTGAAGTTTGACTGACGCAATGATCTTAAATAGTGCTCAAACATCACCTGAGCTGCACCTCTAAGCATATCACTGCAATAATTTTCCCCCAATAAAAATTACCACAAGAGGCGATACACAGCCCTTTCACAAAATCTCCCATACCAATTTAAATATTTGTGGAGTAGTTGTAATAACTAACTCTTTCTTTGAAAAATTGCCTTCAAAATTCAGGTTAACCTTATACTAAAAAATCAGTCCAGTATTTGATTTAAAGTTTCTGCCAATCTTAAAAATTCACAAGCTTGCTAACACACTGTCCCTCCTGCCCCACTATCACAAACCCAGAACTGTCTAACCTATGATGTGTCAATGCAGTCTACAGTGCCAGTGAACTCAAATTGAAAGTACTTTGCGTTATCGGTAACAGTAAAATATTTTTGTTACCTAGCAGCCAGTTTTGTAATAGAAGAAAATAAAAAGTATTCATATGATGCAGGCTATAAATTGAAAGTAATATCATATGCAGAACAACATGGAAACCAAGTTGCTGACAGGTATTTTGGCCAGCCACCAACAGAAAAAAACCATTCATTATCGGTGCCCTAGTAAAGAAGAGATGAAAAAAATGAGGAAGACTAAATGTGCAAAGAGAGGACTGAATGCAAAATGACCAAAACTAGAAGATGACATATGGAATTGGATTCAAGGACACCATCAGAATGGCAATGGCAATTCATATAAAAATGATTCAAATACATGCCCGTGAGCTAGCGCTACAGTCGAACTTAACAGACTTTAAGGGTGGAGGTGGTTGGTGCAACAGGTTTTGGAGTGTCATGGACTTAGTACACGAACCACAACCAAAGTGTCTCAGAAAATGCCACAAGGGTATGAAGAGAAAATATTATCTTTCCATCACTTTATCATTCACCATAGAAAGAAAACCAGTGTGGAAATAAGCCAAATAATGGATATTGTCGAAACTCTTCTGATATTTGATGTGCTGTGTAACAGAACTGTTGCCATGAAAGGTGCGAAAACAGTAACTATAAGAACAAGTGGACACGGAAAAATGCACTACACTGTTGACCTTCCATGCTGTGCTCACAGTACTAAATTTAATCCAATGATCATTTTCAAGCACAAAAAATGCAAAAAGCTTCTGAAATACCACCAGGTGGTGGTATTCACATACACAATAAGACTCGGATGGACGAGGCTTGTATGAAATTATTGATTAACAGAGTGGGGAGAGAAGGAAAGGTGTTTTATTGAAGAAGAGTTCTCTTCTTGTGCTAGATCAGTTAGTGGTCATTTGAAAAGTTCTGTGAACGAGAAGTTGATACAGGGATATACAGAGCTTGCTGTTATGCTGGGAGGACTTATTTCACAATTGCAACCTCCTAATGCCTTGATAAACAAACCATTTGAAGTGTGTAGGAGAGAGGAATGAAACAAATGGATGACGGATGAAACCCAACAAGAATGCATGCTGAAGCAAGTTTAAAAATGACTACAATCGACCAAATGTGTCAGTGGATAAAACAGTAGTGGTCTAGGGTGAGAGAAGATATCATTAAATCTTTCAAGAAGTGCAACATAAGCAACACTCTCAATGGCAATGAAGACCAACTTCTATATGAAAAGGACAAAGATGGCAATGAAGACTGAGGAGGACGAGGAGGAGGTTCAAATGATTTTCATGAATTTTAAAGGTCAGTTCAGTACTATAAACTAAGTATTTTTTGTCTGGCTTTGCAATCTAATAACAAAATTGGTAAAATTGTTATTTTTCTTTAAATTGCTTAAAAATTAAGGTGCATCTTGTAGTCCATAGCACCTTATAGTTTATAAAACGTAGCAGTTAATTTACCACGTGCTGTCTCACCTGAAGAAGTGTGACATCTATCCAACATAAGTTTTTGATAAAATTATTTAATTGGATAAATAAAAAATCTACTCACCAAGTGGTGGCAGAACGCACTCATCGAAGACTTGTGATTGGCAAGCTTTCGGAGCCAGTGGATTCTTCCTCAGACAGAAGTGTTGAAGGGGAAGGAAGAAGGGTGAAAGAAACGGACTGGAGATACCGAGGAAGGAAAGGGGTAGATTTTGGGAAAGACACCCAGAACTGTAGGTCAGGGGAGACTTACTGTATGGGATGAGAAAAAAAGACTGATTGTTGGGGGCTGCATCAGACAAGATTTGAAAACCTGAGAGCTTAAAAGTGGAAGACAGGGCAATATGTAAGACAGAGATTACTACTAAAACATTGTGTATGAGTTAATAAGTGTTAGAAGCTAAGTGCATTGTATGTAATGGAGGTGGAGGGGGCAGTGAAAAATAGATGGGAAAGACAATGAAAGACGTAGAAAACTAAAATGGAGTGAAGCAAAGAGTAGTTACAGTGAAGAAAAGCTGAGACAGAAGAAATTACCAAAAATTAAGGCCAGGTGGGTGGCGAGAACCAAGGACATGTTATAGTGCTGGTTCCCACCTGCAGAGTTCTAAGAAACTGATGTCTGAGGGAAGAGTCCAGATGGCACATGTGGTGAAACAGGCACCAAGGTCACAAATGTCATGTTGTAGAGCATTCTCTGCAACAGGATATTGTGAGTTGCCAGTATATACACTCTGTCTATGACCATTCATCCTAATCAATAATTTGGTGGTAGTCATGCCGATAAAGGCTGAAGGAGGAGCCACTGGACCTGAAAGCTACCCAATCACTACAGTCTTCGGCGTGAGTGTTCTGCCGCAGCTTGGTGAGTGGATTTTTTATCTATCCAATTAAATAATTTTATCAATAATTGACTGTTTTTGCTACAATATAAGTTTTTGTTTTATTTTCTACATATCCTTATTGTTAGAAATTATTTCTCCGAGAAGTTTATTTAGATATCATCTCACCCCTTCCTGAAAACTTTTCAGGCAAGTTTTATTTAATTTACATTATTCTACCATGCTTCTGTTATTATACAGGGTGGTCCATTGATTGTGACCGGGCCAAATATCTCACAAAATAAGCATTAAATGAAAAAACTACAAAGAATGAAACTCGTCGAGGGTAGCTTGAAGGGGGAAACCAGATGGCACGATGGTTGGCCCGCTAGATGGCGCTGCCATAGGTCAAACGGATATCAACTGCATTTTTTAAAAATAGGAACCCCCATTTTTTATTACATATTCGTGTAGTACGTAAAGAAATATGAATGTTTTGGTTGGACCACTTTTTTCGCTTTGTGATAGATGGCGCTGTAATAGCCACAAACATATGGCTCACAATTTTAGATGAACAGTTGGTAACAGGTAGCTTTTTTAAATTAAAATACAGAACGTTCAAACATTTTATTTCGGTTGTTCCAATGTGATACATGTATTGTGAACTTATCATTTCTGAGAATGCATGCTGTTACAGCATGATTACCTGTAAATACCACATTAATGCAATAAATGCTCAAAATGATGTCCATCAACCTCAATGCATTTGGCAATATGTGTAACGACATTCCTCTCAACAGCGAGTAGTTCGCCTTCCGTAATGTTCGCACATGCATTGACAATGCGCTGACGCATGTTGTCAGGCGTTGTCGGTGGATCACGATAGCTAATATCCACCAACTGTCACCACAGAAAGAAATCCGAGGATGTCAGATCCGGTGAACATGCGGGCCACGGTATGGTGCTTCGACGACCAATCCACCTGTCGTGAAATATGCTATTCAATACCGCTTCAACCACACACGAGCTATGTACCGGACATCCATCATGTTGGAAGTACATTGCCATTCTGTCATGCAGTGAAACATCTTGTAGTAACATCGGTAGAACATTATGTAGGAAATCAGCATATATTGCACCATTTAGATTGCCATCGATAAAATGGGGGCCAATTATCCTTCCTCCCATAATGCCGCACCATACATTAACCTACAAAGGTCGCTGATACCCCACATTTCGCAGCCAGTGTGGATTTTCTGTTGTTCAATAGTACATATTATGCCGGTTTACATTACCGCTGTTGGTAAATGACGCTTCGTCGCTAAAGAGAATGTGTGCAAAAAATCTGTCATTGTCCTGTAATTTCTCTTGTGCCCAGTGGCAGAACTGTACACGACATTCAAAATTGTCGCCATGCAATTCCTGGTGCATAGAAATATGGTACGGGTGCAATCGATGTTGATGTAGCATTCTCAACACCAACGTTTTTGAGATTCCCGATTCTCACGCAATTTGTCTGCTACTGATGTGCAGATTAGCCGCGACAGCAGCTAAAACACCTACTTGGGCATCATCATTTGTTGTAGGTTGTGGTTGACGTTTCACATGTGGCTGAACACTTCATGTTTCCTTAAATAACATAACTATCCGGCAAACTGTCCAGACACTTGGATGATGTCATCCAGGATACCGAGCAGCATACATAGCACATGCCCGTTGGGCATTTTGATCACAATAGCCATACACCAACACGATATTGACCTTTTCCGCAATTGGTAAACGGTCCATTTTAACATGAGCAATGTATCACGAAACAAATACCGTCCGCACTGGCGGAATGTTACGTGATATCACATACATATACATTTGTGACTATTACAGCGCCATCTATCACAAAGCGAAAAAAGTGGTCCAACTAAAACATTCATATTTCTTTATGTACTACACGAATATGTAATAAAAAATGAAGGTTTCTATTCAAAAAATGCAGTTGATATCCATTTGACCTATGGCAGCACCATCTAGCGGGCTAACCACAGCGGCATCTTGTTTCCCCCTTCAAGCTAGATGAGTTTTCTTCTTTGTAGTTTTTTCATTTGATGCTTATTTCGTGAGATATTTGGCCCAGTCACTATCAATGGACCACCCAGAATACTTGAACCTTGCCTGATCATTAACAGCTGATTACTTCCTTTTGAGATTTGTTTTGCTTTCCTCACACCTGCAACACCCATTGCTTTTGTGTAAATATATGTGTAAACCAACTGCTAAATTTCTTACAGTAAATTAATCTGGCATACCTCCTTATTCTTAAAAAAAATTCTCATAATCTACATTTCCACATATCAGTAGTACACAGTCATTTGAAATTCTAATATGCCTTAGGATCATTCCATGCTGTACAATTTCCTTCTTGTTTGATAATTTACAATAAAATTAATATTTAGTTTCATTAGATACTTGCCAAGACTATCGCTTTTTTTCCCTTCTGGCAAAAATTTTTGATTCTTTTGGTTTGGCACTATGAAAAGGCCAGGAAAAACTGTTTAGGTGCAATATAAAAACTTATATTTTACAAACACATAAAACATTTTACATATAGGCTATGTTTAAGATCTCATTACCAATCAAGAACCATAGAATACCATTCCACAGAGGTCTAAGGCACATGGCACAATGTACCCTGTGCGTAAATATACACAGTGGAAAAATACTTTGTTCACATATCCCCAACGCTCCCCACCGAACAAAAATTTTTCAGGTACTGAACACTACATATCACAGGTCATACGATAATATTTCACCAAATTCTCGAACTTGTCCTTATTGAGAGGTTTGGTTAGGAGACCTCATAACATTTCTTCTGTGCATAGATAATTGATGGTTATACTTCCCTTCTCCAGCTGATCTCTTATAAAGAGATGTTTTATGTCAATATGTTTGGATCTCACACTGGTGACACTGTTCTCGGGAAGTTTAATAGCTCCCATATTACAGTAGAACCCCTTTTTAACGAATCTCAGGGCACCAAAAAATTTGTTCCTTAAAAGAGGGTTTTCCTTAAATAAGGGTTTAGGACAAAATACACTAAATAAGTGTTCCAGAATCAAAATTGGAACCTAGGCTATTTAGGCCATTTAAATACTCCATAATCACAAACTCACCTTGTGCTGCATACCAAAATACAGTGAACATGAAAATGTTTCTTGGCAAATTTAAAACTACTCGATATACTTGTAATACCCTTTTTTTTAAGATATTTTGGATGTTAGGTCACATCAAAAGTCATCAACTGGTATCTTGATTTAAAAGGAGAAAATTTTATTTAGCTAATGGCACTCAATGAATTAGATATCACAATAATGAATAAAACTGCTATACTGTCTTTATTTCTGAAAAAAATCTAGAAGAGTAGTCTGCTGCTTCCTTCCAGCACAGTGTACTGCTAGAAGTTGTCATTCCAGCTGGTTAATACTGTTAAGAACTGACTCATCCACAACAAAGGATGAGAAATACCTTCTAATAGTCTCAAGTCCTTCCACAGCTGCAGAAAAACTTGGTGTTGGTGAGTCCACATCATCATCATCATCATCATCATCATCCTCGCCACCACCACTGTCACCACCAACTTGTTTTTTCACCAATATCAGCAGCAAACAGCTCACTCATGTCCATAGTGGGTGTAGAAGTAAGTACATTATCATCAAACGAAATAAAATCTTGGAATATCACAGTTTCAGGAACATCTATAACATTCCTATCTTCTTCAGGGATATAGTCCTCATTCTCTTCAAAATCCCAAATAATTGTTAGCTTCTGCTGTATCATCAGTTTTCTTTGTTTGCTGGCCATATTACACGTACAAAAACACTACTGTAAGTAGACTACACAACTACAGTATACACTTAATGCTTTCACTTTATAGCGTCAGACACGACAGCTGGAGCGCGGTAGTGTGGAAGAATTGTGTTTTCAAATTATCAGTTTAACATTCACCAATCTCGATAACTTCACAACTATCGATACGAGACCAATATCCAAACACTGATGCGGACATTGATTTTAAGAACGCAAATGATCAAAGTCAACGTTATGATTTAATGTCTCAAAACAAGAAGTGCAGCTGCAGACTGTATCTTAATTTGCGAACTGTAACACACTTATTCCTTAAAAGTGGAATTTAAAAGAACGCGCAATTCGTTAAAACTGAATTTCAGGAACACTGTTTTTATGGCGTTATCGCCGGGACCAATGAAAGTATTCCTTAAAAGTGGGATTTCCTTAAAAGCAGGTTCGTTAATACGGGGTTTTACTGTATCACAAAATATCAGTTTGTTTTACTTTTGTAAGAAATTCTATTTCACCCATCAGTGTTCTGACCCACTGAGCTTCTTAGATAGTGGAAAATAAGACCGCTTTTACAGAGCTCAAAGCAACTGTCTTCTTTGTCTTACATGACCAGGATATCAATCCTCACATTAGTTTAAAGCAACTTCTAGTGATGAAGTTTCTGGTTTCCAGCTGTCTGCATCACTGCACCCTGCCATCCAATGTTTTCCTATTGAATCATTGCAAAACTTGTTTCAGCATTTTTGGCAAATGCAATGTCTGGTCTGGAAGTCTGCACCAAGTACAGCAGACTTCCCACAGCTTACAAATAAGGTACGCTTTCCTTACATTTCTTATCCTCAAAGTTGTTAATAGATTTGCATTAATTTTCCATTGGGGTAGAAGTACGCTCACAATTTTCCATACTGAACTTTTCTAAGATTTTTCTTGTATACAGAGATTGGTCAATCCGCAATTGTTCTCTGTTGGTATTTCTTAGAATCTTTGTGTCTAAGTGTGATTAACTTCTCCTAAGTAATGCATGTTAAATTCTGACCATAACTGTTTCTAAGAAGGTCAATTTTATTTTCACTATTAGTCCAAAGACAAAATTATCTACCCATATGGCCATGACTAATTTCTTCCATGCTTCTTTCGTAGTATATACTTGGATCTGTTTTTGGTTGTGACATGTTTTATCAAAGTTTTGTGTAAACATTTATTTCAGCAATGGTCACTCTGCTTTAATCAGTACCTGCCTTTCTTCAAATGTCAAATTTTCCTTCTCCCTTGATGAGATCTTTTAACTTCATCAGGTGGGATAACATGTATTTCCTATTCCAGCTTTCCATTCAGATAGGCTGTTTTCATATCCATTTGATGAATCAACATGTCTTCCCTTACTGCAAGAGCTAAAAGGTATCGTAATGCTGAATTTTTCATCACTGGTGAGAAAGTCTCACTGTAATCCATTCCCTCTTTCTGACAATATCCTTCAACTTCAAATCCGGCCTTGAATTTTGGTATTGCATTCTCAGGATTTTTAATATTGAATACCCAACTTGATCTTAGTGGCTTTTTATTTTCAGGCATGTCAACCCATTCATATATATCTTTCTCCAAAAATTATTGTAATTATTTTTCAATAGCCTCTTTCCAACTTAGAGCATTTGTACTTGCCAAGGATTCATCAACTGTGATGGGTTCACTTTGGCAGGTTTGGGCAACATACATTTCGTTCTCTGGATATCTTTTTTGGGTTTGTTACACATGTAGAATGCCTTAAATTGACTTCCTCTATTGAATCTTCTTCCTCAATTTCATTCTCATGTAGTATATCAGTTTGCTCTTTATCATTACCTTACTTTGTTCCACTTTCCATCTCTTTTTCATCACTATCACACTTTATATTTGGCTGAATTAGTTTGGCTATTTTCCTTTAATTTATGTTTAGAATCCTCTAAAAATACTATCCCTCTGCTGCTTGTTATCTTCTTATTCACAGGATTACAAAATATGTATCCTTTTGAATCCTCACAGTAGCCAACAAAAGTATATTTCTTAGATTTTGCATCCCATTTACCTCTTAACAGTTTTGGAATCTGAACCCTGGCTTCACATCAATGACTTTTAAGTGTCTTAGGTCTGGTTTCTTACCAGTCCATACTTCATGATGTGTCATGTCTCACAACTTTGGTAGGTGATCCGTTACTTAAATACATCGCAGTTCACAGGCCCTCTGCCCAAAAACACTTGAGTACTTAAATTGTTTGCTTAAATGTTCTTATCCATTGTCTGATCCAATAATTTAATTTTCTTCCCAAGTTGTGTTTTGACTATTTTGCAACGAACAGCAAATATGACATTAATTTGATCCTTGGCACTTATACAGTAAACATGAATGTGTCTAGAAAAATCATCTTTGAATGCCAGGAAATAGCAGTTACCTCCTAAAGATTTATTCCCTATAGATCCACAGAGATTAGTATGGAAGAGTTGCAAGACTTCCGTAGCCCTGCTCTGAATCGATTTAAATGCAGTCTGGCCTGCTTCCCTTGCAAACACACCCCACACTGCACATTATTTTTCCCATAATTTTCTATCCTTGTTGCCATATTCTTCAACATGGCCATACTTTTTCTACTCAAATGTTCAAGTCTCCTGCGCCACAAGAAAACTTTTGCAGTGTAAACAGTGTGATTTCCAGTTTCAGCAGCATTTTGAACTGTATTTAATTTGTAAATATCTCTTACATTAGTTGCAGTAGCTACAATATTGCCACAAGAGTCAATTATTTTGGCTCCCTCTATATCAAAGATAACCTTGTTACCTTTCCTTACTATTTTTCTTACCAACAGCAAATTAGCTGCAATATTCTTCTCATAATTTATATCATGAGCAGTAAAATATTAACATCAATTTTTCCTGCGTGCTCACAATTTAACTTAGACCTATCAACTGTGAAAATTCTAATGTCAGTCCTAGAATGAACACCATACAAAACTGGTGGAGCTTTAATAATGTGCACATATGCTTCTGAATCTAGAAATTATTCTGCTTGTTCATCACCCTCTTCACTAAAAGAAAGTAGCTTACCTTTACGGGTAGCTTTCCTCTCATGACTACTGGAATTAATGTGCTTCTTTTCTTTAATGCTCAAACTTTCATTACACTGTGATGAAATATGTCCACACTCTCTGGAATGTAAAACATTTTATTGGATTCTTCTTCTTTTATTTAGAATATAAAGCCGACATTTTTTCTATCTTTAGAGCATAAGAATTTGGCTCATTTTTGACGTGCTGTAGAATATTTACCATCACACTATCTGCTGTAATGGGAATTCCTGAACTTTTCAAACCCACAATCATAGACGAATATTTCTCTGGTAGTCCAGTTAACAATAAAGTGCCAATCCATTCTGCAATTTCAAAACCAATATTCTTCAGATGATCTGAGATTGAAGTTATTTTATTCACATATTCATTCATGCTTTTGCACTTGTTCAATTTTTTAGTTATTAGCTCGCGGCGTAATCCCACATTTCTCGTTAAACCTCCATCTTCAAATGTGTTTTCCAGTTTGTCCCATACCTCCTTTGCTGATGTAGCCTTTTCTGTGTGAAGATAATTTACTGTATCAGTCAAAAGAATTACTTTTGATTTCATCTTCCAATCCTTAGCAGAAAAATCTGATTCCGTATGGTATCCCACAGGTCATTTAAGTGCAAATACGCCTCAATGGAAATTTTGAAGTTACATAATTCTCATCACTTACAAGCCGCTCTCTACTTGCAGTATCTGTGTGTTACATTAACAGCTACATCTAATCACTGTGTACACACTGCAACTTTGTACGAACCTCTCCACACTTTTGGACAGAAATATGTCACTGTGAAATTTATTATTTCACTTTAATTCAGTGCTGTCGGATTCTTAGTTTCATACAGCAAAATGATGTGAAAAAAATGTGTAGGGGCAAAATAGAAGCTTTTATTTTATTAACACACAACACATTTTACATATAGGCTACACACAAGATCTCGCTGCCAATCAATAACTACGGAATACCATTTCACAGAGGTCTAATGCACTCAGTACCACGTATCTAATGCACAACTATACACACTGGAAAAATACTTTGTTGACATATCCCCAACAAAAAACTGTACACCACCTTTTCTTTTGTTATTCATAATAAATAACAACATCACTGCCAAGTAACATATTCAAGTGTGCTGTGTGATACTAAAATTTTCGATCTTTCAAAACTGTTTTGGTCTGTGTTAATTAAATGGTCCCCCAGCACATACCAATAATATACACATAAAATAATATCCAAAATTCTCACCCTTCATTTTCAAGAGATTCACAAATTAAAAAATAAAATTTACATCTTATATAGACTTCAAGTGCCAGCAAACTCATTCTCAACTTATTCAAGCAGGAGAATGGCACATTTTGATACTCACTCTATTCCTGCATGCAATACTGCTACCTGGTCTTCTGAACTTAGTTCATTGCCATTGTCAAGTAATGCATCCACCACATTTTCGAGGACATTTTGAGGGAAACAACTGCTCAGCATATTTTTCAAGGTGTCCCGTATCATGATGCCTATTCAACAAATACAATTATATTACAAACAAGAGAATTCTACAAATTTCAATAACTAAATAAATAAGTGAAGGTTGCCAAAACACTGCAGATATGTCGTTACCATGTTTACACAACAGTCACTGCATAGAAACTTTCAAAGAAACAGAGACTGTTGCACAGTAGGTATAAAACATACCACAGGGCTATACACAGTGATACTGAGTTAAACACGTTAGGCTCTCAAGAGAGAAGTGCATGAAGCCTTAAATCATTACCATAGCCAAATATTACCAAAAGACCCCTCACAAAATCCAAAGTAATTGTAGTCATATGCAAAGGCTGATAGCAGTACCAAAGTTGCGTCCAGTAATGGAGGAGACAGGAACTGAAACATGGTGTCAGAACAAAAATGCTGAACTCTTGCTTTGTAACATTCCTTTCCAAAGGAAAATCCAGGAGTATTGCCTCTACTTAACATCCACATCACTGCAAAGATGAGTGACATAGATGCTAGTGTTGGTGTTGTTGGAAAAAAGTGATGAAATTCTATAACTGAACACAGCTCCAGGACCCAATGGAATTTCTGTCACATTCTATACCAAATTTATGGCTGACTTAGTCCATCTTTTAACCATAATTTGAGACAAATCACTCTAACAAAAAACCAAGCCCAGTGGTAGGTAACTGGTCACACCTGTCTACAGGGAAGATAGCAAAAGTGATCCACAAAACTACCATCCAATACTCTTGACAGCAATTTGTTGTAGAATCTTGGAACATATTCTAAGTCCAAATGTAAAGGGGTATCTCTAACACAATAACCTCATTCATATCAACCAGCATAGGTTCCGAAAACATCAATCATGTGAAATCCAACTTGTACTTCTATCATATGACTTTGTGAAAACCATGGATCAACGCAGTCAGATAGAAGTAGTGTTTCTTGACTTCTGAGAAGTATTTGACTACACCTGCACTTATTATTGAAAGCACAATCATATAGTATCAAGCAAAATTTGTCACTGGATTTATGATTTCTTGGTGGGAGAACACAGCATGTCATCTTCGATGGCGAGTCATCAACAGATGTAGAAATAACTTCACGCACTCTCCAAAGTGATGGGTTGGAATCCTCTCTCTACAAATAGAATATAAATGACTTGGCATACAATACTGACTGCAAAGGTTTTTCTCACAGATATGCTGTTACCTATAACGGTGTATTACTGGGAGGTGGGGGGAGGGGGGGAGCAACCACACAAATACTCAGCAATGTAAGGAAAAGAGAGACTGCTACTTACTGTAAGGATAACACATCAAGCTGAAGACAGGCACAACTAAAAGATACTTTCACATTAGTTTTCGGCTGCAGCCTTCATCAGGAAAACAAACACACACACACACACACACACACACACACACACACACACACACACACACACACATAAAGGACCTCCATCTCTGGCAGCTCAGACTAGAATGCACCGGTAAAGTTAGGGAAGAGGTAACAGGAGAGAGTGGGTGAAACTATTGGGTGGAGAGTGTGAGAACAGTACGGTACCGTAGGTTGAGGCCGGAATAATTTTGGGTGTGGAGAATGTGCGCAGTTCAGGAAAGGTCGTGGTGGAGGAAAGGACCCAGGTGGCTCAGGTAATGAAGCACCCACTGAAATTAAGGATGTTATGTTACGTAGCGTGTTGTGTCACAGGGTGGTCTACAACGCTCTTGGCCACTGTTTGGTGGTGGCTGTTCATCTTGGTAGACACCTGGTTGGTAATCATATTCCCTCCCCCCCTCCTTCCTCGCTTACCTACCACACAACTTCCAGACATTGCACCTGACGGCAGTCTAGTCCCTGCACATTCTGTCAAATTGAAGATGGCAAAACACTGCTATTCCTTCGCCTTCAGACTGCTGCTTCCATTCTACATCGCTCACATTCTGATCCGAGCTGCAAGGTATGGTGGTCGTGTGTGTGAGGTGTGCTTGCTGGATGAATGAATGTGTGTGTATTTCTTTTTCTGGTGAATGCTAATGTGTAAGTGTCTTTTAGTTGTGCCCGACTGCAACTTCACATGTAATCTTTACGATAAGCAGCAATCTATTTTTTCCTCATATTGCTGATATCCCAGCTGACATTTCTACTGTTTGATTTTACACAAATATCCAGATGGATATCGACAAGATTTAGGAGTAGAGTAAAGACTGAAAACTTGCTTTAAATGGTCAGAAATGTAAAATTGTGTATTTCACAAAATGAAATAACAGTCCTACAACAACAATATCAAAAAGTCTTTCAAGTCCCAACTGAAATTGATCACCTCATACAAATACCTGGGTGTAAGAATTTGTAGGGATATGAAATAGAACCATCACGTACACTCATCAAAGGTAAAGCAGGTGGGAGATTACCAAAATTGGTAGAATGCTAGTGAAATGCAATCAGTCTCCATAGGATGTTGCTTACAAAACACTCGTATGGTCCATCCAAGAACATTGCTTAAGTGTGCAGTACCCATATCACATAGAACTAACAAGGGATATTGAACATATAAAAAGAAAAGCAGCACAAAGGGTCACAGGGCTGTTTCACCCCTGCAGTTGCTGAAGAAACAGAACTGCCAGATACTTGAAGATAAACCTACCCTTACAAATTTTCAGGAACCAAGTTCAAGTGATTAATGTAGGAAAGTATTAAAAAACAATACATATCACTCTCAGAGAATAGTAGAGATAAAATCATGCTAATTTCAGAATGCAGAGAGGCATATAAACAATCATTTTGCCCTACATAATATATTTGAATGGAACAAGAAGAAGCCCAAATAACTGGTACAATGGAAAATAGCCTACTCTCTGCCGCATACTTCACAGTGATTTGCACAGTATTCAGCCAACAGCACAAACTTGGTAGATTCAAACATTTTTCAAAGCTGCACATTCACTCAACATTTATAAAAATACAGTTTTATGTGAACTTAAAGAATTTACTACCACTTGCTCTTACCCACTCCCCTCCCCTTTCTTGGATCTAACACAGTTGGAATTTCCCTTGCGCCTTAAACAATATAACTTGATGTTACTGATCTTTTTCAAATAGGCTTAGCTACAGATCAGCCTGTCACCACAACCACGATTTTCTTAGTTATCACATACATTGGCTTTGCTGACTCAGAACCAAACTGTTACCTTTCAACCTAACACCTAACCTATACTTCAGATAAGCTACAGGTCAATGTGTCACCACAACCAGCTACCTCCTCCCACCTTTCACATTCGTCGACTTCAACAAGTATCAACAAAATTGTGAATGCATGTACCGAGAGGTGATGTGGCAGCAGCCTTTAACATTACCTCACTGGCCAAAGTTCACAACTTGTATCGAACATTCCTTTTGACCTGGGAAAAAAATCAGATTTTATCATCATGCTCATTATGCCAATACGGTGTATAGTAATGTGAGTATGGGCAATATTGTTTAGGAAGATGGACTCACTACTGAAAATAACTCCTGCACCAGGAACTGAGTCATGTTAAACTGCCTCATAGATGTCTGCAGGCTTTTGTGGCCATTGTCACTGAAGGTACAATCTTCTGGCCCACTGGGCCATTTCTGTTTCTTCTGTATGATCAACATTTCAATAATTCTGCTGGGACCTTCTTCAGGATCATATGGTGTCCACAACTGACTAAACACTGAGTGTACAGTCCACTGTGTACAACACACGATCCAGAAGAAGTTCCCGGCAGAAGGGTTGAAACATCAATCATATAGAAGAAATATGATGCAGCTTAACAAGCCAGAAGATTTTATTTTCTGTTTCATGGATGTAGTTACTAAACTGCTTTGCAATGTGACCATAAGATCTCCCCTCCACCCACCCCCCCCCCCAAAAAAAAAGAGAGATTAAAAAAAAAAATCTAGAACACAACTCCCAAACCATTACAGGTCCTTCAGCATCGTTGGGAAAAACTGTCTGAACTGTACGTTTCCCTGGTGCTATCCATATATATCCAGCAATCGGAACCAATGTAAAAGTGGTATTGACTGACCACATCAGATATCACTATTTCTCAACACATTCAACACATCTTATAACACTCAATGCTCTTCTTTGCTCGGACTTAATTTAAAGGCGTTTTGACAACACTAGCTCTATCGTTAATTTTCTTTCTGTACAGTTCATTTCCCATTGTTTTTAGGATTCTGTTCTTTAAATTCATATTATTAACTTGTCACTTTCATGGCTTTCATCTTTTTAATCTTTAACGTTCCCTTGTCTCTACTGACATGTACTCCTTCCACAATTTGTTCAACAAAGTTTTCTCATCAAAATTTTATGATGTTTCATCACTTGATAAAATAGCTCTGGCCATCTGTGGCAGATATGCAACATCCACACATTTTCTTACTTTTAATTCACTGGAACTCCCTCTTGTTTACTTTTTACAGTATCACATCTCTGGAACCATTTCATTCCCTCAGCTCACCTGTGATCATGGGTCCGTCAACAGTAAAGTCAGAACTTAGAGACTTCCAACAAGCAAAAAAATCCATAATCCTTCTAAATGAGGTGGATGCAAAGAAATGGTTTCGGTCATGCAAGATGCACAAAAACTTAACTAGCTATTTGTAAATGAGAATGTGGGTTATGATCCCAGAAGGCTGTTTTTTAGTGTTTTCTACATTAGAACATGTTTACATATGGATAACATAAAAACAAGTTAATAACTCTGACTATATTCTTTCAACTATGATTCACAGTTGAAAGAATATAGTCTTAATTATTAGCTTGGATGGTCATCATGTTATTTGCAGTACGTCATGTGTACTCAGTAAACATAAGTAAATTAAGATCTGTGGCCATGATAGGGGACATGTTCATTACATGGTATACACATTGTTTCAGACAGGGCATCTTATAAAATAAACACCCAAGGAAATCAGTAATTGTAAGTTCTCAAATCAATCTTAGGATTTAGAACCCACAGACTCAGTCACAACATGGGTATAAAGTGCTCCAACTGGTTTGATGGCCATATTAATGAAACAACAGATCAGTCCCTAGACACTGCACCACATACATTTGATCATTAACATCCCATTGCTTTCAGTACTGATTACACAACTATCAGCCGGTTGCACTCTTCCACCATCTCTTCAGAAGAGATTACAACATAATGTTGCAACGAACAGTATAAAATATTAGTGACCACTGCTGAGAAAATTACTTATGAACATCATGTTGTTCAAGGGAAAAGCTAGATGACTCGTTTCACGTTATGGACAATCCTTGCAGTAACACCTTTCTCACAATCTGGTCTGTGTGAATAGAAAACATAAAAGTATCGTTCTAATTTCTTTACTAGCATTACGCAATTGCAGAATCCAGTTGTCTTTTTTTCACATTGAACTCAACAATAATTTTAGTACAAGTAACATATACACATTACGGTTACCTTCGAGTTTCAGAAGGAAGCATCACGAAATCCGGTTGCTGAGCCAAAGCCAAGGGCTTAGTATCATAATTTAACGCGACAGAGTGAGTTAAACGATGTCCTCCATTTAGTATAAAACATTAACACATTTTCGGGCTAAATGCTTCGTTTACAATATTTGCTTTCGGCCCTTTTAAGAAACTTATTTTCTACACACAAGAGGGCTGTCTGAAAAAGCAGTGTCACTCTGTGGAAACGTCATCTCAGATTTATCGCGTATGAAAGTGACAGAAAAACAAAATAAAGATGACACTACGAACCGAGGGCCTTTCTTAGTTTTACGGCCGTCACTACAACCTCAGTTGTCTCAATTTTTAGCTAATTGTAACAAAAGGTATTCAACAGATTACAGTGACTAATCTTCACAAATCACTAGATTTCAACATACCTCACTTTACACATAAATACTAAATTATGCCTCGGGCTTTCCTCGACTAGTATCAATCCTTAAGATAAATGGCACACATCACCACGCAGTACGTAGTGATTTGCTAACTGCTAACTAAATAAAAACTACACACAAACACACCACAAAAACAGAAAAACTCATCACATCAATTGTCAAATCCAATCGAACCAAAGATGATCAAGAAAATGCGTTCTCTGGAACAAAATACATGCGACAGGTGCTTACCAACATCGCATATGCCATATAATTTTCAATACAAACTTCAGTAGTATTCTTTATAAAATAGAGATGTTCAGAGGTTACGCTAACTTATGTTATTGGCATAGTTGTTAAATACTCGAAAGCTATTTTTGGACAAAATAAGATGATTTGAAATCCCGCATAAAGCATTAACATGTAATTTCTCTCAATCTGAGAGAGTATCGTAGTTCCCACATGACAACAAAATCATTACTGAAGTGAATAAATGGTTTGCAACAATGCTCCAATCTGTGGTCGCAAATCATATCTGCGCTGATAAATCATAGCGTGTGGTCTGGAAATCCCCGCAAATCTTGCGCGCGACGTGTGTGAATTATCTGTTTCTTGCGTATAGTGTCTCTCGTCTTCCGTGTGCAATGAATTCTCAAATGGCTAATAACACGTAAGTGCAGTAAAGAGACCATTGCTGAATTTATTGAATTGTACAAAGGCATACGTGTTCGCGAAAAGTTAAGACACAAGGACTCACACAAGAAAACAGCCGCTTACAATTCTAAAAGTCGATAACATTTTACTGGTGGATTTCAGACAATGAACTGAAAATTTTGGGAATATGTCGTTTTTAAATTATACTGATGTAAGCAGTAGTATTTTATATACTGGTATCTTAGTGTATTGTTGCATCGCAGAGAAATATGCTGGGTGAACGCAATTTTCTTAAACGTTTTCCCCAGACAGTGCTGAACCATGCAAGGCAGGCTCAAGCGCACTGTCGTAACCGGAATGACAAACCGGCAGAAACCCAATACCGCAATATAGTGACACTTGACAGAGGCCATTGCCACATGTCGCTTGAGCAAGATGTATGAATCGTCAACTCAGCAAGATGACCTCACTGCGCAAGCAACATAACGCCATTTTGACAGCGCTTCAAGGTGCCAAATTACACATAAATCTTGCAGAAGGACGTCTTTCAGCCTGCTGCCACAGCAGAAAAGCACCAAGTTGAAGGACTGAAAGCCACAGTTGGGACACCAAGATGCAGTGAAGACTGCTGATGAACTCAGAAAACGAACCCATCCTCGGTCATCCTCACCAACACATAACGTCATTGCTTCCAACAGACAACTGTAAATACTAGGGATCCCGAGCCCCTAATCTTCCAGTTACAGTGATCCCAACACTGGGGCTGGACCTGTAATGTGCTACCTTCCATTCGCCAGATGACTACAACTTTAGGGATCACAGCCAGCCTGGTCTGCTGTGAGCTGCAAACCTCTCATCCACTGATGTCAAATCTTGGAGAATTCAACAATCAATGCACTGGGGACAAAATGATGGTGTTTGATGAATTATCATACTGCCACTGTATCATTATTGAGCGTCGATATTGCACGAGCAACGCCTGTTGCCAGTTGCGCAGCTACAATACGCAGCACTGCTCTGCTGCTTGAGCTACCATGACCTCACCAAATCACTGAGCTGCACGTGTTGGATTGTTCCACACTGCATACTACATCCGCAGACTTCCTCATTGCTGCTGCAGGGGAGACAATGCAATTGTAAAATAAAGCCAATAACTGTATAATTTGCTAATGCTGTCTCATTAGCGCCTGATGGGCCCTCATCACCATGCTCCATGCTTTGTCACCCTGTGTAAGCAAGTATTCCAGCCCACTGGCCCTTATAATATGCTGAAGACGTCTGCCAATAACAGTCAAATAATTATCTAATTGTATGACAGTTTAAATCAGCATTGTGGCGCCGCAATTGGTCGAAGATTATTACCAACAAAGTGAATTGTATATTTGCTTCCTGAACTCATGTGGTCTTTGTGTACTTGCTTTCCCGCCACTCCAGTGCATAGCACATTCTGTTTAGTCCTGATCTTCTTTGTAGTGTCGCACATAGTCAATTGGTGATTTAATCAAGCATGTTATTTTAATAACATCCATACTTTACTGTGGACCAGTGTTCCCACAAGTGATGTTCCCGAAGAAGACCATGAAGAACCAAAAACAAACTGAATATGAAGATACTCAGCTAGCTATTGTGAATACCATCTCATTAGACAGTCCTTTTGCAACGCAGAGGAAGTGTATTCTGTTCCTCCAGTGGCAACAAATGATTGACAAGTGCCAGGTACTTCACGTGATATGTAGCCCAAAGACAATTCACCTCTTCACTGTATCACATCTTCCGCATTGTGAGGCAAATTCGTCTCTCCAATACATACCATAACAACCAGACCTATACCTCTGGCTTTTGGAACTTTCGTTTATCGCCTATGGTATTTGTAATGTCAACCTCTGATTTGTTCTGAACATCAGTGCTTTAGACACTCAGATTCTTTTGTTATTCTCTGACACTGTTCATAACATGCAATCTGTTCGCAAATATACACACTTTATGAACATGCTCTCTCAAGTGAGCTAACCAATAGAACTTCGAATCCAACAAGTTCTGAACAGTGAAGTTATTGGCAATAAATTGCCTTCTGAATTGTGGTGTCATCAAGTTTGTGAGGTAACATTATAACAGGTGTGTTTCAGTCAGTTGCCTTTCACTGTAAAAACTGCTGTGGTTTGAAATAATACTGTGAACTTGATCTCAGTTACTCTTTGCTGACCAACTGCATAATATTTTGTTTCATGAGAACATGTTGGGCCCCATAAAATGGCGGTGGCATTGTGAGTGTAGTCACGGTGGACGACTTTAGATTAGAGCAACTTAGCTCGCTCCAGCACGACTTGAGCAGCCTCCAGTGGCAATTCTGGCAAACTACAGCGAGTCCCAGCAACCCACAGCTCATCATCCGGCGTAGTTCTCACCATGGCGTCACTAAGCAATGCATTACGTAACTGGTGTTTGTATCATTTCCATTTTGGACGACTGGCTAGAAAATGCACTCCCTCATGCAGCTGCACAAATGACAGCAGCGGCCAGGTATAGGCATGGCCAGTTGCTCTAATATAAAGTATCTACACTCCACCGCCACATCAGATAAAATATCTGATGTTTCATGTGATCCAGAGTCAGGTCATGAAAATCAAACTCAAGAAAATGGATTGCTTCCTAGTATCAAAAATGTGACTCTCTCTGACATGTCAACTCGATGGTCTGCTGCTAACGGTTTTGGTACACCATGTCACTTTCATGTCCCTAACACCTGCATTACATGAAGACATTAAATCAACTCGGCATCAGTATAACTGTTCTACTGGCGAAGCTAGAAAAGCGATCTTCTGTTGCCTTGTTGCCTCCTGGTTCACTGCAGCTAATAACAAAAAAATTCCTACTTTGAGAGAAAGTATAAGAGTTGATGAACTTACTTGTCACTGAACCTTTTCTTGGGGCTGATTTCCTACTCCACTATCATGTTGATGTTGACATGTGGAAGACTGAACTTCATATGAATGGTGAGATTGCTTACAGACGTAAAAGGTTGTTCAAGCGGCCTTCATGAGCTGGAAGCTCACACCTCTGCTTCAGGTGCAGCAGCAACGCAGTGGAATTCTGTGAATTCGCCTATTAACAAGAGGAACTTATTCCCATAGTCAGCACTGACAGTGAATTGTTTGGAAAATAAGAGACCTTAAAAAAATTAAAAGCAGGTATTATTAAAGACAATGGTGTGTTAAATTTCCGAACTGAAAAAGCACCAAAGCCCTAAAAAAAGCTCAGACTGAACTGCAGATGTTAAACGAAAACATTCCTACCCTGACGTCCTTAGCCAATGGGGATAAGCTGTCGGTGTACCTCCCTGGTGTGGCACACAACACTAGCCATCGCCTTCCAACTAAGCTGGACTGCCAGTAACTTTCAATGCTCGCAGGATGGTACCTGAAAATTATGCCATAACAAAGAAAGAATTTTAGGATTTATTAAACACGGAAGTTGTTCGATATCCCAACAGCCTGTAGGCATTGACTCTCCATTTGGTGAAGACTGAAGGCGGCTCCTAAGATCGTATCAGGAGCTGACACACTTTGAATGTGGGAACAACTACAGACTGTTACTCTGTACAAAACCTCCAGGACTTTACAGCTGATTTATCAGGTGCACAGCTTTCAGCATCATCGATTACCAGAAAGCCTATCATCAGACTCCCATAATACTTGTAGATATATCGAAAATGGAAGTGATCACACCTTTTGGCCCCTTCAAGTACATCAGAAAGCCAATTGCACTAGATAATGTGACTCAAATATGGCATCATTTTATCGAGGAAGTGTTTTGCAGCCTGCCCTAACGTTTTGTTTATTTGGACTGCATGACTGATATCTCTTCTTTGCATCCACCTCATTTAGAAGGATTATGGATTTTTTTGCTAGCTGGGAGTCTGTAAGTTCAGACCTGACTTTTGACTGATCCATTATCACAATTATCACAGGTGAGCTGACGGAATGGAATAATTCCAGAGATGTGATACTGTAAAAAGTAAACAAGAGGGGGTTCCAGTGAATTACAAGTAAGAAAATATTTGGATGTTGCATATCCACCACATATGTCTGGAGCTACTGTATCAGGTGATGAAACATCATAAAATTTTGATGAGAAAACGTTGCTGAACAAACTATGGAAGGAGTGCTTGTCAGTAGAGACAAAGGAACATTAAAGAGAAAAAAGATGAAGGCCATGAAAGTGACAAGTGAGTAATATGAATTTAAAGAACACAATCGCCAAAACAACGTAATTTACAGGGACCCCTCACTGCCATGCTGTGATGACCAACTTCAAGAGAACAATGCCCCATGACTTGGACTCAGAGATGTTACTGTTGTTCGACAATGTCAAGTATAGTTTAAGAACCTGTTGTTTTTAGTGCATCCTATCCCTTCCATGACCATTATTATTGTTAATGTTAGTCAGACAGCGGAAAGGCGGTTCTTCAACAACAAATAAGACATACAAGGCACTGCTCGGGTTCTTTTTTGGCCTACTGTCGGTGTCGTAAGCTAGATGGAATGCCCTTGATCGAGATTTGTTGGAGTATATGAAGCTATTAAACATTTCAGGCTGAATGTGAAGTCACATCTCTCTGCAGTTTTTACTAACCACAAACCTGTGTCCTTTCCTTTCAAAACTTTATGGAACGCATTCTGAATAAGACAATTCCGCCATTTAGAATTTATCTGCTAGATTACTACTGATATCTGCCATTTATGAGGGGCAAATAATATTGTGGCTGACTATTTTTCCAGAATTAATGCGGTGACCGTGCCCATCGACTTTCGGTGACTGGTGGGGGTGCAAGGCACTGATGCAGAGTTAAAAGAACTTATTACGAAAAAAAATGGGATCTTATCTGTGGAACCTTTCACAGGACAATTTCCAGTGCAGTGTGAAACTTCTCAAAACCGAATGTACACTTTAGTTCCACCAGGTTTTCAGAAACAAGTATTTGATTACATTCTTGGACTCGCTCATTCTGCAGCCAGTTGCACTATATGGATGGTACTGATAGATTTGTACGGTTGGCGACCAAGAGTGACTGCGTGTTGTGAATAAAAAAAATGGTTCAAATGGCTCTGAGCACTATGGGACTTAACAGCTATGGTTATTGGGAGCTCCAACGTTAGGCGGGTGATGGAGCCCCTTAGGGAAATAGCGAAAAGGTCGGGGAAGAAGGCCACTGCCGGCGGCGATAGAGAGCACTGGGTGCACCCGACTGCGAATTGTTGCTCATGTCGGCACCAATGACTCCTGCCGTCTGGGTTCAGAGGTCATCCTCAGTTCGTACAGGCGGTTGGCGGAATTGGTGAAGGCGGAAAGCCTTGCTCGCGGGGTGGAATCAGAGCTAACTATTTGTAGTATCGTTCCCAGAACCAATCGCGGTCCTCTGGTTTGGAGCCGAGTGGAAGGCTTAAACCAGAGGCTCAGACGATTCTGCGGAGATCTGGGGTGCAAATTTCTCGACCTCCGCTATTGGGTGGAGAAATGTAGGGTCCCCCTGAATAGGTCAGGCGTGCACTACACGCCGGAAGCGGCTACAAGGGTAGCGGAGTACGTGTGGAGTGCACATGGGGGTTTTTTAGGTTAGAGAATTCCCTCCCTAGGCCCGACAAGATGCCTCTTGAGATGCGGCAAGGTAGGAGTAGGCAAAATGCAACAGGGAATAACAATATTAATGTACTAATAGTAAACTGCAGGAGCGTCTATAGAAAGGTCCCAGAACTGCTCTCATTAATAAACGGTCACAATGCCCATATAGTACTAGGGACAGAAAGTTGGCTGAAACCAGACGTAAACAGTAATGAAATCCTAAACTCAGATTGGAATGTATACCGCAGAGACAGGCTGGACAGTGAAGGGGGAGGCGTGGTTATAGCGATAAGAAGTGCAATAGTATCGAAGGAAATTGACGGAGATCCGAAATGTGAAATAATTTGGATGAAGGTCACGGTTAAAGCAGGCTCAGACATGGTAATTGGATGTCTCTATAGGCCCCCTGACTCAGCAGCTGTTGTTGCTGAGCACCTGAAGGATAATTTGGATAATATTTCGAGTAGATTTCCCCACCATGTTCTAGTTCTGGGTGGAGATTTTAATTTGCCGGATATATACTGGGAGACTCAAACGTTCATAACGGGTGGCAGTGACAAAGAATCCAGTGAAATTTTTTTAAGTGCTTTATCTGAAAACTACCTTGAGCAGTTAAACAGAGAACCGACTCGTGGCGATAACATATTAGACCTTCTGGTGACAAACAGACTCGAACTATTTGAAACAGTTAACGCAGAACAGGGAATCAGCGATCATAAAGGGGTTACTGCATCGATGATTTCAGCAGTAAATAGAAATATTAAAAAAGGTAGAAAGATTTTTCTGTTTAGCAAAAGTGACAAAAAGCAGATTACAGAGTACCTGACGGCTCAACACAAAAGTTTTGTCTCAAGTAGAGATAGTGTTGAGGATCAGTGGACAAAGTTCAAAACCAACGTACAATATGCGTTAAATGAGTATGTGCCAAGCAAGATCGTAAGAGATGGAAAAGAGCCACCGTGGTACAACAACCGAGTTAGGAAACTGCTGCGGAAGCAAAGGGAACTTCACAGCAAACATAAACATAGCCAAAGCCTTGCTGCAGACAAACAAAAATTACGCGAAGCGAAATGTAGTGTGAGGAGGGCTATGCGAGAGGCGTTCAATGAATTCGACAGTAAAGTTCTATGTACTGACATGGCAGAAAATCCTAAGAAATTTTGGGTTTATGTCAAAGCGGTAGGTGGCTCAAAACAAAATGTCCAGACACTCTGTGACCACAATGGTACTGAAACAGAGGATGACAGACTAAAGGCCGAAATACTACATGTCTTTTTCCAAAGCTGTTTCACAGAGGAAGACTGCACTGTAGTTCCTTCTCTAGATTGTCGCACAGATGACAAAATGGTAGATCGAAATAGACGACAGAGGGATAGAGAAACAATTAAAATCGCTCAAAAGAGGAAAGGCCGCTGGACCTGATAGGATACCAGTTCGATTTTACACAGAGTACGCGAAGGAACTTGCCCCTCTTCTTGCAGCGGTGTACCGTAGGTCTCTAGAAGAGCGTAGCGTTCCAAAGGATTGGGAAAGGGCACAGGTCATCCCCGTTTTCAAGAAGGGACGTCGAACAGATGTGCAGAACTGTAGACCTATATCTCTGGCGTCGATCAGTTGTAGAATTTTGGAACACGTATTATGTTCGAGTATAATGACTTTTCTGGAGACTAGAAATCTACTCTGTAGGAATCAGCATGGGTTTCGAAAAAGACGGTCGTGTGAAACCCAGTTCGCGCTGTTCGTCCACGAGACTCAGAGAGCCATAGACACGGGTTCACAGGTAGATGCCGTGTTTCTTGACTTCCGCAAGGCGTTCGACACAGTTCCCCACAGTCGTTTAATGAACAAAGTAAGAGTATATGGACAATCAGACCAATTGTGTGATTGGATTGAAGACTTCCTAGATAACAGCCCACTGCTTGAATACTGCTCAACAGTGTGGGATCCATACCAGATAGGGTTGATAGAAGAGATAGAGAAGATCCAATGGAGAGCAGCGCGCTTCGTTACAGGATCATTTAGTAATGGCGAAAGCATTACGGAGATGATAGATAAACTCCAGTGGAATACTCTGCAGGAGAGACGCTCAGTAGCTCGGTACGGGCTTTTGTTAAAGTTTCGAGAACATACCTTCACCGAAGAGTCAAGCAGTATATTGCTCCCTCCTACGTATATCTCGCAAAGAGACCATGAGGATAAAATCAAAGAGATTAGAGCCCACCCAGAAGCATACCGATAATCCTTCTTTCCACGAACAATACGAGACTGGAATAGAAGGGAGAACCGATAGAGGTACTCAGGGTACCCTCCGCCACACACCGTCAGGTGGCTTGCGGAGTATGGATGTAGATGCTGATGTAGATATGGTCATCAGTCCCCTAGAACTTAGAACTACTTGAACCTAACTAACCTAAGGACATCACACAACACCCAGTCATCACGAGGCAGAGAAAATCCCTGACCCCGCCGGGAATCGAACCTGGGAACCCGGGCGTGGGAATTGCGAATAAAGACTTGTCAAATAACAAAGGTGTGATGCCATTTCCAAAAACCTATTGGTTCATTTACGGAGCCTACATGACGTTTTTCAGTTTTTTAAGTACATTTATTTCAGCAACTGATAGATCTATCCATTGGATAGAAGCAGTATCCATCATGCACATTTGAGGCAAAACAGCCCCACTGACTTTACTAAGCATTTGGATCTCTTGGTTCAGCTGTCCAGCTGACTCAACTGATGCAAGGCTGTCACTTTTAGTCCACCTTGTTCTATGAACTGGCGTCCTTATGTTGTTTTGCACATCTAAATCTGCCTTAATGTGTGATGATTGTGCTTGTTGTTAGTTTTGCCTCTAGTGTTGCTGGGTCTGCATGCTGCACTCAAACATAATACTGTTGCTTCAGTAGCGGAATTCGTGTATGGCGAAATCATCAGATTTCCTTCAGAGTTCTTCAGTTAACAACATGACCACCCATCTAGCAATCCTCCATTCTTGTTACAACAAGTGAAGAACTGCATTTCCATCATTCGTCCATCCACAGTATCCCACCACACGGATCCCTTTATTTTCATCCAGAAAGTCTCATTATGTGCTTTCACGTTATGCCACATATTGACTCTGTCGAAGTTCCTTTACAAACGCCTTACACAGGTCACAACCAGTACCGGAACGAAAGGAATGCACTGTGCACTGTAATGATATCGGTTAACAGCAAGTGCACCCAGGTTTCGTTGCACATATCAAGCTGCCTACCTGCTCCAGGCCGACGATTCTGTGGGTCAGGCTCCCTATTATCGCCTGATGCCTACATCGCTCAAGCAGAGGCCAATAAACCCACAATGTCGCAAGAACCGTCTCCACACCCCAAGCCTGTGCTGACTAGATCAAGCTCCACAGAACTTCCACCAGGTTCTTCTGTTTTACGTCCAGTCTGCACGAGAGTTCGCAGGACCATACAGCACAAATATCCCTTCATCCCAGGAGCTCCACTCTATGTGGCAGGGGCTGTGTGATGATGCAATTGGTAGAAAACAATCACAGAAAAGTGAAGAGTGGAGTATTTTTGTTTTTTGAACTTACATGGTCTTTGTGAGCTTGTTTTTCCGCCAGTGCATTGCATGTCCTGTTTGGCGAGTGTCTTCTTTATAGTTTTGCACGTATTCAATTGGTGATTTGTGTGGTTTAACATTGTCTGCACTTTATTGTGGATTGACGTTTCCACAGAATATTTGCTTTAGGTACTATGTTCTCTTCATTGGCGATGTGCATAACACAAACTGATGTTTTAATGAGTTGTTTATCTTTGAAGTACATAATATACACAAGTAATATGCTGATTGAAATTGTAATTACCAGGGTGTAACTAGGCTAGATAAACCAGAGCCCCCAAGGATGAGGGACTCACAATGTCCTCCCCCCCCTTCCTCCCGACAAAAAAATAAATGGCAAAAAAGATAAAAACGTGAAAGTTATGTAAAATTGATCGGTCAAGTGAAGTCTTCCCTATATTAATCAGAGACGGTTTTGGAAATCATTCTAATCTAAAGATAGTGAATCACTTAGTGAACCTTATACAGCATATGCTACTGTGGTCAGTGCATTTATGTACTTTTAAATGAAAGAGGATGTACATACAGAACAGAGATCATAGAAATGTTATACTGCACAATGCTGAATCTGAAATGTTTTATATTTATTGATACATTCAATGAAGGTACTCTTTGCTCACAATATTGAAATCTAAAGGGCTCCACATATTACCAATAGATCACAGTGACCCACCTCATGGATGATCGAATGCTTCAAACATCATATATGTATGGGCAGTCGCAGTGATCAGTCAGTGATTACTGATCATGTGGAAATTCTGGGCAATATGATGACTCACACATGCAATATGGCTGCCTGGCTGGTTACCAGTGATGTCTGGATGTGACTTGTTTGTCTAGTTATGGAATGTGTTTATGTAATTCTGTTTCACTTCACTTTGCCCATGTTGGATAAAAACTTTACTTTAAATGTCTAAATATTGAGGGACTATGAACCACTTCGAGAAGTGAAGTTGAGGCCAGAGTTGCCATGCATATGAAGAAATAACACAAAATGTACCCTTCAGTTTTGCAGTGATTACATTTTTAATATTGTGCTGTAGTAGTAGAATTGATGGGAAGTTCATTGTAATATTCACGATACACTGGACTCCATCTGATGATTTTGAGTTATTTATCAATCAGTTAGTTTTTGGCTTCTAAACATAATATTAAGTGGATATTTTAATTTAAATGTTGAAACACGTATGTAACATAGCAGCGATGGCGAGGCATTGTAGCATCTGTGACCAGAGAGTATGCGCTTGACCGCGCGAGTGTTGCGAGCGGTTCTCAGTCTGTCTGTTAGTCGTTGCGAGTCTGTAGCTCTGTCTAGTTGCGTACTGTACTCTGTCAGTTGTCGTTGCGAGCAGTACGCTAGTAGTCGTCATGTAGAGCGGTCGGTCAGTGGTAGCAGCCCAGTGCAGTTGTGTGATGTGGTCTGTCGGCATTCTGGTCAAGAGGCTCAATGAGGTATACTTTTAATTAAGGTAATCATCAGATAATGTAAAGTTTATTTATTGTAATTAATTTCCAACAAGTGCCCCAATAATAATTTTTATTCCAAAGCAGTTTTTACAAAAACAAAATTTATTTAATTGCACTTCCCATTTCATTCCACTTCCGTTAAAGAAAAATTTCAGTAAAATCACAAAAAAAAAAAAAGGAATATTATTATTTGCAATGCAGTTCCTCCAAGCCGTGCGCAAGAATAAGAGCAGAAATTTGACTAGCAGTTACAATGAGGTAAGAATTTAATTCTGATTTTTGCACAGGGCCAAAGACTGATATTTCGGTTTAATTGAATTATCATTATTACTGAGATTTTCTTATCACTGAATGGACTTTAATTTTTTGTGAAGAACTTATATTTGAGTCAGATTGCGATTCTCACTTTTATTGTCATTAAATTTAATTGCTAGGGAGGTTACGTTTGGCTCCTATTCATTTATTATTTCTGTCTTTAAAATTTCAGTGGAGAGGTTACACTTAGCACAATGTCCATTAGCATTTCTATTAAGTATTGTCATTTCCTTTTAAATTTCTGTGGGGAGGTTACACTTGGCGACCCTGCCAGGATCGAATTTCGTTGAGAGTCTTTTGAACAACAATCAGATATCTGCTCTTATTTGCTTAGATATAATTAGGATTTGGCGCAACGCTTTTACTAATCTTGTGACTTTCTTTCTACAGGTCAACGGCAATTTGTTGCTTTGTTGTATTTGTGTGTTGCTTTTGCATTTTGCTTATTTGTTTTGTGAATAATTGTGACTATTGCAAAAATGCCGCGAAAGACTGTGAATAGTGTATCGCGAAGTATTGTGAATGAAATTACCGACTTAAACAACGTGACCGATAGTAATTGTGATACGCAGCGTAATGATGACAGTCCTGCGTTCACTAACAATCAGTGCATTCCAACCACTAGTGATGACTTTTACCCTGATAATGAACAAACAAACTCAATTGTCTCGTCTGTTAATTTGACGACAATTGATGACGCAGAACGCTCTATTGTAATGAGCGCTGCCCAGCTTAACACACCCGATTCGGAAAACTCAAGTAATGTACAGACAAATTTGTCTAATGAAAATGAACAGGATACTCAAAGTACGATGGATCTATTTAATTCCGAAATAATGTCTGACAGTGTACATCCGACTGATAAACCTTTCTGTAAATTACAGAATGACCAAATGGTCACGCAAAACAAGACAATTTCAGATCCACCATTAAATAGCACGGAGAATAGAAATGCTAATTTTGTGTCGGATCCACTTAAGGAATTGTTGCTACAAATTCTTGAATCAAACAAACAACAGAGTGAGAAAACAGACAACAATTTCAGACAACTTAAAGAACAGAACAAACAAGATAACGAAAAACTCAAACAACAACTTAGTGAACAGGCGAGACAACAGAGTGAAGATTCCAGACAGCTTAGTGAACAAATTAGAGACGTTGCCGGGCAGTGCCATGACACTAAGGAACAGTTGCGCGCGGAAATTGAGGCTTGTTCACGAAAAAATAGCGAAGAAATTAAGTCTGTTGCGCAAGAATTAAGGGAAATGCAAACAGCCACAACAGAAACACTCAGAGACGAAATTAGCGGAGTCGCTAAACAATGCTTTGAAAAAGCTACACAATTACGGGACGAGTTTAAAGCAATGACGGTAGAACTTTCGCGCACTATGGACGCAAAGATAGACGCGAAATTCGAACAACAGAACACTCAGATGAACGAGCGCTTTAATCAGCACATACAAAACAGTGATACGCGTTTCCGCAAATTTATTCAAGATCAAAACAAAGTAAAACGACAAGTCATGGAAACAATCACTGCACAAAGACAAGAGGACAAACGTAAAATGTTCGCGAAAGCGAAGACGTATGTAGACAATAATATTACTACAGTGTCCGACAAAATTAATACCATAGAACAGTTGAACGCGGAATTACGGGATGAAATTTCTGATCTTAAATCAAAAACAGATACACACACAGTAAATATTCAAACAGTGACAGACAGATTCGAACAATTAGAACTAACACAGGATTGCGATGTCATCAAAGCTGATGTTAAAAAACTGAGCGAAACTACGCGTAAGTTGCAAAAACAGATTAATGCGTCTGATTCTAAAACCGATGATCAGGTTAAAATACTGACTGAAAAATGTGATGAATTGGCCAGTCGTATTGATGTTATCGAAAATACTAATGACAATAAATCAGACGATACTGCACCGGTTTCATTTATCCAAACACCTGAATTTCAAAATTTACAGCAGACAATTAATGAGATCGATTCGTCTAATAACATGTTGCGTAGAAAATTGTCGAGTTTACAACAAGAAGTGACAGAAATGAAAAGTATTTCAGTTAATAACACATCACAGCAGACGCCACTTTATGAACATTTGTCAGACTCACGCAGCGCGTATAATTTGAGCAATTCACAAAGACTACGCGACTTAAAATCCGAAAAGCCACGCAACTTGAAATCCGAAATGACACAGACGAACAGATTCACACACAAACCTGAACGTGTTATCAAATTCAGTGACGAGAACATTGATTATAAGCAATTAGCATTTGTAAGAAAATGTAAGGAATTTAATAATGACAGAACACAGGTACACGCTTTGAGGTGTATACGACAATTTATTTTTGTACCTTCACCGCTATTTCAAGATTTTAAACATGGCTGCAGCAGCAACTGTTAAAATTCTTCACAATAAAGGATGGCAGCCAAAAACAGTTGCAGGATAGAATATTTTTTATTAAAATTCTTGACCAAGGTTTCGGTACATATAAATATACCTTCATCAGAAGTACATTTCCTGAATAGAAAGACACATTCATTAGAAAAGCCATATCAACGAAAGTGAGAAACAGAAGCTTAAATAACGGTGAAATTGCTAAAGTAATACAGGCACACAATCTTTAGTACTTACTAAAATTACATCATGCACTGGAGAATAATGAAACAATTATGCCAAAAGGCGTCGTCAGTAATTAAAATATCATCTCCATTTGTACGACATGTGTAATGGGTACAGGATCAAAGCGAACAGTTTAACAATGTTACTTCGCCTATGAACTGTTGAGACACGAGTGTGAAGGCACTAAGGTAGATTGTTTCGCCGAGAGAGGGCACTTGCATGTGCCAGACTCGCGCATATTACAATCCATAAATACATACATAAGCGCATCAAAATTATTAAAGGTTGTGTTAATTCAAACTTTGTCTTAATAAATAAAGCGTATCACGCCAATTAAAGACATTTATGTAAACTATAAATATAGAACCAAATTTATCTGTGTCCTAGTGTCAAACGGATAAAGCTTGCGCTTGGAACATCTAACGAGAGAGGGCACTACTGTAATGCGCGAGAGTCTCACGTAATGTAGGCAGTGAAATACATACTAGCGAAACAACCAAAATGTTATAATAAAACGAAACCATCTGTCTGTATGAATAAAACATAGTAGTCATTTAACCACACATACACATTGAAATTCATGATTAACAAACATCACAATATGTAGATCCCAACAAGGTAGGAAAAGCGCATTTCACCGGCATCAACAAGCAAGAAAATAACTCTTAGTCAGCCAGACTATATTACATTAAGGCAATGAGGGGTTTGAAACTGTCTAAAAAATTTTTGTTTCGAAGCTGCACCTGTTCATTAAGAACAAAACCATCTTTTAGAGACAGATGCTTGAAAATCTCTAATTCTTCGAGCAAGTCTAGTTTGTCACCTTTATCAGCTTCATGAAGCAGCTCTACGTCGTCCAGTTCTCTTGGCGTGTGCTGTAAGAGCCATAGATGTTCAGCAAAAGTGGAGTTATATACGTTTTCCCCATTTTTACCTAACTTGTGTTCTTTATACCTAACTTTAATGGGTCTACCTGTCTGCCCTATGTAATAGTTTGGGCAGTCGTTACAAGTAATTTTGTATACACCAGACTTAGTGCTGAGTTCTTCTCGTGCTCCAATATTATGAATTACTCTACGTTTGAGGCTATTATTTATGGAAAAAGCAACTCTATAACCGTATTGTTTCTGTAAAAGTCTTTTAATCTTATATGAAACGTTCCCTAAAAATGGAATAGAAATAAAGTTATTACTCTCATAGTTCTTTGCCCTGTTATCTCTTAAAGTAGAAAATTTTACAGCTGTTTTTTTCTTAGCAATTTGGTCAATTAATTTAGGGTCGTATCCATTGTTAGTGGCTATTGATTTTAATAAAAATATTTCATTTTCAAAACAATTCTGTGCTAAAGGTGTGCTCACAGCGCGATGAACTGCAGAATGAAAAAAGGCGATCTTGTGAGTTTGAGGATGACAGGAATCTGCTGGAATAATATTATCAGAAAAAGTTTCTTTACGGAAAATGTCGAAGCTAATGGTGTTACCCGATAACTTAAGTTTCAAATCAAGAAAATTGAGTTCTCTCTCGTTATTTTGTATCTCTTTTGTAAATTTCATTTTCTCGTGGAAACTGTTGAAAACATGAAACAGTTGTTGTAGATCTTGGTCACAACCTCGTTAGATGTTCCAAGCGCAAGCTTTATCCGTTTGACACTAGGACACAGATAAATTTGGTTCTATATTTATAGTTTACATAAATGTCTTTAATTGGCGTGATACGCTTTATTTATTAAGACAAAGTTTGAATTAACACAACCTTTAATAATTTTGATGCGCTTATGTATGTATTTATGGATTGTAATATGCGCGAGTCTGGCACATGCAAGTGCCCTCTCTCGGCGAAACAATCTACCTTAGTGCCTTCACACTCGTGTCTCAACAGTTCATAGGCGAAGTAACATTGTTAAACTGTTCGCTTTGATCCTGTACCCATTACACATGTCGTACAAATGGAGATGATATTTTAATTACTGACGACGCCTTTTGGCATAATTGTTTCATTATTCTCCAGTGCATGATGTAATTTTAGTAAGTACTAAAGATTGTGTGCCTGTATTACTTTAGCAATTTCACCGTTATTTAAGCTTCTGTTTCTCACTTTCGTTGATATGGCTTTTCTAATGAATGTGTCTTTCTATTCAGGAAATGTACTTCCGATGAAGGTATATTTATATGTACCGAAACCTTGGTCAAGAATTTTAATAAAAAAAATTCTATCCTGCAACTGTTTTTGGCTGCCATCCTTCACCGCTATTACCTGTAATGGAGAAGCTAGCTTTGAACCTGATGCGACAATTTGCTATTGTATTTTCATCAGCATTACGTATTATGCAGAAACTAGAATTAACATGGATACAACTATTTGCTTTTGAATTTATACCGCAATTGCCTGTAACGCAAAAGCCAAAATTTATTTGCAGCGCGTAATAGACCTCAGGGGATTCAATACGCTTTAATGAATATGTGCCGTAGCGAGCATAGGGCCCCGAGCTGTAGTAGTGCTGTTTCATCTTTAGTTTTCTGCACTGCTGCCTTCTCTTCTACTATCCTTTATATCTATCAAAATTGCTCTTTAACTATTGCTCTACCTAGAATTAAGAAAAATATGTAATGAAAACCGGATATGACAAATCTTTACCGAATGTGACAATTTTCAGTAGGCACTCCCGTAATGACAACTACCGCCGTAATTTTAATAACAGATAAAATCGTAATCATCAGTATGTGTAAAATTTTGAGCAATCGGAACCACATTTTTGTAACAATAGATGTTTTTCACCACAATAGCATGAAAGTCAACCGCTTAGCATACCTAACCAACAATGCAGTCTACAAGGTCAACCAAACTTTAATGTTTCGCCGCGTGCACGTATAGTCCCAGATCCAACAAATAGTAACGCATGGCAGCAAAGAAATAACTACGTACAGATAACACACTATTTCAACTCGTATCGCAATGCGCCGTATAGAAATTACTATCATGACAGACGTAAAAAAAAAAAAAAATGATGAGCACAATTTTCAGCGTACATTTAATAACAGTCAATCTTATGAGCAGCAACAACATCAGCAACAACAAATAATCATGAATGAAACGGACAATAGGTGTCATCCATAGCGTAAGACGTCAGGAAGAAATAGCAGAGCAGTTCAAAATTGTCGAAATGCCACAGCATCCTCCCGTAAATAATAACACGTACGATAGATTTTAACCAGATACAGCACAGATTGCATATTACAGTAACGTAAGCAATAATTTTGACACGCAGAATCTTCTTCAAGAAAATGTTATTAATTTTGACGACATCCGACACACGTTTGCATTAAGGCCAGAATTACGACGTATGTAGACGATATTCTTATTGCAGAAGCTAACTGGTCTGAACACAATCTGATTCTTGAACAACTGTTACAAACTTTCCATGCACAAGGACTTACAGTTAACCTCAGTAAATCGCATTTTGGCAAAACTTCTATAAAATTTCTTGGACACGTAATTTCAGCAGAAGGCATTGCACCTGATCCGGAAAAACTTCAAGCTCTACGTGACATTACCGTTCCTACGACGAAGAAGCAATTACGCAGTTTTTTTGGGCTTAATTAACTTTTTTCGTAAATTTATTCATTATTCCGCTTTAGACACGCCTAGACCATGCCAATTAACAGGTAAAAACACTATTTGGTCTTGGGATAAGCAAGCACATTCTGAATTCATGTACCTGAAGCATGCTTTGTTGAATGCACCACTTTTATCGCACCCAGATCTTACTAGAAATTTTTCCATTGCCACCGACAGTTCCAACACCGCTTTAGGCGTACATATTTTCCAGGAGATTGAAGAAGATGGTTCAACAGTAATTAAAAACATCGCATTTGCAAGCCGCATTCTGTCACCTGCTGAGCGAAATTATTCTGTTACAGAATTGGAAACATTATGTGTTGTATGGGCTTTTACGAGATTTAGGCACTTTCTTTATGGCAGACATACCACCGTCTACACAGACCACAGAGCAATGCAATTTTTGCTTTCAGCTAAATTTACTCACGACAGATTAAGCAGATGGAAACTTTATTTGCAAGAATTTAATTTTACGATTGTTCACATTCCCGGCACACAAAATGTTATAGCAGACGCACTATCGCGTTCTCTCGGCAACAATCAGCAAGACGTAGCAACCAACTTCTGCAAAACAAATTTCAGTGTCATGTACATTCAGCAAGTTGCATTTGAAAACTTTATTTCATCGTCATTACAGGACATAGCACAAGAGCAAAATAAAGACAATGTGTGGAAAGAAATTAAACACTTTTGGCAAGATAAGAATAATGTTACGATTAGAAACAACTACACTGTACGCAATGACATTCTGTTTCGCCGCTCTCATCCTGACAGCAACAATTGGTTATTATGCATTCCTGACGAACTGGTTAACAAATTAATCTGGCACACTCATTTAAGTTACGCACATTACGGAGCAAGAAAATGTTTTCTTATAGTGAGACAGAACTGTTATTTTACTAACATGGAGAAACGTATACGACGAGTTTTAGCGTCTTGTAAAATTTGCCAGAAAGCTAAATCAGACACCACTTCACATATTCCTCCATTATATCCCATTATACCTGTTAAATTAAGACATATGGCCGCAGTAGACATTTTTGGTCCGATTCCGAGAACTAACAGAGGTTTTTGCTACATCTTTGTCGCTGTTGAGCTCACTTCAAAATTTGTTACTTTCACTCCATTACGCAAAGCTACTGCTAAAACTGTCTCGAAAGCATTTGTAAAACATTTTCTATTTCATGTAGGGCATGTGATGAAAGTAATTTCTGATAATGGATCTCAATTTCGTAGTAGCGTATGGACACGCATGTTACGAGCTAGAAACATTTCTCCGATTTATATATCCAAGTACCATGCTTCTTCGAACCCTTGTGAACGGTTAATGAAAGAAATTGGTAAGCTGTGCCGAATATACTGCCACAAAAGACATATTGATTGGGATACACACATACTCTCATTCCAAGATGTAATTAATTCCATTCCAAATGAATCCACTATGCTATCTCCGTCTGTTATATTGAAAAACGTTGAACCACCAAACAAAATTAAAGAATTAGTAAACTTCCCTAAATGTCGTCGACTAAGACACCATGAAATAATTGACATTGCGCTGAACAACGTCAAACGTGCCGCAGAGCGCCGGAGAAGACAGCAAAAACAGGTTTGTAGACGCCGCGACTTTCACATTGGACAGAAGATATTAGTACGTACACACTATTTATCCAGCAAATTAAAAGGTAAGTGCAGTAAATTTGAACTTCTATACGCAGGTCCATATCGGATTCGCAGCATCCCTCACCCCAATGTTGTACACGTCGAAACTTTGAGAACCAGGAAATCGAAAGGCAACCACCATATCTCAAACATTAAACCGTTTATTGAGTGAAGACACTTTATGATTCAACACACTATGATGTCATTTACTAATGCAATTATTTCACCTGACTAATTACTGATGATTATCGTATTTTTTCTTGGCAAGTGCCCGTCAAGGTAAGGTTAGCAGGTCGCTTTTCTTGTCGTTACACATCAGACCGTGCATATTTTCCATTTTTTGTGTGTGTATGATTGTACTCCAGTTTTGTTTATATGCACTGTGAAATAGTTAAGAAATAACACACACCAGTCGACTTTGACATTTTTTGCCTTATGACATCTCAGCATCGTGACTGTTTTACATTTTTTGCTGCTGCATTGTGATATTCTCTGTACATTTTGGCTTTGAACACTGTCAATGTCTTTGACATATTACGTTTTCTGTCATGTTATGCTGTATGGTTAATTGTGTCACCATAAACCAGTCATTATTTAGTGGGTATATGATTTAAATGCAAGACATTAATCTTTGTTCATCAATTTCAGAAAGAAATGATGCGTGTAAGAAATAAATTCAACAGAAATGGGAATTTCACCTACGGAATAAACGATAGAAGATGCAATAACTTTATGAGGAAGAGTAAATGGATCAGGATTAACAAGCATTAACAAGAATATACTATACTCATCGTAGAATAGCAGTCTTAACTAATTTTTTCTTTCAGAATACAAGGTGATTGATGCAGGCTGTCAGACTGAACTACACATCTTAGTGATGAAATATGCTAGAGATAAGGAATAGTTGTATAATGAGAAATGAAGTGATTTTTTGCAGATGATAATGAATACTGATGAATAATGATGAAGGATATGGTATTATGAATAATGAAGTTTTTATTTGCAGGTGATGATAATAGTGAAGTTATGATAATATGGATAATGAAGTGATTGATAATGAAGTTTTTTCTTTACAGATGAGGATAATGTTGGAGTTTTATATTTATGCTATGTAGTTATTTAAGTATTTGTTGCAGTTTGTTTTGACAGCAGGTGTTATATTGCATAGTAGGATGACGGAAAGTTTTGGAAAGGACAGCTATGGAACACATTTTATACACATTTCACTACTTGTTAATTCGAAGTTCACTACTTTTCAGCATGGTGTGCGTTTCTTCTTTCAGGTCAATAATCCATTTTGTATTTTTTTCAGGAGAAGTTTTTCATGATACTTACTAAACCTGTTACTTATTATACCTGCTCTAGTACTTGCATTTTTTTTTTTTTACCCATTTGTGTTTACCATTTATAAATGTAATCACATATACTGCCTTGTTACATAACCTTGCTACAGCTGACTCATGACGAATGACGTTACCTATCCTCATTTGCAGCAATAGGTCAAAAGCAAAAAGTGTTATGCCTCAGCAATTAATTATCGATCCCAACGCAATGCATTGCTAACAAAAAAAAAATGTATTAACAGTCCCAAATAGTGATACCAGTTTGAGAAAATTCTGAATAATACTGATTAGCTCTGAATAGTATGTCACTTCAGTAATGACTTCTTAATGATGCAAAAAAATATATATATAAAATAATGCTGTGTAACTGGCTAATAACTGCCACTGTTTATTGTAATGAGACTACTTATAATGCCCATGATTATTAATGCTATGACTGCAATTAACTGATTTTAATAATGACTTTGTAATGATCTGAAGAATACTGAATGAGGAACAATGATTTATTGTAATGAGACTACTTATAATGCCCATGATTATTAATGCTATGACTGTAATTAACCGATTTTTAATAATGACTTCGTAATGATCTGAATACTACTGAATGATGAACTATGTTTTTATTCTATTCAATACTTGCTGGCCACTGAGTGCCAATAATTAATGTCACTCAATGAATTGTTATTAATTATGCCATTAATTAGCTCTTGTTTTTAATGTTGTTACTTTGTAACCGGAAAGGAATGTGACTGTTTAATAATGCTTTGTAATTAGGAAAAAGCTAATGATTATTACTATTGGAATGACAAATGATTAATTAACTGACAAATAATTAATTAACTATGCCATACTTTGTAACTGGAAAAGAATGCGATTGTTTCATAATGCTTTGTAATTAGGAAAAGGCTAATGATTATTACTATATTGGAATGACACATGATTAATTAATTATGCTATGCTTTGTAATTGGAAATGAATGCGATTGTTTAATAATGCTTTGTAATTAGGAGAAGGCTAGTGATTATTACTATTGAAATGACAAATGATTAATTAACTATGCTATACTTTGTAACTGGAAAAGAATGCGATTATTTAATAATGCTTTGTAACTAGGAAAAGAAGACTACTGATTCTATGTAAAACAATTAATGAACATTTTTCTGTAATACTACATACTTGGTACAGAAATGTTCAATAACTGGGCTATGAATGCCACAAACTACTAATGAAGACTGTAATTGTCAATATTATGTGACATAATGTCCTTCTTCTCATAAGCTAACTACCCTGAATTACTGCGATGTCCATTTGTCCTGTTTATCCTAGTGATCATGGAGCACTATCTTTGGTTTTGCACTAATTCTACGTTGGTGTGCCTTGTAAGAGCGTGGTGTTGACACGACATGCTGTCCACCACCGTGAGCGATGAAGACGTTATTATGGTCCCACTGTTTGGTGTACCTAATGTACTGCCAAAATGAGAACATGGAATATTACTACGACAGTTCAGTGTCTTGGCTACGCTGATAAATTCTGAGGAGAAAAGAACTTCAAGTTGTGTCACTTGGTGTTGTACTTCTGTGGAAAGATATGGACTTTCAAAACAGCTGTGTGCAATCTAAAGTGCTACAACCATGATGCAATGCTTCCCCTTCCTATCCTAATTCTTGTCACATAGTGAAAATCATTTTTGCTCATGGCTATACATTTTTTTCAATTCGCTAAACTCCAGTGCGAGTACACTTATGTCACTGGTCGACATGATTTTTTTTGCTATTATGTTTATTTATTGCCAAAATGCTAAAGACATTTTTTTGATTTGTTCTGAAGTACAGTATATGTGCACTTTTGTCTTTTATATTGTATATACATTTTTTATTTTCTGAACTACAGTGCATGTGCACTTCTGTTAGGTGTTAATATGTTTTCTACTGAACTTCAGTGCCTGTACACTTTTCTCTTTTTCAATATGATTTCTACTATTCTGTATATTCAATACTTTAATGCGAATGCACTTATGTCATTTGTTACTAATTGTACATACATTTCATCAATTACTGATATGTTCTCAACTGCAGTGCATGTGCACTCATGTCACTTGTCAACATAATATTTTGCCAGTCTGTTTATTTGTTCTGAATATGCTAAAGAATTTTTTTTCAGTGCCTGTGCACTTTGTTATCTGTCAAATAATTTGTATATACATTTTTCTGATTTGCTACTATGTTTTGTACTCACATTTTGTCTTTGTCTGATATATTTTGTACTTAGTGCGTGTGCACAACATTTAAATAATCTGTAAGTTGTAGAATTTTGTTAATTAAAGAAAAATTTTGCCGCGCTTGGCAAGTCCAAATGACTCACCATCGCTGCCAAATTTTTGCCCCCCCAGTGGAGGGTTATGAAACACGTATGTAACATAGCAGCGATGGCGAGGCATTGTAGCATCTGTGACCAGAGAGTATGCGCTTGACCGCGTGAGTGTTGCGAGCGGTTCTCAGTCTGTCTGTTAGTCGTTGCGAGTCTGTAGCTCTGTCTAGTTGCGTACTGTACTCTGTCAGTTGTCGTTGCGAGCAGTACGCTAGTAGTCGTCATGTAGAGCGGTCGGTCAGTGGTAGCAGCCCAGTGCGGTTGTGTGATGTGGTCTGTCGGCATTCTGGTCAAGAGGCTCAATGAGGTATACTTTTAATTAAGGTAATCCTCAGATAATGTAAAGTTTATTTATTGTAATTAATTTCCAACAAGTGCCCCAATAATAATTTTTATTCCAAAGCAGTTTTTACAAAAACAAAATTTATTTAATTGCACTTCACATTTCATTCCACTTCCGTTAAAGAAAAATTTCAGTAAAATCACAAAAAAAAAAAGGAATATTATTATTTGCAATGCAGTTCCTCCAAGCCGTGTGCAAGAATAAGAGCAGAAATTTGACTAGCAGTTACAATGAGGTAAGAATTTAATTCTGATTTTTGCACAGGGCCAAAGACCGATATTTCGGTTTAATTGAATTATCATTATTACTGAGATTTTCTTATCACTGAATGGACTTTAATTTTTTGTGAAGAACTTATATTTGAGTCAGATTGCGATTCTCACTTTTATTGTCATTAAATTTAATTGCTAGGGAGGTTACGTTTGGCTCCTATTCATTTATTATTTCTGTCTTTAAAATTTCAGTGGAGAGGTTACACTTAGCACAATGTCCATTAGCATTTCTATTAAGTATTGTCATTTCCTTTTAAATTTCTGTGGGGAGGTTACAATGTTCAGAACAAATCAATAACACAAATAAGTATTGTAAATAAGTATTACAGTAGTTGTATTACATGTTTCTTACCTTATAAATAAATAAAAAACTTTTTTATTTTAAATTCAGTGCAATAGTATTTGTAAAATGACTCTTAGTGTTCATTAAAAAATGACGATCATTCCACTTGGGACCTGTGGAATGGTACATTAGCTTATTTGTTTTAGTTTAAATATTTGTCATGTATTGTTGTTTTTCTGACATGTTCCACATCCTGGAGGACCTCCTCACTACGGATCAATTGGAATGAAAGTAAATCTAATCTAATCTAATCTAAACTATACTCATGTCCCTTGCTATTTCATATAATCTGACTCCCTCTCATACAATTTAAATAAGAGTTATGGGAAGCAGCAGTCCTGCTATTGACAACACTGCTGAAGACACATAGAGATTGCAATACAATCTGCATAAATACCTGCAGTTATGGTACAAGACAGCTGAACGAAAATAAGTGAAGACTAATGAACGAAAAACGAGTTGCGTTAGCACACTGGAAAAATGTACGTAAACCACTTGGCGCTAGAAAAAAAAAGAAATATATTTCGTAAATTAACCTCTAGCTCCCAATAAAAAGTGTTTCCAAACACGTTTAATAACTATAACTCACATTTTTAACTTATTTTTTGCCAAAATTCGTGTGGATATAGAGGTCAACAGCAGCTGCTGTTAAATGTAGCAATTCATTTTCCATAGCAGAACTTCTCCACATAGTGGCGTTCGTAGTAATGGTCGAAATTTCTTGACAAATTGGTCTTGTGTGACGGGGTCGAGATGAGCAACTGGCTGCAGCGATATTGCATGTGTCGAGACATCCATTTTCAGTATTGAAATTTAGGTTTCATTTAAGAACTTGCAGATTTGCGACCATAGTGGGAGCTTTGCAGCGTTGATCTTAATGATTGTTTATTCTTTTCACTTATATTCTCTGTGCATCCCAACTTCAGTAACGCCATAGCTGGGTAAATTCATATTTTGTTCAGGCTTGTTTATTCCTTCTCAGTTAGTTCTGACGGCTTTGTTTGAATTTTTTACTTTTATACAGTTTTATTTCACACTGTAAGACACGGATAGGGACTGTGCTTGTTGTGAGTGGACACAAGGGGAATTAGCAGCTGTCTGAAAATAGTCGACTGGCTTCAGGCTATTGCTCAAAGCCGCAGCGACACTGGGCCACCATGGCGAAACCTGCAACACTTTGTAATCCTCTTGTCACTGCATCTTCCGATGGGCAACGTCTTACCGGCCTGTGACAGACACTGGTATCTTCATTTCTCTATGGGAGGAGGACGAAATGTGAGAACTGTAGCACAATTGTCTACTTACACCTTAGCAGTAGGTACGATGTAGTACCCTGTGTTGATAACACACCTGAGCCGGCACAGGATTTCTCTCCTGTTGGGTCAGTGGACGATTTTCCTGCCCAGTCCAGACAAATGCAGAGCACAGATATGGTGTTCTTGGGAGCTTCAACGTTAGGCAGGTAACGGAGACGCTCAGGAAAACAGCAGGTCGTAGGTCGCTGGAGCAATGAAGGGCACCTAGAGACTGGAAAAAAGCGCACTTCATTCCAGCGCAAGGAGACTCATAGAATAGATGCACATAATTGTTAGCCTACACTGCTGATGTCAAGCAGTTGAAGACTTTAGGAACATGTTTTAAGCTCACGTATCATGACGTTCTTGGTGGTCGAAGATCTTCTCTATAAAAATTAACAAGGATTCCGCAAACAATGATGTGAGAAAACTAAGCTCTCTCTGCTTGTCCATGAGATGAATGCTCAGTTTGGTACTGTGACCCTTGACTTCAGGAAGGTGTTTGATACATATCTGCACTCTTATTGGTTAAAAAAAAAATACGAGCTTACCGAGTATTGGTCCAGATTTGTGACTGGATTCATGACTTCCCTACGTAAAGAAGTCAACACTTTACTCTTAATGGAACAAAATCAACAGATGTAAAGGTAATTTCCGGATAACCCACGTAAGTGTGATGGGACTGTAGCTGTTTACAATATATTTAGTGCAAATGATCTAGTGGATAACGTCGGAAACTATACGATTGCTTTTTGCAGATAATGCAGTTGTGTATAAGGAGGCAGCAACAACAAAAAACTGCAGCGAATTGCAGGTGAACCTGCAGACGACTATCAGTTGACCGTGAACGCAAATAAATGTAATATCTTGCCCATATATAAGAGAAGTTATCCACTACTCGACAATTACACTGTTTGTGACACGTTTCTGGAAACGATAAACATCTTTAAATATCTAGGAGAAACGATCAAGAGCTACTTCAAATGGAAAGACAACATAAAACGAATAGTAGGAAAAGGAGATCCCAGACTGAGATTCGTATTAAGAATCATAAGGAAATGTAATTCACCCACGAAACACTTTTCAGAGAGATTCTTGAGTATTGCTCATCAGTAGCGGACTCCCAACAGTTTGGATTATGAGGAGAGATAGAGAAGATACAACGAAGAGCGCGCGTTTCACCACGGGGGCGATTAGTCCTTGCGAGACTGCTGTGGAGATACTCGACAACCTCCAGTAGCTGATGCTACAATAGAGGCAGTGTGGATCATACAAAATTTCTGATTCTGGAAGTCATATTATATACTCCCGAACCTCAATTTGTAACTGAGAAAAGAAAATATTAACTCAGGAACGACGTAAGAGGTGCACTGAGGTGTAGACGTATTTTCAGTTTACTAACGTTGCTTTATATATACTCAGATACGATTGTTAATTATTGCAGCGATCCCCTATTGTAAGATGTCATGCACTATATTCAAAATCACTTCACTATATTCGTTCTTTGATAACTTTAATATTAAGTAATGCAGATGAAGAAGCACATCATGCAACTTCGATGTGCCAGCAACGTGAATTTGGGTTGACTGTAGTAGTCGAGTTTTGGGCAGTATCGAGTGGGCACGACCAGTTGGAGCGGCTGCTTGGCTTGGTTTTGGTGGTAGACCACATATTTGAAATCTTATATGTGCACCGCCACCTTCTATGTAATTAACTCAATGAACAACATCTCTGCAATGCAATAAATAGGAAATATATTTTAGTGTGTGAATTATGCAAAGTTTTAGCTGGCAAAACCCAGCACCGCCCAGGTATTCATTACGCCAGTTTTCTATCAGTAACGAAAACAAAAAATGAACTGCGTTTGTAGTGTAATTTCGAAAAACCTTAATTTCCATAAGCTCATGAAAATACCTTTGAAATTATGAAACAGTCATACAAGGAAACAAGCATAATATACAAATGTATAAGTACAGTATCTAAATTAAGAAACATACTACCAAAATCCAAATTTTCTGTAATGTTTATTTAACTCAGAACTTGATTATAAAAAATATTTCTAGCATGCTGGGTGCAGCTGCTTCACATGTCTACAACATGGTATTGTAAATGTCTCTATGGCAATGCCTCTTCATTGGTCTATAGATGGGTATTGTTTTCGCCTACAGCCATTTGTTGAAAGTTATGAAAGGCGCTACCTGGTGTCAGGGATTTCTATATGCTGATTCGACTGTAAGAATATTTTAGTAATAAAGAATAAATGTATTAAAACTTCATGCATGATACAGAATTTTTTCACGCATCTCAGTGTTTATGACATCTTATCTCTTGAACTGTGTGTTGAACAAAGATACATTTGTCTAGATAAATTCAGTGGCATATGGGAACACTGTCTGCAAAATATACTGCAAATAGAGTAAATCACAAAGAAGTACTAAATTTAAAGATCATACATGATTTGGCAGTGTTTATGACGTTATATCTCCTCATCTGTAAGTTATACATTGATATAATGTTGTAGGTACAGTCAATGTCATACGTGGATACTGTCTGCAAAATGTCTTGTTAATAAAGTTAGTAGCGTAGTAGTAATAAATTTAAATGTCATGGACAATGTGGCAGTTTTTCATGGATCTCAGTATTTATGACGTCATATCTCTTGAAACATGATAGGTATGTGGTTCTTACACCCCCCCCCCCCCCCCCAGCGACTGTTGCCTGTTAGTAAGAGACATGTGTAACAAGTTTGATTGAAATCAGTTCAGTGGTTTACGAGGAGAAGTGGAACATACAAAAATACACATATGCTTCATCTATTTTTTATAATATGATTTAGCTGACAAACCTGGCACTGCCCAGATATTAATTTTTCCAGTTATCTAATAGAAACAAAAAAAAAAAAGAAATGAACTGTGTTTCTAGTGTAATATCGAAGAAATTTCATTTCCATGTATTTGTAAATACATCTTTGCCATTATGAAACAGTTTCTGTGCACTGGGTGCAGCTGATTCGCATGTCTATAATGCAAATTTGTAAACGTCTCTTTACATCTCTATGGACAGCTATTTTTTTTCGCCTACAGACGTTTGCACTTAACAGTTGAAATCTGTCAAAAGCGCTGCTAGGTGCCACGGATTTCCTTCAGTTGATGCCGTGGTAGCAGTGCTTGAAATTACATGCATGATGGGGCATTTTTACGCATCTCAGTATTTATGACGTCATAGCTCCTGAACTTTGACAGTTAGGTGGTTCTTACCCCCATAGCGATTACTGCCTGACAGTAACGGATAAGTATACCAAGTTTGGTTGAAAGCTGTCCAGTGGTTTAGAAGGAGAAGTGAAACACACACACACACACACACACACACACACACACACACACACACACACACACAAACACCCAGTTTTACAAAATGTATGGATTTTATACGTATACATATTGTTACATGCTGAAATCATATCATGTTTGACATTGTAGTCAAACATTTACTACATCGCTTGTTAGCAGTTTGTGGCTTTGTCTGCTATGCGTTTATTGAAGAGTTACTGGCATCCCTATCTGAATTTGGCTTGTCATTTAGTAAGATTGAGATCCTTAGCCCACTGACTAGGTCACTAGTAGGTTTCTTTCAGCCTCACATCAAGAAATGTGGAGCCGCAACATACAGGCTCCTTCCACACAGCAACATCTGTAGAAGACACAAGGTAGGTGAACAGTCCTGCCTTGATGCAGCAGATTACAACTTGACCCCTTGCATGCTCTGCATTCAAAATAAATATGTCAACAGATGCATGTTATCTGGGGGGGCTGGTGTTAAGAGGGAGGGGTAAATGGGGAACAAGTGCCCTGGTCAGAGGGCACCAAAGGGGGCTCACTAGCCTGGATGTCTAATTAAATAGAAATAAAAGGCGAATTTTAAAATCCACACCAACGATTTTTTGCAAAAGGTCTGAACGCTGGAGGCCATAATTGAAACAGTGAGATTGTATTAAAAAATCTACATTAGTTAGCCGTTAAATTAAAGCAGAATGCTATAGTTTTGCATGTAAGGCATGACCAATGCATCAGATACTAGAGCAGAAAGTATTATTACTAAATACGTGCAAGTTTGTAATGTTTATAATTATATTTTAATTTCCATCAATTGGTACCAAATTTTAGTGGAAGTATAAGGAAATGTTTTATTCGAAGTAACAACAATGATTTAATTATCATATGAGATTATTTCTAGTCACGTTGAGTATGTGTCTTGCATAACATGTACAAGTATGCATGTAAGGAATTTAAAATTGATGCCCCTTGTTAAGTTTTGATTTTTCATATTGATTGTGCTGCAGCGCTCGTTTTGACAAGTCCAAAACTATTTTTTATTAGTTTCATATAAAAATAATGTAAATATTTAAAGTGTATTCATTAGCAAAAGATGTAAACAACTTAAAACGATTTTTGTGTTGGGCAGCTTTTATGTGGGGACAATGGTAACAAATACTTTCAAATATTTAATGTGGAAATCCTTAAAGCTTTTTAAATATCTCAAACTTTATTAACATTCTACATCTCTGTTCTGCATGTCTACATATTTATTTCTCAACTTCGTCAGCCTGACAGTGAACATATGTCTCCCACAAAGAGACCAGTTTGTCGATACTGTCACTATAGAATGTTTGACGTTGTTGACAGAGCCAAAACCTCATCCCTGCTTGCTCTGCTTCATCACTACTAAAGTCAAGTCCTCAAGGGTATTTATTTGGAAACAGATGAAAATTTGATGGGGTCAAGTCAGAACTACATGAAGGATGTTTGTTGACCATGAACCCAAGGTGTCAGATTGTTGCAAATGTCACAGCCCCCAGTGCGATCTGGCATTGACATTCTGAAAGAGAGGGTGCTACATGTGTGGATAAACACATCAAATTCGAAACTAGATTACAACAGGCTGTTTCTCATGCAGCAATGTAGTTGTGTTACACACTGCCATGTAACTCTACAATTCGGATCTCCCTTTAAAGGCAGATGGCCACAAATAAATTGGCCTGAAGAATAATGACGTAGAATGTTAAATATTTTGTTTTATTTAAAAAGTTTTCACATAAAAAATTCGGAGACTTTGCTTTTCATCGTGCCCTTGTCATTTACCATCCACATAAAAGTTTTAAATGCATAAAAATTTCAATAATTGGCCTCTAAAAGTTTTATGTTCAATAATTTCTTCTTTTCTTCATTTCAAAACTATTTGGCCTTTTAGGGCATTAAGACCTCATTGCAGACAAATATGTTCACGTTTTGTTCGTTTTAAAATGGTTCAAGCTTTCACGTTTGTTTACTGATATTTGTTTTGGGCTGCCTGCAGCCCACAGGCCATTGATTGGGCACTCTTGCATTAGCTGTTCGTTCCATTCAACAGATTTTTTAATTCTTCTTCACTTTCACTGAGCATAGCTTACCCTTATTTTCCTCCCAATTTCCTGGTGCCTCTACCTTTCCCAAACTGATCGTCATCTAACAGATCAACAACCATCTTTTCCATTCTTCTGTGTACCATCCTTGTCAGCAATGTGGATACATAGCTATCTTCAGAATTATGTGAATGACGTTTTTTCAAAACTAGTCTCTTACATTATACACACTGTAATGAATAGTCGTTTTGTTGCCACTTCCCTCAATGATTTTAGAAATTTTGATGGACTGTTATATATCCCTTCTGCCTTATTTGAGCTTAAGTCATACAAAGCTCTTTTAATTTCTGACTCTAAAACTGAATCCCTTATATGTTCCCTGTCAACTCCTGTTTCTCCTTCTGTCACGTCATCACACAAGTCTTCACCCTCATAGAGGACTTCAATGAACGCTTTCCACCTATTTGGCCTCTCCTCTGCATTTAACAGTGGAATTCCCATTGTACTCTTTATGCCTTTAATTTGACTTTTCTACATGCTGTGTCAGTCCTTGCAACAATCATTCCTTTCACCATTTCTTCACATTTTTCAGGTAGGTTTTATCTGTTAGTTTCCCTGGACTTCCTACTTATTTCTTTCCTAAGTGACATATTTCTGTATTTCTGAATTTACCTGAACATTGTTGTACTGCCTGCTTTCGTTGATCCCCTTAAGAATTCTTTATTGCTATATTTACATCCTCAGAGAACTTCATTCCTATCTCTTCTTTTCTCGGTAGTTCTGCATCCCACTTCTGCAGGCCCTGATTCTTCCTGGCCAGTCTCTTAAACTTCAGCCTATTCTTCATCATTACTAAATTGTGATCTGAGTGTCTATCTGCTCTTGGTTATGCTTTACAATCCAATATCTGATTTTGACATCTCTGCCTGCATATGACCCAACCTAACTGGAATCTTCCTGCACATCCCAGTCAGAACATGTTTTTATGAGAAGTACCTCATTCTATATTTTTCTATGTTAAAATACATTCAATTCAAAACTTCATGCCAGAAGGAAATAATATATATTGTAGGTAGATACATTTGCGAGTCCTCCATCATAACAAGAATGGGGAAATGTTTTCGGACTTAAAATGATCTAGAAAAGGACCATAATACCTCCCACGACAAAAAAAAGAAGAATGATATGTCTTTGTGAAAAAGAAGGAGTCATGTCAAACTTTGAGTACAATGAAAAGTTTTTGTTCATTACACAGAATTAAAAGATAAGTTTTGTATCACATATTTTCGGTCACACGACTATGTATGACGTAAAATTACGAAACAAAAGATAGAGTGATATAATGGATCATAATGGATCTATTTCACATAATTTTTTTTTTGGTCATCAGTCTACTGACTGGTTTGATGCGGCCATCCACGAATTCCTTTCCTGTGCTAACCTCTTCTCAGAGTAGCACTTGCAACCTACGTCCTCAATTATTTGCTTGACGTATTCCAATCTCTGTCTTCCTCTACAGTTCTTGCCCTCTACTGCTCCCTCTAGTACCATGGAAGTCATTCCCTCATGTCTTAGCAGATGTCCTATCATCATGTCCCTTCTCCTTATCAGTGTTTTTCACATATTCCTTTCCTCTCCGATTTTGCATAGAACCTCCTCATTCCTTACCTTATCAGTCCACCTAATTTTCAACATTCGTCTGTAGCACCACATCTCAAATGTTTCGATTCTCTTTGTAAAATGTTCTCTTTGTAAAATGTTCCTCAAAAAGAATATCGTCTTTCCTCCAAGGATTCCCATTTAGAGTCCCCAAAACAACGCCGTAACACTAATGTGTTGTTTGAACCTATTGGTAAGAAACCTAGCAGTCTCGTCTCTGAACTGCCACAATGTCCTCCCACAATCTGACCTGGTATGGATCCCAAACACTCGATCAATACTTAAAAATAGGTCGCACCAGTGTCCTACATGAGGTCTCCTTAACATGTGAACTATGCTTACCTAAAATTCTCCCAATAAACCGAAGTTGACCATTCATCTTCCCTACCAAAATTCTCACGTTTGTTTCTTTTCATATCACTTTGAGATGTTAGACCCAGATATGTACTGTAATGTCTATTTAAAAGTATTTTATATTTTGTAACTTTGCTACTTGTGGAAAATAAGAATTTCATTTGACATAAGCTTTGCAAATGAAAATTTTTAATGTTTTTTATTATCAATAATCTGTGATTTTCGCAAGTTTCGTCATCAGTAAATAAGTCTATGTGAACTATGTTTGTTTAAATATATCATTTTTGTTTAACTTTTCCTGAAAATTATGTGTAAAAGTTCTCAGAAAACACATACATTTCCACTTATTTTATGTTGTTATAAGCAAATATCTGGCCACATTGAAAATCTTTGCCAACATTTTACAAAGAAATACACTATTTTTGTTGGGATAATTAATTTTCATTTATGTTCCTTAAATCATACCATTTTGTACCTATTATATGTCTGAAAATGCATGACAGAGATATTATAACTAACCAAGATCTTATGTAAGTTCTTCAAATTACTGAAACTTACAATACCACTTTATTTCGAACTATGGTTATACATATTTTCAGATATATAATGTGTGATTCGTGTTTTTGGATGTTTACACAATGTTACAAAGGTTTTGTGAAGTTCTGTTGTTAATAAAGTTAGTCGAGTGTATATAGATATTTTTACATGTTACTGGGATATACTTTAGATTTAGTCTTCTTATAAAAGTCACAACAAAATATAAAATACAACATTGTTCTCAATTTTATTCTATTAAATCAAAGTAACGTCTCTTATGAGAAATGTCACTTATATGTGTTTAATTTACAAAAGATATTATTTTGGTTGATGTTATGACATGACTTACTATCTGAGTTTCGAAAAGCAGTTAATCAATTTTGACGCCTTCAGAAACATTTTTCATTTTCCTTAGTACAACTGATTTTCATTTGTTTTAAATATTAAAATCCGAAATTATTCAGAGCCAGTTTGAGTCATCGATAGTTCTGTATGCTTCGAGAACAACATGTAATAGTCTAACAGATATACAACGTAATTCTGTCGTTAAAGAGAGTTCGTCACTGGTTTTATCACTATGCTTGATTTTAGTTCATGAGACTCTTTGATATGAATAGTATGAACTAAGAGCTAGTATGCAATACCATTTGTTATGCAAACTGTGACTTTATTTGCTGTGGAAAATAATTCTGATATGTCTACTGACTTGGTAGAAGTGCAAATAAGAAGAGGGTATGAAAAAATTTGTGAACTATATTTCAGTTGGGGCTGAAACACTATGTTGGATCAACTTCTATTTCCACTAAGGTTATCGACTGGACAAGAATCTTAGACCTGACACCAACAGCAACATGAGTAAACTTTATTCGTTAGAAATTTCTGCTCTTAAAACATTTCTATATATGTTGCATTAAAAGTGTCGCTCACTTATTTGCAATACGTTTGAGACTCTTCCATTATGAGATTTTGATGCTTCTCATTCAGCTACAGACATCGGTTTCATTTCTGCAAATTATATGATACTTAACTAAACTCCAAAATTATTTTATTTTTAGTGGCACCTTTTACAAAATGCTTTATCAGACACTGAAATTTGTGGGTTGAATTTTTGAAGTCTTATGTCAGAACTGAGTGTTGCAAATATTACATTATTTGTAGCGCTACCATAAACGTGAGGCTGCTGTTTTTAAACTGACAACAAAACACGTTTTCATAAATTGTCCACCAATTAAGCTGCAAGTGACTGCAAAATTTTAATGACTTTTCAGAAAAAAGATATGTTCTTGAAAAATTCAGGCACTTTCCTCACACAGATTGCTTTAAGTGACGTTCTCTGTTCAATTTTAGATACTGAAGTTTCCTTATGAGTGCAGGTAAACTGTTTTCACGCCCTCCATCTAAAAAGCCATCTTTCGAAGGACACACGCAATTAATTATCTTCGCCATCATCGTTAACTACTTCACTCAAGCTGTTAAGATCTTACACTTCATTAACCAGAGAACTATATTCTGCTGTGGGCTCTAATGGTCATTTACTGTCTTTTTCTTCAAGTATAGCAATCTGTTCATTACTTTTAACAATGTTTCATCATTAACTTCAAATGAAACACATATGCTTGCTGAAGAAAGAGGTTTACGTGAGATGTATGCCTGATGTGTGTTTTCAACTGGGATAGTTATACTGAGTTATATTGGGCTATTTCAGGAAGAGTGACTTAAATAACGCTGGTAGCTCTTTCGTGTAACACATTGTGCTTCCACTGCGAAATGTTGTGTTGTTGGCTGTATATGCTGAATTGTTTTCATACACTCATACTGTTTCAAGTGTAACCATATCATTTCTTTGCTGTAAAAGTCAATGAGATCTCTGCCTTGATCCACAATATTTAACTCCAGATTGTCTAATGGCTGAACAGTCGCTGGGAGGTATATTAAATTGGTGATACATCAACGATTTTATATCATTGTCCAGTTGTAGTGAAGGAATCCACAATTATTTGTCTTGAAATACGAATTTGTTGCAGTAGTGTACTCGACACAAATTGTGCTAACAGGTAGTATATGTACTGATACAGCTGACTCATAAAATTTAACCGGATTCAGCTGCAAAATTTGCTCCTTTGATAAACGTGATAGCAGTCCTATTGTACTTTCATGTCTCAGGTCAATGATCATTTTTATTTCCATTTCGATTATCATTTCCAATGATCATTTTTATTTCCATTTTCATTATCATTTCCAATGATCATTTTTATTTCCATTTTAAGTGTATGAAGTTTAAAATCTGCTATAGACTGTTTAAGTCATCAATGTCATATATGCTGTGGGGTACTTAACCAGCTCTTCTATTTTCCATAAGTAGAATGATGCTGTTATATTAAGAATACTATAGTACATTTCTGATGCTATCAGTGCAGTACTCCAATTCCTTTTGTTTAATTCAATTGGTAGAAAGTAATTTGTATGTAATGCTGATGATAGCATTTTTAAACTCAGAGCATATGACATCCCACCTGAAGTTCACCTGACAAACTAATGTGAATCATGGTTGTGTTTTACTTGTAGCCAACAGGAGGCATATCAGGTATGTATTGAAGTTATGGTGGCATTGAAAATCTTAGATGATGTGGTTCTTTTTGCTGATAAGGTAGTGGTATAACTCTTTGTAAATACCTGTATGAATGAAAGTAGTAGACACTACTTTGGTTTCTTTTAACACATGCCACCCAGTGAGTGCCAGGTCCTCCCACATCATCTAAATTTACTGTTAAGCTTTAATTATACTTTCACATGGCCACAGGTAGTTTATGTATCATAAACACTCTGTGAAATCTTAGAATGGAGAATGTATTGATGAATTTGAGCAGTCTGATGTTTGTAAGTTATTTTTTGGGGGCTATCAGCTACTAGCTTCCATTTTTATAAATATTCTATCCCCTGCCAGAGTGATTTTAAATGTAGTCCTGCTCCAACAGCTACAGATTCCATCACCTGTTATGTCTTTCATTTTGTCCGAGCGCTTTCTGCATTTTTGCTCTTCTAGAGATTGCTATTGAGCCACCAGCTAAAGATGCTATACCAGAAATTCATACCCATGCTGTAATTATGAATCAAAAAAATTTACCTGGTGTCTTAGATAGTGATAAAACTATAGGATTATATTCAATTTCCTTTCATGGCACTTTTAGTTGCTGCCATTGGTGATTGAATACAGTTTTTTGTTCTTCTTATTATTCACTGTACATCGAGTAATGTTTGTAATTTGGCTGAAATTTAACCAAAAACTCAAGTTAAGTACTGCACACATCGCCCTATCAACAAGAAGTGTTACAATATGCTGACCAATAACAAGATCTCTTCCTACGTGTATTTCTTTGTATCTATCAGCTAAAATTCATTCTGCCACCTCACAGTCTTCATTTTTCTCACGTATGCAATATTGTGTTGTTTGCAAGTTCTGTCCAGCAGATTGATTCACTTGTCACGATTTGTGAGGCTTTTTTCTTCCAGGATTTGTCTGTTAAATTTTGGATACTGTTAATATCTCTGATGACCATTTCGTTACAAATGATTTTTCGAATGCAGTCTTGTAGTTTCAAATATGTACTAAATCACCTACACTAAATTTCTGTTTGCATGGATCCACAATTTTAGTATGGCATTATATAGTATTCAGAAGCTCATTATCACAAGTGGAATTTGGTTTTATTTCAATTGTTTGGTGTACAGTTTGGCCATACTGATTAGTCATTTGCAGGAAAATATCACTCCATCGGTATACTCCATGAAGATTAAACCGCATTTACATACTTTTTTTTATCATTGTGTTCACATTTTCCACAATACTTGCCTTCTTCTTGGAGAATGTTGAGTGGTGGTGTATCCCACACTGTTCCAGAACTGCCTTGAAATATCGGTTGCAAAACTCACCACCATGATTGGTTTGAAGTGTGTCAGTATGTGATTTGTAGCCATCTGCAATAATTGATCCATCACATGTGAAACTTCTTTTCCAGTCTTTGTTTTCACAGGTAAGGTCCTGGTGAATTTGGATTATGAATCAATAATATTAAAATATACTTGAAACCTTTAATGTCTCATGAATACTATCTCATATATACAAGACAAAATTGTCTAAACGTCATATTGTAATATATGTTTGTGGGGATGTGTTGCATGTTGGTGTGCCGAGCTCTTGTTCTATGGTCTCTATTATTAGATAACATGAGAAGCTCTGTAATGATTTCATTCCAATGAGATGTATTCCAAGCTGTGGCCAATGCTATGAGCAGCCATAATTGCTCTACGACTTTGTTAGGGTGCTTGTAATGTTATGGAGATCGATTGTCATTTTTTATCATGTAATGATAATGATGCTGCCAACTCTGCACTCTACTGCCAGTTCAATAATGTTTTTGTATTTTGCACTGTTTGAACTTTTTGTTCCTCCACTTTCTTTCTTATATATTACATTGATACTTAAGTTTTGAGCGCTTTTGTTTTGCATTTTAGTATTCTGCTATGGGATTATTTATCAATTGTAATTTTTTTGTAGTTCACTGTTGTTATTTGAGTTTATATGCATTATTTTTCTTCATTTGGGGATAGTGAGTGGAGCTGTGAACGATAGAAACTGGTGTGCCAAGTAGAGAGATTGGAAGATCTCCAATATACTCTCCTGGAAATTGAAATAAGAACACCGTGAATTCATTGTCCCAGGAAGGGGAAACTTTATTGACACATTCCTGGGGTCAGATACATCACATGATCACACTGACAGAACCACAGGCACATAGACACAGGCAACAGAGCATGCACAATGTCGGCACTAGTACAGTGTATATCCACCTTTCGCAGCAATGCAGGCTGCTATTCTCCCATGGAGACGATCGTAGAGATGCTGGATGTAGTCCTGTGGAACGGCTTGCCATGCCATTTCCACCTGGCGCCTCAGTTGGACCAGCGTTCGTGCTGGACGTGCAGACCGCGTGAGACGACGCTTCATCCAGTCCCAAACATGCTCAATGGGGGACAGATCCGAAGATCTTGCTGGCCAGGGTAGTTGACTTACACCTTCTAGAGCACGTTGGGTGGCACGGGATACATGCGGACGTGCATTGTCCTGTTGGAACAGCAAGTTCCCTTGCCGGTCTAGGAATGGTAGAACGATGGGTTCGATGACGGTTTGGATGTACCGTGCACTATTCAGTGTCCCCTCGACGATCACCAGTGGTGTACGGCCAGTGTAGGAGATCGCTCCCCACACCATGATGCCGGGTGTTGGCCCTGTGTGCCTCGGTCGTATGCAGTCCTGATTGTGGCGCTCACCTGCACGGCGCCAAACACGCATACGACCATCATTGGCACCAAGGCAGAAGCGACTCTCATCGCTGAAGACGACACGTCTCCATTCGTCCCTCCATTCACGCCTGTCGCGACACCACTGGAGGCGGGCTGCACGATGTTGGGGCGTGAGCGGAAGACGGCCTAACGGTGTGCGGGACCGTAGCCCAGCTTCATGGAGACGGTTGCGAATGGTCCTCGCCGATACCCCAGGAGCAACAGTGTCCCTAATTTGCTGGGAAGTGGCGGTGCGGTCCCCTACGGCACTGCGTAGGATCCTACGGTCTTGGCGTGCATCCGTGCATCGCTGCGGTCCGGTCCCAGGTCGACGGGCACGTGCACCTTCCGCCGACCACTGGCGACAACATCGATGTACTATGGAGACCTCACGCCCCACGTGTTGAGCAATTCGGCGGTACTTCCACCCGGCCTCCCGCATGCCCACAATACGCCCTCGCTCAAAGTCCGTCAACTGCACATACGGTTCACGTCCACGCTGTCGCGGCGTGCTACCAGTGTTAAAGACTGCGATGGAGCTCCGTATGCCACGGCAAACTGGCTGACACTGGCGGCGGCGGTGCACAAATGCTGCGCAGCTAGCGCCATTCGACGGCCAACACCGCGGTTCCTGGTGTGTCCGCTGTGCCGTGCGTGTGATCATTGCTGGTACAGCCCTCTCGCAGTGTCCGGAGCAAGTATGGTGGGTCTGACACACCGGTGTCAATGTGTTCTTTTTTCCATTTCCAGGAGTGTATTTTTCTCTTTCAATTTACTCGTGTGGTGGCAGCTGCAAAGGCAGCCAAAAACACTTGCACTGTATATGGGGACAGAGCACTGCAAGAATTTTTTTTTTCGTTTGGAGGAGGATCGTTTTGACATTAGTTCAGAAAAAATCGGGTGTATTTGTACCACATGCTCTAAGCCAAAATCACAAAAATCGGCAGGTGGCCATATGTATATCTCTGCTTACTCATCTTCAATTACCTCGTGAACACCGACCATTCCTATTATTTATTGTTACTGGTGATAAGAAATGGTGTATTTATGCTAACATAGGCAAAAGACAGGAATGGTTGAGCCCAAATAATCTACAAAGTGTAACCACCACTGCTGACATTTATTATCAACAACTGAGACGTCTTGCAGACTGAATCCATGAACAGTGACCAAGAACACTGCATGAAGTGATGCTATTCCGCAATAACGCCCAACCATATTCCGCCAGACTGATAAAAAGCATTATAAGTGGGTGGGGTTGGGAAGTCTTTCCATGCCCACCTTAGTTATCTGATCTTGCACTCTGAGATTTTCACCTTTTCTGCTCTCTGTTGAACAATCTTCAAGAAACTTCCTTTCTGTATAAAATTGCTCTCCAAATGTCGTTCATTAAGTTCTTTGATCACAACCATATGATTTCCACAGTTGCAGAATCGAAAAGTTATATGAGCATTGGTAGACTGTTGTAATTAGTGGAGGACAATATATTACTGATGACTAAAAATGGTTCAAATGGCTCTAAGGGCCATGGGACTTAACATTTGAGGTCACCAGTCTCTAGATTAGAACAACTTAAACCTAATTAACCTAAGGACATCACACACATCCATGCCCAAGGCAGGATTCGAACCTGCGACCTAGCAGCCATGTGGTTCTGGGCTGAAGCGCCCAGAACCGCTCGACGACAGCGGCTGGCCTCTGTTGTGTGTATCTGTTGTGTTTACTGAACTTATCCACCAACCCAATATATCACTCACACATAATATTTAACTGTACATTTCTGTATATTTTCGTAAACACTTGTCGATATTTGAAGTTCTTAGGAATATTACATATCTGGTTAAATATGGCTGCATGCCCACTATACCCAATAGTACAGTTTTTCCTAGCTGACTCCATAAAGCCTATCTGATTATCACTGTCATGTTTAACATGCTTACTACCATGATGCGTTCAACATAAGCAAACATAAAGGCAGAGTCTTGTATTTAACGCTGTATGCCCACTTGCAGCAAAAGCGGAGCCACAGACCTGGTCTGGTGGTGAAACATATGTCATTACTCGTGTGACAATCAATGTATTAATGAAATCGCCAGTAACATCTTCTTCACTTGTCTGCAAGGGTCAATCACGAAATTTTGTAACAGTCTTAATCGTTTCTCTGAGAAACTGGTCTCTTTCCAAATGGCTTGAACTTTAGCAATCGTAGTTTCTCCTAGTTAGCATTATGCGCTTCAACAAATTTGTTTTGCAAACATGTTATATACTGAGCAGCTTGCAAAAGACTCGTTGATCAACCTCAGAAAGGCTTGAGAACTGATTGGAGTATTAGCACCCCAGAGATTTTTTTCAGTGTTTCAATTCTCGTGTTAAGACTTTTTTACTATCACTGAATGTCTTAATTTTCACAGCATGGACCTGAATTTTCATGTCAAAATAGACAGTTGTTCTGCCTCCTTTCAGACTGAATGTGGAGGGGAGGGATATGAATGCAAATTTGTCCATAGCGTGATGTATAATGGTATAAATACCTACGATTTACAATATACACCATCATCATATAAAATTTTCCTGAAAATTTCACCCATATCGACAGTCATTGGATTGTCTTACTATATGAACCACTTACAACGTATGTTGTGTATGACGCCAACTCTCTCCAATAAAAAGTGGTAAATTCATTGAATGTCATGTCCTTCATTATGTGTGCTTGATAAATGTGTTGTAAATTCATACTATTTTGATTGAAGGCAAGAATAATGTGTGTGTTATCACTTACTAGCTGCTTTGGAATCCTAGGGTAACTCTGACTCCAATAAAATGACATCTAAAGCTAATTGACGTCTGAGATAGAAGTATTTTCATATTTGATCTTCACTTTCCACTACATCATCATCAAATATAAACATAGCATTCTGGGAGCGGAATATCATTTGAAGTCTTGTATATTATATTGTATATTACTGACAGTATCTCTGCAATAGCTGGTATTTGGGCTGGAATAATGCTTTTTTGAAAATACATATGCATGTTCCATGTAAATTCCAAATGGATGCACATGGCAAGGATATAAGAACATTCACATTGTCAAAATCCAATGGATATACAATTATCATTTTATATTGTCAGGTGGGAGTTATTCGTTTTTCTTCTGTTTTTCTGCAGTATTTTCAAATCAGTCAGTTACTACAAAGTCCTTATGAAGGTGGTGTTCCATCTATTCGCTCATCAGCATTTCTATATGAGTGCATTGGCATTCCCTGGACTTTATAGGGAAAAAACCATTACACAAATACCTCACACACTTTTTTGATTATAAACTTTCATAGTATGTTCTACAGCTACATCTAGAGTGCTACATTCTAACAGTTCTCCACTGTCCCATCAACCAAAAATTAATTAAGTGGTGTAATTTTTACATTAATATTTCTTCATCTGAACTACCAGTCATTAAATGTATTTCAGTAAATGTTGGGAAACGCCACTGTAGCACAAAGGTTCCAATGTTGGTTATTGCATAAACCATAGCCTAAGGCAGTGTTCACACATGCAGAAAAAGTGTCGCCACAGCTGGTGGCATATTGCAGTTGCATGTGTGAACTCCCCAGATTTTTTGTGGTGCAACTCAAGAGACGCAACTTTTGTAATGCTACAAAAAGTGCAACTTGGTTGTACTTTGTTGCGCCACTTTCCTTCCACCACTACTCCCTAGTGGCAATACTCCAAAACACGAGTATTCTCTTGCAGTTATTGTGGAGTAATTACCACTGTAATGTATTCCATTTCAGTGAGTTTTCATTTTAATACTGAAAAAGGTGGAAACATTGGTTGGCAGACACTTTCTCAGCTTCTGGACCTACAAGAACAGGAGCAACCTATGTTTGATTTTCTGCAGCAGTGTGTGTCTCTCTGTGTGTGTGTGTGTGTGTGTGTGTGTGTGTGTGTGTGTGTGTGTGGGCGCATGCACCGCTTGTGGACATTATTTGCAAACCACTTACATAACCCTAACTTGAAAGATTTTTGGATGTATAAATAAATAAACTTAATATATGTAAACAAAAAAGCGAATCGTATAAACTTTGTGATTTGTGAGGCCAAGATTATATAAATTGTGGATTATAGCTCGCTAGTGCGATGTGGCAGCTATTAACTTAAAAATTAGTTACTGAAATGCTTATATCGATGAATACAGTAACATTCTAAAATCTTGAAAGAGTGGAGTATCTGTAAATGACACTGACATGCCAGCTGTTGGTTGTTGCCACTGCAGACAGCGACTTCGTCTCTGAGTGTTATTTCTTTTAGAAACACGTTTGTGCCCCCTGATTTATCCCTGTGCGAAATTTATTTTCAGAGCCAACATTTGGGTTTCGCCTTCCTTGTATTTAACTCTTGTCACAGCTCTAACGCCATAACCCGCATATAACACTCATACCCACACATATGATTTCAACTGACGCCATATTGAAAGCTACGTAGAATTCAAAGCATCCTGTGTGAATGGTAGCTCATGATGCCACCTTAGAAAGCCACGAGCTGTGGCGCCACACTAGTTGCGTGTGTGAACCAGCCCTAACATAAAATTCGCTCTGCCACGGCGGACTTGGTCGGCTGTGCGTTGTCTGTGTGGCGTTTATGTTCACTACATCTCTACTGTACCGTCCAGATGGTCTGCCCTATATACATTTTCCCGCACTAGCAAGGGATGCGACTTAGGACTCTGGAAACCGGGAGTTTACAGCATCTCGAAAATGTATATAGGACAGACCATCCGGACGGTACAGGAGAGATGTAGTGAACATAAAAGCCACACAGAAAACGCACAGCCGACCAAGTCCGCCATGGAAGAGCACTGCATCTCACATGGTCATGACATGAACTACGATGGCACAAAGGTGTTACAGCAATCGAACATCTTCTGGGATTGTCTCCTCAAAGAGGCAGTGGAGATTCGGCTGCATGACGAACTAATAAATAAAGACAGCGGTTTCCAGCAAAGCAAAGCCTGGGATCCAGCTTTGAGTATGATTAAAACACGACAGTCTACACGGAAATCCGCTCCCGTCAGGACACCTGAAGAAGAAGAAGAAGACAATGGGAATTCCGCGATCGTTCATTAAATAAAATATGGCGTTTCAGTCTTCGATCGCTATTCTTTATTTTCAATTACCGGTTTCGGGCTAGCTGCCCATCTTCAGATCTGTTAGACAAAGTAAAAAATGTAATTAATAAGAGAGCTACAGTTAGTGATAGAAATATCTTAGTTTACAAAAAGAAATTTTGGAACGTATTAAATGACAACATACCATATGTTGTAGTTACAGAGTAACATGTCCGTACAGAACACAAGGTTCACTGTCATCGCAGTTTTTAAGAGTAACCTGATTGGTAACAGTAAAAAGCGCCCTCTACCTATAACAGTTGTGCATCTGTTATTATTTCACCGTATATATTAATGGCGAATATTCTTTTTAATAAAACAATTTTTAAGGTAATAACATATGAATAATCTTTTTTGAGTGGACCAAGAAACGAAAAATTTACATTAATTTAAAATTTATTTATTAAGAAACATAAAATATAATTAAAATGTAGATATTCTTCCGAAAATGTGCGTCTATAGAAAAGGCACTTGCTCCGACAACATCATAGTAGCGACGTCGCACCACCCGGCACAGCATAAAAGAGCGTACTTTCATGCAATGTGCAACAGAGCCCTCAGATTGCCACTAAAGGAAGATGAGTTGCAGAAAGAACTGGGTATTATTAAGCAAGTAGCAGCAGCTAACGGATACAGGACACAAGATGTTACACGTATGTTTAACAAGATCAAAAACAAATCCGCGGGTATCAGCAGCGATTCTAGGAAAATTAAAGATAAGAAGAAGTTTGTCACCCTGACATATAAAGGGCGTGTGTCGGAAAGAATTGCTAAATGCTTTCCAAAAAACATCGCAGTGGCATTTCAGAACGAAGGTCAAATAGCACATAGACTAAGACATAAACCAGCAACGACAAAACAAATGAAATACAATAATTCCGGAGTATATAAGATTAAATGTGCTGAATGCGACAGTTATTATATAGGACAAACACGGCGGAATTTTGAAATTCGATACAGGGAACATTGCAGTCATAGCAATCGAACAGCATTTGGAAAACATGTAAAAGAGAGTAGACATGAAGTGAGCAATATAAATGAACAAATGGAGGTGCTACACAAAGCTCCAAAAAGTCTCTATCTCAACGTGCTCGAAGAGATTGAAATATACGCACATCAAAGAAAAACCCCAGGCCTACTACTCAACGAGCAAAGTGATTTTATGCACAGCAATTATTATGAGATTTTTAAAGACCTGTTTTAGGCTTACTCTTGTATGCAACAGCACGCCCCAGTAAGAAACAGCTGCAGCGGAACGGCCCTCAGCGTACTGGCGGCGAGGTGAATTGGGCGCGGCGAAGAGGACTCGGCGTGGCGTTGTATACGTTCTGACGTAGGGAAATCCACTCCACCACCAATCAAAACAAAGAAGAGGAAACGCACATTTTCGGAAGAATATCTACATTTTAATTATATTTTATGTTTCTTAATAAATAAATTTTAAATTAATGTAAATTTTTCGTTTCATGGTCCACTCAAAAAAGATTATTCATATGTTATTACCTTAAAAATTGTTTTATTAAAAAGAATATTCGCCATTAATATATACGGTGAAATAATAACAGATGCACAACTGTTATAGGTAGAGGGCGCTTTTTACTGTTACCAATCAGGTTACTCTTAAAAACTGCGATGACAGTGAACCTTGTGTTCTGTACGGACATGTTACTCTGTAACTACAACATATGGTATGTTGTCATTTAATACGTTCCAAAATTTCTTTTTGTAAACTAAGATATTTCTATCACTAACTGTAGCTCTCTTATTAATTACATTTTTAACTTTGTCTAACAGATCTGAAGATGGGCAGCTAGCCCGAAACCGGTAATTGAAAATAAAGAATAGCGATCGAAGACTGAAATGCCATATTTTATTTAAGAAGAAGCATGGTCACCACGACGGCAGAGTTCCGCAAGCGGCCGTAGCTACGGAAGGACTGTGGCCCGTGATCTGTCGCGGGGCGCCGCGCTTCCCCTACCACCGGCCGCAGACCGCTCGGAAGCGCCCAGACGGAGGCTGCGGGAGAGGGGTGGAGATTATATATAGTCGGCATCCATCAGAAATCAATCAGACACCAAGAACACCTGAAGATGGCAAGAAGTCGTCTTGCCGAAATATCGCGCCTTTTGGACGACGCTACCCGGCTGAATACTCGAGAAATTTTTAAGATTTCTGTATCCCGGGAAACCTCAGATCACACATCAGAGGTAAGACTTGACTCCATCTTAAGTGAAAATTAGTTCTACATTTTTACGACTGTCCTCTCGCATTGCTCCCTAATAGCTACTCACGTTAATCTCAGTGAAGACATCACAAACCTTTGGTGATGTGCATCAATGATACATGTTTGCAGCAAGTCTGGGGTTAATATTTATCAAGAAATTATGTATGATATGGACGAAACTTATGGACACAAAGTTATTACCGGTAGAAATTTTTGGACATTATCTTGGAATGGAAATTTCGTGACCAAAATAAAAAGTGAACAACACATTTGTAAACTTTCGAAAACACAGTTGACACATGGCATGAACTGATTTAATTAATCAGAATACGTATAGTAATCCACAACTGAGTAGAACTTGTAGCGATAGACAAGCGCAAATGACAAAATGGATGATGCAGTAGACGTCGATCACTTGCTGCAACACAGAGTGATTATTACGATGGAGCTTCTGTCCTGTTATTCTTTATCTTAGTTGCTTGCTTACGTGAATAAAGTGAAGCAAGCTAAGAGAATCTATAAGATGAAATATTTTTTTTCTATAGAAGAAGTAGTAGAAGTGTTGTCACAGCGAAGCTACGCAGCTCTGAAGGAAGTGCTGATAATTCAAGATACTTTGTCGCTAGAACTTCAGATTTAGAAAGTTTTCGAGGATGAGGATGAACCATTGGGCAATGGTTCATCATAGCGTTTTTGTTGCATCAGCTCTAGCCGGCCACCTATTGTTCGATAACCTTTTCAAAATCGGAATTTTATTTCTATCATTTTTCAGTACTTTGAAAAGAATGCCCCTGTCGGTAAGTAGAAGCGGAAAAATATGTATAGAGGCTTTCAAGGAAATCACAGGAAATGGTTGTTTCTGTACAATTTTGTATATTCAGCATACTTATTTATATCTTTAATTTGTACTTCTAGGCCGGTGTACCTGCTACTCATGTTACTGGCATTGTCATGGCTTTGCTGATAACAATCTTTGATGTTAATGCCATTCTCTGTTAAAAATATAGTAAGCTTTGTGAGAGTTGTTAAGCAGTATGACCTTCCATACCCAAAAATTTCACAAATCCTTCCACTGATCCAGATGGTAGGAAATAGCGCACTATCATAGTCAGTTTATCTACATGAGATATATCAGGAGTAGAATCCAATGAGGGTGAATAGTATCTGAATCTCTTAACTTCGCAAATAATATGATCCAGTGTGGCTGATACAATTAGATGGATAAATTCCTCGTTTGTTGTTTTTAACAAATATGACATATGTCGCTTTGCTTTAATTGCACGAATATGTATATGTTGGGCCAGAAACACATCAAATTTCGCTAGTAATTCTAATAACACTAAATAATTTCCATTGCGGGGTAAGCCAACAATTTCATCATTCCCTCGAAATGCTAGCCCTCGCTCAGCTAAAAAACTTATAACTGCAACAATTTGTTCTAACAGTGTTCGCCACTACTTTTGTTCACTCTCAATTTGGCTTACAAGTTGAGAATCGACACGTGAATCCTTGTCTTTCGAACTAACAGGAAAATTATCGCTTTTCAATCCGAACTGCTTTCTTCATGTCTCTTCAGCAAAATATTTGCATTCTTCCAGTCATCTAATCAGACTTTTGCAAACCGACGCGAGCCATTAGAATCTGCCACTTTGCAAACAACATGAAACAGTCGCCCTGTGCTTTCTCGATTGCACAACTGATGTCTCATGAAAGTTTTATTCGTGAGTTTATGTTTATATGTGAAAAACGACTTTCTACATAATCTTGGCTTATTTTCCTTCTCGTATATTTTCATTGAAGACAAAAAAAATACTGTTCATATGCTGAACTTCGTTACTGCCTTTCATAATCCAATAATCTCTGTCAGAGTTGTTTGGCCACTAACCAATATCGTTAGAATACATTTTACTTTCACTTGTTGAAGATGCAGTAACATCAGAAGCCTGTAACATTTTTTTCGACTTCTCTTTGCCTTGAAGACAAGGTCTCTGGACCAAGAGGAGTTCCTATGCTTCTCAATTCAGTTTGGCTTGGAGATGATATGGCTGAACTGGGAAGGCTTGCCGTTTGTTCATTTGTTATACCACTTATGGAAAACGTAACTAAATCGGAAAAATTTACATATTCTGACGAATCTTCTGTAGTATAACAATCATCCTTACAATCAACTACAGCTTTTGTATTTTGTACTTCATTCTCTGTATATATGGCAGAATCAAACTCAGTTTACGTGTTTTAGATATAACAGCATACGTCTCTCTCTCCTTTTCATTTCTTGCTTTACGCTTTGCACTTCCAGAAGCAAAGTGGCGTTCAGTACCTCTCTGCTGCTCATGGTGGTTCGCTCGATCTGTGTAGAAGGGAAAATAAATTGCAAAATAAAATGGAACAACACTATTTAATCGGATTGCGTAACGCGTAAGTATCGTAAATAATATATGTCCATTTTCTATTGAAGCTAGAGCCAGTTGAATGCGCAAGGGTGAGTCACTAACTATTACCACCAAGAATTACTTCGAAAGTATGATAGAAGCTGAAAAGTTTGTGGGACAAAAGTTGCATGGTACAATGGGGGCCATAATATGACGTTGCTTTTTTGTCGCTAGGTGGGTTCGCGTCAGATATATGAAGATCAATTTTTTTTATATGGGCTGCTATAGTTTGGTACTTATTTTCTGATAGCAGCTATAGGACGAATCCAGTGATGTATAACAGTAAGGTCTTTGAACGTCAACGAATGTTACAAAGATGGCATGAACGTCCATTTGCAGAAGGTGTTCGAAATGATGACTATTGGTATGAAGGCAGTGCTGCAATCTTCTTATCACTTCAGCACTTATCGAAGCACATGCTCTGACAATTCTCTCTTGCATAGCTTCAGGTGTAGTTGGAATGTCTTTATAATCAATGTCTTTTACGAATTCCCACAATCAAAAATCCAGAGGCATCAAAAGTCTATCGAATGAGCCGGCCATGACACATCTCCTCCGTGTCCAATCCAACTAATTTCTAGCCATCAGTCTAAAATGTGCCGGACACCCATCGTGATGATACCACATTCTGTTCCTTGTTCCTAAAGGTATTCCTTCAATTGACAGACCTGATGTTTCATGCAATAGTGTGGTTTACTTCCTACCATTAAGATTTCCTTTGATGAAATAGGAGCCTATAATTCTCTCCAGAATCTCACATCATACATTTACCGACCACGGGTTATGGTGTGCAACTTGCCGCAGCCAACATGGATTTTCAGTTGCCCAGTAATGCATGTTATGCAGATTAACATTTCCAAGGTTCGTGAATGTAGCCTCATCAGTAAATAAAATCAAATTAATAAATGTTTCAACCCTCTGAATCTGAAGTTGAGTCCATCGGCAGAATTCAGTGCAACACATACAATCGATACCAGTTAATTCTTGTTGGAGACTGATATGGTGGCGATGCAGAACACGAACAACACTATTCTGGCTCACGCCAGATTCCCTTACGATTTGTGCAAACTAACACAAGGATCTTGAATCACAGTGGCCAGAATACCAGTTTTTATTTCCCCATTAGCAACTTTCCTTTGCCGGATATGTTTTTTATACACATATTTAAATATACGACTTGTTGGGAGAGTACATTGAGGATATATTTCAGTGTATAAGTCTCTAGCTCTCACTGAATTTCGTTGGCATTCTCCATAAATGAGGAGCATATCGACTTGTTCTTCGAAGGAATACACCATTCACATTCGCTTGTTTCGACGATACTAGTATTACCATTCCTATTAATGTTGTATTACGTAATGCTCGAATGGTGTTTACATGACAATGGCACGTTAGATGGATATGCCGTATTCAGTGAATATTTACTATTTGCACGATATACGAGAGAGAACTGTCAGAACATGTGCTTTGATAAGTGCTGCAGTGATAAGAAATACCACTCAGTCCATGATAAGAACACTGCAGCACTGCAGTGATACCAATGGTCATCACTTCGAACATCTTCTGTAAATGGACGTTCATGCCACCTTTTTTTTACCTTCGAAGACCTTACTGTTACACATCATTGGATTCGTCTCGATAGCCGCTATCAGAAAATAAGTACCAAAGTATGGCATCCCATTAAAAAAAATAAAGTTGACCTTCATATCTCTGACGCGACCCCACCTAGCAACAAAGAGCCAACGTCATATTATGGCCCCCGTTGTCCAATGCAACATTTGTCCCACAAACTTTACAGCTATTGCCATACTTTCGGAGTTATTCTAGGTGGCAAAAGTTAGTGACTCACCCTGTATATGGAACCTTTTCACCCATAGAGATTTTACAAATGATACATGCCGTGCGAACAGAAGCGAGTGTCTGATCACTAGCACTAAACGAAGTGGCGCAAAGCCAACAGTCACATTCCAACTTCAGCTTCCCGCATATCGAGATCTACAGAATCTCTACCCATAAAATTCATGCAGGAAGAAGAAGAAAACGAGTTGGGAGTGAGCTCTCAGCTTTTATCTACCCGTCAATACAAACTCAGGCACATCTTTAAATTATTAGTAACTAGCGTTCTCAACAAAATATCATCCACTTGGCTTCATGTTTTATATTTAATAGGGGAAGCTTGAGAATGTGGGCCATATAGTGAAAGTATGCGGTTAAGATCTGACTATACTCTTGCGCACTGGCTGTTCGTCACTCGCTCCGCCACATTGCTGCTATTTTAAGCCTGAACGCGAAGTACATACGTAACTTCGACTTACCGGCTACACACGAGTTACAGCGCGGCAGTTCCAGGATTTGAATGGAAAGACAATCAAATTAAATGGGTTGAATGTAAAACAGCGAGAGCTAGTAAAGACATGACCGACTAAAATTATTATTTTCCATCTAATTCACATGCAGATGGAAGTGTAAAGGCTTTCCTTTGCGCCCTTATTTATACGTTTCAATTTCGTTGCAACTTTCCAAATGAAGACGCAAATAATGAACTGACGTTGGATACTTGTTTACAACCTCCAATGGTGGTAAGGTCAATGGATGGTAAAATGAGAAAGTAAGTGATAATGAAGACTGTTCTAACGATTTAAAATCATCAGTAATAGCTCGAGTTGATAGCGAAGGATTATTCGAAACGGTCTGTCACTTTCTGGAAGACTAAAAAGAAGGTAATGTTCAGGGCAGTTATTGAGATTTTTAATTATTGTAACAAAAACGATCTGTAAATTAACAGTATTAACAGTAAATAGGATTGAAAGCGATGTACGTTTGTTCATATGTTTTGAAAGGTCAACATAATCGATCTACATAAATTTAATATCGTGTGCTTCAATAACGTGACGCTACATGACGTTAACATATTAAGCAGTGGGACGTTATAGCCACAATACAAGTGGGCCCAACTTTGTAAAATAATCCGTTACGTGGGTGTACGTATTCAATAGTTCTATTGTGGTGCGAAAGGCAACCCATCTTACTACAACAAAACAACTAGGTATTGTTACGAAAGTCATATTTACTGTGTGTGTGAAGAATTTTTTAACGACACCCTAGCTACTATGACTATGTGAGTTTTCGATAGATAAAATATGTATAAGAGTATTTTCATTTTATTAGTCGCGTGTGGTCGTCGTCCCATCAAATAGAGACAAAAGACTACACACTTGTCCAGTCTGTGCGTCAGTAATACTATATAAAGCTACACAACATGCCAACGGTATCTGCAAAGAAGCGATGTGAATACTAGGGGCACGAGATGAGCAAACTTTGTTTTATGAGGATCGTATTTTACCAGACAAGTCATTTTATAGACAAGGAATACTGGCGGATATGGCGAGACGACGTGTTTTTTAAAATCATACAAGATTACAGTAAATTAGTTTTCATTCCGTAATAGTTTTCAGGTCACAAAATCTTGTCAATGAACGAAGAACATGCTAAAAATTTACTAAATCGTGAGAGTTGTGTGCGTAGTTTCGTTCAACGGACATTAAAAAATGCCAGGGCCACACACACTTAACCACTCGCTTGTACAGGTGTTTTTTTGGCCACTTTCCGCGAAAACTAGTTTTGAGACTGTTTGCGAGCTGTAACTGGTGCCAGAGAAATCTTTGCTTTGTACATTTTTATACTGTGACTAGCTTTTATCTCTGACTTCGTCCACGCATAAAAGACGCCGGTGCAGGCGGCGGCTCACCCGGTGGTCATGCCTCCTCGGAGTGCTCCAAACCCCGGGACGCTCCCCCCACTTGCGCCCGCTGTGGCGGGAATCATACGGGCAGCTACATGGGCTGCCCAAAAATTCAGTCATTTAGGGCATATCAGAACCAAAAACGATTTTCAGGGCTCTCGGCGGTGGCCCGTCCGGGCAATAGTTCCGCTGGTGCCCTGGGTGGGTCGGCGTCGCGGAATTACCCCCTCCATGCGTCTCGCTCCCATCCTGCCCCTCAGGGCTGCTACCCACCCCCCCTCCTCTCCATCCCTATCCCTCCGCCCCAGCAGCATTCCTTCTCCTCCCTTCCCAGCAGGCGTCATGCACTGCCCCCCCCCCCCCTTCCCACAGCGGGTGTCATGCTCCACTGTTCCTCACCCACCCGGCAACAGGCGTTAAGCTCTGCTGCCCCCACCCCAGTACAATCTCAGCAACTCACTCTCCCCCATCCAGTCTCCCATTCCCACCCCCTTTGGTGACCTCATCAACAATGTTGTTGAGGCCTTGACCTCAGCAATCTCCTCCACTTTCAGCTTGTTCCTCCAAACTATCCCACTCCAACTTGCCTCTGCCCTCTCCCAATCCATGTCCCCCACCACCACCCCCATTCCAACCAGTCATGGCTGTTAGACATCACGGATTGACAGCCATGATCTGGAATGCCAATGGTCTCCACAAACAGCAGGGCGAGTTCCGTCAGTTTCTCCTTGATGAGAGGGTTGACATTTGCCTTGTTGCTAAGATGCACCTCAAACCTGGTATTTTGTCCGTGTAGCAAACTACTCCTGCTACAGGACAGACAGGGCCACCGCCTTCCGTGGCACAGCGGTGTGCGTACGAAATTCACTCCGCCACCACCCCATCCCCCTCCCCCCACTTAACACTGCGGAAGCCACTGGCGTTGTTGTTCACACGGTGAGTGGTCCCGTCACGTTCGTGGCTCTCTATAGACCACCATGAGGCCTTCTTGAAACACTGGACTATGAGGCATTGCTGCCGCTCGGCAACGACGTCTTTGTTGGCGGCGACTTCAATGCCAAACATGCTGCCTGGAACAGTAGATTAACAAACACATCTGGTCGTCGACTCCTCCGGGTTGCTGAGCGGCATCACGCCTGCACCATCGGCCCGCACGACCCCACAATATACCCCACTGGAGGACGTCCCCCTGATGTCCTAGACATCGCAGTGGTGAAAGGTCTACCCCACCCCATCACTGCAGCCACCCGCATCGCTCTAGCCTCTGACCACCGGCCGGTCATCTGTTCCATCGACCTCGCTGGAACCATGACCACGCCGAGTGAAGGCCTGAACATCCGCAGCATTGCCTGGCAGTCCTACCAGAGATGGGTCGAAGCAGCCCTACCCACAATCCCTGTTGCCAATCAAACAGACGCAGATCGTACCCTCATACACCTCACCACCATTTCCCTAGATGCTGCAACAGCAGCGACCCCTCACCGTTCACACCGGCGCCCAGACCATCTGCGTCCATTCCTACCCCCCCCCCCCCCCCCACACATCCTTGCTCTCATCACAGAGAAAAACCGGACCACCTGAGAATGGCAGCTCACTCGGAACCTGGCAACCAAGCGCCTCATCAATAGACTACAGCGCCAAATCAAGGCTGCGGTGCAAGACCACCGCAATCAGGCATGGGAGAACAAAATCTCTGCCATTGACCTGAGTGACCCGTCTGCTTGGCGGCTCACAAAAAGTCTTCTGAGACAAGAGCAACGGATCTCCCCCCCCCCCCCCCTCCAGGTCGGCAATGACTTTGTGTCCGAGCCAGACGCCAAGGTTAACGCCCTGGCTGATGTCTTCGCGCACAACTTCACCCCAGTCAATGACCCCGTTGACCCCGACCATATCAACCTGGAAACGGCTCGCCTCCCACGAATCCTTGCCATCCAGGACCCCGAGGATGAAATCATCCCATCAATGAAGAGGAGGTTGAACTGCAATTGCGGTACCTCAAATCCAAGAAAGCTGGTGGCCCTGATAAGCTGATGAATACCCTCCTCAAGCAGCTACCCCCAGCTTCTATTCCCATCCTGATGGCCACCTTCAACAACGTCCTCAGAACTAGGCAATATCCCACTGCCTGGAAAGATGCTGAAGTGGTCGCCATACCCAAGGCTGGGAAGGATCTTCGTTCCCCTGCCAACTACCGCCCCATCAGCCTCTTGCCCGCCATCTCCAAGGTGTTCGAGAGGCTGTACCTTAAACGACTGCTCATCCACACTGCCCGAGAACGAGTCCTCCCTGATGAGCAGTTTGGCTTCAGGCAGGGACACGCAACCTCTCACCAACTCCTGCACCTTGTAGAAGAGGCACTGGACGCCATAGAACGTAGGGAGTACTTCGGGGCCACACTCCTCGACGTGTCCAGAGCGTTTGACTCGGTCTGGCATGAAGGGCTGCTCTACAAATTATTTTCCCTCGGCTTTCCAGTGTCCCATGTATGGCTAATAGCCACATACCTGGAAGGTCGCACCTTCCATGTTAGGATCCCTGACGGGAAATCTACACGACGATGCATCAGGGCAGGAGTACCACAAGGCAGCGTACTTGGACCGCTACTCTACTCCCTCTTCACAGCCGATCTGCCCTCTGCACTGAGGGTACATTTAGCTCTCTATGCAGATGATACTGCACCCTTCTTTCGTTCTCGGAGTGCGGCAGGTCTTCAACAGCGGCTCCAGGGGGCTACAGATTCCCTAACCGATTAGGCTAGGACCTGGCGTCTGGCATTTAATCCCTCCAAAACCCAAGCCCTTATCATCTGCCAACGCCATATTCCCATTCGGATCCCTCAGATGATGGTCCTTGGTACACCAGTCCACTGGACTCGTACTGCGAAGTACTTGGGTGTTACCCTGGACCAACGCCTCACCTGGTGCCCCCACATCAATGACATGCGTCGTAAAGCAATGGGGCGGCTATGCCTGCTGTACCCTCTCATCAATCCAACCTCTTCACTCCCCTCCCACCTTGCTGTTAGATTGTACACCTCCCTTGTTCGCCCCATCCTTGAATACGCGGTGGTGGTGTGGGGCAATGCTGCCCCCACCCACCTCCGCCGACTCCAAACCGTCCAGAACCGGGCTCTCCGGCGTGCCCTCCACCTCCCTTTCGACTTCCCAACCCAAGAGCTCCACATCCTGGCCAAGGTGCCGCTCCTTCGTACCCGTATCCTCTCCGCAGCCAATTCCTTTCACCAACAAACCCGTCACTATCCTAATCCCTTAATCCTTTCCTTGGGCACCCGTGTCCATCGTCTAGCCACCACTCGATGGCCTGACCTTTTATTCCGCCCCCCCCCCCCATGACCTCGCACACACTAGCCACCTCAATTCATGTAGACTACCATCTCTCATATCATTGATTCATCTCCCCTAGTCATGTCATCCACCCTCCACAGAATGCCACCCTCATCAGCCCCACACCCTCCCCACTACCGGCCTAATCATGACAGGCTCTCCTTTTTCACTTCTTTATCTGTCACTCTCAGACTTCTTTCTCTTTCTTCCCACCCCACTTCACCACCTCAAGACTGTCTGCCACCACCATCAAAAGATGCCGCCAAGAAGAAGAAGAGGCTAGGAAAATGGCCTTTCGTTTTCTCTCAACTTATGCTGTTCCTCCTCCTATCTTTTACTCTATCACTTAGTTATAATTCTCGGCTAGCCAAAGAGCCATTCGTCTTCCACACACTTCTACTGTCCCTTCTACTGTCCTGTCTTCTTTCATTAAAAAAAAAAAAAAAAAAAAAAAAAAACACAGCACAAAAGTCAAGCAAACATCCAACCGCCATGACATCCCACACCAATCTTCAAGTAAGAAGGAAAAGCGCCTTAGTTGCGCTAGAACTTCGCCAACTGCAGAGGGTACAATCCCTCAGTCATGTGCGTCTGCGTCTGCGGCGGCTCACAAAGCTTTGCCGTCCTGCCGGCACATTTGATTGTTTGCAGCAAGCAACAATGTCCTATGGTGTGTAATAGCACATGTTTTATAGCAAAACTGGGATAACTTTGATTCTATGCGGCGTGTCAAAATGAAAGCTATATCACTTTTTAAGTTAGACCTGCAAAACTACAATTGAAAATCGCATCTAATTCCGTGCATCAGTTTTTGCATAGCGCGCGTACACACACACACACACACACACACACACACACACACACATTCTAAACATAATTTTTTTCGCTTAGATAGCTTATATAAAAAAACACCCTCGTATTCAGTTCTTTTAAATATCTCCTACGTACAGACATCTTCAAGTTACAATTTTACTATATGCGTAAATTCACAATGCAATGGTAATCACTGAGCATATCATTCGAAGAGTACCGGCTTATATGCTGCAAAGCTATGTCCAATATTGAATGATTTTCGCTGCCAATGTCTTGACTGGCTGGTGGACGTCACTCCAGATCACCGCCCTTTGACAAATTGTTGGAGTTCCTTTGAATTATAAAGCTAACAAGTATTAATGTGAAGTACAGATTCAAGAACTACACCATTCTTCAACGCTACGGATTTGTAAATTGAAAATTATGAACCTGTTATTAAAATAATTGTTTAACCAATTACCTGTGTTCGTGCTTCACGCTTTACCATTAAGAGGATACTGTAGGGTGGGATGGGGTGCTGCAACGTGCTGATGCTTAAGATGTACATCACAGATATTCAAAGTTGCGCACTACCAAAATTATTGCTCAAATTTTGACGCAAATTCGATTGCTAGGTTGTTGTTTCACCAGTGTTCCGTTCTCCTCTTCAAAATTTAAGTTCAAGTCGATGACGTTCCATTTTGGCATTAAAAACTCTCAATTACATACCAGTACTAAGGGTGAAAAAATTCTGAACGCTAATTATATGTCTACTGTATTCGAAATCATCCAAATGATGATAACAAACACTAATACTGATTCCTGCATAGTTACATACCGAGAACCAACATATTTTTTTATTGTTTAAACTTCTGGGTATATATGAACAAACAAGGACCTTACCTTATGCTTCAGTGGTTCCCTCTTTTCAGTCAGTGGCTTTGGAATCAACATATAATATCGATGTCACCCACTTAATATAATAATCTTCTACTTTGTAAAAGAAGTTGACGATTGGCCTCCAAGCACCGATTATTAGATGTCTGTACCTCACGGGAATTGTGTCGACTGCTCTTTTTGAACCACTGTTGTCTACGTCAACACTCCTGCGATTTTGCATTTCTAATTGTTGTGCTGTGTGGCGTTGGTTACATGCAAGGGGTTTGTTGCATGAACTAAATGTCACTAACAAGCCATTGCTGGCCATCGAGGTTAGCTTCGACACGCCGATTACCCTGTGACGCCAGAAGCATTATTAATCAGTTGGCAGATTGTTGGGAACTTAACCAAATAGAGAAATAATTCACCTTTTTCACTAGTCTACTTGAAACAAATAAATGCTATACTTGAAATGTCTGTAAAAAACACAAGAGTTTTGGCGCCCAAGCGCCCTTCTGTTTTTACCAAACCCGGCACACAAGACCGATAACTTGGCTGAGGCTGTACTAAAAGCCCTGTCTACAAATTCCATTGATATTACTAACTGTAGGGGCCAGTCATACAACGCAAGCATTATGTCAGGAACCCACACTGGTTTGTCGGCACGCATTAAAGAACGAAATCCGAAAGCGCATTGTGTGCCTAGTGCAGCACATTCTTTGAATTTATACGGCACTAATCATTTACTAAGTCTATGGCACTAGTGCTGCAAGCTGTTGTCGGGAAGCATGTTCATTTTTCAATGTAGTGCAAAACCTTTATAATTTTTTCTCTGCTTCTACACAGTGCCGAGAAAAACTTCTTTCTTTCATGAAACCAGGAAGCAAAACGGTAAAAATCTTATCAAAAACACGTTGGTCAGCAAGAAAGGAAGCGTGTGTGTATGAAAACTGGGAAGGCGTTATCTATGCCCCCACACATATTACCAATAATACGTTTGAAAAACCGCTTGTGCGAAACGAGGCTTCAGCTTTATTGAATCAACTCAGCAGACTAGAAACAGTATTCACGAAGACAGTTTGGAAGAACATACTCCAGAGATTTATTAGTGTAAATCTGAAATATTAAAGTGTAAACATTGATACTAAAATAGTGCATGAATTATGTGGATCACTTGTAGGCTTTTATTGCATCCATCCGTGGCATGTTCGACTGTTATGAAAATAAATCCAGGGAGATTTTGACTGACATAGACTATGAATGGACCTATAAAAGATCACGAAAACGCAAACTTCGTGATGGCTAAGAAGCGGACTCTGAATAAGTTTTTCTGACTGGAAGGGAAAAATTTAGAGTCGAAACATTTATCCCAGTACTCGACAACTTGTACGCCGAATTAGTGAGGAGGAAGGAAAGCTATAGAACACTGTTGGACTCCTTCACAGTTTTCAGTAACCTTAAGAGCCTTCCTTCACTAGTGAATGTGTACATTTCGTGGCACTTTTGAAACCTCCTGAGATTAGTGAAATACCAGTCGAAATGAGTCAATTTTTACGAAAAGAGAGGTCATAGTCCGTGTTTCCGAATGTTGACATTACTCTTAGAATATTTCTACGAGGGTCACTCCAAAAGAAATGCACACTATTTTTGTAAAAATACAGTTTTCATTCTGCATGTGTGAAAGTTTTACAATGTGTAGATACATCCTTCCCGCTTGTTTTCAAACTTAGTTCAACCTGTTCCCGTGAGTGGCGCCGTCACAGCATGTCTTCAAGATGGCTGCTACACTTGACGTCCGTCAGAAGCAACGTGCTATCATAGAATTCCTGTGCTCTGAAAACGAGACATGAGGTTGAAAAAGGTGTATGGAGATGCTGCTGTCGATCGCAGTACAGTTAGTCGGTGGGCAAGCAGGTTACGTGTTGAAATCGGGCACGGCAATATTGAGGATTGTCCTCGCAGTGGGAGATCTCGTACTGCACACACACCAGACAATGTGCAGGGAGTTAACGAATTGGTGACTGCTGACAGACGCATCACATTGAATGGATTGTCACGCTACGTTGGGATAGGGGAAGGAAGTGTTTGCAGAATACTGGAAGTGTTGACGTTAAAAAAGGTTTGTGCCATGTGGGTTCCAAGGATGTTGACAATGGCTCACAAAGAAACAAGAAAAACCTTATGCAGCGAACTTTTGGAACAGTACGATAATGGTGGAGATGACTTTCTTGGATGAATTGTGACAGGTGATGAAAAATGGCTCCATCATTTTAGACCAGAGACGAAGAGGCAATAAATGGAGTGACATCGTGCAAATTCATCCAAGAAAAAAAAATGGAACCACCATAAATTTGGATGCATATGTGATGACACTGAAGAAACTACAAACTCGACTGAGGATGTTTTGCTGTTGCATGACAATGTACGGCCACATGCCAGTCAAAAAACAATGTAAGCGATCACAAAACTCGGATCAACAACACTGAAACACCCGCCTTACAATCCTGACCTGGCTCCATGTGACTATCATCTCTTTGGGAAACTGAAAGGCCACTCTTCGTGGAACAAGGTTTGAAGATGATGACTCCAATGTGCACACTGCCAAACAGTGGCTCCAACAGATTGGTCCAGAATTTTACCGTGCGGGTATACAGGAGCTGGTTCCAAGATGGTGTAAGGCAGTTGAAAGGGTGGAAATTATGTGGAGAAAAGAAAAACTTGTTCCTAAAGGATGTATCTACACATTGTAAAGCTTTCAAACATGTATAATAAAAGATGGATTTAAAAAAAATAGTGTGCATTTCTTTTGGAGTGACCCTCGTATGTATGACACTTATAAATTGTTCAGCAGAATGCTCGTTTTCATCTCTTAAAAGACTGAAATTTATGTTCTACGTTGTCTGAGGAGAGATTGAACGCCTTGTCCAATCCTCACATCGAAGCCGACCTCCTAACTGATAACCATCTGCACTATGAAGATATTATCAAAGAGTCCGCCTCCATAGCGTAGCGTTAGCGTTACCGCCTACCAAGCAGGGGGCCTGAGTTCAATTCCCGGCAGGAGCTGGGTGTTGCGTGTCCTTCATCATCATTGACTCGCAAGTCGCCGAAGTGGCGTCAACTAAAAAGGACTTGCAATACAGCGGCCTCCCGGCTAACAATGCCATACGATCATATCTATAGATAATGGCAAGCCGGCCCCGGTGGCCGAGCGGTTCTAGGCGCTTCAGTCTGAAACTGCGTGTCTGCTATGGTCGCAGGTTCGAAACCTGCCACAGGCATGGATGTGTGTGATGTCCTTCGATTAGTTAGGTTTAAGTAGTTCTAAGTTCTAGGGGACTGATGACCTCTGATGTTATGTCCCATAGCACTCAGAGCCATTTTTGATAACGGCAAACTTTGCTGACTAGTGAGTTTGTTTGTTTATTCATATTGGTTTTAAAAATTTAAGATTATAAGGTGAATTTTATTATAACTCAGAGCACATTCATTGGATTTACAAACTACATATTACCTGTTTATTTTATAATTGCCGATGGCAAAATGTGGAGCTAAGCCTCGTTTATGTCCATTCATAGCCGAAGGCGCCCAACAATACTAAACAATACCCGAATGACCCAGGTCGCTCGGCACTTTACAGTCAAGTCATACTGATACTGTAGTATATTACAACTAATGCGTTTTCTTGGCATCTGCTGAATTCAATAGTTATCGTCGAATCGTTCTACGAGAGTACGCTCAGATGATAAAGTGTTAATAAATAAAGTAGTTCAGTTCTGTCGATAAATGCATAAAAGCTTTGCTAATACCTTTAGAAAGAGCTATGTTGAGAACAGTAGCTGCAGTACAAAACTGTTCAGCCCTTACATGGATTAAAGGTATTGTATACACTTATTATACAGCATCTAGCTAAGGAGACCCCAATGCTTTACACGTTACCTATTAGATTATATAACAAATTTGATTTTTCCACAATAGTCTGTAAAATTATGTAATAGCAAATCCAGTTCTGTGTTTGTTCGTCTGTATTTAGTTATTACTTCGTGACCCGAAATCTCTATTTCATTTTCATTTCTTACGCTTTCCTATAGATTCACATATTAATACCAAACGTGTCTTTTTTATCTGCTACACATTCATGTTATTAGATCGTAAAACGACAGTTTAATTTTGAACGCATCTCTGAAAAGTACGTATTAATTTCTAATGTTCACTCCAATTTTTAGATCATAACACAACTTTCTTTATTTTCATTTTCAATGGTTTTGTATAAAACAACATATTAAAAGTGAATGTACAACAAAAATCCGTTGTCTCCTACACGCTCTGCTGAATTTTTAGGCCACAAAAGAAAAGTTGTTTTCCTTGTGTTGATTTCTGTTGTCTTTCGACAGAAGAAAGTGTAACACCATGTATGGTTTGCCTAGGAGCGCAAAATTTTTAAATCAGCCACTGAGCAGACACTGGCTAAAGTACTAGTTGGTGAGTGGTCCACATGTTTCGAAATACCATACTTGGAGGTCATCAATTGGAATCACAGCTGTTCACGGAGCAATGAATATCTGCGGCTGCAACCATCTATGCATAATCATTTACCATTCAGCAAGTAATGGGATGGTGGAAATGTTTCACCGGATGTTACAGGTAGTGCTTATGTGCAACAAGACAACTTGGACCAGTGTGATACCCCATTATTAGCCTTTCGCACAGCAGTGAGGGAGCGGCTGTTCCATGAGAACATGGACACGAACCTTAAAAATATTCTTATTACAAGTGTGATTATCAGTTCTATTCACTGAAAGACTTTTTTTTTAATTTGAAGCTTTATTTTCATGTTAAGAAGTGCTCGGACTGAACAAATGGATTTATAGCTTGTCTAACATTTCAGTTTCTAGAACCTCTACGAAATTAAGTTTTCAGAAGTACTACAATGATGCATTGTAAAGTAATTTATTAACAGAATATATCTGGAAAACTTAACAAGTATCTTATGCCAGCCCGTTTCAATAGCTTACATTGATATTATTTAATAAGTAAAGTCCCCAGGCTGATTTATTTTTTATTGTTATCTCCTGTCATTGTGTTACTGAGAAAAGCCTGAAATTTGTTTTCAGGTCAATGCAATTTCATAGAATCTTGAAAATAGGCAAGCAAATACAAATTAACAAGATAGATAAAAGCCTCACAGCAGAGAAGACATATTCATTATAAACAATATTTTGTAATGGTAACGGAATGACACACATGCGGTAATGGGATGACATAAATGAAGTAACGGAATTTTATAACTGAATTTGACTGATATTCCTTAAGATGTTGTAGGTCAAATACATTTATATGTTGGCTATACTGCAATTTTATGTGTTGGCCATACTGTTATTAAAAACTGGAGGGAAAGTGGGGAAATCCCACAACCCAAGAATGTACTTTTCAGAGAGAAGATACTTATATCCAATGAGTCTGAAGAGTAACTGCTGAAAGGTGAGTAAATAAGCTTCTTTGGTAAAGATTACAATGTAATGACTAAATGGCTGCATACTACATGTAGAATGGAGTTAATTATTTTGATAAACAGTATTTCTTCTTCCATAACCTATGCTTTCTTTGGGAAGAAATGGAAACGCCAAATTATAAGAAAACCGCAATATTCCCTATAGAAAAATATTTTACTGACTTCCTATGTACTGCAACAGAATGTTAATTATCTTTGAAGGTCACTATGTATTATGCCTAAGTAACAGAGACATTTTTATGTATTGTGTTTTTAGATTACTATATTGTATATATTTTTTTATTTAAAACAGAGAGTGGCTTATTTCTAGCAATTACACTGTTTCCACAATAATTCTCAAACAAGATACTTCATTTTTACAGTTGTTATCATGCCTCTGACATCAGTTGAGAAAATGAGAGAATACTGGAAACGACTCACAGAAACAGAGTTAAGTGATGAGATTAAGAGAAAGGACAGGGAAAGGTAAAGGCTGAAATGACAAAATTTAACTGTTGCTCTTCTAAAGAAGCAAAGAGAAAAAGAGAAACACAATTAAAGAAGATTCACAAATAAAGTTAGAGGCAGCAGTGAAGGCAAAGTTGATGATTCTTGCGTCATCTACACCAATAGTCCATATAAATTCCCAGCTACATTAAGCAAAGCGGTTACCCGTGTGGAAACTTGTTTATCTGCTTGGAATTAGCTGCTGCTCATGGAGTTTTGGTGAACAAACAACAGGTGAAAAATAAAATTCAGCACCTAAATCCAGGCACAGAAGAAGCTGTTGTTACGTTTTATGTACAAGATGACCTTTCATGACAAACTCCTGGAATGAAAGATTATGTGATAAGGAAGGTGGAAAACCCAAAGTCCAGAGGAGGTACATGATCATGACATTGAAAGAAGCACATGCTATATATCAAGAGGAATTCCCCGACATGCCAATAAAATTGTCCAAGTTCTGTGCATAGAGAGCAAAGTTTGTGTCTCCCTGCTGATACCAGGAGAATGTAAGCTACTTTTGAAAGTTATAAACAAGGTTGTTCCACAAGTGAAAACCACATTTCTTTTATTTCTCTACTTTCCGCTACTTACCCCCTCCCCCCTCTGCACCTTCTCTCCTACCCTCCGTCTAATCTGCAACACTTGACTGTCTGCCACTCCAACCATACTACCCCTCCCCCTCCCTGCCCCAGCCTCATCCTTACCCCCAACCAGTCGCCACCCCCATCATGCACTGGTGCTGCTGTTCGTAGTGTGGTCTCAGCTCTCTAAGACTGCAGACGTGTGTGCAAGTTGCGTTTATGTGAGTGCGTGTGTGTCTACTGCTGGCAAAGGCCTTAATGGCCGAAAGCTTTAATTGTGTGAATCTTTTTACTGTGCCTATCGTTACTCAGCATCTCCGCTATATGGTGAGTAGCAACTTTCCTTCTCTGGTATTGTTACATTCCATTCTGGATTTTCCATTGTTTGATTTTATGTCAATTTATGTGTCTGTGCTTTCACTTTTCGAATTCTATCAGAAAAGGGTTCAACAGTTTCATTGTTTTTTGCATTAATCCACTCCACTACTCTCTAAAAAAATCTAGTACTATTCTGTTTATTGTATCTCTGGTGTACACTCTCTGTAACTGTTCGAATGTGCGAACTTTGCTAAGTCTCTCATGATACATCACAAACATTTTAGCCTCACAGGTCAGATGTAGACTGCCCCTCTTCAGACTCATTTTTCACATTCCTGATTTTATCCCTTAGTTTTCCTGATATTCTAGATATAGGACCCCCATGTCAATTAGGCACTTATCTTCATACTGATCTATTTTGACATTAATATATGGACAATCTAATCCCCACCAACATCTTTCCCTTCTGAAACTTCATATAATTAATCATGTATGACATCTCTGGAATTTCCCCAATTCCAAGCCTTTTAGTTTTTTCTATATTAGCAGAGGCACCAGAATCTTTATTACTAGTATCAATTTTTAACATACGCTGAACACAAGCAATCGTATTACTACTTATAACTTTTTCACTGTAGTTTCTTTTTCACTTCCTTCCACCAGTTTGCACATAAGGCTCTACTAATCTTTGTTAATTGACTCCAAAATATTACCCTGTCAGCATTGTTCCCAAATTGATCCCATAATAATATTAACAAAGTAGGAAAAGACAGATTGCTACTTACCATAAAGAAGACACATCAAGTTGCGGAGAGGCACAATTAAAAGATATGACATTCTGGCCCAAGATGCTGGAGTTGGCAGGTGTGCGTGCGAAAGTTTTATGTAGGTGTCTTTTAATTGCGCCTGTCTGCAACTTGACATGACTTCTTTATGGTAAGTTTCAGTTTGTCTTTTCCTACATTGTTGATATTCTCTTTGGAGTTTCCATTGCTCCATAACAGTATTAAAAGTTTCTCCCTATTACCTTCCAGATTTATAAACAGATTTAAATGACAAGTTATCCCACTCTTACCTTTACTTCTTCCAATGATTATGGACTGATCAAAATAGACAAGTTATCAACTCTTGTTCAGGTGGTACATTTTCCCTGAATTCATCAACAAAAACATCATGAACATTTTGCCTCATTTCATCTCTATTTGCTTCAATATACACTTTATGCTCCCCTTCAGAATCCTCAACATCTCATTCCTTGACAGAGATACTTGTAACATCATTACCTTCAACAGTATTATTTTCAACATTGCCCCCCCCCTCTCCACCCTTGCATTCTCCTTACAACTTGATGTAGCTCAGCACTACCATTCACTAAGTTATCATCTTTCTCCTCAAACAAACTCCCCTCCTCCAATTTAGGGCTTATGTACATTTCACTTTCCTCATTATCAGTTTCAACCTCATGTTTATACTAGTTGTAAAAATCACTTATAGCCTCTACACCCAAATTTGGATTCTCTACACATTCCTGAGCTTGATTATTCCTTAACTATTCCACATATTATCCCAAAATTTGTTATTGAAGCGTATATGATTCGTCTGATGCTCTACTTATGTGATTCAAGTCTGTAACAATTATTTTGCTTATTTGAATTCCAGTAAAAGTTAGAGGTCCCATTGTAATTTTATCTGTTCATCCAAAAACTGCGGCTCCTCATTGAGACAATCTGATGTTTTCTGAACAGTCTCCCTTGCTATACTCTCTCCAATTTGTTTACATTCTATTTTTCCCATTCCAGCTTCCATTTCTGTCACCAACATTTCTTTCCCAGCCTCAGTCTCTTCTGTTTCCACTGCAATCTCTTGCCCTGCCATTTTGATTTTCATGTCTACAGCTGCCATGGTGACAATTCTCATAGCTAAAGTTTTGTGAATGATTTCTCTCCACAGTCCTATCTAATCTGTCTACATCAAGAACTCATCTGACCCATGAACTAGATCCCTCTGTAATCTTCCTGGCAAATTTCTTTTGAGTGTATCCATGTGGCTCATTTTATAAAAATTTTATCTAATTGTAGTAATTTCTTTAACTGATTCCTGCAAAAGTCCTATGTAGTTCCATTTCTTTCTCGGAAAACAGGCCCAATTAAAAATTCACTCTTGATTCTAGCTTGCTCAGACTCTGACCAAAACTGGTTCAAAAACTTTTCTTAAAATCATTAAAGGTTTCCCACTGATCAAGATTTTGATTTGCCCATGACAATACCTTACCATCGAAACTTTTAACAAATGTAATCTAATTATCTGATATACCAAGTACAAACTTCTCTTTGCAGTGTTTCAAGAAATCAACACATAAATTATCTTAAGGGAAGCTTTCCACTGGCAAGCTGGACCACACTGTACCACCATTCAAACGTAAATGTTTTGATACAAAATATTCTCAAATTCCATTCTGTAGGGGCGCCGAGTAGACACACGTCTACGTTGCCAGGATGTTTTTGTGGAACCCGTAGAGCAATAAAACATGATTAGCAAGTTAATATTTATTACTCAGATTTACTGTTCTTTGTGTTCTCATCAGCCTTGGCTGAGGCCTCGTGCCAATAAAACAGAGGAATTCCGCTGACTCCTGTTGCCAGCTTGGTTGTACCGGTAGCCAAGGCTGCTACACCAGCAATTTGGCCAAAATATCATGGGCGGCCAACTGGCAGATGAAATCGTAGCATGAGATTATGACCCAACACTGCATAACAGCATCGTCAATCCCAATTCAGGTGACTGAGATGTACTGTGCTGTTGGAAGTCGGCTGTTCCTGGCCGCACTGGACAGGTAGGCTCTTGCACCTGGAAGTATCTGCAGTGGTGATCAGAAAATGAGACACCGAATGGACTTGTCACCCAGTAATAACGACAGTGTTAGAGTGATAAGCACCACGAGATGTATTGATGCTGGAAGACAGTCAGTCTACCCATTAGTAATGTGATAGATAGCCAATGTGAAGTCCCACGAGTGGCAGATCATTGTTACTTGGATGCCACCATCTTGAGAATGGCAAGCTATGTGTTCATGAGAAATGCTGGAACATCTGATACATGGATGCCCTACACCATAGTAATCATTGAACCGAGTACTCCAATATAAACATCATGGATCTTAATGATCAAATGGATTGTGGTATTTATGGAAATGGGTGGGAAGCAACGATGTAAGGGTCTGTTCATGATGAGTGACTATGACCTGCTTCTTTGCTAGTTGTCAGCAGACCGCATACCACTTTGTTTGCTTAACAATTTGTTACAGGCTCTTAACAGCACTGTTAAGTCTCTGATAGCTGTTATTGCATGCAAGGTATAATTTGCTGCTTTCTCTTTCTCTCTTGTGGATGTGTTTCTGAAAGTGTAACTTGTGCCTGGGTACTGGTATCCATGCAGCTATGTGTGCTCATGTCTGTGGCCCACTTACAGTGTTGTTTCTTTCTGGTGCACAACTGTATCACCCCTTCTGCCTGGTAACACCTATGGCTGTGTTAGTGTGAACTTTAGAAAAATTTTAATTTCTTCCCCTTTTCTACTCTGTGGCATCACGATTTAGTTTTTTACTGAAGATGCTCACATCTTCTGTAAAACACACACACACACACACACACACACACACACACACACACACACACACACACACACACACACACACACACACCAAAAGGTGATTGTTGGATTTTGTTTCACTTCTCATATTACATGGTAGTTCTACTGTTTGAGAACTTAAATTCTACACTTGTCCTAACACGGATCTCATCAAATCACATAAGTCTGGCTTTTTATCAACTTGTGATTGCTCTGAATCCTGACATATTTGATACCACCCCTACTGCTTGATTTAGCATCTTCACTGATGGTCATTTTTGTTAACATAATCACAAACCACGTGTCTCGAATCTCAGTTATTCTTGAAGTAGGCACTGTTCACAGAGTTCACATCCAACTCTAAAATTTCTTTATATCTGCTCAGTGCTGAATCTCATTTTTTAAAATTATATTTCAGAGCAACTATTTTTCATTCATCTGGAATACAGAAACTAGGATAAAGGATCCCAACACAAGACACTACATCTAACAGTCGTCCTCACTGCCCCATCAACAAAAATTTTATCAAATGGTTTAATTTCAACAATAACATTTCCTCGTTTGAACTACAAGATGTGTAAATGTATATCAGTAAATGTTGAAAAACAACAATGTAGAATAAAAGTTCCAATGTTGGTTGTTGCAAAAATTAGAAAATATTAACAATACTCATTGGGGTTATTCATGGCTCAGGTAATTGTCCAATATACGTATTTTGGGATATGATTTTTAAAGGGGCTCAGATTTGAAATGCTTTAAAGATGTTACTCATTTGTATGCAGTAAACCAATGTGGTTTATTTCCAGCTTTAATATATCCAACAATTATTTTGAGAGAGAAATAGCAGACTCTCCCACCACTATCAAAAGATACAGAAGGCTGACACATCCAAAAAACGTGAGTGGCGAGATTACAGTGGTTTCATGTTTAATGTTAGTCAAAGCGCTGTGCACTAAACTCTAACACACATATGTGGAAGAACAGGAAAATGACATAACACCAACAAAAAAAACCATAAGTAACAATAACAGTTATGTTGTGACAGTGCCACGACATTCAAAAGTGCCGCTACGTCAGTACGCGAACACGGCGATAGAGGCGCTCCGCAGCTCGGCCGAGCGCGGGAGCGCCACCTGGTTCTGAACGGCGCCGGCCGCATGTCACGGCACGGCAGTCGAATGACAGATACGGAGTTAGTAACATGTAACCCGCTAAGCTAGTGTTTCTACTTTTGTATATCCACGCACTTTATTAGTGATTAAAGGTTATAACACTTTTTGGCGACGAGGTCGGATATTTTTTTTCCTGCGTTGTGGACTTGTGTGTTCGTGTCGGGGCAGACATGGAACAGCTTATGCAAGCGCTTATTGAACAACAAACACAGCTGACGGCTGCTATTCAGGCGTTGTCGACGTCGCTTACTCATCGTCTGTCTTCCTCTTCTCCGCCTCCGTTCCCTCCTTATGACGAGGCCGCTGAAGACTGGGAGGATTATGAGAAGCGTTTGCGGCAACACTTCTTGGCTTTCGGCGTTGTCGACGCTCCTATGTGTAAGTCGTTATTTCTCTCTTGGATTTCCCCACGGATCTATCAGCTGCTATCTCAGTTAGCCCCTCTGCGGGAACCTGCCTCTCTGTCCTTCCAAGAAATGTGTGACTTATTGTCTAACTATTACCGAAAAAACACCCATGTCGTTGCCGCCCGCGTGGCGTTCTACCGGTGTCGTAAACAGCCCCATCAATCTTACCGGGCTTGGGCGGCGGAACTACACGGTCTGAGTCGGAAATGTCAGTTTGTCACGGACACTCATCATGAGTCTTACGCTGATTCAATGGTTAGGGACGCTCTTTTACGGCTTGCTCCTGATAAAGAAGTTCGGCAACGTGCCTTACAATTGCCAAACCCGTCGTTGTCGGAAGTTCTCAGCATCGCTCAATCGTTTGAAGTGTCTCACGCTGCTGGTGCGCAAATAGACACGTGGTGTGATGTAGGCGCTGTACAAACCACTTTCGACGCAGACAATGTGCCTGTTTCACAGGGAAACGACGATGTGGCGGCGGTGCACTCGCGTCAACAACGTAGCGTTGGGCCGCCACGCTCGCAGCGAAAACAGCAACCACGGAAGCAGGTTCGTTCCGCCCTTCCTTCTTGTCCACGTTGTTTCGTACAGCATGACAGAGCCGCGTGTCCACAACGTTGGGCCACGTGTAATTCATGTAGGAAAAAAGGCCACATTGCTTCTGTGTGTCAGTCCCCTAAAGTTCCTGTCGACGAGGACGAGGCATCGGACATGGATGTTAACTGTGTGCTTTCTCAAACGAATAAGTTGTTTGTTACTGTTCGTGTTCTGGATAAAGACATTCGCATGCAAGTGGACACTGGCTCTGCAGTAACTCTCATTAATTCTCGCACGTATTTAGAGTTAGGCTCCCCTTCCTTGTCTCCAGTTACGCGAAATCTACGAACTTATAATAAGCAGAAAATTCCTATCGTTGGCCAGTTTGATGCTTCCACTGCCTACAAGTCTGTTGTTAGGCCCCTCACGTTTTATGTGGTGGATCATGCGGGCACTGAAAACCTGTTCGGTTATGATGCTTTCCAGTTGTTCGGGTTTTCCATTGATGATGATGTGCACCTCATATCTGAGGACATTCCGTATCAACAGCTGGATGGCTTGTGTTCTGAATTCTCGTCCGTGTTCTCTGCTGGTCTGGGTCGGGCCAAGGATTTTGAAGCCCACATTACTCTTAAACCTACGGCTCGCCCTAAGTTTTTCCGGGCACGCCCTATTCCGATGGCGTTGCGTGCGTCTGTCAAAGCTGAGATAGACAGGTTAACAGCTTCGGGGATTCTCCTTCCTGTTACCTCCAGCGAATGGGCATCGCCCATCGTGGTGGTTTCTAAACCAAACGGGAGTCTGCGATTCTGTGGTGATTTTAAAGCCACTGTCAACGCTCAAAGCCTCATTGACACTTATCCTCTTCCCCGTCCTGAGGAGTTATTTACCAAGCTCGCTGGGGGCCAGTTCTTTTCCAAACTTGACTTATCGGAGGCGTACCATCAGTTGCCGCTGGATGCATCTTCCAAGGAATTTCTCGTCATCAACACTCCTTGTGGGTTGTATCAGTACCAGCGGTTACCATTTGGCATCGCTAGCGCGCCGGCCATTTTTCAGCGGTTTTTGGAACAGCTCACGGCTTCCGTTCCCGGCTGCATCAACTACCTGGATGACATTGTTGTCACGGGGGCCTCCACTGAGGAGCACCTTCGCCATTTGCGTTCGTTATTTCGGGTTCTTCATTCGGCCGGGTTGAAGTGCAATCTGGACAAGTCACAGTTCTTCCAACCCTCCATTGTGTATCTTGGTTTCCACTTGTCCCGTGAGGGTATACGTCCTCTGAGACAGCACGTTGCGGCCATTACCGCTCTACCCCGGCCGTCTATGGTCAAAGAACTTCAGGCGTTTCTCGGCAAGGTTGCTTATTATCACAAATTGATTCCCTCCGCGGCGGCGGTGGCTCATCCTCTGCATCAGCTGTTACGCAAAAACGTTCCTTTCTGTTGGTCCGCCGAGTGTGAGCAGGCTTTTGTCCGCCTGAAGGCTCATTTGCAGTCGGCGCCTTGTCTTGCCACATTCCGTCCGGGTCAGCACTTGGTTCTGGCGACTGACGCGTTGCAGTATGGCTTAGGGGCTGTTCTCGCCCATCGGTATGAGGATGGGTCGGAACGACCCATCGCCTACGCTTCCAAGACCCTCAACGATGCCCAACGGCGTTACTCTCAAATAGAAAAGGAGGCGCTCGCTATCATTTATGCTCTGAAAAAGCTCAGCGTTTTTTTGTATGGTTCTAAGTTTCACCTCATCACCGACCACAAGCCGCTGGTCTCTCTGTTCAGCCCCTCGGCGTCGCTTCCGGATAAGGCAGCTCACCGCCTGCAACGTTGGGCCTTATACTTGTCCCGTTTTCACTATGAGATTCACTATTGCCCCACGGCCCAGCACGCCAATGCTGACGCGTTGTCGCGTTTGCCGATGGGCCCCGACCCGGTTTTCGATCGAGATGAACTCCTCTGTTTCCACATTGATGAAGAACGTCGTGAGGTCGAGGGTTTTCCACAGGTTCGCAGGTCGCGTCGGCTACTGCGCGGGACCCGGTCCTGCGTCAGGTGATCGGTTTTGTTCAGCGGGGTTGGCCGGACAGGACCAAGGGCCGGGCGTCGGATCCCCTTCGCAACTACCATGCCTTGCGCCTTCGTCTGTCTGTTCGTGAGGGTGTTGTTCTTCTGGCCACGGATGGCGCATCTCCACGGGTTGTGGTGCCCGCCTCTCTTCGCAAAGATGTTCTCAAACTATTGTATGAGGGCCATTGGGGGATTTCTCGGACTAAGTCCCTGGCCCGCAGGCACGTTTATTGGCCCGGTATTGATTCGGACATCGCCCACATGGTCGCTGCGTGTGATCAGTGTGTTCAACAACTGGCTGCGCCTCGTACTCTGCCCTCTCCGTGGCCTGATCCCGCGCAGCCGTGGGAACGGGTGCACGCTGACTTTGCAGGCCCCTTCCGCGGCACTTATTGGCTACTGTTGATTGACGCCTTCTCGAAGTTTCCGTTTGTTGTTCGATGTCCGTCGCCCACCACTCCTGAGGCGACACCGCTGGCTTTGTCAAAAATCTTTGCGCTAGAAGGTCTTCCATCCACGATTGTCACGGACAATGGCCCTCAGTTCTCTTCGCAGGCCTTCCGTGATTTTTGTACTGGACAAGGGATTCATCATGTTACAGCACCGCCCTTCCATCCGCAATCGAATGGGGAGGTCGAGCGCCTTGTCCGCACTTTCAAAAGCCAAATGAAAAAATTCCTTAGTGATTTTTCCACAGATGACGCCCTGTTGCAATTTCTGAGTTCTTATCGCTTCACGCCTCTGGGTGATCGCAGCCCTGCTGAACTCTTGCATGGCCGCCAACCGCGCACCCTACTGCATCTGCTTCACCCTGTCAGGCCTTGTACTGTGTCCCCTAGTGCGGGAAAATACCCGGTGGGCGCCGACGTGTGGGCACGGGGGTATGGATCTCGCCCTAAATGGATTCCAGGGGTGGTCCAGGCTCTTCGCGGCCGCCGGCTTTGTGAAATACGTACGGACGACGGCATGGTTGTTCGCCATTACGACCAGATGCGCCCACGAGTGGTGGCCACCCCTTCTTTCATCTCCACCAGCCCGAGAAGCCAGTCCTGTCGCTGCTGCCGATCTTCCGGGCGTGTTGCTGCTGCTGCCGCCGCCGTCGCTACCGCTTCCGAGTACGCCGGAACCGGCCCCAGTCGCGACGCCGCCTTCTCCGGGACCCATCTCGCTGGAGCACACCCCCAGGTCCACGACACCTATGGATGCTGCTCCGGAGTTTTCACCCATCATCTCGTCCAGGAGGCACGTTCCACGCGCAAGCTTCCGTCCTGGACATTTTCGACCATACTCTTGTGTTTCTTCGCGGGATCTTCTCGGGACCTCCCAAGAGGCCATGGATGTCTCCGCACTGTCCGTGTCTCCACGGAAGTGAGTTTTTTTTTCAAGGGGGGAAAAGTGTTGACAGTGCCAAGACATTCAAAAGTGCCGCTACGTCAGTACGCGAACACGGCGATAGAGGCGCTCCGCAGCTCGGCCGAGCGCGGGAGCGCCACCTGGTTCTGAACGGCGCCGGCCGCATGTCACGGCACGGCAGTCGAATGACAGATACGGAGTTAGTAACATGTAACCCGCTAGTGTTTCTACTTTTGTATATCCACGCACTTTATTAGTAATTAAAGGTTATAACAAGTTAATACTGTTTATAGCAGCAAGTTAATGCATGTGGACTGTTCATGATGTAGCAAAGAAAATTTCAAGAGAAAAACCATACTGTCACAGTGACCACTGAAGAAGCTTCAGAATAACGCGAAATGTGTTTGGTCTTAATAAGACTTGCATGACAGTTGCAAAAGCCAGTAGATATTTAACCTATACAACTTGTCTGACGTGTTTACAAAATCTATACTTCTTCTGTCTTTTATTTTGTTCTCTAAAATGGAATAACTTTGCACTTTAACCTTCTTGTATGACTCCTATTCCCATCATTAAATTCATTACAAAAAGTTTCAAATTCATTATGAAAAGTTTCAAATTCATTATGAAAATCTTCATGTCTGCAGTGAATAACTAATCCATGTAACTACAACTGTATGCATGGAACAGCCATTGTGTGGAGACAGAGCACAAGCTTGTATGTGAATTATTTATCTGATGAGGGAATACTAATGATCAGGCTTTTCATCAACATGAGTGGTAATGTTAGTAAACATACATAAATGTGGAAATCTATTTCCACAATGTTGTGTGCAGTTATTTTAAAAATCACTTCAAAATCCTTTCAATCAACAATGGAATTATGAGAAGAAGAATACTATAAAGGAACACAATTTGAATGTCATAACCTTACAGAAACTAATGCCTAATTGTCTAGTTTCCTGACATATAGAGGGTGGCTACTTGAACTTAAAAAAAATCCCTGAGAATTCCAGGTAAGTGTTACAAATTTTATGGTGAAAATATTCATTTCTTTCTCATATAACGTCGCTACATAAATTAGTACACAATGGTCCTTGTGTACAAAGGAATGGAACTTTATAGCATAAAAAAGTTTAAAGTGTTATACATACCTGTATTTTTGGGAAAAACAATATTATTATAGGAGGTTCAGGATGAAGTGGTCAAAATAGTGAAAAGACCATGCAAACAAAAAAATTAAGTTGATAAAAATCAATTTAAAATGAATCATGCTTATACAACAAAATACAGTTTTCTGTCAAAAATCACTTTAAATACTATTTTCATTACAAGTAATGTATTCTTACAGAATATATGTATTTCAAATGTTTCATTTATGCAAGCCCCAATGATATCTTGAAACACTGAAGTCCCACTTAAAACATATGAAATGTCTATTTATTAATTTGGTAGGGAAACAAAAATTTTGAAATTTTCAGATAATTCACTATTTATGAAACAAATACACTGTCACAACACAGTTTTTTAATTTTTTGAAGCCTTTATTGGTTCTTCAAGTATTAATTCTATTTTTGTAGCATTTTCTAAAGTGTCAGCAGGTAGTTTAAGGGTGATCCATTATTAAGTTTGATGACCAATGTTGGAAGACTTGGCCTACATTTTTGTTGATGTATTAAAAGCTAATTTCATGGACGTACCGCACCATCCTAATGGATTCCAGTGCACTAAATTCAGATGGGACCAGACCATTCTAATCGTCACTGGTAGTAACACAGAATTCCCTACTCAGACACCAGTAGTTACCATCTTCATAGGACCATCACATATGTAGCCAAACCAAATCGGTTTTTCTTTAATGGTTTATGGATATCAAAGCCTAGAACTAGGTTTTAAGCAAGTAACAGATTTTTTCCTTCCTTGAATGAAGTGCTTTTTTCTAATATTTCTGGCTTCATAAAATGTTCTAATATTGTCTTACTATAGGTACCAAAGCTGTGTGGAGAAATGGAGTTAAGAGATTATCTATCTGGAACTTTGTTTGGAAATGTTCAGTATTGCAAGGCTAACAACCTGAAAAAAGCAATTTTGGGAAGCAGCAATGGATCGTAAATAAACTTACTCTCTAATATGGAAATTTCACTGTTTTGTTCATTACGGAATTCTCCAGCCATCTGAGACAACAAAATTTTTTGGAAACCTAGTGGAGTTTGAATAAAGAATATATAATGCTCTCCTGACTGGGGCTTTCTTGAACAACTTAAACACAACTTTAAAAAATAATACAGTGTCCCTTCGAAAGCTTTACGCATGTAGTGAAGACCACAGCATCCAATATCTAGCAGTTTCAATTCTGCTGAATGTACTTTATATTCTTTCACACATACCCAATTCACATTTGGCCCATCCAACGACATCTGGAAAATCTTTCCCTTTGGTATGTCTTGTCACATCAATGAAAGAATATAAAAGGTCAGTAGCTGTGGAGCGACCAAGAAGAGAGCAAGTAAGGTATATTGTTGATATCTCTTTTTTTATCTTCATTCCAAAAATCTTGTATTTACAGCAATTTGTGCGTGTCCCCCAACTTTATTCAGCGATTCATCACCAAAACCTAAAATATAACTGGCTTTCATCAGCAAGTCAAGGAACTGTTGATTAAAATAATGCACAATTCTGAACATAAGAACATACCCTATCTTATCTCACTTAAGTTGCATCTCGGTAGCTGCTTCACTACCTTTACACATTCTTGAGATTACAGCAGCATCTTTTTCAGTCTCTCAAAGTGACTTGTGTGTCATAAGTGTTTCAAAATACCTGTCAGCCCCCAGTAGCTGAGTGGTCAGCACGACAGAATGTCAATCCTAAGGGCCCGGGTTCGACTACGGCTGGGTCAGAGATTTTCTCCACTCAGGGACTGGGTGTTGTGTTGTCCTAATCATCATCATTTCATCCCCATCGACGCACAAGTCGTCGAAGTGGCATCAAATCAAAAGACTTGCACCAGGCAAACGGTCTACCCAACGGGAGGCCGTCGTCACATGACATCATCATCATCATCAAAACACCTGAGAATTTCTGCTGTTGTTACATCTTCTTTTAACACAAATTCTTCAATCTGTGTGGGGAATACAGATACTGTAACATCCACGAGATAAATTTTAGCTACAGTGCGATGAGATGAAATTATGCCTCTAACAGTTATAAACATTATCTATTCGATATATGCAAAAAACAAACAAACCACAGTGAAAACGATGATAAATATTAATTATTTATATAATATTTTATGATGTAATTGCACATATCGATGTGTATCATACAAAGACAATGATAACTGTAAATTCCTTTTATGATATGCGTTTGTCTTCCTTTGTTTTTACCTTTTGTTGGTTGGCTTTTGTACGTTCAGGACGCAAGACGCAAATCAAACTGAGGTCTGTTAAGAAATTGTAATTATTTGTTAATTATTACTTGAGAATAGAGCTCATTATTATTATTATAAATATGAGTGAATAATTATTTGTAACTTTAATTCTTCTCTCAGTAAGCATTATCTGTGTTAATTATTTCTTTCCGCTGCAAGGAGTGCAGCAATTGATGATAGTGATTTGTATTGCGTTTTTTTGTCTGTGTTTTCCTTAGAAAAAAATCAAATGTTTGCTTGATGAAGTCTAAATAGTGCACAATACGACAGTAAAGTTTAATAAGCATTTCAAATACTTTCGCTCTAACAACAGAAAGTCTCTATCAATTGTCTGCTGCCGTCTTAAAAATTAGCGGCAAATTCAAATTACGCAACTCTGCAGACATAAATGGCGAAGGTAATAAAATTGTGTAAAAATAATGTGCACCGGTGGTCTCAAACTCATTTTAATGAAGATAGTTCGAATCAGATTGGTTCTTTAAAAACAGTGCTCGTAGCGCGATCCATATAACAAACTTTTTCTTGCTGATGTATGGAGCCGAAATTAATTACACACGAATTGCGAAGAATATTGTTTCAGCTAAAATGCGTCAGTGTTGTGCGCGGCTGATATTCGGTAGTTTTAATGACCATTTTGCTGAAGATAACTGTTTATGTCACAATCAATAGTTGTATAGAATCTGTTGTATGAACTGTAATTTAGTGACACTTACACAACTTACAGACAACACTTTAACACAACGTTAACTTGGAGTTCTTTAGCAACTTGACCAAATCTTTAGCCGAGAGAAAAATTATTTAGTAATTACTCACTGTAATAAAATAAGATTATCATTTTCATTTGCAAATTAGTTACATACCAAACCACTGAATAAAACAGTGAAAGCCACATTGGCGCCCAACGTGGGGCCACCAATGCACATTTATTCATTTTAATAATTGAAATTGTGATCTATTACAGGTACCATAACAAACTATTAATCATTGAATATTTACTTGTTTCAGGAGCATTGACATCTTCCTACCAAACTGCTGTACGAATCTGTATTTGCGCTGGTGCGAGACGCAGGAGTAACTACATATAAGCAGTGCAGCCCACCACTCTCAATCAACACAGGTAGGAACAGATGTTCATGTTCAGTAATTAAACAGCAGCACATGATGAACAATCGCTGTGTGTGCAATTTTAAATTTGATATCAGTACCTGCAGCCATTAGTGGTAATAATTGAATATTCTGGCTGCGAGAATAATATTTTTAAGTGTTATTTGCGTATATGTGTTAGTTATAAGATTATTTTGTGTCAATTGGTGCTTGTCAGTGATTTATATATTTGTTGTGCTATATTGGTGCTACAATGGATAAACAAAAGAAACAGATTAAACTGAATGACCATACTGATGCAGAGATGACATCAGAGTCTCAGGGAGAACAATCTACCCATATTTCTGTCGAATTATTAGAAAATTTAATTATGAATGATAATTTAGTAACTGATGTCCCGAGTGATAGTAAAACTGAGGAGTTGCCAAAACAAACTGACACTCCTGCATTCAACCAGTTAGGAATTAATGACAGTATTTCTTCTGGGCAAAGGGCAGACGTTAGCAATGCTCAAGCTATGTGCATACAGGATATGCTAACAGCATTATTTGAAAAGTTTACTATTAAAGAACAGGAGCGTGAAAAACAATGCAAGCTTAAAGAGCAGGAGCATGGAAGACAACGTCAGCAGGAAAAGGAAAAAATGTAGACAGGAAAAGCTTATAGAAAAACAGCAACAGGAGCTCAGGGACCAAGAAAAGGAAAAGAAATTTATGGAAAATATAAACAATATTTTTCTGGAAAGGGATAAATAAATTGTCCGTACGATAAATCAAGTGTTGGTCGATCATGATAATGCTATTACTACCCATTTTAAGCAGGAGATCGATGCAGTAAAAACCACTATTGAACCGTTAACAAACATTCCAGTTCTGGTCAATAGCCTTCAAACTGAAGTAGATAGACTAGAGAACGAATTCAAAGCTTTGACTACCACTGTGGAAACAATGCAGGAGGACATTCCCTCAAAAATTCGAAAGCAAGCCCGAACAGAAGTAGGCAGGGTGCTGAGCTCTGAAAATCAAAACTTTGAAAATCTGACAGTATGCAGTAATGACAACACTGGTACTGACAGGCAAAAGATCGCAAATAATCTAACGGCGAATTTTAATGCACCACAAGGAAGACCAAATTTTGGTAATCAACCGATATTACCAGAGCAATATGTGACACCAAGGAACAATAATAGTGAAATAGAATATACTTGTAATAAAGTAATCACACCACCTGCAAATGATAGCAATTCCATGCACTTAACTACTTTGATGCATGAAGAAAGCCTGATTCAGCATAGACAGTTTCGAATATTTAACGAAGAAAGCAAGAAAAACATATATCCAGTGGTTTTCATTCGAAACTTCAAAAGTGTTCTTCCAAAATCATGGTCGGAAGAACAGAAAATACAGTTTGTGGTTTCACATATTTCTGGTGATGCGTCGCTCTGGGCATTAAATGCAGCAGAAACTTGCAAGACTTTCCAAACTTTGAGAAGGCGTTCCTTGACCAATTCTGGTCAGCGTCTACTCAAGAGCTACTCCGTAAAGTTGTTTACAATGCAGAAATGTACAATCCGAAGTCAGGTTCCGTTAAGGAAGCACTTTGAAAAATATATTAACATGACCCAGTACTGGGATGAGCCAGTAACCACCAGAGACTTATTGCGAGTGTTAAAATCTAGATTACCCATACATATTAGAGAAAAATTATTTAATGTTACAGACACGGATCTGAAAGAATTTCTGTCTGTAATTGATTCTCTGGATCTAGTGCAAGAAGACGCCAAAAAAAATTCTGACATGACCAGCAATACCAATAGTCCTAATAGAAAAAATTCATGGAATGGAAATAATGGAAATAGGGGCGAAGGTAGTCCAAAGAAAAATAAAAGTAAAGCTTATAGTAACAGAAAATACAATAATAATAATAGTAGCAGGAATCCATACAACCAAAATTTTGGTTATCCTAATAATAATAACAGTAATTATCAAAAGGCCGAAGAACACCAACAACCAAATGGTAATCTGAGGCAGTACCACAATGAAAACCCAAACAATAACAATAGCAACTGAAAGAGATGAAATGACAACAGGTCAGACAGTCCATATAAAGACTAGCCTAAAAATATGTGGGGTGACAGTGAATATTGGCGACAGCCAGGGCCAATTCATTGGCTGCCGCAGCAAAATTCTATCAATTCAGGTCAGCCAATAAATTATGTACAGGCTATACCTATACCAAGCAATCAATATCCACCGTGGTGGGATCCAAGCAGGCCTCCTCCGACTGAAAACTCACAAAATGTTAGAATAGTGGAGGTATCTTCGGAAGCAAAACAAAACACTCAGAAGCCAACAAACTAATTTCGGTCCCTGTAGGCCTTCGCCAGGTGACCGAGGCTAGCAATGAAGGCAATAGGTCGACGAAACAAAAAATAAACATGATACAGTATCAGGATGGCAACAGGATCGAAGATGAGCTATATCAGGAACCTGCTGTCTCTGATAAGCCACAAAGGGAAAATATCCAAGCAAGTGTCACCGGAGCTGTAAATGGTGTAACAACTACTATTCTGCTCGACACAGGTGCAAATGTATCAGTTATGAACAAGCATTTTTTTCAAGAAGGTATCGGAGATAAGAAGATTGCCGATTTTGCCAGTTGCAAATTGTAAGGTTATAGGAGCATTGGGAAAAAAGACACAGAGTATAAAATACCAGACACAGGTGGAAGTTTCCTTGGGAAATGATCGCTTATTATTCACGTTCCTACTAATGGATAACTTGTCAGTACCGGTGGCTTCTGGGTTTTGAGTTCCTTTGGGAAAGGGAAGCTGTAATTGATCTCGCCCGTGGGACATGTGCACTTAAGTACCAACAGCTGAATGGGGAGTTCGATGCGAACCTTCCGCTGATGAGAAAAATGAATCTTTCTGACAGCAAACAGAAGTTGTTAGTGTTGGATCATAAGCACCCACAGATGTGTCACAAATATCAAAATAACGATGCACCCAACAACGTGAGTGACATCGTCACAACAATAGAAAAGAAAGTACAGGAGGCAACTTGCATTAATGGCTCTGAGCACTATGGAACTTAACATCTATGGTCATCAGTCCCACTTGCATTAATGTTTCAGAGGCTAGACAATTAACAGAATTATTATCCAGATACCTCGAAGTAGTCACTGAACGCCCTGGAATCATAAAAGATTACCAGTATAATATGAAAGTATATCCGCACAAGACCTATTGCAGAGCACCTTACTCGGTCCCCTGGACTAGGAAAAACGAAGTGAATATACAATGGACCAATCAGAAGTGCAAGTGCACTATCCTATAACTGTAAATTTAATGTTTATGGTAAGATAATTAGCAATAATAATGGGATAATATTATGTATGTATTAGTTTATAAGCTTTTATGTCAAGTATTACACTGTAATGTTCTTAATTATTTGAACAAGGCGTAGAGAATCCCCATAATAAATGTATTTTACTCTAAAAGGAATCAGTAACTTGATAAACACTTGAGTGTTATTGTATTAAATGTGAGGGATTTTACTTTTTATACGTAGGATAGAAATGATTAAAATGCTTAAATAATATATTTGTTCGTGTGTAAGAATGGATATAGCAAAAATATTTTCATAAGATTGAGTCATGTAGTCCCACACATGTAGCGAGTGTTCATGGTGTTTGAGCTGTGTGACTGAAGGAAGGGGGGGGGGGGAAAAAAAAAAAAAAAAAGAAACTGCTTTCACCACTAGTGAAGCGAAATCTGAATGTGTACTGATTTATATATATGATATCAATATAATGGAAGGAAACATTCCACGTGGGAAAAATTATATATAAAAACAAAGATGAGGTGACTTACCGAACAAAAGCGCTGGCAGGTCGATAGACATACAAACAAACACAAACATACACACAAAATTCAAGCTTTCGCAACAAACTGTTGCCTCATCAGGAAAGAGGGAAGGAGAGGGGAAGACGAAAGGAAGTGGGTTTTAAAGGAGAGGGTAAGGAGTCATTCCAATCCCGGGAGCGGAAAGACTTACCTTAGGGGGAAAAAATGACAGGTATACACTCGCACACACGCACATATCCATCCACACATACAGACACAAGCAGACATATTTAAAGACCAGTCTTTAAATATGTCTGCTTGTGTCTGTATGTGTGGATGGATATGTGCGTGTGTGCGAGTGTATACCTGTCCTTTTTTCCCCCTAAGGTAAGTCTTTCTGCTCCCGGGATTGGAATGACTCCTTACCCTCTCCTTTAAAACCCACTTCCTTTCGTCTTCCCCTCTCCTTCCCTCTTTCCTGATGAGGCAACAGTTTGTTGCGAAAGCTTGAATTTTGTGTGTATGTTTGTGTTTGTTTGTGTGTCTATCGACCTGCCAGCGCTTTTGTTCGGTAAGTCACCTCATCTTTGTTTTTATATATGATTTATATATATGGTTTCATTACGAAATCATTTAAAATGCTCTTATGAGCAACATTCTGGTTAGATAAACCGAACCTGGACATCTGTACCAAAAACATGGTAAATAACAGTCCCAATAAAAAAAAATAGAAATATGTAAATATATGTATCTGTAATAAAAATGGAAATGTACTGTTATCTGGACAGTTCAGTAATGATCTCATGGTCAAGATAATGTAGCAGATTCTGAAAGTTTTATATTGTCTCATGTTTATGTGACAGTGTAAAATTTTAAACTTTGCTATTCAGTCATGGTAATATGAACTTATGTGCAAGTGTACCAGACCTCATTCCTTGAAAAGTGTCATTTGCACATAGATTGTCTGTTAAGTACTGTGGAAAACTACTGACAGCAATCAGAACTGTGAAACGTGTTTCGGAGGAACTAGTGGACGTGTGAAGAACTGTGATTTATATTGTGAATAATGATGAACAGTGATAAAAACTGTGATCACGTAACCGTATGAATGCTCTTGGAGTGTCAAAGCTAGCAGCAACGCTATGAACATTGAGTACTGTTGACTGTATTAATAATTAACTTGAACTGATGACCTCTAGTAGTTTGATACGAAGCATCTTCGCGTGCCAAATTTAATGTGACAGACTGTACAGCCAGCCGCGCGGCACGGCAAAACAATAATGCAACGTTGGTTACGCAGCGCGAAAATATTTACATTCCGCTTAAGTAAATGAAGCACACTACGGACACTTGTATGATCAACGGTGCAGTGTTCAAAATGTGCATATTGTGATAAACTTACACATGAATCACTACATTGTGTTGAACAGTGTCAAAATACAGAACATATTCCAAAAACAGTCTAATTCCATCCGTGTGAATTCGAGTGAAATGGACACTAATAAACTTTTCCACAGAATGAGAATAGTAATTATCTTGTCACTGATGCTTATATTTTGACATTTCATGTACCCATCTAAAATTGAGGGACGTGGGAAAGGAGAAACAGGACCTGCTGCAGCGCGACTTCTAGCCAGCAGCAGATCCAAACCACGATGCAGGCGACGGCAGCCGACGCCCCACCGACTTGGCTGGGGGCGGTCCAGTAGCAGCCACTACCTGTCTGCATTCCAACGGCTCGACACGGGGGCAGTCTTACAACATCAGCGGCAAACTGTTATGACATTAACTTTGGAATTTTTATGATATACCACCATGAAAAAAACATTCATTATCCCAGATGCTTACAACAGAGTCATAAATTTGCATTTTCCAGCATATTTTATTATATTCATGTCAAGCCTGACTGTTAAATGTAGGTGTCTGTATTTTCTTGAAGCCCCTTGGACGGTTTTATTCCCGATTTTCTGAGTCCAGTGAACCCAAATGGGGTGGGGGGGGGGGGGGGGGATAAGTTAATCCGGGAAGTATCCGTAGCAACTTCCGAGATGATAAAGTCATTTAAGTCATTTAAAGTACTCGATTCAACTATAGTTTTATCATGTCTAAAACAACATTGAAACTAAACTTTTGCATCTTGAGAGTAGCAAATCTTCGTGAATTACGTGGACTGATAAAAAAATATACAATAGATAAAATAATTTTTTTTCTCAGCCCAAGGGGCATTGTAACATCCACGAGATAAAATTTAGCTACAGTGCGATGAGAGGAAATTATGCCTCTAACAGTTATAAACATTATCTATCCGATATATGAAAAAAAACACAGTGAAAACGATGATAAATATTAATTATTTATATAATATTTTATGATGTAATTGCACATATCGATGTGTATCATACAAAGACAATGATAATTTTAAATTCCTTTTATGATCTGCGTTTGTCTTCCTTTGTTTTTACCTTTTGTTGGTTTGTAGGTTCAGGACGCAAGACACAAATCGAACTGAGGTCTGTTAAGAAATTGTAATTATTTGTTAATTGTTATTTGTTTATTATTATTGAGAATAGAGTTCATTATTATTATTATTATTATTATTATTATTATTATTATTATTATTATTATTATAAATATGAGTGAATAATTATTTGTAACTTTAATTACCCTCTCAGTAAGCATTATCTGTGTTAATTATTTCTTTCCGCTGCAAGGAGTACAGCCATTGATGATAGCGATTTGTATTGCGTTTTTTTGTCTGTGTTTTCCTTAGAAAAAAATCAAATGTTTGCTTGATGAAGTCTAAATAGTGCACAATATGACAGTAAAGTTTAATAAGCATTTCAAATACATTCGCTCTAACAACAGAAAGTCTCTATCAATTGTCTGCTGCCGTCTTAAAAATTAGCGGCAAATTCAAATTACGCAACTCTGCAGACATAAATGGCGAAGTAATAAAATTGTGTAAAAATAATGTGCACCGGTGGTCTCGAACTCATTTTAATGAAAATAGTTCGAATCAGATTGGTTTTTTAAAAACAGTGCTCATAGCAAGATCCATATAACAAACTTTTTCTTGCTGATGTATGGAGCCGAAATTAACTACGCACGAGTTGCGAAGAATATTGTTTCAGCTAACAAACGTCAGTGTTGTGCGCGGCTGATATTCGGTAGTTTTAATGATCAGTTTGCTGAAGATAGCTGTTTCCATCACAATCAATAGTTGTATAGAATCTGTTGTATGAACTGTGATTTAGTGACACTTACACAACTTACAGACAACACTTTAACACAACGTTAACTTGGAGTTCTTTAGCAACTTGACCAAATCTTTAGCTGGGAGAAAAATTATTTAGTAATTACTCACTGTAATAAAATAACATTATCATTTTCATTTACAAATTAGTTACATACCAAACCACTGAATAAAACAGTGAACGCCACAATACTTTAGATTTTTAAGAAGATGATACTGAAATGTGTGGCTTAGAAGTAGTAGGTGACAGGATAGCAGTTGACTTTTTGGCTAAGAAACACTTCAAGATGATATTCCCTTACTTAAAGCACATTGTGTATGTTTTTCTCCCTTCATGTGGCTAAAAAGCGTCTGACATCCCATATTACTAACAGAAATCTGGCTACAGCAGTAACTGCAATAAGCTAAAGTAGGTTCACCAGGCACAGATCAAAACAGTCCTTTAAATTTTGGTGACTCTTCCAAATATAATGATAAAATGTCTTGAAATTAGACACAGTAGCACTATTAAAAGAAGAACGAAATACTTACACTGCTGGAACACACATTCTCTCTCTCTCTCTCTCTCTCTCTCTCTCTCTCTTTCCTGTGTCCCCCCCCCCCCCCCCATATTGTCTTTAAGACTTGTACACACTGCAACAGGAAACATATTTTGGTTCAAAACATGTATTCTGTAACATTTTCCAACTTTTTTGTGGTCTCTGTCTCTGTACACACTTTTGGACAATATTTCTCTTAGTGCATTTGCATCATCTGTAACAATGTCGGTCATACAGTTTTTGTATCATCTGCTACGTTAAGTCAAGTGATGAGGAAATGTAATGATATGTGGTGCTGCACTATTAATACTCTAAAAAGGGTCATACAGACCAAGTGAAAGACATCATTGTTAGTGGTGGACGAAAGCTACTAGAGAACAACTGGCGGTAATAACATGTTGCACGAGCTGCATATGGAAGACGGCTCTGGTTTTTGTAACTTCACTTGGATGTCATCCACTTATTTCGAATTCCTGCAAATGTGGTAGCACTAGCTACTGGAGAAAAAGAAAAACACACACAGATTTCAGGAAGCCAATCACAGTCAACAAAAGACCTCCTGTCACTCTTCATTTTTTGGCAATGCGAGATCTATTTCTGAGCCTTGCTTACCAGTGCCATAGTTATTTCACTTTTCAAAGCATGTTACATCTCCAGAAGATTTGTGTAATTGTAACTAAATGAAAAACATTGTTAACCTCGAGCAGGTGCACTTATTTATAAAGTATACCAAACACTTGTTTCACATTAGTGAGCTCATGTCTAATCCTTCATTATTGCTTCACGTAACAGTCATAAATTGTGTTATCATACAGCCATGAGAACAGAAGTAATATAAAATAAACTCCAAGCTTGGTCAGAAAAAAATTACCGTCCTTGCAAGAAAATGACCAACATTATGATCTAGCAAAACAATCCCACAGTGAAGCAGTTGTCTATGTGATAATGCATGGTCAAATAAGTTGGTCATTACTGTGGGGTAACGCCTTTCCATGAAATCAGAGGGATATAATGAAAGTTTATTTCATTAGTGTTTAATTAAAAATTGCTTTAGAACACATTATGTAGGTGTATTTTATCATTATTTAACTAAACTAAGATTTTGCTCATACATGTTTACCTTGGTAACATGAAGACAGCTATTCTTTACATGTGTACATAGCACACCGTGTGCTCACTCGTGTTACAAAAATCAGCCCACTCACTCGAGGGTTCAAATTGCTGAGAGCTCAGCAGCCAGGGACTGTGCATCTGAGTTTCGCTTGTGTGTGTTTGTGTGTGTGTTGTCTATTTCCGATGAAGGCCTTATTGGTTGTGAGCTTACTTTCTCATAGTCTTTTTGTTGTGCCTATCTGTGACTCAGCATCTCCTCTATATGGTGAGTAGCAACGATCCCTTTCATAATTATTGACAGTTCTGTTAAGTATTCTTTTAAAATTCTTTGCAGTTTTTCCTGCTTAAGTGCCACATGTAACATCAACAGGCAGTTTGAACTTGATGCTATGGACTATAGGGCTTGAGAGTTGAATGCTGACTAAGTCGCATCAGCGGCCCACTGAGAAATTCAAGCAAATAAGTACATACAACATAATTCCATGTATACGTTTTACAGTTACAAGAGGGCTTGCACCACAGCAGTATTGAAAGACAGACTTATTTTTATTTTAAATGTTTATGGCATAGGCCCCTAAGTTGCAGTCTTGTGGACCTGATCAGGAGAATACTCTCAGCTGTAAATTCTATTTTACAAGTGAAGCAAGAGTATGGATTAATGCCCAATTAACAATGTCACTAGACACAGCATAAGTTTACATTAGGAAGGACGAGAAAGGAAATCAACCCTATTCTTTTTGAAAGGACTATTTAAGTGCTTGTCATAAATAATTTAGGGAAACCACAGACAATGTAAATCTGGATGGCAGAACACAGATTTTAACCTCAGTCCTATCCAATGAGTCTAGTGTCTTAACCACTATGTCACCTAATTTGGTAGTTTTATGGATGTTTCTTAATTTATGTAAATGAGGTTTTGTAAGCATGCACGAAAATGTTATTCTTTTGCATAAACAGAGAAAACAGATAATTTCTGTTTACCTTTATTCTGCCCCACATACATGTATGCATAAGAAGATTTGAGAATGTCTCTTATTACAAAAAAAAACAACACACACAAAGTGTGTTGTTAATAATTGAATGACTACAGTGTTTCACAGTTGTGAATGAAATCTGACATATTAACGCAGCATATTCTCCGCAGTAGACTAGTTTATTACAAAATTTTCCACACAAATGCTGTAGAAAAACCTCTATTTTCAAGATTTGTTTGTGGTGGTAGGCTATATGTTGCCAGTAACTGCAAGTTTCCTTTTGGAATTACATTCATTGCATGTCGTCCTGGATCACCAACAAATATTGTCTTCCCAGCATTCTGCAGACTCTTGATCCATGGTTGAAGCCTTTGTGCAAACTCTGTGTCATACAGTACATCACCCAGCAAGATAATATCCCACTCAAAGCACGTATTGCCTATTATGTCATTTAATGACACATTCACGTTCACTTGATTTAAGGAACAATTGAGGAGTATTGCCTCTCCTGCTACTGCAATAAGAATGGTACTGTTAGTTTACAGTAACAAGCAGTTCAATACAAAAAATTATATTGATAAAAACTGTTTCAGCAGCTCCAAAATATTCATTTCCTCATTAACTCAAACACAAAAAAATTGCGACTGTTTGCAATAGAAAGCTGAATGGGATAGTTGTTTTAAGTATTACATTGTTTATTACAAACACTGAAAATAGAAGCAAGAAGGCTAAAAAATAAAAATATCTATTCAAAGACTAGAACAATAATATTCTCGATATTATAGAAGATAATAGTGCAATACGAAATGCAATGAGCATGTGAGAACTGTGGTAAGGAAGGCAAATGGTCAACTTTGGTTTATTGGGAGAATTTTAAGAAAGAGTGGTTCATCTATACAGGAGGCCGCATATAAGATGCTGATGCAACCTATTCTTGAGTACTGCTCAAGCATTTGGGATCCGTACCAGGTCAGACTGCAGGAAGACACTGAAGTAATTCAGAGGCACACTGCTAAATTTGTCACTGGTAGGTTCGAACAACGTATAAGTGTTACGGGAGATGCTTTGGGAACTAAAAAGGGAATTCCTGGAGGCAAGGTGATGTTCTCTTCGAGAAACACTATTGAGAAAATTTAGAGAACCAGCATTTAAAGCTGACTGCCGAATGATTCTACTGCTGCAAATGTGCACTGTGGGTAAGGACCAGGAAGATAAGATACAAGAAATTAGGGCTCATACGGAGGTGTACAGATATTCGTTTTTCCCTTGCTCTATTTGTGAGTGGAACAGGAGGGGAAATGACAAGTAGCGGTACAGGGTACCCTCTGTCATGCACTGAGTACCAGCTTGCGGAGTATCGATGCAGATGTAGGTCTAGGTGTAGGTGTAGATTAAAATTGGTGTTTGAATGAGTACTTTCTTGTTAATGTGGCACAACAGTAACATTTTATAAAAACATGGAATCTACACATGCAGTCAATCTAAAGAAAGGTTAAATACAAGCGCTGCTGAAATTCTTAATCAAGAACTTTTAACTGTCACTTATTAACTGCATCAAATTGATTTTGGATATTTCTTGCCTAGCTTTTAATAGGAACATTATAAGGATATATGATACAACCTTCATCAAAAGTTATGCACCCCCTGTGTATCTGTGACCTGTGTATCTGTGAACATGTGTGGGTTTACACTTAAGGGAGGCGGGTGATTGAGATGTGCTCAAGCCTATCCTACATATAGATGGCACAGAATCCCCCCCCCCCCCCCCACACACACACACCCAGGAGATCGTACAACCTTGAAAAAGGGTGGTGGGAGGGGGGGGGGGGGCTTCTGCAACGATACACTGTTAAGGTGCACCTGGTTCAATTCATGCTCAACTGGGAGCACATCTGGAGATTTTGTAGACCTTTCCATTTAGTCAATTCCTGCCTCCTCAACGAAGTGTTCCAGAGGTGGGCAGAGAGGGTTTGAACATTATCACCTTGAAACATGAATATATCCCCAATAAATTAACTTTAGGGCTGGACTGTAGGTTGGAGGATGTTGTCCTGATAATGAGCAGTTCTCAAATTACTGTTGACTGTAATGAGCAGTGTCCGACAAACACACACAATACAAGCTCAACATATCACTGCCTTATTACCTTGATAACCTGTGGTATGGCATGCCTGTGAGAGGCATCTGTACATGCCTGCCTCTACACACTTCTATGGCTATTCTTGGTGGTCAGAAAAATTCTGTATTTGTCAATGGCGAGAACCTGGCATCATTGATCCAGGTTCTGTTCCATGTGTTCTGATGTTTTGTTATCGACTTACTCCACACACCAACTGCTGAGGGATTTGTACCTCATTTGTAATGGACTCCTAGAGGCCAAATTCATACTGTGGATGTGGTGTCATACTATTTTGATCCACAAAAACCTCACAGTTGCCTCCAAAATCACAACACAGTTCTGTTGTACTCTCTTTAGAGTACCTAAAAACCACGTTTATAGAGAAAAGTAATCAGTTGGTGGTGATCACATGCAACCACCATGAGGCAGTTCCTTAATATTTTGTGTATCACAGTAGTGGCTGTATGTCTGAAGTTGCTGTTCAGTACATCAATTTGAAGAGCAACTTCCCACACATAACCCTTCGTGTTGTAAGTGACAATGCATACATGGTCTGAGCTTAAAGAGACCCTTCAAGGAATTTTGACAAAATGAAAAGCGGAAACATGTTGCAGTGTCCCAACACAACTGAAGATATGCTCCTTTCTACTGTATGAGACTTAGAACGAAAGTTTACTTTTGCCTCTTTTATGCAGGTACATAGCACTTTGCTGTGGTCAAGAGTATTGAGATAGATGCTAATGATCAAAAAATGATATCAACTGTACATATGACAGGGGTGGTGCAAAAATTTTTTGAGCTGTTCATTTTTTCAGAATAATACTGGAAATAGATGCAACATAATAATAAAAATAAAATGAAACAAGAAACCTGTAGGACTATCCACAAAAAAAGACGTTCAAAGCCTCTGAAATAACTAATAAGATAACAAGAAAGGTTAGAAAGCATGTGCATAAATAGCTTTACAGAGTGCTAAATAAGCAATATCATTTTTCGAAGAGTGTGAAAGAAACAAGACTGCAGTTAACAGCATAAGTATATGTTTTTGCTTCTTTGTGTGAGGGAGAACAAGTAAATACATAATAAATATTTTTCATAGATATATGTTTCAAGAGTTTATTAATATAAATGACCAACATGATTGAAACACACAGTAATTCATTGTTTGGTATTTGCTCCCCTGGGACAATATCTCCCCTGTGGCAACAAGTGACCGGGCAATCTTCGATGAAGAGACATGCGGGGGAGAATAAACTGACAGAACAATATTAAAAATAAAAAGGTGATCGTGACAGATCTGGCAGCAAGTGCTGACAATAGGCAGGATGAGACCCATTGTCAGGAGGAGACGAAGAGCAGCATAGTGGACCACTGGGACGAGTCGGTTTCCTAACAGCAAACTGAAGAAATGGAAGGTATTCACAAAATTGAAATGATGAAAGAAATGAAAACAACTTCATTGAACAGTCTTCAACATCAAAGAGGGTGCAACAACAGTTGAAGAAAACGAAAAGTAAGTTTACAAGAAACAAAACTCTAGATTTCCAAGTTTTGCTGACATAGAATCGTTGATTGAACCTGTCGTATTTTTATTTTTATTTATTTATTTAATTTATGGACTGTGTTATAAAAATATTTTACATGTTCATTCAAACAGCTGCTGTTACGAGTCAGCTATTACGAGTTATTCATTACAGTTGAAAGAAGTGAGAAATGCAATGAAAGCTACTCAAAGGAACAATTTAAACAGATAATGAGGGGTCGAAGGAAAAGAACTTAAAGAAATATCATTGTCAATATTATGTGGGTATGAAGGAGTTGTGGTCAATTATGAGGGATCAGAAACTGTCAAACAAGTAGGAACTTCCAAATCAGAGGCAGAACTGCAAAAACATGACCAAACTGAAAGAGTTGCACACACAAGTAAAGAAATCTGAGTGAGTACAGATTTAGGTCAGGAAGGTTGTTCGATAGAAGAGAGTGATATACAAGCAGAGGATAGTAGTGTAAGCGAAATAAGGGGAGAAATCTATAACACATCTATACAATTGAGACTTTAGTAGTACCAAATTTGTGTGTGGTTTGCATATTAGGAACACACTGGATGAACGAATATCGAGTACATGTTAACTCTGACGAAAATACGGTGAAGATTCAGAAGGGTGAAAGAAAGCAGCAAATGGTTATATTTAAAGAGAAGAAGACTATAGAGGATAGAGATGCACTTACAAGGATATACTGCACTGTGATAACAGAAGATCATGAGAAATGGGAACAAATAGATCGTGTTAGATACAGCAGTTTAAAAAGCATTTAGAGGACAAAGAATGCTGAACAGAAGAAGACGAAGTTAACCAGAAAATAACATAAAAAGATAGCAAAATCGAAGGAAACTCATCTAAATACCAGGAAAAGAAAGCAAACAGAGGAAAATCATGGCAAAGAGAGAAGAGGGAAGGGAGTCTGAGAAGGCCAAGCAGACCACCACAGCAGATTTGTAGCTATTTCAAAAAATCTTGTGTGTGTTGTGTAAGGAAAGAATGAACTTATTTTATGGTGTGAAACAGAATCGCAGCAAGAAGAAGAAAGACAGACCACAAGCTTCAGTACACCGTAGTGACAGGAGTTAAAAAAGTGATGTTTTGAACAGGCTGTAAGAAGGTAAATGCCTGTGTTAATTTTCAAAATGTTATCTGCAGGTGGACACTTGAAGCACAACTTTTCAACAAACCGAGCGCTAACGGCAACAATGGATCCAACTACCTACACTGAGAATGTGCATGATAGAGCTGGCTCCTTCCACTGAACAGCAAGCTGAGTCACATCCAGATATCAATACTGTGCAGCCCCAGGACACATCCATGCGTCCCCGCCAGAGCTGCTGTGTGAGGTTGCTAGGAGCAATTCTGAGCATGTATGGGGCCTGGAACCATCACCACCAGCCAGCAACGACCTCCAGCCGTTTATATTGAGCCAGCAGCTGATGTTTATAGGCACAACCACAAGCACAATGCACGACCCACCTTATTACGATGGACCACGAGCGCAATGTACAACCCACCTCATTACGATGGACCACAAATGGTACAGCATCACACCCAAAAGTGAAGGCGTTTATGTTTGTAAGTGGGAGTGCGATGGAAAGTGAATTTAATTTTATGTTCTTGATAATTAAACTATTCCCTTTCAGCAGACAATCCAACATTCCATATGATGAATTGGAAAGTCATGGAACTCATTACTAGTGGAATAACATTTTGTCTCAATTTATTTTTGTCAATAGTTAATCTCGGTTTATTTTTTGGTCCATTACATACTGTAATGTTGAAACACGAGGACACAGCGTGCCTTAAATAGTGAATATTTGTTTGGAGCATGTACACCAATAAGACAAAACATTATGATCAATGCTCATCGCAACGTTGGATGCCACCTGATGATGATGTCGGGGCATGACATGGCAACAAAAGTATGTAAGTGGAGCAGACACGGATGGGAGGTCACCCTGCAAATGGGGAAGTCCATTGAGAGAAGCGACTCTGACAAAATGCAAATTATTATTACTCAGTACCTGCGAATGAGTATATCGAAAATCACAAAGCTGGTCAAATATTCCATACGACTGTCATGAGCATCAACAGAAGGAAGTAGGACAGTGGAATTGGCACTAGGTGCTCTCAATCTTCACAGAACATGGCATTCGGAGGCTTGTCTGCTCTATAAACTAGTATAGATGGTGATCTGTGGCATCTCTGCCAAAAGAGCACAATGCTTGTGCACAAACAAGTGCTTTGGAGCATACTGTTCATCGTACATTGTTGTACATGGAACTCTCAGCAGACCAGCCATATGTGTACACATGTTGACCCAACAACATCGTCAAATATGATCGCAGTGGGCATGGGACCATTGGGATTCAACCTTCGATCAATGGAAATGTATTGACTCTTTGTGTGAATCACATTTCTGCTAAACTATGTTGATGGTTGTTTCCACAAACACCATCATCGAGGTGAATGGTGGCTTGAAACATGCATGCAGTGGGTCATGGACACAGGCTGGTGAGAGCAATATTATGCTATGGGAGACATTCTCCTGCACTTGCCTGGGACCTATGGTAGTAATCTAAGACATGGTGACACCATCATGCTAAAACCACCTGCATCCCTTCGTGCTTGATGTCTTCCCTGACGGTGATGTCATCTTTCAGCAGAACAATTGTCCTTGTCTCAGAGCCAGAACCATGTTACAATGGTTTGATGCACTCACACTGCTGTCTTGGTGAACAAATTCATCTACATCTACATGATTACTCTGCAATTCACATTTAAGTTCTTGGCAGAGGGTTCACAAACCACAATCATACTGTCTCTCTACCATTCCACTCCCGAACAGCGCGCGGGAAAAATGAACACCTAAACCTTTCTGTTCGGGCTCTGATTTCTCTTATTTTATTTTGATGATCATTCCTACCTATGTAGGTTGGGCTCAACAAAATATTTTCGCATTCGGAAGAGAAAGTTGGTGACTGAAATTTCGTAAATAGATCTCGCCGCGACGAAAAATGTCTTTGCTTTAATGACTTCCATCCCAACTCGCGTATCATATCTGCCACACTCTCTCCCCTACTACGTGATAATACAAAACGAGCTGCCCTTTTTTGCACCCTTTCGATGTCCTCCGTCAATCCCACCTGGTAAGGATCCCACACCGCGCAGCAATATTCTAACAGAGGACGAACAAGTGTAGTGTAAGTTGTCTCTTTAGTGGACTTGTTGCATCTTCTAAGTGTCCTGCCAATGAAACGCAACCTTTGGCTCGCCTTCCCCACAATATTATCTATGTGGTCTTTCCAACTGAAGTTGTTCGTAATTTTAACACCCCGGTACTTAGTTGAATTGACAGCCTTGAGAATTGTAGTATTTATCGAGTAATCAAATTCCAGCGGATTTCTTTTGGAACTCGTGTGGATCACCTCTCACTTTTTGTTATTTAGCGTCAACTGCCACCTGCCACACTATACAGCAATCTTTTCTAAATCGCTTTGCAACTGATACTGGTCTTTGGATGACCTTACTAGACGGTAAATTACAGCATCATCTGTGAACAACCTAAGAGAACTGTTCAGATTGTCACCCACGTCATTTATATAGATCAGGAACAGCAGAGGTCCCAGGATGTTTCCCTGGGGAACACCTGATATCACTTCAGTTTTACTCGATGATTTGCCGTCTATTACTACAAACTGTGACCTTCCTGACAGGAAATCACGAATCCAGTCACACAACTGAGATGATACCCCATAGGCCCGCAGCTTGATTAGAAGTCGTTTGTGAGGAATGGTGTCAAAAGCTTTCCGGAAATCTAGAAATACGGAATCAACTTGAGATCCCCTGGCGATAGCGGCCATTACTTCGTGCGAATAAAGAGCTAGCTGCGTGGCACAAGAACGATGTTTTCTGAAACCATGCTGATTGCGTATTAATAGATCGTTCCCTTCAAGGTGATTCATAATGTTTGAATACAGTATATGCTCCAAAACCCTACTGCAAACCGACGTCAATGATATAGGTCTGTAGTTCAATGGATTACTCCTACTACCCTTCTTAAACACTGGTGTGACCTGCGCAATTTTCCAATCAGTAGGTACAGATCTATTGGTGAGCGAGCAGTTGTATATGATTGCTAAGTAGGGAGCTATTGTATCAGTGTAATCTGAAAGGAACCTAATCAGTATACAATCTGGACCTGAAGACTTGCCCGTATCAAGGGATTTGAGTTGCTTCGCAACCCCTACGGTATCTACTTCTAAGAAACTCATGCTAGCAGCTGTTCGTGTTTCAAATTCTGGAATATTCCATTCATCTTCCCTGGTGAAGGAATTTCGGAAAACTGCTTTCAATAACTCCGCTTTAGCGACACAGTCGCCGGTAACAGCGCCATCGGCGCTGCACAGCGAAGGTATTGACTGTGTCTTGCCGCTTGTGTACTTTACATACGACAAGAATTTCTTTGGATTTTCTACCAAATTTCGAGACAATGTTTCATTATGGAACCTATTAAATGCATCTCGCATTTAAGTCCGTGCCAAATTTCGCGCGTCTGTAAATTTTAGCCAATCTTCGGGATTTCGCGTTCTTCTGAACTTCGCATGCTTTTTCCATTGCCTCTGCAACAGCGTTCGGACCTGTTTTGTGTACCATGGGGGATCACTTCCATCTCTTACCAATTTATGAGATATGAATCTTTCAATTGCTGTTGCTACTATATCTTTGAATTTGAACCACATCTCATCTACATTTGCATAGTCAGTTCGGAAGGAGTGGAGTTTGTCTCTTAGGAAGGCTTCTAGTGACACTTTATCTGCTTTTTTAAATAAAATTATTTTGCGTTTGTTTCTGGTGGATTTCGAAGAAACGGTATTGAGCCTAGCTACAACAACCTTGTGATCACTAATCCCTGTATCAGTCATGATGCTCTCTATTAGCTCTGGATTGTTTGTGGCTAAGAGGTCAAGTGCGTTTTCGCAACCATTTACAATTCACGTGGGTTCATGGGCTAACTGCTTGAAATAATTTTCAGAGAAAGCATTTAGGACAATCTCGGAAGATGTTTTCTGCCTACCACCAGTTTTGAACAAGTATTTTTGCCAACATATCGAGGGAAGGTTGAAGTCCCCACCAACTATAACCGTATGAGTGGGGTATTTATTTGTTACCGACTCAAATTTTCTCTGAACTGTTCAGCAACTATATCATTGGAGTCTGGGGGTCGGCAGAAGGAGCCAATTATTAACTTAGTTCGGCTGTTAAGTATAACCTCCACCCATACCAATTTGCACGGAGTATCTACTTCGACTTCACTACAAGATAAACCACTACTGACAGACATAAACACTCCACCACCAATTCTGCCTAATCTATCTTTCCTGAACACCGTCTGAGACTTTGTAAAAATTTCTGCAGAACTAATTTCAGGCTTTAGCCAGCTTTCTGTACCTATAATGACTTCAGCTTCTGTGCTTTCTATTAGCGCTTGAAGCTCAGGGACTTTCCCAGCACAACTACAACAATTTACAACTACAATTCCGACTGTTCCTTGATCCAACCACGTCCTGTATTTGCTATGCACCCTTTGAGATTGCAGCCCACCCCGTACTTTCCCGAGGCCTTCTAACCTAAAAAACCGCCCAGTCCACACCACACAGCCTCCGCTACCCGTGTAGCCACCAGCTGAGTGTAGTGAACTCCTCACCAGTCAGCAGAACCCGAAACCCCACCACCCGATGGCGCAAGTCAAGGAATCTGCAGCCAACACGGTCGCAAAACCGTGTGAGCCTCTGATTCAGACCCTCCACCGGCTCTGCACCAAAGGTCCGCAGTCGGTTCTGTCAACAATGCTGCAGATGGCGAGCTCTACCTTCATCTTGTAAGCAAGACCGGCAGCCTTCACCAAATTAGATAGCCGCCGGAGTCGAGAGAGAATTTCCTCACATCCAAAGCAACACACGTCATTAGTGCTGATATGTGCCACCACCTGCAGCTGGCTGCACCATGTGCTCTTCCTGGCATCCAGAAGAACCCTTTCCACATCAGGAATGACTCCACCTGGAATGCACACGGAGTGCACACTGGATTTCTTCCCCTCCTTAGCCGTCATATCCCTAATGGGCCCCATTATGCGCCTAACATTGGAGCTCCCAACTACCAATAAGCCCACCCTCTGAGATTGCCCGTACCTTGAAGGCTGAGAATCATCCTCTGAAACAGGGCAGGCAGCTGCATCTGGCTCAGCCAGAGACAGTACCTGAAACCTGTTTGTCAGACGCACCGGGGAGGCTTTCTGATCAGCCTCCAGGGACGTCTTTCGCTGCCTGCCACGCCTTGGAACGACCTCCCAATCAACCACAGGCGAGGGCTCAGCCCCACTGCGGGCAGCAACCGGGGCAACCACAGTGGCAGACCGATCTGGGGACAGACGGGATGAGGTTGACATCCCCATGATACCCAAGTCTGGCTCCCCACAGTGGTGCCAGCCTCAAGCTGCGCGACCGAAGTCAGCGCCGCCTGCAGCTGTGAGCGAAGGGATGCCAACTCAGCCCTCATTCGAACACAGCAATCACAGTCCCTGTCCATTCTAATCTATGTTGAACAATAGTTACTGAAACACGAGTCCGTGCCTAGATAACGCAAGGGAAACACGCAAAGAATGTATGAACTAACCTCTACAAATGCCTAACGACTGAGCTACAATCTGCCTGAATTTACGATTACAGTAACTAAAACTCGAAATTACACCTCCTATACGAAACTCACGTGCAATTTAAGTTAGAATCTACGAAGTAAACTCAGAAAAGAAGCTATATACGTATCTTTCTGCACTGTCCCAACTGGGAGCTCAGCCCACAACACGCGAATTTACACTAGTCAGGTACTAAAGCGTGATGCTACAACTCTCAAATACTATAATACGCCCGAAATTTATGAATTAAACAATGCAAGTACCCAAAAACAGGCAAAGAAGTTAAGAATTAAACTATGTAACAAACAAGTAAGCTAGGAGTATACGATTTGCTGCTGGCAGCTGCTTATCCAACGGCGGCAGGGAGCACAAATAATACTGATGTAAATCCTATGCAACCTGCTTGGGTTGCTAACGGCCGCCATAACTGTGTACACAGATCAGCAGCCCATTATTTATGTGGATTACATGGTCTGTGCATATATATCTAATGCAACATACATCTAAAAACCTGCCAACAATCTATTGGATCCTTGATATGCACGATCAGTGACATATTACGTTCCAAAGATGGACAAACAAGCTATTAAGTGGACGGTCATAATGTTTTAGCTTATCAGTGTATACATTTGTTATGGCTCTTTGAAGCGTTATTTGATTCATATGTTGTAAATGACCTTGTAATAATCTGGAGTGCTTGCAGAGTAAATTAGTATATCAGGCTAGTATGTCGTCTCAATTTCATGACTTGGCGGGTTTTCTTTGTTATTATTTGTTTTTTCCAAATTTTCTAGCCAAATTACAAAAAGAAGTTAGAGATGGATGTAAGTTATTTTTGCTATGCTGTGATCTCTGATGAGTATTAGTCATGGAGCAGATAGAGTGCCAATGTTGAATGTTGTTGAGGCCACGTGCCAAGTGAAGTGATGCAGTTACAAAACCAGTCACAGTGGGCTGAGTGCCAGAAACAGATGAGAATATTGAACAAATAACAAGAAAGCATAAGTGTGTATAGATAACTTTATGTTCAGAGTATGGAGAGTCGTCGTTTTAGAGTGGAGTGCCAAATAAGTAACATTAGTGTCTGCAGATAATGGAAGTAGCCACTGTGCAGTTAAAAGCAAAGCTATATGTTTGTGTTTATTTGTGTTATGAAGAATAAATTTTTATGTAATGAATAGTTTTCAGTTTAGCTGTGTGTGTGTGTGTGTGTGTGTGTGTGTGTGTGTGTGTGTGTGTGTGTGTGTGTGTGTGAAGAGTTTATTAATGTAAATGACCAACATATTGAGTGACTATTTGCTGCTCCGCACTGATGTCTTATAATCTCTATCAGCCCACAGTCTGAAGATTAAGTTTTTTAATAAATGAAAAGCACCAGTCTGCTTTTGTTCTACAATATTGTAGAACAAAAGCAAACTGGTGCTTTTCATTTATTATTATAATGTTGTTCTACCAAGAACCGACGGAAGATTCTGTTAATATTAAGTTTTTTATTTGTATTTCATTATTCTATTTACATTACTAAACCCCTTGCAAAAAGTTACTGCTAGTTGTTACAGACACAATTATAGAAACTCTTGTTAACAGCAGCTGTTGTTCCTAGGAAGTTTATTCTCACAAATATACAATAAACCCAGTGCTGGAGATGCAAGGGGCTGCTAACTTCAACACTTGACTAACTTCAACTTTCTTTCATGATTATTGCTATTACTCTTATAATTAAGACAACACATTCATATTATTTCACAGCTTGAACATTAACATTGGTTTTGAGTTTACAGCTAAAAATAAATCAAGCATTGGATGGAAAGCATATTGATGACATGTGGTGTTCATATGACAAAATATGCTAAGCCATGTCTTCCCACAATGACACATCACATTTACTACTGCCAAGTTTGCTTGCCACTAGTAAGCAATAGGATCTGATATAACCATTGGCAAATCAATGCTATCTTGAAAGAACTTGTGCACATTAAACTGTTTCTTGCCGTCATTCTTGATTCTGAAACTACAGGGCATAATGGCTCCAGCAGACACTCTATGCAAGATGGTAGTAGCTCGTCATGCACCAAAATTTCAAATGAATTGATAATGAAACTATCAGACAGAGGTCTAAACTCTGCACCAATGCCAACAGTACTACCTGTATCAGGTTTCATAAGGACAGTAGGGCAAGTGGCCACAGCTCTTACACCAAATCTAACAGAGGAACTTCATCACAATATATGCCGTATACTGACCAGTACTCAGTCATTTAAAGTCAACAGTTCCACAGTTAAAAGTACAGTACTTCGTAAGTTGCAAGAAAACTACAGCTCTGTCATCCTTCCTGCAACAACAGGTTTATGACGAGAAGGTTCTTCAAGTCAACAAGAAGATGGCTGTGTTTCAACACCTCAGGTTTCTCAGAGAATACCAACATAAGCAGTCTAGCATGGGCATCAAATAACCAAAACTCATAAGGAAAAATCCTCACTCAACCCAATAGTGAACAACAAGTGAGCCTCAACTTACCCACTCATCAAGTTCCTCAGAAGAACACTGAGCCCATACATAAGCAAGTGCTGCCATCACATATCGATCCCTTTGGGCCTTATCCCTTGGACCACAGACTGCATAACAGATAATTACATTATGTTCAGCTTTTATGTAGTTTTCTTGGGCACCAAGGTCCACCTAAAGTACACATCAGTACTTGCTTGTGAAATGTTTGACTCTACAGTGATGGATATGTTCAGGTATCTGCTAATATTAACTTACTTTCAGTAAAGATGGCAGTATTTTGAACAAACCTAAGGGAAAATTGTGGACTACCTGCTTTATCCAGTGGTAGCAAATATCATCAAGGAAGAAACCTAGCAGCTATCCACACACAAGCCTACTGGTTTCTTACACTACATGACCAGGTTCCAACAATATCCAAATTCTCACTATCCCAACATTAGATTCATTGTGCCTCTAGAAAAGGATGAGAGTTACCATTGCAATACATTTGGTGAAGCAGAGTCAGATGGCACACTTGGCCACAGCAGATACTGCATACTGCAAGCTCAGCCACACTGACCCTGACCTCATCAAGAGCCTCAAAGGAGAATAGTATCATAAAAACTTAGATATGCAGAGTATGCAGTTAATCAGATGATTAATTTTGCCTGCAAATTACAACGTCTACAGGTCTTTCTCAAGAAAAGGTATTTTGATAATCAGACTGAAAGTTGAGATTGTCTTATGCAAGTCCTGAATTTACAGCATTTGAGATCGATGTGGTATGCCATACACTGGCTAAACAATTAAGACAATTTAGGTCCAATGCTTGCAACATAACCACTTCACTTATCTGTTGCAACCAAGTGACTCAGTTGTCACTGACTATTGCCTAGAGATTAAGCACACCATGGATTATAGTGTAATAAAAATTCTGGCATAGATCCTTTGGTTTTGAGAGTGTGTTACCAGAGAGGCAGTTGGGATCAGACTGGCAGAAAATCTTACCAACAGAGATGCTGGTTACAAATTCAGCAAGATGTGAAATCCTGCCTTAACCGTTAAACTCACTGAAAGAGTAGGATCAACACTACGTGACCCGAGAACCACAGGAAACAGAGCTGAACAATTTGCCTTGCTACAAGTATCCGACGGCATCATGTGGGCCAGACACCATTCTAAAAAGTGTGAAATATACCATGCATGTGTCACTAATCTATCCCTACAACCATAATACATTTCATTTTTGCATCTGCATGTCCATTTGCCTCGCTCTTTCTCAAGACTGGATGAAAACCTATACTATCTACCCTGATTGGCAAGCCTCAATTGGAATCTGAGCGCACCTGGGAACAGGTAGTGTACTGAACATCAGCTACAGAAAATGAGGCACACCATGTGTCACCACAACTAGGAGCACTTGATGATAATGACAAGTTATGTAATCACCGAAATACTGTGCCAATAAGAACCTAGAAACCGGCAACATACACAAGCAAACATTACATACCAGCAGCATTTATGAAGCTTAAAGGTCTTCCAGAAATAACGAATGACACTGAAAGATAAGGTAATTTGCAAACAAGTCAAATGAGGGTTGTCAATAGAATGAACAACAGATATTGATAGTGAGGCTGTAGAAAAAGTGAGAGATGCAACAATGTTAACAAGATCGGCTGAAATATGGGAAGTAGAAGAGAAAAGAAGTCACTACTAACAACTTCATTGGTGTTTTTACATACATGTCAGGAGGGAAAAGAAATACTTTTCATTCTCAGTTTACCCTTAGAACCTTAAGAATATTCCATTCAAGTGTCTTCAGAATAATTATCATAGTGATGCAAAAAGAGACAGCCAGAGATATAGCTAAAATGGAATGACCACTGAAAACAGCAGTAAATAAAGTGAGTACATAACGTGTACGGTCCCAAAAAACGTTCGTCAACGAACCAAGGCTGTAAGGTATTTTCCCACTGCAACTAAAGGTAAGACTCAGATCTTCCATCACAACGATCACCTACACAATCAGAGGATGACTCAGCACTGTGTCTCTTATCTACATTGCTATTACAGGAGGTGATGAGATAGTGGATGAGGCAGTCATTTGCCAAATTTCAGCTGGCAAATGTTGTGTCAAGAAGGAAGTATAATGAAATTAATCACCCCTAGTGGTCCTCGTACTTGTGTAGTGCAACACCACCTCAAACCTTGAAAACGGCCTCAATTTGGCAACAAAAAGAGACCACTAGTTTTCTCATTGAAGTTATACCCAGCTAAAGCCACACACTGATGATTATAATTTTACCAAACTGGTGTGATGCTGATTGGTAGGTTATCCTGCTGTCTCAAACACTCCTATATTTTCTTTATGATTAAGGTCGTGCGAGTTAGCAAGCCAATCAAAGTGAGAGTGTAAGTCAAACCAGAAAGGTACTTTTGCAACCCTGTGATCAGGTCTGTTGCCATCTTGGAAGACAGGAGTGTCCACAGCACACTAATCATAAAGATGAAAGAGAAACAACATTCGGCCTTGTTGAAGTCAACTTCCTAGTTCATTTTCACAGTAACATGTATCAATGAGCCCAAAGTCACGGTATCAGAAAGACTCGCAAAACTTTACAGTACCAACACTGACCAGAGCTACACGCTCTACACACTGTCAGTTGAATGCCTTGTTGGGCCATCAGTGTACTTGACGACTTGCATCAATTGAGCAGAAGCACAGTTCTGACTAATTGGATCACACCACACACCTCCAGTCAGCCCCTACCCAGTTTCTGAGCATTTTGGCCCACTGATGAAATGCAGATTTATGCACTACAGTGAGCAATAGCAACTTGTGAGATAACAGACCCCAAATGTCCATTACACACTGTTTCATTCACAATGTTTGCTTATTAACTGGTTCAGATGGCTTTTATGCCGAATGTTATTGATAGGGCATGAAATTTGTCTCATGTGTCTGTCTGTTAGGATCTTTTTACAATCAGTGTTCTTATGCCATATTACCTGGCTGTAAGTATTTCACCATTCCTTGTAGACATATTGGACTGTTCATGTTGGTACATCACCAATATGTGCAGCATCATTTACAGTTTGTTCATGTGCATTTCCAAACACAATATTCCTTTCTGTCGCTCTGACCCATCTTCTGTTTTGCCACATTACAGTGCTGGTTCCATACAATGGACTGGTACATACACATTTCACTGCCATGATGCATATCAGCTGTGGAGGGCAATATGGCTGCCCGATACCAATCCTATACCACCTACAACACTCCAAACTGACCATTGTGCTCTTTGACCGGGGTGATTAATATACTGTCTAGCAAGCTTAAATGCACAGAACCTGCTTGGGTAAGTGCTTTATCTGGTGATATCATTTCATTTTTAATCAGAAAATCTCTATTATGGAAAGCGCATAAAGAGCAGGAGAACTCGTCTAGAACATATGTTTTGAAACCAACAAAACACATACTTCCCAATAAATAAATAAATAGCAGCAGCTCGATGGTTACGGTAACAAGCCGTTTATTACTTTATGAGACCATAAAGGCTTTGTTTTTCCTCCCCGAGGAAGGAACTAATGGTACTAGTAACTTGTAATAGCAGAATAGTCTTGAAGCTTAATCCTGGAAGGAAAATGATGAATATGGGATCAATGATAATCCTACATGAGCAAAGTTCATAAGATGGGAAACACTATTTACACAATATACCTGGGTCAATATCATTAGCAGTCACTGACTGTGCTCCAGCCTTGGCAGCTGCTATCGCACATGCTCCACTGCCACTGCCCACATCAAGAACATGAAATCCGCATACAGTCTTAGGGTTGTCCAGCAGATACCTTCAGTAAGAATATTCACATATATTTCACCAAAAGTTTCTGCATTCAATTCGCTGCTGAGCATTATTATTCTAAGCAAATAAAATGCAATGAAATATTGTATAAACAAAAACTTTAACAGACAACATGCATCACAGATGACGAACTCAACAAGAACACGCAATTTGCACTGTGTATGTATCAACATCATTTTTTAGGGTAATTTGTAGATGAAAACTAGGCATACAACTTGGGTTTAGTAAGGATTCATAAGTGGCTGAAAAATATTCATACCCCTTACATGAAAAACGGCTCTTATTTCTAAGCAAATTTCCATGTGACATACAGTATCTTTTTGAGTGGCATTAAAATTTTTCATAATTTCTGTACGCTCTCTTGTCATTCCAAAAAGCCTGCAGTCATTCATATCAGAATAGAGTAGAGTTGTACCATACAGCACTCCCAGCCCATGCACTTAGCCAGTCGACCAGTCTCATTTTACTCAGCTTGAAATATGCTCACTATTTTTATTTACTTAAATTTGGCATATTTCGTGACAGTACCTTTTCCGTGAAATGTTTACAAGGCGATATTTGTCTTGGCTTCAGTTGTCTAGTGGATGTATGATTCCACAATGCAGTTTTGTCGGCTGCAGAAATGACCTGGTTCAATGCGTTTGCCTCATTTTTGGTGCTTCAAATACCATTTCTTCGAATGTGGTTTCTTCTTAAAGTTTATATAAAAAAAAGTAGTAACATAATTCATTTTTTCTGTTCACTTCCAAATTATTATGAGGGCGACCTGCACATTGTTCTATCGTCAACACACACCAAGAGTTCACTGCGAACTGACTACAGTCAAAGATGACTCCAGCATCAAAGACATTTTACACAACACACAAGCTTCCACTTGTAATCAGTCTCTTTGATATTCTTCGTCACATCTACTAATAGTAATCAATATGCTGTCACTCTCAAAAATATAAGTAAATTAACATAAAATAAGGCAAATTAAAATTAAAAAAATATTCTGACAAAAATATAAGAAAACATTTTCAATTTGGTATCGACAAATCCAGTAGAAAATAACACATCTCTCAGATCCATTACAAGCTGCCTTCCAGCCTGCAGTCCTGTAATGCCTCATCCCATTTCAGTCCATGCAATGTGTTCCAGATAACCAATGCTGGCACCCCGTGCTCTAACTCAGGGACACGCAGCACAGTGACTTTAAAACAGGATAATTTGGGGTTGACATAAAGCTGCCACTGTCACCCCTGTTGCTCTATAATAATTTTAATGTAAATTGAGTTTTATTTCACTTCAATAAATCAAAATTAATGTGAAAAACAGTGTAAGTGAACCAAACATACCCAACACAATGTGCAATAAATGAGAAGTCTATCACAAGTACAAACTACCAAAATGGAAACTCAATGTGCAAAAAGAGTTTCAGCATACTTTTTCACTCATCTGCCCCCGATAAAGTTAAGAGCCCTATAAATGCACCAACTGAACAATTTCATGTGCAACCTACCCACATGCCGACCAACTTTACTCAGCAGTTATAGTACTGCCCTGTTCCTATCAGTGATTGAAAATTGTTTATGGTAAGTTCACTGAGGTTATGTTTAATGAAATGCTGCTTGGTTTTACACAAAAACAAAAACTGGTATTTGCCTTGGACATTTTAGAGGTAACAAGGACAAAATAAGCTGAGGGAAAGTTGTGGGCAAAGAAGTGACTAAGGCAAAAACAGAAATTCCACTCATGTACTGTTATTGAGATGGGAGCTGATGATTTTCATTATTATTTTAGAATGGGTGAAACATCCTTTTGGGAGCTGCTGAACATCGTCAAACAATTCTTAATAAGAAAGCATACAGTCATGACAGAGGCTGTGAGCTACAAGTGGGGGCTATCATAGCTACATCATGGTTTTTAGCCACTAACAGAAGTTGCAAGAGCCTCAAATTCAGAGCAGTAGTACCCTCCTAATTACTATCTAAGATGATCTCTGAAACATGCAATGTGATTCACAGTTGCCCAAGGAAACACGTCAGGTAAAGCAAAACAAATAAAACAAAAGATGTTCATGTAAACTTCATTAATTTATTTACATTTGTAGCATAACAGATGTCCCCTGCAAGTTTAAGAAACTCATTTCAAATTGGAAGAAGGAAGAACACAAACACATCAAAGTTGTGGTAAAATTTCACAGATTTCTAACAATGAATAAAGTATATTTTATGAATGAATGTCCTCTGCTTGTCTAAATGTCAATTTTTAGGTTTTACTTCTAATATGCATTGGAAATGAAATCAATGATTTAATCTGTTCGTATTTCAGTAGCTCTATTTGAAATAATACTTAAAAACCGAAATACAAAAGGTCAATGGACTTTTATCCATAAAATATCTCCCTTTTATTCTCTGTGTGTCACGTGAAACCATTATGGATTCATTAAAAAATGAACCAAGCGCTTCATTTCCTGCATCTCTATTTCTATACATGTCCCACCAACATCTGAAGTCTAAATTTCTTCAGAATCTCTCCTATCAATGTTTTGTACACTTCATATTCTGTCACGTGTATTAGAACTGCATTTTATGTTGCTTGCAGCAGCAGAAGACGAACTTTTGTCATGCATTTAGCATGACAGTGCTCCACATGTCCAATTTGTCAGTCTGTTGGTGCATGTGTAGGGGTCCTATGATGTATATAAAAAGATGAGCATCAACATTCTTTGGATGTAGAGTGACCATCCTGCATTTACAATAAAACCAGCAGAATTAAAATTCCTTTCAGAAGTCAAGCTGTGTGTTTTTACAAACTATATTTTTCTGGAGATCCGAAGAGTCAGCAAATTCTGCCTTTTCGTTTCCAGTAATAATCCAAATTTTCTTCCATTTTGCAGTTTTGATTTAAATATCCTTCCTACCCATCTTGCAGTAGGACATTCATCAAAATACACTCCTGGAAATTGAAATAAGAACACCGTGAATTCATTGTCCCAGGAAGGGGGAACTTTATTGACACATTCCTGGGGTCAGATACATCACATGATCACACTGACAGAACCACAGGCACATAGACACAGGCAACAGAGCATGCACAATGTCGGCACTAGTACAGTGTATATCCACCTTTCGCAGCAATGCAGGCTGCTATTCTCCCATGGAGACGATCGTAGAGATGCTGGATGTAGTCCTGTGGAACGGCTTGCCATGCCATTTCCACCTGGCGCCTCAGTTGGACCAGCGTTCGTACTGGACGTGCAGACCGCGTGAGACGACGCTTCATCCAGTCCCAAACATGCTCAATTGGGGACAGATCTGGAGATCTTGCTGGCCAGGGTAGTTAACTTACACCTTCTAGAGCACGTTGGTGGCACGGGATACATGCGGACGTGCATTGTCCTGTTGGAACAGCAAGTTCCCTTGCCGGTCTAGGAATGGTAGAACGATGGGTTCGATGACGGTTTGGATGTACCGTGCACTATTCAGTGTCCCCTCGACGATCACCAGTGGTGTACGGCCAGTGTAGGAGATCGCTCCCCACACCATGATGCCGGGTGTTGGCCATGTGTGCCTCGGTCGTATGCAGTCCTGATTGTGGCGCTCACCTGCACGGCGCCAAACACGCATACGACTATCATTGGCACCAAGGCAGAAGCGACTCTCATCGCTGAAGACGACACGTCTCCATTCGTCCCTCCATTCACGCCTGTCACGACACCACTGGAGGCGGGCTCCACGATGTTGGGGTGTGAGCGGAAGACGGCCTAACGGTATGCGGGACCATAGCCCAGCTTCATGGAGACGGTTGCGAATGGTCCTCGCCGATACCCCAGGAGCAACAGTGTCCCTAATTTGCTGGGAAGTGGCGGTGCGGTCCCCTACGGCACTGCGTAGGATCCTACGGTCTTGGCGTGCATCCGTGCGTCGCTGCGGTCCGGTCCCAGGTCGACGGGCACGTGCACCTTCCGCCGACCACTGGCGACAACATCGATGTACTGTGGAGACCTCACGCCCCACGTGTTGAGCAATTCGGCGGTACGTCCACCCGGCCTCCCGCATGCCCACTATACGACCTCGCTCAAAGTCCGTCAACTGCACATACGGTTCACGTCCACGCTGTCGCGGCATGCTACCAGTGGTAAAGACTGCGATGGAGCTCCGTATGCCACGGCAAACTGGCTGACACTGACGGCGGCGGTGCACAAATGCTGCGCAGCTAACGCCATTCGACGGCCAACACCGCGGTTCCTGGTGTGTCCGCTGTGCCGTGCGTGTGATCATTGCTTGTACAGCCCTCTCGCAGTGTCCGGAGCAAGTATGGTGGGTCTGACACACCGGTGTCAACGTGTTCTTTTTTCCATTTCCAGGAGTGTATGTACACAATGCAAAGTACTTTACTTTCGGTGATGGTGCAGTGTTTGTAACACTCTTTATTGTATCCTTTTGAAAACCAGCGCAAATGTTGGTCCTATTAAGAATTTGAAAGTCTGTTGGAAACCAAGCAAACATTCTATTTTTGAAGTTATCTGAAACATTTCAGTGAATTTCAGGGGTCTGCCGAGGTCGCTCAAGGTTTAGAACGGTTGGTCTGAGAGCATTCTCAAATATTCAGCTACTCTTTTTGTGAGGGGACATAAAGTCTAAGCCTTTGATGCCTGTACATGTTTCTATAACTAATCGTGGTACTGACCAGTAGAAGATAATTCCCTGGAACTGACCACTGGTGGCTATTAATATAACAATAAATGGATTGTACTTCTTACCTCTGCTACGATATCAAGCCTTTATCGACAAATATCATTTTTGGATGATAAAATGGTGACCAGAGAAATGCTGATAGCTTATGGTACAAGCTAGAAACAATTAACTTCTCCTCCAAGAGTGGTGTCAACATTGCTGCACCATGGCACATGCTGCCAAGTCACTGCCGTTCAGCAGGACAGTGCAGCATAGTTGTACCTGCAGTGTCATAGCAAAACCATCTGCCATAACCTCGTGAAACAGCAGCTACACACTGACACTGCTACAATTACGTTCTGCCATGGACATCACTAAGGCCAATGACTATGGAACAAAATGCCGATTGGCCCCACTGTTCCGCAAATTCAACTTTACCGCAGAAGAGTGGGTCACATAAAAATGGCAACGGTTTCAACACTTTGCAGCCCACAAAATTTCGGTTCATCTTAAAAATCATATTTTTTCTTGAATTGGTGTAGACATCTCATGCATTTGAATCAAGCTTTTTTCCCCACACTCAGCCTGAATCAGTTTCTTTCCTGGAGGTCATTTTGACTTTACATAAGTATTTAAACTCCCAGTTTTGGTTGCCACTGCATGGTACAAGTTCTTCTGAATGAAGCAACAACCTACCCAGTCCTATAAGTAGTGGCTCTTGGAGTTAGGAGGCAAGACCTGCACCTGCAAATCTGCATGTACCTGTAGTCAGTCATATGCTGACACCATGTTGTGGTACCCTATAGTTCAAAATGTTATCACCAATTCCAGACTTAGGGCAGAGGTCCTCAAACAGTCAGACTCCACACTTGAGAGTGTCACTCATATAATCAGGGCACAGAAGCCGTTTGACATCACACTGCTGGAAATGTTGCCGCCTGTGGTAGTTGCTCTCAACACATGTCAGTCACTTGTCCTACTGGGCACCATAAACAGTCTACTGTATGCCTGCGGCAGAAACATAATAGTGGCAAATTACAATCCTGCCCTAAGTGGTACATCTCTCTTGATGGAGACACTTGTCACTTTCACTGAACCAAATATTTGTTTTGCAAACAGATTGGTCATATCCACAATGTTTGTTCAAAAAGATTATGAGGCCAATCTATTAACACAACCGACCACTGTTCTGAAGCAATGGACACCCATCAGGTCTACATGTCTACATCTACATGGATACACATTTAAGTGCCTGGCAGGGAGTTAATCAAACCAGCTTCACATTTCTCTATTATTCCAATCCTGTATAGCACACAGAAAAAACGAACACCTATATCTTTCCATATGAGCTCTGATTTCCCTTATTTTATCATGGTGATCGTTTCTCCCTGTATAGGTCAATGTCAACAAAATATTTTCACATTCAGAGGAGAAAGTTCAGGGGTGGAATTTCGTGAGAAGACTGCGCCACAGCGAAAAACACCTTTGTTTTAAAGATGTCCACCCCAAATTCTGTATCAATTCAGTGACACTCTCTCCCCTATTTCACGATAATACAAAATGTGCTGCCCTTCATTGAACTTTTTTGATGTACTCCATCAATCCTATCTGGTAAGGATCCCACACTCCGTAGCAGTATTCTAAAAGAGGACGGACAAGTGGAGTGTAGGCAGTCTCCTTAGTAGATCTGTAACGTTTTCTTACAAGGGAACCTCCCCATCGCACCTCCCTCAGACTTAGTTACAAGTTGGCACATTGGATAGGCCTTGAAAAACTGAACACAGTTCAATCGAGAAAACAGGAAGAAGTTGTGTGGAACTATGAAAAAAATAAGCAAAATATACAAACTGAGTAGTCCACGCACAAGATAGGCAACATCAAGGATAGTGTGAGCTCTGGAGCGCCGTGGTCCCATGGTTAGCGTGAGCAGCTGCGGAACGAGAGGTCCTTGGTTCAAGTCTTCCCTTGAGTGAAAAGTTTAATTCTTTATTTTCAGACAATTATTATCTGTCCGTCCATCCGATGCAAGGTAACTGCGCCGTAGTATGGGGACGCTACACCTAAACAAACATCGGAACACACGACGTCAGTCGACTACAGCGCACGGGAGAGAGAGTATTCCTGCTAATGAGGTTCCCTGGCTGGCAGTTGACTGTTCGCTACTTTGGACGAGAGTGCGTTAAGTACGTGAGATGTATTCCGTGAGCAATATGAATCCAGCAAATATACCTCGCGACTTCAATAACAAGGTCAATGAATATTGGAGAGGCACGTCCTTTCGTCTACTAATCGTACGGTTTTGCGGTGCGGTCGCAAAACACAGACACTAAACTTATTACAGTGAACAGAGACGTCAATGAATAAATGGACAGATAACAACTTCGCAAAAATAAAGAAAGTAAACTTTTCACTCAAGGGAAGACTTGAACCAAGGACTTCCCGTTCCGCAGCTGCTCACGCTAACCACGGGACCACGGCGCTCCTGAGTTCACACTATCCTTGATGTTGCCTGTCTAGCGCGTGGACTACTCAGTTTGTATATTTTGCTTATTTTTTTTCATAGTTCCACACAACTTCTTCCTGTTTTCTCGATTGATCTGTGTTCAGTTTTTCAAGGCCTATGCACTGTGCCAACTTATAACGAAATCTGAGGGGGTGCGATGGGGAGGTTCCCTTGTTAGCAAATGGTTCAAATGGCTCTGAGCACTATGGGACTCAACTGCTGAGGTCATTAGTCCCCTAGAACTTAGAACTAGTTAAACCTAACTAACCTAAGGACATCACAAACATCCATGCCCGAGGCAGGATTTGAACCTGCGACCATAGCGGTCTTGCGGTTCCAGACTGCAGCGCCTTTAACCGCACGGCCACTTCGGCCGGCTCCTTGTTAGCATCCTGCCAATAAATCACAGTCTTTTGTTAGCCTTCCCCACAACATTTTCTGTGTGTTCCGTCTCATTTAGTTGAATTTACAGCCTTTAGATTTGACTGATTTATTATATAACTGAGGTTTTAACACATTCCTTTTAACACTCATGTGGATGACCTCACATTTTTCGTCATTTAGGGTCAATTGCCAATTTTCGCATCATACAGATATCTTTTCTAAATTGTTTTGCAATTTTTTTTAAATCTTCTGATGACTTTAGTAATCGATAAATGACAGCATCATGTGCAAACAACCTACGGCAGCTGCTCAGACTCTCCCAAATTGTTCATATAGAAAAGGAACAGCAAGGTCCTATAACACTACCTTGGGGACTGCCAGAAATCATTTCTGTTTTACTCGACAACTTTCTGTCAGTTACTACGATCTGTGACCTCTCTGACAGGAAACCAAAATCCAGTCACATAACTGAGACGATATTCCATAAGCATGCAGTTTCACTACAAGCTGCTTGTATGGTACAGTGCAAGAGCCTTTCAGAAATACAGAATCGGGGAAATCCCTTGCCAATAGCACTCAACACTTCGTGCAAGTAAAGAGCTAGTTGTGTTTGACAAGAATGATGTTTTCTAAATCCATGATGACTGTGTGTCAATTGATGTTTCTCTGATGTAACTCATAATATTCAAACACAATACATGTTCCAAAATCTGCTGCATATCCATGTTAATGATACGGGCCAGTAATTTAGTGGATTACTCCTACCATCTTTCTTGAATATTGATGTAACCTGTGCAACTTTCCAGTCTTTTAGTACAAAACTTTCATCAAGCGAATGGTTGTATATGATTGTTAAGTACGGAGCTATTGCATCAACATACTTTGAAAGGAATCTAATTGGTATACAGTCTGGACCAGAAGATGCTTTTATTAAGTGATTTAAGTTGCCTCACTACTCCAAGGATATTTACTTCAACATTACTCACGTTGGCAGCTGTTCTTGATTCGAATTCTGGAATATGTACTTCATCTTCTTTTGTGGAGGCATTTTGAATGGTTGTGTTTAGTAACTCTGCTTTGGCAGCATTGTCGCACAGAGAAGGCATTGACTGTGTCTTGCCGCTAGCATACTTTAATACAGCCAGAATCTCTCTAGATTTTCTGTCAGGTTTCGAGAGAAAATTTCATTGTGGAAACTATTATAAGCATCTCGCATTGAAGACCTTGCTAAATTTTGAGCTTCTGTAAAAAATCACCAATCTTGGGGATTTTGTGTCTGTTTAAATTTGGCATGTTTGTTTCGCTCTTTCTGCAACAGTGTTCTGAACCGTTTTGTGTACCAAGGTGGATCAGCTCTGTCATTTGTTAATTTATTTGGTATAAATCTCTCAATTGCTGCCGATACTATTTCTTTGAATTCAAGCCACATCTGGTCTACATTTATATTGTTAATTTGGAAGGAGTGGAGATTGTCTTTCAGAAAGGTGTCAGAGTGAATTTTTATCTGCTATTTTGAATAGGTATATATATATATTTTTTTTTTTTTTTGAGGATTTGGGGGGTCACAATATTCAATCTCGCTACGGCAACACTGTGTTCACTAATCCCCTTATCTGTTCTGATGCACGTTATTAGCTTGGGACTATTTGTTGCTAAGAGGTCATGTGTGTTTCCACAACCGTTTACTATCCACGTGGGCTCATGAACTAACTGTTTGAAATAATTTTCAGAGAATTCATTTAGCACAATTTTGGATGGTGTTGTATGTGTACCTCCGGATTTAAACATGTATTTTCGCCAACATATCGAGGGTAAATCAAAGTCACCACCAACTATAATCATACATGTTTGAAATCAAACTCAAGTTTTCTTTGAACATTTCAGCAATTGTATCATCTGAATTGGGAGGTTGGTAAAATGATCGAATTATTATTTTATTCCGGTTGCCAACAATGACCTCTGCCCATACTAACTCACAGGAACTATCTACTTCAATTTCCCGACGAGTAAACTACTTCTAACAGCAGCAAACATGCAACGTCAACTGTGTTTAGCCTTTCCTTTTGGAACACCATTATGTTATTCACAAAAATTTTGGCTGAACTTATCTCCAGCTTTAGCCAGATTTCAGTGCCTGTAACTATTTGAGCATCAGTGCCTTCTATTAGTGCTTAGAGTTCTGGTACTTTTCCAACACAGCTACAACAATTTACCACTGTTATTCCAATGGTTCCTGTATCTATGTCCTTCCTGTATTTGAGCTACATCCTTTGTGACTGAAGTCCTTTTTGTGTTTCCTCGACACCCTCTAATCTAAAAAACTGCCCACTCCACACCACACAGCCCCTGCTACCCATGTAGCCGCCTCCTACATATAGTGGACTCTCGACCTATTTAGCGGAACAAAAAACCCAACTACCCTTTGACACAAGTTGAGGACTCTGCAGCCTGCATAGTCACAGAACCATCTGAGCCTCTGATTCAGACCGTTCACTCGGCTCCGTACCAGAGCTCCGCAATCGATCCTGTCGACTATGCTGCAAATGGTCAGCTCTGCTTTTATCTCGCAAGCAAGACTGGCAGCCTTTGCCACTTCTGTTAGCCACTGGAAACCAGAGAGAATCTCTTCTGATCCAAAGTGACACGCATCATTGGTACCAACTTGAGCCACCACTTGCAGTTGGCTGCACCCTGTGCTCTTGGTGGCATCCAGGAGGACCCGTTCCATGTCTGGAATGACTTTACCCAGTGTGCACACGGAGTGCACATTGGCTTTCTTCCCCTTCTTGGCAGCCATGTCCCTAAGGGGCCCCATAGTGTGGCTAATGTTGGAGCTCCCACGTCGATGCTGCCACACTATGGAATCATTCGGTTTCTGATGAGCCTTTACCATTTCAAACCTGCTGCAGCAATTCCATTCTGAACAAAGCAAACTGCCAGTCACCCTCAATGTCCCTCTGTGTTTGTGTCAAATTCCACCTCGATACTGGGGCTTCCGAACATTGATTAATAGGTGCACATTCAAAAAACTCCAATCTCCATGGCTCAAAGCTCCAACAAAGCACCTCACTACATAAAATGAGGATCACATTGCCATCCTTGTCATATCTTCTACAGTCACAGCACTTCCAGTCACGGTGCTTCACTTTTATGACAGCCTTAAGATTTTTGGGCTCAACACCCTTGAGATCTTTGGGCTCCAAATCTCTGATAATGTGTCAATGATCAATTCCCACATCCCCCATGACAGCAATGTGAAGCTGTGTGACAAATAGCTGCAGGCTTTTGAGAACACTCTGGGGTGGAAAATTCCACCCACATCACATTAAAAGAAATCACACAGCCGCAATTTGTCAAACCACGCGGTGTCCCCCAAGCAATATGAGAGGAGGTTGTGGCAGAGTCGAGACAGATGAAAGAACTTAGGTTTAGTCTCTGTCAGTCAACAGGCATCACCCCTCGTCTTCACTAGACAACCCAAAGGGTTGGTTGGTTGATTCAGGCAAGGGGACAAAACAACAAGGTCATTGGTCCCATTGGATTAGGGAAGGATGGGTAAGGAAGTCGTCCGTGCCCTTTCAAAGGAACCATCCCAGGTTTTGCCTGAAGCGATTTGGAAAAGCACAGAAAACCTAAATGAGGGTGGCCAGATATGGGTTTGAACTGTCATCCTCCTGAATGTGAGTCCAGTGTGCTACCCACTGCGGCACCTCGCTCTGTAAACCCAGTGAGCAACTCTGCTTTTGCACAGATTGTAAGTCCACAGTCAATGCACAATCTGTCATGGATTTGTACCCACTTCCCTGCTCCAAACTGTTAATGTATGAATTACAAGGGACTGGGAAAGGGCTAAGCACCAATGAGAAAACAACATTACAGACAGGATTTATTTCACTTATGAAGCAAATAATGTCACATAGCAGAAGGGATTAGAAATCATATGTTTCTGAACTTTAGCAAAACCTTCAGAGGTATGATGGATAGTGAGTGAAACCCTATGAAACCAAACAACTGAATGTCATTTGCTCACACCTGCCTACTGTTTTCACACAAGAGAATGCAACTGATCTTCGTTCATTAAGTGTTAACTAGGCTTAAAATATCCATGCAAGAGACCACATTCCCAAAATTTAAAGACTGAGTGAAATGCAGAACAGTCTCTTGAGCATGATAGAATTTTGTAATGACATGGAAACTGAAATACTGAAAGTCCAACATAACTTAAAACCAAAGAGTTCTATTAGCAAATACTTTATCGGAGACTTCTTTATGTGAAGCTTACACTGAATCATTTTGTGTTCAGCACTGCAGCAGCAAGTCACGCAAAGGCATACAACACTTTGATAGAGTCAGTTTAGTGGCTTTACTTTCAGCAGGTCGTACGCAGAAAGATGTTGCCGACGAGTTACATGTCACTCAGAGTGGTGTGTCTAAGGTGTGCAGTAAGTAAGGAGAGACAGGAAATGTGAATGACAGACCTCGCAGTGGTCATCCTCATATGGCATCACCAATGCCAGATTCTTTCCTCCAACTGTAAGCTCGCATGTGCCCAACATGAACTGCCAGAAACACTGGAAATGATTTCTCCCGGGCAACAGAGATTATCATCTCAGACCAAATAGTGTGTAGAAGATTGCATTGGGGTGGTCTTCATACCAGAAGATCAATGAGAAGTTTTGCCCTGAACCAATGGAACCGATGCAATCAAAGGACCTGGGCTCTTGCACATCGACATTGGACCATTGCAGAATGGAGTAATTTCATGTTTGCTGACATGACCAGGATTGGTTTGCGACTGAACACTACACTTTAGGGTTTGGAGAAGCAATAGATGACACCAGGAACGCCAACACGTTCAGGAAGTCCATCCATTTGCAGGTGGAAGTGTAATTTCCTGGGTGGCAACACTGATGGATGGCGGACCCCTCTAATTCCCATCTACGGCAATTTGACTCATCCCCTATACCTCCAAAAGGTACTACAAACAATGTAAGACCCTACAGACTTGAAGTAGGTGACAACTTCATATTGGTCAATGATAATACCAGACCTCAAAATACTCTAGCAGTGTCTCGGTATCTTCAGAGATGGAACACCAACCAAATGCATACGCCAGCACAGTGCCCAGATTTGAATGCAATTGAAACTTTTTGACAGATTAAAACCGTGTGCCGGACTGAGACTTGAACGCAAGACCTTTGCCTTTCACGGGCACATTCTCTTCTGACTGAGCTACCCAAGCACAACTCATGATCCATCCTCACAGCTTCAGTTCTACCAGTACCTCATCTCCTATCTCAAACTTCACAGACAAGGTACTGGTAGAACTGAAGCTGTGAGGATAGGTCGTGAGCCATGCTTGGGTAGCTCAGACAGTAGAGCACCTGCCTGCAAAAGGCAATGATCCCGAGTTCAAGTCTCGGTCTGGCACACAGTTTTAATCTGTCAGGAAGTTTCACATCAGTGCACACTCCGCTGCAGAGTGAAAATTTCATTCTGTGAATACAACTGTGTGTGCATGGGACCTGTTGAAGGTGGCCCTTGCAAAGCATCTGAGTCCATCTGACAATTTTCAAGATCACACTGAAGCAGCCATAGAGGAGTGGGACCTCAGAGGAGTGGACCTCAGAGTGGGACCTCATATCCCGAGGTAAAGTTGATTGTCTCATCGAGAGCATGCCTTTCAGAGTGCAAGAACTCATCTGTGTGTGGGGATGACAGTCTCAATACTAAAGACTGATAATCATCATGATGAGTTAAAGATTTTCTGGTTTCTTTTACCAAGATGTACACTTAGGAGATAGCCTGCTTTGTTTTGTAATGATTTTTTGTAACTAAACTAAATCATCCTTATTTTGAGAAGGAATTATGCTTATTTGTTAACAAGGTATTGTACAAACCTCAACAGGTGAGCTATAAGAAGTCATTTTAGTAAATTCTGTCATATTCCAAACTATTGTTGAGGTGAATATATTTTCATTTTCTGAGAGACAATTATTGTTACCGGTATAGTCTGACTGCTGGATATGGCCCCCGGAAAGTTGCACAGCAGACCCCAGTTTGATGCCTATTTTGAAGAGAAGTCATTCATGAACATGTAATGGATCTGGGAGATGTGTTATTTTCTACCGGATTTGTCGATACCAAATTGTAAATGTTTTCTTATATTTTTGTCAGAATATTTTTTTAATTTTAATTTGCCTTATTTTATGTTAATTTACTTATATTTTTGAGAGTGACAGCATATTGATTACTATTAGTAGATGTGACGAAGAACATCAAAGAGACTGATTACAAGTGGAAGCTTGTGTGTTGTGTAAAATGTCTTTGATGCTGGAGTCGTCTTTGACTGTAGTCAGTCGGCAGTGAACTCTTGGTGTGTGTTGACGGTAGAACAATGTGCAGGTCGCCGTCATAATAATTTGGAAGTGAACAGGAAAAATGAATTACGTTACTACTTTTTTTTATATAAACTTTAAGAAGAAACCACATTCGAAGAAATGGTATTTGAAGCACCAAAAATGAGGCAAACGCATTGAACCAGGTCATTTCTGCAGCCGACGAAACTGCATTGTGGAATCATACTTCCACTAGACAACTGAAGCCAAGACAAATATCGCCTTGTAAACATTTCACGGAAAAGGTACTGTCATGAAATATGCCAAATTTAAGTAAATAAAAATAGTGAGCATATTTCAAATGGGGACTGTAGCCGGGATATTGTGTTCACGTGATCTTCAACAGTGCTACGAAGAAGAAAATTTTTGTGTGTTCATACCAGTTTTTCAGAATGTGTGTTACAGTATTTGTGTTCATGGGGAAGTAAAAGATTTGGAGAAGAAATGTTTCGGCGAAAAATATAATTTTTGACAGAAGAAAAAATTTCAAGAATTTTGGTCAACAATCACATGGATGGAAAACGTGGATTTGCAACAGTAGAAGAGTGTTCCAGATAAGTCACGAAACCCTCGCATTTTGTTAAAACAATATTTTTATCTTGTTTTGTATAATTTTTTTTTTACAATTACTTATGAGATTTTAGAGAGTATCGTGCCTAAAGTAGAAAATAGTAATTTAATAGACTTCGAAAGTCAGGGCAGGTCAAATGAAACAGAAAGAACCGATCAATTTGATTTAAAAAGTTTTCTTGTAAATTTCACGAAAGAAATTAAACAATCAGTTGACGGCAATAAGACTTATTGGGATGAAAAAATTGATAACATTTTGTTGCAAATCCAAGCAGTCAATACCCAAGTGGGTGACCTTTCGAACAGAGTTGGCAGCGTTGAGGAAAAAATTGAATCTGTGGAAGCAAAAGTAAATGAAATCGATGCTAAATTGAGTGATGAAATTAATACTGTAAAAAATGAGTTACTGACAGATAGCGAAAGAAATTTAATTGATTTTCATGAAATAAATGTAAGTTTGCAGTTTCTGAGTTAAAATTTTTGGGTCATGTTGTCCCAGACAAGGGAATATTGGCAGATCCAGAAAAAATTAAAGCAATTTCAGAAATTCCTATTCCTAAGACTAAAAAACAATTAAAGTCGTTCTTTGGGTTATGTGGTTATTACCGAAAACATATAAGTGATCAGAGTCTGAATGCACCATGTTTAAGTCAGTTACTTAAGAAAAACACTGTTTGGGTTTGGGATAAAAGTTGTCAGGAAGAGTTTGATAAAATTAAGCAACACTTGCTACACAGACCTGATTTTAATTTACCATTTTGTTTGAACACTGATAGCAGTAGTTATGGGCTTGGAGCAGAGTTATTTCAAGAAAGAGTAGAGAATGGAGCTAAGATACATTGTACCATAGCATTTGCAAGCAGAATGTTGCCCAAGCAAAAAAAAAAAAAAAAAAATGTACAGTCACAGAGAAGGAACTTTTGGCAATTCATTGGGCTTTTACAAAATTTAGAATTTACCTTATTGGATGTAAAACCATAGTATTTTCGGATCTCAAAGGTTTGAGTTACTTACAAGAGTGCAAATTATACCACAGTAGATTGACCAGATGGGCAATATTTCTGCAACAGTTTGACTTTGAAATCAAGCACATAAAAGGTTCTGAGAATGTAGTAGCTCATTCACTTTCAAGGTTACCAATTGGGGGAGAAAAGGAGATTTTTGAACAAGAGGAGGAAAAGCAATTTAAAATTAGATACCTGAAAGGGGTGGAAAATGAGAAAACAATTAGAACTATGTGTAATAAAATTAGGAAAAATGAAAATTTAGATCAAAGTTGGAAATTAATCAAAGAATGTTTAGGCAAGAAGGGGTATGAGAAACTTGATAAATTTTACAAATTACATAAGGGGATTTTATTTCGGAGAACAGATGTAGATTCTGATAATTGGAAACTGTGTTGGCCAGAAGCAGATGCTGAAAAGCTGATTATTTACATACATGAAAGTTTTGGTCATTGTGGGGTACAGAAGTGCATTCAAAAGATACAAGAAAACGTTTATTTTTACAATATTGGAAAGAAGGTAAGAAAAGAATTGGCAACCTGTGACAAATGTCAGAGAGTTAAAGTGAGCAATCAAAGACGTAGTGGAGAGATGCAAAACATTATTCCAGAAAAACCTTTAGATCTTATCGCTGTGGACTTACATGGAATGTTACCAAAGAGTAAAGGTGGTCATTGTTACATATTTGTTATGGTAGATGTACTTTCAAAATTAATTAAACTATATCCAGTGAAGAAAGCTACTAGCCAAGAAATTATAATAAAAATTGAAAGAGATTATTTCGCACAGGTGGGTAAACCAAAAGCTATATTATCAGGTAATGGTTCACAGTTCACCTCTAAAATTTGGAAAAAGTTTATTGAAAGATCAAAATTGAAGCATATACTTATATCTGTTTATTCTCCATCCAGCAATTCTGCAGAAAGATATATGAGGAAAATTGGATGACTTTGCAGAACCTATTGTAGCCATGAACATCCAACCTGGTTTGAGCACATTCGAAATTTTGAAGATATTATGAATAGCCTACAACATAGTTCCACAGGATTTTCACCATATGAGATAATGTTTAACATCAGACCTCCAAATCTTATATCAGAACTTATTGAATTTCTTAAATGTACACCTTTAACCATGCAAGAGAGAGAAGATATTGTCAGGGAAACTATGAGAAAACAAGGGGAAAAGAGGAATAAAAGACATAACAATAGGGTAAAATTAACCACTTTCAAAATTGGGGATCTTGTTCTGGTCAAATCTCATGAAAAATCAAAAATGTTAACTTCAGAAATTAAGAAATTCTTTGATATCTATATTGGGCCTTTTGAAGTCATAGAAAATCCACACCCTAATGCTTATCGTTTGGTATACCCTAAGTCAAAGAAATTATTTGGTCTCAGGAATGTTGTCTCTTTGAAACTATATAAACAGAAATCATAATTTCAAAATGTAAATAACCTATTTTCATCTAAAATAAAAGTCCTCCACTGGAATATGCTTGTTAGAGCAAAACTACCTGTACAACCCAGTATGTATATTTGCATGTATAAATTAATAATTTGAAGTCACATGTTAATTGAAACTGATGAAAAAACACTGTTGTAACAAAAAATGAGTGAAAGATTTATTTTTACTTTTTTACAAAAAAAAAAAAAAAAAAAAAAAAAAAAAAAAAAAAAAAAAAAAAAAAAGTCTCCATACTGAGCATTTCTGAATTTTTCTAATTTTTGGAAGCTAAGTCTTCCCTGTGGATGAAGGCATGCATGTGAGGACATGCATGCAAAGGTATAACTTTCAAAACCAATTTTAGATAAAGCTTCATGATATATGAGCTATTTATTGTTCTTTATACTGATGATGTGGGGAGCAAAAGTACTCTTCACAAGAATGTGACTTGTAGTAATACTGTAGTAGAGAGGCAAGTGTACATAAACAATTGTAAAAAAAAAAAAAAATATTAGATAATACAGATGTATCTTTAGCTATACTAAAAGAAAAAAAACATGAGTAAAAAAATATATATATAAAATTCAAAAAGAAAATCATAAGAAAAAAAAAAAAAAAAGAAAAAGAACCATGAGTGAAAAAATTCAAAAAGAAAATCTGAAGTAAAAATTTATATAAGGTAAATATATATAAAAAAAACACTACACGATATATGTCCAGTATCATTTTTTATTCTACAATATGTAAGCAAAATGAAACTAACATTAATATGAGGAACAAAAAATTTAATTATGAGAACCAGTTGGCACAGTGTGACCAAAGAAGTGGTTGTAGATATCTTATTCTAGCAAATGAGTTTTATCTTACTATTGTTTTCAATCTGTATCCTGTATTTAAGAATATTTCTCATGTATGTTTTATGCCATGTATATTTGTCATGTTAAATAATTTCTTTACTTGAATTTTTTGTGTATGAGATTGATGGGGAAGGATCATTGCAACAACAGCCAGTAACAAGTCCACAGATTCAAAGAGTCCAAATTTGGAAGAGGTTATCAGACTGCATCATTAATGTACTAATTGTATAATACAGATCCATTACTGAGTGTGGTCGGGATTTTGTTGTATATGTTCATAACAACAAAAGCCCTGGGGTGCAGTTGTAATGGATCTGGGAGATGTGTTATTTTCTACCGGATTTGTCGATACCAAATTGTAAAGGTTTTCTTATATTTTTGTCAGTATATTTTTTTAATTGTAATTTGCCTTATTTTATGTTAATTTACTTATATTTTTGAGAGTGACAGCATATTGATTACTATTAGTAGATGTGATGAAGAATATCAAAGAGACTGATTACAAGTGGAAGCTTGTGTGTTGTGTAAAGTGTCTTTGACGCTGGAGTCGTCTTTGACTGTAGTCAGTCGGCAGTGAACTCTTGGTGTGTGTTGACGGTAGAACAATGTGCAGGTCGCCGTCATAATAATTTGGAAGTGAACAGGAAAAATGTATTACGTTACTACTTTTTTTTATATAAACTTTAAGAAGAAACCACATTCGAAGAAATGGTATTTGAAGCACCAAAAATGAGGCAAACGCATTGAACCAGGTCATTTCTGCAGCCGACGAAACTGCATTGTGGAATCATACTTCCACTAGACAACTGAAGCCAAGACAAATATCGCCTTGTAAACATTTCACGGAAAAGGTACTGTCATGAAATATGCCAAATTTAAGTAAATAAAAATAGTGAGCATATTTCAAATGGGGACTGTAGCCGGGATATTGTGTTCACGTGATCTTCAACAGTGCTACGAAGAAGAAAATTTTTGTGTGTTCATACCAGTTTTTCAGAATGTGTGTTACAGTATTTGTGTTCATGGGGAAGTAAAAGATTTGGAGAAGAAATGTTTCGGCGAAAAATATAATTTTTGACAGAAGAAAAAATTTCAAGAATTTTGGTCAACAATCCCATGGATGGAAAACGTGGATTTGCAACAGTAGAAGAGTGTTCCAGATAAGTCACGAAACCATCGCATTTTGTTAAAACAATATTTTTATCTTGTTTTGTATAATTTTTTTTTTACAATTACTTATGAGATTTTAGAGAGTATCGTGCCTGAAGTAGAAAATAGTAATTTAATAGACTTCGAAAGTCAGGGCAGGTCAAATGAAACAGAAAGAACCGATCAATTTGATTTAAAAAGTTTTCTTGTAAATTTCACGAAAGAAATTAAACAATCAGTTGACGGCAATAAGACTTATTGGGATGAAAAAATTGATAACATTTTGTTGCAAATCCAAGCAGTCAATACCCAAGTGGGTGATCTTTCGAACAGAGTTGGCAGCGTTGAGGAAAAAATTGAATCTGTGGAAGCAAAAGTAAATGAAATCGATGCTAAATTGAGTGATGAAATTAATACTGTAAAAAATGAGTTACTGACAGATAGCGAAAGAAATTTAATTGATTTTCATGAAATAAATGTAAGTTTGCAGTTTCTGAGTTAAAATTTTTGGGTCATGTTGTCCCAGACAAGGGAATATTGGCAGATCCAGAAAAAATTAAAGCAATTTCAGAAATTCCTATTCCTAAGACTAAAAAACAATTAAAGTCGTTCTTTGGGTTATGTGGTTATTACCGAAAACATATAAGTGATCAGAGTCTGAATGCACCATGTTTAAGTCAGTTACTTAAGAAAAACACTGTTTGGGTTTGGGATAAAAGTTGTCAGGAAGAGTTTGATAAAATTAAGCAACACTTGCTACACAGACCTGATTTTAATTTACCATTTTGTTTGAACACTGATAGCAGTAGTTATGGGCTTGGAGCAGAGTTATTTCAAGAAAGAGTAGAGAATGGAGCTAAGATACATTGTACCATAGCATTTGCAAGCAGAATGTTGCCCAAGCAAAAAAAAAAAAAAAAAAAAAAAAAAAAAAAAAAAAAAAAAAAAAAAAAAAAAAAAAAAAAAAAAAAAATGTACAGTCACAGAGAAGGAACTTTTGGCAATTCATTGGGCTTTTACAAAATTTAGAATTTACCTTATTGGATGTAAAACCATAGTATTTTCGGATCTCAAAGGTTTGAGTTACTTACAAGAGTGCAAATTATACCACAGTAGATTGACCAGATGGGCAATATTTCTGCAACAGTTTGACTTTGAAATCAAGCACATAAAAGGTTCTGAGAATGTAGTAGCTCATTCACTTTCAAGGTTACCAATTGGGGGAGAAAAGGAGATTTTTGAACAAGAGGAGGAAAAGCAATTTAAAATTAGATACCTGAAAGGGGTGGAAAATGAGAAAACAATTAGAACTATGTGTAATAAAATTAGGAAAAATGAAAATTTAGATCAAAGTTGGAAATTAATCAAAGAATGTTTAGGCAAGAAGGGGTATGAGAAACTTGATAAATTTTACAAATTACATAAGGGGATTTTATTTCGGAGAACAGATGTAGATTCTGATAATTGGAAACTGTGTTGGCCAGAAGCAGATGCTGAAAAGCTGATTATTTACATACATGAAAGTTTTGGTCATTGTGGGGTACAGAAGTGCATTCAAAAGATACAAGAAAACGTTTATTTTTACAATATTGGAAAGAAGGTAAGAAAAGAATTGGCAACCTGTGACAAATGTCAGAGAGTTAAAGTGAGCAATCAAAGACGTAGTGGAGAGATGCAAAACATTATTCCAGAAAAACCTTTAGATCTTATCGCTGTGGACTTACATGGAATGTTACCAAAGAGTAAAGGTGGTCATTGTTACATATTTGTTATGGTAGATGTACTTTCAAAATTAATTAAACTATATCCAGTGAAGAAAGCTACTAGCCAAGAAATTATAATAAAAATTGAAAGAGATTATTTCGCACAGGTGGGTAAACCAAAAGCTATATTATCAGGTAATGGTTCACAGTTCACCTCTAAAATTTGGAAAAAGTTTATTGAAAGATCAAAATTGAAGCATATACTTATATCTGTTTATTCTCCATCCAGCAATTCTGCAGAAAGATATATGAGGAAAATTGGATGACTTTGCAGAACCTATTGTAGCCATGAACATCCAACCTGGTTTGAGCACATTCGAAATTTTGAAGATATTATGAATAGCCTACAACATAGTTCCACAGGATTTTCACCATATGAGATAATGTTTAACATCAGACCTCCAAATCTTATATCAGAACTTATTGAATTTCTTAAATGTACACCTTTAACCATGCAAGAGAGAGAAGATATTGTCAGGGAAACTATGAGAAAACAAGGGGAAAAGAGGAATAAAAGACATAACAATAGGGTAAAATTAACCACTTTCAAAATTGGGGATCTTGTTCTGGTCAAATCTCATGAAAAATCAAAAATGTTAACTTCAGAAATTAAGAAATTCTTTGATATCTATATTGGGCCTTTTGAAGTCATAGAAAATCCACACCCTAATGCTTATCGTTTGGTATACCCTAAGTCAAAGAAATTATTTGGTCTCAGGAATGTTGTCTCTTTGAAACTATATAAACAGAAATCATAATTTCAAAATGTAAATAACCTATTTTCATCTAAAATAAAAGTCCTCCACTGGAATATGCTTGTTAGAGCAAAACTACCTGTACAACCCAGTATGTATATTTGCATGTATAAATTAATAATTTGAAGTCACATGTTAATTGAAACTGATGAAAAAACACTGTTGTAACAAAAAATGAGTGAAAGATTTATTTTTACTTTTAAAAAAAAAAAAAAAAAAAAAAAAAAAAAAAAAAAAAAAAAAAAAAAAAAAAGTCTCCATACTGAGCATTTCTGAATTTTTCTAATTTTTGGAAGCTAAGTCTTCCCTGTGGATGAAGGCATGCATGTGAGGACATGCATGCAAAGGTATAACTTTCAAAACCAATTTTAGATAAAGCTTCATGATATATGAGCTATTTATTGTTCTTTATACTGATGATGTGGGGAGCAAAAGTACTCTTCACAAGAATGTGACTTGTAGTAATACTGTAGTAGAGAGGCAAGTGTACATAAACAATTGTAAAAAAAAAAAATATTAGATAATACAGATGTATCTTTAGCTATACTAAAAGAAAAAAAACATGAGTAAAAAAATATATATATAAAATTCAAAAAGAAAATCATAAGAAAAAAAAAAAAAAAGAAAAAGAACCATGAGTGAAAAAATTCAAAAAGAAAATCTGAAGTAAAAATTTATATAAGGTAAATATATATAAAAAAAACACTACACGATATATGTCCAGTATCATTTTTTATTCTACAATATGTAAGCAAAATGAAACTAACATTAATATGAGGAACAAAAAATTTAATTATGAGAACCAGTTGGCACAGTGTGACCAAAGAAGTGGTTGTAGATATCTTATTCTAGCAAATGAGTTTTATCTTACTATTGTTTTCAATCTGTATCCTGTATTTAAGAATATTTCTCATGTATGTTTTATGCCATGTATATTTGTCATGTTAAATAATTTCTTTACTTGAATTTTTTGTGTATGAGATTGATGGGGAAGGATCATTGCAACAACAGCCAGTAACAAGTCCACAGATTCAAAGAGTCCAAATTTGGAAGAGGTTATCAGACTGCATCATTAATGTACTAATTGTATAATACAGATCCATTACTGAGTGTGGTCGGGATTTTGTTGTATATGTTCATAACAACAAAAGCCCTGGGGTGCAGTTGTAATGGATCTGGGAGATGTGTTATTTTCTACCGGATTTGTCGATACCAAATTGTAAAGGTTTTCTTATATTTTTGTCAGTATATTTTTTTAATTGTAATTTGCCTTATTTTATGTTAATTTACTTATATTTTTGAGAGTGACAGCATATTGATTACTATTAGTAGATGTGATGAAGAATATCAAAGAGACTGATTACAAGTGGAAGCTTGTGTGTTGTGTAAAGTGTCTTTGACGCTGGAGTCGTCTTTGACTGTAGTCAGTCGGCAGTGAACTCTTGGTGTGTGTTGATGGTAGAACAATTTGCAGGTCGCCGTCATAAATAATTTGCTAGTGAACAGGAAAAATGAATTACGTTACTACTTTTTTTATATAAACTGTAAGAAGAAACCACATTCGAAGAAATGGTATTTGAAGCACCAAAAATGAGGCAAACGCATTGAACCAGGTCATTTCTGCAGCCGACGAAACTGCATTGTGGAATCATACTTCCACTAGACAACTGAAGCCAAGACAAATATCATCTCGTAAACATTTCATGGAAAAGGTACTGTCACGAAATATGCCAAATTTAAGTAAATAAAAATAGTGAGCATATTTCAAATAGCAGAAAAAATTGCTTATACACAGCAGTTCCTCTAAAATTTATAGCTTATACTGGTTCTTCAGAGTATGTGTGGGATCAATTGATAAGACTAATATGCCATGACATGAAATGAAGGTGAGACCATCATACAGTACCTTCTGGCAGAAAGCAATGCAACACCACTAAAGTGTGAAACATTTCCAGACCTGAAGGAAATTGTAGAAATGACTATAAGACAAATTAAAAGAAACTCTGTGTGATGGAGGTGATTATACTATAAGAAAGCAAAAACTGAAAACAGAAAATTAATAATATTAAGAGATTTTTTTTTTTAAATACCTTCGTATTTCTCAAAAATTAAGAGCATATTATTACACTGTCTAACATATGTTAAGCAGTTTCTGTTACCCTTCTGATTATTGCAGGGTTCTGGCTAAAAGGTAATGCAAGAGTAAAAAGTGTCAGTGGTCCACTGTTGAGAAAAATCCAGCAGCAAATAATTTTTTATGAAAACTGGGTATTCTATTAGCTGGGCTGTCTACAGTTAGATGATGGATTGTCACAAAATATCTACTAGACTTTAACAGAAACCTTTCTAATCAATTCAGCAAGAAAAATGTAGCACAAACCACTTTAGAAAAGGCACGTGTAACTTCTTTTGATGAGATGGTGATAATGTGGCATCTGGAATATACAAAAGATTTGTATTTAATAAGTTTAGTAGATTTGGGTGATAAGTGAAGGAAACAATTTCCTGGAAATTATGCAGTTCTTAAATTGTCTCTTTCCTATCTTTCTATTATTTTCTGCTAAATTACTACCATTTATTATTCTGACACTCCGTTACCCAATTTCTTCGTAACCTATTGTTATTATCCTTGTTTTATTGCTCATAATAAATTTTGCTTGAAATATGGAACAACATACTACCATATGTAAAACTGGATAATGTACGACCTCCTTTTTAAAATATCGAGCAGCAGGCCTTAAATACTCAATAAATGAAATGAAACAAAACTTCCTTTTACGGTTAGAGGTATTTACATAACTGCAAGTTGCCTGTTTCAAACTTTTTGTCTAATTCAGGAGCAGAACATGCAGGTTAATTGAGGCTCTTAGAGAAACTAATTATTTTACTCCAAAATGCAAACCTGCAAACCAAAATTACGTGTTTGTGATCATGGAGGTAGTAATCAAAGCATGGTCAAGCATTTACATGTTACTCCAGAAATACCTTATTTCAGTGTAAATGGACAAAGTTGGCTATACATTTTGTCCCACATTTATTCAGAAGATTACAGAAAAATCCACTTCATGACTATTTCATTTGCAACAATTCTGTTGTTTCATTTGAATATGTTAGGAAGATATAAGTTACGGCAGTGATAAGAAGAACAAAAACAGCAGAATGCTGTCAAAAACCCATTGACAAACATTTGCAACCATGTGTGGCAACCAAAGAATTGCAGAGTGATACAGCAGAGGACACAGCTTGTTTTATAAAATTTATGAACAAGTTGGTTGCCTTCTGAATAACAGAGCAGCATTTGATGAATTCTTCTCGGGTTATCAGCCGCATGGTGGCATTGTCTTGTCACAATGTTTCAATGAGATTTGTACCCATCATCTTCTGGCGACAATGATGGGTACGAAACTCTTTGAAACATTGCGACAAGACGATGCCACCACTTGGCTGATAACCCAAGAAGAATTCGTCAGTGGAATACACCAAGAAAGACTGCAATTGCACAGAGCAGCATTTTGTTCAAATCCAAATACCTATGCATTATCAGAACACTGCCCAGTAGTAATGGAAACACTATACAGAGCAAAAGAAGTTTTAAATACCATACATAAAATAGATAAAAAGACAGGCAAACTCACAACACCATCATGCATTATAGGATTGATACATATTTTTAACATAGTTACTTAGTTTTTTTAAATTTTTGCTGACTAACAGGTTGAATCAAGATGCCTAGGGAATTTATTTTAAGTGTACCATTAGAAAGGCGGCTACAGCCAGAACCCAACAGCAAGAACACTTGTTCTGAACAACTCCTGACACTGCAAACTGTGACAATGACAATGGATGATTGTGAATTGGAAAAGGAGGTGATGAACTTCAGCTATTGGAGATCTCTGTACATCCTGATGTATGGATGTTTGAGATGCAAGGACACACTTATTTCTAGCAAAAACCTTCAAGAGAAGAGAAAATTATTTATTCTCCATAAAAGTGACATAACTGGCAATTTTTCAGCTGGGCTCACAGCTCTAACTATGAAGTTCAGCAAAGTTGAAGTATCTTTACAGGCCTACAATTCCTGTTTCATACATTTTTCTTTATAAGAGAACTATAAAGTTTTAGGTTCTTAATTAAGTGAAATCAGTAGCTGAAAAATTTCACTGGCTAGATGATAAGGAGTGTTGGGAATATATACCTTATCATCTTACTATACGCACACTGTTTTGTAGCAACAATGTTCGAAACAGATTTAGTAAATTCTCAAAAATTAAGATAGTAAAAATTATGTAGTCTATTTATATTGTGTTGTAGTGCCAAATAAAAAAAAAAATCTGAGTTACCCTGTGCTAATCCATTTCACTGTCTTTCCTTCATATGCCTACCACATTTAACTGGAAGGAAGTAACACATTAAATGTGACCAAAACAATATTGTTTGTGACAGTGGGAGATGACCTGACAGCATATTGAAGATGTTTACTGCTCACTTTTTTTAACACCATTCTGAAACACATGCTTGTTTAGTGCACAAATGAAATGATGTTCATTTACAGCTAACTGTGATCAAGAGTAAAATGTCGTTGTATAAAGAATTCCTATAGAAAAGCTTACAAAAAAAGATAAAATTGTTTCTTAAACTTACTTTTACTGTGTCAACGTGAAGAATACACTGTCGTTAGAATTTATCCAGTCCTTACACACATACTTTGAGAGGATTATGACCATAGTTTCACAACATGATACCTACATCTACATCTACATCTATACTCTGCAAACCAACGTGCAGTGCATGGCAGATGGTAGGTCCCACTGTACCAGTTATCAGGGTTTTCCTCATTCCATTCACATATGTAGTGCAGGAAGAATGATTATTAAAATGCCTCAGTGCATTTTATAATTAATCTGATCTTGTGATACATATGTGAGTGGAATAGGAAAAATCCTAATAAAAGGTACACTCACACTACTTCACTCATTCCCTACAGGAGCTATATGTAAAAAAGCACTCCGTCTTCAGGCCACAAGTGGCCCATCGGGACCATCAGACCGCCGTATCATCCTCAGTTGAGGATGCGGATAGGAGGGGCGTGTGGTCAGCACACCGCTCTCCCGGTCGTTATGATGGTTTTCTTTGACCAGAGCCGCTACTATTCAGTCGAGTAGCTCCTCAATTGGCATCACGAGGCTGAGTGCACCCCGAAAAATGGCAACGGTTGCAGTATATTCCTAGAGTTACATTTACAGCTGGTTCCTGAAACTTCCTAAGTAGGCTCTTGGGATTGTTAGTGTCTATCTCCAAGAGTCACCCAATTCAGTTTCTTCAGCATCACTGTAACACTGCCCCATGGGTCAAACAAACCTGTGATCATTTGTGCTGCCCTTCTCTGTAGACATTCAATATCCTTTGTTAGACCTATCTGTATGGGTCCACACACTTAAGCAATATTCTAGAATGGGTTGCATGAGTGATTTGTAAGCAATCTCCTTCACAGACTGATTGTATTTCCATAGTATTCTACCAATAAACTGAAGTCTACCACCTGTTTCACCAACAACTGAGCCTGTGTGGTAGTTCAATTTCATATCCCTAAAACGTGTTACACTCGGGTATCTGTATGAGTTGACCAATTGCAACTGTGACTCATATCCCTGGAGGAATGGTCAATATTCAGGGATATGACAGGAATGCTCATTTGAAGCAAAAAACTTTATATGGACATTTGCCCTATTCTGAACAGTTTCTGAGATAGGACACATTTAATGTACATTTGTTTTTGGGTTAATGGTGCATGCACGTCTTACCCACCCCACCTCTGACATTTTATTCTGGCAAACTTACCTTATTGCTTTCAACTTCAGGATGTATTTCTGCCATTAAACTAGCCCACTGAATGAGCAGCTGTGCATGGTGTGTTGTGAGTGAAGTAGCGCGAGTGTACCAATTATCAGGATTTTTCCTATTCCATTCATGTATGGAGTGTAGCTTCCTACACTCATTATTACACTTCATTATTAAAATGCCTTCATGCATGATGTAATAATCTGATTACGATCCCTTCAGGAGTGATATGTAAGGGGTTGCAGCTGAAGTTTCAAATCTCACATTTAAGAAATCATTCATGCAAGAGACAAAAATCAAACAATGGAAAATCCAGGATGAAATGTAACAACAATTCATGAAAAAGAATCGTACACACATACCATCATTCGACCATCAAATAGATGTACTACTGTATGGAAAACTTAGTAATAAGTATCCATAGCTTAGTAATGAGCAACACTAGCACAGAGAAACAACTAAAAGAGTTGAAAACAATTAGGTCACCTAGTCCGGATGGACTCCTAACTCAGTTTTACAAAGAGTACCCTATGGCATTGGACTCTTACCTAGCTTGCATTTATCATAAATCTGTCGCCCAGTGAAATGTTCCAAGAAGTTGAGTGAGTGCAGAACGATACAAAATAACTTACGCAAAAATTTTTGTTGGTGTGATGAATGGCAGCTAGCTCTAAATGTGGAAAAATCTAAGTCAATGTAGATGAGTAGGAAAAACAAACCCTTAACAATCGGACACAGCATTAGTAGTGACCTGCCTGACACAGTCACACCATACAAAAATCCGGGCATAACTCTCCGAAGTGATATGAAATGGAATGAGTACGTGAGAATTGTGGTAGGAGGTGAATGGTCAAATCCGGTTTATTGGGCGAATTTTGGGAAAGTGTAGTTCATCTGTAAAGGAGACCACATATAGGACATTAGTGCTACCTAATCTTGACTACTGCTCAAGTGTTTGGGATCTGTATCAGGCTGGATTAAAGAAAAACAGCAAAGCAAAACAGAGGCAGGCTGCTACATTTGTCACTAATAGGTTTGAACAACATGCAAGTGTTATGGAGATGCTTCCGGAAATCAAATGGGATTCCCTTGGGGTAAGGTCATGTTCTTTTCGAGGAACACTATTGACAAAATCTAGAAATCTAGAGAACCAGCATTTGAAGCAGACTACAGAAAGATTCTATTGCCATCAACATACATTTCACCTGATGGCAACAAAGAGAAGACAGGGGAAATTAGGGCCCATATAGAGGGTTATAGACAGTCAGTTTTCCCTCCACATTTGCGAGTAGAACAGGAAAGGAAAAGTCCATACTGGTACAGAGTACCCTCTGCCACGCACCATATGGTGGCTTGTGGAGTATGTATGTTGATGTAGACTGAGAGTGTATCTCAGAGGAGGATTGGTTAACTGTGTCCGTACACTCACTGACAAAGAACTGGCAGATATGGTGTATGTTTACGCCTTCTGCGATGATAGTGCTGCTGCTGCTGTCACAGAAAATCATTGGCACTTTGCGGTACATCGAATTCCAGAGTGTAGCACGTTTACCACTGCATGAAACATGTATTCTTCCAAGTACCCATTCTTCTGAACATGTAGTTCAATGACCTGTGCACATTGCTGAAATGTTGCGCTTAGTCCTAATACCAACACACGGCGACATTCTGCACGTATCAACGTCCACAAAAATGTGAACTGCCAACATTAGTTGCAGAAAACTTGTACCCACTTCACATACAGCATCTCCACAATCTTCACATTGCCTACAATATCAAATGACTTTGATTCTGTCACTGGTTAAATGACAGTCACCATTTGCTTCCATTAACACTATTCACTGACTAAAACCACTTTACACAAAATGAAATCAACAACACACATAATAATCATCAAATGTTGCAAGAACATGCCTATGTTACAGTGGAAACTAATTTCCAAGTTCATTTTCCAATTGGAGTTTGCTGCGGCATGATTGGTAACATGCTTATAGGTCCAGTCATTTTAGAAAAGCAAATGACGGGACCAAATTACTTGCTTTATTTGGAAAATTTCTTCGCTGAACGCCTTGAGGATGATCCTTCGGACAAGTGGACTGTTACATACTTGCAGTATGACGGCGTGCCTCCACATTTTAGCACACATGTGAGAAAACATCTCAACTGCACTTACCCAATCACTGGATTGGCCATGGTAGTACAGTTAACTGGCTCTTGTGTATGGGGTTGGAAGAAGTCTGGGGTGTTCATATGAAAAGTAGATACATGTGAGGAACAGCTCAGTTGCACCACACATGTTGCTTTCCTCATTAGTGAATGTGCAGACACTAAGACAAGCAGCACATTTTCACCCAAGAGTGCACAAATGCACTGAAGTTGATGTTGAGATATTCAAACATTTATTGTGAAATGTACAGTAGTTAAAATGTGATATGTATGGTAATGCTTAGAGGTGAATGTGTTAAAAATATGTATTTTTCAATTGATATTTTGTACAATGCATCTTGTAATGTTTACTAACTGTTGTACATATGTAAACCTGACAATGTAGTGAATAACACAGAGAAATAAACAAAATGTGCATTAAATGCATTCTCCTTGGGAACAGCATTGCCTATTCCATGACACGTACGCGCATGGGCACTAATTTTTGTGCCACTTCCACTATTTAAATAAAACCAAAATTTATTAGATTGGGAGAGTTTATGCAAAAGGATTTCTTTGTGGCACATACTGTGTACTGCCTTTTTGGAGTCATACGCATTTTGATTAACATCTTATTTATTTATTGGCCCTCTTTAGCTACAATAGCTTTTCATGCTACAGCTACTGGACAAGTCAGTATGCTGTTGATGCATACTGGATTTACATAATTAATTCCGTGAATAACTACATGAATTAAACATCTAGTATAATTCTGAACCTTGTACAAAACTCGGTTTGTTTATTTAAATAAATTAGATGGGATAACAAACTGGACAATGGAACTCTACTTTTTATATAAATTTATTCAGTAATTGAACAGAAACACAGGCATTGTAAATATTGCTGTAAGAACATTTTAGAGTTCGAATCTCTGATTGGCTCAAGAAGTTCATTAAAATGTTTCAAGCCGCTGTGAACTGTTCAATTCTGGATGGGTTAAACTGTAACACAGAACTTATGAAGATTTTTGTTAAATATTGTTTTATGATTGTGAGCATCACAATTACTTTGCAACATTTTTTCTTTATCAATTACATTTGTTTTAAATCCTATAAGTGTTTCTCTGAAGTCAACACATACTAGGTGAAGTGTATTATGTGCTGTAAAGCCAGTTTTACACGAATCCCTCATTTTAGTTCCACTTATTATTGTAATGGATCTCTTTTGTGTTCTGAATGTACTGAGTGATGACAGAGAAATTTCCCAGAACATTATTCCATCATTTATTTGAACTGAATGTAATAAATTACAAATTTGTACCTGGTGCAGGATTTCAGAGTTCTTAAGTCATAAAATCCTCTCCTTAGTTTACCGTAACATATACAGTGTTTAAGCCAGTTTAGGTCATATACCTGACCATTTTGTTTCAGCATTACTTAACATCTATTCATCTTGTTGGAACCAACATGTTTATATGCATTACTCTTTTGATGAGAATGAAAATTCATGCTTACAAAAGGATCTGTACAAACTAATTATTCTACTACATAGAAATACTTCCGGTGCTTGGTCAGCTATTCATTTGAACTCTTGAACTCAGGCTACCTTTTCTCTAATCATTGCCTGAATAAAGGGACACTGCCTGAAGAGTGAGGCCACCTCCTCTATTTCCACCCAACCCCCTATTAAGGCCAGTGTATCTTTGTGATAATTGTTGCTACAACTGCATCAAGGTTATTGATCCTCATAAGGTTAAGGTCTGACCATCACCAATAACCTAATACATTTTGGTCATTGTTGGGGTTCCAAATTAAGTGTTTGCAGCAAGTTTAGTCTAATCTGCCATTTATGACGAAACTGTATTTATGTCTAGCATAGAAACAGACAACAGATAAACTGAGGTTATCTCTCATATTTGCAGTTACTTCTCCAGATGAGTCTCATGGTCAGTCTAAGATTCTAATACCAGCTTTCAGGATATCCTTTAATTTTGTTCAAGCCGTTCCTACTCAGTAAACACTCTAGCACAGGGTGGAGCAGAGGAGACACATGTTTTTCACTATTGAATGACTGGGACACTGTTTGATAAAAACAAGCATTAAGTGATAGATTTTTTAATGCAGTTTTGAAATATACATACTTTAATTAGGTTCGAAAATAATGTCTTGAACATGATGTCCTTCTTGCTGGATACAAATTTGGATCCTCTCCCGAAAGTTACGCATGGCTCTCTCCAACATTTTATTCAGCACGGCTTCAATTTCCTGACAAATGGAATTCTTCAGGTCATCGACTGTGCAAGGCTTGTTCATGTAGACTTTTGATTTTAAATATCCCCACAAAAAGAAGTCACATATTGACAAATCGGGTGAGCGAGGGGGCCAGTAAACATTACCATATCTCGAAATAACATGTCCTGGGAACATTTGTCGAACCACTTCCATGGATGCTCTCACCGTGTGAGCTGTGGCACCGTCCTGCTGAAACCATATTTCTCTCATGTTCACTTGACACCTTTCAAGTTTTGGATGAAGAAAGTTGTTTAACATTTTAACGTAGCACGCTGATGTCACAGTACCTGCAGTCCCTTCTTCTTCCAAAAAAATAGGATCCAACAATCCCCATCTTTGAAATGCAGCACCACACTGTTACTTTTAAACTGTGGAGAGGTCTTTGGTGTAATTCATGTGGGTTCTCTGGCGCTCAATACCAACAATTTTGAACATTGACATAAGCATCTACATGAAAATGTGCTTCAACACTCATGAAGACTGTAGCATCTGCATCTTCTGTACAAGTTTCGTCCATTACGTGACAAAACTGCCTGTGCTGCACAAAATCCCCTTCACTAAGCTGCTGGATGATCATTTCCTTGTACGGGTGCAACTTACGATCATCATGTAAGATGCAGTGAAGCGAACAACGTGATATACCCAGAGCTACAGCCTGTCGTCCAGCCGATTGTTTCGCGCTAGCAAGAACTGCCGTTCTCACTCGGTCGACATTTTCCGGAGTACGAACTGAACGAGGAAGACCAGGTGGTTTCTTTTTCAGCACAGATCCAGTACTTCTAAATGCTGCATCCCATTGGAGGACAGTATTCCAATCAGGCACTGCACCTCGAAGTCCAACTCTAAAATTTAGATGGAGAAGATGCTGTACTGTGACTACGGAAGCATTGTTTTTAAAGTACTGCTCGACAACGAACACAAGATGCTCTACGCTCCATAGCGACTGAAACTGCATTGTATGGGCAGTCTGCCAACATTCATTCAAAGTCAATACCCCCTCTCATCGCCGCATACCAGCAGTTCAAAAAACATGCATTTCCTCTGCTCCATCCTGTATGTACCGCAGATCTTATCACTATTACTCTCTGGTTTTAGCCACCTTGTAATATGAGTATTGCACAAGCCCATCTGCTTTTCAGTAGAACATGAAACTGTTTTTCAGATACTTTTGGAGCATGTCCTGCAGTCTGACATTATTTTAGTGCTCTCTGAAACTGTGTTTATCCTAACTAGATCAGATATTACGTCATCTAAATAATCTTTCTGTGCATTTCACGCAAACACATGTGCACTGGTACTGTTATCTCATGTCTAATAAATATATGAACTATTTATATGAACTCTACATCATTCTTCTCTCTGGGACATGACGTCTCAAGCAGCACAATCACTCAAGTACAGTCTATAAAGAGCAGAACACTGACGGCAAACAGAAGCAGAGCCACACAGTATGGATTTGGGCTAAAAAATCTTGGGGTATGAATCAAGAGCTCTAACTCAGAGGGCAAGTTGTATTTAATGGTTGAAATCCACTACCACATGTGTTGCAAAACCTTCCAGTCTTGCCACCAAAAATGTGAAACTACTTAAAAAGACCAACCTCAATCTATTTTCATAATCGGTCAATGACTTAAAGCACATTTCCAGACAGACTTCAATATGGAATAGTAACACCCATTTATAAATCTACAGGTAAATATATCACCTCTAATTACAGATGCAATGCACAACAATGTACTTGTTACAAATATGAGTGAATAAGTTAGTGGAATTTTCTTAACTGGAGACCAGAGATGAATTGCAGGGCACCTGATAAGGAATATTAGGCTACAGGCACTTATGGTGTCGGCGGCTCTTATGTGATGTTGGCAATGCATTGACATTAGTCATAGCCAATCAGGTGATTATTAATTTTAAAGTCTGTTACAGATTTTTTTATTTATTTAGTGACTAAACAAAAACTAGATATTCTGACAGATTGACCTGTTAGGTAGAAATATGGCAATCTGGTTGTGAGTATCCAAAGCCAATGAATGTGAATGGAAGAAAACTTAATATGCTGACACAATGACCTGTAGTGTAGCTCAAGTCCTAGGTTGGATTGGAATGTGGTAATTTGCTTATGCGCTGGTGAATCCAACAAATCTCAACAAAGAAAAAAAGGATTGCTTTAACAGTTATAGCAGTACCCTACTTGTATGTCTCATTTCCAATTTTGCCAAAGATCATGACGATGTTAAATTCTAATCTAATAGAAGAACATACCAGCTAACATCATTTACAAATTCTAGGAACTTATGGATGAGTATTCCGATCAGCTACCGACTAAGGGGGTCAAGAAGGGACGTTGAACAGATGTGCAGAACTATATTCCTATATCTCTAACGTCGATCAGCTGTAGAATTTTGGAACACGTATTATGTTCGAGTCTAATGACTTTTCTGGAGACTAGAAATCTACTCTGTAGGAATCAGCATGGGTTTCGAAAAAGACGGTCGTGTGAAACCCATCTCGCGCTATTCGTCCACGAGACTTAGAGGGCCATAGACACGGGTTCACAGGTAAATGCCGTGTTTCTTGACTTCCGCAAGGCGTTCGATACAGTTCCCCACAGTCGTTTAATGAACAAAGTAAGAGCATATGGACTATCAGACCAATTGTGTGATTGGTTTGAAGAGTTCCTAGATAACAGAACGCAGCATGTCATTCTCAATGGAGAGAAGTCTCCCGAAGTAAGAGTGATTTCAGGTGTGCTGCAGGGGAGTGTCATAGGACCATTGCTATTCACAACATACATAAATGACCTTGTGGATGACATCGGAAGTTCACTGAGGCTTTTTGCAGATGATGCTGTGGTATATCGAGAGGTTGTAACAATAGAAAATTGCACTGAAATGCAGGAGGATCTGCAGCGAATTGACGCATGGTGCAGGGAATGGCAATTGAATCTCAATGTAGACAAGTGTAATGTGCTGCGAATACATAGAAAGATAGATCCCTTATCATTTAGCTACAAAATAGCAGGTCAGCAACTGGAAGCAGTTAATTCCATAAATTATCTGGGAGTATGCATTAGGAGTGATTTAAAATGGAATGATCATATAAAGTTGATCGTCGGTAAAGCAGATGCCAGACTGAGATTCATTGGAAGAATCCTAAGGAAATGCAATCCGAAAACAAAAGAAGTAGGTTACAGTACGCTTGTTCACCCACTGCTTGAATACTGCTCAGCAGTGTGGGATCCGTACCCGGTAGGGTTGATAGAAGAGATAGAGAAGATCCAACGGAGAGCAGTGCGCTTCGTTACAGGATCATTTAGTAATCAAGAAAGCGTTACGGAGATGATAGATAAACTCCAGTGGAAGACTCTGCAGGAGAGATGCTCAGTAGCTCGGTATGGGCTTTTGTTAAAGTTTCGAGAGCATACCTTCACCAAAGAGTCAAGCAGTATATTGCTCCCTCCTACGTATATCTCGCGAAGAGACCATGAGGATAAAATCAGAGAGATTAGAGCCCACACAGAAGCATACCGACAATCCTTCTTTCCACGAACAATACGAGACTGGAATAGAAGGGAGAACCGATAGAGGTACTCAGGGTACCCTCCGCCACACACCGTCAGGTGACTTGCGGAGTATGGATGTAGATGTAGACTACCAACTCATGATTCGTCACATTCATTTCTCATAGTTCAACATACGAGTTGTTACGAACTTGTCTTGGAGCATAACAACTGTTGACACCATATTAGTGTTAAACATGTAAGAATCAGCATGTACACAGTGAGTAGGATTCACTGCACTGGGTGCAGTGGTGAGTGATGCAGCAAATTACGCTGCAGACCACCAAACATAAGTTTGTTTGTTCTGCTTGGACATTTGGAAGTGCCAGTTGCAAATATTGGACCTGTGCCTGCACTGCTGTGTCTTTCGAGTGTCGGTGTAACGAATATTTGATGCCCCATGATATTTTGATGGAATTTTTGATGGTAAGCACGATTTGCCTTACAGCAGTGACAAGATACCTTATTTCTGACCGAGCGAGGTGGCGCAGTGGTTAGACACTGGACTCTCATTCGGAAGGACGACGGTTCAATCCCGCGTCCGGCCATCCTGATTTAGGTTTTCCGTGATTTCCCTAAATCACTCCAGGCAAATGCCGGGATGGTTCCTCTGAAAGGGCACGGCCGACTTCCTTCCCCATCCCTCCCTAATCCGATGAGACCGATGACCACGCTGTCTGGTCTCCTTCCCCAAACCAACCAACCAACCTTATTTCTGAAATCCAATGACTAAATGTATCACATTACCTCACTTCTACACCCACCACCAGCCACCTGGACCATAGCTCAATTTGACAGGTCATTCGATTATCTAGAATAGTGTAGAGTTTTATGCAGTATAATAGTGTACTGATCCCTTCAGTCTATGCTGTTCCAACACACACACACACACACACACACACACACACACACACACACACACACACACAAAGCATGCATGTGTGACGCCCCCCCCCCCCCCCCCCCACACACACACACTCACAATTTTAACCCTACAACCACCAGGCACAGGCAAAAACTGCCCACACATTCTCCTTTATGACCTCGAAAGTTTTACCATACCTCGTTGAGAGTCTAATTGATGATTTCATCTTCATAGTTGATTACTAACCATTATTAACAGCAGTCTGTCACAATAGAGCAAACACCTTTATTGTAAAGTGGATTTTCTAAAATGAGTTACAGGAGCTTGAATGACGCAGAAATTTTTGCTGAACTTTTAGTGGACAACAAATTGCCAGATTTCAGTGATTTTGAGTTGGATCACACAGAAGTTGAAGAGAATTCAACAATTAAGAAACAAACCATGAAGGTAATGCTTGACAAATATGTTACACAAGTTCTGGTAGAGTGTCTCTTGCAGAAGCTCCAAGGCATTGTAAAAGAGATTTTGACAACATAGTCTGTGTACATCAGGGAATTACTACTGCTGGGAAAGTAACAAGAATATGCGAATCATTCAAGAAATTTTCCACTCCTGAAATAGTACAGAAAATTGTTGACATACAAATGAAGAAGCTGACACGAAAAACGCGTATCTCCTGTTAGAGTTTTCGAAATATATGCTTTGATGGGAATTTTAATTCTAATGGGAATTTACAAGAACACTAATATTTTGGTATCTGACTTATGGTCAAATTTACTGAGAAGTGCCATATATAGACCAACTATGTGTAAGACAACTATTGAAAATTCATTGCTTTCATGATAAAGGTATCAGGGCAGAAAGACATGTAGGTGCCAAATTTGCGCCACTGTGTCACGTATTTGAAGAACTGAATGGAATATTTCCAAAGTAATTCAGAACTTGATCTCGCACTACAACTGATGAAATGCTATGTCTTTCCAAAGGTCGTTGTCCTTTTCAAATGTTCTTCACAGACAAACCTGGAAATCTTAGTCGTGTAACTTAACAATACGTAACAAAAATGGAAGTGTATGCTGGAAAAGACATTTGACCTTCCTGTGAACAACACCCTCTTGCGATTGTGAAGAGATTGATGGAGCCAATAAAGAATACAGGCTACAATATCACAACTGACCGTTTTTATACTTCTGTGGAATTGGTGGACATTCTGTATGAAGATTTGCTTGGGGCCTTTCAACAGAAAACACATATCACAGAAACTTATGACAACAGCAGATAGAGAGCTGTATTCCTCCAAATTTGCATTACAGTTCCATCTACTCAGAAGCCTTCAGTAACAATTGTCTCTTACATCACAAAGAAAAAATAAATAAATCTGTTGATGATGTCAAGACAACATCATGATGCAGAAGTAGAAACACCAAAAAAGAAAACCCATATAAACCTATACTTTAATCCCACAAAGGGTGGATGGGTGCCTTAGATGAAATGGCTAGGATATACACTACAAAAAGGGGTCGAGAAGATGGCCACTGTCAATATCCTAAAGCCTACTTGATACAGTGGCAGTAAACTCATACACACTGTTCAAGACCAATGCGCCTAAGTGGAATGAAGGGAATTCAAATACCAGAAAATTGTATCTTCATGAACTGGGCCCTGAACTTTTGAAATCATATGCAGAACAGCAATCCAGGGACGTGAAGGGACTAAAGTTGCCTATCATTTGCATGACGGGAGAGATCCTTGGAAAGGAACTAGAGGTAACCAAAATTGCTGCAAATGAGAAACCAAGAAGGAAAGCAAGATGCTACATATGCTGGAAGAACGCAAGTAACCAGACAGCCAGAGACATCATCACGAAAACCCAGTTAACATGTCGAAGCTGTGGTCTCCATCTGAGTCATTCAGAATCAATCATTTTGTGTGCAGGATGTAAATGTCATCTGTCAATGACAGTATTCGAGTGAAAAGTGTTTTTTGAAAGTTTTCGATGTACCATAACCTATATTTGTATAAGCCTTTTTATTTCTGTTTTTTAAACTTCCCATCAAGAAGAAAACTGTATTATTCAGTTACTAGATCAAAGAGTGCACAGAAACTTTGGACAGCCTGTGTATTCATGTACAAACTTTATGTGTCTAGTTTACAAAAACTTTCATTGTCCAAGATTTGACCACTGTTCAAGGCTTAGGGTCAATGGAACTTTCCAATTCCATCCGTCTGCTTTGATCCATGACATAAGGGTGTTCTAAATTTTGTACTTTTCGTTGGTGTTTTGGTATAGTCAGCTGTGGTTGACCTATGTAGGTCAAGGGAAGTGTCCGATTCCTGTAGATTTTGTTGGTGTAGAGAAATGTTGTAATCTTTTTTTGTTCGTCATTTTGTGTTTTGGGATCGTGATGTGTTTCCTTTACTATTATATTTAGCTAGTCCCCACCCTAAAACCCCCCAATCAATTTTCCACAGTTGTCCCATTGGTTTGATTGTATTTTTGGGAGGCAGATGTTATTGTCTTATTTATATGTATTTTCATGTTCATTGACGTGTGTGACATCGTAGGTGCCATATTGGAGATGCTTAGAATAGCCATTTCCGCAGAATTGATATTGTCATGGGTCAAAGCAGATGAGTGGAATCTGACACTTCTGTAATCCAGTTGCTTGTTATATTCACCCTATGTGTTCAAAATACTTACCTTTTTGTTTATATTGTCACTATTCTCTCCCCCACCCCCGCATGAACCATGGACCTTGCCGTTGGTGGGAGGCTTGCGTGCCTATGTGATACAGATAGCCGTTCCGTAGGTGCAACCACAATGGAGGGGTATCTGTTGAGAGGCCCCTGAAGAGGGGCAGCAGCCTTTTCAGTAGCTGCAGGGGCAACAGTCTGGATGATTGACTGATCTGGCTTTGTAACACTAACCAAAACGGCCTTGCTGTGCTGGTACTGCGAACAACTGAAAGCAATAGGAAACTACAGCCGTAATTTTCACAGATGGCATGCAGGTTTATTGTATGATTAAATTATGATGGCATCCTCTTGGGTAAAATATTCTGGAGGTAAAATAGTCCCCCATTTGGATCCCTGGGCATGGACTACTCAAGAGGACGTCGTTATCAGGAGAAAGAAAACTGACGTTCTACAGATCGGAGTGTGGAATGTCAGATCCCCTTATCGGGCAAGTAGGTTAGAAAATTTAAAAAGGGAAATGGATAGGTTAAAGTTAGATATAGTCGGAATTAATGAAGTTCGGTGACAGGAGGAACAAGACTTTTGGTCAGGTGAATACAGGGTTTTAAATACAAAATCAAATAGGGGTATTGCAGGAGTAGGTTTAATAATGAATAAAAAAATAGGAGTGCAGGTAAGCTACTACAAACAGCATAGTGAATGCATTATTGTGGCCAAGATAGACATGAAGCCCACGCCTACTACAGTAGTACAAGTTTATATGCCAACTAGCTCTGCAGATGGCGAAGAAATTCCTGAAATGTACGATACGATAAAAGAAATTATTCAAATATTGAAAGGAGACGAAAATTTAATAGTCATGGGTAACTGGAATTCGATAATAGGAAAAGAGAGAGAAGGAAACGTAGTAGGTGAATATGGATTGGGGGTAAGAAATGAAATAGGAAGCCACCTGGTAGAATTTTGCACAGAGCATAGGTAACTTAATCATAGCTAACACTTGCTTCAAGGATCATGAAAGACGGTTGTATACATGGAAGAAGCCTGGAGTTACTAGAAGGTATCAGATTGATTGTAATGGTAAGACACAGGCTTAAGAAACAGATTTTAAATTGTAAGACATTTCCAGGGGCAGATGTGGACTCTGACCACAATCTATTGGCTATGAACTGTAGATTAAAACTGAAGAAACTGCAAAAAGGTGGGAATTTAAGGAGATGGGACCTGGGTAAACTGACTAAAACAGAGGTTGTACAGAGTTTCAGGGAGAGTATAAGGGAACAATTGACAGGAATGGGGGAAAGAAATACAGTAGAAGAAGAATGGGTAGTTTTGAGGGATGAAGGTAGTGAAGGCAGCGTATGATCAAGTTGGTAAAAAGACGAGGGCTAGTAGAAATCCTTGGGTAACAGAAGAAATATTGAATTTAATTGATGAAAGGACAAAATATAAAAATGCAGTAAATGAAGCAGGAAAAAAGGAATACAAACGTCTCAAAAATGAGACTGACAGGGAGTGCAAAATTGCTAAGCAGGGATGGCTAGAGGACAAATGTAAGGATGTAGAGGCATATATCACTAGGATAAGATAGATACCGCCTACAGGAAAATTAAAGAGACCTTTGGAGAAAAAGAGAACCACTTGTATGAATATCAAGAGCTCAGATGGAAACCCAGTTCTAAGCAAAGAAAGGAAAGCAGAAAGGTGGAGTGAGTATATAGAGGGTCTATACAAGGGCGATGTTCTTGAGGACAATATTATGGAAATGGAAGACGATGTAGATGAAATGGAAGATATGATACTGCGCAAAGAGTTTGGCACAGCACTGAAAGAGAGCCGAAACAAGGCCCTGGGAGTAGACAATGTTCCATTAGGCCCTGGGAGTAGACAATGTTCCATTACAACTACTGACAGCCTTGGGAGAGCCAAGTCTAACAAAACTCTACCATCTGGTGAGCAAGATAAATGAGACAGGCGAAATACCCTCGGACTTCAAGAAGAATATAATAATTCCAATCCCAAAGAAAGCAGGTGTTGACAGATGTGAAAATTACCGAACTATCAGTTTAATAAGTCACAGCTGCAAAATACTAAAGTGAATTCTTTACAGACGAATGGAAAAACTGGTAGAAGCCGACCTTGGGGACGATCAGTTTATATTCCGTATAAATGTTGGAACATGTGAGGCAATACTGACCCTACGACTTATCTTAGAAAATAGATTAAGAAAATGCAAACCTACGTTTCTAGCATTTGTAGACTTAGAGAAAGATTTTGAAAATGTTGATTGGAATACTCTCTTTCAAATTCTGAAGGTGGCAGGGGTCAAATACAGGGAGCGAAAGGCTATTTACAATTTGTACAGAAACCAGATGGCAGTTATAAGAGTCGAGGGGCATGAAAGGGAAGCAGTGGTTGGGAAGGGAGTGAGACAAGAGTTGTAGCCTCTCACCGGTGTTATTCAATCTGTATATTGAGCAAGCAGTAAAGGAAACAAAAGAAAAATTCCGAGTAGGTACTAAAATCCATGGAGAAGAAATAAAAACTTTAAGGTTTGCCAATGACATTGTAATTCTGTCAGAGACAGCAAAGGACTAGGAAGAGCAGCTGAACGTAATGGACAGTGTCTTGAAAGGAGGATATACGATGAACATCAACAAAAGAAAAATGAGGATAATGGAATGTAGTTGAATTAAGTTTGGTGATGCTGGGGGAATTAGATTAGGAAATGAGACACTTAAAGTAGTAAAGGAGTTTTGCTATTTGGGGAGCAAAGTAACTGATGATGGTCGAAGTAGAGAGGATATAAAATGTATACTGGGTATGGCAATGAAAGAGTTTCTGAAGAAGAGAAATTTGCTAAAATCGAGTATAGATTTAAGTGTTAGGAAGTCGTTTCTGAAAGTATTTGTATGGAGTGTAGCCATGTACGGAAATGAAACATGGAAGATAAATAGTTTGGACAAGAAGAGGATAGAAGCTTTCAAAATGTGGTGCTACAGAAGAATGCTGATGATTAAATGGGTAGATCACATAACTAATGAGGAGGTATTGAATAGAATTGGGGAGAAGAGGAGTTTATGGCACAACTTAACTAGGAGAAGGGATCGGTTTTTAGGACATGTTCTGAGGCATTGAGGGATCACCAATTTAGTATTGGGGGGCAGTGTGGAGGGTAAAAATCAGAGGGAGACCAAGAGATGAATACACTAAGCAGATACAGAAGGATGTAGGTTGCAGTCGGTACTGGGAGATGAAGAAGCTCGCACAGGATAGAGTAGCATGGAGAGCTGCATCAAACCAGTCCAAGGACTAAAGACCACAACAACAACAACAACAACATTCTCTGTTAAACTAATTTCACATTGGAAACCCAATTACTTAAAATAAATACATATTACAGGATTTACATCTTATTGTGAGATGGGTAAAATTTGCCCTTGGTTGCTGCTGTTGGTTGGTCACATCAGTGACACCCAAAATTTGAGTCAGTCCAGGTAACCTACTTAGTTAAATTGACTGCATATAATATGCAGGAGATTAACCCATTTCAGATTTAGGAAAATACTCCCAGCAGGTGACAGTATTAATGGAGCAGTTATGGTGTCATGTAGTGTTACTGATGTGTAACTAGAGGTCACACAATTGGGGACAGTCTCTTGTCAGAGAGCAGTGCATGCTTGGTGTGGTGAGATAAGTTATGTAAAAAACAGAGGGCATGCCCTGTGGTGTCACACTGCCTCTAAAAGCCACAATTGCAGCCTGAGCACTTCATGGTTCTTCAACCTGTTCACCCAAACTACCCACACTGATCTGGTGACAACTCTTGTGCTGCCAGGACTACACCTGTGGATGTTATCTGGATTGATTTTTATGTGAATTTGCTTACGGACTTGCAATTAAACCTGGTAACTGTACTAACGCGTTATGGGTTGTTACGTGTATGCAATTCCGTAGTGATGTTCATATGTTTAAAGTAAACCATGACACAGTGTTCAGCACTGATCACCTACAGAAGAATTTGCAGCCAAAGTGCCAGATTTTAAAACACTTTAGAAAAACTGAAGGTATCAAAAAATCAGGTTACTTGTTACTGGAGGTGAGGTTTCTACTGCAATGATAATAAACTTAAATCCATTGCAAGAGGAAGTTAATCTGCTTTCAAAATTGTTGCGCAATGCACTATATATATGTTACAACTTGTGTCTGAATCTAGTTATTAGCTGCCAGGCACATCTGCAGAAGTAACTGGAAAGTACAGAAAACATCTCAGTTCACAGCTAGATTTATGTATTTGGGCCATAAGACAAGAATTTCAGTGGAACTGTACACAAAGCCTTCCCTGAATGCTACTTAAAAAAGATAATTTGAAATCTCGTCCACGTAGAAAATACTTGTATTTTAAATTTATTGGCAATAAAAAACTCTTGACCTCTTCGAAAGAACCTGACAAAAGAGTTCTCTGTATCCATGAGTGCTCCGGTCACACTCATACCTACAGTGCCAAGTGCAGAAGGATGTGGAGTGGAGAAGTGAAGCGGAAAAGAAAGGCTGCTCCCAGACACCACTACCGCAGTACAATTACCATGACCTGAGTCATATAAGATTTGTGTTTTTCAGTAGGGAATACAAACTGGGAAGTGCTTTAGTTTCATATATTGTTTGAAGAACGAGTTACTTTATATTTTAGTAACAATGTCTGAAGTTACACAATCATACAGTTATTGATGATGAAGTGCTATCAAAGAAGAGATAACAAGATTGGCAAGTGGCTGTAGCTATATATATGTTCACAAAACTAGATATGCAACTTTATAAACTAGGAATCCTATCGCCCATGATTTAGAAATCACCATTTATCACCCATTTTTTCAGTTCTCCTTAGAGCCTACCGACGAAGGAATTAAAATGGGGCATACTTGGTATTACAGAAGTGTCCAATGCCACCCATCTGCTTTGACCCCCACCGTCATGAATAGCGAGGAAATGCTTACTTCCAATGTATACAAAATGACAACAATAACATCACTACACACACATGCCAACAAACACAAACAAGAATTAAAATGACACAATAATGTCTCACCCCAAAAATAAAATGAAATTAACAAAACAACAGTGGAAAATTGGGGGTTTAGGATGGGGACACACTAAATATACAACAATAAAAGAACACTGCACCATCCAAAACAAATAAAATAATTTAAAAAATTAATTTACGGCATTATGCAACACCAACACGACCACAATACCAAACAACCCAACACCTACAACTCCAAAAAGTGGAATCATAACAACTCAAAAATGTAAATACCTCATATTTGCTACATTAATTAAAACACAACCAACCTACCATACATATAAAATAAACAAAACATCACAATTACTATGGAAAACACACACACACACACACACACACACACACACACACACACACACACACACCTGTAATCCGACAACACTGCATATTACATGTCCCAGGCCCCAGCTGTTGGAACTCTCATCAAACTCATGTTGTTGCCACAAATACTACACCTAACATATTCAGCAATAAGACCGAACAGCTGTGGGAAACTGTATGACAGACATCAAATCATCACCCACCTCAGAACATAATGATGTAGTCATGAACTTCATTATCATATCTATATCTAACAAAAAGCAATTAAAAAATTAGACTTTTTCCACACAACAAACAACAAACACCAAACTAATCAGATCTAACAAAAATGTCAAATACATAAACAAAAAACCTTAATAACTCACTGACAACACTTCCACAACACACATTACCACACCAACAACCTAAGCTGAATAGCACATTAGCAAAATGACAACCAAAACTGAAATGAACCTAATCCCACGCATTGAACTCGGCACATCTGCATCCACCACCAGAGGACACCATCAAAACCATAAAACGTCATCTGCAAACACAACCAACTCAAACTCTCCACACCATAGTGACATCACACACCACAACACCATTGCATCATGGGTGAAAGCAGATGGGTAGAATGGGATAATTCCATTGACCCAGCATACCTTTATGTACAATGGTACATATGTATATGTCTGTTATGTTACTCTCATTTTCTCAGTCTCCCCAGACTTCTGCATTCTCTTGATTTGAAGTTCTTACTTCTGTGAGGCAATCTTACATCTTTTAATCTTATTATGTGTTCATTCCAATTTGTTGATTCATATGCTTCTCCGGTTCCTTTATTAATAAGTCTGTCTGATCTTATTTCATTTAGGCTAGGCCTATTTATTTTTTTAAAACACTCACATTGTAAAATTACACTTGTTTTGTCCTATTTTGCAAATCCTTTCACAACAATTTCAGAAACATATTTCAAGTGATACATTTGTGGCCTGCTTCAGACTTGTAATTCACTTCCATATACTAGTGTAGGAATTGGTACTGTGTTATGAATTTTCATCTCTGTTTGCTCTATGTTTTGTTCTTTAAATATGTATAGTGTCTGACATATATCCCCTAAACCTTGGCAACATTTTATCTATGGTATCAACACTGTGTATGAACTGTCACAACCTAAACAATTAAAATGATCTAAATGATTTGAAATGCGATTAAAAACAAAAACATGTGAAGAGCTATTAGAGAATATCCACAGTACCACTGCTTCTATTCAGGAAGTGAATACATAAACTTTCGGCAACGATTATTTTTCTTTATAAACACTAAATTTAAGTCACGTTCAACATCATCTAGAGCAACGTTATGCATATGGTCGAAATATAGAAACAAGTAAAGGCAGTCACCTTGCAACAGCTTGCCCACCAGGCCAATAAAAAGCCCAGTATGGATCACTGAATGGTACTTGAGCTTGATCTTTGCATTCCCATAATTCGCAAGAAGGAGTAATAAGGTGGAGTGCAATTTCTGGCGTTAAATGGTCTCTAGAAACCTCTGTGTGTTGCTGTATCAGATGTCGTAATCTGCTCCCTTTCGCAGTCGTGCACAGCATGCGTCCCCTTGTACTTGGAACAGAAACAAAAAAAAAACCTTCATTACCCTATATGTTAGGCAACTTTCGAGTGTCTATGTATAACTTTTCATATTTTTGGAACGATACAAATCGCGCATCTCATCACCGTCATCAACAGGCAAGGAAGTATTGAAGTCCAATGCCGCGTCGATGCTGTGGAGACTAAATTGTTCTCGAAATTCCCGGTTCGATAACTTATTTAATAGGAATTCCAAGAGACAGCAAAGCGGACAAACCACACGCCAATTACAACACCGCTTACTGTCACAATAACATAACAAGCAAATAGGAATTTACGGAATAAGTTTCACTTATAGTACAAAACAAAGTTTCCGAACTTACCTTGTTACCGCTACTAACATCGTTCGAGGAAATAATGTAGTGCTAAACATTATGAAAAGATATTGTTGAAAGCTGACCGCTGCAGACCGTGAATTCATAATAATTAGTTACAAAACTTGTTTTTTTCCGGTGCAAATAGCGCCACAGCAGAAAATTTCCTACCACAGTCTTTTCTCGAACAGCGCCAAAATTCGTCGTCAAGATGTAATCATATATTTATTCAATAGCGCTATAACGTATTATATACCCTGTATATCGCACTCTGCATTATCACTTTGCTGTGTTAGCATAATCTCTCTCATCAAGGATGTGGACGCCAACACCTGTTTAATGTTTTCAAAACATTGTGGTTTCTTTTTTTCTTATATAAACATCGAGGTTAGCATCGATGTTTTGAACGGCGATGGATCGCCGATGCATCGACAACAGAAGTCCAAAAACATCGACATTGTTCAACAATGGATCATTCATTCCGGTAGTGGATCCTCGCCTGAACACATGACGAGTACCGTAATTTGAAGAGTGCTTCATTTATTGCTGTCCTCGTGACTTTTGTATTTTTGAATTAGTAGGTACGTAAAACATGAAGGTTACAATATTATCATTTACATGAAATACTCTCAACTGAATTAAGACCAGTTAATACTGGCCGTCCCGGCACCGTCACGTCACGAAACCATCAACTAACATGGCTGTCCCCAACTGTTCTTTTCGCGGGACATGCTATTGTCGCAAGATGATTGTCAAATGTGTTGGGAGGTTGTTGCTCAAAGCTGATAGCAAAGAAGTTAAAAAATTTATTTCTATACCTTTCTTGGACTATATATCATATAGGATAAAACATCTAATGAAGAAATATAACTGTAACGTCTCCTTCTCTACAGATAACAGTTTCAAAAGAAATCTTGTACATTCAGTAGAGATCGCCGGCGATTGGTTTTCCAATTCAGGGGTTTACAAGCTAACCTGTAACAACTGTCCTTCATATTATATTGGTCAAACAGGCAGAGCTGTGAAAACAGGACATAAAGAACATCTATTATGTAAAAAAGGAGCGAATATACACAATTCTACTTTTGCTCAACACCTCCTGATATTCTGTCATACGTCAAAACATTTAGAAGACACTGTTATCCTACACAGAGAAGATTAAGGGCGTAGATTAGATCTGTGGAAAGAGTTACAAATTTCCTAACATCTTGAGCTCAAGGACGGTAATATACCGAACGACCAGTTGAACCTTGCTTGTAGACAATTTTTCGAAGGCTTGGAACCTGTACTGTTTACAGTATAACATTAATGCTGGTAACCTTAGTGGTTTATTTCCTCAGGAAGCTATGATGCACCTTCAGTGCTTTCAGCTCACTACCCCTTATGTAATGGTGGTTTTGTCATGATGTATGTTTGCTACTACATCGGCCCTTATGTGATTTTGCCTGGCTCTAAAATTTTGGTTTTCCCTGCGAATGTGTATTAACAGGATCGAGTACCAGTGTTCGTAATTCTTTCCTGACAAGAGCCATTATAGTCAATTTTAAAGTTCTGACGTGTATACCGTTTGTGGGATTCACTAATATAGTAATGTAATTTTTTATATTTTGGCTGTATATGCCACTGGGCGTAAGTTTCTTGGCGTAAGCGCCACTTGCCTTTTTTGATGTATAAGTACATTATTTGTACCAATGCTCCCATACTGTTATAACGGGAGTGTTAATTTCCTTCCTTTCTTTATTGTTACTCTACCTAAGGACGTTATTAATACTGATAATTTACGCGTTGCCTTTGTACGCCAATTGGCACATGTTTCTCAGCACGAGCGCCACCTGCCCTGTTTTCAGAGTAACTACGCTCACCGATTACACTCAGTCGGTTGTGAGCTCTGCAAGATCCATGAGCTATTTTATATTTACGTGACAAACCCTAAATATAGGGCTATATTTTATTTTTGACACATGGATCTATGCCAACAATTGTAAAAAAGGCGATTGTACATTAGTCCTAACTAATGTAAAATTGTAAGTACCAGTCGTCGTTATTATATTTCTGTAATGCAAGAGTTCTCTAATTTGTGTTAAAATTTATTCTTGGCTTATAAGTTTCATACTTTCTAATGTAAGCTATGATGTTCATTGTCCTTCTGAAGAAGACAAATTTATATTTGTCAAAACCTAGGTAAAGAATTTCTTTATCCATTGCAACTGGTCGGCAGTTTATAATTTTATTACTAATATCATAAATGAACCCACCAGCACCTTCATAAATATCCCTCAAAGTTGCCCCTAGTGGTTGCCCCCTATTGGTAAATAGTGCAACATGGGTTACTACAGTGACTGCATCAGTAATTCACCATGTGACCACGAATATGGACCGGGAAAAATGTCATGTAGCTGGAAAGGTCTCAGACTATCAGACCAGCTCTGTCAAATAACAACAGTAAAATCAGGCATCGAATCATTCCCTAAACTACAAGCGTATGAACGACATCTATCAGAAATCAAAATAAAAGGTTTTTCAAAGGAACTTGCAAAACAAAGCTGGGATGAAGCATATACGGAAACCAATGTGTATATGAAATTTTCTAAATCATCCACATTATTTAAACTGAACTTTGAAAAGGTATTACCAAAAGTCTACATGACTGTAAAAATACCTCACAAAAACAGATGGATAACAGTAGGTATTAAGAACTCTTCCCAAACACTTAAATACCTCAGTTCTATGAAAAAGAGTTGCAATGATCCATAATTCTCAAATTTATATCATAGATACAAAAAGATCTATAGGAAGGTGCTGATTGGTGCAAAAAAGTGATTTAATGAAAAAATAATATATAAATCAGAGAATAAAAGCAAAACAGTCTGGGATGTTATAAAAAAGGTAACAGTTAGAGGCAAAGAAACGCAGAAAAAGACAATGCTAAGGCAGGGGGATAAGGTAATAAATGATCCACAACACTTAGCAAAGTATGTGAATTATCGTTTTTCAAGTTTTGCAGAGACGTTACAGCAAAAAAAAAAAAAAAATAATGGTGCACTAAATACAATGATGTTACTTCCAACCACAGAGAATGAAGTCAATCAAACCGTTCAAAAACTAACAAAATAAGAAGTCAGTGGGCTTAGATGTAGTATCAATGCGTGTACTGAAACAATGCATAGAGATTGTACAAGGCCCCTTAACAAATATAATAAATGAATCCTTCACATCAGGGAAATTTCCAGAGCAGTTAAAACAGGCAAGAGTTGTACCTTTGCTTAAGAAAGGTAATGCAGAAGACACAGAAAATTACCAGCCCATTTCCCTGCTGTCATGATTCTCAAAAATAATAGAAGCAATTATGAAAGACACATTAATGAATTACCTGAATAAATACAATCTTTTAAGTGAATCACAGTTTGGTTTCCAAAGTGGCAATAATACAGAGTCAGCCATAGTAGAACTCACAAAGGTTGTACTTGATGCTCTTGACAAAGATGAATATGTCACAGGCATATTTTTGGATCTTTGATACTGCTGACCACAAGATCCTATTAAATAAATTAGAAGCATTAGGAAGAAGAGGGGTAGCTAATGACTGGTTTCCATCATACCTAGTAGATAGAGTACAAAGAGTAGAGATAACATATACTTCAAATACATTTAAACATTCAGTAAAATACTTATCAGAACCAAAATACATTAATATAGAGGTTCTGCAAAGTAGCATATTAAGACCAATACTATTCGTGATAAACATCAACAACTTTCCCAGTAGTGTTACTCATGGTCAAAAAATTCTCTTCGCTGATGACAGCGATATTATTGTCACTGATAAAACTAGAGAACTCCTTACAGAGAAAGCAAATGAAGCTCACAAGGAAGTTTACAACAGGTCGATAAGCAGTAAAGTGACATTGAATATGAAGAAAACTAATGCCATGAATTTCAGTTTGAAGAGGGAAAATGACAGTGTTAAATTAAATGTACATGGCACCTCTATAGACCGTGTAACAAATGCAAAATTTCTAGGAATGAATATTGATTCTCAGCTGAAGTGGTGTGAACACACAAAGGTACTTGCAGACAGAATGTCATCACCATGTTATTCCCTTAGAATCCTATCAACAGTGTGTAACACTGTGTCTTGTAATATTAGTAATTTTCGCCTCACAAACATTAATATACGCTCAATAGTAAATGCCTGATGGCCTAAAGTTCTAGAACAATTGTAAAATAAAAGAAATGAACCATCACATAGCAGCGACAGGATCTATTATTCTTTATCTTTGCCGTTCTTGTGCGGTGCCTGTAAATCTCTATGTACATGTATCAATTAATGATATAAAAAAAGAATTCTGTTGTTTCAAGACAAATGAGGCAATTGGCGCCTCACCTTTTATTGTTTGTATTCCATGAAAGGCGGATGCAGACTTGCTGCGTTCCGCAACGTTATTTTATATTTCATGTGAAAATATTGAGTGAATATGCTAATTGTTATTTTTCCAATCAGAAAACATGTAGTTTCTTGTAACTGATTACAAACAGACAGCATCAAGAGGACATTTTGACTGTTATGTATAAAATATGTAACCACAATGGTCATCTATTGTAATTTAATATGAAAAGGTACATAGCATTATAAAAAGTGTGTTAAAGATAAGTGTGCTTATTTTAGTAAATTAACCTTGATGATTTCCATCTCCTCATTTACTTAATTGATAATTATTTTGTGTTAGTTAATCACCAGAAATTACATTCACGCTGATGGGCCGAACGCAGCATGAGGCAGAAGAAACATTATCGTTTTCCTATTATTTCTGAACCAACTTTTTTTAAATTGTGTAGTGTTGCATTTCTTTTAAAGTCTATAAATCTTCTGGTCCCTTAGTGTTGTTCCAGATATGACTACATCGCGAATATAAAAATGCACAGAAATTATAATGTTTCTCTTATTTAGGTATTTAATGATCAACGAATGTTATTATAATAGTGTACTGAATCCCTGATTCTGTTGCCAAGTGGCCCACCAAAATATTCACTTTTTCGACATTTTTGAAAAAGATATAAAATAACAATTCTTTTTTTTTTTTTTTTTTTTTTTTTTGCCCCCCAAAGAGCAACGCTACATTTGCAGCCGAACGGGAACCTGATCAGAAATCATTTCATGTATGTGTTTAAAAATTTGTCAGTGCTTGTTCTAACAATTGTTTCATTTTTTCATGTGGATGCAATTCAACCGAAAAAGAAAAGTGGGAAAACTTTATAATTAATTCAAAAGAACGATTGATGAAATTACCAAAAAAGAAACTTAAACGCGAGTATCCAGCCGTATCACTATCAAGACAGCCATAGTAAGTGAAATTTTCATACGCAGTAGCCAAGCATTCGTAGTGACGTTGCACCTTTCGAGTTGATTAGAACGTAAACCTGTCTTTCCTTGCCTTGAAACAGCTTTATTTCAATTTGTCCATAGTCCATTCTTATGTAGTTAAACTCAGTGAAAGTGTGCTATTGTTGTCAGTGCATCAAAAAAATTTTTACAATATGGCGGATAATTACACTGAAAACTGGTAAAATCGTCTGATACTTCATTTGTCTGTAATTAATCTGAACCATCTTGTCTTCTTGGCATACGTGAATGTCAGTTGTTACCCAGAGTTAAAATTTCATCTTAGGTCCCAGTAAGCCATAGCACTACGTCACAGACAAACGACTGACGACAGTGACAAACAATATCTGTAACATTTTGACGTTTGACAAATAATTCATGTAGATGGCTGACCGTAAACAGCGGCATAGACAAAATCAGATGACAGCGGTGATGCGAATGGACCTCACTATCCATTATGATTACGCGCGATAGGCACACGAGCGGAGGCAGAAGCAGCCTCGACCGAAGTTTTAGAAGGCAGTCCTAGAGTGCAAACTATTCCCGCTTTTGAAAAAAATGACTTGCCCGTAATGATCGAAGCAATAATGGAAAGCAAGTTCGACAGTCAAAGACAGAGAGAAGCGCAAAGAAAAGAACGCGAAAAGCAGGGAAAATTAGATGAAAAGGCCCGCTAAGAAAAAGAGAAGGCCGAAAGATGGCATAATAAAGATCAGGTCCTTACAAATCTATGCAATTCAGTAAAAGCAGACATAAAACAGACATAAATTCAGTAAAAACAGATCTGCAAACGGAGATAAATGACCTAAATACATGGTTAAATTCGGTAAAGGCAGACATAACAGCTAATTTAAATACCCTGTTGGGTAATGTCCAAAACCAAATCAGCAGTAAGACCACGACCATGAGGTTAGAAATTGACACACAAGTAGAGTCAAAAATAGAGGATATCTCAGAACGGTTAGATGAAAAAATCGAAGCAGCCAAGGGAGAGATAAATTCAAAAGTGATGGAATATCATGAATATGCTGCAACCTTAAAAGAAGATTATAATGCAATCTCTGATGAGGTCAAGGGAGTTAAAACCGCAGTAGACACGATCGAGAATGTTGATGATCTTTCCAAACAGATTGAGACTCTCAATGTAGAGGATCAAATAAAGAATACTGTTAAGGCACATGCTGAAGCATTGTCCGACCACTACCAAGAGTGGATTAAAAACAAAGACGGATTCATAGAAAACAAGGTCAAGAACGTACTCTGGGAAACTGTCAAAAATGTAACCTTTGAAATATTGGCAGCCCCTGGAAAAACAGGAGACACGGTCATGTCAGAATTAGGCCAGATAAGACGAACGTTAGCTCAAGATTTACCTGAATGGCGTCAACAGATAGTTGATGAAGTTCGTACACTAAAATGTCAAGCTGAAAATTCCCCACATCCCGTGTCAGGAGAGTGGAATAATTCACCACGATGTAATGAACAACAGCAGGTACATTACCGTTCACCACTTGATAACGCTCAAACTCATAGTTCTATAGAAGCACAATTTAACCAGAGTACCAGCCCATCCACTTTTGTCAGTTTGATGCAGAAGGAAAGGGTGATCAAACATCGTGTTTTTCCGACCTTTCCACCCACAGAAAAGAGAAATTCATCCTATAGTATTTCTCCGAATTTTTTCAGGAATTTTTCCGTATAGTTGGAGTGACCGCCAGCGAATTCTATTCGTTACTGGATTTATCGTAGGCGATGCTGCCCTATCGGGAACCGAAATGGTCGACTCTTGTAAAAGTTACAAAGAGTTTGAACAGATGTTTTTAGCTAAATTCTGGAGTTCTTGTGTGCAGCAGCGCCTCAGAAAAGAGGTTTACAACGCCGAAGTGTTTAACAGTAAGCGCGGTAGTCTGAGGAGATATTTTGAAAAGTATTTAGCGAAAATCAAGTTCTGGGATTCGCCGATCACCGCCAAAGACGTTATTATGATTCTAAAACTAAGCTACCGATTGCGATCAGAGAAAAGTTGGTAAACGTGTCTGAGGACGATACGGACACCTTCCTATCTGTGTTAGACTCATTAGATCTGATTTACGAGGACGCTAGAGTTGATGTTGGCAACGCCCAGTTCAGTGCAGGCGGCCAGCACAATACAGAATACGCAGGCAACAATGGTGGCCGAGCGAAATCGCGTCACAGCAACGGCCAGTACCAAACCCAGAACGGCTTCAAAAATAAACACACTACGTACCCCAACAGTAAGCACAAAAATAAGTACAATAACAGACAGAGATACAATCCAATATATAATTCGTCACCACATCAGTACGGAAATGTACATTATAATACACAGCCCCAGCAATATGGAAACACGCAACCGACCAATGGTAATTATCAAAACAATCAGTCTTACGATGCAAATCGTCAGTGGAAAGGAAATAAATGGCATAATCAAGGTGGAGACCAACTTACACCTTTCAGTAACGGTTACAATCAACACAAGCCACAGCAAAATACTTTTCAGCCACAAAATATACACTTCACGCAACAAGCGAACGGACCTTCGGGAAGTCTGAAGCCTAACGTCCGCATAATACGCAAATTTATTATGCGCAAGCGAATACGACAGGGCAACATGATCCATTTCCACCCGAGTTCGTACCACAAAACCAACACCACTTCGAGACGGAACAAACTTTAGGAAATATAAATCAGCAGGAAAGTAAGCGTCGAGTGGAAAATTAAAAGCAGCACCTTTGAGCCTCCTAGAGGATGCTGCAGGTGTGAATGGGGGCACCCTGTCCATTAGTCCACACGAAATTAAAGCAATTAGGTATGAGAAAAATACGACCTAGTAGCAGACACTGAGACGAAAGACAATGATGGCGCAGGGGATGAACAAGTTCAAGCTTCCATACGAGTGTCAATTGCCAACATACCAGTAACAGCCATTGTAGATACAGGAGCTAATATAAATGTCTTATCTTTATGTTTATTTAAGCAAATATCCTCTGTATGCAGAGTTTTATCACTTCCAATTCAAGGTTGCACCGTTTCCGGAGCAATTGGTCCTCTAACACAACGTGTAAATCTTCAGACTCATCTTCAAATCCAGATAGAGTCTATTTCAGTAACATGCATTTTTCTTATTGTTAAAAATCTATCAGTGCCATGTATCCTGAGTATGGAATTCTTGAGGCGGATGAAAGCTAAAATTGACATCGAGTGTGGAAACTGTACTCCAGTAGTGGGTCAGCAACAAGTAATAGTAAATTTGTTAAGAAGTAAGGTGAAGACAAACTTTGGTGTGTTTCAAATAGCAGTACGGCTATGGACTAAAAGACAACAGCACAGTCAGGCAGAAGACATGACAGATCTTGAAAGTGTTAATGACGATGAGTATAAAGACCTAATTCTCGGTCAGAATGAATTATATGGTAAAGCTAGTGAGTCGACTGAGTTATCCAGACAACAGAAGAATGAGCTTTACAATTTGTTAACAGATTACGTTCAAGTATTTTCTAAGAAACCTGGACTAATAAAAGGCTTTGAATATCGAATGGATGTACTGCCCCATTCAACCTACTGTAGAACAAGCTACTCCATTCCATATGCGAGACGCGAAGCTATCAAGTGCGAGATCAGGAAAATGTTAAATGTTGGAATGTGATAGAAGTATCTCATTCGCCTTATTCGAGTCTTTTATTGTCTGTACTAAAATCAGATGGTAGCGTAAGGCTAGTCCTAGATGCAAGATTAATCAATAAAATTATAGTACCCATAAGAACGAGACCTGAGGCTCTTGTAGAGCATCTGCAGAAGTTTCATGGAGTTAAGTATTTGAGCACCCTCGACTTGAAAAGCAGTTAGTGGCAAGTAAAACTTGCGCAGGAGTCTAGGAAGTACACTGCGTTTATATTTGCAGGTAGATCTTACCATTTCAAAGTTGTACTGATTGGACTAAATGTGAGTTCCGGAATTTTTATTTCAGCCCTTGACTATGTACTAGGTCCTGAACTTTTAGATGAGGTAACGGTCTATGTGGATGACATTCTTGTAGCATCGAAAAACTGGGAAGATCATGTGGCCCTTCAGCAAAAGGTATTTCAACGATTCAGAGAGTATAGTGTTACAGCAAATCTTAAGAAATCCAAGTTTGGAAAAAGTGAAATTAAATTTTTAGGACACATCATCACCCCTGAAGGAATTAAACCTGACCCCGAAAAACTGTCTGCTATAAAAATCTTTCCAACCCCTGTTACAAAAAGGCAACTGAAAGGATTTATCAGTCTTACGTCATTCTTCAGACGATTTGTTGCCAATCAGGTATTGAACAATCCCACTCTTCACAACCTTTTAAAAAAGAATTCACATTGGAATTGGACGCCGGAATGCCAAGACGGATTTCAGAAAATTAAAGACAGTTTTCTTAACAGAAACATTCTCCATCATCATCAGATGGATAAGGAATTTTGCATTACTGCAGCCGCTTCCTTTGAGGCTATCGGCGCTTGTCTTTTCCAGATTCAATTAGTAGATGGACACGAGCAAATCCAAGTGATTAGCTTTGCGAGTCGAGTGTTATCTGAGTTTTAAAAGTCTTACTCGGTTACAGAGTTGGAGGCACTCGTCGTTGTATGGACTTTTTCGCGTCAGTTTCTCTTTTCTCTTATTTTGCTTTGTTTTATTATTATTATTTGCGTTAACAACGCATATACGAAAAGAGCCGAGAAATACCTTTTATTAATGCTGTGCCATGAATTTCTTTATAATCATTAATTTTCAACAAAACAGAATATATTGGGTTCTTATTGTTCTGTAACTGGCTTTCTATTAAAGGAACATTTTTCGTTACTGTAACTCACTATAAAAGTCAACATATTTTCCCTCCTTTATAGTTATTGAAAATGAAAAATTATTTTGTTATGAAATATTTATGTTACAGTTCGCAAAGGTTGTTCATCATCAAAATAATTTTGCAGTGGATTTTTGTTAAGAGTAAAACACCAATAATTACCACGACTAGCACATGAACATGAGACTATTGTCGGAGAAAAATACGTTTTCACTATAAGGTTTGCCAGACAAGAACTAAGCACAGCGAAATTCCTATTATGTTACGAAGGTAAATTATCTTTTTTGTACTGTTAGTAATATATTATCAGCAGCCCGCATCAACCTGCAAAACACATCATAAAATCTGTTGCTCTGCTCTGCAAGTCCGGAAGCTGAAAGAGATGATTTTATTTCACTATTACGTTCCCGCTTCTTTGCGGTATGATCGATTTCTTTTTATGCAGTTTGAATGCGCCGCGGCAGCGGCTCGTTCGTTCGTAGCGCAGCTCTGCACCACGGATAATATTTAAATAACTGAAAATATCTCAAAAGGATGGGATAATATTCCAAGCAAGCTACTACAAATAATAATGCAAGGCTTCATTAAATAACTCTATTCAAAACATTCAAATATGTTAACTAATACACACCTTTTACAATGAGTACGTAATGGCGTACATCTATCGACCTTGACAAAAGAAGACTACGTTAGCATATACTACTGCGTCACAGGCTATCTTACTCGTACAACTCCCAAAAGAAGACAGAGAAATTAATGTTCGTTCTGTATTATTTATACTAGTGGTATATTCTTATCTTTGTGTGATATTTATCGTCTGTGCGGTTTCAGTACTCGCCGACACAGATATTATCTAAAATAAATAATAATAATAAAAAAATACATAATTCCATACAATAACAGAATATGATGCACAATGTTCTCTCTTTACTACAAAATATGTCCTTTGCTAATAGACGTTACTATGCCCCCTGGCAGCAATTGACTAACGTTAAGAATGTTCGGCAATATGCTGCCACTAACGCCCGTTTTGTCATTGTCTATCACCTTGTTTGGAATATTCACTGTTCACTTCTTTGCTCTTTTACATTATAGTTTTAATTACACTCTTTATAATTTTTTCACACTTTGCGAGGTGACCGTAAACCTAGTCCCAGGGTCATTATAGTTTTCTGGCTCCCCCATTTGGGCTACGTGCGGTCAGAAATCCAGGGAAAACTGTGCCGGAGCCATGGTCATCTCACCTGGTTTGTCTTAACACACGGTTTGATTGTTCATCAAAAAAAGGTTGGACTTTATCCAATGTTCACAGATAACAAAGGTTATTTATTACCCAATGTTAAACTTTTAGTCTCTCTGTTAAAAATGTACCTTCTACACTCTTTCACATTTGTGTTCTGTGTCACTATGAAAGTCAATCATTCAACAGTTTTACAGTAATGTAAAGGATTGTCTCTACACTTACTCACGACAAATGTTCTACCATGGTATGGCATTCGTGTCAGTTTGCTTCACTAATATGACGAACACATATCACACATATCATTGAACAAGTGAATGTTTTGAGTTTATACACAGTAAACTAAAGAAGAGAAAAAAATGTTTGTCACGTAATTTCGTGTCCAATAAATCATTTTCATATTAGTACATTAACAACGTAGTTGGTAATGTTCGGTTGAACGTGAACAATGTCGTACGGAGCGGGCGGCGCGAAGCAATTGTTGCGTAGCGTCGTCTGGAACGCGGCGTGCCAACGTCCGCTGAGGTCGACGACCTGCTCGCAGTAACAGCGACGGCGTGCTGAGGTGGCGCCCGAGCAGTCGCGAACCGCGCCGAATCATTCCCCAATGTCGGCGTGTTGCAGTGGTTTCCGCGACCGGCTGGCTGGCGGCACGGCACCCGTCTCTGCTTCTCCGCATGGCTCCCCGTCGTAACGCATGAAACAAATATTCCACAACGGTGTACTGTCTTTAAGGATACAAATTATTAGCTGTGGAAGAAAATGCACTTTGGTTAAAAGCGTTTATTGTTCATTACGCCGTCGCTTCGCTGGTATGCACAGGCTGTTTTGGCGTGATAACGGGTCTCTTGTGACACTGGTATTTAGGGTTCGTCACACACATATTGTACTACACACTTTCATTTGTTTTCACGGTCGATTCGCTGCCAAAGCGTCTCTCAACACGCGAAAATGTTTCGGTTCACACACACACTAAATGTTTCCGTTGAGCGATGTTTGTTTGTATCGACTCCGAACGGATCACTAACTACTGTTTTTACTCAGTGTATTGTTTGTTGAGCACTGCACTATGACAGTTAGTCACTCAACACTTAACTTATACCGACGTATATATTGGTGCAGGTACAACAGTCATTTTCTGTCCCTACTACACACAATATTCCGTCCTTTCCTAGATTGTTTATGCACACAGTTTATTTTTAATGCATAACAACTGTTCTTAGCATAATCACTCTCATTTACATTGAGTCCATTGTCTTACCCTGTCATTACACACTTTTAATACTATTACTAGACATATATGGCTTTTTTTGTAATTATTTAAAGGTGTGTGATTTTTGGTACATAGCTTTCTTTTCATTTTTTAGTGTAGCTTGCCAGGTTATCACCCATCCAGCCAACAGATTTTACCATGTGCATGACAGCTTGACTTGGGCATATTGCTCAATAAATACTTCATTTAGTACTAGTATTATTTTTAATGATCTGTCCTACCGGACTACAGTGTAGTTTCCGCGTAACTTGATTCGCGTACCGCATAATTAATAATCAAGGACGTGTACCAAGTACACAGGCTTCAATTGAAGCATCGATACATACAAAGCGTAGGTTACACGGAACGGGTTTGTTTTTGATTGGATTCTGCTCCAGTGTCGTTCTCAGATCACTATTGGCAGTAAACATTACATCACATAATTATTTCGTACTACAAAGTCCATTTTTGGCTAGTAGAGACTCTCTCTCAGGGTTCCTTAATTCTAACACAATTACATCTGTTACATAATTATATGAGATTGCATCATTAATTGTACTTACTTACTACAAATGAAAAATGATTCAAGAAATTAATCATTCTTTTGTCAACAAAAAGATTATTCATTGCTTGAAGAGCATATCGTATTTTAATGACACTAACTGTCTGTAAACAAAGTCTTCACTTTGCCTGTTATTGCTCAGTTTACTGATTCTACTTCCTCAAAGTTTTAACTATACACACATTCTTTCTTAAAACTAACATACTTATACTCTAAAACACAATTGAAATCTTCTTACTACTACTATTTACATCAGACATGTCACTGAATAAATAATTTTACATCTTTACGTGGATACAGTCCTTTTATTTTCCCCGTCTGGGGATGTGCTAGCAAATAGCTACATTCGTGTGGCACCTTTATGACTTCAAAGGGCCCTGAATATACCAATTGCCACTTACTATTTCGCTTTAGGGTGGCTGAGGATTTGGGGTGGTTACGAATAAGCACCATGTCCCCTACATTGTATTTCGGCTTGTTAGTTACACCTCGTGGAATTTTTGTATCTGCACATCTAAATTTTCTGGGCGAGTTCTGACGGGTATAATAATTTTATTGATATCCCGTGCATCTAACACTAGCCGAATTTTTCCGTTGGCTTTCGCCACTGCTACAAGAGGACTACTGTATGGGGAGAGAGAGGGCTCAATGATATCCCATTCTAACATGTTCCGAATCTCTTTAGCCACTACCTCCCTCCTCGACCAAGGTATGGAGTAAGATGCGCGACAGTATGTTTTATGGGGCATCATAGTGGTACCCTTTGACTATTCCTGGTCGGTCGGTAAATACCATGTCATATTCTGATAACAGCTGCGTCAACTGTTGCTTTTGTATGTTGCTCAAACTTTCAGATTCCTGTACTTTGGTTTGAAATTCATCAACATTTGGTCCAAAATTTCTATCTCCTATACTCGGATAATAGAGATCCGTCACAGGTGAATAGTCATTGAGGTGTAGTACCCAGGGGCTCCTACATTTGATGTTAATTCGATTGCAACATGGCACAAGTACCTCCTTCGATTTCATCATAGACAACTCAATCCTCCTACCTTTATTAACTATGCTTAGTTTTCCTGAGGAGAGGTCGATCACTGCGTCCCTCTCACGGAGAAAATCTACTCCCAGAATGCAGGCCACCCTTAACCCTTTAACAATGAGGAACGAGCTCACTATGGCTTCGCCCTCCTTACAAATCTCCACCTGCACCTGGTACTTAACTAACTGGCTCTGTGCACTTATAGCTCCAGACACCTTGCAATTATTAACCGGGAAAGTCGGTATGCTACGTCCCTTCCCTAGCACTTTAAACAACTCTGTACTCATTACACTCACTGAGGCACGTGTGTCAATGATTATATTCACTGCAACATCATTGCTTTTCGCTTCTATTATGGCTTGCACATTTTCGTTGCTATCTATCTTACATTCATGCGGTTCGGTCAGTAGATCTTTATCCATACTGATACCGTCGTTGTATCGCAGCATATGTATTCCAGGGATATTATTGTCATTCGTGTTGCTCTCACTCCACCCCTCGGCCAGCGATGGAGAGCATATCGAGGCCGATTCTAGTTTGTTGGATGGCTTGCTTGCGAGGTACTTGGACGGCTATTATCCACGACCTCTACTATGTTTACGCTTTGGTTTGTGGGCCGCCACGACTGCGCAATAGGCGCGTTTTGCAGTGGTGGTCTGTTGTTGTCGTACCGGTCATTACCCTGCCGCTCTGGGCTTGGTTGCTGATTCTGATTCCAATTACGATTACCGTCATTGTAATTGGTATGCCACTGACCTCGCGCATTTTTCCAGCGGTTGGTCCCTGGCAGTCCGGAATCGTACCGGTCGTCAAACCGACGCTTTTTATTATGAGACGGCTGACCATACCCGTTTTGATTTCTACCATTATTACAATTTTGCGAATGCTCTTGCCGCTTGTTACCACTCCCACCATTTCCATGGTTGTGGTTTTGTGCACTATTATTTCTGTCATGTTTACACCCTAATCCATTATTCCGCGAGTGATCACACGCTGCTTTTGCGTCTTCCTGGATTAAGTCTATGGAATCTAGAACAGACAGGAAATGTTCCATGTCGCTTTCTGGTACGTGTATTAATTTCTCTTTGATATGAAGGGGTAAATGTCTTATTATGTCTCTTGGTGAGATAGGCTCGTCCCAGTAACTCGTTTTGTTTATGTACTACTCGAAATACCGTCTCAGATTCCCAAGACGGGGTGAGTACGGTTCGGAATTGTATACTTCTTTTCTTAGCCGCTCTTGTATACAAGGCGACCAGTATTTCGACAAAAATGCCCTCTCAAACTGTTCGTATGTCATGCAGCTGTCTGCTACTTCCGTAGCCCACAATGCTGCATCACCCTGAATGTATGACATTACGTATTGAATTTTCTGTGCTTCATTCCACACACTAGGCAAGATATTTTTAAAGCTTTTTATGAATACTACTGGGTGTACTGACTTCCGTTCAGTAGTAAACGTTTGAAATTGCCTATTTTTTATCAAACTTTCTTCAACTAATATTTTTGGACTATACTGATTTGCTCCTGGGACACAGGCTGTGTGCTCCGAACCGAAGCTACAGCTCTTCGCATTATCGCCTAAAGATTCACCATTGTTGCGTCGCATATAAGTTTGTGCGTTGCCAAAAACATTGGCTGTTAGCGACATAGTTTCATGTTCAAGATGTTTGCTACTTTGTGCTAAACCCTTTTTCAAGTCGGATATCCGTTTGTTAATATTCACTTGCCACTGCGGAATATCCTCACTGACTATTTGATGGTTTGCACGTCGTTCTGTACCTGACTATTTACTGCGGTACTGAACGATTCGGGATCTCTATCTGCTATGGCTGCTTGTACCTTAGAATTAATATTTTTGTCGATCTCACTCTCCTTTACTTCTAGCCATGAGTTGAATTCGGTTTCAATTTTAGTTGCTTGTTCGTTCCACTTCTGCTCTACAAGCTGTGTGGAATCTATTTCTAGCTTTTCTAATCGGTTGGCTAAGACACCTATCTCGTCTACCCTGTTAGTGTTTGCTACTTGCAGGTTGTTGACCTGTACAGTCAACTCCTGCACGGCCTTAGGTATCGACTCATAATTCTGTTTCATACAGGCAATCTCTTTTTTCATATGTTCTAACGATTGCACAAGTTGCTGGTCCCGCTCAGCTTGCTGGCGATCTCGCTCAGCTTGCTGGGCAAGTAAATTTTCTGCTAACTGGCGATCTCGCTCAGCTTGCTGGCGATCTCGCTCGGCTTGCTGTTGCGCAAATTTTGCCTGGTAATCCAGCACGCGCTCTAATATCGCCTGAAGTGAATTCCCACCAGGCAGATTACCACTCTCTGGTTCCTGCTTTTCTGGAGGTGGTGTAATTTCTTTATCTACCTCTCCTTGAGCACTGGTGGGCTGTGGCATCACTTCCTGTGCCCCTGCCCCCACATTTTCTCCTCAAAGAGAGTACTTGTACTGCTTAATGCACCCGCTTCTACATTTCCTGCACTGACTAATGGCTGTTCCTCAGTATCCATATTGCATAGACGTTGACTACGCAATTTAACCATATTCATATATTACCTACTCGAACACAAGATCTGACAGTTTTTTCACTTGCACACAAAATATGTTAATTTCTCTACAATACACGGCACACTAAAAATTACTATCTACAATCAACTTTGTCCTGTCATAAACACTAACATCAAACTACACACCACTAGCGATATGAGATCACTTCACTGGAGTTAAGCTTCTACAAACAGGACAACTACACTGTAGTCTTACCTTTAGTTTATCTGATCTCGGGGTTCAGCTGCCCCTGGATTATGTAGTCGTTACAGTTTCTCATTACTATCAGGATCGTTTCCTCTGACTCATTTGCAGTGGTGCGTTGTTTCATGAAAGAATTTTTGTACATTCATTAATACATGGCATTAATCATGATACACATACATACATTTATCACTAAATACATACATATATATAACAATAGACACTGAAAGAAATTACATAAACATTTATTTTCGTGGCCACTGCAAATTCGGGCCCCGCGTTTATGGGCGCCAGTTTCTCTTTTCTCTTATTTTGCTTTGTTTTATTATTATTATTTGCGTAACAACGCATATACGAAAAGAGCCGCGAAATACCTTTTATTAATGCTGTGCCATGAATTTCTTTATAATCATTAATTTTCAACAAAACAGAATATATTAGGTTCTTATTGTTCTGTAACTGGCTCTCTATTAAAGGAACATTTTTCGTTACTTTAACTCACTATAAAAGTCAACATATTTTCCCTCCTTTATAGTTATTGAAAATGAAAAATTATTTTGTTATGAAATATTTATGTTACAGTTCGCAAAGATTGTTCATCATCAAAATAATTTTGCAGTGGATTTTTGTTAAGAGTAAAACACCAATAATTACCACGACTAGCACATGAACATGACACTATTGTCGGAGAAAAATGCGTTTTCACTATAAGGTTTGCCAGACAAGAACTAAGCACAGCGAAATTCCTATTATGTTACGAAGGTAAATTATCTTTTTTGTACTGTTAGTAATATATTATCAGCAGCCCGCGTCAACCTGCAAAACACATCATAAAATCTGTTGCTCTGCTCTGCAAGTCCGGAAGCTGAAAGAGATGATTTTATTTCACTATTACGTTCCCGCTTCTTTGCGGTATGATCGATTTCTTTTTATGCAGTTTGAATGCGCTGCGGCAGCGGCTCGTTCGTCCGTAGCGCAGCTCTGCACCACGGATAATATTTAAATAACTGAAAATATCTCAAAAGGATGGGATAATATTCCAAGCAAGCTACTACAAATAATAATGCAAGGCTTCATTAAATAACTCTATTCAAAACATTCAAATATGTTAACTAATACACACCTTTTACAATGAGTACGTAATGGCGTACATCTATCGACCTTGACAAAAGAAGACTACGTTAGCATATACTACTGCGTCACAGGCTATCTTACTCGTACAACTCCCAAAAGAAGACAGAGAAATTAATGTTCGTTCTGTATTATTTATACTAGTGGTATATTCTTATCTTTGTATGATATTTATCGTCTGTGCGGTTTCAGTACTCGCCGACACAGATATTATCTAAAATAAATAATAATAATAAAAAAATACATAATTCCATACAATAACAGAATATGATGCACAATGTTCTCTCTTTACTACAAAATATGTCCTTTGCTAATAGACGTTACAGCTTCTAGGCGATTTAACTATTATATCTATGGAAGAAAAATTAAAGTCTATTCAGACCATCAAGCCTTATCATTTCTCCTTATATGCAAGTTGCAACATCCTCGTCTTACTCGATGGTGCTTATTCCTGCAGGAATATGACTTTGACGTTGTATATATAAAAGGTAAAGATAATGTTACAGCAGACGCACTTTCTCGCTCATCTGAGGGCTTACCTGAAACCAGTGAACTGGTGGAACAAATGTCTAATTATAAAATTTTGTTAATGAAAGATCCAATTCACAGAAAGTATTTCTTCAGTTATGTAAGCAGATTCAGATTCTTCAAAGTACAGATCCAAAATGGAAAAAGGTTAGACAAATTCTTCACGAAAATCCAGCTCACAAGTTGTCAAAGTTTTATAAAGTTCATAACCAAGTGCTATTTGATAAGACATCAGAGTCATCTGAGAGGTGGTGTGTTTGCATCCCTCGAAATTTCATTGAACATCTTCTGTGGTACACTCACATTTCATGAGGTCACTATGGACCAGAGAAATGTGAAAGGAAAATCTCGACTTACTGTTATCTTCCAAATCTACATCAGAGAATCCATAAATTATTGAGAAACAGTGTCATCTGTCAAAAGGCAAAATCCTTAAACATTTCCACTTCAATCCCACTAAATTCAAGAATTGCTGAAAGGCCAAACCAGCTTCTTAGTATTGATTTGGAAGGTCCACTACCCACCGGTAGGGGAGGCGCTAAATACTTAGTAAAAATCCTGGACAATTTTTCTAAGCACATAAGACTGTACGCAGTAAAATCTTGTGCAAATTCGATAATTTGTCGCATTGAAAATGATTATTTCCCATGATTCGGGGTTCCTGAATAAATCTTGTCCGATAATGCTTCAAATTTCACATCACGCCCGTCGCGGGCATTTCTTGCTCGCCATGGAATCAAACAAATTTTGATATCCCAGTTTCGAACGCAATAAAATCCGACAGCAAGAACCTTCAAAGAATTTAACAGATTTATAAGGACATACATTCCGAATAAGCAATCTAAGTGCGTAGACTTCGTAACACCTTTCGAACGGATTGTAAACCACCTTCCTCATCTGTCGACCGGATTCACGCCACATGAGTTAATGTCAAGATCAAAAGAAAGGAATGAGTGGATAGACCCCCTTCCAAAGTCACAAGACAACGAATTGGACCTAGACGCAAAAATCAGGCAAGCTCTCATATCATTGACAACGTATGCTAACCTCCGAGAAAAGGCATTTGATAAAAAGGTAAACAGAGTTATCGATTTCAAAGAAGGAGAAAAGGTATTAGTCAGGACTCACTTTAAACCATCCCTGTTGTTAAAGAAGAATCGTAAGAGGCAACACATTTATAAAGGTCCCTTTGTGATAATGAGGGAACCACACATCGATAGCTATTTGTTGTCTGACCCTGACACAAATAAAATCAAAGGATCACCATCACGATTTAAGAAAATTTTATAACGCCAGAAACTAAGTTAATTTAAGCTGTAAGAAAATTCTAAGGTATTGGAGATCAGGATTAACCAATGAGTGACAAGAACTGAACTGAACTGTTTACGGACGTTAACCGGTGCTAAAAGAAAACCTTGTGTATTAAAACAATGTGTCGGGAAAATAAAATACAGAATAAGTTGTAGACAAGTATTTATATGAATCATCTTTATGTAAACAGGAGGACATGTCCTAGAGGCGATTTCCAATTTTAATTATAAGTTAGTGTGTAAGAAAAATGATGTACTCGAGAGTTATTAATTATCCCCAAGGTACTAAAATGAGGAAGGAGGAAGGAGCGATTAATGCACCTCTCTCGCTAAATAGTAAATATAAAAATGATGATTATGTGCTCTTAGTATTAGTAAGTGAAATTTAATTGAGGACAAATTAATGACCTGTTTTGAAAGAAAATACTTAACGTCCAGACAAAGGAGGAAAGTAGTGTGAAAACATTCTATTCCATGAGGTTATTCCCTAATTTCAAAAGTGAAGTAAATAAGGCACCACCTGTTAGCGCAAAACAGTCGGTAGATTTAACTTGTAAGATCCAGCACAGTGCTGTGCCAGCGACAAAATAACATCTCTTTGAAGTAAACAGATACTTAGGATTAAGCATGAACAGATTGATAACGCAGTGCAATTGTTCTAAAAAGACCTGACGGTAACCTTAAGTAAAAGCATGATGGAATAAAAAGGAAGCTTATTATATAACGCAAAGTAAGATGAGTCCAGACTACAAACAAGCTGAGTAAAAGAACATATGAGTAACATGGTTTATTATAGCAAATTCACGGTACTATAGAGCATTAACAATACTGCAAATTCACAAGCTAGCAGCAAATAGAAATGAGAATCTCGCCCAAGCTTCACAGATCGCCACAGCAGCAAACAACAACATTCTATATAGTGAGAAACTTATATATACAAATGATAATTAATACCCAAATGCGTAATGCATAAACTTGAGTTAGTCTGCCCGCCGGAACTTTCAGTACCAATCACTCGTCTCACGGACTACAGTGAGAAACTTATATATACAAATGATAATTAATACCCAAATGCATAATGCATAAACTTGAGTTAGTCTAAGAAATGAACAAAGAGTAGTAAGAAAGCTGCAGCAAGATACATATTAGATATACGTGCTTGAAGTGATAGATTTTATTTTAAGTGCACACTGCAAAATTTATTGTTTTCTCTGTGATTATGTGGTTATTGAATCCCTTTCCTAAATGCAAATCTTTTAAAATGCTTGATCCTATCCACTCCCCAGGACAACTTGTAAAGATGCACGTGTGCTTGGGAAGTAAGGCACTACGTATAAAAATGAGTAGGTTCGCGATGCGCATATTGCTTTTGTATTGCGCAATGTAAATTAAATTTTCGACCTCGTTGAGGAGTAATTTAAATTCTGTCAACGATCCGCGAGTAGGCCTGGCTTTGCCCACTTCTTTTCCGATGGTTTGTATTTCTACACGAAATCCAGAGGCCAATTTTCAAATCTGTCTTCGAATTTTCTTTAAAGACAAGCACATATGAGAGAAACTGTGACATAAATGAAGCATCACTCTCAAGTCACTAAATAAGATGATCATTAAAAAGTATTGGGCCTACAAAATGAATAAGCAAGCTTGAAAAGATTACTATGCACGAAATTAATTTGTAAAGGAGATTGGAATGAATTTAGTCAAAGAAAAAGGACTTTTAATACCTTACCTGTGACTGTAGGCATAAATGGTAAAAGAAAAGACTAATTAAGAAACAATTGTTCTGATTCAAAGTGGTCTCGATTTATATGAACTCTTGTAAATATTAGTATGTAAATCAACTTCTAAACACAGTGTGATGTTATGAAGTGAGAATTTCATCGAATACAACATTCACGCAGACGCTCACCACAGTGCAAGTGAAGTTGTAACGTTCGCGATTTTCAGTGGTAATATTCTACTGCACCATATGTGTGAAAAATTCATTGATGTGTGCAGTGTGTCATAATCAGTGTCATTCCACACATGCAGTTGCAGCGGTAGCTACCACTTACCTGTGAATCCGTAACTGGATAGAGGACAGAAGTGATGTGAGGCAGTTTCGGTGGCAGAAGTGCTCTCCAGCAATCTAAAAAGCACAACGCCACGATCCGACGAACAAAAGCGACGCACGGCACCTCAAACGCGAAATCAACGCTGTGCAAGTAATCTCCGGCCACGTGCGCGCGCAAGCTGAATTTCAAGACTGCTCACAACACTGGAGGCGGACAGCCCCCATGTGACGAAATAATGTAAACGTTCAACCGCCAACAGCAGTTGCTGTGCGCTACATTCTGTAGCAAAAACATTTACACCCAGTACTGAAAACATTTTTGTGTCTATCATAAACCTTCTGAGAGACTCTAAGATAGAGAAGTTAGCGTAATTAGTATAATGACTGATTATACACAGAGATAAGTCACAAGGTCACCTCTGAAAATTGTTGAAATTTAAACTTTAACAAGAGGTCATGATGCGAATGAAAATAAGCACACGAAAATACGCCAAAGAATCCGGTCCTTCCTGTATCCCATCCCACATGTATATAAAATTAGTTTTGTAAGCTATTCTAGTATAAGACATTTTATCTGTTTCATACATGAAATAATTCGGAGAGCCACTCTCGAGCCCTGAAAGTGAAAGATACGGACTTCCTTGTCGAAGCCATCACCAGTGGCCGCTCTACAATGCAAGTCTATCATAAATAGTGTAGATAAGTGTGCTTATTTTAGTAAATTAACCTTGATGATTTCCATCTCCTCATTTACTTAATTGATAATTATTTTGTGTTAGTTCATCACCAGAAATTACGTTCACGCTGATGGGCCAAACGCAGCATGAGGCAGAAGGAACATTACCGTTTTCCTATTATTTCTGAACCAACTTTTTTTAATTGTGTAGTGTTGCATTTCTTTTAAAGTCTATAAATCTTCTGGTCCCTTAGAGTTGTTCCGGGTATGACTACATCGCGAATATAAAAATGCACAGAAATGATAATGTTTCTCTTATTCAGGTATTTAATGATCAACGTATGTTATTATAATAGTATACTGAATCTCTGATTCTGTTGCCAAGTACCCCACCAAAATATTCACTTTTTCGACATTTTTTCAAAAAAATATAAAATAACAACTCTTCTTCTTTTTGCCCCCAAAGAGCAACGCTACAGTCTTTTAGTTACACACTATTCATATGTGCACTCAATTCTTAGTTACAGCATTCTTTTTTGGTGAATAAATGCACAAAATATGAACACAATTTTCAAACTCCAAAAAAGAGCCATAAGAATCATAACAAAAATGGTAGTCGAGCTCATTGTAAAGATCAGTTCAAAACACTCGGGATTTTAATTGCTTTGTATGAATACATTTACCAGTCAGTCCTACACACAAAAATAACATTGGTAATTACTGCACAAACAGCTCTGTTCATGACCATGGAACAAGAGCTAGACTCAACTTACATTTGCCAAGATAAATTAAACTTAAAACCTAAAACAGCGTTTTCTACCAAGGAATAAAACTATACAATAAATTACCAAAACAGATAAAAGAAATTGCAAAAATACACTTATTTAAAAAGGCAGCTAAAAAGTATCTGTTATGCAATACATTTTGTACATTGAAGGATTACTCAGATAAAACAGATTAGGAGTTTGGTTAAAGAAAAAGTTATACAAAAAATAAATATTATTATCATAAAACATCCAACATTACACATAACACCTATAAAGGCACATTTGCATGCCGAGCGTGAGTTTCCTCGGAAACGCGAGATATTAATTAAATAAATAATCAGTGACAAATAAATAAAGCCTATGGCACACAACTGCAGCGCTGTGTCGCTGATAAAACAAAAGTACATTTACGTTACTCGTATGTTTGATTAAAAAAAAAGGAAAGAGCCCTGGTTGAAGTGGTGCGAGAAGCACGTATTTTAGTTTATTGTCTGGCACACCGCCATATTTCATGATATAGAAAATTACTGCGAGTTGCAACCATACTAGGCACTCGATTCTGTAAAGAATTTATATTTATAAAAGTAAGTAGGATTATGAACTGTAGGCTTATTCATTGAATATATCTGATTTAACTAACTGTGTAATTTTTTGTTTAGTAGACAATCACCTCTGTACGACGTTTTGGCATGGCTGGCAAATTATTGTAATATTGAGATTTAGTTTATGAGTCCGCACCTACCGCAGCAGTCTTTGGAAACGATTTAATTACGAAGTCCGATTATTTCAGTTTTATTTCACGGTCAACTACGAGTAACATTGCCTTTACGAAAAAGCCATTGTCAAGCGTCTGATACCGAATAACAAAACCTGACGACCCATAGGAGAGCCAATCATACAGATAAAAATAATTAATATTATATTTTATTTAATTTATTTTATTTATTTTATATTGGCGACTGCGTGTCGGACTTGTTATTTTGTCATTTGTTACATTGTTCTCTTTGTTTCATGTGAAAAATCAACCTTCTGGTCCTGGACTTGACTATATGAGAAATAAAAAAAAATCAGAAGATATTTGCCAATTATAAAATTTTGCGGGAAGACGCAAAGAAGCTTCCAGCAAAATAAGGTAAGACGCAGCATCTTTGCATTAGCAGGCTTGACCAGACGTATAATTCAGTGTATTAGCTTTTCAGTAAAATTCTGTAGTGTTTCTTTTCCGCATAACAGTTTCAGAGATAAATTCCATTCTCAGTATTTTTCCTTAAACAATAACGTATGCAACAATACCAATACACGAGTGTACAATATGGCCGACTTCTGTACGATATCATGTAACATGGCCAGCAGCCATTACCAATAATCTCAAATTCAGTTTATATTTTTAAATTAACAGACAGCCATTGTTGCTACGACCGATTCATACTCAACTGTATTTTATTTTAAAATCAGTGACAAATATTTTCTTGAAACATATATCACGTGTGGCATGGTAATAACTAGAAAACAATACGCAAAAATGGAACAGCAAAGACGTACTATTGAGACGCAATCCGACTCGGACGAGAGACAAATGTTAGAAAATGACTTTACGACAGCAACCGGTAGTGACGATTCATCAAACATTGACGCGAGTGTTGACGAAAATTTTGACAATAGGCCTTCCACCACAAAAATTTCAAAGTCTCAATCAGAGCCCATGTTAATGCATGACGTCACGTCTAATGACGCGGCGGGGGCAGAGACCTTGCAAACGGTAAACATTGCCGACATGTTACAAATGCTAATGAAGCAAAACGCCGAAAACATGGCAACCTTACAGATGCAAAATGAACAGTTAAAGACACAAAATGACGGAATCAAATCTGATCTCATAGCACTCAAGACAGCTAATGACACTTTATGTAAGCGTGTGGAACTTATAGACGCCACACTGACCAAACAGATGACTGAACTCAGTACGAAATTTTCCAAGCTTAATACGAGACAAGAAAAGACTACAAATGACGTAGCACTTTTACAGACACAATTAAAAAACCTTAATGTCACGTGTGAAGCTCTTACTGAACAAATTCAAACATATCCTTCAGTACACGACAACCTTGAAAAACGAATTACTGACGTGCAGAATAAATTTGACGATGTTGAACAACACCTGACTGACATCTTACAATCTGATGCCACAGCTCATTTTCAAAATATTAATAAAGAATTTCATGATTGGGTAGAGAACAAAGACAAACATTTTGATAGATGCATACGTGAAAATTTACCAACAATTGTGCACGACTCCGTAGCGGAATACATCACTAATAACAAACAGCTGATTAGTGACGCAGTACAATCCGTCACTGCACCCATGAGACAATTCACCGATCAACCACAGTCTGAATGTAACGAAAATATCAGTCAAAATGTACAGTTCAGAAATCAATATACATTCGAGTATGACGCACACATACCGCACACAACATACACACAAGAACAAAACACACCACGACAACAACACATACCACAACGTGCAAACACAAACACAAGGTATTATCATGGTAAACCACAGCAACATTATCGTAATTACTCGCCAGCTGAGCATTGCAGTAATTACAATGGTACAAATCCATATCATAATGCAAAGGAAGAAGAAAGCTTAATGAAACACAGGCAATTTCAGATTTTTATCCCAGAGAAACGAACCATTCATCCGGTGATTTTTCTCAAATCTTTTAGTAACGCATTTCCACGCACTTGGAGTGACCGGAAAAAGATTTCATATATTGTCGGTTACATCCAAGGCGATGCAGCTGTCTGGGCATACAGTCAAGCTGACGTATGTACCACGTACAGTGAGTTTGAGCGTGCTTTTCTGAACAAATTCTGGTCGCAATCCGTCCAGGAGCGACTCAGAAGACAAATCTTAGAACCTGAAACTTTTAACAGTAAAAATGGTAACTTACGCAGATATTTTGAAAAATACTTGAACATGGGACATTTTTTAGACGAACCAGTCGCAACACGTGATATACTCCGAGCGTTGAAGGCCAAATTGCCTTTCAACATTAAGGAAAAACTTCTACATATCCCGGATGACGATTCAGATTATTTTTTAACAGCTTTAGATTCGGTAGACATGTTACTTGAAGATCAGCGCTTCGCGCGGCAAAACAGCAGCCATAATGTTTACACTAGTGGTATGCAAAACATGCAGGCTTGCCAACACAATTCTGGCGCGCCCACAGTTGGATACGCGGTACAACAAAAACAGCAAACTCACATGCCGTCTCAGTACGGAAATCAAAATCAACACGCGTATTCCAATACGAACAATAGTTACAACAGTAATAACATTTCATGCGGCAATCCATACAAAAGGCACCGCGGTAATAACTACAACGGTAACAACGGATACAAAGGTAATAACAAAAACACAAACAGAAATAGAAATAATAATAACTACGAGCCAAGACAGCATCAAGGTTGGACTCGTAACGATCAGTACTTTCATTCAAACTCTGCTTTACCACAGCAGCCACCAGGTCAAAATTGGAGCATACCTTACGACCGACAGGTAAGTTATAATGCGCAACAGCAACAACAACCGCAAAAGTTTGGAGATCATAATAGGCAATATCCGAATGTGAATATAATAGAAATGACACCTGATGCACAACCTCAATCTGTGTCAGTACCTAGTACAAATGCTAATCCAACAAACTAGAAACAGTCACTACTTTGCCCCAGGTCGTGGCTGAAGAATCCTTGGGGGGCGGCTTCAATGTTAATCAGTTATTTGACACCACACTTGAACAACAGAATAATGATATGCCGAGTAATTCTAAACAAAAACTACCTGTTTTATTTATAAGATACAACCACAATAACAATATATCAGATGAACTTTTACAAGACAGTACACAATGTCGTTTAAACACAAATGAAATTGTTTTAGCATCCACTACTGGTGTAGTAGGTGGGATTCCAACTACTATTATCCTAGATACAGGTGCAGCTGTGAGCGTTTTATCTTTTAATTTTTATAAAAAGATGTGTGAATTGGAACCTGTGCCTGAGTTTCCTGCCCAAAACTGTAAAATAACTACTGCACTAGGTAATAAGTCATGTAGGGTTACGAAGCAAGTTTTTGTAAACGTTAAAATAGGTAATGGAACCGTACAATGGCCATTCCTGGTTGTACAAAACCTTGTGACTAATTGCATATTAGGAATAGATATTATGAGCGAGAAGGACTGCATTATAGACTTCTCCAAAGGTAAATGTATTTTAAATGATAAAAGCAGGGTAATTATTATTGATTTGGACAGGAGAACTCTAAAGCATGACAAACACTGTACAGGGTACAAGGTTCAGTTAGTACTTGACAAAGACATTCAAGACATGCAAACACACTCATCTGACACAGAGCTAATGGACTTGAAAACATTGCTTGATCATAAGATAAGTGAAGCTACAGCTCTCAGTGTACATGAACGTATAAAACTACAGGAAATGTTATCCAAATATTTACAAGTTTTTACCAGACGATTAGGTGTTATCAACACGTATGTGTACAAGATTGAAGTTAAGCCTCACAAGATCTTCTACCATAAGACATATAACGTACCGTTATCTCAACGACCTGCTGTGTGGCAAGAATTAAAACAAATGTTAGACTGGAAGGTCATTGAACCATCCACCTCACCTTATTGTAGTCCTCTACTTGTTGTCAAAAAATCAAATGGAGGCATTAGGTTAGTGTTAGACGCACGAGCTATTAATGAAATAATTTTACCGGTTCACACAAAACCTGAAAATTTAGAAGAGCAATTACAGAAATTTCTAGATGCAAAATATTTTTCCACAATAGATCTCGCTAATTCGTTTTGGCAGGTGGGTATCACTCCTGATTCTCGGAAATATACTGCATTTATGTTCGGGGGGCGAACCTATCAGTTTTGTGTTCTACCCTTCGGACTGAATGTCAGCTCTGGGGTATTCATTACAGCCCTGGATACCGTGCTTGGCGACGATTTAGTTGAGACAGTCACACACTATGTAGATGATATACTGATAGCTACACAATCCTGGAATGAACACGTTGACACACTTCAAAGAATTTTAGAAAAATTTGCACAAGCTGGAGTCACAGCCAATCTTAGAAAATCAAAGTTTGGTTGCAGTGAGATAAAGTATTTAGGACATATCATTAATTCACAGGGCATACGTCCGGATCCCAGTAAATTAGATGCTATCAGAAACTTTCCTAGCCCTCGAACTAAAAAGCAGTTAAAATCATTCCTTGGGCTATGTTCATTTTTCAGACGTTTTTTGCCACAACCACTTTTGAACAGTAAACATCTGCTAAATCTACTCGGAAAGAATCAAGTTTGGATCTGGTCGGAACAGTGCCAGAATGACTTTAATACAATTAAACATGCTTTAGTGAATGCTAACATATTGAGCCATCCAGATTTCAATTTAGATTTTTGTATGACTTGTGACGCTTCACGTACTGGCTTGGGCTGTTGCTTATTTCAAGTTGTAAAGAATAAAGAGGAGGAACAGATAAGAATTATTGGGTTTGCGAGTCGCACTCTAACTGAATGTGAGCGTACATACTCCACTACTGAGTTAGAAACACTTTCCATAGTATGGGCATTCAAGAAATTCAATTATTATTTATTTGGAAAACATACGGTAATTTACACCGATCACCAGGCCCTGACATTTTTGTTAACTTGTAAACTTGTACATCCTAGACTATCACGATGGGCAGTTACACTTCAGAACTACTCTTTTGAAATTAAGTACATAAGAGGTAAGGACAACACCATTGCAGACACTTTGTCTAGACTTCCACAAGGTATGAATGATACCAACAGTGACTTAGAAAATATAAATGACTACAGGATTCTCTTAATGCAAGACAAGCAGTATCACCAATATTATATTGATATGTGCAGAAACATGGCTGAATTACAAAAATCTGATCCTCACTGGTATAAGATAATAACATTACTGGTAGAAAAACACAATCATCCTTTGACTAAGTATTACAAGTTACACAATGATGTGCTATTTTACCGCCGACATCCAAATGCTACTAACTGGTGTGTATGCATTCCCAAAGAGTCTGAACGTAATTTAATTTGGCACACACACTTAGTTTGGGGTCATTATGGGACGAAAAAGTGTTTGGCAAAGCTCAGTACATACTGTTATTTTAGCAATATGAGAAGAAAAATTTACAGGGAACTAAAAACATGTGTCATATGTCAAAAATCAAAACCTCAGAATTTATCCACAAAAACAGATTTACATTCTATTTTACCTAGTAAACCCCTGGAAATTCTGTGTACTGACATTAGTGGACCGCATCCAGCAAGCTCTGGAGGCGTCAAATATATCTTAGCTTTTTACGATATATTTTCTAAACATGTTAAACTTTATGCTTTAAAATCCGCCACTGCAAGTGCTATAATACGAAGATTCTCAAGTGATTACCTGACGCACGTGGGAAAACCTAAAGCAATTCTATCAGATAATGCAGCATACTATTCTGGGTACAAATGGAGAAATTTCTTGAAGGACAATAACATTAAAAGTATATTTATTTCGAGGTTTAGTCCACAATGTAACGCGACTGAGAGACTTTTCCGAGAATTAAATCGATTCATGAGGACCTATATTTCATCAAAACATACTAATTGGGTGTCCTACCTAAGTCTTTTCGAAGACGTACACAATAACTTAAATATTTACGATACGAATTACACACCTAACGAGATCATGTTCAATTGCAAACAGAACGATCAGTGGATAGAACCATTACCTAAGTTGCCAGACAAGGAAATCACACCTGAACAGAAAATAAAAGAAGTATTGACTACGCTGACACATCACGCACAGATACGAAACAAACATCACATAAACATAATAAAAAGAAAACAAAAATTCGAGGTAGGAATGCTTGTACTACTTCGTACTCATCATAAATCTGTTGCACTCAAACGACGCAACGCTAAGTGGCGTCTGCTATATGAAGGACCTTATATAATTGTTAACATACCGCACCCTGGTGCGTATCTGTTACAACATCGTAGAACTAACAAAATTATTGGGCTATACGCACACCGAGATCTTAGAGCATTTCAGGCTGAATAATGTAAAAGTCATACCCATCAAAATATTGCTAAGCAACTCGAAAAACTCTGTTGCTACAACACAGATAATAAGTAGTATAGAAATTTTCATTTCAGCGTTCCAGTGACGCAGTTGAAGACAGAAGAACTTTTCTTTCAACGCCGCGGCTCCACCGAGAAGACTGAATATTAAAGTAAAATTTATGATTACGTAGCAGTGAATGACATATTAATTTTTCACGGAACATTTGTTATTGTAGGTACCACTGACTTGATATGACACCTGACGAACTGACAGACGTCATCTGTGAAGCGATCTTTTACTTTGAGAAATAGATTAGACGCACATCTCTCAACACGAAAAGCATCTATCAGTAGTCAAGGCCACACAGACACTCTACACACACGCACAAAACGCGAGGAATCGAACATTTTCTCTCTCTTACTATTTTGAATATTTATTGAGTAGTGAAAACGCCTGGTCTTGCCTACTGATGTAAGGAATGTTGTGTCTAACCTATCTTAATTTCAGATGACATCACAAAAAACATCGATAATATCCCAGCAAAACCGCTAAAGAGGATGTAAATATCTGCAATTCATGTAATCAAATGTGACACAATGTAATAACCTATAGCTATGTAATGATGATGTAAACATGTTTATGTGCAACTGTATTATGTTTATGCTAAGAAAATATGTGACGTGTGTATGTGTTATTACTTATGTTTTTTTAAACTGATGTATAATGTAACTGTTACTGTGTGAAAATTTGAACAAAACGAGTGCCAAAAAGACATTGCATAGTGAACCTCTGTTCACGGACATTAACGAACATTTAGGTGAGCTATATTCAGCAAAAAACTGAAAATGTGAAGTGAATAATTCGTGCATCGTCTAGTGACATTACTACAGTACCCAACTTCAAGATGTTAACTGGATTAAATGGACACAAAGTGCCTGTCCAGAAAACAACACGACGGGTGGAAGAGTTTTGGTTGGAACTTCAGGGAATGAAATGTTCTCGAAATGTGACGGACACTCTTACCTGGACTGTCCAAGGATCGACGCCAGCTATGTGCCGTCCGAGGTTCTGCAACCAAGCTTCCACGGAATGTAAAAAAAAAAAAAAAAAAAAAACGAACTGCACGTGGACCAATTACTCGACGGGTCACGTCTGATCTGTAATAAACAATGCTTTTCGTCACAACGAACTGCATCACAACGACTATAATGGAAATAGGAAATGGACACGCTTATGTATTAATCACGTTGTTATACAACGATGTTACTGTGATCAAAAAACTTTACCACGACGATACTAACCTGTAAAAAATTATGGTGCAGCAGATGAATATGAACTGTGATAACGACACCATGTGTATAGGTCAACGCACCTGAAACAACAGAACATTTTTCGTTGAAGCATTTCATTGCAATGCTATGTAACTAAGAACATTCAACAATCTAAAGTTGTATTGTATTATAACAAATATTGTAATTTTAAAACTAAGTTACCTGTCATAGAATGTAGTCTTCATATGTAATCTTGGTGGAATATTTTCTTTGTGCAACGACTAAGAAATGCGCGCGCACACGAACAATATGAACTGCAATACTGTGCCGCGTGATCTAAATTTACGAAATAACGGCAGTGCCGTAGTTACACAGACGCTTCTGCGCATGCGCGCACTCTGTTTTGCCAACATAAGAACTTTTTCGGCGCACGTGCGTCATTCAAATTTTGTATATAATATACTGTATAATGTAAGTCATGTAAATAGTTGTAGATAACTTAGATTTTCTTGTGCCTTTAGGTGAATTGCTCGCCTGCAGGTGTGTCCTTTCGCCTCGCAATTCAGGGGGCAATATAAAGGCACATTTGCATGCCGAGCGTGAGTTTCCTCGGAAACGCGAGATATTAATTAAATAAATAATCAGTGACAAACAAATAAAGCCTATGGCACACAACTGCAGCGCTGTGTCGCTGATAAAACAAAAGTACATTTACGTTACTCGTATGTTTGATTAAAAAAAAAAGAAAGAGCCCTGGTTGAAGTGGTGCGAGAAGCACGTATTTTAGTTTATTGTCTGGCACACCGCCATATTTCATGATATAGAAAATTACTGCGAGTTGCAACCATACTAGGCACTCGATTCTGTAAAGAATTTATATTTATAAAAGTAAGTAGGATTATGAACTGTAGGCTTATTCATTGAATATATCTGATTTAACTAACTGTGTAATTTTTTGTTTAGTAGACAATCACCTCTGTACGACGTTTTGGCATGGCTGGCAAATTATTGTAATATTGAGATTTAGTTTATGAGTCCGCACCTACCGCAGCAGTCTTTGGAAACGATTTAATTACGAAGTCCGATTATTTCAGTTTTATTTCACGGTCAACTACGAGTAACATTGCCTTTACGAAAAAGCCATTGTCAAGCGTCTGATACCGAATAATCAAAACCTGACGACCCATAGGAGAGCCAATCATACAGATAAAAATAATTAATATTATATTTTATTTTATTTTATTTTATTTATTTTATACACCTTCACACTATGTTTATTTCCTTATTTTTTCTTTTTCTAGGAAAACTTACCCCCAAGCTATGCATCACACAATACCAACACCTCTTCCTCTTTCTGAGCTCAACATCTCTCTCATTATAGAGGGATACTGACTCAGTTTTTCAGGTTGCAAATGGGAAGTTGTGGTACAGAAAATGGCCCAGAGATCGCTAGTGTGTGTGTGTTTGTGTGTGTAGTGAGTGACGTGTTATGAAACTATGTGTGTATAGTGTGTGCAGTGACTGATAGTGAGATATGAGTGAACAGTGTGCCATTACATTATTTAATAAGTTATTTGTAAAAAATGTATTGTATACCAGGAGTAAATCTAATGATTGTCTCTAACTAGAAACCTTTAAATGTATGTGTATACGAATTAGCTTATTTTAAATTGGTCTAAACTTGTAAATTCTTTGACGCGGCCTATATCCTTGTGAAAAGAGATCTACAGAGGAATAAAGCTACTATTACTACTACTACAACCTGTTGGCTGTGCCCAACGACGTCATAGTTTACTCCAAGACATTAATATCTTTATTTTCGAGCCATAGATAATAAATTGGTTGTCTTCTGTGGCTAGGCGTCATCATTGTAAGTTGATATAAATGGATGTAGTTTTCAGAAAAGGGACTAGACATTGTGTACTATTTGTGGCGCTTGTATTAATTTAAATCATTTGTTCGTTTCGATTCATTAGGTACTTATCATTCTTAATGAGTTTGAGATATTTTGGAAGAATTTTTTGATTCTGGACATATTTTCCTTTTTGATTTTCGTCTGTAGGTATGGATTTATCAGCTCAACTGAAGAATGGGATACTTGTGCAAAAAAGAAAGAAAAAGAAAAAAGTGACTGATGTAACTTAAGCATGGAATACCTCAGTTGAAGTATATGAGTTGTATTCCAAACTTCATTTGGTCTTTATAGGTTAACTGCAGTAGGGGATGCAAATTTAATATATGTGGACTTTTCTGCTTTCGATAGCACTAGTATCCTATTCTTCAGCTGACCTATGTAGGTCAAGTGAAGAATAGGACACAAGTGCTAGCAAAGGCGAAAAATAGCGACATACATAAGATTTGTATCCCGTACTGCAGTTGACCTGTATATGTCAAATGAAGAACAGGATACTACCTTTGTAGTTCAGTTGTGTTACAGGATGCCAATGTTAATGTATGTCGCCGTTTTCGTCTTTGCTAGTGCTAATATCTTACTTTTCTGATGACCGATAGTGGTCAATGGAAGTACGGGATACAAATTTTTCTTATTTCGATCTTTTTGCCTTCCACAATACTAGTATTGACTGAAAAATTTCGTAGTAATACTAGTGCTAGTGAAGGTGACAAAAAGCAGCAGCTGTAAAATTTGTATTCGTACTGCAGTTGACGAACATTGCTGTTTCATATTTATAGGAATAGATAAATCAGCTCAATTGAAGAATAGGATACTAGGACTCAAAAATGTGATATGCTTAACATTATGTTCGAAATATGGATGTATATGCTATACATCTACCACGTGTTTTCTCTGTCGTACATTCCTTTGTTTCTCAATACGCGTCTTTGCTGTTAACTCGGTGTAATGCATCATTTCTGGTAAGTGTAAGATCGCTGGGTATGAGGTCCTGAGTTCGATTCCACGTGATATCGAACATTTGAATTCTCCATAAGTGTTCCAAATTTTGTTTTCTTTCACACTTCTACTACGAAAGGGCGTTTTTTTCTAGAAGGTAATATATTCTTAAAGCTTTATTCAACATGCCATATACATTTATCAAGGGCTGTCCTTATAGCTCTCTGTAAAAAACTGTCAAGTTAACGTCTACACAGTGTCCCATCTTCATATAAATTTCCCACGTATTTTGTGAAATCAATTTGAAGGAGTCCTCTATGAAGAAAGTCGAACTGGAGACAAGTGTCTCTACATCACATTAAAACTTAAACTATCACTTTCCAAGCTAGTTTAGACCTACTGTTATGTTGCTGATTAGTCTGTCCACAGCAGTGATTCCAAAAACTGTATATAAGCGGGAAACAAGGGAGTGTTGTTAGTGTTCTGTTTCCTCATCGTTTCTTGTCGCTCTGCTTGTACTAAAATTCGCGTCATGTAAGAAGGCGGCCCAATTTTCAGCCGTTTTGCTCATCCCCCTCCACTAGCCACTGGCAGCCAATAATATTCATTATCTTTCCGGGCAACTAGCAGTGAGTTACACCTACAGAACGAGAATCTCGCTCCTACATGCTGCACTCTTGCCGCACTTTGCGACAACCGAATTATTCATTCAATTTTCAATTTTTTTCGTTTCCTTTTTTTTCTTGAATCAGTATAACTGTGAATGTGTATCTGCAAATGTTTAAGTACAATTTAAAAAAAATCAGGTGATGGCAATAAATGTGAAGTGCTTCACAAGCAGATGAGGCAGAAAATTTTACCCCATGTATGACTTTTTCAAAAGTGAATTTGAAAGCAGGCCTCATACTGTTGACATCTGGAAACACAAGAACGGACTGCAGAACCATGAGGTGTCGGCAAGAGAACTGTAAAAAGAATTGTAAACCAAAGTGTCAGAGCTGTAAGAACTGTAGAAACAGTTGGTTTCATGTCGCCTGGAAAGCATCGAAATTGCGAGGAAACTGTCACACAAATGGATGGTTTTAACAAAGGTTTCTTAAAGTGCTTCATGTGAATGAGTGCCCAACATCATAAAAGCGTGTTACAGTTATGCAGCTTCGTCAATGTAAAGAATTTTAAAAGCGTTAAGAAGAGAGTTTTCAGCTCAAAGAAGTGACATAGTTGCAGACGAACTATATCCCATATAAAGATTCACGACACAAGAGAAGGAGGTTGTTCAGCAGTGTATTACCTTGATGAAACATGGGTCAATTAGAATCATTCAGAGAAGATCTGCTGGAAAATGAGTGATGGTAATGGCACTTTTAAAGTTCTCATAGGAATAGGTCCTCGGATAATTATTCTGCATGCTGACTCTTCTTCTGGTTTTATTTCCATTTGGAAATGAACGCTGTCGTTTTCGTGATGTAATTCACAATTCTTGTCATACCTTGCTTTGAAGTCGGTCATTGCCAATTATAATTCAACTGTTATAGAGAAAACATTAAGTACAAACACAAGAAAAGCGGATCTTTTCCCCCAGATTAAAAATAGAAGTATTAAGCGGCATATAAACCAGACTCGTGCCGATCTCCTGTAACTCTTTAATTTATACAAGTCACGTGTCAGAACTTGACACAGTTTTGCGTTTACTCCCATGTCACTGTCAGTGTAGCCCCATAGAATTAATTTGGGCAAAGGATTTTAAGGATATGTGGGAGAAAAAAAAAACATTCAAGATAACATACAGTGAATCACTTGTGCGTGAGACAGTAGAGAATGAGGCAATAGACAACATTCCATCTGCAGCGTGAGCACTATCTGTGTGGCATGCTGAAATGCTTCAGAAAGAAGAATCTGACAGGGGAGTGATGATGATGGATATAAGCCTTGAACCTATCATCGTAAATTTACTATCAGATTGTTGAGAAACAGACTCAAATAGAAGTGACGATCGTATTACGATATAGACTTTGAAACAAAAAAATAAAATTTTTTAGTTTTAAAGACTTGCGGTTTAAAAAATGTGTTTGTCAGCATGTCAGTTACATACATAATGATGAGAACTTCCTAGCGTAGATTAGGGCTTTGGATTCTTTTAGTTATGCAGACTATAACGTTCAAACTATTGCGCAAGAAGAAGTTGCGCTTCTCCCATCATGTCATTTCGTATGCCTTAATAACACGTGAGAATGCAGCTGTATAAATTCGTCAGAAGTCCGATATTTCCACATGTAAACCTCTATCATTTTCAAGGCATGAACTGTAAGGCCCTAATATCACAGTAACTGTTACTTGCGAGATAGCCGGCCGCGGTGGCCGTGCGGTTCTAGGCGCTCCAGTCCGGAGCCGCGCTGTTGCTACGGTCGCAGGTTCGAATCCTGCCTCGGGCATGGGTGTATGTGATGTCCTTAGGTTAGTTAGGTTTAAGTAGTTCTAAGTTCTAGGGGACTGATGACCACAGCAGTTGAGTCCCATAGTGCTCAGACCCACTTGAACCATTTTTGAACTTGCGAGGTATCGGTGGTTTTCGATGTTATCAGTGAGCAATCCCTGGAGTTATTCCAGATGATGGTTAATTGTTTGCTTGTTCGATGGATTATAAATGCAGTCTCTCATTGTAATTTCGAATGCGTTAGTTAACACGCATAATGCTTGTTAACAGCGAAAAGTGTAACAGTTTACTGACAGTTTTTACGGTAGTCTTTTCTACCACTAATTCATTTCTACAAGCAGCGATTACACTTACCTATCATCAAACACATCCACACACACACACACACACACACACACACACACACACGCATCCACATTTTTAAAAATTCTATTAAGTAAAAGCACTTGTCAAGCAGATATAATGATTTCGGTTTGTGCTTGAAAAATTTTGTTGTATATTAAGTTTTTACTTATAATGCAGTTCAAATGGTAATTATTGTAAGCAGTTTCAATGACCTTACCGTTTGACTACTGTCATTTTGAGAAAAAATTTACTTCACGTCTTCACAAAGCTGTGTCAGCTGTTCTCGCCTCCCGATGTCACTCAGAGTAAATTCGTGGAGCAGTGGACGCAGCATCATCAAGACGTGAATTAATATTTCTCTCATTACAACTGATCGAAATTGGTTTGAATATTTATTATTCCCCACATAGATTTGAACGTTTAATACGATGTACCGTAAGCAAACGACCCTGGCTGTTGTCCACAGCAACGCAGTTCGGCAACATGGACTTTGGCCACTCTTTGCTACAGCGCATGCGCAGTTCTCATTCCACCAAGCTTCCTTTCCACTCTGCCTATATGCACGGAAGTGCCATCCTAGGTGACGTGATCTATAGTTACATCGGACAATTTCTAAAGAAACCGTTGCAGCTACCCCTACATGTAATTATTATCTTTCCCTCTATCCAGACTTATCTATCATTATGAAGAAGTGAAGAGTAGAGTGATGGGAGCCAGCAAGGGAAATTGAGAACGAAGAAGAAAGGCCAATATATTTTGTGCATAAAAAGAAAAAATAATTTAATTATATATAGCAGTAACTACATTAAATAAGAATGTTTAATTGATTAAACTCTAAATAAGTTATAAATACTCCTTTTTCCACTCAGAGAAATAAGTTTTCTGGATGTTTCTGGGTGAAATGAATTGTCAGAAATAATTTCTCCAGCTTTTGAAAATATTATTTCGGCTGGTACAGATGTTGCTGGAATGCTCAAGTACCACTTCACAACATCACTTAACCCTGTCTTAAGATTTTCCCGGCACCAGTATTCCACAGGATTTGTCATCGGAGGCATACATGAATTCTCAACATACTGATGCACACATATTGTGGCATCGACTGCAGCTGACGATGGCCACTGAGTCTTTAATTTCTCTGCCATAAATCTACTAATCCTGCACTCCAGGAACTACAACCAGCAACTGATTGAACTGTTTGCACAACTTTTATCTTCCTGCTTCTTCAGGAAGCACTGTATTTCTGGCGTCACCATAGTTATCGCTTCTTCAGCACACAGGGAAGATTGAAACACTAACTTCTTGAAGTGTGGATCAAAAAAGGTGGCCAACTTTGTGACAGTGCGTGTTTATAGGGAAACAGGCGTTTTTCAATTGATTCTTTAATAGATGTTAAATACAGTTTAGCAGTGTTGGTGGTCAGATTGTCATTCACGTGAGTGAGTGTAAAATAGACACCGTGAACTAGTGGAATAATTTGGGAGGCAGTCACATATTCACCTGAGAGAACAGTAATCATTGTATTTAACGGCTACTAATTAAACACACTTCCTTAAGAACTGTCCAATCCTCTGCTGAAATAAAACAAGTGGGATCCGTTAATTAAATAGATAGTAACTGGAAAAAGTTATATATATTATAATCACACATGTATAGAAACCTGTAAGAGACCGAGGACCGTTTGCCTAATGCGAGTGAGCGAGGACCAATTCATCTTTCACTTCTAGCAAACGTGTGATCATAGCCAATCTGGTATTCCATCTTGTCACAACATATTGCACTAGACGTAATCGCTGTTTCCCTGCGATATCTTGCACACTTGTTGATTCTGCGTTAGCAATATTGCTTTGCCTGAAACGAATTTTAAATGTTATTGTTACGCAGACATCTTATGTTTGTTAGTGACGGAAATAAAAAATCTGACTTACCTGAAATAATGTCAGCACAATGATATAACAGCACAGCTAGTGTGGGAGTATTTTTTATATCGTCCGACAAAACTAAATTTATTGTGTGTGCCACACATGAATATGGCAGATGGACAGGTGTTTTACGGCTGCAACCATATTTTCGCCATTATCTGTGACACTGGCAGTTACTCTGCTCGAAATACACCATGTTTCCATTATTTCTTTAAGTTTATCAGCGATACTATCTACCATGTGGTCTTCATTAAAAACGGAGCAGTCAAGACATGTCGAAGTCAGTGTTGCATCTTTTATGAAATTTGCCGTCACTGCTATGTAGCTATCTTGCCTACTGGAAGTCCATGAGTCAGTGGCCAGCGTCACTGTTTTAACCTGAGATAAATCTATGAGTACTGCATGTTTTATAGCCATATATTTTTCTTGTAAAATATCCTGTGAAAGTAATTAGTAATTGCAAGTTAATATCACGAACGGTACTATGTTTCTTACGCAAATAGTTACATTGAAAATAGGTAGAACATACTTCATTATTTTTGTCAGAACAACACATTTTTTTGTAAAATAACTCAATTTCAATTAATACAGCGAACCCAGATACCAGTGTGGGAAAGAATGACAATTTATTTATTTAATTGATCACATGTGCACTCCCACAAAGTAAATCCCTACATCCAGTTTGGTGAGATCTGTGAAATGAATGAATGTATGGTCGTCTGCTAACCACAGATAGTGAATGTGAATATATGATCATCTTTGAGACGATCCTTTGGCCACCTTTGGTGGGACCAAAGAGAGGAAATTTACCTGAGCTTTGAGCGCCTGAAATGTGGCTGACCAATACGGTAGCAAGGTGCTCCCCCACTTCAGCAGAGGTGCGAGAGGACCTCAAGAACGGCCATGTTTCGGCACTCTGCCGCTGGATCTTGTGCTGTTAAGACCTGTTTTAGTTGTGCTCTGTAAAGACAAAAGAGTGGAGACATGGTATGCATGTGGAATATTTAAGAGTAGTTTGAAATAATAATTTCTCTATTTCAGGAACTTTTGTGGGGAGAATTAAATGTCAGGCAGGTAATATTAATGGGATTGTAGTAATCTTCGGAAGTGACCAACGGTCACAATGAAACCACGTGTAGCAATAAGTTGAAATACTTCTGTGTGCTTAAGTTAAGCTGAGTTACTAGCGTGTGTACAATAAGTTGAAATCTTTAAGAAATAGCGTGTGTACCATAAGTTGAAATATTTACGAAATGGCGTGTTCAGGACTTGAAATTAGAGACGAGTACTTCCACATGGTGAGTACTGTGTGAGTCTCAATCTGTGTATGAGACAAAAGATAAAGAGAAGTACTCGTCCATGGTATCAGTTGAGGACACGCGTGTGTGATGAATACATTCTTAATATTACTTTGCGTGATATGATTCTGTGAGACGCTACATTCAAACTCAAGAGAGAGAAGCAAGGTGAGTCGGCCGTCTATCCAGCAGCGCCACATGGCTTGCATTGCACAGGAAGACGTGCATATATCTCCAGAGTTCATAGTAGGAAAGTAGAATTACGAAGTGGGGCAGTGTCGTGTGAAACTGGGATAAATATTAATTGAAGTGGGAAAGCTGAAAGTGATAATGTTGTGACTATTCCCTGTCTTGTATTTCATGTTGCAGTGTGGTGTATGTCATGTAATTTAAGTATGTGTGGTTTGCATGGGAGAGTAGCAAGGTAGTTTCAGAGGTAGTGGGTATGCATGTTCCTTTTGTACTGCTCGGTCTGGAGGAAAGTTTCGTGATGATGATTGTGAGAGTCGAAGTGTGAGAAATAATAAAAGATCCACCATCCTATCCAGAAAGTGCACTGTAGCGTTAAATAATTACGAGACCATAATATAGAGATTCACCATTGTAAAATCGTGCCCACTGGGCGGAATTTCTCATGTGTTATTGTTGTAGGTTATAGAATTTGTGTGTTTAGGTTATAGAATTTATCGGAATAAATAAGATAGTGAAAAGAAAAAGATTGGTGGACTTTTCCTTCGAATTGTATGTTGTCATGATGTCCTGAATTTATAATGTGCGCGCCATTCATATTCAGTGCGGTGGCCACGTGTTGATAAAAGGCCTTAAATAAAAGACAAAAAAGAAAATGTGGTATTGCCAGTGCGTAGTGAACAGTCAGAGTTCTGTAAATCACTGATAGTCAGATGTACGTTTCCGTTGCGTATTAGTCATATAGGAGGATAATTGGTAACTTAATTGTGAGTACGAGAGTTCATGTTACTCGATAAATAAGAATGAATCCACTCGCTTGGCAGACCACTCATCTTGCAGGACTGACTGCTTGATGCCACAGTATGAGCAAGGCATGTGGGTTCTAGTATGATAAAAAAATTATTATTATTATTATGTTAAATATATTTCAATTCTATCAATTTAAATCTGTGTTTCATACTAGAATGTCGTGTTCCCAGTTTGGCACAGCTTTGCCACAGGAGACACATAAGCGGTCGAAGACGTCCGTCTTCTGGTCGGCTCCTGATCGTTGTCAGAAGGAGGCTAGTTTTTGATTACGCAAAGACTTCTATTACTTGGAAAAGAACAACCCGGATTTCTTTACGTAATCAGTATGAATTTTATAATTACCTAAGGGACCTTTAACAATGAACAGTAAAAAAAATGCATTTGCAAATGAAATCATTCATAAATGGGGCAGCTATGAATTGTATAGAAGACAAGGAGCGGCCTTCTGTCTATGACCAGGATGCCGCAGTATTCTCTGCTGTAGTAAAGGCTGTTTGACATTTATAAAAATAATATGGCATGCAGGATAAAAAAGTATAAAGGAAAAGAATAGAATAAGAAATCTGGTAAACACTAAATATATTCTAATAATTCTCACAAGCAATTAGAGCTACTTTATAGACAGCATAACTTACATAAGTAATTATCTAACTCTATGGTGCGATCACATTTCAACCTGTCCTTTACTAGCTCCTATGTTCGCGTTTTTGTCACAAATTACAGTCACTTTTCTCCTTCGTTAAAGACAATTCTTGCACTGTTCAATACCTCCGATAACAATATCTTGCCGAGTTACAGTTTCGAACATAAATTACTTGAATGTTATTAATTAATAGTGTTGTCTGCACGCTGGCAAGACCGCTCACTTTTTTAGCTTAAAGTCGACCTTCTTCACGCTTTCACACCACAAACAGAAGTACATTAAAAAATCTGAAGATCTACCAAAGTTTTTTTTTTTACTGTCATCTTTTATTTAGATCGAAGCGGAACGTCGTTCAGCTTCTGTTAAAATGTGTCTTTGACTGCGCAATCGATGTATTAGCGTCCGCGCTAGATGCGCATCTTTACAGTAATGTTAATTATATAAAATAAATGTCTTTCATGTTAATTATATAAAATAAATGTCTTTCAAAGAATATGTCTCATAAGTTGATCATTTAATATACAGATAGTTGAATGCCTTTCCAAGGGTACTCAAAGTTTTCATAGGACGGAAATACCAATAATATTACAGGGTGCCTCTCATAATTTCGACCCTGCCAGGATTCTGCTGTTAGGGTTTGCTGTTAAGATTTTTTTTATGGAATGTATTGTGATAGTGCTAAGAAGTAAAATTTTTTTGTTTGCAATTTCTTTCTCGATGGTGAGGATCTTTTATTTTTTTTATTTAATCGCTTACTACGTCAGCTAAGGCTGGAAGATCGTTGTATAATTTTTTTTGCGTAATGTTCGTAGTAACTAGGTCGCAGTCGAAAAGTGTAGTCACCATGGAGAATAGCGATTCTGGGGTGAACGTAGCAGTGCAGCAGGAAGTAGGTGTCCACCATGGGCTAATGAGCGGGAACGGCAAACACTCAGAAGGGGCTGAATTGTTCAGTGGACCGCTGCTAGGTGATCCTTTGAGCAGCGGGCTTTATTCACAATCGGGGGCTTTTCCCGACGACGCGGGCGAGCCGGGACTAGGTCAGGTATGCAGTGAAAGTGCAGCTACCCTTAGCGAAGCTACGGTTTCTCAGGCAAACGAGGTGAGCGCACCGAAAGTAGCAAATGACAGTGTGCTACTGTAGTTTTTACAGAGGATGGATAGAGATAATAAGGAAAGATTGGAAGCGATGAATAAAGATAATAAGGAAAGATTAGAAGCGATGAATAGAGATAATAAGGAGAGAGATAGGGAGAATAAGGAAAGATTTGAAGCAAATAAGGAAAGATTGGAAGCGATGGATAGAGATAATAAGGAAAGATTGGAAGCGATGGATAGGGAGAATAAGGAAAGATTGGAAGCAAATAAGGAAAGATTGGAAGCGATGGATAGAGATAATAAGGAGAGAGATAGGGAGACTAAGGAAAGATTGGAAGCAAATAAGGAAAGACTGGAGGCAATGGATAAGGGAAATAAAGAGTCAATGAGGAAGCTACACACAGTTATCGATGAGCGTCTGTCCGCAGTTAATAATCGGGTAGATGAGGGGGAGAAGAATCTGGATGCGTTGAAGCAAGTGTGTGATGCCGTGAAAGAAAAAGCCAATTATTTGGAGGTACGAATAAGTGCAATAGAGAGCGATATTACGGAACGTAGGGACGTGTTGCCGGATGAGCGAATCAAAGAGATAGTGGAGGACTTACTTGCAGATAAACAAGGGGCATTAGACAGCGTGGAAGCTCAAGTCACCCGGCAGGAAGTGGCGCTAAATAGACACAGGGATGAAGTTGCGGAGGTAGTGGTCAGAATGAATACGATTAGCGCAGATGTAGAAAAGATCAGTATGAGAGGCGAAACAGGCTCTGACAGTACGCAGCGAGAGGTTTATGCCGACCAGGAGGAGATACAATCACTATTACAGTTTAAAGAGGCACAATTAGAAACAAATAGGAAACATAGGGAAGAACTTGCACAGTTGCAATTAGCGTGCAGAAGTGAAGGTGAAACACCACCAGGTAGACTGCAGAGGGAGAGTGAGATAAATTCAAAAAACGAAAATAGGCAGAAAGAGGAAGACGAACTCAGAGAGTTAGAAGAACGGTTGTGTCGGATAAAACAGGTGGCAAACCCAACTGGGTATAGTCCAAGGTTGGAAAACATAAATGTGGAAGAAGAATGTAGGAGGCACTTCGTGTCGGTACAAACGTACACTTGTTTTCCGGATCCCGATAATTACCAACATCAATGCCTGTGGCTGTCTCAATTTCAAGATTCATTAGCTTCATCGTGGGGACCGCTCCTCAAAATGAAGTTTGTGTGTAACCATTTGAGGGACGAGGCTAGAGCGAAAATGCAGGAAGTTATTAAAGACTGTAGTAGCTACAAGATATTTTGTGACAAGTTTTTAAATGAATTCTGGTCGAAAAGTAAGCAGGGCCAGGTTAAGCAAAGCATATTGATGATGCCAAATTGTAATGAAGGTGGTATAAGAGATCCAGTGTCGTGCTATCACGAAATGCTGAGACGAAATAGGTATTTGGATGTGCCATACGAAACTGGGGAGCTCATTAGGATCTGTATAACGAAGTTGCCAGTGAGATTGCGCAGAGATATAGTGATAGCAGGCAGAGGCTTAGACGATTCCGCGTCATTTCAGCACTTGTTACAGGAACTGGGTAATGAGAGCAACATTGTGAACGGTGACATGACTCATAGGTCAGACAGAGTTGAGGATAGGAACGGCAGAAACTATCAGAATGACAGGAGAGCATGGAATCAGAGGAATGACGTAAATGGAAGATGGCGAGGAAATAGGGGGCAGAATTCATGGGGATATCGACCAACAAACCGGGAAAATAGAAGATGGGACAGAGATGGAAGAAGAAGGGAAAATGAAAATGATGGGCGAAGAGAGGATAGGCAGTCATTGGGTTCACGACAGGACAATCACTGTCACAATGACCGAGGGACACGAAGGTGACTACATGATAGACGGGTACAAACCAGGACTATTAATGATGTAAATATTAGGTATATCGATTACGGAAAACTAAGGGAGAATCTGTTAGAGGAGGTAGGAGATGTGGGGAGTGAAGTCCACCCAATAATTAGCGTAGAAATAAATAATGTAATCGTACCTTGTGTCATCGACACAGGCAGTGTAATGAGTGTTTTGAGGGAAGATGTGTTTAAGTGTTGTAGTCTTACAAAACCATGGCCAACGTTGCCATTGCAAAGGACAACAGTGAAAGGGGCAATTACAGGAAAGGGAATTGAGGTGAAGTTACAAGCGCAGGTAGACTTTGTGTGCCAGGCGAAGAGGTTTAGTACAGTGTTCATGATTGTGTCATCTCTAACTGTAGAAGGGATATTAGGCATTAATTTTTTGAACCAATATAAATCAGTCGTTAACATGAGAAATGGTTCGATGGAGTTGAACCGAGATTCGGAGGAAATTACATTAAGATTCGACGATTGCTTATATGCTAAAGATAACGCACACTTAGCATTATGTCTGGCGGTAAAGTCCGGTAGACAGGCACAGAATACGGGGTTCGAACAAGAGAAGAAGGAAATTAATAAATGTTTGGAGGAGGAGATCAGGGAGAAAATCTGGCATTTACGAGGGACCACAGTCTACGGGGAATTGCAGAAAATTTTATACGAGAATAGAAAGGTATTTAAACATGCTGCGGATACAATAAGAAATTTTGTGTATAGATTCAAGGTCAAGCCACATAAACAGTTTAGGGCCCAAGTGTACCCGATACCTGTTGTGTACAAAGAAAGAGTGGAAGCTGAGATCGAAAGCATGCTACAACAAGGGATTATCGAACCAGCATCCAGTCCGTACAACAGCCCTTTAGTTTGTGTTGAAAAAAAGGATGGGTCAATTAGATTAGTTTTGGACGCAAGAAGGATTAATAAGATAACAGAGCCAGAGACAGATCGGCCGCTGACACTTGACGAATTGCTACAAAAGTTCCACGGGATCAGAGTTCTCAGCTCAGTTGATTTGAGAATGAGTTTCTGGCAGGTGGAGTTAGATAGGGGGTGTAGAAAATACACTGCTTTCTTGTGCTACGGGAAATCGTATCAATTCCGGAAACTACCATTTGGGTTAAATGTATCATCCGCGGCATTTATCAGAGCGCTAAATACTGTCATTCCTAATGAAATAAAAGATAAGGTAACACAGTACGTGGATGATGTCCTGATAGCCGAAAGAAACTGGGAAGACCACAATAGAACTTAAGCATATTGCTCGGTGCATTGGAGAGACATGGGGTAACCGTGAATTTGGGAAAGTCAGAATTTGGACGAAAAGAAATCTAGTTTCTAGGTCACATTGTGACACCAGATGGAATAAGACCAAATCCAGACAAACTCGAAGCAATCAGAGATTTTCCGGTGCCAAGAACAAAACGTCAGCTACGGGGTTATTTAGGATTAATCAATTTTTACAGGAGGTTCATTAAGATTGGGGGTGCAGCGACACCCAGACTATGTCAGCCGACTGGAAGGAATACGGTATGGAATTGGGACCCTGTCGCACAGGAAGAGTATGAGGCGTTAAAGAAGGCACTGCAATCGGCACCTCTTCTCGGGCATCCAGACCTAGGGAAAGAGTTTTGTATGGCCACGGACAGTTCCCGTAGTGGACTTGGGGTAACATTGTTCCAAGAGCAAGAGCAAGGAGGAGAAGTAATACAACAACCTATTGCGTTTGCGAGCCAAGTGCTTAGCAAAGCTGAGAGAAATTACACGGTAACTGAGCTTGAAGCTTTGGCAATAGTATGGGGTTTTAGTAAGTTTAGATACTATTTGTATGGGAGGCATACTAAAATCTATACTGACCACAAGTCACTACAGTTTCTGATGTCGGCCAAACTTAACCATAGACGACTCGCTAGGTGGGCACTCTATTTACAGGAGTTTCAGTTTTCGGTCATGTATATTCCTGGGCCACAGAATATAGTGGCAGATGCGTTGTCAAGGAACCCAGTAGGTCATGGTCAATGCTTTGATGAGGAGGTAAATGAGAACAGATATGATATATTGTATATGCAGGGCGTGCCGTTCGAGAAATACATAGGGGCGGTACTCACAAATATCGCAAAAGAGCAGGATAAAGACGCGTCATGGAGAATGGTGAAGTACAGAGTTAGAGCGAACTTAGATGCCAATATAGCGCGCTTTTATACAATTCAGAACGGGGTCCTTTTCTACCGTAGAAACCCGAACACACAGGACTGGGTGTTGTGTATACCAAATGAAATAGTCAACAAGTTGATCTGGTACACACACCTAAGCTACGGGCATTACGGGGCAAGGAAATGCTGTAAGAAGTTAAGGGAATCAGTTTATTTCATTAGCATAGAGAGGAGGATCAAGAACGTGCTTGGTAGTTGCAAATTGTGCCAGAAGGCAAGATCGTTAACTATCTCATGCAAAGCACCGCTTTTTCCGATAGTGCCAGGTAGATTGAGGGAATTCGGAGCAACAGATTTGTATGGCCCGCTACCTAAGTCAGTGCAGGGATATAGATATGTTTTAGTAGCAGTGGAATTGGTGTCAAAGGATGTGACTTTTACCGCATTGGAACGTGCGACGGGAAGGACAGTGGCAGCAGCGATCGTTAAAAACTTTTTGCGAGAAGTAGGAACTGTAGAAAAGTTCATAGCTGACAATGGACCACAATATAGATCCAGACAATGGCTAACCACACTGAAGAGAAGAAGGATAAAACTGGTGTTCATATCCCGATACCATGCTGCAAGTAACCCCAGTGAAAGAGTGGTAAAAGAACTGGGAAAATTGTGTAAGATCTATTGCCATAGGCAACACAGAAGTTGGAGTATTTTTCTCAAAGATTTTCAGGACATCCTCAATGAGCTACCACATGGAGCAACTGGTTTATCACCAATTACGGTACTAAAGAATGAACCACCACCAGATCGAGTCAGGGAACTGGTAGATTTTCCGCAATCAGGAAAGCAGAGGCACACAGAAATTGTCAAGGTTGCGATAGAGCTTATTAAGAAAGCAGCTAAGGATAGGCAGGAGAAGCAGAAAGGAAAGATCCGTAAGATCGAATTGGCAGTGGGAGACAAGGTTCTAATTAAAACTCATCGATTATCAAAGAAGCACAGATTCCTAACTAGCAAATTCTTTACGGTGTATAGTGGACCATTCAGAGTGAGGCGGATTGTCCATGAAAATGCTGTACTGATTGAGACGATAAAGGGAAAACAATCTCGTGGGCTTCATCACATTTCTAACATCAAATTATGGAAAAGTTAAGGATAGATCGAAAGTAGGCAAGTTATGGTAGATAGTCAGTGTATTTATTTGTGGTGTGTAACGTTGTGCAGCGTTAAATCGAACATAACAATTTTCAGGCGGGATGTCAGAAAGTATGACGGAATAGACTGGTCGAATGAGTCATGAACAGGAGTCGACAGAGTGGTGTATGTACGTATTTTTTGTCGTATGAATAAGGATCAAGCAGAAACGACTTGATGATTAATGAGTGGATAAAGATGGTAGATAGAGAAGTGACGTGATAAATAGTAGTGGATAAAGGTGATATTTAAGGAGAGAAGCGACGTGAAGCAGTGTGATTAATAAAGAGAGATTCGACGTGATGAAACAGTGGTAAATAAAGGTGAGGAGAACTAATAATGTGGAGATGTCTTAGAGGTATGTTACAGAGAGGCCTGTGTATGCTGCAATCGAGATTGATGCGAATGGCGAAGGAAGACCAGGAAATGATGGAGTAATCGACAGACGGAGAGCCGAAATACGAATGAAGAGATGAGGACAACTGCACAACGTGAAGGGACATAAAGGGAGTATGAGACCCAGGTGGTGAACGTTGTGGAATACTGACGTAAGATGTAATATAAGTGTAAATCTAATTCTTACCATAACATTTGCGATTTGGCAAAAATAATATTTTTTGTTGTTGTTGTTGTTGTTGAAGCCTGGTACCAGTATAACTAATCAAAACGGTACCAATAATGTGTACAGTTATTTTGCAGGATGAATAATTTGTGTATTTTTTGTTCTTAGATGAAATGTCGCAATTCTAAGTTGATATTTAGCAGGATGAATAATCGGTAAAGCGAATGCAGAGGTAAGCCGATGGAGAGAGGTGCCAGAGTGAAAGGACGAATTCAGAGACTGGAAAGCTATCTCCGAAACAGCTTCATGTGTTATGTGGTTGAGTATAAGGGAGCAAAGGTATGGTATGTTGTCGTGAGTGTGGTGGTGTTAAGGTTAGCTGACTTCTAGACCTATTCTGTTAGTGTATTAATGGGTTGAATGAGAAGGAAAATGTGATGTCTGGTGAGTGAGAGTCGTAGAGTAGTGTGATCAATGCGCACACTCCTGTAAAGGGGATGCTACCGATCCATAACGAAAACATTATTGTATTATTGTTTGATTTGGATGAACCTCGATGGCAGGTCAGGATCTGACATCATGTGGGTGGTACATACATGTCCTAGAAATGTTGTTATATATAATAAAAAAGGTAAAATATATAAAGAGATATTAATTTCAGTCTGTAACAAGCACAAAGGTGCATTGTATGTTGTAGATTTAGAGTCATCAGTTTCTAAAATGTTTATTGTGTTAGGATGTTAAAGTAGTTTACTATTTAATAACATGTGGTAGGTAATTGTGAGCTGTGTAGATTATTTCTTATTTTTTTGTTAGAACACTTTCAAGGGGTATTAATTTCAGTCTGTCACAAGCACAAAGGTGCATTGTATGTCGTAGTTTTAGAATCAACAGTTTCCAATATTTTCACTGTGATAGGATGTTAGAGTAGTCTACTATTTGATATTGTAATTATGAGCTGTATAGATTGTTTCTTATTCCTTTTGGTTTTTTTTTTGACATGTTCATGTTTTGTATGAGGGACGACAGGTACAATCAATAGCACAAGTGTGGGCTGTATATAGAATAGAGATAAATGTTGATGTTGTATGTGTAGAAAACTAGGGTGTATAATTTTATGTTTTTTAGAACAAAGATTCTTTTATTACCAATGTATCTAATAGATCATACATGTAATCAATGAGTATTTAAATAATGTAAGAATATCCTTTTGTCTGTAATGTTGCGAGATGTACGTAAGGGTCTGACTGATTGGGTGTCGTAACGCCCATACCGCTAGTGGGGCGAAGCTGACGTCGCCATGGGAGAGGTGACAAAGCTGCAGCAGTCCCCACTCCACTGCCGGTCGGGGTACACTCCACGCGCCCGCTACAGCAGGTCAACGGCCTGGGGCGACACGCACGTACCACTGGCCATTCATAAGTTCTGCCACCCTTACGACTGGGGAAAGTATCCCGCAGAGGCAACAGCGGGTGGTTTCTTCTGCTCAACGGCGGAGCGACGGCAGAATGAACGACGCGCGGCAGAGCCCGGCGGGCATTTTTTACCAGCAACTATTAACTAGTGCTGGACTGTGGAGCCGTGAAACAAGATGACTGCTTGTATGTCTCCATAAGGTGGAAAGTGAAGGACTGGTGTTTCCACGTTGTGAGTGGTGGAAAAGATTTTGTCTTTAGCAGACAGGGCGATTGTTTTGTTTTGTCTTGTCCACTGAACGGTGGGATCCATAAACTTTTGGCAGTGACTTGTTAAGTGTGCTTTGTGAATTGCATGTGGGACGCTTGGTATGCTTAAAGAGGACAGTTGTCGTTTGGTTTCTAATTATTGTATGAACGCAAAAAACTAAAGTGGGACACTGACATTTGCATTTGTAGTAGGAGACATTTCTTTAATTGGTGTGGGAATAAGTGCTGTTTGTTGGAACTTACGACTTTTAATTACACCATGAACTGAAAGGACAGAACCGTGGGTAATAGTAGTTGTAGGGCCAATTTTGGACGACCAGATTCGTGTGGATGGTACTCTGAGAGTGACTATGACATTTGTGTTTAATGTGAGATACAGTTTACTGTTCAGTGCGTGTTCAAAATGCCGATTTGAGTGACTTAAAGACTTTCGTCTGGGTAACCATGGGAGAGCTTTGACACCGAGACAGTGTTTCTGGGGAACCTGTCAGCAACTTTTTTGACCCCAAGAAAATCACAGAATGAAATGATTCCGTGTGACTCGCAAGATAGGGAATAATGTATTTGTACTTGTAATTGTGTAAATTTTTTTATATGTTTCATTCCTGAAGGGACAGCAAGTGTAATTGTATTTCATTAACATTTGTGTTTAGAAAATTTGGTACAATGATGCTTTAATTATTAGCCAGTGGCGTAATACTAACGTAGCGGCTCTTGTTGCATAGGTCAGTAAGGTTGTCAAAGGGGACAAGAGTTTGCATTGCACAACAAATATCGGAATTAATTGATGCATTTTGATGTCGTGGACAGTAATGATCTTGTTGGTGTGTTGACTGAACCCACTTATTTTCATTATCACAGTGGTGATATTTCACATTAAAGTGTAACGAAGACTAGTCGAAATGCAAGTTCTTGTCGTCTAAATGAGCAGTAGAGTAAGATACGAGAGCTACTGGTGGATTCAAGCACTTATTGCTAACTATTTACTGCGTGTATTGATCAAAGTTGATGGACTGACTAGCTCAGCAGCAGGTATTTGTACTGGTGGACAAGGGTAAGGTTAAACTCACAGTCGAGTAGTGGTGGCAATTGCTTAAGTGATGATAGTTAATGAGGTATGACATGATGTCTTAGACTGACTATATTACGTAACCAGTATGTAACTTGTGGTATATTTCGTTGTTTTTTTTCTCAGTTTAATTTCTCTGTAGGTTTGATGTACATTTTAGAGTAATGGTATGGAGCCTGATATTCTACATGTAACTAGTGTATGCAATTTTATCTTCTGTTGATTTTGTTTTGTATTTAGACATTGCCGTGTTAAGATTATTACAACGCAATTTATGAATGTCAGATTACTTGTTCGGTGTTTGGATGGTGAGCTATTTAAAATTTCACGAGTACAATTAGTATTTTCTTTTATTTGTCATAGAATTAGTGAAGTTTGGATTGCTCCTAAAAATAACGGAGATCCCGGTAACTAAGCAATTTTTATCTAACCATTATTTTTTATTTGTATGATGTGATGTTTTATTTGTCATGTGGATTGTTGTAAATTTGTATGTGTACGTTACTCCGGATTGTGGAGAGTACAATAATGGAACTAGTGTGTCAATAATTTGGTAAAGTAACAGCATTTGGTCGTCTATTTGAGGTCACCAGGGGCTAAGGTCTCCTCCTGGTTATTTTGATGACTTGCTAAGTTTGTTCTAATACAGTTTTCTTAAAAAAAAAAAAAAGTTCGGAACTACCCTCGCATTGCAAAGATAGTACCGTGCCATTTTTTTCTGCATGGGTAGCCGTTGGTGAAAGGGTACAGTACTGCCCGACATTGAAAATAGGTGGAACATACTTCATTATTTTTGTCAGAACAACACATTTTTTTGTAAAATAACTCAATTTCAATTAATACAGCGAAGCCGGATACCAGTGTGGGAAAGAATGACAATTTATTTATTTAATTGATCACATGTGCACTCCCACAAAGTAAATCCCTACATCCAGTTTGGTGAGATCTGTGAAATGAATGAATGTATGGTCGTCTGCTAACCACAGATAGTGAATGTGAATATATGATCATCTTTGAGACGATCCTTTGGCCACCTTTGGTGGGACCAAAGAGAGGAAATTTACCTGAGCTTTGAGCGCCTGAAATGTGGCTGACCAATACGGTAGCAAGGTGCTCCCCCACTTCAGCAGAGGTGCGAGAGGACCTCAAGAACGGCCATGTTTCGGCACTCTGCCGCTGGATCTTGTGCTGTTAAGACCTGTTTTAGTTGTGCTCTGTAAAGACAAAAGAGTGGAGACATGGTATGCATGTGGAATATTTAAGAGTAGTTTGAAATAATAATTTCTCTATTTCAGGAACTTTTGTGGGGAGAATTAAATGTCAGGCAGGTAATATTAATGGGATTGTAGTAATCTTCGGAAGTGACCAACGGTCACAATGAAACCACATGTAGCAATAAGTTGAAATACTTCTGTGTGCTTAAGTTAAGCTGAGTTACTAGCGTGTGTACAATAAGTTGAAATATTTAAGAAATAGCGTGTGTACCATAAGTTGAAATATTTACGAAATGGCGTGTTCAGGACTTGAAATTAGAGACGAGTACTTCCACATGGTGAGTACTGTGTGAGTCTCAATCTGTGTATGAGACAAAAGATAAAGAGAAGTACTCGTCCATGGTATCAGTTGAGGACTCGCGTGTGTGATGAATACATTCTTAATATTACTTTGCGTGATATGATTCTGTGAGACGCTACATTCAAACTCAAGAGAGAGAAGCAAGGTGAGTCGGCCGTCTATCCAGCAGCGCCACACGGCTTGCATTGCACAGGAAGACGTGCATATATCTCCAGAGTTCATAGTAGGAAAGTAGAATTACGAAGTGGGGCAGTGTCGTGTGAAACTGGGATAAATATTAATTGAAGTGGGAAAGCTGAAAGTGATAATGTTGTGACTATTCCCTGTCTTGTATTTCATGTTGCAGTGTGGTGTATGTCATGTAATTTAAGTATGTGTGGTTTGCATGGGAGAGTAGCAAGGTAGTTTCAGAGGTAGTGGGTATGCATGTTCCTTTTGTACTGCTCGGTCTGGAGGAAAGTTTCGTGATGATGATTGTGAGAGTCGAAGTGTGAGAAATAATAAAAGATCCACCATCCTATCCAGAAAGTGCACTGTAGCGTTAAATAATTACGAGACCATAATATAGAGATTCACCATTGTAAAATCGTGCCCACTGGGCGGAATTTCTCATGTGTTATTGTTGTAGGTTATAGAATTTGTGTGTTTAGGTTATAGAATTTATCGGAATAAATAAGATAGTGAAAAGAAAAAGATTGGTGGACTTTTCCTTCGAATTGTATGTTGTCATGATGTCCTGAATTTATAATGTGCGCGCCATTCATATTCAGTGCGGTGGCCACGTGTTGATAAAAGGCCTTAAATAAAAGACAAAAAAGAAAATGTGGTATTGCCAGTGCGTAGTGAACAGTCAGAGTTCTGTTAATCACTGATAGTCAGTTTGCGTTTCCATTGCGTATTAGTCATATAGGAGGATAATTGGTAACTTAATTGTGAGTACGAGAGTTCATGTTACTCGATAAATAAGAATGAATCCACTCGCTTGGCAGACCACTCATCTTGCAGGCCTGACTGCTTGATGCCACAGTATGAGCAAGGCATGTGGGTGCCTCTCAACATTACAAAGGGAATTATGTTTTCGAATTGTATGTTAGCCTATATAACTAGCGCCTCTGATATTTGTCGCAGTACAGCTACAGAAATCCATTAATTGTCATACACTTACATTTGAAAGAGCATGCCTTCCAGGTAGTGCATAGCGAGTATTTAGAGCCTCCACTGATTTTTGGAATGCTCTGTTGTCCACAATTATGAATGGCTGCATTGTGGAAATAATGAAATGTGTCAAGGCATCGTCTATTTTCTTTTTTTCGACACTTTCATTTCCATAGTTTACGACTTCCATGTTGTTTTGCACTTCATTATTATAGGAGTCTTCATGAAATCTTTTTAAATGGTCGTAAAATGTAAATGTCATGTGACTAGGGCCTCCCGTCGGGTAGACCGTTCGCCAGGTGCAAGTCTTCTGATTTGACGCCACTTCGGCGACTTGCACGTCGATGGGGATAAAATGATGATTAGGACAACACAACACCCAGTCCCTGAGCGGAGAAAACCTCCGACCCAGCCGGAATCGGACCTGGGCCCTTAGGATTGACATTCTGTCGCGCTGACCACTCAGCTACCGGGGGCGGACTAAACAGTAGGGAAGATTAGGTGTGTCGTCCACACAATCTACACGTAGCTTTTGGCATCGTTCATCCCCTGTCTCAAAGAACTGCCACTTAACCGATCTATGGTTTGACATACCTAGAAACGAATTATTTTACAATTAAAAATACAATGATTACGCAGATAAAGTCTAGCCACACTTACAAGAAATTTTGTGAACGTCAATTAACTTCAAAATACCCACTACTATGTGGGATACAAAAATACGTCAAATACACGTTTCCATCGGTTCAAAACAACCGCCTCATTTGTTTCGCCTCCTGCGCTAGTTCCAGAAAGGCCCGGGTGGAGCACACTCGTCGGAAACTCCATTTGACCAGCGATATTCCATCGCGCCCCCCGTTTCCTCCGGCCACCCTTCAATTAGCTTGGCGATCACCGGATGTGGCGCACTAGTTGCACCTTCGATTTACCTGCCATTAACCGCATCCGCAGACCAGAACTAGTTTTACACCATTCTTCAGAAATCCCCAAATGGTTTGCACTTGAGGGATAGCTTGTATATTATAGAGGGGTGTAATGGTACCGTACTGTGGAAACTTGGGAGTAGCCAGTGGCGTGTGCTCTGTTTACTCCTAGCAAGTGCAGCGAACGTTAGATTTAAGTCTTTACTCTTTGACGGTTAGTTCAGTTAGGTTTTTTTTTTTCTAAGTCGGAAAAAGAAAGTATTTTTGTGCAAAGCTCTATGTGGGTTTAATTTGTTGCCTACATAATTGGTGATCCCGGGAAAAATAAGAAAAGCTCTCGCAACTTAATATTGTGCGGCAGTTTCGCCAAATACGGAAGAAGCTAACAAAATTCTGCAAGCAACAAACGACGAGATACGATGGCTACAGCAAGAGATTGGGCCTTTGGAGCTTGCAACGCCGAAGAATGATAGCAAAACGGAATCCATGAATTTGCAGACTCCGGTAGTAGCAGCCACACCACGAGCATACTCACGTGCCGAAGATTTCTCAAGCGCGAATGCGCCGTTATCAACCGCGCCACGGTTGCAGTTCAGAGCGCCTCAATTCACGCCTACGCAACCAGACCGTATGGTTTGCGATAGTAGAGAATATCTTCGAGTGCCAATGCATAACCGAAGACCGCGAAAAATTCACTCTCGCAATTAGCAGCCTGGATCAGAGGACAAAAACGGTAGTCTCTGATATGATCATACATACGCCGCTCCAAAAATCATACACCACACTTAAAACGGCGTTGATCGCTAGCTGCATGAAATTACCTGAACAGCGTCTTTCCCGGGTTGTGTATCTGGAGAAACGCGGGGACAGAAGTCCATCTGAATTTTGGAGACATTTACGCACTATAGTCGACACAAGCATGATATTCAATGAATTGTTACTGCACGTCTGGCGACAACAGCTTCCTCATCAAGTTCAACTGACGTTGATTGCATACGAAGGACAGTCTCTCGACAAGCAACTGCAAATAGCTGACAAAGCTTTAGCTACACTACAGTCGACGGTCGTAGCGTCTGTAGCAACTTCATCTGCCACCTCTGCAACGGAAGCCAATGATTCATCAGAGTGGGATTGTGGTATATTCCTAGTCATCATTTAAGGCCAATTCTTGAAACGTTGTTAATAGGCTTTCCCAGACTAGTTTATGTCTATCTTCAATAGCCTTCTAGATCAGTTCCTTCACTATCTCTGTGACACTCTCCCACAGATTAAACCAACTTGTGACCATACGTGCTGCCCTTCTCTGTATAAGTTCAATATCCTCTGGTACAGATTTCACACACTTCAGCGATGTTCTAAGATGGGTCGCACAAGTGATTTGTAAGCAATCTCCTTTGTGGTCTCATAGCACTTCCCCAGTACTCCACCAATGAACTGAAGTCTACCATCTGCTTTACCCATGACTGAACCTATGTGATCATTCCATTTCAGATCCTTACAAAGTGTTACACTCAGGTATTTGTATTCGCTGGCCAATTCCAACAGTGATTCATTTACATTATAGTCATAGGATACTAAGTTTTTTCGTTTTGTGAAGTGCACAATTTTACATTTCTGAACATTTAAAGCAGATTGCCAATCTTTGCACCACTTTAAAATCTTATCAACATCTGACTGAATGTTTATGCAACCTTTACTTCACTATAGATAACTGCATCATCTGCAAAAATCCTGAAGTTATTATTACTATTGTCTGCAAGGTCATTAATATATAGCAAGAACAGCAAGGGTCCCAACACACTTGCTGGGGTAGATCTGTAGTTACTTCTGCATCTGACAATGACTTCCCATCCCCCTGTCAAAAAGTACTCATTCCAGTCACAAATTTTCCTTGATACCCCATATAATCGTACTTTTGATAATAAGCATAGGTGTGGTACTGAGTCAAATGCTTTTCGGAAATCAAGAAATACAGCATCTATCTGATTGCCTTGATCCAAAGCTTTCCGTATGTCATGTGGGAAATAAGCGAGTTGGGGGTTTCACATGATCCATGTTATCAGAAACCATGCTGGTTGACATGGAGGAGGTCATTCTGTTCAAGATACCTCATTATGTTGGAGCTCAGAATATGTAATAAGATTCTACAACAAATTGACATCAAGGATGTTGGACGGTAGTTTTGTTGATCACTTCTACTACCTTTCTTGTAGACAAGTGTGATCCGTGATTTTTTCCAAGAACTGGGCACGTTTTTTGCTCGAGGGATCTATGGTAGACTATAGAAAAGGGGCTAATTCAGCTGCAAATTCAGTACAGAATCTGACAGGTATCCTACTAGGTCCTGGAACTGCGTTCAATTTTAACGATCTCAGCTGTTTCACGACACCACTGACACTAATACTTATTTCATTCATGTTTTCAGCGGTAAGGGGATTAAATTGGGAGGATTCTCCTGGGTTTTCCTTTGTAACGGAACATTTGCAAACGGAGTTAAGCATTTCAGCTTTTGCTTTGCTACACTCAATTTCAGTTCCTGCCTCATTCGCTAGGGACTGGACACTAACTTTGGTGCCACTACCAGTCTTTACATACGACCAGAATTTCTTTGGGTTCTGTGAAAAATCACTTGACAATATTCTGCTATGGTAGTCATTGAAAGCATTACTCATTGCTCTCTTGACAGCCAAACGTGTTTCTATATATTGTCCCATGATTTATTCTTCACCTACTGTGCAGTAATCTCTGTTTCTTTAGAAGTTTCGTTACAGTGACTGTATACCTTGGAGTTTATGGACTGTTATAGTATATTGGGTACATGTTTATCCAGTGAATGAGTAACATTCTTTTAAACTTGAGCCATTGTTCTTCATCATGCTCCTGTCCTGTACTTAAAGTTTGAAGTACCTTATTGAGATATGACACTACTGATTTTTTATCTACTGAACTGAACATGTATATCTTTAAGCTTGTTTTAGTTATCCTTGTTTAGTAATCATTGTTGCCACAACTGCGTCATGGTCACTGACACCACTTTCGATTTAAACATTGCGAGGTGCCAGGGCTAGCAGTGTATTTAACACAAAATTCTTCTCGAATCTTCATATGGAAATGATGCTCTAAGCCCCCCCCCCTTTTCTAACTCCTACTTTTGCTGTTGCACATGGATTAAGAAGAAATGCGAACTGACTGTAATCGACCCTGCAAGTGGAGTAGAAATCAGTTTGGCACCTGCAATAATTTAATTTGATAGACATTAATTAAATAAAGGAAAGTTTCAGTAATGTAGTGAGAAATGAAAGGGTTGCTCTACCGATTAACAGAATGAAAGTTCTGTCCAAAATAACAATTTGATTTATTATGACTAAACTCAAAATCATAAACAAAACACATGAAACATTTACAATACATCAAAATGGATCAAACTGGATACTCAAATAAATGCTGTGAAGGTGAAGTTGTACATAAACTAGATTGTGACATTTATGACGAAGTGGTATGTGGAGCCAATCCCTTGCAACTCAAATCTTAAGAGAAACACACAACCAACCCAACATTAATTGCTGCTACAGTAGTGAGAACTCAGACAATGAACACCCAAGACAGAACAAAGTTAGAAAAAGGCGAACAGGCGCGCTCTGCTGACCTCTGATTATCACCGTGCAAATTCCCTAATCTGCCGGTGCTGCAGACATACATTACCAAGCTGTCTTCTTAACTGCAAGGACACGATCTGGCGTACCAGAAGCGATGGCTGGTTGCTTCGACGTCCCGTCGTGGTGATGATAATGTCGCGAGTATAGCCCGAAACAAATTGTCCTGGTCTGGTTGTTCCAGACTAAAGACTTCCTAGCAATACAAATGCGCCTCTGAGGGAGACGAAGAAGGCTCGCCACACAATCACAGACGGTACAGTGATTGATTTTAACAAGCGAAGTCACACAGTAACTCTGATACAGTCAACTTTAGCCAAAACTGCCCAAGACAGACAACATAGGCCGCTTGTACGCAGAACGCTCAATTGCCAACTGTACTCTGAGAGTTACGTTGAAGTCGAAACTTCAGCAACTTCGTCAAACAGTTACAATTAAATAAAAGGATATTAGACAGCCAACAGAAGGCAGGCTGTCCAGAGCAGCGAGAGCTCAGTCTTGTAACCTATTCTGACCGAAAGGCGAAAGCCGACTACCACAAGAGCACCCATACAAACCAAACACAGAACATTCCAGCCCCCACGACAGTGGCAGTGGTTAAACGTTCCAATCAGCAACTCGAAAACCGGCGGAAAATTCCACTCTATTGCCGAAGCACTACCATTCCACCAATGGAGATCCTTGGCGCCAATTTCTGCGCCGATTTTGCTACGTCACGGAGCTATGCCCTGAGCAAGCCAATCACAGTTACGATTTTGCAGAAAACGCGGGAATTTGCCCTCCAAGACTGCCTGGGTACACAAGTCATTCCCACACCTCGCTGGTAGCCCGCCAGAAAGTGTTTTCGCTTAGTTTCTGCGAAGTAACAGAACCTCTAGCCCAGCCGCTCCTTCAGGCCCCTGCGGGCGTTTCTCCGCCGCTATTATGACAATGTCGGTGTCTGGAAAGCATTCACTCAACTCCCTCACACACGTCGGCTTCACCCTTTCAAGATCAGCAGAGCCCGCCTGTCACCGGACCAACCGGGTGACAAGAGACGCTGCATGGGAAGTCTGTGTGTGAAGGAATAGCAACTTTTCACCGCATGCAATTAGAGAGGAATATCGAATTACTCAGAGTAAGATAGAAATATGAGGGGGGGGGGGGCTTCTGCCACCTCTCAACATCAGCTATATTTGTTGCCATTAGAGCCATTATATTTCCATCATGAGTGGGATTCCTAGATGCCTGTTGTAGATTATCTCTTGTTTTGCCGATGCAATTAACTTTGTTATAACCAAATCCATCGATATTGCAAAACACTGCACTGAATTGATAAGTAAGATCTGTAATATTGTCCAATATATTAAAGAGAGCGTCAATGCAAGTGAGTAGATACTCAAGAGACAGGTAGAGAGAGAGAACTGAAAGAGGCCAAAAGCCGGGTAAGGATGTAATTTTCTGCTGGCTTCCAGGGCACATAGGAATTCCTGGAAATGAACTTGCAGACGCGGCTGCCAAGGAGGCTTGCTCCATCCCACCTCCTGCTCCCTGTTCCTTCCCCCTGCAGGCAATAACATCATTCGTGATTCGGAAGGTCATGCGTTGGTGGGAGGCTCAGTGGCTGGAAGTGAGGGATAATAAGTTGCGAGTGGTGAAGGATTCTGTCCGACCGTGGCTTACCTCCTTCCGACAACGGCGAGCTGAGTAAGTAGCCATTACATGGCTTCGAATAGGACATTGTCCATTGACACACGGTTTTCTGTTACGTCGTGAGGAGCCACCAACGTGTCAGACATGTCGGACACAGCTGTCTATACGACGTATTTTAACTGAGTGTGTTTTATATGTGGGTTTGAGGGAAGATTTAAGTTTCCCACCAGACCTGCCCTCTATTTTAACTAATAATGAGGCGAGTGTGACTAGAGTTTCACGTTTTTGTGTGATGTCTGGACTTCTTCCCAAAATATTGGGACTGAGATCCTAATGTGCTGTAAAGTGGTTTGGTCACCCATTGTTTGTAAGTGGTCACCCAGCCACAATTAATTATTTTTACCTGTTTTGTACTGGTATTTTAATTTTAGTTTTATTTGCCTGTTTTGATGTGCTGTGTCCAATCTTGAAATTTGAGCATTTACAATTCTCGCAAAGATCGGCTCTTAATTGATCCTTGTTTAACAGATCTTGGCTGCATTTCTCAACATTTATTTCTGAACGGGCGCTGATAACCTCGTTGTAGTGCGCCCTAAAACATTAATCATCATCATCATCAGCATCGAGACTGAAAAAGAGACGAGCCGAGAAACAACATTGCTTCGAATGTCATTTAATTTTTAAGAGAATGAAATAATATTCGGCAAAACTCCAGGATTACCGCATGCTTCTTAGGTGGCCATACGAAAGGCATAAAATGCTCTCGTTCTCACCTGGCATAGTATCGTAATTATAAACAAGATGATGAAAATTCATAACTTTTTCACGGGGTAGTTTTTCTGAGTGAGCTATGTGTGACGCAAAAGCATACTGCCGGGATTTCACCATGTTGTTGAACACTGAAGCCCACTACAGGTATTAATTACAGTTAGTCGCCTGGTACTCTCTGACATCCTTCCTTATGTGAATCAGAGAAATATATTTCAGTTCTGGAACTATCAACTAATACGTTGATAATGAGTCGATCAACAACAGAATCCACGAAGCTACCCAGACACCGCATTTTCTCCTCTTCTTTCTTGACATGCCGTTCTACAGTGGCGGTCGAAATAATAGAGCCACCTCTATTGACGAGATTAAGAACTAGGATATCTATTAGTTCGCGAAATCGCCACGAGTGCCGTGTTGTCAGTCCCTTGTAGACAACATCAGGGAAGACGTTGCTGCTATCTTTAGTCGTCCGAAAGGAAGCGTTTGAGCTAGACGTGTGAAAAGAGGCATAAAGGTAAGAATCTTATGGGTCAAAATAATAGAGCCGCTTTACACATGTGCCTTTAAATTGATTTTTATGCAGTTGTTTTGTATGTAAATTGACGTGTGGTTTTGTTTACATTCGTCTAGATGGGCAGAGCAAAGCATACCAGTGAAGATGAGCGTATAGTAATGTTCCAGATGTTCAAAAGTGGGATGTCCATGAATAAAATAGCCAATGTCTTGCACGTTTCGCGAAAACGAGTCCAGAACGCCATGAGACGGTCAAAACAAACAAAGCCGCAGGTGGAGAACAGGGGGCGACCTCGTGTAACTACTCCTCGCGTAGACAGACTCATCACTAGGGAAGTGAAGAAAGACCCATTTTTGTCAACACCACGACTGAAAGCCATTTTGTTTAGCGACGAACATGATGTTCAACCATCAACCTCAACGATTCAAAGACGACTGAGATCTGCAAAATTGAATGGGCGCATTGCAAGAAAGAAGCCACATGTTTCACAAGCTAATGTTCGGAAAAGGTTAGCCTTTGCCCGGAGAAATGAACAAAAACCTAATACTTGGTGGAGGAACATCCTTTGGTCCGATGAATCCAAGTTTAATAGGTTTGCCTCAGACGGAAAAGTCTATGTGCGCCGCCCACCAAACCAGGAATTTAATCCCAAGTACACTTTAAAAACTGTGAAATACGGTGGCGGAAGTGTTATGGTATGGGGATGTTTTTCGTGGTACGGCATTGGTCCAATACACCGTATCAACGGCATAATGAACGCAGAAATGTACAAAGACATCTTGGCAAATGTGATGCTGCCTTATGCTGAAGAGGAAATGCCGCTGAAATGGAAATTTCAGCACGATAACGATCCAAAGCATACTGCAAGGATCATAAGGCAGTTTGTTCGAGAGCACAATATCGAAGTATTAGAGTGGCCACCTCAGTCCCCTGACGCTTCACCCATTGAGAACTTATGGGAGATCTTAGACAAGAGAATTGACCGCTCAAAAGCTACATCGTCAGAAAAACTGTGGGAAGAAATCCAGAGAGCCTGGTATGCGATCAGTAGTGACGAATGCAGGCGTTTAGTAGACTCTATGGGTAAGAGGTGCAGGGCAATCCTCAAAAATATGGGTTACCCCACGAAGTACTAATGCAGTCCTATGCAAAAAAGACTGTTCCTGTAAGTTTCATAAGACTGAGATCAAGTACAATATATTTGTTTCAATTGGCTCTATTTTTTTGACCCTGTGGTCTGGTATTCTTTTGAATATTATCGATTATTACTGATTATTTTGTGTTGTGTTATCGATATAACTGACTATAGTACAATGTGACTCGGTTGTAATGGTTTCCATCATAGTTCAAACATGTCAAGTAATAAATGTGCACTTTATTCCAAACCTTTGCCAGGTGGCTCTATTATTTTGACCGCCACTGTATATCCCGCCAGCGTTCGGCACTGACTTGTGACACAGCTTCTTGCGTTAGTTCCAGTACGTCTGGCACTTTAATAGTCTCGTTATTTCTCGCGATAAATCCCTTGGCTCCAGTTCAATTCTGTTGGGTTCATATTGTAATACAGTGGCAAATGTGAAAATGCGGCATTTGCACGGTGTGTTAGATGATTGTTTTTCATGTTTCTGTGACACTTATCACTCTGGTTTGTGTGAGACTACGCCAGTGGTATAAAACGATGGACGTAGTCCAAATAAAAGACTATTTACCTTTTCATTTTGGTCCTAAAAACTAAGTTCTATTTTCTTAATTTAAGCAACCTTTATTAACAATCTTTCATAAAATATCGATAGTTAAGAATTTATATTTGAAATGAAAACAGAAATTCCGCAGGCAATATGTAATTAGGAAAAAGAAGAAGTGTTTTATTCATAAAAAATGACGACGAATTTCGCAATTACGAGATGCAGGTATTTCAAATTGAACGAAAAAATAAAAGGACGACCAAGGCGAGACTTGAACGTGCAATCCATGAACTGCACCAGATTATCAATTCACTACGCTACCGATTCCGCCATGCATGCGGGATGTATCTGTATCTCGACTGTACCAAATACAATCCTTCGGATAACTTCAAGGCCGATTTTTTCTTATATTTACGAAAAACTGTAACTGCAACATATTTCTCGTCACTTTTTAACCGTGTGTCCACACGCATGTTTCACTACGGAACAGGACGCAGACTCACTGTCAGCCATTTTCATACTGCGTATCAACGGCGCGACGATCAGAGCACAACAGTACTGTGTCTGTACATGAGTTTTGAAATAAAAACTACGTAAGTAAAGCGTGATCTAGAAAAACGTTGATGCCTTTAATATATTAGAATATCTTTCAGTTTCGTCTTACGTAACTTAATCTAATACCTACTTCCGAGAGCGTAAGAACGCGTGTGTATGTGTGCTACGGCTTCTGACCAATCATCGCGCTTGTGTTTGTCTACACCAGGTTTATTTCTTTGATTAAGGGAGTATAGCAGAGAATTAGAGTGTGTCAAAGAAATGGCTGTATAGCTACGACCATTTGAAAAATTAAAAAAAGAAATTTCGAGGGGAGCTTGCATTACTGTAAGCAAAGTGATCTCGTTAGACTGCCACGTTCGGGAAGCGATCGAAAATACAAAACCTAGAAATGAAATTCTTATTCAGTTAATAAATAATTCAAAAGCCAAGATCGCTTAAACACTGTTTACTGGATGACCGGTTTCAACACACTACAGGTGCCATCATCGGATCTGTGAAGATATAACGTGACAGTTTTGAGGGAGGGCTTACATGAGTTACACTATATACAGTACTATTAGTACAGCACCACATTCCTGAATATAGCTTATGTGGTGCTGTACTAATAGTACTGTATATAGTGTAACTCATGTAAGCCCTCCCTCAAAACTGTCACGTTATATCTTCACAGATCCGATGAAGGCACCTTTAATGTGTTGAAACTGGTCATCTAGTAAACAGTGTTTAAGCGATCTTGGCTTTTGAATTATTTACATAACAGAGTGATCGCCCCACAAAACACTGTGTGTTCACTACAGAATTATTCAATTAAAAACGAAATTAAATTAAAAAACGGAATAAAGAAACAAGTGGCAGGAAGGTTTTGCAACTTAGAATATTTCGCCATTCTCGTCATTTTAACAACTCTTGATCCAAGACTCAAATTCAGGCACTTCAAATATGCCGTCGCTAAGTCAGTGGTTAATTAAACAAATTTGCACGGGGATTTAATGTACCTGTGATGAAGACACATCCGATGATTCTGATAAAGAAGGTTCAAAGTTTGAGATCTGGAAATGTTGCACGTGGTTGGAAAATAAAATCATGAAAATTAAGCTATCAACATCTGCTGGAAGCATTAATGCAGCGGAAGTTCAGATGTACCTGTCGTCCCCTGTTACACCAATAAAAAGAGACCCTCATGAAATTTGGGAGGACACGAAGCTGTTTTTCCAAAAGTTGCAAAATTGTGTCTTCTCGTCATTACATCTGTGCCTGATTACTACTTGTTTTCTTCACAAAATCCATTTTATTTAGTTTCGTAATAAGATTTGTACGAAGATAGATAATCACCGCGTCGCTCAGTAGCATTGTGCCTAATTTAAGTTAATATTAGGGAAGCTAGGTAGATGTAGGTTGGTTTAAAAAATGTTGGTGACTGTTTTCAGTCCCTCAGTTCTTTAAAATATCTCTGACAGCACAGCTTAAATTCTTTTATTATAGGCTATTATTAGTACTTGTAAACAAAATCATTTCGACGTGCTTTTTCCAATACTTCGAAAATGTATAGAAACACAGGAAAAACATCGAAGTATTGGTTTTATGAGCGATGTCTTAACTTCGACGCTTCGCCGTTTCAACATTGATGTCTCAACATCGATGTTTTTAAGAGTGATGTTGCAACCTAGTCAAGGAGTATTTGTTTACACTAGAGAGCCAATAATAATGAAACTACTTAAGTCTAAATAAGGACCTACGACAATATATTAAAATATTTCACTAGAAAAATGCTATATTTACAAGTAACCTAAACATTGATTTAGACGTTATTTCAGGTTTTGTTACACTTTTACCATTTGTACTGTGCACTATATAAACACCTTGCTGTGCTTTTTTATTGACAGCTACAAAACAATATAGTGTACTGATGTATGGTCTCTTGGTAGTATGAAGCCATAAGACCAGTCATTTAAGGTGTATCCACACGATGCCTTTTTTCTGTTGATCTTTGCACATGAGTATAAATTTCCAAGCTATGCATACGCATTTGTGTATGCATAATTTCCTGGAAATTGTGGCCGAGCGTAAAGCGTATTGCTTCCCGCCTTTCGGTAGGAATCTTTTCGTTTTTTAGCAGATGACAGGCAGCTGCGAGTCGTGTAATTTATTGTGTAGTGTGTCTAAGTCATGCCGTGAAGCGATTTAAGATCGATAATATCTGTTGGCTTCAAAGAAAGTACACTTAAATTGATAGCTCGTTACAGACAAAGAAAAGTCGTGTGGAATGCCGCTTCTAAAGATTATTTGAGATGTGATGTCCTGAGCATCAAGTAATAGATAAAAAGTCTCCGGTCATATTACTTTATAGAATAAGACACTGTCAGATTCGAAGTAGAAAATGTGGCTCCTCCTCCTTTTTATAGTCTTTCATGGGTACTAAATTTTAGTTTATTAAGTTAGCGGGTGACGATGTCTTCGATCTCCAGGGTTGTGCTCAGTTTATTTTTATTTAAAGCTGTGAGGACGAGTCTCAAACTTCATTAAAATCTCTTGAGAGAGTAATAGCGGATGTAACGCAGCTTGACATCAGTACTGGGGCAAGGGAGACACCACATCAAAGTATCGTTATCCAAGATGGCGGCGATGACGTCATCCAAGATGGCGGCCGTGACATCATCCGAGATGTCCGATTTTGGCGGAAAGATATGTCAATTGGACTACCTCCATTAACCTAACTCCCCTCTTCTCCAGCATAAAAATTCCAACAGGATAATGCATCACACCACAGTTATCTCTACCAACCTAAGAAACTTGCGGGAAGATAAGTCACTAACCTAAGTCACCCGACCACCACCTCACCTAGGGATTGCTGGGAAATTTGAATTTTGGTGGTCAAGAAAGGTCAATTGGACTATCTCTACTAACCTAAGAAAATGGCGGAAAGAAAAGTCACCTCCACTAACCGAAGTCACGCGACCGGCACCTCGACCTAGTAGGGATTCGTTGGACTCGACCAGTGCTGGACATATGTCTTTATTATTTTCCATGCACTATTTTATTCAAACAATTAGAGGCACTACCACCAACCACTGTGGTCGCCATAGGGTCTGGACTCCAACTGACCTAGTACACAGTACCACCGCCAGAGGGTGCTCTCATCCCACCTGTGACATAATTCAAGATGGTGGAGGCGGGGATGGCGGGAAACAGTGTGGTCGCCACGAGCTCCAGGTCTAGTCCACAGCACCACAACCAGAGGGCATTGTCATCCCTCATGTGATATAATCCAAGATGGTGGTCTGGAGGGGGAAAATGGTGCGAAAATGACTCTGCCTGTGCTGGGCTGCTGAAAAGCAATTTGTTTAGGGATGGAGTATATTTATCACACTGATACAAAACACATGCTCTGAAGTGCTTGGAGTCACGCCATACAGCCCACAGATCTGTAAACTACTCCTAAATATTGCTCTGCAGACACGCAAACAACTCCTAACTTACCAAAACAATTTTAGTACAGGTATGCAAACTCCCCATAAATAATGCAGTACACAGATGTGTAAACACGAAAACCGTCCAAATAACGCAAAGCGCAGCCCACAGACCTGCTCACAAAATAATGCAACAGATACGCAAACAATGTAAGCAGACAACGCCCGCCACACCCCTGTCCACTAGCCCACACAAGAGATACCGACAGCCCCACGAAGTGACGCGGCCATCAGCTGTCAACCACACACAGGTGCCCTTTCGGGTTCCGCACACATGAGGCAGCAACATCCCTTTCATACTTGATACCTGAGAAATTCCACTCAAAATATGTGTTCACCTAGGCACTGTTGCTGACGTGACTGGACGGGAGCGAAGAACTATTTACAGAGTGCAGATGCTCCAAGGTAGGCCATGTGCGTGTGTGCTCACTGCTGCTGGTGTGAAGCCTCCCTCTACTTGCACTCTGGCAAAGAGCTTATTGCCGAACGACACTGCAGAAATCCATTCCAGAATAGTACAAGCTGCTTTCTCACTAACAATTCTAACGGATCATGTGTGATGTGTGGCTGATGCCTTGCCACACGTAGCTACATACCATCGCAAGCACATCTAGCAATGTTCTCAATGTTATACTGAAGCCACATGGCTATCTAAAATAATAACCAAGTTGAACTCTAGTAAATAGCATAGTGGCCCAGAAATACTTAATGTGGGCTTTTGTAGGAGTTTTTGTGATGTCTCAGCTTGTATGCACAGGAATTCTTGCCCTAACAGAACCTCTTTACGAAAATAAATGCACTCTTCCCACCGGCCCTAGTGTGAAACCTCGTCCATCACACGTTATCCTCCCTGCTTTCAACACACTCAAACGTTCTCACCGCTATGTAGAGACTCCTATATCCCAGCACAAAGGATGTCTTGTGAATGAATTGAGCATTATCATTGGCTCTTATTGAATTTACCCGCTGGATTACTGATGCCACCGATATCGAAGCACCATCTACCTTTTCTTTCTTCCTGCAGACGAGATTTTCAGTGGTAAAATTATTATGCACAGATTGCTAAATTGCATTGACAAGTAAATCCACAAAGTTGTCTACAGATCATCAAATACATACGAGACTCACAAGAATATTGGAAGCCAGGAACATATTTACCAGTGAAACTACAATTAAATATTATGATTGCTGCTACTGTTTGACACTGATCTATTCACAGGTAAAGTCTCCTCGTGACAGCTTTGCTTCGGGAATGAATCTCATTTTCTGTAGCACACATAATTTTCTGCATAAGAAATCTCTCCCATTCCCTAGCGGTTATCGATGTGCTAAATCTATATGTCCCTCATGATAGGACACACAGTCATTTTCTCTAGTTATGCCACAACATAAACCCCAGTAACTTTACAATGCAATACATACACATTTTACAGAACATAAGCGACAGTAACGTTACAGTGCAATATATACTAATTTTACACAAACAGTACTGTATCTTTTATATCTGTACAGCACCTGAAAAAATTATGGTGTGCCTACAATAACACTGGCTATATGGGATGGAAAGGCAAAAGTTTAGGTTGAGGTGTACATCAGCAATGAGCTATATAGTCTGGTGACAGATTTACCATTGGAGTCAGATAGTAAGGTACGACTGGAGCCATTGATGGCACCAGCGATGTGGTTGTAGCATCAAACTTAGTGCCGACATTGCACAACAGATCTGTGTGTGAAACAGCAGTGTCGAATAATAATGATCACAGTGTGGTAGGTGCTGAAGACACAGTTGGCATGCTGTCCACCCACAGGAACACGGATTATAATTAAAACTTGTCGGAGTGGGTTCAGAGTGCACATTCATCAATAATGGCTGTACTTGAGGCAGTTGCTGTGTCACACTCGCTGCAACTCACAAACCAACCTTTGCACTAGTATTCTGGTTGATTTTGCACACTGTCTGCTGCTAAAGACAATGAGAACACTGAGTGGCAGCAGGTCCTGATGAAATCAGAGCAGTAAGGCCATATGGGACGGCCAATGAAACAGGTTTCATGTCTAATGGCTGCATTGTTAATATACAGTAAGGTGACAGGGGACAGTATTTCGTGGTTATCATGGTGTCCACAGTCAGCGTCACCAATGTAGGTAGTTTCCCTCATATAGGATAGGGGAACTTACTGGCAGCCCACATACACTCCTGGAAATTGAAATAAGAACACCGTGAATTCATTGTCCCAGGAAGGGGAAACTTTATTGACACATTCCTGGGGTCAGATACGTCACATGATCACACTGACAGAACCACAGGCACATAGACACAGGCAACAGAGCATGCACAATGTCGGCACTAGTACAGTGTATATCCACCTTTCGCAGCAATGCAGGCTGCTATTCTCCCATGGAGACGATCGTAGAGATGCTGGATGTGGTCCTGTGGAACGGCTTGCCATGCCATTTCCACCTGGCGCCTCAGTTGGACCAGCGTTCGTGCTGGACGTGCAGACCGCGTGAGACGACGCTTCATCCAGTCTCAAACATGCTCAATGGGGGACAGATCCGGAGATCTTGCTGGCCAGGGTAGTTGACTTACACCTTCTAGAGCACGTTGGGTGGGACGGGATACATGCGGACGTGCATTGTCCTGTTGGAACAGCAAGTTCCCTTGCCGGTCTAGGAATGGTAGAACGATGGGTTCGATGACGGTTTGGATGTACCGTGCACTATTCAGTGTCCCTTCGACGATCACCAGTGGTGTACGGCCAGTGTAGGAGATCGCTCCCCACACCATGATGCCGGGTATTGGCCCTGTGTGCCTCGGTCGTATGCAGTCTTGATTGTGGCGCTCACCTGCACGGCGCCAAACACGCATACGACCATCATTGGCACCAAGGCAGAAGCGACTCTCATCGCTGAAGACGACACGTCTCCATTCGTCCCTCCATTCACGCCTGTCGCGACACCACTGGAGGCGGGCTGCACGATGTTGGGGCGTGAGCGGAAGACCGCCTAACGGTGTGCGGGACCGTAGCCCGGCTTCATGGAGACGGTTGCGAATGGTCCTCGCTGATACCCCAGGAGCAACAGTGTCCCTAATTTGCTGGGAAGTGGCGGTGCGGTCCCCTACGGCACTGCGTAGGATCCTACGGTCTTGGCGTGCATCCGTGCGTCGCTGCGGTCCGGTCCCAGGTCGACGGGCACGTGCACCTTCCGCCGACCACTGGCGACAACATCGATGTACTGTGGAGACCTCACGCCCCACGTGTTGAGCAATTCGGCGGTACGTCCACCCGGCCTCCCGCATGCCCACTATACGCCCTCGCTCAAAGTCCGTCAACTGCACATACGGTTCACGTCCACGCTGTCGCGGCATGCTACCAGTGTTAAAGACTGCGATGGAGCTCCGTATGCCACGGCAAACTGGCTGACACTGACGGCGGCGGAGCACAAATGCTGCGCAGCTAGCGCCATTCGACGGCCAACACCGCGGTTCCTGTTGTGTCCGCTGTGCCGTGCGTGTGATCATTGCTTGTACAGCCCTCTCGCAGTGTCCGGAGCAAGTATGGTGGGTCTGACACACCGGTGTCAATGTGTTCTTTTTTCCATTTCCAGGAGTGTATAAGGCTTTTATTCACACCAGACAGAATACAATGCATACATCTCATAACATATACTAGAGCGAACTGCCTCTCACAATTGTAGACATTCCACTCTACTGAGCAAGAATACTAGTCGGTGATTATATCTGTGGTGGTGCCTCCAAGCTCCTCAACAATCTACTAGAAATAGAAATGAGCAAGGCTGATCACACAAAAAATACAAAATTGAAAAACACAACCTGTATTCCAGTGAATTCGGGCAACTGTGAAATTCCCAGATTTGTTCAGTCCAAGGAGGTTACTGTATGTACAATATTTGAAGATTGGACAAGAAGAGAATAGAAGCTTTCGAAATGTGGTGCTACAGAAGAATGCTGAAGATTAGATGGGTAGATCACATAACTAATGAGGAAGTATTGAATAGGATTGGGGAGAAGTTTGTGGCACAACTTGACCAGAAGAAGGGATCGGTTGGTAGGACATGTTCTGAGGCATCAAGGGATCACCAATTTAGTATTGGAGGGCAGCGTGGAGGGTAAAAATCGTAGAGGGAGACCAAGAGATGAATACACTAAGCAGATTCAGAACGATGTAGGTTGCAGTAGGTACTGGGAGATGAAGCAGCTTGCACAGGATAGAGTAGCATGGAGAGCTGCGTCAAACCAGTCTCAGGACTGAAGACCACAAAAACAACAACAACAACAGAGTTATGTAAACAACATTTTTTCTAAAATAAAATACAAATTACATGTTGAAAGTTAGTTAACCCTCACATAACAAATAAGAATCTCCCTTAAGTATTTTTCAGTTTCAGGAGTAATCACTGACATGCCTTATTTTGAAATGTGAAATAAATTGTTCAAACTGGTATAAAGTCAATTATTGCCAGGCTTATTGCTGTAGTTTCCCAAGTAGAAAACCTAAAATTTAACTGATATTTGCAAACAAAACATTGTCATCGCTTTGTGTTTCTCATGTATATGTTGTTTAGGTACTTCTTTGCTTACAGTCAATTTTTTGTTTTCTCTTTCTGCCACTATTTCCTAGCAATAAATGTAACACAAGCTCCCAGGCAAAGAAAGGGATCCATACCAGACTGCTTGCACAATGAGGCAACATGTGGACATGAGAACACCCATGTGTACGTGTGTTCTTTCCACAAATTTTTGTGTGAAACGTCCTGGTAGATTAAAACTGTGTGCCCGACCGAGACTCGAACTCGGGACCTTTGCCTTTCGCGGGCAAGTGCTCTACCATTTGAGCTACCAAAGCACGATTCACGCCCGGTCCTCACAACTTCTGCCAGTATCTCGTCTCCTACCTTCCAAACTTTACAGAAGCTCTCCTGCGAAACTTGCAGAACTAGCACTCCTGAAAGAAAGGATACTGCGGAGACATGGCTTAGCCGCAGCCTGGGGGATGTTTCCAGAATGAGATTTTCACTCTGCAGTGGAGTGTGCGCTGATGTGAAACTTCCTGCCAGATTAAAACTGTGTGCCCGACCGAGACTCGAACTCGGGACCTTTACTTTTCACGGGCAAGTGCTCTACCATCTGAGCTATCGAAGCACGACTTACGCCAGGAAGTTTCACATCAGTGCACATTCCACTGCAGAGTGAAAATCTCATTCTGGAAACATCCCCCAGGCTGTGGCTAAGCCATGTCTCCGCAGTATCCTTTCTTTCAGGAGTGCTAGTTCTGCAAGTTTCGCAGGAGAGCTTCTGTAAAGTTTGGAAGGTAGGAGACGAGATACTGGCAGAAGTAAAGTTGTGAGGACCGGGCGTGAATCGTGCTTTGGTAGCTCAAATGGTAGAGCACTCGCCCGCGAAAGGCAAAGGTCCCGAGTTCGAGTCTCGGTCGGGCACACAGTTTTAATCTACCAGGAAGTTTCACACAAAAATTTGTGGAAAGACCACACGTACACATGGGTGTTCTCATGTCCACATGTTGCCTCATTGTGCGAGCAGTCTGGTATGGATCCCTTTCTTTGCCTGGGAGCTTGTGCTACATTTATTGCTAGGAAATAGTGGCAGAAAAAGAAAACAAAAAATTGACTGTAAGCAAAGAAGTACCTAAACAACATATGCATGAGAAACACAAAGTGATGACAATGTTTTGTTTGCAAATATCAGTTAAATTTTAGGTTTTCTACTTGGGAAACTACAGCAATAAGCACCTGTTACCGTAGTGCCCTTTGGAACACAATGGGTAAGGATTACGCCCTCGCTGTCCCAGAACATGGACATCATCATTTTTTCAGCACTGGCGGTTACCCGAAATTTTTTTGGTGGCGGTGAATCTGTGTGCTTCCATTGAGCTGACTGGCGCTGTTTCTGGATTGAAAAATGGCATCCACGTCTCATCCATTGTCACAACCGACAAAAAGAAAGTCCCATTCATGCTGTCGTTGCGCGTCAACATTGCTTGGCAACAGGCCACACGGGCAGCCATGTGGTCGTCCGTCAGCATTCGTGGCACCCACCTGGATGACACTTTTCGCATTTTCAGGTCGTCATGCAGGATTGTGTGCACAGAACCCACAGAAATGCCAACTCTGGAGGCGATCTGTTCAACAGTCATTCGGCGATCCCCCAAAACAATTCTCTCCACTTTCTCGATCATGTCGTCAGACCGGCTTGTGCGAGCCCAAGGTTGTTTCAGTTTGTTGTCACACGATGTTCTGCCTTCATTAAACTGTCGCACCCACGATCGCACTTTCGACACATCCATAACTCCATCACCACATGTCTCCTTCAACTGTCGATCAATTTCAATTGGTTTCACACCACGAAAATTCAGAAAACGAATGATTGCATGCTGTTCAAGTAAGGAAAACGTCACCATTTTAAGTGTTTAAAACAGTTCTCATTCTCGCCGCTGGCGGTAAAATTCCATCTGCCACACGGTGCTGCCATCTCTGGGACATATTGACAATGAACGCAGCCTCATTTTAAAACAATGCGCATGTTTCTATCTCTTTCCAGTCCGGAGAAAAAAAATCGGAGGCCTTCGAACTTGAATGCACCTCGTAGAATGAATAAATAAATCAACTTACAAGTCATTAAATCAACATATGTCCTTTGAGGCTAACACCCACTCTGTGTAATTTTCTTCCTCTATCATATTACTATTTAGCAAAATTGTGCAATATTTGTTAACATTTTCCTTGACTTTAGAGGAGCCTACAGGGAGTGAGGGTAATCAGCTCAACCAAAGATGGACTCCTGCAGGAAGGAGAGAAGAGCTGAGACGCAAATAGCAGTTCTATCATATAAAGCTGGCAACTTAAGAATTGGTGACTGTGTTTTGCTCTTAAGTTTGAGCAATTATGAATTTAAAATTAACTTGCAGAGATAAAAAAAACTCCTATGAAGTAAAATGAAATGACTAATTTTCAGATGCTCAATGAAGGTGTAGATACTGCTCCAACAGAAATGTCTATTCTTAATATGAAAATTAAAAATAACAATGTACAAGCTTGTCATCACAATATGAAGGCAAGAAAATTAACAATAAAAAATAATCATGATCAGTTATCACCACCATTGTCTGTAGGTGATTCTTCATGAGAGGAGGCACTTTTGTGGACAACAGTTTCACAAAGTAATTTATAGCGCCAGTGTTGCTCTTGTAGTCACAGCATTTTTCCTTAGGTTGTCTACCTGTGTTCTGTAGTGCCAGATTGGTTAGAATCAACTGCAGTTTTGTTACTGACTTGTCTCCTGCGTTCCCCAATAAATTAAACTGTTGCCCATACTAATTCCACAGTCATATGGCAACAAATGGACAATTCCACTGCCTTTTTCTGCAGGTGTGCTATTGAGTAGACAGAGTTTCTACGTTTATTACATCATATCAACGCAAACATGGCCACTTTCTTCATTATGAGGATACCTCTCCTTTGTAACTATTCAGTCATCTTGCATTTCATGTATTGTAGAAGCCCCAATAAATGATTTGTCAAACTTTACTACGTTTGTCACATATTTGACTGAATGGTGCTGTTTTATGTGTTTGTCAAACTGTGTATTTGAGATATACACTCCTGGAAATGGAAAAAAGAACACATTGACACCGGTGTGTCAGACCCACCATACTTGCTCCGGACACTGCGAGAGGGCTGTACAAGCAATGATCACACGCACGGCACAGCGGACACAACAGGAACCGCGGTGTTGGCCGTCGAATGGCGCTAGCTGCGCAGCATTTGTGCACCGCCGCCGTCAGTGTCAGCCAGTTTGCCGTGGCATACGGAGCTCCATCGCAGTCTTTAACACTGGTAGCATGCCGCGACAGCGTGGACGTGAACCGTATGTGCAGTTGACGGACTTTGAGCGAGGGCGTATAGTGGGCATGCGGGAGGCCGGGTGGACGTACCGCCGAATTGCTCAACACGTGGGGCGTGAGGTCTCCACAGTACATCGATGTTGTCGCCAGTGGTCGGCGGAAGGTGCACGTGCCCGTCGACCTGGGACCGGACCGCAGCGACGCACGGATGCACGCCAAGACCGTAGGATCCTACGCAGTGCCGTAGGGGACCGCACCGCCACTTCCCAGCAAATTAGGGACACTGTTGCTCCTGGGGTATCAGCGAGGACCATTCGCAACCGTCTCCATGAAGCCGGGCTACGGTCCCGCACACCGTTAGGCCGTCTTCCGCTCACGCCCCAACATCGTGCAGCCCGCCTCCAGTGGTGTCGCGACAGGCGTGAATGGAGGGACGAATGGAGACGTGTCGTCTTCAGCGATGAGAGTCGCTTCTGCCTTGGTGCCAATGATGGTCGTATGCGTGTTTGGCGCCGTGCAGGTGAGCGCCACAATCAAGACTGCATACGACCGAGGCACACAGGGCCAATACCCGGCATCATGGTGTGGGGAGCGATCTCCTACACTGGCCGTACACCACTGGTGATCGTCGAGGGGACACTGAATAGTGCACGGTACATCCAAACCGTCATCGAACCCATCGTTCTACCATTCCTAGACCGGCAAGGGAACTTGCTGTTCCAACAGGTCAATGCACGTCCGCATGTATCCCGTGCCACCCAACGTGCTCTAGAAGGTGTAAGTCAACTACCCTGGCCAGCAAGATCTCCGGATCTGTCCCCCATTGAGCATGTTTGGGACTGGATGAAGTGTCGTCTCACGCGGTCTGCACGTCCAGCACGAACGCTGGTCCAACTGAGGCGCCAGGTGGAAATGGCATGGCAAGCCGTTCCACAGGACTACATCCAGCATCTCTACGATCGTCTCCATGGGAGAATAGCAGCCTGCATTGCTGCGAAAGGTGGATATACACTGTACTAGTGCCGACATTGTGCATGCTCTGTTGCCTGTGTCTATGTGCCTGTGGTTCTGTCAGTGTGATCATGTGACGTATCTGACCCCAGGAATGTGTCAATAAAGTTTCCCCTTCCTGGGACAATGAATTCACGGTGTTCTTATTTCAATTTCCAGGAGTGTATTTTGATTGACAGTAAATGTGACAAGATGGCGGACGTTGTTTGTTTTAAGAGTTTCACCACATATGCAGTGGCAGAATAGTGTGTGCGATAGGGGGGGGGGGGGCGGGGTGGCCCGCCCCATGCCTCTAGTCCTGTGGGCCTCAAGGTTGGAAGGCCCTCCAGGACCAAGCATTTTTAACCAAATACCTAACAAGGTCAACATATGCTCAGTAAACAAGAGACAGTTGTTAGAGTTTGAGACCCCTTATGTATGCAAAACATAAACATAAGTACCAACAGACCTATTATCAGACCATGAACTAGACGCTTTCCCCCTACCTCCTTTCCTGCGAGTCCACTTCCATGCACCTCTGTGGTCTATACCTCAGCTATAGCTTTGCCTGGACCTATCACAAGGCCCAAAAGGCTCCATTCCCCCTGAGTTCCTCAGACGGCAATTTCTCTCTCTTGTCGCCGAGTTCCAGGGCTCACAAATAGTCTAGACTGATCGATCAATGGGCGACACTCTTTTTGGCTTCACTTATGCTCACGATGAGCATACTGAACAGCGTTCATTGCAGGATGGCTGCAGTGTTTTCACTGCAGAGTTGGTGGCCATTTATCGTGGCCTTGAGCTTATCCGCTCCTGCACTGGTGAGTCCTTTGTCATCTGTAATGACTCCTTAAGCAGCCTACACGATCTTGACCAGTGTTTCCCTCAGAATCCTTTGGTAACGACCATCCATGAGTATCTTTACGCCCTCGAGAACTGTGGACATTCAGTTACCTTCATCTGGACCCCAGGATATGTCAGGATACCGGGCAATGAACTTGCTGACCACCTGGCCAAACTGGTTACCAGTAAACCAACTCTGGAGATAGGCCTGGCAGAGACCGATTTGCGATCGGTCTTCCGCCGCAAAGTGTTCACAATCTGGGATACTGAATGGTGCACCCTCAGTACACCAAATAAACTCTGTGTTATTAAGAAGACAACAAATGTGTGGCAGTCATCCATGCACGCCACTTGTAGGGAATCCGTTGTACTTTGTCGGCTCCATTTTGGCCATAAGGGGCTAACACATGCTCATCTCCTCCGTCATGAGGACCCACCATGGTGTCACTGTGGCTCTCCTATGATTGTCGCCCACATCTTGTTCGACTGCCGAATTTTAGCCCCTCTGCGGTGGACTTTTAACCTTCCCAGTGCCCTGCCTATGGCGTTGGGCGACAGCAGATTTAGTTTTAAGTTTTATTTGTGACAGGGGTTTTTATCGTACCATCTAAGGGTGGGCATCTGGCTTTCTCTCCAGGCCTCCAACCTCCCTACGATTTCACTCACTGTCATCATTTCTGTGGATTTTGTTTGCTTTGTTGTTCATCTTTTTCCTATGTGTGTTCATCTCACCTTGTCTTTTTACTGGAAATTTTCATGTGTCTCAATGTGGTCAGCAGATGCAGCAAATAGTTTCATTGAGAAAGTAAGTACGTCATTAGACAAGAGAAATAAGGTGGCAGGAATTTTCTATGACCTCGAAAAGGCATTTGTTTCTGCAAACCATGCATTGCTTGTTTATAAGCTTGAAAAGTATGCTATTAGCGGCAGTGCCCTACAATGGCTTAAATCCTACTTATCCAACAGAAAGCAAAGAGTTAGCATTTCTTCAAATGGCGCATATTATTTTTCTGATGGGGAAAAAAAATATCTCAGGGTCTTCCACAAGCCTCCATATTAGGCCCAGTCCTATTTCTCTTTTATGTTAATGACTTACCATTAAATATCAGCTCCGCATCAGTTCTGAATGCAGATGATACTTCTGTCTTAGTTGAAGAGCAGGATTCGTAAAAAATTCCCAAATCTGTGATCAGTACCCAAAATATCCTAGGAACTTGGTTTCAGCTAAATGGGTTGAATCTAAACATATCTAAGAGCCACGTGATGCAGTTCAAAACCCAGCAGTCAAAATGTGAGCAGATTAAGATTGTACACAACAACCAAGGTATAGAAGAAGCTGACTCAGTCAAACTCTTAGGTTTAAATGTAGATAAAAATCTGAGCTGGCAGCCACACGTTGAATACCTGGCAAACAAACTGAGCAGCTTTGCATTTGCAAAGCAAATATTATCAACTGCAACTGACGTAGACACACGAAAAGTGGCATACACAAGCTGCTTCAAATCCATTACTAGGTATGGCATTGTTTTTTGGGGTACCTTGACAAACATAGTGCGTATACTAAAAATATGGAAAACAATCATTTGAAATATGTCCAGTGCAAATCACAAAGAACCATATCGACGAATATTTAGAAAACTTAAAATATTAACTCTGTCATCCTTATACATACATGAGATTATTATATTTTTGTACACCAGACATGAATTATTTGTGAGAAACCATTTTGTCCATTCATATGACACTAGAAACAATGAAAATTTTATGCTCCCCACCCACCACCTCAGATTGTATGCCCAGGGACCTCAATACATGGGAATGAAATTTTGTAATAAATTAAAAAGGAAGCTATATGAGGTACTCACACTGAAGTGTTATTACTCAGTAGATGAATTCATGCGAAAAAAACTGGAAATTTGAGATGAATACAATGTGTTACACATGCCAAAAAATATCCTCATAGTGTTATTATTTATTAATGTAAAAATCATTGTATCTATTTTATACATTTTTGGCATGTCTCCTGTATGCAAACCAAGTGGATTGTAAATGTACATCATGAGATGAATAAAACACAATTCACACAATTCACTGATAACCCTGTAGTTTGGTCCCTTTGTATCCCAAACCAACCAACCAAGCCATGGCAACTGTTATTGGTTTTGTTCAGAAATTTTAAATTTTTTTAGAAAATGTTGCATGGAACTTAAAAACTGTAGGATGATATCCACTTGTGTGCTAGATGCAATATTCACCTTCTTTGATACCTATCCCATCTATGTAAGTGTACTGTAAATACACTTTAAAAATACATGCATAAGTCAATGATGAAACCAAGAAATGGAAAATCATTTTACATCGCTTTTCACATGTTGCAAATTTTGTACCCTGCAATATATTGTTTTCCACAGTAATTTTGAAGACATATAATCAGAAAACAAGAAGAAATTTCTTAGAATTGTTGCAGTTGATGGTGAAAGATGACCCAACATTGAAGGAGCACTGTTTAAAACTTGAAAAGGCTGCTGGTGAGTCAGACTGAGTTCCTTCTTTTTTTATACAAAATGAATTTATTTTTATTTTGCGTAAACTAATTGAAGGAAAAATTATTACAGATATATAAAAGGCTAAATGTTATGGAATAATTTTTGATGGCACTCCCGATGAAAGCAGAACTGGCCAAATAATTATGTATGCCTTTATACAAGACATCATCGTAGAAGTACCAATCCTTCTTAGGTTTTTTTTTAATGTTGGGAAAGAGCATATGTCAGAAGATATTTAACAGCAGGTGGAAAAAGATGGGCTAGATATTGTGTTGTGCAGGGCTCAAGGTTATGTCAATGCCATATCAATGTTAGGTGTACAGGGAGGAGTACAAGGAAAAATTCGAGACATCAATCTAAAAGCTAAGTGTAATCCCTGAGCTAAGTATTCCTTAAATCTTTGTGGAGTTCACACATTCTCATATGTTCCCATTAGTGTCACCTGTTTTTGAACTCTAGAGAAGTTCTTTCCTTCTTCTAAATATAGATGGGAATTACTTGTAGAAAAAATAGGAACAAGTATGAAATGATCAGGATGTATACGCAGACAAGGAAAAATTCCCGGATTTCTACCGGATTTCCTGGTTAAAAATACACTTTCTCCTGAGTGAAAACATGCTTTTTCCCTGTTAACTGACAGTATATTTTCTTTCGGAACTGTATACGTTATCATACCTTTGAATGGTTATGGTTTTATACATGGGCGTAGAATTTCCGGGCGCTTTAGAAAACGAAACTCAGGGGAGAAAACACGTTTGGGAAAGATCTTTGATGTGCAGCAACATGTACGCTGCACATTTTCGTATTACGAAAGTATAAATTCGAATTCCACCAAACACTGCATTTTACTTTCTGAAGCATTAAAATCGAGACTGCGATGCGTTTTTAAAGCCAGTCATAGCTCACGCCACCGATCTCACCAGCTGATGACAGCGGATATTCAGAGCTTAGGACACATGATGCAGTCAGCCAATAGCAACATCACTGTTAAGTAGCGCGAACACACAAACAGGAAATGTTAATGGTTTAAATTAATATACAGAGTTGCTACAAGAAAAGCAAAGCTTTCACATATAGTATTGGTTTCTAAGGTTAATAAGCTGCAAGAGAAGCTAAGCTTTCACATATAATGTTGGTCTTTTATGCGCGTATTACACTAAGATATATCACATAAATGCGCCAGTAAAATTTCAATGACGATATAAATATCTGCTCTTCTGGGCTCGAAATTCGTGTAATGGCTAGTCATCAAAGAGTTGATTTTTAAATCAGAGTCAAACGCTCTCTGATTTACGAAATTCATCGTACATTCTCGCTGATGGTTCAACTTGCGTAAAAGGAAATTTACTTTGAAAGTAACGCTTTTCAAACCATCATCCGCAATATTTCCCCGCGACCTGTTAGAAATAGGTTCGTTTCAGCAGTTGCCAGAGAGCGCCAGGTAACAGGTGCCACCGCACTTGCGTAGCTACGATGACGTTGGAAGCCCGTGTGTTGGTACGTGTTAAACATTAAAAGATCTTACTTTATATCATAAAAGAAACAAAACATCAGAGGATACTCAAAGAACATCAAATTTCGTGACCCATACTGAAATGTGCACATTTAAAGTGCATATTTAAAGTGCACATTCGTATTTCAAGACTCCCAGTGCAGTTGGTAACAGGTAGCTTTTTTAAATTAAAATATAGAACGTAGGTACGTTTAAACATTTTATTTCGCTTGTTCCAATGTAATATATGTACCTTTATGAATTTATCATTTCTGAGAACGCATGCTGTTACAGCGTGATTACCTGTAAATACCACATTAATGCAGTAAATGCTCAAAATGATGTCCGTCAATCTCAATGCTTTTGGCAATACGTGTAACGACATTCCTCTCAACAGCGAGTAGTTCGCCTTCTGTAATGCTCACACATGCATTGACAATGCACTGACGCATGTTGTCAGGCGTTGTCGGTGGATCACGATAGCAAATATCCTTCAACTTTCCCCACAGAAAGAACTCTGGGGACGTCAGATCCGGTGAACATGCGGGCCGTAGTATGGTGCTTCGACGCCCAATACACCTGTCATGAAATATGCTATTCAATACCGCTTCAACCGCGTGTGAGCTATGTGCTAGACATCCATCTCGTTGGAAGTAATCGCCATTCTGTCATGCAGTGAAACATCTTGTAGTAACATCAGTAGAACATTATGTAGGAAATCAGCACACATTGCACCATTTAGAATGCCATCGATAAAATGAGGGACAATTAACCTTCCTCCCATAATGCCACACCATACATTAACCCGCCAAAGTCGCTGATGTTCCACTTGCCCCAGCCATCGTGGATTTTCTGTTGCCCAATAGTGCATATTATGCCGGTTTGCGTTAGTAGGGGGACTAAGTATGTACCAGGACACGTTGTATTGTTGCCAAATTTATTCAAGATGGCGGCGATGACGTCATCCAAGATGGCGGCATGTACACTTGGCAAAATCGCATGATGTCATCCAAGATGGCGACTTTTGGCGGGAGAATAGTCGAATTGTGCTACGTCCTCTAACCTAACCTTCAGAAAAAATGGCGGGAAGTTTGAATTTTAGCGGGAAAATAGTCCAACTGTGCTACGTCCACTAACATAAACTCAAGAAAAATTGCGGGAAGTTTGAATTCCAACAGGATAATGCATGCAAAGACCGTACTTGTCTTTTTTATTATTATTATTAATTATCATTCATTAACATTCATTATCATTCATTATCATTTATTAACATTCATTATCATTCATTGTCATTCATTATCACTCATTAGCATTCATTATCATTTATTAACATTCATTATCATTCATTGTTATTCATTATTATTCATTATCATTCGTTATTATAGGCCTCCCTCCACTAGAAAATTGCGCCAAATTCAAATTCCAACACGATATTCTCTCGAAAACTGTACTTCTATGTATTATTATCATTTATTATTAATTCAAGATGTCCGATTTTCTCGGTGAGAAAGCCATTCTCCTTACAACCATAACAAAAATCTATCACAAGTTCAAATCCCCAACACCATAATTGATCACATGTACGAGCTTTCTCCGTCACTTATCTTTTTTTTCCCTGGTAACCTATTATAATCACGTCAAATAATAAACTGCACTTATAGTAACGTAATTCAGTCCTTTGATTTTGCAAGGAGGGAAGGGACTGATGACTTTATTTCAAGCAGTACGGTCATCACTTGTTCTCCAACACAGTCAGCACACATATCTTCGATATCGCAGTGCAGTCACCACGACGTCCGCAATCCAACTGCATTAGTTAAAATCCTCACCAGCCCCTGACCAGCTCACGGAAACACTGCCTACGCCTGTCACGTGAGGCGGCTGGCAACTAGCGCGGGGGGCGAGCCCAGCGATCGCTCCCATGTCGTAAACATGTTTCGCAAGACCGCTACGGTCGCAGGTTCGAATCCTGCCTCGGGCATGGATGTTTGTGATGTCCTTAGGTTAGTTAGGTTTAACTAGTTCTAAGTTCTAGGGGACTCATGACCTCAGCAGTTGAGTCCCATAGTGCTCAGAGCCATTTGAACCATTTTTTCGTAAACATGTTTTCGCTGGACACGCTGGATCTTGTCGAGTTTGACGTCACAGCGGCCCATTGCCCGCTCACCACGTGCATTCGTCGCCTCCTCACATTTCCCGCCAAAATTGACTCCCTCGGAGCTAAATCACACAACGGTCAACCGTTTCCCTGCAACACTTCCGGCACCACGTCAAACCTGCAGATACCGACCTCACACAGCTGTTCGCCACGTGTCCTTGTTGTGCGATCGAGAACGCAGTGCTACACTTTTGTCGGCAAAGTTTGTTCGACAGTCCCGCCAAAATTGACTGCCTCGGAGCTGAGTCACACAACGGTCAGCCATTTCCCTGCAACACTTCCGGCACCACACAGCCATTCGCCACGTGCCCTTGTGCGATCGAGAATGCAGTGCTACACTTTTGGCAGCAAAGTTTGCTTGACAGTGGAATCCACCATGACTATATAACAGCACCTTTGGACCGCACTAGAACGCCAGCTAATTGGGCCGCTCTCGCGCGCACGTAATAACTGTACAATCGCTGCGCCACCGCCCCGCTTATGTCACACACCCTCCATACACGCGACGGACATAGCCTTCTGTAAATACCTGGAAAATGACTCTTTATTTCAGACATTACGGTCATGCATGTGTATTCTAACTGACTTCTCCATGCTCACACAGCGAAACTCCAGAGCGCAGTTGATGTACGCGCGGCCGGTTGAGCCCGCTCAACACCGACTCAACGTGGGGCCATCTGGCACTTTCATTCTCATAAAACTCCAATAATATTTTCCTCAAATAATCTCTTGTCTCCATCAACTACTTCACAGTAACTTACCTTCTTATATTAACTTAAATATTAACTCATTCATACTGATCATTCATACTTACTTCCTCATTCATTCTGCTACATACCTATGTCATTACTGATCTCAATAGCTATTATCTCCTGTCATTAGAGTGCCTTGAAATAACTAATTGTTGATTCACCTTATAATTTACAATTAACAACAAATGTAACCTGTGTAGATCTCATTCGTATATGAATGTCTTTTCTCATTCAGTAAGCGTACTCACCTGGGTTTACATTCTCTTCATAATTATGTGTACAAGTGTAACTGCAGTATATAATTTCCATAAATTAACGTTTGTGTTCTTAGGCTGTATAACTTAATGTTCGTGTATTCAATACAAATATTTACGATCTCGTTTTCACAGCGACTTGCTCATGTTCAAATTAGTTGTCATTATATTATGTTGTTTTTTGGTGCACAAAGGGTTTCAAATGTCTGTGGGGATGCAGCCCCCTCAGCTTGTGAGATAATGGGTATTCTAGGGAGTAACAACCTGGGTGAGGTATGCTTGCTATTCTGAAAGGACCTAAGTATAATAGCTGCCATTTTCTGTTCAGTTGTTTTAATTTTGTAGACTTGGGATGTGAACGCAAAAGAATAAGGTCATCAACCTGATAGGTTTGTTAATTCCTGTTCTGCTGTCATTTTGTCGTCGTACCTGAGGAAACAACCCTCTCAGCCGTTGCGCTCCAACACCACCTCACGACCGAAGCACGAGCGCTTAGCTCGGTCGTCGTCTGCTGTGTTTGGCCGGGTTCATTGACCAGCTCCACTATGTTTACATTCCGGCCGGTTGGCGCCCACGCGTCAGCTGATGGCGCGCCGCAATTGTTATTGCTACTTCGTGGCGGGGAGTGCATAACTGTACTGGGAAACGGCGGCGGATTCCAGGGAGGGTTATGATTTGTCATGCGTGAATTTTGTGTGTTCCACATATTCTGTCGGTGAATGTTGGGATTGTTGTTGTTTTGGTGGTAATTATGTCTGTTATATGGCATGTTCCTGTCAAAGTAGCCCGGGATGTACCGGTTATTCTCACGTCTCCTATTGCTGTTGTTGTTGTACTGTCTGTGATTTTCATTTTGCTTGTAGTTACCATTTTGATATGGGTGGTAATTATTGTTGTTATTATTATTATTCCACGAATTTCTGCGGTTGTTCCTACCGTCATACACGTTTCCATTTGAATATGTTTCGCGCGCAGGCATCGTATTGTGTCGCGGCGCGGACGGATGGTTCCACCAACCACCGTCACTACGGTTCCTTTGGGGTGGGTGCTGATTTTGGTTACTAATATGAGTAAAACTTGAATGGCGTGAATCGTATCTGTAAACTACGTCCATTTGATCTAAGAAGTTTAAGAAAGTCTTAATGTCATTCTCCGGTACTCCTGTTAATCTGTCTCGGTATGGAAAGGGTAAGTGGCTCTTTAAAGTGTCAATTATCACTGGCAAGTCGGCTGGTTTGGACCAGTACAGTGTCTTGTCTAGGTACCTCTCAAAGTATTGTCTTAATGTCTCTTTTTTAGGGTCATAGGTCTCGGGGTTGCACACTTCTCTCCTTAGACTCTGTTGCTCATTCTCGGACCAGGATTCGTCCAAGAAGGCTTGTTCGAACTGTTCAAACGTAAGGCACCGCCGTTTCATAGCGGCACCCCACTTAGGTGCTCGTCCTCTCATGAGATTGGTGACGTATCTGATTTTATCGACTTCTGACCAACTACGTGGAAAAACACCGTCAAATGATCTAATAAACACAATAGGGTGGACTTTGTGCTTGTCCTCACTGGAAAATGTCTGGAAATACCCATGTCTTACAAACGTATCATCGGCCATGCCGATTGGCATAACTGTATTGACGTAGTTTGTGTCACTTGCTACTCTAGGTGTCGTACCGTAATATTGCTCGTTTGGTGGAAAAGAAAGCGGCACAGCCGGCCGCGGTGGCCGTGCGGTTCTAGGCGCTGCAGTCCGGAACCGCGGGGCTGCTACGGTCGCAGGTTCGAATCCTGCCTCGGGCATGGATGTGTGTGATGTCCTTAGGTTAGTTAGGTTTAAGTAGTTCAAAGTTCTAGGGGACTGATGACCTAAGATGTTAAGTCCCATAGTGCTCAGAGCCATTTGAACCATTTTTTGAAAGCGGCACATTGTAATTTTGATTTGAAATAGGTGATTCCACAATAGGTGTTCTGTCTGTGTCATTAGCCATGGTTTTAGCTGTTTTGTCGTTCCCTGACGATGCGTTTGCACCAATCGCCAAACACGGCACAACATTGTCTCGTAATTTTGTCACTTCGTCTTCTATGTGTTTTGTCTCGTCTTTAACAAGTGTCTTTGTTTTTGAAAGTATGTCCTGTGTAATTGTTTCAAGTTTTTTGTCCAGACAGTCGTCACACAATTTACATTCGTGTACAATTCTTTCGGCCATGTTGGTGTCGTTGTTTAGTGACGCGAGTTCCGCTCGATCTTCTAATTTTTCTATCTTTTCTTTGAGGTGGGTTTGTTGAAGAACTACCATTGTGAGCTGGTGGGTAATATTTCCCACTTCTTCAGTCAGCTTTTCTTTGGTGGAGCTAGCTGAAGTGTGGGCCTGAGCTAACTCTTCCACACGGGTGTTCACTTCCTGCTGCACATTAACTATTTGAGTTAACTGATTCTCACATCGGGTGATACTGTTTTTTGTTTCATGTGTGAATGTAACCAAAGTTTCTTCCTGTTTAGTGACTCGGTCGGACAATGTCTAAAATCGCTGGCTGAGCTGTTGAGTGGTGTTATTTAATTCTGTCACCTGTTTTGTCGTTCAAAATTTTCGGTCATAGTACGGTTTAGTACGTCAAATTTTTCGTCGCTTTTATCTAGCCTTTGTTTAAAGTCCTGACCAAGTGCGTCCAGTTTTGCGTCAATTTTCTGACTAACGTCTCGTTTCATGTCTGCAAATAACTCTAATAGTCGGTCCAGTTTGTCAGTCTCCTGTGTCCGATTTGTGCCACATTGCTGAATTTGTCTGATATTCGGTTTTGACACTGATGTTAACAATGGCGCTGACGGTCTAGTCTCGCGTCCATTCCACATTTCGTCATTTAAAGTCGCCATCTGTGTATTATCACAAATGTTGCGAGTTTGAGGCAAAATCATTGCATTGATCTGTGAACTCGTCCATGGAGGGAAACGCGGACTTTCTTGTTGGTTGAACGATGAATCTAGTTCACTTAACTCATCTGCCGAAATTATCTCTACCTCACCGCGTTCCATTGTAATAGGATGTAAAGGGTGTTACAAAAAGGTACGACCAAACTTTCAGGAAACATTCCTCACACACAAATAAAGAAAAGATGTTATGTGGACATGTGTCCGGAAACGCTTAATTTCCATGTTAGAGCTCATTTTAGTTTCGTCAGTATGTACTCCAACGTGATCAAATCGTAAATTTTCACAATCAACATGTGTGGGCTGACGAGAATCCGCACGCAATTGTGCAATCACGTCATCAACACAGATTTTCTGTGAACGTTTGGGCAGGCATTGTTGGTGATGTCTTGATTGGGCCCCATGTTCTTCCACCTACGCTCAATGGAGCACGTTATCATGATTTCGTACGGGATACTCTACCTGTGCTGCTAGAACATGTGCCTTTACAAGTACGACACAACATGTGGTTCATGCACGATGGAGCTCCTGCACATTTCAGTCGAAGTGTTCGTACGCTTCTCAACAACAGATTTGGTGACCGATGGATTGGTAGAGGCGGACCAATTCTATGGCCTCCACGCTCTCCTGACCTCAACCCTCTTGACTTTCATTTATGAGGCCATTTGAAAGCTCTTGTCTACGCAACCCCGGAACCAAATGTAGAGATTCTTTACAATATTGTGGTATAATCATTTGCTTAGGTACAATAAAGTTGGTGTTTTAGTTACCCTATAAAGTTCAGGATTTTTGGATATTCTCTGTTGGGAAAAAATACAAATTAAAGTTTCAAATTTGCTCAAAAACGACACATCCGAAAATTGCGTCCTGTTGCGGGAGTCAGTTGTAGTTTAATAAAAAAAAAAGAAAAAGAGAAGAAAATAAGTTGTAGTGGTTAATAAAAAAAAGAAAGAAAAGAAAAGAAAATGTTGAAAATGTGGGAAGAAATGGTGAATAAAAAGGGGGTTTTAAAGTCGTAAATGACCGTGAGAAAGGGGAAAAATGAAAAACAAATCGGACTTCGTATTACAGAAAAGCTATCGGACTTCGTGATTCGGAAAAGCTATTGTTGGGGTGGTCCTTGTGGCGTTTTTGAGTAAAAGTTAAACCAATTTCCACTACAAAAATTATTGAAAAAGAACAGAGAATAACAAAAGGTAACTGACAGGGGGAAATGGCGTAGCTTAGAGTTAATTCTTTACCATGTTAACATGTCTTCTTGTTTCGTGCGGCATCCAGGTCTTCAAATATCTCCCACTTCATTTCTGCGTGAAAAGTCTGCTCCGAAATCTTGCAGTAAGTTTCATTGTCCAGGAATTTCTAATGTACTCAAAACCGTCTTGATATTAAATGCAATTTAATTTACGTTGCTTCCCTCCTTCAAATTTCATAACAACTTCCTCAATATGTCCACACATTAAAATCAGATCAAGACTAGCTATTAAGTTTTTTACGTCAGCATCAGATCATGTCTGCATTAAGCTTCCGCTCTCGAGCGACAATAAGAAACGGATAGAAAAACAATAAAAGAGTTACAATTTTAGTATTTTCTCTGCCGTCGAGCGCTCATACCGCTGCGACGGCACAATTCATGTCTGAGGGAACGAGTGTAGGGCGGCGAAATTCAAAGTCCCGCTACAGTTTACAGCATGCTGCACATAGATAAAGTTCGGCGTTTGTAGAGAATTAATTTGAAGTCTATATCTTGAGAATTATGATGAACTAGTGATCGGTAGGGTGTAGCCTAGTGCATGATATTGAGAAGTACAGCTAAAATGGTGTAATATTATGGAGAAAGTACATGTGTTCTTGCAGTCTATGAGTCTGAGGATGTTTGAAGAAAAGCGAACAGATAAGGAAGGAGAGACAGTAAGGCGTTTGTGCTGAGGAGGGGACGATACCGAATTTGTAAAAGAGAGTTCTGAGGGTGAGTTACGTCCATTGATGTAAGAGGGAAGATTAGCTCTGAGTGTCGGGTCTGTAGAGAGAACAGGTTGACGGTGCTTTCCTAGGATTGGGGAGCATTGCTGCATATAGACGCTGTAGGGATAGGATATTTTTTTCGCATGCTGTAGAGATATACTGGATAAGTGCACTATTTTGTGTCAAATGTGTATATACTGTATTGTGAAGTTAATGTGGTTTACATTGTGTAGCGTTTGTATATACTGCACTGTAAAGTCAATATTGATTATGTTATGTGATGAGTAGAGAGGAAGTCGTAAGGACGGTAGAGATATTTCCAAAGTAACTGCGGTCAAGAGAGTGTATTTCCGATACTTAGCTCATTGTGGAATGCCAATCAAATGAGACCGCGATCGTAAGATTTAACTGTAAAAGTATAATGAGATCAAGGACTTCGGTATTCGAGAGTGCGAATATAATTTTTTGGTCTGTTTGTTTCTAGTTAATGAGTGGTTTAAAGGATGCTGTACTTAGAAAAAAAAGGTGTGTTCTTGTAGTCTATGAGTCTGGATAAGTTTGTAGAAAAAAGCGAGCAGGCAAGGAAGAAGAAGAGAGAGTAGCGCATTTGTGTTGAGGGGGAGCGATCGTCGAATTTGTGGAACAGTTCTGAGAGGGACTTCCGTCCGTTGATGCAGAAGGGCTGATTACCGCTGAGTGTGGCGTGTGTAGAAAGAAAGAGCAGGTTCACAGTGCTTCCTTAGGAATTGAGAGAATTGGGGCATGTAGTGGGTATTGTAAAGTTAATATGGTTTACATTGTGTAGGGTTTGTATATAATGGATTGTAAGGCTACTAATGCTTATGTTATGGGATGAGGATGACCGTGAGTGTATGTGTGTGTGTGTGTGTGTGTGTGTGTGTGTGTGTGTGTGTGTGTGTGTGTGTAGATTGAGGGGGGCTGTGCAGGTAATTTAGCGATCTCTGTAAAAGTAAGCACAGGAAGCATCAGAAAGCAAAGCAGGGTGGTACTTCGATAACGGGTCCTGAGGAAATTAGACCAGTAAATTCGATAAGAAGGAATAAGAATGATTAATCGGTTGTGCTGGGATATAGGAGGGTTGAGAACATTTGCGTATTTTGAGAGCTGGAAAGGTAGGAGGTGGGGAGCGCATTCAGTATTATTTTGGTGAACAAGTTCTGTTAGGGTAAGAATTTGAATTTACAAATAATCTTAGAAAACACGAAAGCGAGCGTTATCTGTTTTTGGGGGACACTATACAATTTTGGAGAGGTTGACTGGGCTCTTATTTTTTTCTTTTTAGTTTTCAAATGATCGTTTTAGATTGAAAGGGGAGAGAAGCGCTGGGATGTGTGCGGGCGGTGTGTGTGTGAACTCGCTCTCGGCTATTCTGACAACAGACGTGAAGGTGGAGATGTGTCGCATATAGGCCGGCGAGCAATGGAATGCGGCCTTAACATGTGTGTTGGACTGCACTGAGTTAGGACGGTGACAGACGACTCGCGTGGCCTGGCTTGGATAGTCATGTTCGGCGTGTAGGTGATATGAATTTCTCAGGTGTTCGGTGTGAATGCGACTGTCATCAAGTCATGTTTGAAGGGTCGAACAGAGGCCTTTGAGCGAATTGAGAGCCGTCGGACGTGTGCCTTAATGTGGGATAGGTTGATTGCGCGCGTCTGTTGAGTTACTTTGCTGTGCGTTATTTGGACAGATTACGAGCACTCACGGTGTTTACAGTTACGCGTACTGCATTATTTAGGAGCAGTTTGATATTGTGCACTGAAATTATGAGCTGTTTGCGTGTCTGCCGACTGTGCAACATGACACCAGGTATATCAGGACGAGTGTTTTTTGTATGAGAGTGATAGGTACACTCGATGCGTAAATAAAATGTACGTTAAGTATTTGTGGGACGATATAGAATATGAGAGAGTTCGAGTTGGTTGTTATTTTTTCTACTTGGAGGGTTTGTTAGATCGAATTGCTGAGGTGAGTAGCTACGAGAGCACGAGGGATGTGATTGCAGCATATCTCCGTCTCTCAGCGGTTAACTAAAGATGTGGCGAGCCATGTTCTCAGCTTAGGTACTGGGGGTGTGCTCTGGCCATGTGCTGGACCGTGTAGATTGAACAACAGTATTAGGGTCGTAGTTTAGCTAGAATATTTATACAGGAGTATGTCCGACGCTAGTATAAAGGTCCAGACTGTGATGTGAGCGGTCTCGCGCTCGTGGTGTGTGAGAGAGGCAAAGCAGACGATTTTGAGTCATCACAGGTGACTTAGGTTAGCGGCTTCGTTTGCCACAATTTTCTTGTGTTTGGTAGCGAAACACCTACTGACCATCAGAATTGAAGCTTGGCTTATTTGTATAGACAGAATGCGATATAAGTTAATGTGGGTTAGTACACGTTAGTAAACGGAAGCAAGCATTAGTACATGTTAGCCAACGAACATGGGTCGGTAAAAGGACGTGGTGGTCGGTAGAGACTTTAACTACTTCATTTCAAGTCCAGGTGGGTGTGGCAGTGGCGAAAACTGATTCCAAGTCTAGGTGGTCGTGGTAGTTTTCCGCATGAGAGAGGTTAATTAATTGATCAGATTAATTAAATAGTCATGTCGACTTTGTTACATTCATTTGCGTAGGTATTAAGCTAGGTGCGCGCGATGGCTCATGTGTATGGACGTGTGTTTTCACCAAGATCCCGGATTAGATAATCGAAGCATGTGGGCTGAATAATGAGAATCAGGTGATCAGTTAACTTAGTGAGAGCGTTCTTTGTCTGACAGAGCCACGTGGACGATCGCGGGCTGTGACGTCAAGGAAGTTTCCAATTCGGTAGAAAAAACATCCTGTTTACCAGAAACGTGTAGGAAGAGGTTGAGTGCTGGTAGCTTAGTTTGAAACAATTTTCTTAGGTTGGTGGCGGAAGCGCAAGTGAGCTTTGTTTACTGGCGGATTTCAAACTTGGCGCTGGTTCCTAGGAGGAGGAGGTAGCGTTCTGGTCCTCAAAAAGTAGTTGATATTAGGGAGCTGAACACGTTTGAATATGTATCTAAAATTGTAAATGGAATTATTTAATATAGTGGAGTGGTGAGAGTGAATTAGCGAGCGTTCTCGCGACGAGTAAACGTGCACGGCACGCGGTTGACAGGAAACATCGTGTCCGCTATTAAGTGCTCGCGGGCGGGGGCCCTCAGGCGACGCGGCCTACCTGTCGCATGGGCCGTGGGGGCTGGGCGGGCACCGTAAACCGCTTGACGTCAGCTGGCCGGGGAGCGGGCCAACACCGACTCAAAGGAGTTGGTTTTCCTGCATTCCTCTTGTTGCAGCATACTTGACTCCATGTACAAATCCCCCCCTGTAAACCAGAAGATAAGCAAGTACGTTCTCATTTTCACCACATTTCGGTGTATATAAGGTTAGTTTATATCTACGCGCTAATCAGTTTTCGCATTTCTTTCGATTTTATGTCAGATCCATCCATGCGACCACGACATAAGTTATCGTTCTGTGTTCTAAAATTGTCTCTACATATAACCAAGGCGTATCCAGTCACCTCCACATTCGGAGAGCGCTTGCTCTGTTTTCTGTACCTCTTTGCACATGCACACCTCGCGGAAGGCCCCCAGGACCGGCGGTAGAGTAGGGTTAACGTTCGAATGTGGATCCGCCGCGAGTTATATGGAGAGCAGTGTTCAGACGTGTATCCAGAATACGTCGCGCACGGTGTAGTGTTTGAAGGTGGATCCGCCTCGCACGAGGTAGGAAGCTGTATTTGAATGCAGATCCACAGTATTCAATACCCGAGTTGGCGTTCGAGTGTGGATCTGCTGCGTACTATATACCCGAAGCTGTGTCCGAGAGGCGGAGCCACCATGCGCAGCATCCATGATAGGGTTCGCGGGTGGACCAAGCACGCATTACGTTGGGAGAAGTATTCTATGCTCGAAGTTTGGTCTACCAGCCGATGGATAAGAATATCTTGTAGAACAAAGTGGCAATTATACCAAAACATTAGAAACAGTCAGAATCTAAATGCAGCAGCCCATTACAAACAGTATTGTAAGGTGCTTAAAAATGTTATTAGGAAGGCAAAAAGTATGTGGTATGCAGATAGAACAGCTAAGTCTCAGCATAAAATTAAAACCATATGGTCAGTCATAAAGGAAGTGGCTGGTCTGCATAGACAGGTCGAGGATATAGGATCAGTGCGTAGTGGGAATGTCTGTGTTACTGATAAGTCGCATATATGTACAGTATTTAATAATCACTTTCTGAATATAGCAGGTGAACTAAATAGAAACCTAGTCCCAACAGGGAATCATATAGCGCTCTTAGAAAAAAGTGTTCCGAGACTGTTACCTGAAATGCTCCTCCATGATACTGACAAGAGGGAGATTGAGTTAATAATTAAATCACTAAAGACCAAGAACTCTCATGGATATGACAGGGTATCTAGCAGAATACTGAAGTATTGTTCTATGTATGTTACCCCAGTACTTAGCCATATCTGTAACTTTTCCTTTAGGAGTGGTCGGTTTCCTGACCGATTAAAGTACTCGGTAGTGAAGCCACTTTATAAAAAGGGAGACATTGATAATGTTGACAAATTTAGACCTATTTCTATGCCATCGGTGTTTGCTAAAGTTATCGAGAAGGTTGTATATACAAGGTTACTGGAGCATTTAAATTCACATAATTTGCTGTCAAATGTTCAGTTTGGTTTTAGAAATGGTTTAACAACTGAAAATGCTATATTCTCTTTTCTCTGTGAGGTTTTGGACGGATTAAATAAAAGGTTGTGAACGCTAGGTGTTTTCTTTGATTTAACGAAGGCTTTTGACTGTGTTGACCACAAAATATTACTGCAGAAGTTGGACCATTATGGAGTAAGGGGAGTAGCTTACAATTGGTTTGCCTCTTACTTTAAGAACAGAAAGCAGAAGGTAATTCTCCACAATATTGAGAGTGGTAGTGATGTTCAGTCCCAATGGGGCACTGTTAAGTGGGGCGTTCCCCAAGGGTCAGTGCTGGGGCCACTGTTGTTTCTTATATATATATATATATATATATATATATATATATATATATATATATATATATATGATACACCTTCTAGTATTACAGGTGATTCAAAAATATTTCTGTTTGCTGATGACACCGGCTTGGTAGTGAAGGATCTTGTGTGTAATATTGAAACAGTATCAAATAATGTAGTTCATGAAATAAGGTCGTGGCTTGTGGAAAATAATTTGATGTTAAATCACAGTAAGACTCAGTTTTTACAGTTTCTAAATCACAATTCAACAAGAATCGATATTTTGATCAGACAGAATGGGTATATTATAAGCGAGACGAAACAGTTCAAGTTCCTAGGCGTTCGGATAGATAGTAAGCTGTTGTGGAAAGCCCATGTCCAGATTATTGTTCAGAAACTAAATGCTGCTTTATTTACCGTTAGAACAGTATCTCAAATAAGTGACACTTCAACTTGAAAAGTAGTCTACTTCGCATATTTTCATACGCTTATGTTGTATGGTATTATTTTTTGGGGTAATTCTTCTGATTCAAAAAGGATATTTTTGGCTTAAAAACGGGCTGTTCGAGCTATACGTGGTGTAAGTTTGAGAACCTCTTGTTGACCCCTATTCAATAGTTTGGGAATTCTGACATTGCCCTCACAGTATATATTTTCTTTAATGTCGTTTGTTGTTAGCAATATTAGCCTATTCCCAAGAGTTAGCAGCTTTCACTCAATTAATACTAGGCAGAAATCCAATCTGCATGTGAAATGCACTTCCTTGACTCTTGTGCAGAAAGGAGTGCAGTATTCTGCTGCATCCATTTTCAATAAGCTATCACAAGAACTCAAAAATCTTAGCAGTAGCCCAAACTCTTTTAAGTCTAAACTGAAGAGTTTCCTCATGGCTCACTCCTTCTATTCTGTCGAAGAGGTCCTGGAAGAGCTAAAAAATTAAGCAAATGCCAGTGTTACATTGTTGATTTTCTTTATTTAAACTTACGACTTGTCACCTGAATGTTTTTTTATATTTCATTTTATCTGTTTCTAATATTGTGTTATAATTTCATGTATTGACTCGTTCCATGACCATGAAGACTTCTCCTTAATTTGGCCCAATGGAACAATAAATAAAAAAATAAATAAAATAAACTTACTTACCTCTGTGTTAAAGGTTAACAGAGAGTGTACGGGATGATCGATCGAGACACAGCTGTAACTAGATAGGATTTAAATGTTGACTCATTTATTCTGGAGAAAGACAAGTTGCTGAAGGTCGATTAAATGATAATGAATGATAATAAATGATACTGAATGATAATGAATGACAATGAATGATAATGAATGTTAATATATGATAATGAATGATAATGAATAATAAACAAAAGTAAGGTTTTGCAGCCATTATCATGTTGGAATTTGAATTGGGAGGAAATTTTCTAGTGGAGGCAGGTCAATAATAAATAAATAATAATAAATGATAATAAATGATAATGAATGATAATGAATGACAATGAGTGATTATAAATGTTAATAAATGATAATGAATGATAATGAATGTTAATGAATGATAATCAGTAATAATAATAAAGACAGGAACGGTCTTTGCATGCATTATCCTGTTGGAATTCAAACTTCCCGCCATTTTTTTTGTAGGATTTAAACGTTGACCTATTTATTCTGTAGAAAGACAAGTTGCTGAAGGTCGATTTTTTTCCAGTGTTCTATCTAGATGCTTTAGTCTCGTGATATAGCCTGCGTTCTAGCCATATGCAGCTACAGTGCTTTACACATGATAGATTGGATGGTTTACGTAAATATGTGTTGAACTACGTTGCGTTTAAATATCACTTCGTTCTTGTTCTTCTTAACTGTATGCTATTAAATTAAGGCACTTTGAGATCTGTTACTATCTGCATCTACATCTACATTTATACTCCGCAAGCCACCCAACGAGGTGTGGCGGAGGGCACTTTACGTGCCACTGTCATTACCTCCCTTTCCTGTTCCAGTCGCGTATGGTTCGTGGGAAGAACGACTGTCTGAAAGCCTCTGTGCGCGCTCGGATCTCTTTAATTTTACATTCGTGATCTCCTCGGGAGGTATAAGTAGAGGGAAGCAAATATTCGATACCTCATCCAGAAACGCACCCTCTCGAAACCTGGCGAGCAAGCTACACCGCGATGCAGAGCGCCTTTCTTGCAGAGTCTGCCACTTGAGTTTGTTAAACATCTCTGTAACGCTATCATGGTTACCAAATAACCCTGTGACGAAACGCGCCGCTCTTCTTTGGATCTTCTCTATCTCCTCCCTCAACCCGATCTGGTACGGATCCCACACTGATGAGCAATACTCAAGTATAGGTCGAATGAGTGTTTTGTAAGCCACCTCCTTTGTTGATGGACTACATTTTCTAAGGACTCTCCCAATGAATCTCAACCTGGTACCCGCCTCACCAACAATTAATTTTATATGATCATTCCACTTCAAATCGTTCCGCACGCATACTCCCAGATATTTTACAGAAGTAACTGCTACCAGTGTTTGTTCCACTATCATATAATCATACAATAAAGGATCCTTCCTTCTATGTATTCGCAATACATTACATTTGTCTATGTTAAGGGTCAGTTGCCACTCCCTGCACCAAGTGCCTATCCGCTGCAGATCTTCCTGCATTTCGCTACAATTTTTTAATGCTGCAACTTCTCTGTATACTACAGCATCATCCGCGAAAAGCTGCATGGAACTTCTGACACTATCTACTAGGTCATTTATATATATTGTGAAAAGCAATGGTCCCATAACACTCCCCTGTGGCACGCCAGAGGTTACTTTAACGTCTGTAGACGTCTCTCCATTGATAACAACATGCTGTGTTCTGTTTGCTAAAAACTCTTCAATCCAGCCACACAGCTGGTCTGATATTCCGTAGGCTCTTACTTTGTTTATCAGGCGACAGTGCGGAACTGTATCGAACGCCTTCCGGAAGTCAAGAAAAATAGCATCTACCTGGGAGCCTGTATCTAATATTTTCTGGGTCTCATGAACAAATAAAGCGAGTTGGGTCTCACATGATCGCTGTTTCCGGAATCCATGTTGATTCCTACATAGTAGATTCTGGGTTTCCAAAAACGACATGATACTCGAGCAAAAAACATATTCTAAAACTCTACAACAGATCGACGTCAGAGATATAGGTCTATAGTTTTGCGCATCTGCTCGACGACCCTTCTTGAAGACTGGGACTACCTGTGCTCTTTTCCAATCATTTGGAACCTTCCGTTCCTCTAGAGACTTGCGGTACACGGCGGTTAGAAGGGGGGCAAGTTCTTTCGCGTACTCTGTGTAGAATCGAATTGGTATCCCGTCAGGTCCAGTGGACTTTCCTCTGTTGAGTGATTCCAGTTGCTTTTCTATTCCTTGGATACTTATTTCGATGTCAGCCATTTTTTCGTTTGTGCGAGGATTTAGAGAAGGAACTGCAGTGCGGTCTTCCTCTGTGAAACAGCTTTGGAAAAAGTTGTTTAGTATTTCAGCTTTACGCGTGTCATCCTCTGTTTCAATGCCATCATCATCCCGGAGTGTCTGGATATGCTATTTCGAGCCACTTACTGATTTAACGTAAGACCAGAACTTCCTAGGATTTTCTGTCAAGTCGGTACATAGAATTTTACTTTCGAATTCACTGAACGCTTCACGCATAGCCCTCCTTACATTAACTTTGACATCGTTTAGCTTCTGTTTGTCTGAAAGATTTTGGCTGCGTTTAAACTTGGAGTGAAGCTCTCTTTGCTTTCGCAGTAGTTTCCTAACTTTGTTGTTGTACCACGGTGGGTTTTTCCCGTCCCTCAAAGTTTTACTCGGCACGTACCTGTCTAAAATGCATTTTACGATTGCCTTGAACTTTTTCCATAAACACTCAACATTGTCAGTGTCGGAACAGAAATTTTCGTTTTGATCTGTTAGGTAGTCTGAAATCTGCCTTCTATTACTCTTGCTAAACAGATAAACCTTCCTCCCTTTTTTTATATTCCTATTAACTTCCATATTCAGGGATGCTGCAACGGCCTTATGATCACTGATTCCCTGTTCTGCACACACAGAGTCGAAAAGTTCGGGTCTGCTTGTTATCAGTAGGTCCAAGATGTTATCTCCACGAGTCGGTTCTCTGTTTAATTGCTCGAGGTAATTTTCGGATAGTGCACTCAGTATAATGTCACTCGATGCTCTGTCCCTACCACCCGTCCTAAACATCTGAGTGTCCCAGTCTATATGTGGTAAATTGAAATCTCCACCTAAGACTATAACATGCTGAGAAAATTTATGTGAAATGTATTCCAAATGTTCTCTCAGTTGTTCTGCCACTAATGCTGCTGAGTCGGGAGGTCGGTAAAAGGAGCCAATTATTAACCTAGCTCGGTTGTTGAGTGTAACCTCCACCCATAATAATTCACAGGAACTATCCACTTCTACTTCACTACAGGATAAACTACTACTAACAGCGACGAACACTCCACCACCGGTTGCATGCAATCAATCCTTTCTAAACACCGTCTGTACCTTTGTAAAAATTTCGGCAGAATTTATCTCTGGCTTCAGCCAGCTTTCTGTACCTATAACGATTTCAGCTTCAGTGCTTTCTATCAGCGCTTGAAGTTCCGGTACTTTACCAACGCAGCTTCGACAGTTTACAATTACAATACCGATTGATGCTTGGTCCCCGCATGTCCTGACTTTGCCCCGCACCCGTTGAGGCTGTTGCCCTTTCTGTACTTGCCCAAGGCCATCTAACCTAAAAAAAAACGCCCAGCCCACGCCACACAACCCCTGCTACCCGTGTAGCCGCTTGTTGCGTGTGGTGGACTCCTGACCTATCCAGCGGAACCCGAAACCCCACCACCCTATGGCGCAAGTCGAGGAATCTGCAGCCCACACGGTCGCAGAACCGTCTCAGCCTCTGATTCAGGCCCTCCACTCGGCTCTTTACCAAAGGTTCACAGTCAGTCCTGTCGACGATGCTGCAGATGGTGAGCACGGCTTTCATCCCGCTAGCGAGACTGGCAGTCTTCACCAAATCAGATAGCCGCCGGAAGCCAGAGAGGATTTCCTCCGATCCATAGCGACAAACATCATTGGTGCCGACATGAGCGACCACCTGCAGATGGGTGCACCCTGTACCCTTCATGGCATCCGGAAGGACCCTTTCCACATCTTAATGACTCCCCCCGGTATGCACACGGAGTGCACATTGGTTTTCTATCTATAGATCAATATGGTGTGCTAAGCTCCAATACTTGGGTACATCTCGAGAAATGTGGTGCACTTGGATGGGTTAGGTCTAGGAAAGCTCTATTCAGACAAGAGAGGTGAAGTGTAGCTATATTCCTCTGCTCGGTTGAGGATTAATTGGGTAGCGACGTTCTAGGGTAGAGTGGTCAATGCCGAAGTGAGGATGGTCTTTTAACGTAAGAGGGCGAGATTGTTCTGTGACCGCCATAGACAGAGAGATTGATTGAGTACTATGCGCGAGGTCTTAGAAATATGTATATCGTTGTCTGGTATACTTTGGTCGTTTTTATGTGTTCGAGAATTATGTGTGAATGGACGTACTGAGCAGTCATCTATCAATGCTCGCAATGATACTTGCGAAGTAGTGGAGGTATGGTTTAGCTATGACATTGAAATTAGGAAAACATGCTGTCACATGATTGGCCAGTGTGCTTTATTATGAGGACAAGGTGTGCGTCGGAATATGGTTATCATTGGATTGTGTTTAAGTATATAATATTAAATGCCCTATCCTCAGTGAGAGGTGTGTGTATGTCGGTAAAAGTATTTGCTTATCTGATTACATGTATGCATAATTTAGTACATTTAAGTGTTCACCAAATATGGCTGTCTGTGGAAAAAGGAATTATTATGTTCTATTGAGCTGGCTTGTATGTGGGGGCGTAAATGCTTGTTCAAAATTATTATAACAGGGTGGGTGGAATATAAGTAGAACAAGTTCTGTGAAAGCGTGTGTAGAAGGAGTGAGTGAGTGGATGACACGACTCATCTACGACTGTATCATTAGGACATGTAAATAAATGTCAGATAATCTAAATTGAGGTCATTTTTTTTTTCTTTTTAGTCATATGTATGACTTCTGCTTGGAGTTATGTTTGTCTATTTGTTCTAAATGAATACTCATCTTTGCTTAGAAAAAGAGTTTTGACAGAATTGTCGGCGCAACGTGAATGACGATGGGTTCGCTGGCTGGGGGGGACACTGTTTACATGTCGAGTTGGAGATGCAGGGGAGGATAGAGATCTGCGCTATTCAGGAATCCGTCTGTGTAGTGTATGTCGTTAGACAATAGCTGGAGAGCAGGTATAGGGAGAGAGCCCACTACGGCATGCTGGTCCTGGGGCTTAGTGGACGGCTTTGACATGCCGCCGGCGGCGCTCGAATTTCAGGCGAATGGTCAAGATAAGATCCTGTTGCAGTAACTGAGGTCATTCTGCTTGTAGACAGGCTGCAGAAGGTAACTGATATGTCTTTCTCCGACTTAAATTGCGTATATCAGATGCGCAAAGATCTGGAAATGGGATCAGTTGAAGGATGTGTAGGGTGTGACTGAAGCCAAGTTGGAATTTTAATGTAGCATGCAGGTTCGGGAAAGGTGGCACGTTTCGCACTGGGTGCAGCCGTCTTGAATAATGGTAATTGTGTAATCAACTTAAGTGATGACAGAGCACTCTGGTGGTTGTCATAGGAGCTAAACACAGTTGAACTTGGAGCCATTTTTGTTAGGTAACATGATATAAATAATAATAAATCATAATAAATGATCATAAATGATAATAAATAACTGGAGCAGCTGTCCGAATGCAGCGACTTGTTGGGGTGTATGGATCTGTAAGAGCGAACTTTGATGTCCTCTAGTCGACCAATTAGTGAAGTAATATTATGTGTTGGGCGGCTTTGGTGATCAAGTCAGAATTTGAGAAGATGATTGATTTGGGTTGGAGTGTTCTTAGATGGGATGTAGATTGTCCCATTGACTACTTCTGCTTCCTCTATTTAGCTGAGTGAAGATCGATTGTGGTGTGTTGGATACATGCTTGTCTGTTCTCTAGACCTGGGACAGACCTTAGTTGACATGTAAATTATAGCCAATATCTCGAAAATGTTGCATGACTGAGACCGGTATTCGAGAGTGGAAATATCATTTTGCGTATGTTTGTTTCTAGTTAGTCAGTGGTTTACAGCGTGCTGCACATATATAAAGTTCGGCGTTTGTAGATAATTAATTTAAAGTCTATATCTTGAGAATTATGATGAACTAGTGATTGGTAGGGTGTAGGCAAGTGCATGATATTGAGAAGTACAGCTAAAATGGTGTAATATTATGGAGAAAGTACATGTGTTCTTGCAGTCTATGAGTCTGAGGATGTTTGAAGAAAAGCGAACAGATAAGGAAGGACAGACAGTAAGGCGTTTTTGCTGAGGAGGGGACGATACCGAATTTGTAAAAAAGAGTTCTGAGGGTGCCTTAGGTCCGCTGATGTAAGAGGGAAGATTTGCTCTGAGTGTCGGGTCTGTAAAGAGAACAGGTTGACGGTGCTTTCCTAGGATTGGGGAGCATTGCTGTATATAGACACTGTAGGGATAGGATATTTTTTTCGCATGCTGTAGAGATATACTGGATAAGTGCACTGTTTTGTGTCAAATGTGTATATACTGTATTGTGAAGTTAATGTGGTTTACATTGTGTAGCGTTTGTATATACTGCACTGTAAAGTTAATATTGATTATGTTATGTGATGAGTAGAGAGGAAGTCGTAAGGACGGTAGAGATATTTCCAAAGTAACTCCGGTCAAGAGAGTGTATTTCCGATACTTAGCTCATTTCAAATGAGACCGCGATCGTAAGATTTAACTGTAAAAGTATAATGAGATCAAGGACTTCGGTATTCGAGAGTGCGAATATAATTTTTTGGTCTGCTTGTTTCTAGTTATTGAGTGGTTTAAAGGATGCTGTACTTAGAAAAAAAAGGTGTGTTCTTGTAGTCTATGAGTCTGGATAAGTTTGTAGAAAAAAGCGAGCAGGCAAGGAAGAAGAAGAGAGAGTAGCGCATTTGTGTTGAGGGGGAGCAATGGCCGAATTTGTGGAACAGTTCTGAGAGGGACTTCCGTCCGTTGATGCAGAAGGGCTGATTACCGCTGAGTGTGGCGAGTGTAGAAAGAAAGAGCAGGTTCACAGTGCTTCCTTAGGAATTGAGAGAATTGGGGCATGTAGTGGGTATTGTAAAGTTAATGTGGTTTACATTGTGTAGGGTTTGTATATAATGGATTGTAAGGCTACTAATGCTTATGTTATGGGATGAGGATGACCGTGTGTGTGTGTGTGTGTGTGTGTGTGTGTCTGTGTGTGTGTGTAGATTGAGGGGGGCTGTGCAGGTAATTTAGCGATCTCTGTAAAAGTAAGCACAGGAAGCATCAGAAAGCAAAGCAGGGTGGTACTTCGATAACGGGTCCTGAGGAAATTAGACCAGTAAATTCGATAAGAAGGAATAAGAATGATTAATCGGTTGTGCTGGGATATAGGAGGGTTGAGAACATTTGCGTATTTTGAGAGCTGGAAAGGTAGGAGGTGGGGAGCGCATTCAGTATTATTTTGGTGAACAAGTTCTGTTAGGGTAAGAATTTGAATTTACAAATAATCTTAGAAAACACGAAAGCGAGCGTTATCTGTTTTTGGGGGACACTATACAATTTTGGAGAGGTTGACTGGGCTCTTATTTTTTTCTTTTTAGTTTTCAAATGATCGTTTTAGATTGAAAGGGGAGAGAAGCGCTGGGATGTGTGCGGGCGGTGTGTGTGTGAACTCGCTCTCGGCTATTCTGACAACAGACGTGAAGGTGGAGATGTGTCGCATATAGGCCGGCGAGCAATGGAATGCGGCCTTAACATGTGTGTTGAACTGCACTGAGTTAGGACGGTGACAGACGACTCGCGTGGCCTGGCTTGGATAGTCATGTTCGGCGTGTAGGTGATATGAATTTCTCAGGTGTTCGGTGTGAATGCGACTGTCATCAAGTCATGTTTGAAGGGTCGAACAGAGGCCTTTGAGCGAATTGAGAGCCGTCGGACGTGTGCCTTAATGTGGGATAGGTTGATTGCGCGCGTCTGTTGAGTTACTTTGCTGTGCGTTATTTGGACAGATTACGAGCACTCACGGTGTTTACAGTTACGCGTACTGCATTATTTAGGAGCAGTTTGATATTGTGCACTGAAATTATGAGCTGTTTGCGTGTCTGCCGACTGTGCAACATGACACCAGGTATATCAGGACGAGTGTTTTTTGTATGAGAGTGATAGGTACACTCGATGCGTAAATAAAATGTACGTTAAGTATTTGTGGGACGATATAGAATATGAGAGAGTTCGAGTTGGTTGTTATTTTTTCTACTTGGAGGGTTTGTTAGATCGAATTGCTGAGGTGAGTAGCTACGAGAGCACGAGGGATGTGATTGCAGCATATCTCCGTCTCTCAGCGGTTAACTAAAGATGTGGCGAGCCATGTTCTCAGCTTAGGTACTGGGGGTGTGCTCTGGCCATGTGCTGGACCGTGTAGATTGAACAACAGTATTAGGGTCGTAGTTTAGCTAGAATATTTATACAGGAGTATGTCCGACGCTAGTATAAAGGTCCAGACTGTGATGTGAGCGGTCTCGCGCTCGTGGTGTGTGAGAGAGGCAAAGCAGACGATTTTGAGTCATCACAGGTGACTTAGGTTAGCGGCTTCGTTTGCCACAATTTTCTTGTGTTTGGTAGCGAAACACCTACTGACCATCAGAATTGAAGCTTGGCTTATTTGTATAGACAGAATGTGATATAAGTTAATGTGGGTTAGTACACGTTAGTAAACGGAAGCAAGCATTAGTACATGTTAGCCAACGAACATGGGTCGGTAAAAGGACGTGGTGGTCGGTAGAGACTTTAACTATTTCATTTCAAGTCCAGGTGGGTGTGGCAGTGGCGAAAATTGATTCCAAGTCTAGGTGGACGTGGTAGTTTTCCGCATGAGAGAGGTTAATTAATTGATCAGATTAATTAAATAGTCATGTGGACTTTGTTACATTCACTTGCGTAGGTACTAAGCTAGGTGCGTGCGATGGCTCATGTGTACGGATGTGTGTTTTCGCCAAGATCCTGGATTAGATAATCGAAGCATGTGGGCTGAATAATGAGAATCAGGTGATCAGTTAACTTAGTGAGAGTGTTCTTTGTCTGACAGAGCCACGTGGATGATCGCGGGCTGTGGCGTGAAGGAAGTTTCCAACTCGGTAGAAAGAACATTCCGTTTACCAGAAACGTTCTGGTCCTCAAAAAGTGGTTGATATTAGGGAGTTGAACACGTTTGAATATGTATCTGAAATTGTAAATGGAATTATTTAATATAGTGGGGTGGTGAGATTGAATTAGCGAGCGTTCCCGCGATGAGTAAACGCGCATGGCATGCGGCTGACAGGAAACATCGTGTCCGGTATTAAGTGCTCGCGGGCGGGGCCCTCAGGCGACACGGCCTACCTGTCGCGCGGGCCATGGGGGCTGGGTGGGCAACGTAAACCGCTTGATGTCAGCCGGCCAAGGAGCGGGCTCAACCGGCCGCGCGTACGTCAGCTGTGCTCTGGAGTTTCGCTGTGTGAGCATGGGGAAGTCAGTTAGAATACACATGCATGACCGTAATGTCTGAAATAAAGAGTCATTTTCCAGGTATTTATAGAAGGCTATGTCCATCGCGTGTATGGAGGATGTGTGACGTAAGCAGGATGGTGGCGCAGCGATTTTCCAGTTATTATGCGCACGCGAGAGCGAGTCAATTAGTGTGCGTTCTAGTGCGGTCCAAAGGTGCTGTTATATAGTCATGGCGGATTCCACTGTCAAGCAAACTTAGCTGCCAAAAGTGTAGCACTGCATTCTCGATCGCACAAGGAGACGTGGCGAATGGCTGTGTGGTGCCGGAAGTGTTGCAGGGAAATGGCTGACCGCTGTGTGACTCAGCTCCGAGGGAGTCAATTTTGGCGGGAAACGTGAAGAGGCGAGAAATACATGTGGTTAGCGGACAAGGGGCCGCTGTGACGTCAAACTCTACAAGTTCCAGCGTGTCCAGCGAAAACACGTTTACGACGTGGGAGCGATCGCTGGGCTCGCCCCCCGCGCTAGTGGCCGTCCGCCTCACGTGACAGGCGTAGGCAGTGTCTCCGCGATCTGGCCAGGGGGTGGTGAGCATATGAACTACGAGGGTTGCCCAGTAAATAATGCCCCATATTTTTTTTCTCCAGAAGTATTTATTCCACAACAATCAAATTTACATATGTGAAAGACTGATGTTTTGCCTACTTGCTTTATTTTTCCACATAATCTCCTTCAAGTTCGACGGCCTTTTTCCAGCGAGACACAAGAGCGTGTATTCCCTGCCGGTAAAAATCTGTACTCTGCCTACGGAGCCAGGTTGTCACTTCGTGAATCACTTCTTCGTCATCGGCAAAACGTCTTCCACGAATGAAATTCTTCATTGGCCCAAACAAGTGAAAGTCTGAAGGAGCCAAATCGGGGCTGTAGGGTGGATGGGGTAACACTATCCAACCCACTTTCGCGATGTGTTCACAAGTCCTCAAACTTGTGTTTAGCGCTGCTAAAGTTTGTCTAATGTTTTGACATAAGCCTCTGTCAAGTCGTAATGCGTCGATCCCGTCGAATGAGAACTTCAGCCCGCTGCAACACGTCAGGCGTGACAGCCGTGGGAGGCCTTCCCGACCGCGGCAAATCTCGGAGCTCCGCAGCACCGCCCTCTGATGCTTTCACCCTCTGTGCCCAGCGACCAACTGTACTCCTATCGACTGCAGATGTTCCGTAGACTTTGCACAAGCGTTTATGAATATTTTCCACGGTTTCTTCCTCTGCTACGAGAAATTCAATCACTGCACGTTGTTTATGACGGATGTCACCTGCAGACGCCATTTTAGAACATTCCTACACCACCGCTCTCTGTCGGAGGAAATTGAAACTTTGCGTACACACGCGGGAAACTTCAAATAACTCGCACCTAAAGTGTCACATTTCTAATATTTTTTATTTCGGAGAAAAAAAATATGGGGCATTATTTACTGGGCAACCCTCGTAATTCAGTTGGAGCGCGGACGTTGTTGTGACTGCACTGCGATATCAAAGATGTGTGTGTTGACTGTGTTGGAGAACAAGTGATGACCGTACTGCTTGAAATAAAGTCTTCAGTCCCTTCCCCCCTGCAGAATCAAAGGATGTGAATTATGTTACTATAAGCGCTGTTTATTATTTGACGCGATTATGATAGGTTACCAGTGGAAAAAAAGATAAGTGACGGAGAAAGCTCGTACATGTGATCAATTGTGGTGTTGGGGATTTGAACTTGTGATAGATTTTTGTTATGGATGTAAGGAGAATGGCTTTCTCACCGAGGAAATCGGACATCTTGAATTAATAATAAATGATAATAATACATAGAAGTACAGTTTTCGAGAGAATATCGTGTTGAAATTTGATTTTGGCGCAATTTTCTAGTGGAGGTAGGCCTATAATAATGAATGATAATGAATAACAATGAATAACAATGAATGATAATTAATGTTAATAAATGATAATGAATGCTAATGAGTGATAATGAATGACAATGAATGTTAATAAATGATAATGAATGTCAATGAATGATAATCAATAATAATAATAAAAAAGACAAGTACAGTCTTTGCACGCATTATCCTGTTGGAATTCAAACTTCCTGCAACTTTTTCTTGAGGTTAGGTTAGTGGACATAGCACAATTGGACTATTTTCCCGCCAAAATTCCAACTCCCCGCCATTTTTTCTGAAGGTTAGGTAAGAGGACGTAGCACAATTGGACTATTCTCCCGGCAAAAGCCGCCATCTTGGATGACGTCATGCGCTGTTGCCCAGTCTACATGCCGCCATCTTGGATGACGTCATCGCCGCCATCTTGAATAAATTTGGCAACAATGCAACGTGTCCTGGTACATACTTAGTCCCCCTACTTACGTTACCGCTGTTGGTTCCAATATCTCTGAGCACTATGGAACTTAACATCTGAGGTCATCAGTCCCCTAGAACTTAGAACTACTTAAACCTAACTAACCTAAAGACACCACACACATCCACGCCCAAACCAGGATTCGAACCTGCGACCGTAGCAGTCACGCGGTTTTGGACTGAAGCGCCTAGAACGGCTTGGCCACCGCGGCTGGCCGCTGTTGGTGAATGACGCTTCGTCGCTAAATACGAGGGCCGTTCAGAAAGTAACCTCCGGTTGATTTAAAAAAATACACCAAGTTAAATAAAAATATTTTAATATATACATCTTACAACTACATCTTTGCACTATTTTTCTACATAGTCTCCATAGCGATTGAGGCACTTATCGTATCTCTTCACAAGCTTTGAAATTCCTTCTGCATAAAAATCACCCGCTTGTGCCTGGAGCCAGCCTGTGACCGCATCTTTGAGCTCTTCGTCGTCATCAAACCGCTGTGACCCGAGCCATTTCTTCAAATGCATGAAGAGGTGATAATCACTTGGCGCCAGGTCTGGGCTGTAAGGTGGATGGTTGATAACGTCCCACTTGAAGGACTCAAGAAGGGCTGTTGTTCTGCGAGCAGAGTGAGGACGGGCGTTATCGTGCAAAAAAACGATACCGGAAGTCAGCATACCACGGCGTTTGTTCTGTATAGCCCGTCGTAACTTTTTTATTGTTTCACAGTACACGTCTTGATTAATAGTCGTACCACGTTCCATGAATTCAACCAACAACACCCCTTTCGCATCCCAAAACACCGTTGCCATCAGTTTTCTGGCAGAAAAATCTTGCGAGGCTTTTCTTGGTTTGGTAGGCGAATTTGAATGTGCCCACATCTTTGATTGTTCTTTTGTCTCAGGGGTCACGTACTTAATCCAGGTTTCGTCACCGGTCACGATTCTGTTTAACAATGGTTCTCCTTCGTCCTCATAACGTGACAGAAAGTCTAATGCAGAGGCCATTCTTTGAGTTTTGTGGTGGTCGGTAAGAATTTTGGGCACCCATCGTGCACAGAACTTACGGTAACCCAATCTTGCTGTCACTATCTCGTACAAGAGAGTCTTAGAAATCTGTGGAAAACCAGTAGACAACTCCGACATTGAGAAACGTCGATTTTCACGAACTTTTGCATCAACTGTCTGAACGAGTTCGTCAGTCACCAATGATGGTCTACCACTCCTCTCTTCATCATGAACGTTTTCTCGTCCACTTTTAAATAAACGTACCCATTCATGGACAACTCCTTCACTCATAACTCTTGGTCCGTACACGGCACAAAGCTCACGATGAATAGCTGCTGCAGAATATCCTTTGGCTGTAAAAAACCTTATGACAGCACGCACTTCACATTTGGCAGGGTTTTCTATTGCAGCACACATTTCAAACTGCCACAAAAACTAAACTAGCGCAGGTACGACGTTCACTCGACCACGGCTTGATGCCGACTGACCTGTTGAGTGCGTGAACGCACAGATGGCGTCGCTACTCCCCCCACAACCCGCACTGTGACCAATCGGAGGTTACTTTCTGAACCGCCCTCGTAGAACGCATGCAAAAAATCTGTCATCGTCCCATAATTTCTCTTGTGCCTAGTGGCAGAACATTTTACGACGTTCAAAGTCGTCGCCATGCAATTCCTGGTGCATAGAAATATGGTACGGGTGCAGTCGTTGTTCATGTGGCATTCTCAATAGCGACGTTTTTGAGATTCTCGCGCAACTTGTCTGCTACTGATGTGTGGATTAGCCGCGACAGCAGCTAAAACAACTACTATCATTTGTTTCAAGTCGTGGTTGACGTTTCACTCGTGACCGAACCCTTCCTGTTCCCCTAAATAACGTAACTATCCGGCGAACGGTCGACCAAGATACCGGGCAGCATACATAGCACACGCCTGTTGGGCATTTTGACCACAATAGCCATACATCAACACGAATCGATCTTTTCCGCAACTGGTTCAAAAATGGTTCAAATAGCTCTGAGCACTATGCGACTTAACTTCTGAGGTCATCAGTCGCCTAGAACTTAAAACTAATTAAATCTAACTAACCTAAGGACATCACACACATCCATGCCCGAGGCAGGATTCGAACCTGCGACAGTAGCGGTCGCTCGGTTCCAGACTGTAGCGCCTAGAAACGCATGGCCACTTCGGCCGGCCTCCGCAACTGGTAAACGGTCCATTTGAACACGAGTAATGTATCATGAAGCAAATACTGTCGGCATTAGTGGAATGTTACGTGATACCACGTACTTATACGTTTGTGAGTATTACAACACCATCTATCACAAAGCGAAAAAAAGTGGTCCATCTAAAACATTCATATTTCTTTATGTATTACACGAATGTGTAATAAAAAATGGGGGTTCGTATTTAAAAAAAAAAAAAAACCGCAGTTGATATCCGTTTGACCTATGGTAGCGCCATCTAGCGGGCCAACCATAGCGCCATCTGGTTTCCCCCTTCAAGCTAGACGTATTTCGTTCTTCGTAGTTTTTTCGTTTGATGCTAATTTCGTGAGATATTTGGCGAGGTCACTATCTATGGACCACCCCGTATATACGTGCTAGAAGATGAAAATGTGCACTTGAAATGCAGTGAACGGTTGAAACTAGCCAATAGTGTGGAATTAAAAACTTTGTTTCAAATATATTGAATGACTCAGCGGAAAAGATTAATAAAAGAAAATGGCACAACTTGACGAGAAGAAGAGATCGGTTAGTAGGACATGTTCTGAGGCATCAAGGGATCACAAATTTAGCATTGGAGGGCAGCGTGGAGGGTAAAAATCGTAGAGGGAGACCAAGAGATGAATACACTAAGCAGATTCAGAAGGATGTAGGTTGCAGTAGGTACTGGGAGATGAAGAAGCTTGCACAGGATAGAGTAGCATGGAGAGTTGCATCAAACCAGTCTCAGGACTGAAGACCACAACAACAACAACAAATTATGTGAATGTATTTTAATTCACTTGGTAGCTCCCGGCCACAGAAAACCTATTGGTTTCCATTGACGTGAGAGCCGTAAACGAAGAGGAAACAACGAAACCACTAAATGTAAACATGGGTCACATGGAGACTGACTACCCACTTCCCCACTAGAACTGAGACTGCTCTGCGCATCAGCCCCGGATCTACGATATTCCGAAACGGGGCAATACTAGATAGTGCCCCCCCCCCCCCCCCCCCCATTTTCGAGCGTTTGAGGAGAAAAAAAAAAAAAAAACAAAAAAAAAGAAGAATTTTCAAAAATACGTTCATTTTGTGGCGCACATCTTTCTGAAAAGTCTGATGCATAAAACATATGTGGTCGAGGAAATGTAGGACATATTATTTGGTCTTAGTGTGCCAAAGTGCAGTGCCACACCTCTTAAAACAGCATTCTTCTATCGCACGTCACTGTATTTCGCTTTGTGGAATTGAAACGTGTGTATTTTGTAATGGATGCCATCAAACTATATTCAGGACAGAGGAAATTAAAATGTCCCGTTGTGCCTCTCCTGTTCCCAGTCGGCCGGTTTGACAGCCTGCCCCTCTTTCTTAAAAAAAGCTATTCAGTAAATTTGCACTCTTTATTCCCTATTAGCTAACAACTTGCTGCTTTGTGTGACAAAATTAAACATAGGATACATAAAACCGGTAAAGACAAGCAAGATAGCATACATCTCTTCAGTCCTTAGCTCCTAGAATTCTTTTTTTCGATTCTTGCTACAGCTTTACATAGCGTGCTTTTCTTTCTGCGAAATAATTTATTACTTCATCAAAGTTCGTTAAACGTTTTGCTACATGAAAAATCGAAATGTCGTTGTCTAATACTGAAAAAGCTGTTAATACAAATAGGACCCAAGATTGGTGTGGTTACTCCATCTGATTATGTCTATTTTGTCACTGTCTGCTGTATAAATCAAAATAGGCCTTTCTAATACTGCAGCAATTGTAACACACACCAAATAAACGGGACTGTTTTGGCACAAATGGCTATTTTTATAACAGGACAGAATATAGTTCACAAAGTACCAATATCAAATGTCTACTAGGCCTACTACAAGCAAAAAACGTTAGGAAATAGTTTTACACTTCATACATCGCTCCAGTTTCTCAAGCATGAGATCGAAAAGTAGTAGTGCGAAATTTTTATATAAATTTGGGATATTCATATTCTTCCATAATTTAAGTGATCCCCGTTTCTTCTCCTTCCTCATGCTAACAAACATTCTTGTCATCACTAATTCTTTAACTATTCCTGCCAATGTCAAAGCTTATTCGCCGGTTAACTTAACTAACTCTGCCAGAATCACCGGTTTAGTTATCCCGTGATTATTCTCTGGTTAGGCGTTGTTACGTGTTCGTACATCGCGCTTTCCATGCTACTTCTAGAATAGAACTTAAAGTGGCTGCTAGCCGGGACTATACAACTGGCCCTTACTAGTGTGGCCAAAACTTTTGTGTCAAAATTTCATTTTCTTGGATACACCGAAAAGATAATGCGTAATCTTTCTTACCTGTTATTCCTATTAGCCGTTTATTTCCCCTCTGGTGGTCTGAATCTGTGTATTTCACTAGTAATTACAACAACGCTGATCATTCGCAAACCCAATCCACCACATAATGAGACAGCGCTTGGCATTAATCCGTTCGGCTTGACTCCGCTCAGCTCATATAACACATTTTGTATGCAGGAAAGTTTGTTTCTAGAGTCCCCTGACAGAGACATCACGTACACTATGCACGCATCACAAATTAACTTACGATTCATTAAGAAATCAACTTAGAATGTGTTCAAAAATCGACAGGGATGCGTTTCAAAGTCATATTAATAATCGATAGACCAACGTGCAGTGGATGCTAGGCGCTTTGAAAAACATTTTTCCCTGTAGCATTTAGCTGCTTGCTGCGACTGCTTTCACTGCCAACAGCCACAATTCTGTAGCCAGAAGCGGGAGGAGGTACTACTCAACTGCGCATGCGCATGATCACGCCCGTGAAACGAATCTAATGTAAGCAGTTGTGAGGTCACGCACTTCAAAGGCAATTTGTTGTTATGAAGCATTGCATAGTCTTCCTTAAGCCTTGGCACATTTTGCTGTTGGCAGACGCTTGTATGATCACTTTTTTGTTGTTGTTATATATGGCGCAATTCATTTGCAGTTAAAGTTTTATTTTCGTTTTTCCTCTCGTTCATGTTTTATTGGTGCATTATTATTCTCCAGTAGCGGGATACAGTACTGCCCTTTGTTAGAGTATCGGTTTTTACCAGTGAAAGTTACAAAAATTTAACTGAAAGCAAAAAATAAATAAATAAATAAAATAAAATAAAATAAAAATGAAAAATTCCCAGGTTTTTCCCGGTTTTCTCCGGACGAAAAAATTCCCGTGTTTTTCCCGGATATCCCGGGTCATATACACCCTGAATGATTGATACTGGAGAGCTCATTACAGGACTATTAACGTCATAAAAGAAAATATGGAAAGAACTGTAAGTACTTTGGAAGATATGCAAGATCCATCCAAGGCAAACATGGAAACTAGACATTCCGCGAGCTCCCTCCTTCCAGCCATATATGATTTTACCTTTTTGACCTTGCATCAACTTTTGGCACACAATACTGGAGGAAGTAAATGTAGTTCAGCAATATCTGCTGTCTCCAAAGATGACTTTGGGTAGACGACTCACCAAATTAAAACCCGTGAATGAGTTTTTAGTGTCAGAATAAACTAGAATTATCGGCAATGGTGTCACTAAAAAATGCATGATGTGGACATCATCATTGACCAACAAGAAAGGAGCAGCATAAATATAAATAAAAAAAGTGCTGGGCGAACTAGTTCACGATGCTGGATTATCAGTACCAGAAGAAGTTTGTCACTTACTGTTTGAATGTGCAGACTGATTTATACAATAAGTGTCACAATGATACAATGCCGCAAAGGAAGTCAACTAAATTTGCAAACAGTTGAAATGAAATTTATGCTTGAAGCTTCTGATGACACTCTGGCCGCAGCACTGAAGAATCTGGTAGAAATTTAAGAGGAGTTTGATAAGAAGCAGGTGCTGCAAGTTGTAAAAAGGTATCATATGCGTCTATGTGCAACTGATACAGTTGTGGACATTGCCACTAGACAGACAGCCCACGAATACTTCAATTCATAATTAAGTGGAACTTCAGTGAATAATCACCCTGTACTTCACTTATAATCCAAAACTTATTGACAACTCGTGTATTAGTTGCAGCATACAAGAGTTCTTCTAAGCTGAAACTAATAAAAAGTTATCTTTGCTATGTGATGAATCAAGGAGGACTAGCCAGTGTCCATTTTGTCAACTGAAAAAAGTTTCAAATGAAACCAATTTGAACAATGTTATTGAGAATTTCAGGAAAATAAAGGCAAGAAAACATGTACTCTAATAATATCAATAACAACTACTATCTTGTACTAATGTTATGAAAATAACAGATATCTTAACTTTTACAAGCTTTGTTTTCAAACATATAAAATCAAAGGTAATTTTCTTATCCTATTCTTCATTATTTTTTTGCACTCTAGCTAATAGTTGCTGTGCCAAATGGTGTTTCATATTCTAAGTTTCTCGCTTGGACTACAAATTGTAGAATACACACGTTGGTATTTTGTCAGCCATTACATGTATATTATTCATATTTTGCAAAATGCACACTACAAATACATGTTTCTAAGCATACTGTGAGTCTCATTTAGTTTCGCCATCCTGGGCCTCTGACGGGCTTAGTCCGCCAGTTCACACATATATTTAGTGAAAAATGGTTGTATTGCAATTTATCTCACTGTATTCTGAGTTTTCACAACTATGAAAACTGTGATCAAGGACAGAAACCAGGCACCATTGGCAATTGCCAAAATGGTATAGAGGTGTCACATCTTTCCCAGTCATATTTAAAAATCGGTATTCTACACACAACATACAAGTGGGAGTGCAATAAAATAAAGTATAAATTCTCTGGCTCTTCCACAGACAATGTGGGATATATGTGCCCACTTTATTGTATTTTAATGAACTGTCACAAGAGGGCCAAGCAGAAGAGAATAATTTTTTGCATAGTATCTCTAAACAAATTGTCAAAAGTTTCACTGTCCATTCTAAGAAAGTTGGTGTAATCGTATGAGTGTAGCATTTCCTTTAACAGGTTTTTATGTGTTTACTTCTTTTAAACCATTCCCTGGAACAGCACTGTCTTCAAGCACAGTGCCAGAGTCAAACATCAGACGTGTTTTATCTGCATTTATAGCCATTCCCCCTAGTGTCAAAATACAGCATTCACAAACAGCACTGCTTTAAGTTTGAGTTTAAATTGACAAACTTTGTTCCTACCCATACACGCTTTTTGACAAATCTGAGGCTAGGTAAGAGCACATTTGACCAACAAGTTTCATTTTTTATGAGGGCCTTAATGGTATCCCCTCCTGATGTATACCTTGGTATGGAGTACTGTCCATGATAAATTAAGATGAAAGATTCAGCAGCAGAGTTTGTTCAAACCTTGTAAGAATAGTGATTTCATCACCCACAGTAACCACTTTGATTTGATCTTGCCTGGAACAATACTTGGGATAACACTCCTGAAACCCTCCATTCATGGCAAATTTTCACAAGGAATTTCACCACATGGTAGCAAGCAAAACAGGTCATCTTTCTGCACTTGATATACTATCTTCCAAGGACATGTGTGGATATCAGTGCCAACTTTTCTGATACTTGACAGCTATTGCGCAATGACCACCTGGTCTAACAGTAAAATTTTATATATATGTGATGTCTGTTCTTTTGGATATATCCAGATGCACTACATTAGAAGTATGCAGATAAGTTTAGAATTTGGGTCTAACAGAAGGCAAGCTAGGGTAGTCCATGCAATTGCAATGAACCACTGTGTTCGGTTGGTTTAGTGGTCAGAGCACATGCCTAGTAAGCAGGAGACTCCAGTTCCGTTCCTGGTCCGGCACAAATTTTCAACTTTTCCCATTGATATAAATCAATGCCCACTCACCCATAGCCAATGTCTCTAATTCTTTTGTGTAACAAAAGTTTATTGCTTAAAGTTTTCATCCCCCCCCCCCCATTTTCTACAATAGTAAAACATCGGTTATTTTTTTAGGATAACTCCAGTAAGATGGCGTCCATTTTGACGCACACATTCCTCCAGCCGGACCTTGAAGTGACTCATAATATTGCGCAGCAACGCAGTGGGATTTGAACAACTTCTTGTTAGATCCACTCTTTCAGAGCTTCAACTGTTCGAGGAGGGGTATCTTGTTAACTTTACATCACATGTTGTGAGGTACGGTGAACGACAGGGCCATGTAATATCCCCATTTCGGGAAATGATTTGGAAACAAAGAATTGACAATATTCATGCTTATTCGAGCAATGTGGGAGGTTGCTCCCTCCTGCTGAAAAAACATCTCATCATTCACTTTGTAGTGTGCAAGTTGTGGAGTAAGAAAGTTATCCAACATGTCTGCATATCTCTGCAAAGTCACTGTTACAGCATTTTCAAGGCTATCTTCAAAAAAGTATTGCCCTATGATCCCTAATGAAGACTTGGTGCACAACAAGTAACTTTTGTGGAGTGCAACAATTGCTGATTCAATTCTTTAGTATTAACATCACTCCAAAATTGAAAGTTCTGCTTGTTCACATGACTGTAGAGATGGAAGTGAGCATCACTTATCCACAAAAGGTTTACAATGTCCTTGTCTTGATTGAACATGTCCAAAAATTCTAAGCAGAACCGTCTTTGGCTATCAAGCTGTTTCCGTAAGAGCCTGAACTATTTGGATTTTGTAGGGGTGAAAGTACAAATCTTGGTGTAAAATTGTTCTTACCTTTCTGTTTGAAATCCCAAGTGTAGCACTGTGCTGGTGAGCTGAGCCATAAGGGCTTCTCTCAATGGCAATTCTTACACGTTCAACATTTTCAGGTGTGTGCACAGTTTTTGCTCTCCCAGTTTTCTTCTTTGTTGTTGACGCCATCTCCTCAAAGTTCTCAACCCACTTTTTAATTGCTCAGGCAGATAGCACCAGCCGATTCTGATTAATGTTGAAGTAGTTGTGGAATGCATGACGTGCTACCTGGTATAAACTACCATTTTGATAAAATGCTGTGGTGTCTGGCACTCCATTACCACTAAATGCTATTTTGCGCCAAACGTAACAGACACTATCCCTTTCACCTCTCCGACGCAGTTTGATTCGCACACTTTTTAAAATTGCTCATTATTGTGCCTCACTCTGTATATGTATATCCGCAAACTTGGTATGTCCTACCCTGGATACTGACTTCTGTTGATGCATTATATTCATTGAAGGAACTTTACTCCTTACAGCAGACAATTGGATCAGTACCCCCTCTTACGGGGGACTTCATACAACATATTTTTATATACAGCCTTAGTTAAGGGGTGCATACGACAGTTAAAGAAAGTAGGAAGGAAATCTGGACCATTATCAATATCAGAATCTATAAGCAGCCACAAACAAGAGATCCATGTACGGTGATAATTTACAGTATCTTTCTAAATCTGATATCAATTAACTGCTGTAAAGAGAGACAAAATAGAACTGAAAGCAAACTTATATTTCAGAAAGAGTAGGCAAAATATTTTGTGCCAGAATTTCATTTGTATACATAGCATAATAGCAAGTAATACATAAATTTAAGGCCACTTACAGTGTTCATCATATACATTAATATTAGATAAAACATCTAAATTTTAGAAATATGACAGTAAAAAAGGAAACATGATTGATTATATTTTTCCCTTTTCTATGAATGGATAACAAGTATACAACCCACAATACAACAAGTAAACAATGATTATTATTTCATATTTGAAATAGCACCAACGTGTTTTCTTCGCAAGTTATCAAATTTTATACATATAGGAAGCAAAATTCATTGTAAATCAATATACCACTCAAGCCAGCAAAGTGAAGTAATACGTTTAATTAAAGCTTAATAAATTAGCTTTATCCAGGTCAGCCTGAAATTTCTGGATAAACAGCAATCATTACAACATCATGTGATACTGCTCAGCCAAAATTTCTGCATTAAACATATCTCAAGTGGGCTGATACAGAAATACTGTAGCACATTCTATGTAAGGTGTTGTATTTTTACATCAAATAATGAAAATGCAATTTCACCATACAATACAGTTACTACCTAAAGAAGCTCAACTTGTTAATTACATCACTTTATCACATAATTTTATGGAACTTAGATTAAAACTGCATGCTGGACTGGTTCTTGAACCCAGAATATTTCTTCCAGGAGTGCTAGTCTAGCAATGTAAGCAGGAGATCTGTGAATTTTGGAAAATAGGAAAAAGGTCTTGGCAGAACAGAGGCTATGAAGACAAATCGTGAGTCATGCCCAGGTAATTCAGATGGTAGGGGCATTTCTTGCTAAAGGCAGGATTCCAGGTTTGAATCCCAGACCCAGCACACCATTTCAACCTCTCAAGAAGTTTCAAAACAGAGCACACACACCTACAGAGTGAAATATTCATTCAGGATACAGTTTTGCTTACATACAGTGAAGAATTAACACAGAATGCTGACCACCCAAACAACTGATCTTAACTGAGAGGAAAAAAAAACAGAAAACTCATTAAAATGTGACAAAAGATAATTATTTGTGCCTGCACATGCACTCAAGCACAAGACATGAGTACCATTATACCTACTGTGAGAGGACACATTAAATTGAAGACTATAACATTATTGCAAGGGCAGGAGACAGAGGGAGGGGATGCAGAGAGAAGTGCACACATGCAACAATACAAATAGATTTTCTGGGGGAAATGTTGCTGATATTCTTCCCTGTGAGAAATTAATACCAAAATAACAACACCTTTTTTACTAAATAAGATTAAATTGTCACTTGTGTCAGAAACACAATTCCAGCATGAATTCAAACCACAAATATAAATATATTAAAATGGTGGCAAACTGTATTGGAAGTGACAGAATTGGATTAAGTGGCCACCTTTCAAGGCACTCATGCTAGTGGCAAAAATTTTCAAAATGTTAAATTTGAACACATACAACTTCCTATATTATCAAATAAACACTGTGTATAGCTTTGTGGTGGCTTCCATCAACTTTTCCCAAAGGTTATCTATAAATTCATTCCAAAGAGGGAACTGCTCAAAGTTGTTAATAGGAGTGGAAGAGAGAGGTCAAAGTTCTACAACTTATGTGTAGAGGTAGGAAGGTTATGTGGTTATGTGCAGTACTGTGGCAGCACTTGCACCATGTGCTCACATTTGTCAAAATCAGAGCAATTGTGTGTCACTGCACTGATTAGGGTATAAGAGCTTTGTGGATAGCTGTTGTGATCTACATTGCTACAAAAATGTGTGTTTGTGAGCTTTGACTGCTTCTCTTTTTCCCATCTGTTATTAAACATAAAGAAAATTATTTGTTCGCACTTTAATTTAGTAATTCTGAGTGATGAAAACTGTGTAATATTTCATAGAGGATGTGCAATATTTCACAGAGGATGAAGATAATATTTGTTGCAACATTTGTAATTGAAATTTTCTGTGTGTTGCGAATAGCACAGTGGGATTGATTCACCACAAACTTACACAATATATTGAGTTACAAAAAAACTTTCATTTGTAGATATTTACATGTCCTCATGTAAGGCAATTCAGGCAAAATATTCAGGTAAGTATTTTTATAACGAAGTATTGCTTTTGAGACACATTTAAATTTGGTATTTCCCTCCTAAGGAAAAAAAAAAGTAGCATCAAGACTGAATACACTGCCAGTATCTGGTCATGATCTATGTAAAACCCATCACTCAAATTCAAAAATGCAATCCCAATTGTTTCATAACATGTAAATATTTATCTTGATGAATGTCAAGCAAGTAAAAGCACAAAAAAATTGCAGTATATCTGACACTCTGTGAACTCTTCTTTAAGTACATATTAATGTACAAAATTATTATTTTACATCAACTGCAATGAGAATAGTTAAGCAGAAGTCCCTAAAAAATTCTGCATCAGAATAAAATCCACTAAAACAACATTTAGTGAACTATAATGGTCTTACTACAAGCTCACTTTGCTGCATAGGCTGCAGTGTGATGCCTTGTGTACTTATTTCACACAGATTTTTAAGAGAGCACAGTTCCATGGGAATGAAATGCCCAAGAAAAAGTCTCAAGCACTTCAAATGAACATAAATGCTATTTCTATTGGAGTGTACAATCTTGGAATGTACAATGTTCCATGGACACTGAAACCTTTAGGAAAGAGGATCAGTTTTGGGTTAAGTACAATTACACACAAAAAAAATGGAGACACACTACTGGTCTGGCAACAATAAATTCATACAATGAAAATATGCAAACTATGCAGATACATGAACGACCAAGTGACTTAAACAGAGAGGTAGAGGGAGGGGGAGCTATGCGACAGAGGACACAAACCCATAATTTAACAGTATACAGTGTTTTCACAACTATAAAAATGGGTCAAACTTACAAGCTGCAGAAAATACAGGACATGAGCAACAATAGTCTAACATGTAAGTGAGTAGGGGAAAAGATGGGGAGGATAGAGGATAAACTTGAACTTTTAATGAATTTTTCATAAGATGTGAAGGCATACGTGAAATACGACAGTATCTTGCTTCATCACCTGTGGAGAAATTGAAAAATTAAGATGGGTAGTCTCATGTTAGATGTATTTGAGTGCAGTTAATCACTTAGTGTCATTACTTTCCTTTAGTGATTACACAGAATAAAAATGCTTACATTTTACTACAGGATTCACTCTTTCTTTTTTAATTCATATTATTTGTCAACATTTGTCAAGATACAGCATAGGAACTGTACATATTCAGCACATTCTGTGAAACATGTATACCAAAAATATTTTGTAAAAGTCATGTGACTAGGGCCTCCCATCGGGTAGACCATTCGCCTTGTGCAAGTCTTTCGATTTGATGCCACTTTGGCAACTTGCGCGTTGATGGGGAAGAAATGATGATTAGGACAACACAACACCCAGTCCCTGAGCGGAGAAAATCTCCGACCCAGCTGGGAACTGAACCCGGGCCCTTAGATTTGACATCATGTCACGCTGACCTTTCAGCTACCGATGGCGGACAGCAAAAATATTATAAACAGTGTGTGATAAGCATTACCTGAATGTGCAAGAATTAGATTTCATTCATTGAGGACTCAGCTCTTATAGACCTTTATTTTATGCAGCTGATATGTTATCTCAAAATTAAAATCAAAGAAAACTACTCTCAACATTTCTGAAAAATGATATGCTATTCACAACAACCTATGAACATGTGTCCCTGCAGAATTTGAGGTATATGAGCATGAGTAAGTATGTTACTGTGTATTTGTGTAGCTCCCACAGTTTGTACAAACATTAAGACATGCCATACAACTTATTGTCTGTTTTACATTAAACATTACTTTCATAAGGAAGTGACAGCCATTTGAATTCCACAGTTTAAATGGTAAAACTACCAAAAACAACTTATATCAATAGGATTTTGATTTTCTGGATAGTTCAACTGTAAGACAGAGAAAATTAAATTGCTAAAACAATAAATGAAAATTTGAGTTAGTCATGAAAACTTACGTCATGCATAAAATACAGAACTTGGAAGCCCATAAAAGCTAACATACAGTTACAAGAACAATTAACATAATATAAATGAGTAAAAGACATTTACGGGTTAAATAACATGTGTTTCCACCAAGATGTCTCCAGTGCAGTCTTTATGACGAAACAGATGTGTGTGCATTCATTAAGTATTCCATATCTTGCAATTCCAAATCTTTAAAAGACAAAAATGTGGTAAATACTAAACTTCAATCTCTAAAACAATCTTATCAGCTTTTTTTCAATTAACAACTGTTAATAAATGCTGCTGGATGAGATTTAATTAAAACTGAACAAGAGTTCTTCATAAATCATTGCACATCACAATGGAAACTACCTAGAACCAACTACTGTTACCATAATTGTGGCCAATAAGCCCTCATTTCATTTTGTGTTATTTATGAAAGAGAATACCAAGTTATAAGGCTATACTAGATACATACAGCATTACTTCTCTTAACAAAATATTCACACTCTGTTGTTTTATTTTAATGTGTTTAAAAATGAGCCATTAACATATGAGCAAAATAGTTACACTACCACAAACTATTCTTGCAAAGTAAATACCAAGATGAACACAAAATCTATAGGATAGTTATGAAAAAGCCATACACACATGAGCAGAATAAACGTTAGCCCAACAGTATGTCAACCCCCACATCAAATGACACATATAAATATGTTATGGAAAGGATAGAGTGCTACTCGCCATACAGAAGAGGCACTGAGTCACCATCACAGGGAAAAAGACTGCTATACAAGCTATCAGCCAGAAGGCCTTCTTCTGAAGTACGTACACACACACACACACACACACACACACACACACACACACACACACACGACCACTGACTGGCTGCTGAAGCTCGATCATGGACTTCAGCTGCACCTGATGGAAGGCAGTTCATGGTCGGATCACAGTGTCCAGACAGACACACACACACACACACACACACACACACACACACACACACACACACAGACAGACAGACAGACAGACAGACAGAGAGAGAGAGAGAGAGAGAGAGGAATTTTCTTCTTTGAAACTAGGCCTTTTGTCCAAAAGCTTGTATAGCAGTCTTTTTGTTGTGCCTGTCTGTGACTGTGTCTCCTCTATACAGTGATTAGCACTCTATCATTTCCATAATACTGTTGCTATTCCATCCTGGACTTTCCAATGTGTGCATATTCAGGTGTACATGATAAATTAATTTTGCTGATATGAATCCTTGTTACATACTATTTCATTTATACTTCTGCTGCTTCTTTGTGCCTTCCATTTCCCAATTTCCATAGGCTTGAGAGTGTTATGGAAGCTCAAAGCTATTATTATTATTATTGTGTGCTGCCCTCTCTATGCTACAACTGTTTGTTTTATGTGACTGTAGCTTTTCAATCTACCTTCATACGCACATAAATTAATTAGTATGGACACAATATTTCACACCAAAAAGTAAACAGAGTATATATAATGTTAAATGGATATTTTTAGAATCCATAACAGCCTGATAAAGTAACTTTCAAAACAATGTACACATTACACTAGTAAGAGGGCATGCAGAGCAAGAGATTAGGACAGTCAGGATCCAATAGCTGCGCAAAAGTCACTGGAAGGGTATCCTGAGACAAAAATATGTTTACAGTAATCACAAATCTTTGTGTACTGGCAAAGCAAGGAAATTTACAGTACCACGGATATATTTCATTAGTTCACATATTTTCAAGAGGACAGCAAGTGATATTACCAAAAGGAGACTGCAATCACGTGTTTTGCCGGGCCACTGTCAAATGTATGTTGGTATACACACTAAAAAGATGGTAGTATTTAGGAGAATGAATTATTATTATTGTGACTTATAAAGAGCTGCCAAATTTTTCTTTTATCTATAAGGGATGAGATAAAGGACATTTTGGAGATGATCACTGCCCAAAGCCAATGAAAGTAGACCCATGACTAAGAACTATGCAACAGCACAGTTCTTAAACAGAGCTGCTGTTAAAGATATAAAAATACTTTTAATCCCAGTGAATATATTTTCTGTGTCAGAGAACTTGCAAACATTCATTTGACAATGATATTTATAAGCAAAGACACCTAAAAACAGCCAAAAGCCTCTACACAAGAACTACTCAATTAGAAACACAGTAAGGAAAAATGGAAACTTCTTATAAAAATATATGACATCCCAAAATGACAGCTCAACATTAAAAATTACGTTTACAGCGATTTTTAATCAGTTTTAATTTTGTGCTGAAACATATACTGCTGAAAAACACCAGCAATAAATCTATTATTTAACAGGTACTATTATATGTATATATGTATGTATGTATATATATATATGCTTAGTCATTAATGGTTGCAGTGTCTCGCTGAAATGACACTGCAATTCAAAAAGTGTAGTAAAATAAAACTACTATAATGAGTATTGCATTGGTGAGTATTAGAAATTCAATAAGCTTTGTTTATTCATAACTCATGACCCAGAGTCTAGCATTATCGGCGGTAGCGTCCCAGATATGCCTTGCAGTTAGGGCATGTGTGATGAACGTCCATACATTCATCAATGCAGCAAGGTATGAGACAACAACCAAGCCAACAGCTGCAAAAAGAAAAAAATAATTAGGCAATATACAGCAAGTTTCCTGTAACCACGGTTATTTCATACATACAAAATAAAGCTATCTTTATTAATATAAAACCTGATGTCCTCAACAATATCTTGGGTGGAATACAAATAATGAAATGAGTACAGATAAACTGTAGAGATGGCGGTGTTTATATGATAGTTATTAAACTGTTTAACAATATTGATTTTTGCCTGATGTTATCAAACCGTGTGCTGTTTGACAAAATAAATGTTCTGGGAAAAAAGGTTAAGTATACCTTAGAAAACAAATGTAATTTTAAGGATGCTATAATTGTGCACCAATCTGGACACACTAAGCTCTGAAAACCCATTCTCACAACCCTCCTCCTCCTCCTTCTTCCTCTTCCTCCTAAATATTCATGAAGAAGAAGAAGGAGTAGAATCTTAATTTTAACCTTCTTTATGAGAATTTAGGGTTTTTAGTCACTATGCCGCAGTAAGACACATGCAGCTTCAGATACAACCAATCTAAATTGTTTTGATCACTTCTGAGCCTCAGTGAGACAGAGGATGAGCCCTTACTTATAAACTGGAACAATAAAAGCAACCGCAGTGGGGTAAACTGAAGCACAAAGGGACAAAACAGATATCCAATACCAAGTTTTATGACCTTTAAAACGTATTACTTTATTATTGGTAAAATGAAGACATTAGAAATGGTGAAAAAAGAGACAAAGAGATTGATGGGAAAAGGAAAAGTCCTGGATATGGACTGGAAATAGCTGTACATTGACAACCAACAACTAATACTAACTGCTCATCACTAAATCATCATCCACAGAAAATCAGGTTTGGCTATAACTCAAACCCATGTCAATTATTATACGAGTGTTTTTATCAAGCCACTATTCTCTTTTCAATGAAACATTTTTTGTTCATATGTGTTGAATGGATTATATTTCCTAGCAACAGCACATATGTTTTTCAGTGAGTGTTAGTAAAACTAGCTTATCCAACTTCTTAATTTCTTCAAGTATGTACTCCACTGCCACAGCTTCACCACTTGCATTCTGACAATGGCCAGGTCAGAATGCAGTGATTTATCATAAATGCCCATGCAGTTTGTTTTCAAGGGTCTTATTGGTTGAAATTTTTGGAATCAGCACAAAATATTTTCTCAAATCGCTGAAATGTTCCCAGCTCCCAGCACTGCATTTAAGTCAAGGTTAAACTTGAAATCGTGCACAATGGTTCTTATCTGATTCCATACTACTTAGTGATGGAATACAATGTCTCCCAAAATTCTTGAAATATATATATTTTTTCATGCCCTGACAGTTAGCAGCACACCCTCAGTCAGTCTCCTTTGAGCATTAGTAGCAATAGTATTGCTGATTTAGTGCACCTCTGTTTTGAGATCACATCATGGCAGATACTTATGTATAATGAAACTTCCTGACAGATTAAAACTGTGTGCCGGACCGAGACTCGAACTCGGGACCTTTGCCTTTCGCGGGCAAGTGCTCTACCATCTGAGCTACCGAAGCATGACTCACGCCCCGTCCTCACAGCTTTACTTCTGCCAGTACCTCACCTCCTACCTTCCAAACTTTACAGAAGCTCTCTTGCGAACCTTGCAGAACTAGCACTCCTGAAAGAAAGGATATTGCGGAAACAGGTAGGAGGCAGGGGGTGAGAAATGGGTGGGCAATGACCACTTGCTCTGGGCTGCCGACGACAACCCAAACTAATGAAAATATGACTTGTGTGCAAGGGCTGTTTAATACTTATCGTCAAGTGAGTGTTCCACGGTCAGCTAGCACTCTGAACGTTCTGAAAACCATCATCTGTGAGTTAAAAAGACATCACTGCTATCTGGCTGCTGCATCACGACAATGCGTACAACCACAAATCTCTCCACATCCATGATTTCCCGGCAAAGCACAACGTGGCAATGCTGCTGCAGCCACCCTACAGTCCCAAACTCGCCCTGGATGACTTTGTTCTCCAAGGTCAAAAACATACCCAAAGGACATGGTTTGACAGCACTGAAGATATCAAAGCGGCTGTGACAACATCTTTACAGGAAATTCCCATTGAGAGCTTTGAGGGGCACACCAGGAGTGGGAGAGTTGGTGGGAAAAATGTGTAAATGCTCGTGGTGAGTACTTTGAACAATATGAACCTGTTACACAGAAATTGTAAATAAATCTTTTTTAAAGAGTATATATTTCATGAATTTTGGGACACAGCTTGTATACTTATGACTTTCCACTACTCTAATAATGGCTGGTGGTATCTAGAAATAGTTGTTATAAACTGCTTACAATGTATTTTCATAAAATTTTCCTCGTAACTTGCATAGTTGGTATTTTTTGATTGGAAAACATCTTTCTCAATACTCTAGAGCTCAGGAAACTGCTAAATACAGCCACCTGTGTAAGCAAAGTGAAAGTAAACCTGCATTCACAATGAAGTTCATTAGAGTGCACTGTGTCTCCAGTTGTGAATGGGACAATATGACTTATTTCCACTATTCAGCTCATCCACACACCTTGAAAGTTCATTTCAAGCTTAGACTGTATGTGTACTGTCACTTTACTGCAAGAAGGGTTGTCAGCAAGAGAAGCTGTCCACTAAATTGGCGCACACACACGCACGTGCACAGACACAGTACTGACATATGAATATCCAATTGCCAGTTCGTGACAAAAAACTGAAGACCTAACTCTCCCTTGTCACCCATAGTTCACAACACCAACTGATTGCTTGCTTAAAGATTAAGAATCATAGGTGCCCTGAGAAGAATGCAAATGAAATGCATGTTGCCTTTCTGAAGGCAACAAGAAAGGCTGTGTCAATCCAGAGAGCATGCAACCATCTCCACATGATTGATTTTGGCTGTAGGTACATACTGTAAAAACAATTCACACTAGAACTGTGCTACATGAATTAGGAGGGCAACAGAATACTTGAAATGCAGCCTGGATCATAGCAGCGAGTTCTCTTCACAAATGTGTGCAGGATTTGTATGATTCACAACAACCATTGTAGAAGTGTGCAAGTAGGTGGGTCAGTCACTATTCTGGTGGGGTATCGTATACAGATGCCAGACACCTCTCATCACAATCAAGGGTAATTTTTGGGCTGCGCACTACTGGAACAGGATTCTCAGATCTGCCCCTTTCACTGTAATGTGTATATTTCAAGATGATCTCATCTATCAAGGAGATAATGCACAAGCACATTGTTCCCATGTCCTCACACGCAGTAAGATATGCTGCTGATCTCTATTATTTGTTTCACAGTGAAACATGGAAGAATGGGGATGTACAAAATGAATCTGTTGATACCTTTTTTAAAATAAAGTTTGCAATACCTGTATCACATTATTTATTCACAGGGAACGACTTTCAACTTTGATTACAAACATATGAATTAAAGAAAGAAATTTGTATGCTTGAGAAACTGCATTTTAACTATTTTGTGGTTAAACTGCTACAATATTCATGAGTATCAAACTGCAAAACAATTCATCATTGTCAGAACATTAACACACTCCAGGATCTAGATTTCACAGCCTTCACCCGTAAAAATTATTAGCTCAGCAAAAAGTACTTGGTGAAAAATTGCTGAAGACATCTTAGTGATCTTTAATTTCACTATAATGTCATGGTAATTTGTTTTACTATACTTTCATTGTTATTGTCATTAACTTTACGTAACCACACTTTGTAATGTTAATGGATTTGTAAAATTCTTGTGATACGTTATTGTTTATTCCACCACTGAATTCATTAAATTGACAAAAGTCTAATTGTAATGTGACAGATTACAAGTACTTAAAAATACTATTAAATATGTTAATTGTTAATGTGTATTTATCCTGCAGTTGCTGTGCCAGTAGGGCAGTGTGGAGTAGGGTGAGTTTGCTGTCTGTTGAAGCAATGTCATACTCAATTTTGCTCATAGTTGTATGTAACCTCATTTTCTTCACCAGGGACAGAACACCAATATAATAAAATGCCATTTAATAAAACAGTCAAATTATATGAGATGGGAGTTGACAGTATATGCAGTATCTCGCGAACTGATGATGTCAACATCAAATTCCTTGGTATCTGCCTAGACAAAAACCTGGGCACTGGTTTTTACCTGCTCTACCAGCTATCAAAATCAGCTACCAACAAAACATTAAAATGGTGTATTATTGCACAATTTACCCGCACCTGAACTATGGTGTGGAACTGGGGCACTGTGCTGCAGGCACACATCTCAACAGAATATTGAGATTCCACAGAATAGCAACTAGGCTGATGTGACTGTCTTGTCATAATTCATACATAAAACAGAAACATCTAATAATAAATTCTGTAACTGGATAGATTAAAAAAACCTTCTCATCAAGCAGCAGCAGGAGAAGACACACATAATGGAATTTAATCTGCACACTTCTGGAGCCAGAGGCTTCTCCTCCTGGCAGAAGGGTTCAAGGAGAAGGAAGAGGGGTGAAGGCAAAGGCCTGATGAGAGATAGGAAATGGGTACAGTTCAGGAAAGTCACCCATAACCCGAGGTCGGGGAGACTTACTGGACAGGATGAGAAGGAAAGACTTTGTCTCATCTCGTCTGGTAAATCTCCCTTGACCTAGTGTTATGGGCAGTTCTTCTGAACTCTACCCCTTTTCCTAAACCTCACTTGCCCATTTCCTTGTTCCCCATGTCCTTCCCCTTTAAGCCTTCTGCCAGGAGGAGGAGTAGGAGGAGGAGGAGGCATTGGCTCTGAAAGCTTGCAAGCTTATATTTCTTTATATGTGTGTTCTCCTGCTGCCACGTGCTAGGTGGATTTCTCTACCCAATTACATTATATTTTCAAAAACTGATTATTTTTATTGCTGTAATAATATATTCTTGAGTTTATACAAATTGACCACATTTTTGTATAAAATCTATAGGGAATAAACAAATGCACTGATGTTCATGACTGACACATTAGAAGTATGGCGAATTACTTTAGACATAGAACAAAATTAAGAAAACCAAATATAATCCACATATAAACAGTTACATGGTTTAACAAGTTCACATTCACTATAAGAAAGCATTATACAAAATTAGTCATACTAAAATTAAAATTATTTCTGTTAAAGTTAATATCACTTGTTGACTTTTAAATGTCAAGATTGTTAATTCACTCCTCAGGGTATGTAACTATTTCTATCTCAGTATGGAGTTAGTTTCTAGATATTAATTTGGGTAACATTATTATTATTACTACTACTACTACTACTACTGTTATTACTATCATTAGCAATATTATGTTCAATATACTATTGAAACACTGTTAATCCTAGGCAATTCACTACCACCACATTCTAATTAATAAGTACTGTAAGATCATTGGATATGTAGCATGACATTTGCAAAAGCTATCAGTAAAAAGATTGTTTTCAAATTTGCCATCCAACAAAACTGCAACATTCTTAGAGTCCTCATAAAAGAGATCAGCAGATTACTGATATAACTTTTATGGTAAACATCACATTATTTGAATTATTTAAACTTCTACCTCCAAACATTTTTTATTCATCTTAGCATTTCTTAAAGATTCTGGCACATTCATTAATTTAACAGAAGTATGTTTTTTAATATTCAATGTTATGTGTGTGTAAGATCGAGCTCTCTTACAAGTGAGTGTGTTCAATTTTGTGAACATGCCATGGAATATGGACCATGAATTGCAAGAATGCTCCTCTGAGCTGCATCCACGTAAACTGCGGAGATAATGTGATAATGAATGTTATGAATGACGTGCTGATACAAGTAGTTTCACACATTCACTAACAAATATAAAGGTAGTATTGGAGTTCCGTGACAACTTTCATTTCTAAATCTGACTGATATACAGACATTGCAACAAATTGTCTAGTTTATCTGCAAAAGCAATTACACATGTTTTTGGATTCTACATGCACTGTTGTGGAGTAAGTGTCTAATATTGTTGTTATAATTCAGATGAGAAGGGCACTAAAATATTGTAGATATAACTGGAAGATATATGTGAAATGGCTATTGTACCACGGATGAATCAACAGACACTGTATAATTAATTCAAGTATGATGACAGGAGGCTATAATTTATCCACGAGTTTAACTACACGTTTTTATTTCTCATTGTTAATACAGCAAGTATAATAATCACAAGCATCTGCATATTGTATCACATACAGAACTACTGCTGCTGGTCAAGAGACAGCAAGGACCCCATCTATGCCAATTCCACATAAAATAATGTAAAGTCCAGGTTGGGATAACAACAATATTAGGAAAAGGATACACTGCTACCCACTGTAAAGATGATGCACTGAGTTGCAGACAGGCACAACAGAATGACTGTTCAACATGTACCTTTTTGCCAGGCATAGCTTTGCCATGCCATGGGGGTGGGGGATGGCTGGGTAGGATGGGGGGAGAGGGAACAGAAGTGGAAAAGGAGATTAGCATGAAAGTAGGTGTGTGTGGTTAAAACAGTATTATTGTACAAAAGTACCATGCAAACAAATGGTGCAGCATTTTGCTAATGTCATCAGCACTTAATTTTGAGAGTAGAGCAGTATCTGGTAATGTGAAAACAAGGTGAAACAGATAAGGTGGCCTACTTCATTGAATAATATTGGGACTTATTCCAAGCTCAACTGTGACAGTGGGTCACTGCCAGGTTACAAGCATATCAATCTTAGAAATGGCCCATCATCCTGTTGCTCATAGACAGTGGCAATACTTCAGGGGTAAGTGAATCACAACAGCAGACACAGACATATCATTCACACACATCATTAAATGCAACATACTGAATTTTCTTTTTTACATAATTATTATCATCATCATCATCATTATCATTCTCCTCCTCCTCCTCCTCCTCCTCCTCCTCCTCCTCCTCCTAGTCACGCAACTGTAAGTAATATTATAGAAATGGAAGAAGACATAGATCAAGGAAGGTGGGAGTTACAATTCTGCGAGAAGAACTGGACAGAGCACTGAAAGACCTGATTCGAAACAAGACTGCAGTAGTAGATGATATTCTGTCAGAATCACTGATAGCCCTGGGGCCGCCAGGCATGATGAAACTCTTCCCTCTGGTGAGAAGATGTAGCAGACATATGAAATACTCTCACACTTGAAGAAGAACATAAGAAATCCCAACTCCATAAAGCAGGCGCCGATATGTGAGAATATTACCAAACTGTCAGTTTTATAAGACATGGTTGCAAATTGCACAAATTCTTTATGGAAGAAAGGAAAAGATGGCAAAAGCCAACCTCGGGGAAGACCAGTTTGGACTCCGGAGAAATGTAGGAACACACGAGGCAACACTGGTCCCAGAAGATGGGTTAAGGAAAGGCAAAACTACTTTATAGCATTTTTAGACTTGGAGAAAACTTGTGACAACTTTGCCTCTAATACTATCTTTCAATTCTGAAGCTAGCAGGGGTTAAAAATACAGGAAATGAAAGGCTATTTACAACTTGTGCATAAACCAGACAGCAGTTCTAGGGTCAAGGGACATGAAAGTGAAGCAGTGGTTGACAGGGGAGTGAGACAAGGTTGTAGGCTATCCATGATGTTATTCAGTTTGTACATTGAGCAAGCAGTAAAAGAAACCAACGAAAAATGTAGAGTAAGAATTTAAGTCCCACAAGATGAGAGGCAACCTTTGAGCTATGACATTGTAATTCTGTTGGTTGGTTGGTTGATTGGATTAAAAGAGGGGGAAAGGACCAAACTAAGAGGTCATCAGTCCCTTGTTCCGAATAAAACAATGCCACAAGTGTGAGAGCAAAACAAACGAGACTGACAACACAAAACGGAATTAAAGGAAAAATCACAAAAACGATGAAGGCAACAAACACGTAAATGGATGAAACGGGGACAAGAAAACCACAGACACGCAAGAAACGGGATGAAGAGAGTAAAACAACAAAGCAGGTGACCATGGCTGGCTGATGATGAGAATAAAAAGGAGAAGCCAGCCACTCAGCAACATGTTAAAACCTCCACCCTAAAAGCACTAGGGTGGAGCATACAGACGGCCAAAGGAAATGCGCTAGAACTTAGATCAAATGATAAAACTCACCCTCACAAATAAAAGTAAATCAGCCAATGAGGCGTTGTCGCAGGGTGCATAAGCGGACAAGGAAAGAAAACTCCTTGATTTCTCCCGGATTTTACAGTTAAAAATAGATTTCTCCCCACTTTTTCCCTCTTAACTGACAGTATATTTTCTCTCTGAATTGTATAACTTATCATTCCCAGCACTTTAGAAAACGAAACTCGTGGAAAAAAAACACATTTTGGAAAGATCTTTGATGTGCAGCAACATGTACGCTGCATATTTTCGTATTACAAAATATAAATTCAAATTCCACCGAACACCGCATGTTACTTTCTGAAGCATTGAAATCTAGATTGAAACGCACTTTTGTAAGCCAGTCATAGGTCGTGTCATGTGATCTCGCCAGCCGATGATAGCGGATATTAAGAGCTTAGGACACATGACAGTCAGCCAATAGCAACAACACTTAAGTAGTGCGAACACACAAACAGCAACAGTTAAAGGTTTAAATTCATATACGTAGTGCTGCTACAAGAAAAGCAAAGCTTTCACATAATATTGGTGTCCAAGTTTAATATGCTGCAAGAGAAGCTAAGCTTTGACATATGAAGTTCGTCTTTTATGTGTGTACTACACTTTAAGATATATCACACAAATGAGCCAATAAAATTTTTAAGAGTGACACAGTCTCATCTTCTGGGCTTGAAATTCTTCTAAATGGCTCGTCATCAAAGAATTGAGTTTTAAATGAGAGTCAAATGCTTTGTGATTTAAGAAAATCATCATACATTCTCACTCATAGTTCAACTTGGGTGAAAGGAAATTTACTTTGAAATTAATGCTTTTCAAACCACCATTCGCAGTATTTTCCTGCGACCTTCTAGAAATAGGTTCGTTTCAGCAGTTGCCAGAGAGCGTCAGGTAACATGCACCACTGTGCTTGCGTAGCAATGACGACTTAGGAGGTCTGTATGTTTGTACATGTAAAACATTAAAAGATCTTACATTATGTCATAAAAGAAATAAGACATCAGAGGATACTTGAAGAGCATCACAATTTCGTGACCCATACTAAAATGTGCGCATTTACAGTGCACATTCGTATGTCCAGATTCCCAAAGAAGTAGGCCTTGACCTGATATTAAGCTTTTCAATGTGGTTTCCGGGATGTAAATTTTCTTGGATTACCAGTACAGTGTTATCTCATGTTTGATTCTTTATTATGGCACAACACCATACGTGTTACAAGATGAAAACGTGCACTTGAAATGCAGCGAACAGTTGAAACTAGCCAATAGTGTGGAATTAAACACTTCATTTCAAATATATTGACTGACTCAGTGGAAAGATTAATAAAAGGAAATTTCTTTAGCAAACCGACAAAAGTAACTTCATTGTTCTGCAAGGCGATTAATGCTTGACCATCAGAAAAGTGGAAATAAAATAAAATCTGAAATTAATAACATATTTTTGCCTCCTGTAATTATGTGAATGTATTTTAATTCACTTGATAGCTCCCTGCCACAGAAATCCGTTTTGTTTTCATTTGACGTGAGAGCAGCAAACGAAGAGGTAACAGCAAAATCCCTAAATGTAAACATGGGTAACGCGGAGACTACCCACTTCCCCACTATTACACGGACTGCTCTGCACATCAGCCCTAGATCTACCATGTTCCCGAACCAGGGCAATACTAGATAGTGCCCTCTGCCGAAACCCCCCCCCCCCCCCCCCTCTTCCTCCCTTCCTCCCTCGAGCGTTGGAGATAGGACATCAAAAATTTTAAAAGGGTGCTGATGACCTCGACATTGAGTGCCCATAAGCCCCAACACACACACACACACACACACACACACACACACACACACACACACACACACACACACACACACGAATTTTCAAAAATACATTCATTTTGTAGCGCACATCTTTCTGAAGAGTTTAATGCATAAAACATATGTGTTCAACGAAATGTAAGGCATGTTATTAGGTCTTTAGTGTGCCGAAGTGCAGTGCCACGCCTCTTAAAACAACATTCTTCTATCGCAAGTCACTGTATTTTGCTCGTGTAGAATTTAAACATGTACATTTTGCAATTGGTGGCATCAAACTATATTCAAGACAGTGGAAAGTAAAATGTCCTGTGGTGCCTCTCCTGCTTCTGGTCAGCTGGTTTGACATCCTGAATTTGCACTCTATTTCCTATTAGCTAACAACTTGCTGCTTTGTGTGACATAAAATTAAATACAGGATACATAAAACCAGTAAAGACAAGAGACAAGCAAGACAACACACATTTCTTCAATCCTTAGCTCCTAGAGTTTTCTTCTCTCTAATCTTGCTACAGCTTTACATGGCATGCTTTCCTTTCTGCGAAAGAATCTATTACCTCAAAGTTCGTCAAACATTTTGCTACATGAAAAATCGAAATGTCGTTGTCTAATACCGAAAAAGCTTTTAATACAAATAGGACCCAAGATTGGTGTGCTTTCTCCATCTGATTATGTCTGTTTTGTCACTGTCTGCTGTATAAAACAAAATAGGCCTTTCTAATACTGCAGCAATGGTAACACACCAAATAAACGGGACTGTTTTGGCACAAATGGTCATTTTTACAACACGACAGAATATAATCCACAAAGTACCAATATCAAATGCCTATTAGGCCTACTACAAGCAAAAAACTTCATGTTAGGAAATAGTTTTACACTTCATACATACGCTCCAGTTTCTCAAGCATGAGATCGAAAAGTAGTAGTGCAAAATTTTTATATAAATTTGGGATCTTCATATTCTTCCATAATTTAAAAGATGTCCCCGTTTCTTCTCCTTCCTCATGCTAACAAACAATCTTGTCATCACTAATTCTGTAACTATTCCTGCCAATGTCAAAGCTTATTCACCGGTTAACTTCACTAACTCTGCCAGAATCACCGGTTTAGTTATCCCGTGATTATTCTCTGGTTAGGCTTTGTTACGTGTTCGTACATCGCGTTTTCCATGCTACTTCTAGAATAGAACTTAAAGTGGTTGCTAGCCGAGGATTGTACAACTGGCCCTTACTAGTCTGGCCAAAACTTTTCTGTCAAAATTTCATTTTCTTGGATAAACCGAGAAGATAATGCGTAATCTTTCTTACCTGTTATTCCTGTTAGTCGTTTATATCCACTCTGGTAGTCTGAATCTATGACTTTCGCTAGAAATTATAACAATTCTCATCGTACATAAATCCAATCAATCACATAATCACACAGCGGTTGGCATTCATCCGTTTGGCTTTACTCTGCACAGCTCATATAGCCCCATTTGTCTGCAAGAAAGTTTATTTCTAGATGCGACGAGGATTCCCCTGACAGACATCACGTACACTCTGCACGCATTCACAAATCGTTCAGAAATGAACTTAGAATGTGTTCAAAAATGTCCAAAAACCGCCAGGGATGCATTTCAAAATCATATGAATAATTGATAGACCAACGTGCACTGCATGCTAGGCGCTTTGTGAAACGAGGTTTTTTTTCCTCAAGAATATGAATTTACGCCACCAAGTGCCTGACATGCTGCGCATGCATGAATCTGGCAACTTGGGTGCGCCAATAAAATTTTCCCTGGTAGCATCTAGCTGCTTGCTGTGACTGCTTACACAGCCAACAGCCACATTTCTGTAGCCAGAAGCGGGAGAAAGCACTACTAAACTGCGCATGCACACAATACCGCTCGTAACTGCTAAAACGAATGTAACGTAAACAACTGTGATGGTGCCTGTTGTTACGAAGCATTGTGTTGTCTTTCTCTCGTTCATGTTTTATTGCTGCAGTATTATTCTGCAGAAGCAGGATACAGTAATATCATTTGTAAGAGTATTGTTTCTTACCAATTAAAATTACAAAAATGTAACTGAAAAGAAAAACAATGAAAAATTCCTGGAATTCTAAAAAATTCCCGGGTTTTTCCCAGTTTTCTCCTGGACAAAAAAATTCCCTGGTTTTTCCCAGATCTCCCGATTGTCCCAGGTCGTATACACCCTGTGTCAGATAAAATTAGCGGCAATGAGCTGAAAACCCACGATTCTGTTGCTGGGCAGTCAAAGTGGGACAGTGCACCAGAAGATGGGCCACTGTCAACCAGGTGCCGCACTGACAGTGAGGCAGGTCTTCATGGCATAGGAGGTAACTATGGGTCGCCCAGGCATGGCTGATACAGAGCCAGCAGAGGACAACTGATTCCCTGCAAGAGGCCCGCATGGAAGACTTCCACACATTTGTAGTCCCCTTAATGACATGCAGTTAGTTCAATTAGTTGTGCATACTGTTATGCCATTCCATCTCCCAAAGCCGAAAAACCCTGCGGCGTAAGTCAGAATGCATGTCAGGTTCTGAGATGCCCATCTTCAGAGATGGTTTCCACGTAGCCTGTTTGGTCAGCGTGTCGGCAAGTTCATTGCCTGGGATTCCATGACCTAGGGTCCAGACAAACACCACTGAACGACTGGACTGTACCAGGGCATAGATGGACTACTGGATGGTCGCTACCAAAGGATGATGATGGTAGCACTGGTCGATAGCTTATAGGCTGCTCAAGGAGTCAGCACACAGGAGAAATGACTAGCCTGGGCATGATCGGATGTGTTCAAGAGCACAAAATATGGCCGTCAGCTCTGCAGTGAGAACACTGCAGCCATCGGGCAATGAGTGCTGCTCTATATGTCATCCATGAACACAGGCAAAGTCAACGTGACCATTGGCCATTGAGCCATCGGTGTAAAAACACTTCATGTCCCTGGCACATGTCGAGAATCGAGAGGAAGTGACAGCAGAGAGGAGTCGCAGGGTTAACTGAGTCCTTAGGGCCATGTGAAAGGTCCAGGCGAAGCTGCGCCCTAGGTGTACAACATGGAGGTGTATGTGAATGGACTTCAAGTACAGGTGGTAAAGGGAAGGACTCCAGTTCAGACAGAAAGGATCGCACGTGAACCGCGATTGTTAGCCCTGATCCGGACCGCCGATACGGTAGACGGGCTGCCGTGGGTGGGAAAAGGAGACGGTAATTCGGATGCGAAGGAGAACTACGAATGTGTGCAACTTAAATGGTAAGCAGTTGTGCACACCTAACCTTCAATGGAGAGACTCCAGCCTCCACCGAACACTGGTCACCGGACTCACTCTAAAAGAACCTGTCACTAGGTGAACGCCACAGTGGGGCACTGGGAAGAGTAAACGCAACACCGAGGGCCTCACCGAACCATAAACCACGCTCCCATGGTCAAGGCAGGATTGAACAAGGGCTCTGTATAGCTGCAGCAGCGTAGAGTGATCTGCACCCTAGTTGGTGTTGTTCAGGCAGCGGAGGGCATTGTGGTGCTACCAGCAATTCCGCTTAAGCTGACGAAGGTGAGATAGCCAAGTCAATCAGGCATCGAAAACCAGTCCTAAGAATTGATATGCCTCCACTACAGTGAGTGGATCATCAGCAAGATAAAGTTCTGGTTCCGGATGAACAGTATGACACTGACAGAAGTGCATAACACATGACTTCATGGCTGGAAAATGGAAGCTGTGGGCTACAGCCCATGACTGCACCTTGTGGATGGCTCCCTGCAGGCACCACTCAGCAACACCAGTACTAGAGCAGCAGTACGAAACGCAGACGTCGTCTGCTTACAGAGAAGGTGAGACGGATGGCCCTACAGCTGCCGCTAGACCGTTCATGGCCACTAAAAATAGAGAGACACTCCATACAGAGCCCTGCGCGACCCCATTCTCCAGGATATGGATGGAACTATGGGAGGCACCAATGTGGACGTGGGAAATACGAAGCAACAGGAAATTTTGGATAAAAATCGGGAACGGGCCTCAGAGACACCACTTGTATAATGTGGCAAGTATGATGATGTCGTCAGATCGTGTCATACACTTTTCTTAAATCAAAAAGATGACAAATAGGTGTTGGTGTCTGTAAATGGCTGTGCAGATGGCAGACTTGAGGGACACAAGATTATCAGTGGTAGTGTGACTGGTGGAAGCCGCCCTGACTTGGAGCCAGTAGGCCACATGACTCCAGAACCCAACCACTGCTGACACACCGGATGTTCCAGTAGCTTACAAATAACAATGGCGAGGCTGATGAGCTGATAGCTATCCACATCAAGCAGGTTTTTACTGGGTTTGAGTACCAGGTTGATGGTGCTCTCCTGCCATTGCGATGGAATGACGCCATCACACCAGATCTGATTGAAGATGATGTGGAGATGTCGCTAGTAGTCAGATGAGAGATGTTTAATCACCTGACTGTGGATCCGATCTGGCCCAGGAGCTGTGTCGGGGCAATGTGCCAGGGCACTGAGGAGCTCCCACTCTGTAAATGGGGTATTATAGGATTCACTGTGGCTTGTAGTGAATGAAATCACTTTCCCTTCCATCCGTGATTTGACAGTGCGAAAGGCTGGAGGATAATGCTCAGACGCAGATGCTCGGCAAAGTGCTCGCCAATCACATTATCGTTGGTTGATAACACGCCATTTATGTTAAAACAGGAACACCTGTTGGGATCTGGTACCCGAAAACACGTTTGACCTTTGCCAGACTTGGGAAAGTGTCGTATGACAATGCATGGTCGAGACTTCTCTCTCCCAACACTCCTGCTTCCGTCATTTGATAAGATGGCGATTTAACACAGATGGAAGGCGGGGCACATGGAATATTAGGATGTGATGGACGTCCACAATCTTGATATGTGGCGCTGGAAGTACAGCGGGAAGATATATGGCTGAACTTCCAGCATTTAAAGCACCACATATGGCTTGACATCATACGGGTAGACCATCACCTTGACCTTCTCGGGCAATGTGTCACCCTCGAAGGCCAAGATGAAGGCACCAGTAGCAACCTGATTATCCCTTGGACCCCGATGGATGCACCGGACAAAATGAACACCTCGTCACTAAGTTGGCGCGCAGCTTGTCGTCAAACTGCAAAAGAAGGTGCCTGTAGAATATAATACCCTGGGCCATATTTATGCTCTTATGGAACGTTATGGTAATGGAAACACCCCCAGCTCGTCACAAGCAAGTAATGCCCGTGACTGGGCAGAGGATGCTGTTTTTATCACGACTGACCTTCACTGCATTTTGGACAAGCCCTCCACTTCCCCAAACTTGTCCTCTAAACGTTCTACAAAAAACTGTGGCTTTATCAAAATAAAGGAGTCCCTATCAGTTCTTGTACATACGAGGTACCGGGGTGAATAAGGTTCACTGGCATCCTTAGCCTGGCGTTGCTCCCATGTTGTGGCCAGTGACGGGAATGATTTTGGGTCATACTTCCTTGCATTGTACTGAGACTTAGAATGCTTCGAGACTGCTGGTGTTTGATCACCAGCAAGTGATGACATGGTACTCTTCATCGCGTGTCATCCGTCCTGGTGCCACCCACTCTGACCAGGGGCCCTCCCCACGGGTGCCCCCCCAGCTGCAGCAAAGGCCAACTGGCACAATGGCCACTGCCGGGAGTCCTGATGCCCCATGGTGACAGGCATCTACTCCTTGGCATACGTGGGGAGTTAACAGCACAGGCATCAGCAGAGGTATCACTGTGTTGTTAGGAGGCTACAACCAACAGGGTACACGGCAGCCCCACCACAACGGACTGGCTACTGTGTTGGATATCAGGTGCAAACAAGTCCATGGTCACCTACGGCGCAGAAAGCGACACTGCATAGTGCATGGTGGAAACCGCACCCAGGAAGGTGTCCTCGCCCAAGAGATTAAGAATGAGCAGTACTGCAATGTGATGAGAAAGTGGGCTACAGATCTCAAGGCACGATGCACCATGTAAGGCGCCCTTCCCCATTTGGCTCGCTCTTCGGAAAAATTTTGAAGAATGGAGATCAAATGCTACAGGGGACCATCACATAAAAGCCGAAACGTGTGAGAGTCCTTTTAGTCACCTCTTACGACAGGCAGGAATACTTCAGACCTGTTCTTACCTTCGGACTTGCAGGGGCATGTAATTCTGTCAGAGACAGTAAAGGACTTGGGAGAGCAGTTGAACGGAATGGACAGCATCTTGAAAGGAGAATAAAAGATGAAAATCAACAAACACAAAACAAGGTTACTGGAATGTAACTGAATTAAATCAGGCATGGCTGAGGTAATTAGATTAGGGAACATTAAACTTGAGCAATAGATGAGTTTTTCTATTTGGGCAGCAAAATAACTGATGATGGACAAAGTAGAGATGATGTAGATTGGCAATGGTGAATAAAGTATTTCTGAAGAAGAGAAATTTGCTATCGAATGTAGATTACGTGTTAGGAATGGGCAGTGTCTTGAAAGGAGGAAATAAGATGAACATCAACAAATGCAAAACAAGGGTAATGGAATGTAGTCGAATTAAATCGGGTGATGCTGAGGGAATTAGATTAGGAAACGAGACACTTAAAGTAGTAGATGAGTTTTGCTATTTGGGGATCAAAATAACTGATCATGGTCGAAGTAGAGAGGATATAAAATGTAGACTGGCAATGACAAGGAAAACATTTCAAAAGAAGAGAAATCTGTTAACATCAAGTATAGATTTAAGTGTTAGGAAGTCGTTTCTGAAAGTATTTGTATGGAGTGTAGCCATGTATGGACGTGAAACATGGATGTTAAATAGTTTAGACAAAAAGAGAATAGAAGGTTTCGAAATGTGGTGCTACAGGAGAATGCTGAAGATTAGATGGGTAGATCACATAACTAATGAGGAGGTACTGAATAGAATTGGGGGAGAAGAGAAATTTGTGGCACAACTTGAATAGAAGAAGGGATCTGTTGGTAGGACATGTTCTGAGGCATCAAGGGATCACCAATTTAATATTGGAGGGCAGTGAGGAGGGTAAAAACCATAGAGTGGGACCAAGAGATGAATACACTAAGCAGATTAGAAGGATGTAGGTTGCAGTAGGTACTGGGAGATGAAGAAGCTTGCACAGGATAGAGTAGCATGAAGAGCTGCATCAAACCAGTCTCAGGACTGAAGACCACAACAACAAAGTTTGTTTTTTTTTTTTTTCCTTGTATACCGCCACAGCGTAGTTTGGTAATTTGCCGATAGTCAGCGCTAGTCACAAACATGGCGATTTCAGGTGCGAGCGAGCTTTCTGTGTGCTGGAGTTTGACAAAAACAAGGGTGCTATAGCTGTTCAACGGATGTTTAGAACCAAGTGTGGTAAGAAGCCACCAAAAAGGAAGGACATTTACCACTGGCACAACAACTTCATTATACGGGCCACTCTTCTTTGCCGTGAGCACTGTCACTTGATATTCCTAATTGGACATTTTGAAGAAATAGCTGATGCCACAAAGGCAGTTGGACACTCTGTTGATCTTTCAGCAGGATTGTGCTCCACCCCATTTTCATCATGAAGTTCGTGGGCATCTGAACGTGGAGCTGCCACCTTGATGGATCAGCTGTGCTACAGAAGTGGACAGCTGTTTCATGAAATGGTCTCCCCGATCACCAAATCTCACTCCGTGTGAATTTTTTCTGTGGGGTCACATTAAAGATCTTGTGTATGTACCACCTCTGCCACGTGATGTAGCAGAGATCCGGGAGAGAATACAGGAAGTGACTGCCACAGTCGATGAAACTATGCTGGGACAGATATGGCAATAATTCGATTATCTTATTGCCATCTGCTGGGCCACTCAAGGTTCGCATATCACATGTTTGTAAAAAGAAAACCTTCAGAGTTTCTCTTCAAAATGCAATATTTATGATATCTGTACAATGTTTGGTTCTTGTGCAATAAATAATTGAAAGTGTTCCTGCACTTTATGCACACCCTGTAAAAAGGACTATTAGCAGGTACTGAATGTATACAAAGAAGGGCACCACAAATAGTTACAGATTTGTCTGAGTCATGGGACAGTATCATAGAAATGCTAATAAAATTGAAATGGCAGATGCACAAAGATAGATGTCATCTACACCTCAAAAGACTACTTACAAAGTTTCAATATCCAGTATTAAAGTGAAGGTTATGAATATACTACAGCTCCCTATGTATCACTCCTGTAGACATCAAAAACAAAATATTAAACTAATTTTAGCATGCACAAAGGCATTTTATCAGTCATTTTTTGTCACACCCCATAAGCAAATGTAACAAGAAGAAACCCAAATACGTGGTGCAATGGAAAGTACCCTCTGTCATGAACTTCACAGTGGTTTCCAGAGTATGAATATCAATGTGCATGTATGGCACCTGAGAAGCTGCAAAAACTTGCAGTCCAATAAACAATATAAAACAAAGCAGGTTCCAGACAACCTAACATGCTATGAACAACCATCAACTTTTTTTTGTTTTTTAGAACTGCAAAATCTAAAAGTCAAAATTAGTCATCAGAACCAATCATCTAGCCAGTTTTCTAGCTGATTTTGCTGAGTCCAAGAAACCAATTTGTTCCTTTCAAGATTCTGTAATTTAGAAGATTTTTAGTAATATCCAGATACAAAAAACCACTCAAGCTTATACCATGCCATATTTCCAGAATCTGTTTCAATAATATAGCACCCCAAGCTTTCCACGCACTGTGGTATTTTTAGATTTCCCTTATCTAGCATTTTAAAGAAGATATTTCAAATTTTAACTTCTGTTAAATATTTTATATATGGTGGCTGTACTAAACTTCAGTGAAACATGTTTGCAGATGGACTACCAACATTAGAAAAGATCTTCCTTTTTTATAGCAAAATAAAAGAACAAATAACTTTATAGATAGACTTATTAGTCTTAAAATCCAGTTTTAGTGTCATTTAAAATCCCATTTGCCAGTAATTAAAAAAACAACCATGAAGCTATTATTCCAGCCAAAGGCTGCAACTATAACACACCACAGTCAAAAGGAGATGGAAAACATTCTTGGCTGGGTACAGCTACATCACACATATTAGAGAAACACTATTGAACAGCACAATGTGTGGTGCATTTGAAGGGTGAAGGACTATGAGAACAGCAGTTTTACTAAGATAAGAGGCGGCACTCCTATTGTTATGTATGTGTGTGAGTTTCGGCTTTTATAAGTATCTGGCATCATCCGAATGTGTTAACACCTTGTGTCTGAAGAGCACTTGCTGTCCACGACAGTTTACTAGGTTTTATTACTTAAAAAGTCTTTGAACTGCTTACACATCTGGGACCCATTCTGTAAGGCTGCCCTTTGTGTGAACCATCTACAGTGTGGCACTGTGTCACATGCTTTCGAAAAATCAAAAAATATGGAATCTATCTGTTGCCCTTCAGCTGTGGTTTGCAGAGTATCTTGAGAGAAAAGGGTGCAAGGAGGCACTGAAGCCCCATTCATAGTGTCAACAGGATATGGCGGCATCAGGTAGTGTCATACGCTTTTTGCAGTTCAAAAAACTGCCTACAAATGACAAATACAAAAGGATACATTTAAGTAAAGCTGGCTTATTATTAATCTTCTGATTTTTTTAAAAAGATTACATCCCTGGCTCTTATAATTCTTCGTCGAATGGGATTTTACAGTATCTGACAAGTATGCACTTAACACAGTTTTGTTCCATTTGTAGCTACTAGCTTCTGGAATGTGGGATATGACTTACTACTGAATAATCTCTAACGTCAGAGGATGCGTTTGTACCCTGAGAAATTTCCTTCTGGCCTTATTTGTTCAAAGCGCTTGTTGGACACCTGTTAACCTGCAACTGTTTATCAGACTCATGGGCCACTATTTGGGCCACAAGATGATTATGAGCCTCGCCTGTGGTACATTGACTGGGCTACAGGTCAACTTCACAGGCCTGGCCCACAGTACAACAATTTGACTCATGATAATTTTTATTCTTACTATCTCTTTGTATCACCCTCAGTTACATGTTATTCTTGGTTGTGTTGCCATGTCAAAACATATGTTCTCAAATATTAGGAATGTGTCCCCATAAAATATTTTCAAAACCTAAGTGTTTTGATGACAACAGTGAGCATTATGTTGATACTTCAGCTATTGACAATAATACTAGTGACATCATACATCCTGTATGACAAAAACGCAGGCAATTACGTAGTTACTGAAGATGATACTGCCAACAAAGATCAACTACCAGAGCCCTGGATTTGGAAAGAAATATGAACTCCACTGAATTGGTCGAAGAAGGGTGTTACAGAAACACCAATTTTTAGAACAACAATGGCCACAAATTACAAAATGTTTGCTCTTTGCAAATGATGATCTGGCCACCAATACGGACAAATTGAGCAAAATAAGATCTGTGATCAAGTATATGATTCAAACATTTAAATAACTGAATATAATGAGAAGGGACACCATTATCGATAAATCGATCACACAATTTAAAGGACGCATACCTTACAAACAATTCAGTCCATAAAAATGGGCATGATTCAATATTAAATTTTACAAATTATGAGAGTCACATTCAGGTTATTGCTACGACTCTAAAATACATGCAGGCCACAATATGATAAAATGTGATGATAGCATCTCATCTTAAAGTGTTGCACAAAAAGCTATCATTGTCAGTATTATACTGAGGACACAATTTATACCTTTGGTACTCTTGACCGCAGTTATTTATGGCAATATTGCACAGTTATAAAACAAATGTCATTGGCATGCGAATAGAAAGAATTTGCGGAAAGAATTTTTTGTAAAGTAAGGTTAAAGAGGAGGGGAATACTGAATTATGAGCAGAAATTGAATATTCGCTGTAAAATGGAAAGGTAAGCAAGCTGTTCATATTATGATGACAAAACACAAAACAGTAGAAATGAACACACAAGGGTCCAGTAATACTTCAAAACTGAGTTGTGTTATTGGGTACAACAAGGAAATGATTGGAACTGATCGGGAAGACCAATCATGAGAAAATTTATGAAAGGACATCAAAAAATTTTCTTTTATCAATTTGCTATACTGGTCTTCTCGATTTGTACCTTTTGTGCAACAAAATAAATAATTTGAAAAAGCAGAGTTACAGTGATTATAGGATTGAAATGAATTGAAATGACTCTTCCATTACTGAAGAATGTACCAAAAACAAATAATAAACGATGAGGACGAGTTTCATACAGAGATTTACGAGAGAGACTGCACATGAAACACTGGGCTCATTTTCATTTTTCCCCGAGGGCATGAAGCTTTACTGTATGGTTAAATGATGATGGTGTCCTCTTGGGTAAAATATTCCGGAGGTAAAATAGTCCCCCATTCATATCTCCGGGCGGGGACTGCTCAGGAGTACGTTGTTATCAGGAAAAAGAAAACTAGCATTCTACAGATCGGAGCATGGAATGTCAGATCCCTTAATTGAGCAAGTAGGTTAGAAAATTTAGAAAGGGAAATGGATAGGATAAAGTTAGATATAGTGGGAATTAGTGAAGTTCAGTGGCAGGAGGAACAAGACTTTTGGTCAGGTGAATACAGGGTTATAAATACAAAATCAAATAGGGGTAATGCAGGAGTAGGTTTCATAATGAATCAAAAAAATAGGAATGCAGGTAAGCTACTACAAACAGCATAGTGAATGCATTATTGAGGCCAAGATAGATACAAAGCCCACACCTACCACAATAGTACAAGTTTATATGCCAACTAGCACTGCAGGTGCCGAAGAAATTGATGAAATGTATGATGAGATAAAAGAAATTATTCAGGTAGTGAAGGGAGATGAAAATTTAATAGCCATGAGTGACGAATTAGATAGTAGGAAAAAGGAGAATAGGAAACGTAGACGGTGAATATGGATTGGGGGTAAGAAATGAAAGAGGAAGCCACCTGGTAGAATTTTGCACAGAGCACAACTTAATCATAGCTAACACTTGCTTCAAGAATCATGAAAGAAGGTTGTATACATGGAAGAATCCTGGAGATACTAGAAGGTATCTCATTGATTATATAATGGTAAGACAGAGACTTAAGAAACAGATTTTAAATTGTAAGACATTTCCAGGGGCAGATATGGCCTCTGACCACAATCTATTGGTTATGAACTGTAGATTAAAACTGAAGAAACTGCAAACAGGTGGGAATTTAAGGAGATGGGACCTGGATTAATTGAATAAACTAGATGTCGTACAGAGTTTCTGGGACAGCATAAGGGAACAATTGACAGGAATTGGGGAATGAAATAAGTAGAAGAAGAATGGGTAGCTTTGAGGGCTGAAGTAGTGAAGGCACCAGAGGATCAAGTAGGTAAAAAGATGAGGGCTATTAGAAACCCTTGGGTAACAGAAGAAATATTGAATTTCATTGATGAAAGGAGAAAATATAAAAATGCAGTAAATCAGGGCTTAACAACTGGCCAGTTTTGAGCGTGAGTACTCGCGTCTGCTCAGGCATGTGCTCGCGAGCAGGTGCAAGGTCGCAGAGTAGGGAGGGAGGGGAGGGAGGGGAAATGCGCGCACACATATGAATAGGACCGCAGCGTGCCTAATGAATCCGCGCCGACTGTGTAACGTTAAAAGTACTACAATCAGCTCTAACAATCACTTCGCTGGTTAAGAATCATGTCAAGTCGCCGTTGTGTAACCCCAACCATGCTTTCACAGTTCAACCCCCGTTGGGAGGAATTGTATCTGTTTACAGAAAAAGATGGTGTTGCAAAATGTTTAGTATGTCACAAAACGCTGAATTCTTTTAGGAAATTTAATTTGCAGCCACATTATATGTCATACCACGCGAAAGACTACGGAAGTGGAAAATGTGATGGACCAGATCGTGCACAGGAAGTTATTAAACTTAAAAGGAAGCTATCCGAAGAAGATCTGGATGACGAAGAAAAATCAACTGAGGCAGCTCTCAGAGTGAGCTACAAAATTGCTTTGTTTTTAGCAAAATCCCTGCGCCTCTTCACTGATGGCGATTTAATAAAAGATGTTTGGTAGTTGCAGCGGACCATTTGTGTCCATCTCAAGTTGAACAGTTTCGGATTGTGCCATTATCTGACATGACCGTTCTGCGTCGCATACAGGACATGGCAGCCGATGTCCAGAGCCAGCTTGCAAATATCTATAAAGATTTTATGGCGTATTCTCTAGCTCTGGACGAAAGTGTTGATATCACTGGAACAGCGCAGCTTTCCATATTTATTAGAGGTGTTAATAGAGATCTTCAGGTGACGAAGGAGCTCCTCGATGTAGTAGCCATGAAGAACACTACAACCGGAGGTGATATTTGAAGTAGTGTTGAAGAAAGTGTTGAAAATATAGGATTGTCGTGGAATTCTTTAGTTTCAGTGTCTACAGACAGTGCACCAGCGATGACAGGGAAAAAATTAGGTTTCGTTGCGCTGTTGAAGGAGAAAATGCAAAAACTGACCGTGCCAAATGAAATAAGGGGCGTTCACTGTGTGATCCACCAGGAAAACTTACGTGCAAAGAGTATCGCTCTAAAAAATGTGATGAGTGGTGTTGTTCGTACAACCAATTATATAAGGAAGCATGGGCTACAACACAGACAATTTAAAAGCTTTCTTGAGGATGTAGAAAGCCAGTATGGTAGCCTGCCTTATTACAGCGAGGTCCGCTGGCTTAGTCGTGGTGAATTATTAAATCGAATTTTTGCCTATTAGATGAGATAAATATGTTCATGGAAATAAATAACATGTGTGTTCCTGAATTGAAAGAGCCTTCATGGAAACGTGATCTCACGTTCTTAGCAGATTTAACTAGCCATCTGAATGCTTTGAACATTTCACTACAAGGTAAAGATCTGCTAATTACTCATTTCATAGATCGAATACGAGCTTTTAAAATGAAATTGACACTTTGGGTGAGTCAGCTGGAAACAGGAAATCTAGCTCATTTTCCTAAATTATCATCCATGCAAGATGTTCACAAAGACTGTGAACGTTATTCACATAGTTTAGTTGCCCTTAACGAAGAATTTGATCAACGCTTTCAAGATCTGACAGCACTAGACAGTGATTCTGATCTGTTCGCCTCTCCATATTCAGCGAATATTGAAGAGATTCGTCCTGAGCTGCAACTAGAAATTATTGACCTGTAGTGTGACAGAGACTACAGAGACAAATTTCAGAACAAGAAAAACATTTTGGAATTTTACAGACACTTCCCTCAGGATAGATTTCCTCATTTGCACAAACTGGCAGCTACAATAATATCAATGTTCGGTTCCATGTATGTTTGTGAACAACTGTTCTCTGCAATGAAATGTAACAAGACGCGCCTGAGAAACGCATTGTCTGATCGAAATTTAAACTGCACGCTGCGCCTACGATGCACAAGAACAATTACTCCGAACATAGACGCAATTGTAAAGGGCAAAAAGTACAAGATAACAGAGAATCCCACACTTCAGTGACACCTTTTATTGTGTAACAGTTCACAAATTAATACGAATGTAGAGGCATACACTAAGCTAATAAAATTATGTGGCACGTGTATATTCTCCTTTATTTGTTTCATTAGTCACAGTAATAATTCGTGAGTGATATCCCTGCAGGTGGCCGCGGATTTACATTGAACTGGCGGCAGCTGTTGTGTGCCCCACGTGACTCTCCCCACTCTCTGCTCTGGTCCGATAGTGGGGGTAGCGTGCTCACACTGCTCCGTGCTCGCACCTTGCTGCTCACAGCTTGCTCCGCGAGCACGTATGTTGTGAAGCCCTGCAGTAAATGAAGCAGGCAAAAAGGAACACAAACATCTCGAACATGAGATTGACAGGAAGTGCAAAATGGCTAAGCAGGGATGGCTAGAGGACAAATGTGAGGATGTAGAGGCTTATCTCACTAGGGGTAAGATAGATACTGTCTACAGGAAAATTAGAGAGACCTTTGGAGAAAAGAGAACCACTTGCATGAATATCAAGATCTCAGATGGAAACCCAGTTCTAAGCAAAGAAGGGAAAGCAGAAAGGTGGAAGGAGTATATAGAGGGTCTATACAGGGGTGATGTTCTTGAGGACAATATTATGGAAATGGAAGAGGATGTAGATGAAAATGAAATGGGAGATATGATATTGTGTGAAGAGTTTGAGAGATCACTGAAAGACCCGACTCGAAACAAGGCCCCGGGAGTAGATAACATTCCATTGGAACTACTGACAGCCTGGGGAGAGCCAGGCCTAACAAAACTCTACCATCTGGTAAGCAAGATGTATGAGACAGCGAAATACCCTCAGACTTCAAGAAGAACATAATAATTCCAATCCCAAAGAAAGCAGGTGTTGACAGATGTGAAAATTACTGAACTATCAGTTTAATGAGTCACAGCTGGAAAATAGTAACGTGAATTCTTTACAGACGAATGGAAAAACTGGTAGAAGCCGAACTCGGGGAAGATCAGTTTGGATTCCGTAGAAACGTTGGAACACATGAGGCAATACTGACCCTATGACTTATCTTAGAAAATAGATCAAGGAAAGGTAAACCTAAGTTTCTAGCATTTGTAGACTTAGAGAAAGCTTTTGACAATGTTGACTGGAATACTCTCTTTCAAATTCTGAAGGCGGCAGGAGTAAAATACAAGGAGCAAAAGGCTATTTACAATTTGCACAGAAACCAGATGGCAGTTATAAGAGCCAAGGGACACGAAAGGGAAGTAGTGGTTGGGAAGGGAGTGAGACAGGGTTGTAGCCTCACCCCGATTTTATTCAATCTGTATATTGAGCAAGCAGTAAAGGAAACAAAAGAAAAATTTGGAGCAGGTATTAAAATCCATGGAGAAGAAATAAAAACTTTGGGGTTTGCCGATGACATTGTGATTCTGTCATCTGTCAGAGACAGCAAAGGACCGGGAAGAGCAGCTGAACGGGATGGACAGTGTCTTGAAAAGGGGATACAAGATGAACATCAACAAAAGCAAAACGAGAATAATGGAATGTAGTCAAATTAAATTGGGTGATGCTGAGGGAATTAGATTAGGAAATGAGACGCTTAAAATAGTAAATGAGTTTTGCTATTTGGGGAGCAAAATAACTGATGATGGTCGAAGTAGAGAGGATATAAAATGTAGACTGGAAATGGCAAGGAAAGCGTTTCTGAAGTATAGATTTAAGTGTCAGGAAGTTGTATCTGAAAGTATTTGTATGGAGTGTAGCCGTGTATGGAAGTGAAATGTGGACGATAAATAGTTTAGACAAGAAGAGAATAGAAGCTTTCGAAATTTGGTGCTACAGAAGAATGCTGAAGATTAGATGGGTAGATCACATAACTAATGAGGAGGTACTGGATAGAATTGGGGGAGAAGAGAAATTTGTGGCACAACTTGACTAGAAGGAGGGATCAGTTGGTAGGACATGTTCTGAGGCATCAAGGAATCACCAATTTAGTATTGGAGGGCAGTGCGGAGGGTAAAAATCATAGAGGGAGGCCAAGAGATGAATACACTAAACAAATTCAGAAGGATGTAGGTTGCAGTAGGTACTGGGAGATGATGAAGCTTGCACAGGATAGAGTAGCATGGAGATCTGCATCAAACCAGTCTCAGGACTGAAGACCACAACAACACTGACCCAACAGCATCAAAATCAAGACTATGTAGAGTTTGCATGGAAAATAAAAAACAGATGTGAAGTTCCAACGCAAGTACCTGTATGTTTCAAATGATATCACATCCTTCAAGATTACTGACTTGTGTTGTACCTTTTTGGAAGAGCGCTAATTATGTGAATTATTAATGTACTCAAGAATTGGAGATAAATGGTACTGATTTATATTATACTGTATAGATAGATGATAAATCTTTTGAAATATTTCTAACAATTATTACATGAGGTTGTAAGTGAGTTGGCTCTTAGGCATGTACTAATATTCTGTAAGTCGTGCACGATTGGCACATCGGACAGATTTGCCAAACCATGGAATTTCCCAAAAGCCTGGCAATCTTTTTTTACATTTTGGGTCCAGGCTGCTTACCTTAAATCTTAGGTTAACGGGTAATAAGAAAAACTGTGGTGGAGACTGCTTCTCCCCAAAATTTCATAGGTAATTTTGCATCCAACATCATCATCTCATTTTTTCCATGCCTGATCTATTGAGTCTCTCTGCTACATCATTTTGTTCCAGAGTGTGGAGAATCAGGGTTTGATGTTTAATTCTTTCGTACTTTAAGAATTTCTTTGAGTCTCTTGTTTACATACTTCTTTCATTATCATTTCATAAGAAATAACATCTTTCACTTGTCTGATTCTCTACAAACCTTTAAAAATTGTGAATAATCTTGAATGCTTGGTATTTACTGCTGACCATGCAAAACAAAACAAAAGAAAAAACTTTGTCAGAAAATCATTAGTGCTAGAAAATATTTAGCTCCTCAATTGATAAGGTTTGTGTTTAACTGCACAAATAAAAAAGTACTAACCCCAAAATCCATTTAGATTTAGAAGTGGACTGTGTGAAGGAAAACCTAGTTTGCAGTCAAAGATATAATGCACACTATCAATCGATCTACATATCTTAGGCCACTCGCCAAACTTTTTCATAATTCTTCCATCACATCTGATTGTAGAGGGACTAATCTTCTATGCCATAGGTTTCACTGTTAGACGAGGATGCACACTTTGGTTCAACATAGTGATGACTGTTGATCCAGTTTCCACATTCCACTGATTAATGATGTTCTGACTATCAATTTCTTCTCTGTTTCATGAATGTGACAGTATCTATAATCAATATTTTCCAACTGTCTTGTTTTTACTGTGTTAATTCTTCGCTACGAGCACAGATTTGTTGAGTTTTAAAGGCTAGGACTGCTGCGAATGTAGTGTGCGTCATTGCAACTGTGCTTTTCATTTGCTTGAACAGCTGAGCCATTAAGACTTGAATTGCTGCACACCTCATTCTTTACTTCCTGTAGTACTTTGTTTTTAATGGAATTTCCCATTATTGGCATGTTGGAGATTCTAAACCTCCTATCACTGGTGTTTACTCATTAGGCTGGTCTGCTTGTAATATACACTACTGGCCATTAAAAGTGCTACACCACAAAGATGACATACTACAGACGCGAAATTTGACTGAAAGGAAGAAGATGCTGTGATATGCAAATGATTAGCTTTTCAGAGCATTCACACAAGGTTGGCGCCGGTGGCGACACCTACAACGTGCTGACATGAGGAAAGTTTCCAACCAATTTCTCATACACAAACAGCAGTTGACTGGTGTTGCCTGGTGAAACGTTGTTGTGATGCCTCGTGTAAGGAGGAGAAATGCATACCGTCACGTTTCCAACTTTGATAAAGGTCGGATTGTAGCCTATCGCAATTGCAGTTTATCATATCACGACATTGCTGCTCGCGTTGTTCGAGATCCAATGACTGTTAGCAGAGTATGGAATCGGTGGGTTCAGGAGGGTAATACAGAACAGTCGAGATGATAAGCACCTTATCCACATGGCTTTAACGGATTGTGCAGCCACATCTCGATCCCTGAATCAACAGATGGGAACATTTGCAAGACAACAACCATCTGCACGAACAGTTCTACGACGTTTGCAGCAGCATGGACTATCAGCTCAGAGACCATGGCTGCAGTTACCCTTGACGCTGCATCACAGACAGGAGTGCCTGCGATGGTGTACTCAACGAGGAAGCTGGGTGCACGAATGGCAAAACATCATTTTTTCGGATGAATCCAGGCTCTGTTCACAGCATCATGATGGTCACATCCGTGTTTGGCGACATCGCGGTGAACGCACATTGGAAGCATGTATTCGTCATCGCCATACTGGCGTATCACCCGGCATGATGGTATGGAGTGCCACTGGTTACATGTCTGTCATCTCTTGTTCCCATTGACGGTACTTTGAACAGTGGACATTACATTTCAGATGTGTTACGACCCATCGCTCTACCCTTCATTCCATCCCTGTGAAACCCTACATTTCAGCAGAATAATGCACGACCGCATGTTGCAGGTCCTCTATGGCCTTTCTGAACACAAAAAATGTTTGACTGCTGTCCTGGCCAGCACATTCTCCAGATCTCTCACCAATTGAAAACGTCTGGTCAATGGTGGCCGAGCAACTGGCTCGTGACAATACACCAGTCACTACTCTTGATGATCTGAGGTACCGTTTTGAAGCTGCATGGGCAGCTGTACCTGTACACGCCATCGAAGCTCTGTTTGACTCAATGCCCAGGCGTATCAAGGCCATTATTTATGGCCAGATGTGGTTGTTCTGGGTACTGATTTCTCAGGATCTATGCACCCAAACTGCATGAAAATGTAATCACATGTAAGTTCTAGTATAATGTGTGTCCAATGAATACCCATTTATCATCTGAATTTCTTCTTGGTGTAGCAATTTTAATGGCCAGTAGTGTACATACTACCCACTTGGCCTTTCACTTTCAAATTAAGATCATTCAATTTGTTTCAAATGATTCTTGACACACATTCTTACACAGATGAACAGTTCTCCAATCTAGATGTTAAGACTGTTCTCAGGAGACTATTCACTAAAGCTCTTAGTCATCGTAGATTTGTTTTAATTTCTCCTATGTTTCTTTCACAGTCATAGTGTTCTGTAGAGACACACAAATAGAAGGGTCAACTGACAAGATTATTTTAGGCCTTGCAGTACATGTTTTAATCTCAACTGTGATCTTGCCCAGTATTCATTGCTGCAGATAACTCAAGCCAACTGTGGCGTTTTGTAATTTTCTCTTGCTTTTAGTTTTTGGAACTCATGTTTGGGTTCAGTAAATGTGTATTGTATTGAGATGGACTTTTTTGATTTAATGGATACATTCTTAATTTTCCTTGCTTCAAATAAACAGCAGTTTTGTGTAATACTTGTTCAGTGGGTGGACTGGGTCCATAACCTGTTGTTTTTGAATCTTTATTTGAACACCTGCCTTTCTTTGAAACCAAAGGAAAAAAAAATTACTTTCACATAGAAGTAACAGCACACAAAAACTATTACTAACTATGAAAGCACAGAAAAAAGAATGAGAAGGTCCATACCAACAGCCTGAGCAATGGTTCGAAGGTGGTTTTCTAGTAGAGGTGTGAATTCCAATTCGTTACTTCCAACAGAGTCTAAACTACAACAACATCCTAATTATGATTAATTAGTAAGACCTACAAACAAAGTGTCTGATTCTGCAATAAGTACAGTCTCTGCTAAGAAAAGTTTATATACAGATAATCTGCTAATGGTAATGAATAACCACATTTTAATTGCATTGAAGCAAGATTGTAAATAACATTTTTACTGTTTATACTCACCCAAGAAGAGCAATAACAACACCAGAAATATATGCAATTAATCCTGGTTCTGTCTTTGTAGCAGTGTCAACCTCAGCATGGCAATATGGACAAATCATGTGAGTTGGCTGTGGGCCCACAGGAACCACTGTTGTGACAATTGTTGGCCCTCCTGATACTACAGCATGCAATAAAATAGATTTATCAGCTTTACATAAACAAAATCTAACTTGAAAACAAGAAATGACTATTGTATTGTACACAGAATATGTTGATAAAATATGAATAAATGGAAGCAGCAAGTAGAAATATCAACAAGGATTGCTGCTTGCCGTAAAGAAGACACGTCGAGTTGCAGACAGGCACAATTTCCGGCCCGAGATGCTGGAGTTGGCAGTCGTGTGCACATGAGGTGTACAAATGTTGTTTGTGTCTCTCTTTTACTGGTGAAGGCTGTGGCCAAACCTGTATGTGAGTGTCTGTTAAATGTGCCTATCTACAACTTGACATGTCTTCTTTACAGTAAGTAGCAATCTGTCTTTTCCTACATTGTCAGTAAAATAGGACCAATTCTAGTAAGCACAAAGAAATGAAAACCAATTTATCAGAGCTACACATTTCTTATGGACTGAAATAAAATGATTTGCCAGACTAGTAATTCAGAAAGTAAATATTAAATTTACATTTGTATATCTGTTCCCACATCAATTATTACCTATAATGTTTGGCTGGACATTTGATATTAACATCAGCTCACTCATTAGTCACTGACAGTATAAGATATTCTTGCAAGTTGTGGTTGAAGTACAAGCAGTATTTTTGTTGAGAGAGCAATAAAATTCTGTCTTCATTAATTACAAACCACAACCTGGACTTTGAGGGACATACTAAATCCACTACAGTTGTACTTTATGAATCTTTTATTTGAATAAAATTGTACACACGGCCTGGGCTTCAGGATGTACGGCAGGAGTAAAAGCAAAGAAATTGTATTCTTAATGTGAAGTACTTTGTACACTGACACATCTTCCATCATTAAGTTTAATATGAGGTACGTTGGTTTGGCCTCATATTTTATACTATTGTTTTATAATTTTTATTTCTTGAAAATTTTATTATGCATTTGTATTACTTTAATTTCATGACAATTGCATTTTACATTGCTTGTTTTCCTTTTCTTGTTTGCTCTGTATCAGGCCTGTCTTAATTAATGCCACTCATGCAGTAATATGGTTTTAGCGCTATTAGTTGTGGATGGTTTTGAGAGAAATTGTGGTGGTGTAGGCATGTTTTTAGCTACGATTTTTTCGTTTGTCCCTCCCGCCGACCCTCGGTATTCGTTCTGGCAGCAGCCACTTCAAGACGTGTGTTTACTGAGGCATCTCATTGTGATTTGTGCAGCAGTCTGCTGACTGATCTTGCTGGGTGACCACGACATGCTGCAGGGCTGGGCATTTGTATGGTATGCTACTTTTAAGATTAATAAAATGGCATTCTACAGCATTTATGCCTCCACTTTACTTTCTTAAATCCGTGCCACACGTCCAGCCAATCACTACTGGTTCATAGGTTACATTAGGCTGGCAATGAGAGTTTATTTGTTGATACATTCATAGCTTCTTCTGTTAGGCCCCATTTACCCAGAGTTGTACTGGTCCACTGAAAGAACCTTCTCAAGCCTGACCTGCATAGGATCTTGATAAATTCTTGTATGCAATCAAGTTACGACCTCATGTTCACATTTATATTAACTGTTTCATGTTAATTCTATGTAGTATCCCTCTTACTTTTCTTCTAGTGTCTTAGATGGAATTTACATCCCAAAATGCATGTTATGTGTGTGATTTTATCAAAAAAGGATTTGTCAAGTACAGCTAGAGCAGATTTATTCATCATGAAAAACAACCTGGACCTCTCACGTAAGTATTATTCTCTCTATGGTTATCTCACACACAGTATTCTTTTGTCCAGCCAAAAATGAAAAAAATAACACTATTGTTAAAACTGTTTATGTTGTCAACATTAGTCTCTCTCTGATCTAAATAGGAACAGTTTCAAATCTTCTAAGGCTTCCAGCCAAATCAAGTGGCTTTAGATAGTACTGGTACTACAGCTACATAAGGATGAGGCCAGCAAAAACATGGCAACAGCCAAGGAGCATTTGGCTAAAAGCTCATTGGTGTTTACCTGTTTGACAAGGCTGGATCTTATTCAGCCGAATCGACACAAGACCATGCATTTGTGCAAGTAACAGTACAGTATACGGGCATCTGGCACATGGAATAAATTTTATATGGTTGCTGCATGGAGGTGAATTAATGCCCAGTGTCAAAAAGTAACTCACTAGTCAACGTTTTCAAAGTGTCTAGTTGTCTGAAAGAAATGGGCCTTTAAAGTGCTTGCGATGAGCATAATATTCATTTCCAAGGATGAATGCTTATTTGTTGATGTTTAATTGTAAAACTTCTACTGCTTCAAATGGTTCTTGTACATATAGCCTAGTGATACATCTCTTATTTGATAATCTCTATATGAGAAATATCAGCTATCTTCAACATTTTCAAAATAGTGTAATATGGCAAACCAGGAAACACTACAATGAAGGGATTGATGCTGGGACTGATGTACACTCCAATCCATAAGCTGCAAATCAGACAAATATTTATTATTATTACTACATTAAATTGCTTTTGTCTAACGTTCTGGTAAATTGACATAACACTGGCTCTCCTTAACAGCATTTTTAGACTGTACATTTCAAAACAATTGTAAAATATTATTCATCTAAAGAATAATTTATGAAAATGTTAGTATTAAAAATGAAAATATAATTAAAAAGTATATTACAATTTTCTGTCGCAATTGTTTCAGAAAGATACTTTGATGATTCTGTTATAAAAACTTATTTCTACGGAGGTTTTGTTTATATAAAACAGTCAATACACTTCGAAAAGCAAAACTGTGAATCTGGACTCTTGCAGAATTGTAAATTTTCTTGATCATGTTAATAAGACATACAAAAATTTAATTACTGTAATGTACAAATAACCCTGTACTTGAACCAAGTTCAGTATGTGACAGTTCGGAGATAGAATACTTAATCTTGGAACGAATAATTCTCAGTTTATGTCAAAACTGATGACATACTTTGAGAACTTATGTTTCAGTACAGTGTCAAAATGAATATAAACCTGTCTTTGTTATTTATTAGAATGTGCGAATGAGATCCTACATGCACGAATATCCAGTTTTTATTATCTGTGGTGAAGCAATGACAATCACATGATGATAAATGAATCAGAAGTTAAATAGTAACATCATAGCTACCCACTACAATTAACACCAGCAACTGTAACAAGCTTTAAGAGTTATTTTGAAGCAAATTCACATTAGTTTTAACATTAATTTATTGTACCATTTGTAGTGGGTTGTTACAACAGAGCAAAGTAAGTGACATAGTCAGAGTTCTAGAAAAATATGAGGACCTGCTAAGTAAATGATGCTGACAGTTACTGTCAATAAAAATGGTCAAGACTAAAGATTTTTCTTTCTCACAGATCCTACAACACCTTTACATGTGCAGTTAGTTAAGATGTCATGTTACATACCTACAAAACACAATGACTGTTTGGTAATGAGTATAGTCAATGGCAGACTGGGACTGTCTAAAAGCAAGAGAGATTTTTATTGTCTTACCAATGGCCAATGCATGTTTAGGTACATACATCAGCCTCTTTACACAAGGGAAAATATTAGACGTACCAAGGAAGATATTACTTTATGACATGAAATACACTGCTGAAATTCTGAAAGTTTTAAAAGATGTTTTCTGTTAAACATTAATAATGGATTATAAAAATATATATTTTGTTTGATCACTTTAAATTTCGTATATTCAATTATGTAAAGCTAACAGTCTACACAAAAATCACTGGCATTTTTTTTTAATTAATTACACTATCGTACGTCAAATCTTAGAGCCAAGTCATCTTGCCATTAAAATTTGTGTGTTGCAGGGCACTGCCCACTTGGCACATGAGGTAACACCTTTCTTACGTAAAAAAATGCATTCAACGTTAGTTCTTTTGTGTGTTGCATTTACTACTTCAGTATAATATGGAAGTCTGACCACCTTTATTTTTGTTCTACAGTAGCTCAAATTTTCTATGGTGATTTGATATGTCATATCCTTACAAAACAAGTACGGTAAAACTTACATGAATGCCCAGGAGTGAAGGGGCTAGATGGTGGTACTCCACCCACAGCCTGGGAGTAGCTTGGAGGTGCAGCTGGAGGTGGCCCATATTGTGGAGGTACAGGTCCTGCTTTGTTCATTTTGTTCTCTGAAGATAGCAAAAATGAAAATAGACACATACAGCTTTGAATTAAAACCAAATTATCAGGACTATACATAAATAAGATTTCTAAGGTGGTCATCTAGCTCGTAATAAGTGAATATTTCTTGCGTGACATTAGCACCAAGGGAGGGTGGGGGGTGGGGGGTGGGGGGGAATAGAATCCACTTTGGAACTACCGTATGACTGCTTGTTACTCTAAGTTTCCTGTGATCAATGACATTTCACAAACTTAAACACAAAGGATACCAAATAAGTCAATCACACGATCTACACAATATACAACCACTAGACTTTACTGCACACCAACGTGATTCAAAGTGAAAAACTTCAAAAGACTTTTTAGAACAGTAATTAATACTATGTTTTGTTTGAATCTCATTGTGCTTCACAAGGTATGATCCAATTGGTTTTATGCCCTTGCCTTCATCCAACAAAATCAGCTGTGGACACTTATGAAAACAGTGTTTTTCACTTACATCTACACCTCCATCCATACTCTGCAACCCACCATATGGTGCATGGTAGAGGGTACCCTATACCACTACATTCATTTTCTTTCCTTTTCTTTGCAAATAGAGCACGGTAAAAATGACTATCTATATTCCACCATACGAGTCCCAATTTCTCCTATCCTATCTTTGTGGTTCTTGTGCAAAATGTATGATGATGGCAGTAGAATCGTTCTGCAGTCAGCCTTAAATGCTGGTCCTCTAAATTTTCTCAATAGAGGTCCTTGAAAAGACCACTACCTTCCTTCCAGGGACTCCTATTTTAGTTCCTTAAGTATCTCTGTAACACTTGAATGTTGATCAAATCTACCAGTAACAAGTCTAGCAGCCAGCCTCTGAATTCCTTTGATATCTCTCTAATCCAACCTGCTGCAGATCCTGAACACTAAGAGTACTCAAGAATAGGTCGCAATAGTGGCCCATATGCAGTCTCCTTTACAGATGAACAACGCTTTCCCAAAATTCTCCCAATAAACCAAAGCTGACCATTCACTTTCCCAGCCACAATCATCACAAGCTCATTCCATTTCATACCACTTTGTGATGTTGACTGACATACTATTAAAGCTGTATTCAAACATTACAGAATTAGTTTTTTTATTCATCTGTATTAACCTACATTTTTTTCCACATGCTTGTAGCTCAGTTAACAGTCTGCAGTGGGGCAACATATCAAATGTTTTGGGAATCTAACAATGGAAAATCCAGGCTGGAATGTAACAATACGAGAGAAGGAAAGCTGCTACTCACCATATAGCAGAGATGCTGAGCTGCAATAGGCACGATAAAAAGATTCACACAATCATAGCTTTCGACCATTACTGCCTTTGTCAGCAGTAGGCGCGCCCGCGCATGCACGCACACACGCACGCAAGCATAACTTGCACACACATCTGCTGTCTCAGAGAGCTCTCTGCTGATGTGCATGCAAGTTGTGCTTGTGTGTGTGTGTGTGTGTGTGTGTGTGTGTGTGTGTGTGTGTGTGTTTTCTGCTGACAAAGACCTTAATGGCCAAAATCTATGATTGTGTGAATCTTTTTATTGTGCCTATCACAGCTCAGCATTTCCGCTATATGGTGAGTAGCAACTTTCCTTCTCTCGTATTGTTTTGGGAATCTAGTAATGTGGAATCTTAATGCTGTCCTTAGCCCATGGTTCACAACATATGTGAGGAATGGGCAAGCTGAGTTTTGCATAAGTGATGCTTTCTAAATCCATACTGATTTGTGGACAGAAACCTTTTGGTATCAAGGAAATTTAGGATATTCAAACTGACACTATATATTCAAGAACTCTGCAGCAAACCAATGTTAAGGGTATTGATCTATAATTTTGCAGGCACATTCTTTTACCCTTCTTAAATACAATACTGTTCTAAGGTATTGGATGCTCTTGATTGCATTGATGTTCTTTTGTTAGTTACATATCTTCGTGCAGAAATGTAAATGTATTTATTTTTTTTGGGGGGGGGGGGGGGAGGGGTGCATGGCAACAATGTGATCCCATACTGCCAATTATTGCCACATTGCTCTGCATTAACTGAGGTTTGGCATTCACTAGCTCTAATCTGAAAGCGTTGCTGGATTTTTTAGACATTTTCTTCCTATTGTGCTTGTTTGCATTTAGCATCATGGTGTCTGAGCTCAAGCTCAGCTGTGAGTCAAAATCTGCAGAAGTTGATGGCCGAAGCAAATATGGAAAATTTACCACGAAGAAGGTGCCCATGCATTTCTTCACCTTAGGAGGACAGAATACTTTGACGAATAAGCCTGAGGAACAGGAGTGCTACTTCACTTGAACTGGCAAACCATGGCAAGAGGCAATGGGAGCTGATTCCAGCTCATCAGTCATAAGGAAAAGACTGTGCAATGGGAATAAGAACTAGAGATGCCAAAACAAAGCCATTTTTAACTGCTGCAATGAGCAAAATGAGGCTGGCATGGGCCAGACTGCATGTACACTGGACTAAAGAGCAGTGGAGAATTTAGACGTTTTCAGATGAAACCTGATTTGATTTTTTGGGGCACAAAAACAACTAGCGTCATACGTGTCCCTGTCAAAACCATACAACATAAAGAAAAAAAAAGGAGTTTAAACTGACTACACACAAAGCCCAATCAATGGAAGGAAAAGCAGCTACAAAACAGGAACTTGAAGTAAGTCCATAAAATACGCCATAGAGAAACAGAGGTCCTGAACTAATGATTAAATGTCCTTCACCTTATTGCCATGACAGATAAAAAGCTAAATGTGTTTGACAGCCCGTGCACCATTCACTCAAACGGCCAATAACTCAGACAGCAAACATAAATGAGAACTTAAGTGGTTAAAAAAAGGGCATTCCATCAAGAAATGGGAAACCATCAAAGATTGAGGGCAATGAGCACAAAGTGGTGTGGGAGCACCACTTAAAGGTGATGGCTAAAAAGACAGTGACCAATATGCAACCAAGTTAAAATGATCTCACGGCAAGAGGGCCGAGAGGAGGTTGTCCAAGCTGCTGAGAGGGGCTTAATTCCCCGGAGCTTGTTCCCATGAAGCAAAGACCAAAGGTGATACCACCTGCAGACAGACAACACAGAGATCATTGGAGGGAATGGAAGAACTAGCGGGCCAAGGTATGAGGACTACAGCCTTCACAGCAGCATCAGAGGCCTCATTTCCCGTCAGACTGATGTGGCCAGGAAACCACATAAACATCACAGTGACACCATCAAGAGTGAGCAAGTGACAGCTTTCCTGGATCCATTGCACTAACAGATGAATGGTGTAGAGTACACAGAGGCTCTGATGTGCACAGGGAAAGTCAGAACAGATGACGCAATTGAATAGGCTGTGTCTCCAGATATACCGCGTAACCTGAAACAGGTTGAAGAGCTCAGCTGTACATACCGAGCAGTGTTCTGGAAGCCGATACCGAAAAATGTCAGTGCCAATGACGAAGGCACTCAATATTGTGGTCAGTCCAAGACCCACCAGTGTACAAAATGGTACTACCATGAAGTTCCATGCAAAGGTCATGAAACTTACAGTGATAGAGCGAAGACAGAGAAATGTCCTTAGGAAGCAAATGAAGGCCAAGGTGAACAAGGGCCGCCACAAAGCCAAAGTGGTGAAGGGTTCACACCTATCAGGAAAGAGACAGGTAGCACAAAGTTAAACTGCCGGAGCAATGGCCAAAAGTGAACTCCAGGAGATAACAGAAGAGGGATGTGCCCCATTCTGGCGATCAAAAACTCACTACTACAGGGCGCAGAGGCTGGAGGATCCTGCTCCATGAGATCTACAGAGGTGTTAGCATTCTCCTTTTGTCAGTCTGCAGAGTCCATGGCAGAAAAATTGTTGGAGATGCGCACCGGTGATACGGTGGTCGACCGGGTGAAGGTATCACGTGGCAACACTGCCAAAGAGGATCTCAGAATCGGTGAAGGAAATGACCATTTGTGGTTGTTTGATCTCTCTGAGCCTTTCCAGTTGGCAGAGGAAGACTCAGGTGTGTTGGCTGGAGGAAGATAAGAAGTCTTCGAGGAAGTATTCCTTCTGTCCTTTCCGGGCTCCCAGTTGTGTAGCGGGTGACTTCGCTTTGCTTTAGGGCACAAAAACAACTGGGGTCATATGCACCCAAGTCAAAACTATAGAACACGAAGACAGAGACGAGTTAAAAAACGACTATACATCAGTCCCAATTGACATAAAAGAAGACATCTAAAAACTGGGACGTGGAGAAAAGGCTAAAAAGACACCCTACAGAAACAAAGGTCCAAAACTAAAAATTAAATGGCCTTCGCCATATTGCTTTGGCAGATAAAAAGTAAAACGCAGTCAAAAGTCTGCACGTCATTTGCTAAAGGAGTCTATAACTCAGACGGCAGACCCAAGTGGGAATGTAAACGGTTAAAGAAAGGGCATTTCTTCAAGAAGTGGCGGGCAGTTAAAACTTGGGTGCAATGAGTACAAAGTGGTGGGGTAGTGCCACTTATTAAATGGCGATGGCTAAAAAAGCAGTGCCCAATACACAGCCTAGTTAAAATGACCTCCTCCTCCTGGCAGGAGGGCCATGAGGAAGTCGTCCCAGCCACTGGGAGAGGCTCAATAAGCCGGAGCTTATTCCCGTGAAGGGAGGACTATTGGCAATGCCAAAGGGACACCACCTCCTGACAGATGACAACTCAGAGATCATCGGAGGAAATATAGGAACTAGTGGGCTGACGTACGAGGACTGCAGCCTTGGCAGCAGTGTCAGCAACCTTGTTTTCCGGCAGACTGAATGACCAGGAACCCACACAAACATCACGGTGGCTCCACCAAAGAGTGACCAAGTGACAGTTTTCCTGGGACCATTGCACTAAGGGGTGGGAGGTGTACAGCACACACAGACTGAAGGGTGCTGAGTGAGGAGGGGGCACAATTGAAAAGTCTATATCACCGGATGTACTCCATGGCCTGATACAGGGTGAAGAGCTCAGCTGTAAATACTGACCAGTGTGCTGGAAGCCTATATTGAAAGACACAGGCGCCAATAACAAAGGCACAGCCGACCCCATGGTCAGTCCAAGCACCATCAGTGTACACAGAGGTACTAGTGCAAAGTTCTATGCAAAGGTCGTGAAACTGAAGGTAATAAAGCAAGGCTGGAGTAGTGTCCTTAGGAAGTGAATGAAGGCCAAGTTTAACATGGGCCCCTTCACAAAGCCAAGGTCATGAATGGTTCACACCCACCGGGAAAGTTGCAGGTAGTGTGAAGTTAATCTGCCATAGCAAGTGCCGAAAGCAGACTCCTGGAGGCGACAGAGAAGAGGGACGCACCCCATACTGGTGGTCAAAGGAATCATTGAAGGAGGTACAGGATGGGTGCCCATGCATGGCAGACAAACGGCATGCATACCTGCTGAGGAGAAAGTCACAGCGGTAGGATAAAGGTAGTTCAGCAGCTTCAGCATACAGACTCTCAACCGGGCTAGTGTAAAAGGTGCCAGTGACCAAATGGATGCCACAATGACAAATTGTGTTGAGACGGCATGAGAGGGACGAACGTGCAGACGCGTAAACAAAGCACCCATAGTCAAGTTTCGAACGGACAAGAGACCGGTACAAACGGAGCAGGGTGGTTCGATCGGCACCCCAGGAAGTAACATTGAGGAACTGTATACAGCGGGCTGACACTTAAGAAACATGAGAGGACCAAGAGTTTCCTTTCAGCCATGAGCCCCAGGAATTTTGTCGTTTCAACAAATGGAAGGGCAACAGGCCCAAGATGTAAAGATGGTGGGAGAAACCATTTGCACTGCCAGAAAGTCATACGGACAGTTTTGTCAGCGGAAAAACGAAAGCCATTGTCAATGCTCCAGTAGTTAAGACAGTCATGACATCACTGAAGATGCCGCTCAGTGAGATAGGTCTGTGGAGAACTGCAATGTATGGCAAAATTGTCAACAAAAAGGGAGCCGGAGCTGCCCGGCGGGAGACAGGCCGTTATAGGGTTAATGGCAATAGCAAAGAGGATGACGCTCAGGACGAAACCCTGAGGCACACCATTTTCCCGGATAAAGGTGTCTGACAAGACAGAACCCACATGCACCTTGAAAACTCAGTCTTTTTAAAATTCCTGAAGGAAACAGGGCAGGCAGGCAGCCCTGGAAGCCCCATGTGTAAAGAGTATGGAGGATACCAGTTCACCAGCAGGTGTCATACGACTTCCCCAAATCGAAACACACAGCCACAGTCTGGGATTTCCACAGAAAATCATTCATAATATGAGTGGACAAAGTAACGCGATGGTCAACTGCAGAATACCGTGCTTGAAATCCACACTGTGCAGTCGTTAGAAAATTGTGAAACTCGAGCCACCATACCAGCCGGGCATGAATCATACGTTCCATCACCTTGCAAATGAAGCTGTTGAGAGAGACAGGGTGGTAGCTAGAAGGAAGGTTTTTGTCCTTAGTGGGCTTCGGTATGGGTATGATGGTGGCTTCATGCCAAAGTCCAGGTAATGTGCCCTCTGCCCAGATGTGGTTGTACATGTTAAGCAGAAAGTACTTGCCCGCAAGAGAAAGATGCTGCAACATCCGAATGTGGACAACGGATAGCCCTGGGACAGAGGATTGGGATGAACTGAGAGCATGATCAAGCTCCCTCATAGTGAAGACGGCATTGTAGCACTCACATTTCTGAGAAGAGAAGGGTATCGCCCGAGCCTCCCCCGCTTGTTTCTGATGCAGGAAGGCATTCCGAAAAAATGGCAGCCCAAGGTGCTGGAGATAGCAATAGGGTCCACGATAACATAGTCTTCTACTGTCAGGCCGGAAATTGACGAATGGATCTTGGTACCAGAGAGCCATCTGAAGTTGGCCCACATGACAGAGGAAGGTGTGGAACTGTTAAGGATACAGGGTACTTTTTATGACTAATATAAATTCTATAGTCTCTGCTGATTACATTGAAACATACATTACAAGGTTTCACATGAAAAATGACCTATATACATCAAATTTTAAAATTTGGGTCATGTATGCCACCATGTCCCCTATATTTCTGTTACAGAAACCAGTATTATTTTGAAAAGAACTGTGAACTTCTTGTTTCCAACAATTATACACACGATATAGTGTATATTTTGGTAACAGTGAAGGTTTCTAGTGTTTGTAAATGATAATCTTCGCTAGTACGAGGGCGGTTCAGAAAGTAACCTCCGATTGGTCACAGTGCGGGTTGTGGGGGGAGTAGCGACGCCATCTGTGCGTTCACGCACTCAACAGGTCAGTCGGCATCAAGCCGTGGTCGAGTGAACGTCGTACCTGCGCTAGTTTAGTTTTTGTGGCAGTTTGAAATGTGTGCTGCAATAGAAAACCCTGCCAAATGTGAAGTGCGTGCTGTCATAAGGTTTTTTTACAGCCAAAGGATATTCTGCAGCAGCTATTCATCGTGAGCTTTGTGCCGTGTACGGACCAAGAGTTATGAGTGAAGGAGTTGTCCATGAATGGGTACGTTTATTTAAAAGTGGACAAGAAAACGTTCATGATGAAGAGAGGAGTGGTAGACCATCATTGGTGACTGACGAACTCGTTCAGACAGTTGATGCAAAAGTTCGTGAAAATCGACGTTTCTCAATGTCGGAGTTGTCTACTGGTTTTCCACAGATTTCTAAGACTCTCTTGTACGAGATAGTGACAGCAAGATTGGGTTACCGTAAGTTCTGTGCACGATGGGTGCCCAAAATTCTTACCGACCACCACAAAACTCAAAGAATGGCCTCTGCATTAGACTTTCTGTCACGTTATGAGGACGAAGGAGAACCATTGTTAAACAGAATCGTGACCGGTGACGAAACCTGGATTAAGTACGTGACCCCTGAGACAAAAGAACAATCAAAGATGTGGGCACATTCAAATTCGCCTACCAAACCAAGAAAAGCCTCGCAAGATTTTTCTGCCAGAAAACTGATGGCAACGGTGTTTTGGGATGCCAAAGGGGTGTTGTTGGTTGAATTCATGGAACGTGGTACGACCATTAATCAAGACGTGTACTGTGAAACAATAAAAAAGTTACGACGGGCTATACAGAACAAACGCCGTGGTATGCTGACTTCCGGTATCGTTTTTTTGCACGATAACGCCCGTCCTCACTCTGCTTGCAGAACAAAGGCCCTTCTTGAGCCCTTCAAGTGGGACGTTATCAACCATCCACCTTACAGCCCAGACCTGGCGCCAAGTGATTGTCACCTCTTCATGCATTTGAAGAAATAGCTCGGGTCACAGCGGTTTGATGATGACGAAGAGCTCAAAGATGCGGTCACAGGCTGGCTCCAGGCACAAGCGGGTGATTTTTATGCAGAAGGAATTTCAAAGCTTGTGAAGAGATACGATAAGTGCCTCAATCGCTATGGAGACTATGTAGAAAAATAGTGCAAAGATGTAGTTGTAAGATGTATATATTAAAATATTTTAATTTAACTTGGTGTATTTTTTTAAATCAACCGGAGGTTACTTTCTGAACGGCCCTCGTATTTACTTTTGTTTCACTGAAGCAGTTTGTTCACGTGTTACTGAATGTTTGTTGCCCAAGCGCTACATATATTTGTGGAAGTAAATATCCTTTAGTGTGCAATAAATACGAACTATGCCATGCATCGAGAAATCTAATAAAAGGGAATTCCGTGGTAACCACTTCACAAACAAAGCAAGCCACACTGTTGAAAGTAACCTATGTATCAGTTCTTCAGGGAAGAAATTCCCACATGGCACGCCTCCTGGTGATTCAAATTTTTGTGTTAACAATGACGCTGTTTGTAGTGGATTTTTTGTTGTTGATGTGGGCATCTTATCTTCTTTGACAAAGGAAGTGGTGAAATGTAAACAATGTGATGGTGTAGGCTGTCTGGAAATAGCTGAACAACAAAGCAGGAACGGTTCAGTGTCAAAATTAGATCTGTGTAGATCCTGCAATAAATCTACCTCAAAAATGACTTCAAACATTGTGCGTAATTCATGTGATGTGACATATGATGTGAATTTGAAGTATAGTGTATGCAATGCGTGCAATAGGTAAAGGAAAAAAAAGACTGCTCAAACGTTTTGTGGATTGATAGACCTTCCTCCTCCTCCCAGTAGGTTCAGCAAGTACATAAAAATACTATTAGGTGCCTTGACAGTTGTGTCTAAAGCACCTATGAAACATGCAGTAGAAAAAGCTGTAAATATTAGTGGAACCAGGGACATTGCTGTTGCACTTGATGGAACATGGCAACATTGAGGACATCATTCCTTGAATGGTGTTGTAAGCGCTATTTCTCTGGAGAATGGAAAAGTAGTTATGTTGAGTGCTTATCTAAGTACTGCCATAACTGCCATAGTAACACTGAATGACATATTGAACATCAGTGTCCTAAGAACTATGATGGTTACAGTGGAGGTATGGAGTGTGATGGAACTCCAAAAATATTTCAGAGGTCAGTGCCTGTTTATAACATTAGATATACGAAGTACCTAGGCGATGAGGAACTAAAGCTTTCAATAAAATTAACGAGTCCAATTTTATGGTGATATCTTGGTAACAAAACTGGAGTGTTGTGGACATGTGCAAAAGAGGATGGGTGCTACACTTAGGAAGCTATGAAGATAAATGAAAGGAAAGTTGCTATCTGATGGAAAATCTGTCTGGACAAGGCAGATTGACAGAAACTGAAATAGACCTTTTTCAGAGTTATTATGGACTGGCCATTAGACGAACTGCACCTCTGAATGATGCTACAGCAATGAGAAAAGCTGTATGGACCACCTACTTTCATAAGTTGTCCACAGGTGACCACCCTGTTCACACACTTTGTCCTAAAGGAGCAGATTCTTGATGTGGTTACAAAAAGCAAAAGAAAGTGGTCAAATATACCATCATAAGCATTCTGTTCGTGAGCCTGTTATGAATTAATTAAAACCAATTTTTTAGAGCTGAGTGACCCTGTTTTGCTTAGTAAATGTCTTCATGGGGGCACTCAGAATTCAAATGAAAGTTTCAACCATTGCATATGGGAAAGATTACCCAAGAATGTTTTTGCAGGACTAAATACATTAAAAGTTGGTGTACTAGATGCAGTGATGTGTTCCAATGATGGTGTGATAGGAAGGTTGGAAGTACTGAGAAATTTAGGCTTAAAATGTGGCTCTAATATGGAAGATCAATTGCTTGCATGTGGAAGACAGCGGGAGCATGAAGCTGAAAGGCTTGCTCTAAGTTATCAAAGAAGTAAGCAGTGCTGAAAGAAATGCCAACAGGAAGCTTGAAGATGAAGAAATACTGTAGGATGAAGACTGTGCTTCAGGAATGTTCCGAGGCACAGTTTAATTGGAGTCATATCTTTATTCGCAATTTCCCACAAGTTGTATTTTTCAGAATTCAGGTACAAATATTTCCTGAAGCTTATAAAGCATTGCTCTAATTTTTTTTCTGTAGCTTCAATAGTCTATACTTATGTAGAGACTTAAGCTTTATTGCATAATCAACTAAATTATGGAAAAAAAACATTTTTATTAGGAAAAACATTATAAAAATTAAAATGTAAGATATGATATTTTTTATCCTTATGATATACAAAATTGGTAGAATTAAATAGATCTAGTATCTCAGCCATCACGTCAAGCATATCTGGTAAATATTTGGTCTCCTTAAAATGTATAAAATTGGATTAAATGGTACCTCAATTTGAGGAAGTAATTTGGGAAAAAAGTGCATCAATTTCTTTACAATTTTTTTAATAAGCTTAAGAAGGTTCAAAAATATTCAAAATACTTCTAATTTGTTCAGAAAGTGTGCTGCATTACCCGATATCAACAAAAAATCTATAAAACACATACATTATAAACAGTGCCTGAAAGAAATAGGTGTTGATTTTTACATAATATTGAGCCACAAAAGTACCCTGTATCTTTAAAAGAACTAGTGAAAGAAATCCAGCTAGCTATTTTGCTATCCCGAAGAACGCGACATCACTTTGCATGCATCTGTTTATAATGAATGCAGTTTGCCATTGTAGGATGATGGTTCAAAATGCGGAAAGCATGTCTCCTTGCACTAATTGCATTGCACCAAGGGACTGGGACATAGCATGGTAAAGAGTAAGTGCAAGGAATGGAATGTTCTCAGCAGTAAGGTGGGGTAGGAGTCAGCAAACAGATAGCACATGGGAAATGGCCGCTCAAGTAGGCGTCAGAAAGAATGGGCAAGCTGGGCAGTGCAGAAGGTAGGTGCAAATGGGAATAGGTGTGCGAAGAGTCGGGAAGCTAAGTGGCTGCTCCAGCGTTAAGGCAGAAGAGGCTGGGTTGATTAAGAAGATCAGCCAAGAGGGCACCTCTGAGACAGGTTCTGGGAGAACCCCAAAGGGGATGATGCACATTAAAGTCACCAAGTAACAGAAATGGGGGAGGTAGCTGCCTAATAACCTGAAGGAAGTCTGCCCTGGTGACATCGAAAGACAGAGGGACATAAATGATACAGATGGAAAAAGGCAGGTGGGGAAGGAAATAGTGAACTGCAACATCTTGAAGATGTTTAATCGGGGAGAGGAGTTGTCTATGAATGTCATCTTGTTTGAGCAGCATGACGCACTTATGAGATGGAATGCTGACCTCAGGGGGGAAGGTCAAAACAAACCGGCAAGAAATGTGAAAGCTCAAAGAGGTCGTGAGGGTGCAATTCATTTCCTGAAGGCACAATACAAAGGGACACTGCAATGCTAAAAGCAGCTGTAAATCCTCTTTGTGGGAGAGAAGGCTGCGAACGTTCCATTAGAGGAGAGTCATGATGATGAAGAGATGAAGAGGAGTCACCTCAGCAGATGCCTAGTGACAGCCTGCGGAGAGTCACTACTACAGCGAACAGACTCAGGAGGATCCTGCTCCATGGGGTCCACAGAAATATCGGATCACCTGTGCTGTCGGTCTGTGAGTCTATTGCTGAGAAACGGTTCGGGGTGCGTACAGAGGCCAGCTGGACAAAGGTATCATGTGGCAACGCCATCAAAGAGAATCTTCGAGTCAGCAAAGGGAAAGACGGTTTTCCTTCGGTGGACTTCTTCAAGCCTTTCCGGTTAGAGGAAGACTCTGGCGTTGTTTGGCTGGAGGGATGTGCGAAGTCTTCATGGGAGTGCTCCTTCTGTCCTCTCCAGCCAACCAGTTGTGTAGCTGGTTGGTTGGTTGGTTTGTGGGATTGAAGGGACCAGACTACTAGGGCCATTGGTCCCTTTTTCCACGAACTTGAAACACTCACAAAGAATAAAAACAAACAATGGAGATGACAAGAGATGACACAGGACAAGAGATGACACAGATAAAGACCAGAAGAAAGGAATTAAAATCACACCGAGTGTCTCTGTGGTTGGCCAACCACAGAAACAAAAAAGGAAAGCCAACCACCAAGAAACGCACTAAAAACCCCAATCTAAAATCGTAGGCCAAAGGTCAGACTCAGTTAAAAAAAAGAACAAACACTTAGATCAAGCAATAAAAACCCCCTGCACGAATAAAACTCAAAACTAAATCTGCCATCGCAACATTAGCTGATAAAAGTGCAGGAAGCATATCAGGCAGTGGAAACATCTGCCTGAGTGGAGTTAAAATCGGGCAGTCCAAAAGATGTGAACCACTATCAAAGCTGATCCACAGCGACATAAAGGTGGGTCCTCACGACGCAGTAAATAGCTGTGTGTTATCCAGCCGTGGCCAATGCACAGCCGGCAGAGGACAACAGAGTCCTTGCGAGAGACCCGTAAGGAGGAGCGCCACGCACCAGTAGTCTCCTTGATAGCCCGAAGTTTGTTGGGTGATGGGATGCCTACATGACCGGGGTCCACTTGCAACTTGCAAAGAACATTGGTGAGGCTAATGGGGCGGTTGTTCTCCACCTACAGTGGGTTCTTGCCAGGTTTCAACATGGGGATTACGACGCTTTCCCGCCATTGTGACGGGAACTCATCCTCAACCCTGGATACGGTTGAAAAGGTCTATGAGGCATCGGTGGCAGCCCACGGAGAGGTGTTTGAGCATCTGACAGTGAATGCGATCTAGCCCGGGAGTCTTATCGGGGCAAGCGGCTAGGGCACTTTGGAATTCCCACTCACTGAACAGAGCATTGTACGATGTCGAGCTGTCTCAACACTCGCTCAATGACGCTGCCTCGGCCTGTTGTCACTGATCCACCCCACAGAGGGTTATGGGCATTGAAGTCGCCCAGTAACAGAAAAGGTGGCGGCAATTGGGCTGTCAGCACAGCCAGGACATGCTGTAGGACATCACCATCCAGTGGAAGATAGAGACTGCAGACAGTAACAGCCTGAGGCGTCCACACCCAAACACTCTAAAGGTGTTTGTAGAGGGACAGACTCACTGTAAAGGGAGTGAAGGACATAAATGCAGACGCCACCAGATACCCTCTCATAAGCTGCCTGGTTCTTATAATAACCCCGATAGCCATGAAGGGCGGGGGTTTGCATCGCCGGAAACCAAGTTTCCTGAAGAGCAATGCAGAGGAAAGGGTGAAGGCTGAGAAGTTGTCAGAGCTCAGCAAGATGGTGGAAAAAACTGCTACAGTTCCACTAGAGGATGACACTGTCCATGGCCGAGAAGGGCGTGAAGGGACCGAGGAGACAGATTACACCACTGGGTCACCTGCTACCACCAATTGAGTACCTGTGTGAGTGACATCCATTGTGTCTGAGAGTCTGACGAGATCTAGGTCCTCAACGGACGTCAGAATCTCTACCTTGCCCTCGGACACACAGCTTCTAGGTTGCAGTGGGGTGGGTGCCACCACAAGTTACTTCGTCTTAGAGGTCTTCTTTTTGGACTTGTCTCACTGCTCTTTGGGTTTCACTGGCTGAGAGGGCTTCACTGATTCATTCTCCAGGACGGAGGAGGATTGCGAAGCCCTACGACCAGCTGCTTGTGGCCTCTTACGCCACTGCTAGGCATCATCCTTCCCATTTGTGGAAACCCAGGAAGGGAGGGACCCAAGGGACCCCATACTAGTGAGAGGAGCCAAAGAAGTTGGACACTTCTCCGGCTTAGAAGTGGGGACAGACATCCCCGATGGGTGGGGGGATGTTGCCCCCAAGGTAGGTGGCGCAGGAGCAACAGGGTGGGTAGTGCCCCCCATGGGCAAGGGGGCATGTGGAGTTGTACGGCTCAGTGAGCCCACTGGAATTCGCTGAACTGATGGGGCTATCACGGTTGTCGTAGCGGCGACATATGAGGAAGTTATTTGCACAGGATGGAGTTGTTCATATTTCCTCTTAGCCTCAGTATAGGTCCGTCGGTCCAGGGTCTTATATTCCACGAGTTTCCGCTCTTTCTGTAAGATCCTGCAGTCAGGTGAGCAAGGTGAATGAAGCTCTCCGCAGTTGACACAGATGGGAGGCGGGGCACATGAAGTGGGCATCCGCAATCTCGACATGTGAGGCTGGAAGTACAGTGGGAAGACCTATGACCGAACTTGCAGCATTTACAGCACTGCATCAGGGGAGGGATATAGGGCTTGACATCACAGCGGTAGACCATCACCTTGACCTTCTCCGGTAGTGTATCACCCTCAAAGTGCAAGATGAAGGCACCAGTAGCAATCTTCTTATCCTTCAGACCTCAATGAACGCGCCGGATGAAATGAACATCTTACGCTCTAAACTGGCGCACAGCTCGTCATCAGACTGCAAAAGAAGGTCCCTATGAAAAATAATACCCTGGACCATATTTAAACTCTTATGGGGTGTGATGGTAATTGAAACATCCCCCAACTTGTCACAACCAAGTAACCTTTGTGACTGGGCAGAGGATGCCATTTTTTATCAATACTTACCCAGAGCGCATTTTGGACAAGACCTCCACCTCCCCAAACTTGTCCTCTAAATGCTCTACAAAGAATTGAGGCTTCATTGACACGAAAGACTCCCCATCAGCTTTCGTACAAACTAGGAACCGGGGCGAATAAGTGTCACTACCATCCTGATCTGTATCATGTTTGTACAATTCTCCTGTGTGAACGATTTTTTCAACAGAAATTTAAAACTTCGAATTTCCTTTTGCTATTTTCAACCTCCACTCCAGACTGGTCAACAAGTGACTGGATAGAAGCCTTAGAACTGCTTTACAATTTTACATAGGACCAGAATCTTCTTAACCAAATCTTACGCTAGAGTATTATGGTTGTGGTGGTTGTATGCTTCACACATAGATCTTTTTACAGATGTACGAATCTCAGCTAACTTTTGCCTGTTGTCAGTTGCACATTTTCTTTTAAACAGGGTGCAACAGTTTTTGCTTCCTCGGCATTTTCCGAATTCCGTTGTTAAATATGGTGGGTCTTTTTGCTCCTTAATCCACTTACTCAGCACATACTTCTCCAGAGCGCAATTTACATTCTGTTTAAACACTGCCTGTGATTCCTCTCTGACAATCATACTGGGAACTAAATTATGTCAATTCATTATCTAAGTGAGATGCTAACAACTGCTAACCTGCCCTTTCTAGTAGAAAAACACAAAATGTCCACAGGTGAAAGTACCATTGCATTTCAAGTACTGGTAGATGTAGTGTAGCTGGTCGCTGATAGCAACTACATGTAAGAATTTCTGACAACCACTTCCCTTTGTGAATTTATACATAGACTTGTCCAACATTTAAATTAGAAACAAGAAAAGGACACTATAGATACCATCGCAGTACTGTTGGCTGAAATACGTTCCTGAAGATACAAACATTACAATTTGAAGCACAGAAACAGAAAGTGGGTAAAAGCCTCACAGTACTGGATTTTCTAATGAAAACTTCAGTAGAAAATGTGGGAAAATGATGAGAAGTGGAGTTACAGGATCTGACTGCAAAACGAAACTTCACTTTCTATTTATTAAATATGAACCTAAATTCTATAAGTAACAGTTTCATAGTGATGTCAAAATGTGATAACTGCAGCAGCTTATCAAATAAAGATAACCTAAATTGCAATGACTGGTAAGTGTCAAATTTTGTAGCAGAAACAACTGTAGTAAAACATTTTAGTTCACACCCACATAGGGAAATACGGAAGCGTCCGATCCCACCCGTCTGCTTTGACCCATGACGTCACAAATATGACGGAAACAAAAACACACACACACACACACACACACACACACACACACACACACACACACACACACACACACACACACTTTCCACAAGAAGCCTAATGACACTAACGGGACAAGCGCGGGAAATGGGGTGTTTTGGGTGGGTGGCAAACTAAATATAAACAAATTTAGACGCCTTGTATAGCTACAACATGTAAGTGAAGACAGCCATGCATGAATACCCACCCACCTCCCCAGGGGTCGTAACCCCTGCAACCCATAGAAGATAAAGATGCTTCAGTAGCTGATTAGTGTTTTTTGTCTTTTAAAAAAAAAAAAAATCTCACGGGATAGAACGAACAGATCAGAAAAGTAAATAAAACAAGATAAAACAGAACTGGAGACTGCCACACTCAAACTAAACTCCGCGCCGTCATGACGTCACACACGACAACACCCTTACGTCACGGGTCAAAGCCGACGTGTTGGATCGGACGCTTCTGTCGACCCCCACATAGTACATTTAAATGACTAAAGACTTAGAAAATATTAGCGACCACTCTTGACAGTTTTCCCTTCTACTTTCATGACAGTAAAGTCTCCTCCTTCAATGTTTTAACGTTTTGAACACTACTTGTTAACAAGTCAGTATCAGAGAAATCAATGTAGTGGACATCACCACCACCTTGAGAGTTGCTGTCACTCTCTTCCATTTGACCGAAGAATTTGATTGGATGTGTGCTTTTTTGGTAACTGCTTTGATCTTCTGTCTTTTGCTACTGCATCTAACTGTTGTTTGACAGGTGTACTGGTAAGGACAGTTGATTTTCGTTTCTTTCTACGTCTTGCTGTTTTCCTAGCACCTGTCTTTACCAGTACACCAGTCAAACAACAGTTAGGTGCAGTAGCAAAAGACAGAATATCAAAGCAGTTAAAAAAGCATACATTCAATGAAATAAACCCTTCAGTCAAATGCCAAATACTGAAAGAGAGCAACAGCAACTCTCAAGATGCTGATAATGTCCACTACATTGATTTCCTCCAATACTGACTTGTGCACAAGTGGTGATGAAAATGTTGAAATGGTGAAGAAGGGGAATGTAGTCACATTTACACAAGATGTGTAATTATTGTTTGCAGATCTCATCTGATGCCTAATATTCTCCACACTGCCATCTGCAGGTTTGTTAATATCTGCTGCCAGTGAGTCACTGGCTGTTTCTTACTGAAATTGTAGAGGTGTCCGTTGCATATGATAAAAAAAATCTTTTTCAGTAAGTATGTTTTAACTGGAAGGTTCAATATCACTAACGCTAAAGCCTTTCAAGATATTGGACACAGTAGAAGCCAAAGAATATGCTACCCCTACAAGACTGCAATGTCTTATACAGTAATTCTGGGGGCATTAGGTGTTCCTATGATCATCATATTCTTTCATCAGCAGCTTGCTAGTGTTAACTGAACCGGTCCATTTTAACCCAAATTTTTTGGTCCATAATTAGCCCCACCTTCACTTTATCAAAAACCTTCAAAATAATGGGAAAATAGTTCCTTGTACAGCTTATATTTCACAGAGTATAATAAAGCAATAAACACTCAATTTAACCCACAAAAACAAAATGGTATACTATTGGTAATTAAAATTTTAATGTCATTTCTTATATATGGGGAAAAAATTACACATTTTAATGTATATCTGCGAATGCAGCTAACTTACAGCAGCCATGTAAATTCAAATTGTACTTCCAACCTAAGCAAACAACTTTATAGTACGAAAACAATTTTCCCTCTTGAATTGTTAATTTTGTGATAGTCCAATTAACACTGCGGTTTATTTAACCCCAATCTACCCTGCATCTCAACTGCACTAAAAATTAGATGCTGTGTACATTTGATGGCAAGTATTCTGTAAGGATGCATCTCAATGATTTTACCACAAGTAATCGTGTTATTCGCCCAAGAAGCAACAGCTGTGGAATCATAAAGTCTCGTTTAATTTACTATCAGTTTTACACAGTTATTTGTGCTTACAAGATTTTCGTTAACACAGGCATAAACATAAAAACCTAAAGGTATGTACACCGTGTTCCTAAAGAAGCTTCAGATACAAATTATTCGTAGCATGTAACAGCATACCGTTGTTTACAAGTCTCCGTATAGTTACGCCCCAAAAACACTTTGAACCCCTCTCCACTGTTATTAATGTGCCCTGTCCTCAATTATTCCTGCTCAGAGATAGAGTAACACGTGTACATTACAATAAGGTCTTTGCTTATTTGCTGTCGTCATACTTCATGTTTTATATTATTTTGTAAGGGCAATTTACACTGGCTGTCACGTCATTTCAAAGCATTCCACAATGCATTTCAAACATGATTTCAAATGACGGCATTCACACACGCAACGAAGGGATTATCAAGTCATGTCACGTTACGTCAAGTCAATGGCTTCTCGGGAAGATAGTTTTGACGCTGTCATCGTTTGCTAACAAAGGGAGCTAACCTATTTTCACCACGCTCACACGTAATCCCTAGGTGTGGATTTTGCGCTTTTGTGTCTAATTAATATTTATTCTATTATTATGCTTTGTTTTCGTGTCAAACTGCAGTTGTTCCTAGTCGACTTTTATCTGTTCTTCCAAAACCGAGGTCAGATAGGTGAAATCGAAAAATTATTTAAGTTTTATAATAAAAGAACAGAGCTAATACCACACTGTATATAAATAAGAACATAAGCTGGTGAAGCAGTAATCATTAAATAACATTTTAAGTGAAAAAGTCAGCTCTAATGAAGGAGAAAAAATAGTCATTTGTGACGTTATTAGTTACGTAAAAAAAGTATATAACAGCCCAACGAAAACGGCAATGCTTGACAATTGTTAAATATGGCTGGGAATTGGATATATGTCCTAATCTCCTTCTGTCCCTCTTTTTGCCCATCTCTTCCCTAACCTTCTCTTTGTCCATTTCCTCCTCTCCCGACCTCCCCACCCCTCTCTGTCGATAACCGCCTTCCCCTATCTCCCTCCATTCCCTCCTACCTTTCTCTCTTTCCGTTTCTTCCTTCCCCTCTGCCTATCTCCTCTTCCACCCTTTCTCTGACATTGAGTTCTGTTTACTGTTATTTCACCAAAACTCTGGTTGGGAGTTCAGTTCCCTAATAATGGAAAGGGGAAATGGGTGGCGTAATTGGTATGTGAAATCCAGTTGCTGGATCTGTGAGGATAGTACCATCAATGATAGTATTTTGCCTAGTTTTAATCTCTGAATGCCTAGGATCACAATGATTTGATGATCCAGGTTCCATAGTAGTAATCTAATCATAAGCCAATAAGCCATATTAACTACTTTCCTATTTTCTGTTAAAACTAACTGCAAGGAAGAAAGCAAAACAGCACATTGTTGCATATACAATTTTTGTTTCAAATTATATTCAAGGATAAAGAATATATTTGACGCAAACCATTTTGTAATAGTTTAAATGTCCTGCTGTCATACTCAAAACTGACTGTGAAAATGTTAACAAAACTGCACATTTTGACATACAGCTTTTCTTCCTTACAGTTAGTTTTAACAGAAAAGCTGGAAATTGTTGTTTAAAACATATTTAGCCTGTGTCAGTATGAATATTTATTAGAGCAATGTGCAAAAATTGAAGTAAATTGGTCAAGCACTTTTCGAGATTTTTGCTAACATCGTTTCCACTTTATGTAAAAATATGGTGTAAATTGATACAGAACATGTGGTGTCACCACCAGACACCATACTTGCTAGGTGGTAGCCTTTAAATCGGCCGCGGTCCGTTAGTATACGTCGGACCCACATGTCGGCACTATCAGTGATTGCAGACCGAGCGCCGCCACGCGGCAGGTCTAGTCTAGAGAGACTCCCTAGCACTCGCCCCAGTTGGACCAGGGGGGTGAAACTCATATAGGGATTTCCGGTAACACGACGTTGGTTTGGTCCCAGGCCACTTGGAGCGCTGCAAGTTTAGCAATTTATAGTCTCGTGTTCCTATTGGATGACGTAGTCTTCCATAATTGTTTTGATATCGTAGCAACATGATCGTGATTTTTCGTTTAAATTGCAGTGTAAGTATGTTGCTATTATTCTGCTTAATTTTTGGATGCATTCGTAATATTTGATGGTGTGATGATTCAGTATTTACTTTTTTACTTTTGTTTCATATAAAACACGAGGTTGTATCATCACATTACGTTCTGTGGACTCTTGTATATTTGTTCCTACAAAGAAATACAATTTCCGTTGCTCAGTTTACTTAAAGGGTAAGTATATTTCTTATTTCTGTTAATATTTCCTTGTATTTCATAGAGAATCCCATGCTAGCAGCTTTTGACATAGTTTGTATTCAACTTTCCGAATCCTGTAATGGAATATAATTCTGGCTTTGATTCATCTTCCTTTTTGCCATGAAGTACTCTTAGTGACATAATAAGTATCATTTATTGTGCCGTTTACTACATACCAAATATTGGACGTGTTACAATTGATTCGTAATGCCTTGAGTGTGTTCTATTTCCCGTTTTCGACAGCAAATATTCTGTACAGTACATAACACTCTATCCATGTAAAAAGTGTTTGTTGCTGTTATATCGACAAAGGTTGTGTTCTCACATAAGACATTTGTTTCGAATTCACACAAAGCAGGTCCTTCAAGCAGTTGAACATTTACATGTATTATTGTGGCAATATCCAATGCAGTAGAAATCTTCTCGCACTTTAATGCTCAACACAATGTAATACAGATTTACAGCTGTAACTGTTACTGATAATGTACAGTTGAATTTGGTATCTACCATGGTATCTAGATGCTGGAATATACTGAAATGGTACAATAAGCAGTGTTTCTACCGCCTGATAGCACTGTTTAGCACTGTTTAACGAAGTAGTGTTGAATATAGATTATAGTGCAACTACACTCACACAGTTATATATAGAGTGATGTAGAAATGAGAATTTGTTTCGTTTTTTCACTATTTTGTAGCAATAACACATCAGATTACAAGCCATGATAGCAGTTATCAATACTTCAGTACAGGATAGCTGCATTTAGACATAAGCTAATATGATTTTTGATAGTGAAATTAATTTCACATTAAGTTTTCTTTAACATTAATCAATGTAAACCATACCTGATCTTTTTTCTCGTTCCTAATTTTTGGTTTGAATAACATTTCAGACACATGAGGATGGATCATACAGGAAGAGAAGAATCCAGTTTGAGATTGAAATTGAAATACTCGTGCAAGTTCCTGGATGCAGGAGTAGTTATTAAGTAAAAATAAATTCCAAACACAAGAATAAACATTTCTATAAATTTCCAGCTGCATCAAAAAGTGAGACTTTAAAGAAGTGGAAATTGATCTGTAATATAGATGAAGGTGTCAACTGTAGTTATTATTATGTGTGTGAGGATCATTTTTATGAAGCAGATTTTGTGAACTTTACTAGACACAGGCTAAATCCTGGTGTTATACCAAAGCACATGGAATTGGTGTTGTATCATCCTCCCCCCACCCATCTGTGTTACACTGGTGGTGGTTGTGGCGGTTTCACCACATCGGGTGCAAATATAAGTGTGCACAAGACAGGTCACAATGCAAAATCTACAGTAATACAACGAAGCAGTCCCCCTTTACAGAGCACAGATGATGGTGAGTACAGCTTTTTATCCTCACCTGTTTATGATGTTGAAAGTAGTGCAGGTGTAATGGGATCTGGCGTTTCTAAACGTGATTTAACTCCAAGAAAACACAAAATGTATAAATTGCGTAGAATTACAGTTTCCAGAGTGTGTAAATTGAAAAAACAGCTACAGGATGAGAGGAATAAATTGAAAATTCTAAAAGAGTTGTATGATAACAGGAAATTTTAGTTAATTGAAGAAGGGTTGAATGATGTGACTAAAACTTTTATTAATAGTCAGTTAAGAAATGCCAATATTCAGCCCACAGCAGTACGGTGGTCTATACAAGATAAGGCATTTGCTTTATCTCTTTATAAGGCTTTATCTATTTATTTGGCCACATACTTCTCCCTTCCATCTGTCAGGCTGCTCAAGGGAGTGCTTTCCCACATACTATTTGATACAGGACTTAATCCAGCTTTATTAAACTTTTAAGCAAGGGAAGTAAGTAATATGCGTGAAAATGACAAGTATTGCGCTCTACTTTTTGATGAAATGTCTCTGGATGATGGTATGTACTATGATGCACACAAACAGCTAATCTATGGGTATCAGGACTTGGGTCATTTAGGACGTTCACCTGTAGCTGCTAGTCAAGCATTGGTTTTTATGCTGAAAGGCATTCACAGAACTTGGAAACAAGTTGTAGCATATTACTTTACTGCAACCACTTTCCACTACACCCATTTGAAATCACTCATTGTTCACATCATAAGTGAACTACAGAATATTGGGTTCAAAGTGGTTTGTACTGTATGTGACCAGAATGCAACAAACCAAAAGGCCCTTAAGCAACTGTGTGAAGCAAATTTGTTGAAGCCCAGTATATTTCATTTTGTTGTCAATAATCAACCAATTGTTACCATTTGTGATGTACCACATCTGCTCAAAAACATTAGAAATGCTTTGATAGATAATAAAATTCAATTTGAACCTCACAAAGCAGCAAAGTTTGAGTACATCAGTACAGTGTTCTTTTTGGATAAAAAAAGGTTCAAAACTTTGCCCAAATTAAAAGCACAACACTTTAACTTTTCTGATTCCCATGTCAAAATGAAGGTAAAAGTTGCTGCTGCACAAATGAGCCGTACTGTTGCAGCTGCAATTGAAACATATGTTTCTACTCACAGAATACCATCTGAAGCTATACACACAGCTGAGTTTGTGGAAAAGGTAGATAATCTCTTTGATTCACTCAAAAGTAATGAGCAATATCCCAGGGATGGAAAACAGTTTAGGTGTGCTTTATCAGAAAATTCGCCACATTTAGAAATGTGGTATAGCATATTGAGGGAAATAGGCAGCTGGCAAATAATAGATTTAAAAACGGGAAGAAACAAAACTAGTATGTTTAGCTTCATAAAAGGTTGGCAGATTACATTACCGTCTATTATTTGCTTGTGGAAGACCTTGAAAGTGGTTGGCTTTAAGTACTTAAATTTAAAGGCGTTCAATCAAGATGCTTTAGAAAATTTCTTTTGTTGTATAAGACAACATGGTATTGCTAATACAAACCCAACTTGTTTTCAGTTTGTACAAGCTCTGAAGACTTGTGTTGTCAATCATAAGACTTTGCCTTTCAAAGCCATGAGTGTAAGTAACTGTGAAAATGATGATTACACTCCCTTGAGCAGTTTGTGTCACTTTTTGGCAGCTAGTGGTAGGAGTGAACATTTAAGTGAATGTGAGATGAAAGACACTGATACACCTGAGCAAATTTATTCTTACTCAGATGGTATCATCGAGTCTGTAGAAGATCAACAATCGTTAGCCTATGTAGCAGGCTATGTACTAAAAGCCATAGATGTACCAGATGATTGTGAAACATGTAATACCAGTCTCTACTCCTCTGTCGTGACTGAAAATCATTTGTTTACCTCATTTAAAGAGAATAGTGAGGAGCATTCTCATTTGAAATATGCAAGTGAAAGAGTCATGATTTTCCTAAGAGCACTAAATGATCAGCTGTGGTTACACAACAAAACTAGATGATAATTTAAAAAAAAACATTTGTTCTGTCTCATACAACAATTTGTAATAAACATGATATTGAAGAGAGACTTCTAAAGACAAGTATTCCATTTATAATATACAAGTATGTGAAAAAAAAGAAATTTACAAACAAGAGGAAATTGTGTATGCAACAACTTAAAAAGAAGTTCAAATCATGTTAAAAGACTTTGTATTATGTTTATTATGTGTACAATGAGAGTAAGCTCCCTATACATATACAAATGTTCTTGTATCAAAATCATGCCTTTGACTTGTTATGACAAAATCTGGTAATTCAGCAGGCACATAACTTAACACTTTCTAGATGTCCTGATTGGATTCTAAAAGTATAATGAATAAAGTGCTGTCAAGCGGAATTTGTGTTAATTTTCAGTAGTGTACCAATCAGTGTTTTCAAAGAGGAAGTAAATAAATAAAAATGTTAAAAATAAATGTACCAGTGTCTTCTTTCATTATTTAAACATGATGGGTGTTGCCAAAATAACAGCCTTTTTGGGGAAAAAAGAAAAAAAATGTTGTGTTGCAGTTCATTTTATTTGTATGTCTCATTGGCAAAAACAATTTGGCTACATTCGTCTACCTGCTCTGCTCCCAATTTGTTTTTCAGTTTTGTAAAGTAGTATTTTGTGTGTTTCATAAATTTATTTGAACTGTGCAGAAGTTCAATTTCAGATGACTGAATATCCATAAATAACAATCAACAGAATAAATAATAAATCGGATTTTGTAGACATTACAGTACATCCTTGGTTTGTAGCACAGATTTTTTTGTAAATGACCTCTTGGTTATCCATTAGCTGTGTAGTTATTTATTTGTGTAACCTACTATTCCACTTTCGATCATGTGAGTGGACGTAATGTGCTTTAGGATATGTGGATACGTAAAAATCATTTATATATGCATGCAATGTCAGATGATTTTTGTCTGCCATGTGCTAAAGCTCGTTTATTTCCACATGATAATGGCCACATGGCCAAAATCGCAATATTGAGTTTTACAAAAAAATTTCACAGTCAAAAGGTGACGTCGTAATTTACGAAAATTTTCACAATGTAAACTGCAGCTATGAGTAGTTAATGTTTGTTTTCGATTGTGATTTCTGTTATATATTACTTTGCAAGATCCAAAAACCTTTATTACTGCACTATGTGGCCCGCATTCAAAGATTAAATGAAAAATATTGTCCTCTAATTCGCGTATTTAGAAATAAACATAAGAGATTTTCGCGCCATATTTTTTTCGTATTGAAGTTCACAGCCAGGCCACAAGTAGCGCTGGTGTCGTTCTGTGTTTCCGTATAATAATGTGGTCTTTGCACTTCTACTATATTGGTGTTCTGTGAGTTGAACAGCCGACTTTGCTAGCGATGGTTCACTGCCTACATACGCTCTCATTTGCCGAGACGACAGTTTAGCATAGCCTTCAGCTACGTTATTTGTTACGACCTAGCTAGGTGCCATATTCAGTTACTATTCTGAACAGATAATATTGTGAATCATGTAGCGTCAAGAGCGACGTTCATCAATAATGAATTAAAGCTAAGTATCAAACTAATTGCTTCCGCTTTCTGAATTCTAATTCCTTGTCATGTTCCAGACCTCACGTCAGTATAGTCCTTCCCTCCTCACGCCAGCCTGCGTGAGCTAAAACGCGTGCATTTCGGCCTCCACTAGTAACACGGTGTTGGCTCTTCTGCCAATACAACAGAACATTTCGGGATGTCTACTATATATACTCCTTATATTTTGTGTAGTTTTCTATTCAAATATAAAAATATGTTGCCTAGTCCATCCAAGTGTTTATTAGAGTATCATGTTTGAAGTACACGATTCACAAACCTTTTGAGAATTTTCTAATAAAGTGTACCTTTATATATTGCTTGTATGTATTTATAAATTATATATAATGAAAAATGCAACCTATATCTGTCCAATTTTTGTGATTTTAATATATATACAAGATGTACAACTTTGTTTCCGCCGTTTTCCGATAGGTGGCGACTGGGGTAAGTAGTGGTCGAAAGAAACAGATCGCAGTCGTCAGGAGTTAGCTTGGACCTCGATCAACATAACCTCATTCAAACAGTAGTCGATTTGCGTTTGCGTCATAAAGTTGTTCTTGATTGAAAATGTCAGTTTACGAGCCTAACTCTCGTCATTTGCGGGAGGTGTTACTGTTTTGTTTCAATATGAAGAAAACAGCAGCTGAGTCTCATCGAATGCTCTCAAGTACGTGTGGTAAGGGCGCTATTAGTGAAAGAACGTGTCGTGAGTGGTTTCAACACTTCAAGAAGGGTGATTTTAACGTCGCAGACCGGCGTAGTGGTGGAAGAAAGAATGTTTTCGAAGGCGCAGAATGGGAGACGTTGCTGAGTGAAGACTCGCGTCCAACTCAAGAAGAATTGGCACAATTAGTGGAAGTGACACAGTAAGCAATTTCAAAACGTCTCAAGGCTATGGGCATGATTTAGAAAGAAGGAACATGAGTCCTGTGTGAGCTGAAACCAAGAGACATTGAACGGCATTTGTGTATTTGTGAACAGTTGCTTCAGAGGCAAAAACGGAAGGGATTTCTGCATCGCATTGTGACTGGGGGCGAAAAATGGGTTCATTACGATAACCCTAAACGCAAAAAATCATGGGGATATCCTGGCCATGCTTCCACGTCGACGGGCCAACCGAATATTCATGGCTCCAACATCATACTCTGCAGTTGGTGGGACCATGAGGTGTTAAAACCAAGTGAAACAATCACAGGTGCTCGTTATCTAACGCAATTAATACGTTTGAGCAGAGCCTTAAAAGACAAACAGCCACAATACAGCGAGAGGCACAATAAAGTGATTTTGCGCCATGACAATGCTCGACCCCACATTGCAAAAGAGGTCAAAACGTACTTGGAAACGTATTATCCAGACAATCCTCCCTCTGACTATCACCTGTTTAGAGCAATGGCACATGGCCTGGCTGATGAACACTTCCAATCTCGTGAAGTCACATATTGGATGGATTCGTGGATCGCTTCAATAGATGAACAATTTTTTCGATGCGGGATTCGTACACGCCCAAAAAGTAGTGGCCAGCGATGGAAAATACTTTGAACGATACATATGAAACCAATTTGTTTCATTAAAGTCTCAAATGTTGGGGAAAAATGCTGGAAGTAAAGTGTGTGTGTGTGTGTGTGTGTGTGTGTGTGTGTGTATGTGTGTGTGTGTGTGTGTGTGTGTGTGTGTGTATCTCTTAAAGTTTATTAGACTATCATGTAAAAATCTGAAGTAAATCAGATGAGAACTTTTTGAGATTTTTGCTAGCAATGTTCCCTATTATATACTACACATACATTTATGTACCATATATATTAAAAATGTGTACAGCTTTTATATGTGGGTGCCCCACCTAAAATTTTCACTGCCAATATCTTTGGAAACACAATAGATTTTGACAAATGGTTTGATGGGTATGAATGTATCGCAGGAGCTCACAAAAGTAAATACTATAAGACATTCTAAACCGTGTGCAAATATTGGTTTCAACACAAACTTATATTTTTTAAATGGATAACCCATATTATTCTATATGCAATCAATAACATGAGAACAGCACTGGTTAGCATCGCAATACGTCAATTACATCCCAAGAAATTGGAATGCAAAGTTGACATGTGAAATGAACGAGATTCATTGCTATTGCACTTTCCATGATGCAAGTGTGACAAGTGCATTGCTCGTGATTGCGATGTGATTGACGTACCATGATGGGACAAGTGCTGTACTTACATATGATTGCTATGTGCAGTGTTAGCATGTGGCCTAGGAAACACTGATGTCCAGTCATCCACAGTGAAAACAAGGACACGGGTTACTCGTACATGCTTTATTGAACTTTTCGACAGTACTACAATGGACATAACTTGCAAGCTTCCTACTTTCGATTGCAATCACGACTTTAATAAAAAGAGGAAAGGTAATGTTAATCAGAACGCTGGGAGGAGTTGTGGTCTCAATAACAATAGATTTATTCATTCTTAACATCTCAAGACAAAAACATAAAAAACGGCTAAAGAAACATTTTTTTATTGGACAAACACTTTCAATGATATGCGGTCTATGGAGAACAAAGTGATCAGCTGGGGATAAATACACAATACTAACCAGAACTAATCTCTTTACCTGACTTCATGCATGTGAATCCATGGTATGGCCCAAAACCTAGGCTATCAATCATCTATACTGTGCTATTACATAAAGAAGAATGTGGCTCCAAATAACAGAGTGCTGAGAAGCATATATTGGAGCCCTACGCTGTAGCAGCGAATACCTTACTCTCCTGGTAGTCAGGGGGACACACCACGATGCTCTTGACGACTGGAGTCATGGACGGCAGCAATCTGTTGTCAGTGGCGCTCGCTCGAAAAATTGTAAGTACGCGGTCTCACTTTCAGCTAATTCGGAACTCAGGTACTTCCCTATGAGCCTCTGAAACCTCGGTGGATTCCAGCGTGCAGGTGGACTCGTTTGCTGGTCTGCCAAACCAATTTGACTCTGTGCCACGACTACGCGTGATGGAATATGCCAAATGTTTAGACGGCTGACTCAAAACACATACATACACCCATGCATCACATGTTGTGTGCGTGATGTTAGAAGCAGTACCTCTGACGGTTCAGATGGTGTCTGGCACAGGCTCTAAGTGGCACACTAGCAAAGGACACAAGTCTCACCGTTTAGGTAAAGACCTGCAGTTCTTTACTAGCGAAGCGCCAGTACAAGGGTGTTCTCTTCTCTTTCTCTCAGCTCTCCTCGCCAGCTCGGTAGCCTAGCACATTTACATCTTAGACTACTCCCACTTTAGCCCAAACCAATCACGAGCTGGAGCGCAGTACTCGAAGCTGGGAGACCGTCCCTTGCTCTGCATACACAGTTTTGAGCAATCAGAGACTTAAAAAATTAATTGGGAGAAAAGGAAAAAAGATTCAGCTTCGCGGCCTCTTTCTCACGCGTTTATGCCGTGTCTTTTGCTAAAAGCATGACCTGGATGGAACCACAGTCCTCCATAAAGAGATCGTTATCTCCCCTGTTGTGTCCATTTCGAACTTTCCAAAGAACGGCTATAAATTCATTAAAAGCCTTGTGCCTTCACAACTATGTTTTGTACCAGAGTCTGGACATCTCGGTTCCACTGACCTGTCCCACTGAAATTCGTAGAAGCACACAGCTGTCTTATCGGCTTCCTGCCTAACAAGGGCCCATCTTCTGCTTTATTGCCAGTCATCAATGCTCTGCTCGTAGCAGTGGCGACTCCCTGGCGCTAGTCAGTCTACCTGGATGTGGCCGCCGACCGACCGGCGCCATCCAACGTATGTGCACAATGAGACCGAGGAGTTGGGCAGTTCACAACGTTTTCACCAAGGTTCCATGAAAAAAATCTCCCTCGGCCCTCAGCCGCCATACGCTTTTAATGCAGTCGTTTAAATTGGCACCCTCTTCCTTTGAATGCAGGTAAAGGTTACCGCTATTCCTTCATTAGAGCGCACAAGCAAAACCGTTAACTACTGCCAACCATTTCATCATATGAGTCAAGTCAGGTTGTATCCAGATATAGCAACCAAGTAATATAGATCAACATTACTAAGAACAGTGTGCAGCATAACACAGTATCAGCAGTGAGAATGCCTTGCAATCTCTCAAACCATCATCCAGAGTATGCTAAGTAAATGGCTGTCCTGGGTCTCACAGAGGGATCCATGCTATCTGTATGTAGTAGAACATCAATTACACAATGGTATGTGCCATGTTCAGGACATGTCACTTAATATCTTTAATGACAGTGACACAATTGAACCATTACAGATGATGCAACACATACATAAATGTACAATAGTACCAACAAAACAAACAAACATCTTCTTCCCAACACACAAAATGTACACTGGTGTGCAATCACATGTCTCACAGCCGAAATGCTGCAACACATGTTCAGAGAGATCGACATTTGCTTGGCAACAGCACTGTGTGTGTCCCATCACAGATCCACTCACAGCTGTCAGTGTTTGTGGTGTCACTGCAGTGCATGCAGCGTTAATGTGGGCTTTCATGTTCGCCATTGTCGTGGGACCTACTGATACACCACATCTTTTACATGTCCTCAGAGAAAAAAGTCCGTGGGGGTGAGGTCCGGCTACAGTGCTGGAAATCCTTGAATGAGACCGGCCTGTCGACGTGGGAATTGTTTTAGAGCCTGCAGTGCCGCCATGGCATTATGCACAGAGCATCCAACATGTTGATACCACATTATTTGATGCAAATGAATGAGTAGGTCTTCCATCAGTCCAGATAAGGTACATCTTAGGAATCGTTCCTACTGTCGCCAATCAATGATTTATGGGCCAATGACGTGGTGTCCTACGATACCACACCATACATTGACACTCCTCTTACGTTGATGTTCAATCTGACGAACCCAGTGTGGGTTTTTTGGTCACCAATAATGCATATTATCTACGTCCCATGGTTTGTAAATGTAGCCTCATTAGTAAACAGTACCCTATGCATAAAGTCAGTCTTGCCACAGAACCCACTGACAGTATTCCAAGTGATTGCGAACATCGTTGCCATGGAAACCTTGCCTTGTGATATAGGTGGTATCTATCCCTGTGCAGAATACGCATCACACTTGTTCGATGGATTCCCATCTGTCTCTCCGTTTCACTAATACTTGCATGAGGGTTTATTGCAGCAGGTATCAGAACAGCTACCTTTGCTACTTCATGTGTTACGCCTCTGCTCCATATCCACATTTGTGGAGACAACAGCCATGTCATGTAAAGCCTTCTAAGAATATTCACGAAGGTAGGATGGGTCAGATGACGTCCGTTAGGGTACCACATATACCTGTGCCACATATGTGCTGTTTTGGTGACATTCTCCACACAGTAATTTCATGGCACCCATTTCCTCATTTCTGAACACCATGTCAGATGCCTAGAACGGATGCACAGGTAAATTATTATCTCGAGTTTGTTCATTTCACTCATCAACTTTGTGTTCCAATTTCTCCGGAAGAAAGTGACATATTGCGATACAACGAAGCCATTGTTGTTGTGATTTCTCATGTTATTGATTGCACAAGGAATACCATGTGATTTCCATTAAAAACATAGGTCTGTGTTGAAACTAACATTTGTGAACAGTTTAGAATGTCTCATAGTATTCACTTTCATGAGCCTCTGCCATACATTCATACCCCTGAAAGCCATTCATAAATTCCATTGTTTTTCCAGAAATATTAGAGATACTGGTATATATATATATATATATATATATATATATATATATATATATATATATATATATATATAGGGTGGTCCATTGATAGTGACCGGTCCAAATATCTCATGAAATAAGCATCAAACGAAAAGACTACAAAGAACGAAACTCGTCTAGTTTTAAGGGGAAAACCAGATGGCACTATGATGGCGCTGCCATAGGTCAAACAGGTATCAACTGCGTTTTTTTAAATAGGAACTCCCATTTTTTATTACGTTTTCGTGTAATGCGTAAAGGAATGTGAATGTTTTGGTTGGACCACTTTTTTCGCTTTGTGAAAGATGGTGCTGTAATAGTCACAAACGTATAAGTACATGGTATCACTTAACATTCTGCCAGTGCGGACAGTATTTGCTTCGTGATACATTATCTAATGCGGAAAAGGTCGATATCGTGTTGATGTATGGCTATTGTGGTCAAAATGTCGAACGGGCAAGTGCTATGAATGATGCTCGGTACCTTGGACAACATACAAGTTTCCGGACCGTTCGCCGGATAGTTACGTTATTTAAGGAAACAGGAAGTGTTCAGCCACATGCGAAACGTCAACCACGACCTCCAACAAATGATGATGTCCAAGTAGGTGTTTAAGCTGCTGTTGCGGCTAATCTGCACATCATTAGCAGACAAATTGCCCGAGAATCAGGAATCTCAAAAACGTCGGTGTTGAGGATGTTACATCAACATCGATTGCACCCGTACCATATTTCTGTGCACCAGGAATTGCATGGCGACGACTTTGAACGTCGTGTACAATTTTCCCACTAGGCACATGAGAAATTATGGTACGATGACAGATTTTTTTGCACGCTTTCTATTTAGCGAAGAAGCGTCATTCACCAACAACGGTAACGTAAACTGGCATTATATGCACTATTGGGCAACGGAAAATCCACGATGGCTGCGACAAGTGGAACATCAGCGACCTTGGCGGGTTAATGTATGGTGCGGCATTATGGGAGGAAGAATAATTTTATCGATGGCAATCTAAATAGTGCAATGTAAGCTGATTTCCTAGGTAATGCTCTACCTATGTTACTACAAGATGTTTCACTGCATGACAGAATGGCGATGTGCTTCCAACATGATGGATGTCTGGCACATAGCTTGCGTGTGGTTGAAGCGTTATTGAATAGCATATTTCATGACAGGTGGATTGGGCGTCGAAGCACCATACTATGGCCCGCACGTTCAGCGGATCTGACGTCGTCGGATTTCTTTCTGTGGGGAAAGTTGAAGGATATTTGCTATCTTGATCCACCGACAACGCCTGACAACATGTGTCAGTGCATTGTCAATGCATGTGCGCACATTGCGGAAGGCGAACTACTCGCTGTTGAGAGGAATGGTGTTACACGTATTGCCAAATGCATTGAGGTTGATGGACATCATTTTGAGCATTTATTGCATTAATGTGGTATTTACAGGTAATCACGCTGTGACAGCTTGCGTTCTCAGAAATGATTAGTTTACATAGGTACATGTATCACATTGGAACAACCGAAATAAAATGTTCAGACGTACCTACATTCTGTATTTTAATTTAAAAAACCTACCTGTTACCAACTGTTCATCTAAAATTGTGAGCCATTTGTTTGTGACTATTACAGCGCCATCTATCACAGAGCGAAAAAAGTTATCCAACTAAAACATTCATATTTCTTTACATACTACACGAATATGTAATAAAAAATAGTGGGTCCTATTTAAAAAAACGCAGTTGACATCCGTTTGATCTATGGCAGCACCATCTAGTGGGCCAACCATAGCGCCATATATATATATATATATATATATATATATATATATATATATATATATATATATATATATATATGTGTGTGTGTGTGTGTGTGTGTGTGTGTGTGTGTGTGTGTGTGTAACCTATATCTGTCCACATATTTATTAGAGTATTTTGTAAAAATTTGAAGTATATTGGTCAAGAACTCTTCGAGATTTTTGGTAACAAACTTCTCTTTATTTAGTAGTATAGTTAAATTACATATATTTAACAACATATAGTCATTGTCTGACCAAATGTTTGTTATTAACAACAGTTCCCTTTTTTATGTCATGTTATATATTTGTATACCACATTTATTAAAAAAATATGTAGTGTGTGTTGGTTGGAGTATTTGTTAAGTTATCACGCAAAAATTCGAAATAAATTGGATAAAAGCTTTTCGAGATTTCTGCTAATAACAATTCGTTTATATAGTAGGTATATATTTATAAACCATATATATATTAAGATATACAGGGTGAGTCACCTAACGTTACCGCTGGATATATTTCGTAAACCACATCAAATACTGACGAACCGATTCCACAGACCGAACGTGAGGAGAGGGGCTAGTGTAATTGGTTAATACAAACCACAAAAAAAACGCACGGAGGTATGTTTTTAACACAAACCTACGTTTTTTTAAATGGAACCACGTTAGTTTTGTTAGCACATCTGAACATATAAACAAATACGCAATCAGTGCCGTTTGTTGCATTGTAAAATGTTAATTACATCCGGAGATATTGTAACCTTAAATTGACTCTTGAGTACCACTCCTCCGCTGTTGGATCGTGTGTATCGGAGAGCACCGAATTACGTAGGGATCCAAAGGGAACGGTCATGGACCTTAGGTACAGAAGAGACTGGAACAGCACATTACGTCCACATGCTAACACCTTTTTATTGGTCTTTTTCACTGATGCACATGTACATTACCATGAGGGGTGAGGTACACGTACACACGTGGTTTCCGTTTTCAATTACGGAGTGGAATAGAGTGTGTCCCGACATGTCAGACCAATAGATGTTCAGTGTGGTGGCCATCATTTACTGCACACAAATGCAATCTCTGGCGTAAGGAATGTCGTACACGCCGCAGTACATCTGGTGTAATGTCGCCGCAGGCTGCCACAATACGTTGTTTCATATCCTCTGGGGTTGTAGGCACATCACGGTACACATTCCCCTTTAACGTACCCCACAGAATAAAGTCCAGAGGTGTAAGATCAGGAGAACGGGCTGGCCAATTTATGCGTCCTCCACGTCCTATGAAACGCCCTTCGAACATCCTGTCTAGGGTCAGCCTAGTGTTAATTGCGGAATGTGCAGGTGCACCATCATGCTGATACCACATTCGTCGACGCGTTTCCAGTGGGACATTTTCGAGCAACGTTGGCAGATCATTCTGTAGAAACGTGATGTATGTTGCAGCTGTTTGGGCCCCTGCAATGAAGTGAGGACCAATGAGGTGGTCGCCAATGATTCCGCACCATACATTTACAGTCCACGGTCGCTGTTGCTCTACCTGTCTGAGCCAGCGAGGATTGTCTACGAACCAGTAATGCATGTTCCGTAGATTCACTGCCCCATGGTTTGTGAAACCCGCTTCATCGGTAAACAGGTAGAACTGCAACGCATTCTCTCTTAATGCCCATTGACATAATTGCACTCGATGATTAAAGTCATCACCATGTAATTGCTGATGTAGCGACACATGAAACTGGCGAAAGCGGTGACGATGCAGTATGCGCATGATACTACTTTGACTCGGTCCACCGGCTCTCGCAATGTCCCATGTACTCATGTGTGGGTTCATGGCAAAAGCATCTAACACACCAACTGCAACCGCTTCTCCTGTGACGGGCCTGTTACGGACCCGTTTGCGTGCTACGACCATACCTGTTGCATACAGTTGGCGGTAGATGTTTTGCAGTGTGCGGCACATTGGATGCTCTCTGTCCGGGTACCGTTCTGCATACACCCTGCAGGCTTCAGCTGCATTTCATCGACACTCACCATAGATGAGTATCATCTCCGCCTTTTCACAGTTCGAATACACCATGGTCACAGTTCCTACAACACTACACTATCACAGACGTCTGGTAACATGGTGTACTACAGTTGGTCTGCGTGCGGAGACGAATGCAGAATAACAATAGCAGCAAGCGCTACATGCGGACACTGCGACAGCTACATCAAACCACAACAGTGCACTACAGCCACACTATTAAACACGGTCGTCATCATAAACATGTCCCTGCAGATGCTGCTCGCCGACCGTGGCCCATGTTTGTTACAACACGCAACTGAACGCTAGCAAATAAATGTCAATGTTTTTAAATGTTGTTTCATTCCTTAGTATTTTACCACACAAAACTGATCAAGAACATACATTATTAACTTTGCTTTTTGCCATTATCAAATTCTATCAGTGTTAGTTTCTCAATACCATACTCCAACATTTTGAGTCATGGATTATGACTCATTTCCTCACTTTCATAATTCAGTACTGGGCTAAGCAAATTGCCTTGATTGCGGGACAGTGTGAATACATCTTGACAAAAAGGTGTTGTGATGTGACATGGCATGAAGACCAGTGTGAACTGGCCTTTACTTGATAGGCTGGATGCTTACCCCTGTTACTTCAGATTCAGGGTCAAAAGAAATTGAGAAGATTGGAATAGGCTAGAGATTATTGAGGCATTTGATTTTAATATAGTACGAACAAAAGAAACAGCTATTATGAGCAGTCATTTTCAAAACATAGTTTGGTTCCTTTGTTTCGCAAATTAAGCTTGTATTCTTATACATACCTATTCACAACAAAAAATTCTCTTCCTAAAATGTACTTAATTTTGCATATCGCCATTCAGTCTTGAAATGAGCGAATTTCTTACATTATTCATTTGGTCTTGCAACATCAAGTAAAGGCATTTGTAATGCCATTGTATCTTAGTACCTAATGATACACCAAACATTAAAGAAATCCACCTAAAGAATCTGCACATCCTAGAAAATTAAAAATGGCAACGAGCTGTGTCAGGAAACCATACTTACAGCTACTTCCAAAAAGAAGTCTTGTTTCCTCTCCATGCAGTCCTGCCATGTTCATAAAGATTAAATTGATGTCAAGTGTATTTCTGCGATTGTCTGGAAGTTCACATTTGCCAACATCCCTGTTGACCCCGCCCCCCCCACCCCCCCGCCCACCAGGTGACAAATAATAGTGTTTCATAGTAGGCGATTTAAGCGATTTTTGAAGAATCTCTTTCCACAGTAAACTTACGTTTCTTGTTTAAGTTTCTGGTTTTATGAATAAATCGAATATTTCAGTGTTATTGACATAGATTAGAGTCTAAGTGGTCATTGTATTTCAAATCTCAATGCATAATATTTAATTCCTTCTCTTATTAGTTAACTGATACTGGTAGCAAAAACATATGACCATTTTATGTTTCATGACATTCAGAACCTCTCTTTCACTGAAATAAGAGGTAGCTGCTAGTCTTCTAGCTGACAGATATTTTTTAATGTCTATCTGAATAGTAACCTTGCCTTACTCATACCCATGTTACCTACAAAAAGTGTGATATATCTGCTGCATCACTAATTGATAACTTGGATAGTAATGACCCTACCACACCTTCCTGAGATTCCATAGAAATTATTCATAGGTCTGTGTATAATTCTCCATTGGGGATAACTTGTTACATTCTGCCTGTCAAGAGCCACTCGATTGAGACATCAACGTTTCTAGATACTATACATACACGTTTCTCTTCCTTAGAAAGTATCCACATGGCTTCAAATCTACATATTTTATAAGCATTGAATCCGTATGGTTACCCCAACTGTGGCTCTTAGGATATGATCTACATCTATACTTTGAAAACCAATAAGGAGTACATGGCAGAGGGTAAGTCCCACAGTACCAGTTATTTGGGTTTTTTCCCATTCCATTTACCTGTCGAGCACAGGGAGAATGATTGCTTAAATACCTCTATGTGTGTTGTAATTAGTCTAACTTTGTCCTCACGAACCCTATGCGAGTGATATGTATCAGCCCACAGCCTTAATTTAAAGTTGGTCTTGAAACTTTGTAAGAAGGCTTTCTGGGGATAGTTTACATCTATCTTCAGGAGTCTGCCAATTCAGTTTCTTCAGCAACCTTTTGACACTCTCCCACACATCAAACAAACCTGTAGCCATTCGTGTTGCCCTTCTCTATATACAGAAAATATCCCCTATTGTTCCTATTTAGTACAGGTCCCACACACGTGAACAGTACTCTAGGATGGGCCACACAAGTGCTTTGCAACTAATCTGCATTTCATTAGTATTCTACCACTAAACTGACGTCTGACACCTGTTTTATTCAAGTCTGGCCTAGTGAGCTGCATTTCATATCCCTATGTAGTGTGTTACACCCAGGGGTTTGTCTTAGTTAGCTGATTCCAACAGTGACTCATTGTTATTATAGTCAAGAAATCCTAAATAACTATTTGTGCAGCTTTTTTCAAACAGTACTTCGTTATAGATGACTACATCACTTACAAAAAGTCTGAGCTTACTGTCAATATTGTCTGCATGGACATTAACGTACACCATGGACAGCAAGGGTCCCAACACACTTCTCTGGTGCACACCCAAAGTTACTTCTACATCTATTGATGATTCTCCATCTAAGATAACTTGCTGCATCCTCCCTACCAAAATATCCTCATTTCAGTCACAGATGTCTCTTGATATGATCGTACTTTTGATAACAAGTGTAGATGTGGCAATGAAATGCTTCCCAGAAATCGAGTAATACTGCTTCTACTTGTCTGCTTTGACCCAAAGCTTTCAATATGACACGTGAGAAAATTGTCAGTTGGGGTCTTTCCGGATTACATGTTGGCTGGCACAGAGGAGGTCATTCTGTTCGAGATATCTCGTCATGTTTAAGCTCAAAATATATTCTAAAACTCTGCAACAAACGATTGTCAAGGATATTGGATGGTATTTATGTGGATGACTTCTGCTGGCCTTCTTGTAGATGGATGTGATCTGCAAATTTCTTCTAACCTTTGGGCACAGTATTTTGTTCAAGGAATCTACGGTGCATTATAGTTAAAAGAGTGGTTAACTCAGTCACAAACTGTGTATAGAATCCTATAGGGTTTCGAGAGGGTCCTGGAGCTTTGATGAGTATTAACGATTTGAGTTATTTCTTGATGTCAGTTACACTGATATCTACTTCACTCATATTTTCAGTGGTACATGAATTAAATTGGGGCAATATTCTTGAGTTTTGCTTTCATCTACATGGCTACTCTGTAAATCACACTTAAATGCCTGGCAGAGGGTTCATCGAATGACCTTCACAGTAATTTTCTGTTATTCCACTCTCTGCATAGAAAAAATAAACATCTACCTCTTTCCTTGCGAGCTCTGATTTCCCTTATTTTATTACAATGATCGTTTCTCCCTTTCAGGTCGGTGTCAACAAAATATTTTCACATTCAGAGGAGGAAGTTTAGGATTGGAATTTCGTGAGAAGACTGCGCCACAGCAAAAAACGCCTTTGTTTTAATGATGTCCACCCCAAATCCTGTATCATGTCTGTGACACTATCTCCCCTATTTCTCGATGATACAAAACGTGACCTTTCTTCTTTGAGCTTTTTCGATGTACTCCATTAATCGTATCTGATAAGGATCCCATACCACACTGCAGTACTCCAAAAGAGGACGGACAAGTGTAGTGCAGGCAAGTGTCTTTAGTAGATCTGTTGCAACTTCAAACTGTTCAGCCAGTAAAACGCCGTTTTTTGTTCGCCTTCCCCATAATATTTTATATGTGTTGTTTCAAATTTCAGTTGTCTGTCGTTGTAATTCCTAGGTATTTAGATGAATTTATGATCCTTAGATTTGATTGATCCATCATGCAACCGAACGAATTTCTTTTTAGCACCCATGTGGATGACCTCACACTTTTCATTATTTGAGATCAGTTACCAATTATCGCACCACAAAAATACCTTTTCTAAATCGTTTTGCAGTTGGTTTGAGCTTCTGATGACTTTACTTGACAATAAACGACAGCATCATCACCAAACAACCTAAGACAGCTCCTCAAATTGCCTTCTAAATCATTTATATCGATAAGGACTAGCAGACGGCCTATAACATTACCTTGGAGAACGCAGAAATCACTTCTGTTTTATCAACGACTTTCCATCAGTTATTACGAACTGCGACCTCTCTGACAGGAAATCACGATTTCACTTGCGTAACTGATACATATTCCATAAGCACACAATTTGATTACAAGCCACTTGTGAGGTACAGTGTTAAAAACCTCCTGGAAATCTAGAAACACTGAATCAGTTTGCATTCCTTTGTCAATAGCACTCGACACTTCATGTGAGTAAAGAGCTAGTTGGGTTTCATAAGAATAATGTTTTCTAAATTCGTGTTGACTATGTGTCAATAGATAGTTCTCTTCGAGGTAATTCATAATGTTTGAACACAACATATGTTCCAAAATCCTGCTGCACATCAGCATTAATGATATGGGCCTGTAATTTAACGGATTGCTCCTATTGCCTTTCTCGAGTATTGGTGTGACCTATGAAGCTTAGCAGTCTTTGGATACGGGTTACTCGTCGAGTGAGCAGTTGTATATGATTGTTAAGTATTGAGCTATTGCATTAGCACATTCTGAAAGGAACCTAATTGGTGTACAATGTGGACTGGAAGACTTGCTTTTAGTAAGTGGTTTAAACTGCTTCGCTGCTCTGAGGATATGTGCTTTTAACTTTCTCCTGTCGGCAAGTCTTCTTGATTTGAATTATAAAATATTTACTTGGTCTTCGTTGTTGGAGGAATTTCGGAAACCTGTGTTTATTAACTCTGTTTTAGCAGCACTGTCCATTCCATTTCTAATATGAGGAGAAGGCATTGATTGTGTCTTGCTGCTAGTATACTTTACATATGACCACAGTCTCTTTGGATTTTCTGCCAGTTTTCGAGACAAAGTTTCGTTGTCTGAAGTCAGCGATAAATTTCGAGCTACTGTAAAGGATGGCGAATTTTGGGGTTTACCATTTGTTTAAATGTGGCATGCTTTTTTCGTTGTTTCTGCAACAGTGTTCTGACCTGTTTTGTGTACCATAGGGGATCATCTGTGTCGTTTATTGATTTATTTGATGTAAATTTCTCAGTTACTGTCGATACCATTTCTTTGAATTCAAGCCTCCAGCTGTGTAACTGAAGCCAGCATATCCTTGAGCTGAGAGCGAGGTGTCACCAACTCAGCTCACTCCCGCATACAGCAATCACAATCCCTATGTTGTGGTCTTCAGTCCTGAGACTGGTTTGGTGCAGCTCTCCATGCTACTCTATCCTGTGCAAGCTTCTTCATCTCCCAATACGTACTGCAGCCTACATCCTTCTGAATTTGTTTAGTATATTCACCTCTTGGTCTCCCTCTACGATTTTTACCCTCCACACTGCCCTCCAATACTAAATTGGTGATTCCTTGATGCCTCAGAACATGTCCTACCAACCGATCCCTTCTTCTTGTCAAGTTGTGCCACCAACTCCTCTTCTCCCCAATCCTATTCAATACTCCCTCATTAGTTATGTGATCTAACCATCTAATCTTCAGCATTCTTCTGTAGCACCACATTTCAAAGGCTTCTATTCTCTTCTTGTCCAAACTATTTATCGTCCATGTTTCACTTCCATACATGGCCACACTCCATACAAATACTTTCAGAAACGACTTCCTGACACTTAAATCAAGACTCGATGTTAACAAATTTCTCTTCTTCAGAAACGCTTTCCTTGCCATTGCCAGTCTACGTTTTATATCCTCTCTACTTCGACCATCATCAGTTACTTTGCTCCCCAAATAGCAAAACTCCTTTACTACTTTAAGTGTCTCATTCTCAATCTAATTCCCTCAGCATCGCCCTACTTAATTCCACTACATTTCATTATCCTCGCTTTGCTTTTGTTGATGTTCAACTTATATCCTCCTTTCAAGACACTGTCCATTCCGTTCAACTGCTCTTCCAAGTCCTTTGCTGTCTCTGACAGAATTACGATGTCATCGGCGAACCTTAACGTTTTATTATTTCTTCCTCATGGATTTTAATACCTACTCCGAATTTTTCTTATGTTTTCTTTACTGCTTGCTCAATATACAGATTGAATAACATCGGGGAGAAGCTACAAACCTGTCTCTCTCCCTTCCCAACCACTGCTTCCCTTTCATGTCCGTCGACTCTTGTAACTGCCATCTGATTTCTGCACAAATAGTAAATAGCCTTTCGCTCCCTGTATTTTACCCCTGCCACCTTCAGAATTTGAAAGAGATTATTCCAGTCAACATTGTCAAAAGCTTTCTCCAAGTCTACAAATGCTAGAAACGTAGGTTTGCCTTTTCTTAATCTAGCTTATAAGATAAGTCGTAGGGTCAGTATTGCCTCACGTGTTTCCATATTTCTACGGAATCCAAACTGATCTTCAAATGGCTCTGAGCACTATGGGACTCAACTGCTGTGGTCATAAGTCCCCTAGAACTTAGAACTACTTAAACCTAACTAACCTGAGGACATCACACACATCCATGCCCGAGGCAGGATTCGAACCTGCGACCGTAGCGGTCGTGCGGTTCCAGACTGTAGCGCCTTTAACCACTCGGCCACTCCGGCCGGCCAAACTGATCTTCCCCGAGGTCGGCTTCTACCAGTTTTTCCATTCGTCTGTACAGAATTCGCATTAGTATTTTGCAGCCGTGACTTATTAAACCGATAGTTCGGTAATTTTCGCATCTGTCAACGCCTGCTTTCTTTGGGATTGGAATTATTATATTCTTCTTGAAGTCTGAGGGTATTTCGCCTGTCTCATACATTTTGCTCACCAGATGGTATAGTTTTGTCAGGACTGGCTCTTCCAAGGCTGTCAGTAGTTCTAATGGAATGTTGTCTACTCCCGGGGCCTTGTTTCGACTTAGGTCTTTCAGTGCTCTATCGAATTCTTGACGCAGTATCATATCTCCCATTTCATCTTCATCTACATCCTCTTCCATTTCCATAATATTGTCCTCAAGAACATCGCCCTTGTATAGACCCTCTATATACTCCTTCCACCTTTCTGCTTTCCCTTCTTTGCTTAGAACTGGGTTTCCATCTGAGCCCTTGATATTCATACAAGTGGTTCTCTTTTCTCCAAAGGTCTCTTTAATTTTCCTGTAGGCAGTATCTATCTTACCCCTAGTGAGGTAAGCCTCTACATCCTTACATTTGTCCTCTAGCCATCCCTGCTTAGCCATTTTGCACTTCCTGTCGATCTCATTTTTGAGACGTTTGTGTTCCTTTTTGCCTGCTTCATTTACTGCATTTTTATATTTTCTCCTTTCATCAATTAAATTCAGTATTTCTTCTGTCACCCAATGATTTCTACTAGCCATCGTCTTTTTACCTACTTGATCCTCTGCTGCCTTCACCACATCATCCCGCAAAGCTATCCATTCTTCTTCTACTGTATTTCTTTCTCTCATTCTTGTCAATTGGTCCTTTATGCTCTTCCTGAAACTCTCTACAACCTCTGGTTCTTTCAGTTTATCCGTGTCCCATCTCCTCAAATTCCCACCTTTTTGCAGTTTCTTCAGTTTTAATGTACAGTTCATAACCAATAGATTGTGGTCAGAGTCCACATCTGCCCTTGGAAATGTCTTACAATTTAAAACCTGGTTCCAAAATCTCTGTCTTACCATTATATAATCTAACTGAAGCCTGTCAGTATCTCCAGGCTTCTTCCATGTATACATCCTCCTTTTATGATTCTTGAACCAAGTGTTAGCTTAGATTAAGTTGTGCTCTGTGCAAAATTCTACCAGGCGGCTTCCTCTTTCATTTCTTAGCCCCAATCCATACTAAGGACGGTAAAAAGCTACGCTGCACAGACAGACAAACAAACGACTATCAACAAACACTACGAAAATCTACAGCATATTCTGACGAAAGCGCAAGAACTGTGTCTAATAAATTTGACTAACACGCAATCAAAAACTAAACTGCCAAAGCACACGGGTGAGACTAAATAATTCGCTCCTGGTTAGGAACATGTGTGTCTATTAAACATTAAATTAACACACAGAAATTTAAAAACTATATTACCAAAGCACACAGATGAAACTATATAATTCGCTTCTGGCTAGGAACTCATAAAATGTTACAAAATTGGTTACTTCCATGTTATTGCTCTGTCTTGGCCGGCGGCTGCTGTCTGACTGCTTTGTAAAGAAAGATCTGCTTATGCTTTGCTACACTCAACTTCAGTTTCTGTCCCATCCATGAGTGACTGGATGGTAACTTTGGTGCCACTAACAGCCTTTACATACCACCAGAATTTCTTTAGGTTTTGTGAAAGATCGTTTGACAATATTCAGCTACGGTAGATACTAAAGGCTTCGTGGATTGCTCTGTTGACACCAAACCGGCATCTCTCCATCTGTAGTCGTATACTTTCAAGCTTGCTACTCTCTTTTAGAATCTGGACTTTAATAAAAAGGCAAGGTAATATTAATCAGAACACAGGGTGAAGTTGTGATCTAACTGACAATAGATTTATTCATCCTCAACATCACAAGACAACAAAAATGACTAAAGAAACGTCACACAAACATGAAACTTCCTGGCAGATTAAAACTGTGTGCCCGACCGAGACTCGAACTCGGAACCCTTTGCCTTTCGCGGGCAAGTGCTCTACCATCTGAGCTACCGAAGCACGATTCACGACCGGTACTCACAGCTTTACTTCTGCCAGTATCTCGTCTCCTACCTTCCAAACTTTACAGAAGCTCTCCTGCGAAACTTGCAGGACTAGCACTCCTGAAAGAAAGGATATTGCGTAGACATGGCTTAGCCACAGCCTGGGGGATGTTTCTTGCAGGAGAGCTTCTGTAAAGTTTGGAAGGTAGGAGACGAGATACTGGCAGAAGTAAAGCTGTGAGTAGCGGCCGTGAGTCGTGCTTCGGTAGCTCAGATGGTAGAGCACTTGCCCGCGAAAGGCAAAGGTCCCGAGTTCGAGTCTCGGTGGGGCACACAGTGTTAATCTGACAGGAAGTTTCATATCAGCGCACACTCCGCTGCAGAGTGAAAATCTCATTCTGGAAACATCCCCCAGGCTGTGGCTAAGCCATGTCTCCGCAATATCCTTTCTTTCAGGAGTGCTAGTTCTGCAAGTTTCGCAGGAGAGCTTCTGTAAAGTTTGGAAGGTAGGAGACGAGATACTGGCAGAAGTAAAGCTGTGAGTACCGGGCGTGAGTCGTGCTTCGGTAGCTCGGATGGTAGAGCACTTGCTCGCGAAAGGCAAAGGTCCCGACTTCGAGTCTCGCTCGGGTACACAGTTTTAATCTGCCAGGAAGTTTCATATCAGCGCACACTCCGCTACAGAGTGAAAATCTCATTCTGGTCACACAAACATTTTTATTTGGCAAACGCTTTCACTAACATGGGGTCTATGGTGGACAAAATGATCAGCTGGGGATCGACACACGACACTAACCAGAACTAATTGCTTTACCTGACTTCATACATGTGAATGGGGGTTATGGCACAAAAACTACGCCACCATCAAGCATCTATACTCTGCTATTCCAGAAAAAGAAAAATATGGTTCGAAAGAATAGGGTGCTGAGAAACATATATTGGAGCCCCACGCCGTAGCAGCGCATACTTTACCCTTCTGCTGGTCAGGGTGTCACACCACGATGCGTTCGGGAACTGAAGTCATGGAAGGCCGCAATCTGTTATTAAAGGTGCGCGCCCGAAAAATGCAAATATGCGGTCTCGCCTTCTGCTAATTCGGAACTCAGGTACTTTCCTATGAGCCTCTGGAACCCCAGTGGATTCCAGTGTGCAGGTGGACCCGTTAGCTGGTCTGCCAAACCAATTTGACTCCGTGCCACGACCATGCGTGATGGAATATGTCATATGTTTAGATGGCCGAATCAAGACAAATAAGTACACCCACGCATCACTCGTTGTGTGCATGATGCTAGACGTGGTACCTCTGATGGTTCAGAAGGTGTCTGGCACAGGCTCTAAGTGGCACACTAGCAAAGGACGCAAGTCTCACCGTTTAGGTAGAGACCTGCAGTTCTTTACTAGTTAAGTGCCAGTACAAGAGTGATCTTCTCTTTCTGTCCACTTTCCTCCTCAGCTCGGTAGCAAAAGCCCATTTACATCTTAGACTTCCCCCACTTTAGCACAAGCCAGTCACGAGCTGGAGCGCGCCATTCGAAGCTCGGAGGGCGGGCTTTGCTCTGCATACACCGATTTGACCCATCAGAGACTTTAAAGTTAATTTGGAGAAAAGGAAAAAACATTCAGCTTCGCAGCTTCTTTCTCACGCGTTTACGCCATGTGTTTTGTTAACAACATGACCAGGATGGGACCACATCTCTCAATAAATAGCTTGTTATCGCCCCTGTTGCGTCAATTTCGAAGTTTACAAATAACGGCCATAAACTCGCTAAAAGCCTCGTGATATGTTTTGTAACAGAGGCTGGATGCCTGGGCGCCAGTGACTTGTCCCACGGAAATTCGCAGAACGCTCACAGTTGTCTTGTCGACTTCCTGCCTAATAAGGGCCCATCCTCTGCTTTATGGCCGGTCTACAGTAAGCTGGCCATTGCAACGGCGACTTCTCGGCGCTAGTCATTCTACCTGAACGCAGATGCCTACTGAGTAGTGCCAACCAACGTGTCCGCACAATGAGACTGCAGAACTCGGGCGTCCGGCATTGTTTCCATCCAGGTTCCACAGAAAAAAGCGCGCTACCCTCTGCCCACCGTCGCAATGCTTTTACTGCAGTCGTTTAAATCGGCACGCTATTCCTTTCAAAGCAGGTAAAGCTTATCGTTATTCCTTAGAGCACGCAAGCATGAGCATTAACTACTGCCCAACGTTTCATCATGATTTATAAATTCAAATTGCAATAAAGATCATATAAAGAACATGAAGTGGCATAACACCGAATCAGAAGTGAGAGTGCCCTGCAATCTCTCATGCTTTGTTTTAAATGTATTACACAGTAGTCTCTGCTTCTTTACAAAATTATTGACAGTGACTCTCTCTTTCAACATGAACTGTTCTATTGGATAGATATCCATGCAAAGCATTATCAACTATTCCTTCAAACTTGAGTCATAGTTCCTTTGCCTGCACTTGTCCTATGCTAAAGGTTTCTGTTTATTCATTGAGATATGACAGTGCCGTTTTTTTCTAGATTGCTGAACATTTAAATCTTCTTACTATTTTAGTTGCCCTTTGTACTTTGATAATCATTGCTGCTGCAACTGCCTTATCTTCAGTGGATGTGGAAATCTTCAAAAAGGTCAGTTCTATTTGTTGCTGTTAGATCTAATACATTTTCTTCATGAGTTGAGTTTGAACTATCTGTTCTAGGTAGTTTTCAGAAAAGGCAGTTTATAATGTTTCAGAGGATGTCTTGTCACATACATCACTCACAAAATTATAATTTTCCCGATTTACTGTTGGGTGACCAAAACGTCCACTCATGGTTACAGCATGATTGGGGAAGCTATGTGTGAGGGGACTAAAGTTTTCACTGAAGTTATCGGTTACACGAGAAGGTGAATTTGGTGGTCGATAAAAGAATCCAGTTACAATTCCATGTGCACCCCAGACACGGAGTCTTGCCCAAATAATCTCACATACAGCTTAGAATCCTGTTTTGATGGATTTGAGCTTCTTGTCTACTGTGACAAAGGGTGGCTAAATATAAACTATCCAAACTAAATATGTTTTCATTTTCTGGTAACAAACGAAATAGCACACAATATATGAACGCTCAAATACCAGGAATAATAAACTTTTGTTAACAAAAACAGAACAAAAATATAATATATGGTAAGCATTTGAGACACGCTTTTGCGTTAGATTAGCACTAGTCGAGTTTTGTCTCAGTTGACAAGGAAATCCTAACATTGCCCCTTATCAAAGAATATTGCAAGGAACACTAGGAACAAATAAACTCTTGTATGAAGTTTTGGGATTGCAGCTGGATCATGTTGACTTCTTTCCACAATATAATGGCTGGCAGCCGTTCAGACGTCTTCAGGTGAATATCCGCTACTGGAGACTGCTGGTTTCTTTTCTTTCATTATTGTGATTTTATTCCCCTGTCCCATATGAGCAGGAGAGGGCTGGCAGTGGCACAATACGCCACTCGTCAGCTGAGTGGCATTACAGTGAATATAAAAAGAGGAAACCAGACAGAAAAAGGAGAAAAAAGGGGGGCATAAAAACATAATGAGTTGAGACAATGGGGGTTAAAATATACACTGACATAGGGACATTCATTGTGGGACAGTTAAAAAGATCGACATAAAGTTAAAAGAACACAGTTGGCGAGTTTTTAAGCATATAAAATACACTGGAATCACACACACAAGTAAAAAGTTGGCCACAGTATAAAAACACACCAGAACGAGGGAGACTTAAAAACCACCGTAAGTGATGGAGCACACATGAAGAATAAAACTGCTGGGAGGGAGTTGCGAGAGCAAAGAAAAAGAAGGGAGAGGAAGGTGCCATTGGGGTGGGGGGCTGCAGGGGACAGGAGGAAAGAAACAGGGAAAAAGGGGGACATAAAAACATAATGAGTGGAGACAATGGAGATTAAAATATGCATTGACAAGTGGACGTTCATTGTGGGACAGTTAAAAAGGTTGACATAAAGTTAAAAGAACACATTTAGCGAGTTTTTAAGCACATAAAATACACTGTAGTCACACGAACAAGTAAAAAGTTGCCCACAGTATAAAAACACAGCAGGATGAGAGAGACTTAAAAACCACTGTAAATGATGGAGCACACATGAAGAATGAAACTCCTGGGAGGGACCTGCTGAGGGAGGAGAGCAGGGAAAAAGAGGGGAGAGGAAGGTGCAGTTGGGGTGGGGGGGGGGGGGCTGGAGTGGACAGGAGGAAAAGAAAGAAGGAGATTGGGGGGTGCACCAAAGGGCAGGAGATGGGTGGGGCAGGAGGGAGGGAGCACAGAAACACAGAAGAGGGGCACAGGAAAGGGAGGAGTTGTAGAAGGGAGAAAAACCGCTCAGGGGAAGGTAAGAGGAGGGGAGAGGGAGTCCTGAGGAGTATGAGGGGGGAAGGTGGGGTTAGAGTTGGTAGGAGGGGTAGAGATCAAAGTGAAGCTTATCATCGAGGAGGGGGAGGTGCTGGAAGTTGCATTGAGAAAGGAGGAGGAGGGTGTGGAGAAAGAGAGAGAGCGGGACACAACGGTAAAAGCGTGGCAATCAGCCGGGGGTAGAGAGGATAGAAGACACCAGGGGGTCAGGGGGCATCGAGTTGGCAGACGATGTACTGGGTGTGGACTTGTTCAAGGAAAAGAAGATGTAGGAAGGGCATGAGGTTATAGAGAATCCGCATGGGGGATGGGAGATGGAGCAAGGTGGAGAGAATGGCATTCAAGGATTTGGAGGGTTTTACAGAATGTGAGAGGGCGGAAATCCAAGCAACACTGGTGTAACAAAGGACGGGGCGCATCAAGGATTTGTAGGTGTGAAGAATGGTGTAAGGATGCAGTCCTCATGTCCAGCCAGACAGGGGTTTCAGGAGGATGAGTCTATTGTGATCTTTGTGTTGGATTGTAAGGAGATGGGGAGTCCAGGTGATGGCAGCTTTAAACTAGACAATGCTTGGGACCCAGTTGATCTCTTTAATTACCTCTGAGAGAAAACATTTTATTCATAACTACACGTTTGTTGACATCTTATGTTTGCTTTTAGAGACGTGAGCGTGCATTCTGACAGAAGGCAGGCATGTAATTTCTCCTTTATGCATGTGCCTGCGAGCTACAGATGAAACAGTATTTGCAGAGTATGCAGATTTCGATAGAGGACCCTCCAGTGACGGCCGCCAGTATGCATGCGTTTCCACGCCAAATATTGCTGTAAAGCTGACACCATGAATCAACATTCTCTCTTTCACAGGGCTGGAATCCTCCGTTCCACACGGAAGAATTTGTTGACTGGACTAATGTCAGTAACTATTCTCCAGTTGGAAGCTCTGTGGCCCTGCACTGCGCTGTGTTGCTGCCCACCAGCACCGCCCGTCTGCCGCCACCGCCACCGCCGCCGCCGCCGTCGTCGCCCGCCACTTCAGAGTCTGCTGCCTGCCACCTGCTGCTTCGGGATCTGCTGCCAGGTGCCCATCTCCGTCGCCGTAGCTGTGATGCATCTTCGTCTTCGTCTTTGTCATCATCCACGCCCACTCGGTGTCATCTCCCTGCTCATCGCTTTCGCTTCCTACCTTGGTGACGCTAGTCACCGGTAGGCTAATCCCCACCAGTCCAACCACTATCATCATCTACACCTGCACTTCCTCTACCCCCACCATCATCCTTATGCCCAGCCTCCTCTCATTACTGTTTCCTCCCCATCCATCTCGTTTCCCAATTGTATCACCAAATTTATTGGTCCATTCCCCAGTCGCTTTACAACCCCAGCACTTCCTTCACCCACCTGTGTCACAGCCCGCCGGGCCACAGTCGCCACCCTTGATGATTTACTGACACCAGTTCCTGTTGGCAACTCTGCACCCCGGGCAGGGCCTGCCTTTTTGTAACTCCTGCTCTAACCTATCCCTCATCCTTCTTCCCACGCCACCCTTATAAAAAACCCTAAATGACCTAGCGTTAACCCTGCTCCTGCCCGCTCCACCAAAAAACCACCACCCACCCCCACCCCTTCTGACCCCCAATGGATACCACAACTACTTCTGCATCCCAACTCACCACCATGTACACCTATGTCCTCTCACGCTCCAACCCCAAGTTCCTTGACGTCCAGGCCCTCACCTTAGAAATTCGCAAATACTTCCCGAATGCCCCCATTTCCCAACTCATTCTCCAGAAGGACTCTGTCCTTATTAAATCCCCCAATCCCTCCCTCCACACTGATCTCCTCAAAAAGATCTCCTGTGTTACCTTTGGCCTCCATGCTATCCTTACACCCTACCCTACATGTTCAGTCCACACCAGCTTCAACCCTCTCGCCATTCTCCAACCCTCACTGCCATTACCATAAAACTCAGCCCCACAGCCACAGAGGTAGAGGTGTTGGCAGAACTGAATGCCAACCCTGCCCTCGAAATCCGTTCCACCCACCACATCTACAATAACTTTGGACCCACCTTCCTTGTGCGTATCTTCACTGAATCCTCCGGCTTCATCGACTACCTACTCACCCAGGGACCCCTTATTTTTAACCACTGCTCTCTTGAACCTCCCTGCTCCCCTCCCCAGCCTTACCAGTGCCAAAAGTGCCTGGTATATAACGATCACCTTACCTCTGCCTGTAAAATCCTCCCACCAAATCCCACTGCAAGGCCTCTCATTTCCTCAAGCAATGTCCCAACCTCCCCTCCCCTCCTTCCTACAATAAATGTAATGAAGCCCACCCCATCTATTCCTCTAAATGTAAGCTAAATCTCACCAACCAAACCAGCGCTCACCACCTCCACTTGTCCCATTTATCAACTCCTCCAAGCCAACAATTCCCTCCTCCCACCCCCCACAGCTCAAGACATCATCTGGTTCCTCACCAGCCTCCTTCAAAACATCCAGCGCCCACAGACCCTCCAGCAGATCTCCTTCGCCACCCATTCCATTTTCCACCTGAACACCTATGTCACATGCTCCCACAACCAAGCCCAATTCGTCTTTACCCACCTTGTCACCCTCGTCTAAGCCTCTGTTGCCCCACTTCCTTCTCCTTCCTCTCTCTATGTCCTGGTGCAACGACAGTATCATGTCCTTTATCAAAACCTCAGCTCCTTCCCTCCCAACAAGCCCCAATTCGTGCATACCCTGTCTCAGCATCAGGTTGAATCCTTCATCCTCAATGAAACAATCCTCCAACCTTACCACATTGTCTGTACCTCTCCATATGTACTTCACCATACTGATAATCCCCACCCCTTAGCACAAGGTGCGATCACTATTGGCCACCCTGAGCATATCCCTGTTTGGCTACAAGCCCTGCTCAATTATCCTACCGAACACATGATCCTCAGCGTTTTTTTCCCCACCCTCATTGATACCTGTGCCACCATGTATGTCTGTCCTCCTGTTCCCATCCCCTATGACTCCCTCTGCCATGTTGACTGCACCTCCTTCACCTTCATGATTACCACAGACCTTAAAATTCATAGCCGTGACCCTACCACCCTCTGGCGGTGGCATCAGTTCCTTTCCACCCTTCAAGGCGACCTTGTCCCCTCCCTCAGCATACCCATCCTGAAAGTAACACAACCCCCAATGTCGTCCTCGCTTCCCCAACCTCCTTTGGTGCATCACTGTGGAAGTCCTTGAGCCCATTGGCAGTGACCATCTCCCAGTGCTTCTCACCATCTCCTTTGCCCCTCACCCTTCCCCAGATCCCCACACTGTCGCCCCTCACAAGGTCGTTCACGACTACTGCCGTGCCAAATGGAATGCTTACCAGGAATCCATCGGCTCCTAGGTCAGAAGCCACCTTTCCCTTTCCACCATCCTGATGACATCGCTCAAACGTCATCCTTCCTACAGAACGCTGTCTCTGACACTGCGTAGCTGCCCATGTTCCCATCAAACCTATCCACCCCCAGCATCATACCCTTCCCCACAGGCTGTACTCCTTCTCTTTGAATCCTACTGGCTCTACCTTCCTTCCTCTGCGCTCATGACTGGGATACACTTCTCTGCCACTGGCAGTTACAAAGACATGTATTGCAGGAAGGAGGGGAGGCGAGGTTGGGACATTGTTTGAGGAAATGAGAGGCCTTGAAGTAGGGTGTGGTGGGAGGATTATTGCGGGTGGAAATAAGGTGATTGTTATAGACCATGCACTTTTAGCACTGGTAGGACTGGGGAAGGGAGCAGAAAGGATTCAACAGAAACTTCTTGACAGCAAAGACTGGGACTGTTGCCTTACATGCAAACAGCTCAATGCCACCCTCCCTACCAAGTCCTCCAAGTACTGACCTGCCTTCCACCGCCATAGTGGGGCCATCCTGCCCTGCATTACCCACTCCTCCATGACAACCGCCCCTTCCCTGAAAACCTCAGTAAAGCTACCCATTTTGCTTCCCACCTCTCCAAAGTCTTCTCCATACTCACACTTTGATTACTCCCTCTTCCCCAATGTCCTTGACCACACCAATATCACTGTCTCGCCACTTACTCACAGCTTCTGGTTCTTGGACCAGTTACCAACCTCAGAATTGAACACTCCCATCACAGCACAAGACATTAAACTAATCCTTCATTCGAAACGCAACACCACCCCTGATCACGATTGCATCACCTACCGCCATCTTGAGCAATGTCCTCTCTCCTTCCTCACCACCCTTGCCACCCTGTACAGCACAATCCTCTTCACTGGCTTTTTCCCTGACCCGTGGAAGACTTCCCACATTATGTTGTTCTTGTTCCTTAAACCTAACAAACCCCCTTCCAACACCTCCTCCTGTCACCCCATATGCATCACCTTTGTGTTCAATAAGGTCTTCAAGTCCATCCTCTCCCACCATATCCACCACCACCTCACTCAACCCACTTCCTTTCTCTTACCCAGTGTGGTTTCTAGCCCTCCTTCTCCACCAGCAACCTTTCCCTTCTGCTATTCCTCCAACTTAACTACCATTGCTCTGATATTTTTATTTCCCTTGATCTCCAGAGCACCTATGACCATATATGGCATTTCAGACTCCTTTTCAAGTTCCAAACCTACGCCCTTCTTATCAACTTCATCTGTCTCATTGCCTCCTTCCTCCCCCACTGTCCTAAAGTCATCAATCATAATACCAATTCCCATAACTTCTATCCTATCACAGGTGTGCCCCAGGGCTCCATCCTTTCTCCTCTCCTATATTTCCTGAACACTACTGACATGCTCAAACCATCCTGATAAAACTTTCTTCCTTGCCCTCTATTCTATCCTTCAACATTCCCATGGCTTTAACATAAACAAAGCTACAGGGGCGGTGTTCCTGGACATCGAAAAGGCTTTCAACCGTCTATGGCACAACGGCCTCATTCGCAAACTCAGCGACGCGGGATTCCCCGACGGGCTGGTGCATCTAATACACTCATACCTCACAGACAGGAGTTTCAACACTGACGTGCAGGGAAAACAATCAACACGACATGGTATACAAGCGGGAGTACCCCAAGGAAGCATCCTAGGGCCCCGCCTCTACTGTTTAACCTCTACATAAACGATCTCCCAACCATACACAACACAACGACGGCAATCTACGCGGATGACACAGCCATCCTCGCGCGAGATTGGAAACCATCAAACATTACGTCACGCCTACAGACTGCACTCAGAGTGGCTGAGCCTTGGTTGGAGAAATAGCGTGTTAGAGTAAACGTCGAGAAGGCGAAGCTGTTCTGTTCACTAGAAGACCGAAGCAACTGCGCAAACACCGATACTGCAGACCAATAACTCTACATGCACGCCCAATACATTTCCGCGAGAAAGTCAAATACCTCGGTGTCTGGCTGGACCGGAAATTATTCTGTGGGGACCACATACAACACATGACCAACCGAGCTAGCGTGAGGCACAAATAGCTCTATCCTATGCTCAACAGGCGTAGCACACTGAACAGAAGGGTGTCGAGGTCCATGTACATGACACTTATCTGACCCCTGGTGATGTACGTAGCTCCTGTCTGGGGATACGATGCGCCTACACGCCTGCGCCGTCTGCAGCTCATACAAAACAAAGTACTCAAAATCATAAGCAATGCTCCACGATACACACGTATCGTGGACCTTCACCGGGAATACCGACTTGAGACTCTCACGGAGGTAATCCACAAACTCACCACAAGACTATACAGAAACTCCAGACATTCGCAGAACCCGTTTATTCTGAATATGGGGAACTACGACCACAACCATAGATGGAAACATAAAAGACCAAAAGACATACTTGTAAGGACCTAACATCTGTGTCCAAGCATACGCAAACATAACGGCACAGGCGAGCCCCTGTTAATCAGACGCCATTACTGGATATCCAGCTGGAATACACTGCCGAATAACTGGCACCACACAGGGAAGCCGTACCATACACTGCATGCAGACAAGCTCCACATGTCCCCCACACAGTGAGATGATCTATGGCCGATCTCCCACTACTTTATAACGATCTTGATTGTTCCAGGAATGTAGCGGCTGCAGCAACTGGGATACATCGCCATTGCTTGCCACGGTAATGATGCATGATACCCATACTAACAAATCCAACCTTGCATGAACTATCGCAGCTAGTAAGCCACTACTGCTCTTACTACCCATCCCACTGTTGCAGAGGTTTTTTTCCCATGGCACGAGCCATGGCACTTTTTTCCTTCTGCTCTTCTAATCGCTACCCTTACTCGTGTTTCGTCCACTACCTATCACCTGATGGACCGTGTTAATGCGTAGTCTTACCCAGACACACGGATAACATCACAGCCAAGCGTCCTGCGATCCACTTACTAGATAACTAACATGTTTACGGAGGTGACAGTAGAACTTTTGGTTTGGTCACCATGTTGATGTGGGCGTGGAGGGGCCCCATCTCTCTTTAGTCCCAGCGCTTTCTCCAAACCCACTTAAACCAGTTTACTGCTTGGTGAAATCAGTGGCTCCTTCATATCAATCCTTCCAAAACCCAGGCAGTCAGGACACATCACCTCCTTCTCCTAGTTCCATGATTTCTACCTCAACATCTGTGACCGCCCTATCCAACTTACCCCATCCTGAAATACCTTGGCCTCAATCTTGACCATCGCCTCACCTTGACTCCCCATCTCATTACCATCCAATGCAGGGCCCACAGCAGACTCCATAGCCTGAAACTTCTGTCTGGCCAGACATAGATATTGCATCCTTCCACCATCATTCATACCTACAAATCCTCAATCCATCCCATCCTTTGTTATGCCAGTGTCACCTGGGTCTCTGGACCTCCTAAATTCTATAAAGCCCTCTAAATCCTTGAACGCCATGTGCTCCACCTCGCTTTCTGCATCTATCTCCCACCCCCTATGAGGATCCTCTATGATCAGATCCCCTTTCCACATTTCCTCCTTTTCCCTGAACGCATCTATATCCTCTTCACCAACCACCGCCTTGACCACCCTGACCCACTGGTGTCTCCTTTCCTCTCCACTACCCACCTGCCATGCCTTTGCTGATGTGTTCCGCCCTCTCTCCACCTCAACACCCTGCACCTCCGCTCCAAAAGGAACTTCTAACGTCTCCCTGTTCCAGATGACGTGCTTCACCCCAATATTTATCTTTTGTTTCAACTCTGATCCTCCTCTTACTATCCCCTCCTCTCTTGTGCTCCCCCTCCTTCCTCTCCCCCTCTGCTATTTCCTCTCTCCTACTCCCTGTCCTTCTGACTTCTCCTTTTCCAGTCCTTACACTCCCTCCTGGGCTGCTCCTTCCTCACCATGCCTGTCTCCTGTCCCTTGGTGTGCTACCGGCTCCCATTCCTGCCCATCCTCCTCCAAAGACCCCTTCTATCTTTCCTCTCTCCCTCCTCTCCGACCTCCCCTCCTTTGGCAGGTCCTTCCAATTTTAATCCATTTACTTTGTCATGTTTTGGTGCTCGCCATGTATGTAACACAAGTGCAATATGTGTTCAGTGCCGCCATCCAGTGTGGCTTTCGTTACTGTGTACGCCACTCCTTGGGCCACCAGTGTTTATGTGCTACATTTTCTTCGAGTGTCATTTTAATGATCTGTGGATTTTATGTAAATGGGCCTCGTGAAACTACCCCTTAATTTGTATATTTTAACTCCCGATTTTTCCCCTTCTCGTGTGTAAACTTAATCTTTTATCTCAGTATTTTACATATGCACCATTCTCCTGTGTTGTTTTATGTAGTCTCTTGGCTGAAGAGTGGCGAATTGTGCCGCTACCAGCCCACCCCCGTCCACATTGGGGAGCAGTATAAAATAACAATAAAGTAAAAAAGAAACGGCAGGCTTCAGTGGCAGACACTCACCTGAAGATGGTTGGATGGTTGCCAGCCGAAATATTGTGGCAACAAGTCAACAAGATCCAGCTGCAAATCCCAAACCTCATAGAAAATTCAGTACTCTGGGAAAACTTCAAGAATCACAGCAAATAAACTGCTGTTATGGAACAACAGTGCCTATGGTGGTTGGCGTGCAAGCTCTGTGATAGCTGTGATACACATAGTCATCAACGATCTTGGATGCTACATCAGCTCCCTCAGTGGAAGCACATGTTGTCCAAAAGTCTTGTAGGAAAGTCAGCTCGATATCCAGGGCATGTTCTTTGTTTCGGTAGTGGGTCTGCTTTGAGTGCTTGTGCTTAAGGGTGAGGCTGGCTATTCAGTGTGAGTGTTGGTGGCATTTTTGGGAACAAGTATACAGGTTTCACTCTGTAAATTGAGATTGTATCAGTTTTACCAATTAATAGTATGTCCAAAGTTCATGTTCCTCTTATGATGACTTGATGTGAGCCTGTGTATGGCGGCTGTAGCGATGGTTTGACACTGTCTGTTCATAATATGACATATGTCCATATTTGCTAGTCATTATGCATATAGCCAGGTGTCGTTCTGTATCATGATTCTTGATAAGGGCGAATGCATGCAATATGTTTCCTCAGGCGACAAATAAAGACTGATAAAGATTGATTGGTCATGGGTCTGGTAGTTGTATGGAATTTGGGTCGATGAACTGACCAGGCATCGAAGTGCTTCGCCATACAGAAGCTCTGCTGACACTGAATCCAAGGCCAGTTTGTATGTGGTGTGAAATCGAAGTGAAACCGTGAGTAGGGCAGTTGTTCAGCTATTGTCATGACGACAGTGCAATCCTTAAAGAATGGTGCCATCATTCGATCATGCTATTGCTTGATGGGTGGTAGCTGGTTATTCTATGATGGAAAGCGCGGCAGAATTTACTATTGTTGCGAAAATAACTCCGACTCGGATTGCCAGGCGCAATCCACAGTGACATGCGGCGGCCAACCGATGCGTAAAAACTAATTTGACACAGAAGCTAAGGATATGCCGATATGTTGTGGGTCGGCATGGCTTCTGCCTAACGAATGAAATGATCAATTGCAATTAATAAGTAGCGCTAACTACTTGACGATTGGAGTGGTCCTGTAATGTGATTTGCACGTACACGAAGTGTGTTGTGGAAAATCTCCAACTGGTGCATGGACTTGACGAAATATCTTACTGCGCTCACACTGAAAGTATTCACGAGCCCGCTCGTGAAAATCCTTTTGTATGACAGGGCAGACCAAACGTTTTGAAACCAGGAGAGTTGATGATCTGACACCAGGGTGAAGGCTGTCAATAGCACTGGGTGGCAGAAAAGTATGAAACCTTCCACTTGAAGTATCTCAATACAGCTTTGTGTCTGAACCAGGAACGTCGACGAATTGTAGCTGAAGGCTGGACGATACATCATTCAGTCGTTTCTGGTGTTCCTAATCATATTCTTGTGCCTATGCAAGTTGGAAAAAAATCAATAAAATTTGCTACATTGCTAACTCAAGACGACCAGGTTGTGAGTTCCTGAATATTCGGAGATGTTGGTACTGGGCTGGCAATGGACTCCAGATGGCTATAGTGTAGTGGTGAACATTTGTTGTTCTGTTTGAGTCACAGACATGCTGCTTATGGTCCATTAATATTGTAAACACTCTTGTCTTCCAACTGGAGACGAAAGTGTTTGAGCAATTTGTAAATAGCAAGAAACTCATGATAGTAAACGCTCCAGTTTTGTTGCGAAGGAGATAGCTTGTGTGAAAGGAGGCAAATGGTTGCCAAGCACCATGGGCCTGTTAAGGGAATGCTGCATCAATAGCAGTCTGGCTGGCAACAGCTACCAGTGCAAGGGGTGCATCCAGTGCAGGGTGTGCCAGCAGTGCAGCATTTGCTGTTTCAAAAACAGTGCTCATTGCGTCTGTCCATTTAATCGGTGAATTCCCTTCAGTCTTAATTTCAGAAAGTGCTGCAGTCAGCCGTTCTTGCAACTCACCAGACCGAGGCAGATGCCACTGGTAATATTTCAACATTCCCAAGAAGCGGCGTAAACCTTTGATGGTTTCTAGCAGTAGGATTTTCAGAATGGTTTCTACTTTCTCGCGTAGCGGTAATGATTATGCTGGCGAAATTACATGATGTAAGAAGGTAATATGTGTTTTACCAAAACCATGTCGTGCTGTTCTAAGCGTTTGAAAACTCGCCAGATGTTTCTTGGTGTTGTTCTGCAGCGGCTTAAGAGACGAGGACTTCATTCAGGTACACAAAATAGAATGACAAACGTTGCAACACGGAGTCAATGAATCTTTGCCAAGACTGAGCAGCGTTGCGTAAACCAAATATCATAAACAGACTCTAGAATATGCTGAAAGGCGTGATTATGGCTCTTTTCGGAATATTTTCGTCTGTTATAGAAATTTTTGTAGAGGTTTTTGCACAGTCCAACGTACTAAGCACTGCCGCACCATGTAGAGCACAGTTGCAATCTCTTAACAGAGGGCCGGTCGCGGTGGTCTCGCGGTTCTAGGCGCGCAGTCCGGAACCGTGCGACTGCTACGGTCGCAGGTTCGAATCCTGCCTCGGGCATGGATGTGTGTGATGTCCTTAGGTTAGTTAGGTTTAAGTAGTTCTAAGTTCTAGGGGACTGATGACCACAGCAGTTGAGTCCCATAGTGCTCAGAGCCATTTGAACCATCTTAACAGAGGCACTAGGTATCTGTCCAGGATTATCCTTGCATTAAGTACGCGATAATCACCACTTAGGAGCGGTGCACCTCATTACGTGGACACAGAAATGGGCAAACTCATTCTTATTTGGGGGCTAGTGTACTAGTGGTCGTTCTTTGGAACATTTTGTTTTTACTCATTCACCATTCCCTTTTTGTCAATTGTGTGCTATGTGGATTTTAGATAAAATCCTCCTCCCCCCCCCCCCCACCCCAAAAAGAATATCGAGTACGCACAAGTATTCCTTCACTTGCACTGAACTGAGCACGCCTATGACAAAAGGAAGACCAAGACACGCCCTCAGGCTACGCGCCGATAATGCCCCTTGGCCAGAGTGCATATAGGCCGCCGCCGACCGACCGAGCTGTTTCAATTGCTCAGCCTCAGTACATCGGATCGGGACTTAGTTGGCGTGGCACCTCAATACATTGCACTGTGCTGTGCTCTAGTCTTCCACAGTGATTGTCGTCGCCTCGTACCTCAGGTAGCTGTGAGGGAACGTTAGTAATTGTATGTAGTTGTAGTAAGGGCACGGACATGATTCAAGAGTTAATGCCTGTTATTGATTGCTGTTAACCACCGAACCTCGGACTGGACATCCTCGAAGTACTCAATTGGTTTCTGTAATAAAGTGTATGTTAAGCACATGTGCATTTTGTGTTGTAGTGAGAGGAAACTGGCTACCCACCTATCATAGCACTCTCTCCTCATCCAGCCAGGAACCACAAAACATTACAGGAGGGGACAGCCACAACAGCAACGTTCTCTGACAGTCGTTGAGGAGAAACTGTTTGTAGCCAATTGATTCGTCTGAGCGGTCAGTTGCTCAAAAGTTACTCATCTATTCGTCCAAACACATCTCCACAGCTGTTATTTACCCCTGTCATCTATGGCGTTTGGAGGTTTCTGTTCTGGATAGTACCATTTTGCCACACATGGTGCACTTTAACCACGTCAGGCAAACAGTTTACAAACCTAACCGTTTGAGGAGTTCTTCTATCCGTTGCCCTAAAGTCAATGATCATGCCCTTTTGGACAGCAGATAAATTATTCTGTTTCCGCGTAACGACAACTACTGCATTATTCTCCACGTTCCCCAACGCGCTTTATACACCCTCCACTGCTAGTGCTGTCACTTGTCGTCTATGAGTGGTTATTGCAAGCTGGCGTCAAACATAAGTGGTGAGCGCGCTAATGTGAGCGGACCGCTTGTGTATAACTGCCAAAAAAGAGTTGGAAGAAGTATTTAGCTCCGTGGTTAACACCTAGCCATGCCAACGTTGCCGACCCCTACGTGACTGTGACAAAGACTAATGATTTAACAGGATGCCATTCAGTGCGAGTTCTATGGAAAAGTGTATTCCACCCGAATTCCCACAATCAGTTAAACGATCAAAATATGTAAGAAGTTAGCAGCATTGGACTATAGTGGATTTTTCTTTTATTTTCAAATACGCCTGTGGGTAATAATAATAATGACGTGTGGCTAGGGCCTCCCGTCGGGTAGACCGTTCGTCTTTCGAGTTGACGCCACTTCGGCGACCTGCGCGTCGGTGGGGATGAAATGATGATGATTAGGACAACACAACACCCAGTCCCCGAGCGGAGAAAATCTCCGACCCAGCCGGGAATCGAACCCGGGCCCTTAAGATTAACATTCTGACACGGTGACCACTCAGCTACCTTTTTTTTTTTTTTTTTTTTTTTTTTTTTTTTTTTTTTTTTTTTATAAAACCTTTATTAAAAAAACAATGTTACACATTGCAAATACATACTAAGTTATACATACATGAAGTTATTTAAACAAAGCGGTTTGATCATTTCAGTTGCGCTGACATTAAGGAAAGACAACAGAAGATTGTGTTACTGACTAAATCACCAGAAAGAATTAAATTAAACATAAATACTTGTGAATGGCGGAAAGGAGATATATAATAAAGTTGACTAGCCTTCCAACTACACTTTCTGGACATTAATTGAATCTAAGTATTTCAAGTGATCAGATCTATATAATCAGTCTTTCACTGCAAAAATGAACAGGGCAATGTGCCAGCCATTGAATATTACATTTATCGGATAGAATCTTATGGTTTTAACCAATCGATAAGGAAATTTCTATAAAAACTGTCTGTTTCCAAATTTCTAGTATAAGCCAATAATGCACCTTTCATGTTTTGTGTTTGGCACTATTAGACACACAATCTCAATGTCACATAAGTTCTGTACATTAGCTTATAAATTTCAAAAAACTACTCTCTGAAGTAGAGAAAGCACACATAATAAATATACTGTAAAATCTTAAATAGTATCCTTAAGGTAACTATAATACATCACTGTCAACACAGTCTTCTTTTTTATATTAACCAATGCCCATTCTTTCAAATACAATTTTTAGCATATTACCGAACTTTTTCTTGTGATTCGAATAGCTTCTAATTTTGTGGAACTCACACAGCATGTGTACCTTGAACTCTATGATGCTATCGGATCCTAATTTGTTAAGGACGTAGTTAACAAAATTTCCCAGCAACCAGTACACAGCGTTATTTTTTGCTTCTGGGAAATAGCGTGCTTCAGGCCTGTGTATCAATGACAGCGATATAGACTCAGGGGATGTTCTTGTAATCAGAGCTATTTGCTCCCGGATCCACTTCCAACTATTCATGTGACCACTGCAAGTATATCTATGAATTACTGTGTCAACTAGATGGCATTGTTGACATAAATTTGTTTCACAGAGTCCGATTGCGTGCAGTCTTTCATTGGTGCTAACTATGTTGTTAACTGTCTTGTACCATGACGTTTTTATATTAGACGTGAGCACATTAGAACTAATGTTTTTCCAAATCTCAGTCCACTCAATGTTTGGAAACTGTCGTTCTATTTTGTTTCTTCCTTCGCTTTTCTTTCGTTCCCGCATTATGGCTCTCGATGTTAAGTGTCGGGACTGCCTGAGTTCGACACTGACATAACTAAACTCAACATAGAAAATCCTCACGTGCTGTAAGCGACTGTTGATATTCTGCACGTCAATCGGGGGAAGCAGGCTTGGAGGTTTAATGATCTCGAAAAGTTGGCTGGTTATGCTTTCTCGCGAGTCTCTTATTAAATTAACTTGCCTTTTGATAAAAAGAGCAGAGGCTTTATCCGTTATGTCAGTTAATCCTAGTCCACCATTTTTAGGATCTAAAGTGGCTACTTTAGCAGGTACTCTGAACACTTCACCTCTCCACAAAAATGTTGTGATTTTGGACATTATTCTTCTCGCTATCATTCTCGGTATTGGAAACAGCTGGGCAGTATAATAAGCCTTAGCAAGGATGCATGAGTTGATATACTGTGTTCGTTGAACTTGGTTCATATATCGAGTTAAATTCTCTACAATGGCTCCTTGCACTTTATCTGCTGCAACTTTCCAATTTAAAGCCGTCATTTTCATAGGGCATGCTGTCAGGGTGATCCCAAGTGTTTTATGTTGCCGGACTAATTTTGCCCACTCGACGTTGATATTATCAAAACCTCTGAGATTTAACATCTTACTTTTTTTTCCGTTTGCATTGGCTCCAGATGCTCTACAGTACGAATCAATCACTGTTGCTAGCGTGGTTACCTCGTCATTATTCCTTATAATGACCCCTATATCGTCAGCATAGGCTCTTATAACTGTTTTGTTTCCTGATAGTGTTAAGCCTTTTAATGTAGCATGGACGTGTCGGAGGAAAGGTTCCAGCGAAATTGCGAAGAGCGACATGGACAGAGGACTTCCTTGAGGAACACCTCGTTGTATTTGCATCGGCCTGGATTGTTGACAATTCACCGCTATTTTAGCATTTATTCCAGTTGCTATGTTCTTAATCAACTGGATAACCCTATCGTTGAAACCTATTTTCTTCAATGTCTGCAGAAGATATTCATGGTTAACTACATCGAACGCCTTATAAAAATCTAAAAACAATAAAGCACACTTTATGTTTGTTACAGAAGTTATTGCAATGATATCCCTGAATTCCGCTAGATTTTGAAAAATGGTTCTGCCTTGCGCACAGTTCTGATGTTGACTAATAATTTTATCTGTAAGGCGTGAAATTCTCTTGTTTATTATTCTAGCTATTAATTTATAATCAGAATTCAGCAGTGAAATTGGACGAAAATTATTTAAATCTTTCTTTCCATTATTTTTTGGCACCAGAACAATTTTACTCTCCTTAAACTCAGCCGGAATCATTTTACCCTGAATAACCTCATTTACAATGTCCGTGATTTTCGCACCTACTATTCGCCAGTAACGGATGTAAAACTCTGCTGGCAGACCATCCGGTCCTGGGGATTTTTTTGGTGGCGAGGCGCACAGAGTCTCATACACGTCTTCTTCACTGACAACCTCGAGAAAATTTTCGTTGTCATCTTCTGTCAGCTGTGGGGCTAGGATGTCAAGGAATTCTTCCAAGGAAGCATCACTACTTTGATGTACAGAATATAGCTCGCAATAATAGCGATAAATCTCGTCCATGATATCCTGCTGGGTTCTGAGAATCGTGCCGTGTTTTGTTCGAATTTCTTCAATAAAAGTCCTTCTCCCGTTTTTCGTATGCTTCACTAAATGATATAGGGAAGTAGTTTCATCTGCTGACACCGAATTTGCCTTCGATTTTATTTTCAGCCCTTCCATTTGACTTCTCTTGATACTAAGTAACTTGGCTTTGACTTTTTTTATGTCTGCTATCCGAAGTGAGGAACCTGCTGAGACTTGATCATATAGATCTCTCAAAACGGAATAGTAATACTCTATAGTGCATTTCATTTCCCTTGCGCTCTGGGCACTGTATTGAATAAGAACTTTCTTCAACTTTGGCTTTGCCATTTTAACCCACCAGTCAATAGCAGTGGCATATCTACTACGGGCTCGCAGGCATATTGCCCATGTTTCTTTAATCAGATCTTCTAAATCATGATTAACTAACAAGGAAGTGTTCAAATTCCACTGATTCTTGAATCGGCGAACCGGCTGTCTTGTTAGATTTATGCAAGCTAAGACACTTGAATGGTCTGAAAAGTACGTAGGAATGGTTTCTACTTTTGTCACGGAAGTTACAAGATTTTTAGAAATATATAGTCTATCAATCCTGCTACGTGATGTTGCCGTGACATAAGTGAACTCAACAGTGGAGGGGTATTTGATTTCCCATATATCCTTTAATTCTAAACCAGTAACTAATTGTTTTAGTTCACTTGAGAAATTAAAATTAGGTAACTGATCTTTTCGATGTAAAACACAATTAAAATCACCTCCAAGTAATAACTGTCTTGGTGATTTCCTTAACAAGTATATTAAGTCATCTTTGAAGAAACGTGCCCTGTCAGCTCGATGAGAACTTCCTGAAGGGGCGTACAAGTTGATGATAGTCACATCATAGATATATAGTCCTATTCCCCTTCCGGATTCCAGTCGTTCCACCTCGCTTACTGTAATCCCTTCCCTTACCAAAATAGCTGTTCCAACACTTGTTTCGGGAGACACATTTATGTAACTGACAAAACCGGGAATTACCAAATCCGAAATTAGAACTTCTTGTAACAGGGCAATATCAGTCGCGGATTCGTACAAAAATTCCTTAAGGGCTGATAATTTCAAACCGGTCGTGATTTTATTTATGTTTATAGTGGTGACAGAATAAGATTGCGTCATTGTGCTGTCACTATGTAGTTGTTTTGTTGAACTAATTTAGTTTACTGTGGTTCAGGGTTCAGTTAAGCTGTAACAGTTTTCTCGGAAGGCTGAACATGGAATAACACTTCAATCAGTTTATTAGTTACTGTCCCGTTTTTTTCTACTTCTGATGTTTTCTCTTGTGCCGCAAGCAGACTGATTTCCTGGTAAACTTTCTGATTTTTCCTCCAGTGATTCGTGTACGACCGTTTCGGACTGAACATTCTTTGGGCTTGGGTCGCCCCTACTGGATTTTCCCTTCCCTTGGTTTCGAGCTACATTCTCATTTGGTTGCGTCGGTATTTTACTTCGCGGCTTATCTGGAGCAGCAGCAGACGCTTTAGCAATTTCGGTTGCCGGCGCCTGCCCTGAGGTGTTGACCGTGATTTCAGTTTGGCCACCACTTCCTCGTTCTTTATTAATTTCACTCACTTTCTGATCGAGGGAAACAAATGGAGACTGCAGTTTTGCATCCTCTCCCTGAATTTGTTTATTAACAGATAGATTCTGATCTTTGCAATCGGCTACTGCACCTGTTGTGTCTTGCAAATTAATGCTACTTACACCCCTTTCATTTTCTGGTACCGTATGTGTATTATCTTTCTGTTCATTAGTTTCCATTCGCATTTTGCCTTCAGGTTCCTCTGCCTTCTCATCGCACTGTTTTTGCTTGCGAAATGAGGGAGTGGGACAAGACAGCTCGTCCTCTGAGCAACTATCAGTTATCTCCAGAGGTCGTTTTTTCGGTTGCATTTCAGTTTCACGAGTAGTGGCAACGGGGTTTCCTTTTGTTGTTAACGGGGGAAATTGACTGTTATCGTGAAGGGAGACATCAGCTTGTCCCGCTGCGTAAACATCCTCAACCAGTTGTTCCGGGCTATTCTTTGGTAACAGATCATTTAAGGTAAGCTTCTGACGCTGTATCAAATTACTTTTAAGCACAACAGTTCGCCGCGGACATTCCTGTCTGAAGTGGCCGGTTTCGTTACATATATGACATGTAGCTTCCTGACCTGTATAAACAATTTGTGCCTTATACCCACAAACAGTTATGTGAGACGGAATATTCGTCTTAACGTCCATCTCTACACAGCGGACCCCGTTAAAACACTGCAGTTTAAAGCGAGGCGACCATCTTTCATTTGCAATTGATTTAACGTCTCCGTAGTTTAAAAGAGCTTCCTTAATCTTATCATTTTCAATTTCAATGGGGAGATTCAAGACACGAACGGTTTTGTAATGAATGTCCGCTCTATAGATGGAAACCTTACTTTTATAACCATTTCTATGCACAAAATCTACTTCATAGCCCCACTTTCGTAACACTTTATCAACAGTCGAAGCACTGATTAACTTGACAAAAACACAGTATTTTTCCTGATCCAGTTGCCAGGTATGAACGGTTTCAGAATTTAGACCAATTACCTGTGTAATCCAGTCATCAATTTCCAGGGATGTCGGCTGAACAGGACGGGATTCTTTGTCAAAAGCAAATACCAGAGTATTCTTCCTGAGGTTTGTAGCCATGGTTAATCCAGCGAAGCAATTTCGGTTAAACAACCGAAATTCCAAGTAGCAGCAGCTAGACCAGAAAGAGCGATCACGGAACAGGAACGAACACGGAGATTAACGGACGGACGGCACTCGGCGAAGCACAAGTACAGCGATGTAAACACTGAAGTGCAGCGCAACAGTTAACAGCGGCCACTCGCGAGCGCGGCTGAAACGGAACTGCTACCGGGAGCGGACTGTTTGTGGGTAAAATTTGTCTTTTAAGTACATTAATTCATAATTTACCGATCTGTAGATTTTCACACTCACCTCATACTCATCTGTTAATGGCAGCCTGTACAGAAGTTCTCTTTCTCAAATAGCCGATGGTTGATTCCATGAGGAGGAGGAGAAGGTTACTGTTTAACGTCCTATCAACAACGTCATTAAAGAGGGAACACACGCTCAGATTAGGGGAAAATGGGAAAGGAAATAGGCCGTGCCCTTTCAAAGCTTTAAAACGAACCATCCCAGCATTTGCCTTAAGCGATTTAGGAAAACCAGGGAAAATCTAAATCAGGATGGCCGGACAAGGGTTTGATCCATTGTCCTCCCGGATGCGAGTCCAGTATGCCAACCACTGCTGCTATACAATGTTTCCTAGTGCAGATCGGTGTGCTGGCGAAGGCGTATGCCAGCACAGTTGCTGCATGTGGGTCTCTGCAGCAAGCGCCTGGTTCATGCATCGTCGTTGACTACCGTTCATCAGTGACACAGGCTAGAATTTTCAAACCAGCAGTGCAAAAGGATGTCCACTGAGTGGCGACAGGTGACCTTTTCAAATTAATCACGTTTTATACTCCATTAGACAGACCGTTATTGGTGTGATGGTATGAAATGTCTGAAAGCAAAGGGTGCAGCCCAGAGGATGGAGCATTATGGTCTGGGGAATGTTTCTGTGGAATTCCCTGGGTGATCTTGTCATTCTGGAAGGCAGAATGGAGCAACATAAGTGTGCATTTATCCTTGGGGACCATGTCCACATCTGCATGTAATTTGTTGTTTCCTGGTATGATGGCATCTACCAGCAGGACAATACAACATGCTGTATGGCTTATAGTGTTTGTTAGCTAGTTAGTTAGTGTCATGTGCCACGGATCATTTTGCACAATAAATCGTAATGATGTGGAATGAGCATGGTTCGAACAGCACCAGCGTCAGTTTACGATGCGCAAGATGACCGCCGAGTCGGTTGCCGTGTAATATGGCTCCGCATTCAGATGCAGTTTTTCTGGGTAAAAATTTGATTGTGGACCCTGATAAAAAATTCTCGGTTGCCGGGAGTGTCATCTTACATATAGTCCATTCTCGTTTACTCATTAGGTACTGTAAATGAAACAGAGAGAGTGATTAAAGTACTTCTAGTGCATTCGTCGTGTGCAAGGCGTCAGTGGAGAAGCTGTCGCCCTCCCGCAGACCGAGCGCGTGTCGGTTTCGACGGCCAGCCGCGTCGGTTCGCGAGTGTCATCGCTCCGCGCCGCGCGCTGCGACACCTCAGCAGCCGCAGCGGAATCCGATGCGTCGGCAGCGGCCACCGGCTGCCCCGCGCCCCGCCGTCGACGTCAGCAGTAGCGGCCACCTGTTGTGCTCCCTGCTGTTGTGCTCCCTGCTGTTGATAAACAACCGCCTGCCTACGCTCGGGTCTGGATTTCAACCGCCGATGGAAGAAGAAGGAAAGCATGGGGTAAGACGCTAGCTCGAGCCATCAACGTCACACCCAGAATGGAACACACGGAGGAAGAACTTATGCCTATGTCCTCCAGTTAAAAGATAACAGCCACAGACAAAATATTGAGCGAAATAGGAGTACAGTTAAAAGCTAAGCATGCTTCATATACTCTGTTAACCGTCATTAGAGACAAAGTGCTTCCCTTAGCTATCCAAATAACTAGCCTTGAAGCTAAACTGTCCCACCTAAACAATGGAAATGGACGATTAAGACTTGAACTACAGAGAGCATCGAATCCAGTCAAAGACTTACAAATAAAAACTTTGCAAGAGAAGGCTGAGAAATTAGGGAACTCAGTGTAGCGAATCAAGACATGCAACAACAAATCAGAGAATTAACTAATTAGAGAATTAACACAAGAAGTGCAAACACAAGCACAGACACTAACATACGCTGCCACCTTAACAATAGAGTCCAAAACCAAAGAGGCTCGAAGAATAGACCAGGCTAAATCAAAACAGGCCACAACCCTATATATCAAATCGACAGCGACGCCAAAGCTGTTCGACAGACGATCACCAAGAACGTAAATCCCAGGAAAGGATATACATATCAAGTCAAACAGAACCACCCAGACTGGAATTATAGTAGAAACGGAAACACAGGAGGATTGTCGAAAAATAATAGAAAAGACCAAAGACCTGCACACCATTGTCTGTGAAGGACCGCGAAAACGCAAGCCACACGTGGCAGTATATCACGTGCCAGATACGCTTACGGACGAGGAGTTTCTAGAAAGCATTTACGAGCAGAATCTAAGAGGTGACACCAAGAAAGAAGACCTCGACATAGAAGTCAAAAGAAGGTTTAAAACAGGGCCTAAGGGAAGGGGTTTCAGTCACCAGATACTGGAGGTCAGCCCACAGAGCCCTTACACGAAGACAGAAAGTCTATATAGACTTCGAATCACTCTCTGTGAAAGACTTTACAGCTGTAATCGGTGTTTTAAGTGTTGTGACCTAGGACATACGACTAAAACCTACAGAAAGATCGACATGAAGTGTGCCAAGTGCTACAACCAAGGACACAAGTGCAGTGAGTGCACGTCCGCGGTTTGCGTCTGCATCCCCTTCAAATACAGAAGCCGCGTCTTCAATAAAACAAAAGGAGGTAATAATCTGACATATAAACAATTGCATGACCGGCTCCTGGGCAGTATAGACTATGTCAGCTAAAATCAGCACACACACAAGATACACGAACACCCAAAGTCAATCACCCAAACCACATAAATACAAATCACCATCAACATTACAGAGAAGCTACCAAAGAGCGATTTCCTGGAAAGACAAATGCATCTTCTGCCAGAGAATTACGACGATAATGAACCCATCCCGCCCCTAACACACTCAGCGACGTTACAGGATAGCTGCATCAATACGATAGAATACATACATGACATGACAATCGGCGGCTGCATCCACTACAAGGTGGCAAAGCCAATTAAAAGATAATTACACCACTGGATAAACTTCCAAATAACATTAACGCAGAGGATAGATGAGTTGAAAGATGAGCTTACATATATTGTGCACAACAAAATGTACAAACAAAACCGACATACTCCTTCACAATTTCTCCCAACCGAAGTACATCACATCACACATACACAAGATGAACACAAACCAGAATCATCATCACATGGAAAACCCTACGACACACGTAAATGTGAACAGTACATCAGTACATCAAACCAGTCAAATTTGTCTCGGGAGGCACTCTTCATCCCAAGCAAAAGGAACAAGAAACAGATACATATGTAGACCTTGAATCAATAGGCATCGAAACAATCAAGCCACAAACCAATACAAAACTTAGAGCTACCAGCAATGGCATACGTAACAAACTGGACTGTACACGACAACATAACCAGTAGTGATCACAATGTCATAAAATACACACTAACTCACACTCAGAACGCAATGACCAAATCACACACCAGGCACTTATTGTTGCGCAAAGAAGACTGGAACAAATTAACTGAAATTATCCAAAACATCAATTACATCGATTACAGAGCACACAAGTTAACACAGGTAATGCAACATGCACAAAACACATCAATACCGACACCAAAGAACACAAAACGCTCATCAGTGCCATGGTCCAACGAACTCACGTTACTCAAACAAGATGCAAGACGCAAACGAAAATCATATCAAAGGGCGATAGCAGATAGGGACAGACGAATAAGACTTGAAGCATATAGACATGCACAAGACTTATACAGACAGACCCTATAGAACACGCGTAGACAACAATGGGAGCTATCTGTAACAAAACAAACAGAGCAAAATACATGGGGGGAACCACACAAAACACTAACAGAGAAGATAAGAACCCCACTAGTTCTGGAACGCGACGGAAGGATGACGAGGGGATGGAGGAATACAGCGGAGTTTTTGCTGTATAAACTGCTCCATGACGACATTATCGATACAGACACACAGTATCATGCAACACTAAGAGAAAACTTACACACACCATACAACACTGCAACTGTCACCTATCCTTTTGCGTAAGAAGAGGTTGCACTAGCAATCTCAGAGCTCAAAAACAAAAAAGCACCTGGACCAGATGGCATCTACTCGGAAATACTGAAAAAACTAGCACCGCAGGTCACCCCGTGCCTAACAACGTCAATGAACGATGACTTACGACTGGTCAGGGTACCTGCAGTATGGAAAACCTCTAAAGCAGTCATTATTAATAAAACAGTGGACAGGGATCCTTCAGATCCACAGTCTTACAGGCCGATATGCCTAGTAAACACCCTAGCCAAGATTCAGGAGAAGCAACTGTGTAAGCGCCTGCAAACACACAGAGCTCTCAGGGGTATGAGCCAACACCATTTCTGCTTCAGAACTGGCAGATCGATAGATGACGCCATCAACCAGGCCCTACACATAGTTAATACTACAAAACAGAAATACGCCATGGCAATAATGATTGACATTTCCGGAGCATTAGATAATCTCTGGTAGCCCGCACTGTTTCAAAGGTTAAACCATCTGGAGGTACCGCAGTCTCTGTGCAACAGTTTCCTCGACTACTGTAAAGACCGAGTAGTCGAATGGCAGATGGACAGCCGGAAAGTAATTAAAAGAATTACCAAAGGCTGTTCTCAAGGGTCGATCTCCGGCCCCATCTTCTGGGACATAACAATCGAACTCCTCCTACAGCTTTTGGATGGGGATGACAGGGCAGACGGAATTGTCGCCTACACAGATGACCTATTAGTTGTAGTCACTGCAAACAGCAGAGCCCAATTAGAAGAGAAAGCCAGTGGAATACTACAAACAATTACACAATGGTGTCACAACAATAAACTCAGGATAGCTAAAAACAAAACAACATAGACATTATTGAAAGGATCACTCCAAAGGAATCCTTCAGTTAAATTTGGGGATACAAACAACAAACGAGCACACATTACGGTCTGTCTTGGAGTACACATAGATGAAAAATTGAATTTCCACGAACACATAAGGCTAACAACAGACAAAACAGAAAAAATACTACACAAACTGGTGAGGCTTAAGTCAAAACTGTACAGATTACCTCTACCAGTTATACGGACATACCACTGTGCGCTCTTCAAGTCAGCACTCAGCTTCGCAGCTAGCACGTAGGCACATATACTGAACGTGGTCACCAAAAATGCATCGGTCGGACGAGGGCAGAGAAGTGTCCTACTTAGGCTATCTAGAGGCTTCGGCACCACCTCAGCGGATGCACTGTGTGTAGTGCTCAGAATATGCCCCATAGATGTCACGATCAAATACAGAGCTGCAAGGTACTGGTTAAAGATGGCGAGACTAGATAAGGTACACACAATAACTGGAGTGACGATATTGACGAAGCGTCACCTTAATGTTGGCGATTGGATACATGGAAAGGTGAGTGGGATGTAAGTGATAAAGGACGTAGACTGCACGGCTTCCTCCCTGACATAAGGGAGCAGTTGAGCATGAAACATATCGATCCCAGCCACGGTATGGTACATTTCTTAACCGGACACGGACGTTATCCTACGCACCTAAACCGCGTGAGTCTGAGGCAGACACCTACATGGACATGCGGGGAAGAAGGTTCCCCAGAACACACTGTCTTTTTCTGCAGGCAATACGCGAATAGACATACTCTACACTTAGACTACACAGATACAGACATAGAAATATACACAGCAATAAGAGACGAAGAACAATGGGCACAATTAAACGTACTGACAAACAGTATTTCAAAAACAACACATGAAGAGTACATGCGTACACAGCATAACAGACATGCCTATGTCCAACGTAACAACAATCTCCAGAGGGTGGACAGCGATACTCACAGTGACAGCAGAAAGAGTGACAATGAGGAAGAACAGGAGGAGGAAACCGATACATGACAGTAAATAAGCGTGAGGTGCTGGCGATCTAGACAAGAAATCACCAAATGCTGTACACGGATGGGCACCTAAAGTCAATAGATAGGATTAGTTCAAAATGGTTCAAATGTTTCTGAGCACTATGGGGCTCAACATCTTAGGTCATCAGTCCCCTAGAACTTAGAACTACTTAAACCTAACTAACCTAAAGACATCACACACATCCATGCCCGAGGCAGGATTCGAACCTGCGACCGTAGCAGTCCCGCCGTTCCGGACTGCAGCGCCTAGAACCGCAAGACCACCGCGGCCGGCTGATAGGATTAGTAATAAGTTGGATAAGCAATACTATTTCTCTACTAATAACCATTTGCGTGCGTGCGTGCGTGTGTGTGTGTGTGTGTGTGTGTGCGCGCATGTGTTTCTGTGCGTGTGTGTGTGTTGCTGGCAATCAACGGCTCGAAGAAACCATACCGAAATATTCACTGTCAGTCACATTCGGTGAAGGATACTAACAAATTTCTCCTATATCCTATAGTCTTTATCTATTCTTCTTAAAAGAAAAAAAATTATTTATATTTCAACCTTAAATTGTTGTTATTTTGAAAAGTATCATTCTTTGTAAATGTTGCAGATAAAACAAAAGAAAAGAAAACTGTAAAAAGGTGAAAAACGAAAATTGTAAGATGTACGACCTGTTTTAAAACATCAGGTAACAGGTCTATAATTTGGCAATAAATAAATAAAAAAAGTAAAAATCAGTTTACTGTAATCCTCTGGCCACTAACTCTTCGGATGTAACCCCATTGAGAGTCTGTGGGACTACCTCGATTGGGCTGATCGCGTCATGGATATGTGTGTGTGTGTGTGTGTGTGTGTGTGTGTGTGTGTGTGTGGTGTGACAAAAAAGTTAAGCACCCAGAATGGAAGGAGGAAGTGAAATGAATCTTCACAAGTCAAAAGGATATGTGATGTTATAGCAGTGATTAAAAAATCAAGTCAAATTTACAAAGAACATGGAAGTATGAGCTGGCTTATCAGCATAACGTTACACTCCCCTTAGCCCAGTATAAATGCACTGATTCAGTTGGGAAGGGTGTTTGCCGGCCGAGTGGCCGAGCGGTTCTAGGCGCTTCAGTCTGGAACCGCGTGGCCGCTAAGGCCGCAGGTTCGAATCCTGCCTCGGGCATGGATGTGTATGATGTCCTTAGGTTAGTTAGGTTTGAGTAGTTCTAAGTTCTAGGGTACTGATGACCTCAGAAGTTAAGTCCCATAGTGCTCAGAGCCATTTTGAAGGGTGTCATAAAGCCGTTTTATCCTCTTCTGAGGGTAGCTGACCTACAACTATTGTAACTGGTCCTTGATATCCTGCATGCTGACATTGGTAGTATGAAACAGATCTCTTCCTCTGCAAGTTCTTTGCTTTCCACATTTTGGGATGAGGTCGTATGGACCAAAACAAGACAAAAACGTCCACTAAGCAAAGGCTCTACAGTGCATACCCTAAGAGCTATGAGCACTTGTTCATCTTCACCACTGTGAAACACGTGTCTTCTACAAATCAAGTACTCACAAGTCTTTAGATATGCATTTTAGAGTCCATGATTACTACACTTTTTTGCTTAGAATGATTATTTCTGTCATTTCCCTGAATATTCACCTTTCCTCCTGGGACACCCTGCATGTTAATAGCTTCATTAAAATGCACGAAGAACAGCCAGTACCCAAAGCATAGGAAAGGGATCATGTAAATATGGAAGGGCGCACGACATGTGTCACGAAGCCGTTCCAGAGACAGACAATTTTGGCCCCCCAGTAGTCCAGACCTCAATGCATGTGACTTCTTTCTTTGTGGGTATCTAGAGGAATCAATTTATTAGTCACACTACATAGGCTGTTGAGCATCTCAACAGCAGTAGCAGTAGAGCATGGAGAAACAAATGAATTACGAAATGGCGCTTAATTCACGATACAGCCGCTAAGGAGACTACAGTTTACAGTGTGATCCACAGGGGATGACTAACAAGGCAGCAGCAGTCGGCAGTTGTGTTACGTTTTCACGATACGAAAAGTACTGTTGTGACTCAGAGACGGTTTCTACAACCGGTTAACACACGGTGGACCTCTTTCAAGAGAACCATTCACATGCTTTTTTATCAAATGGTACGGGAAGAATCAATACTGGGTGTGAAGCGACCTCGGCCATAGCCTGTTTGTTCGCCAGAGAATATTGAAGATGTTATATCCTAGCCAGTAATGCCACCCGAGCCCGCTGCCAAAAGGTTGGCAGCATCAAAGTCCGGACGCCGTCCGCATAAGCAGCGCCAGCGAGACAGGAAATCGCCGCAAGTCTGCGCGCGCCACCGCTGGCTTCTGGTTTCTTAAGCGCTGGAGTCGCGAGCGCTAGGACAGTTCTGTATTCGCCGCTCAGTTGTATACTCGCCACCGAATTGTGTACTTGCTAGTCAGTTGTGTGTTCATCGCAGCAGAGTTGTTGTTTGTCGTCAGCCGACGCTGACCTAGCCGCTCCGACTCGAACTAGACAGATTTCTGTAGACACGGAGTTCACTACTGTGCTTCTGTATCTTCGTTAATAAAGATAAGTACCGACTTTTATTTAATCAGAGTGTTTGGGTTTTCATCTTTCTGTTCACTGTTCCAGCGGACCGTTCGGCCCGCTATTAAAAGTGTGGTGGTGACTTCGTAAGCCGTTTCTACAGCGAATTGCTTGTCGCTACGAACGCCGCCACAAAAGAAGAGGTACGAGCTGCTCTACAGAGAAGTTCAGGCAGATCGTGCAGAAAGGCAGCAAAGGCAGCAGTGCAACTGGACACATCCTTAAAAGTAACCTCCGAAAGTAGCTGTAGAAGATGACTTATACTGGGAAGCTCATTTCAGAATACAAGCAGCAGAGAGTATTGTTTGCCAGGAGGGTGGAGGATAAGGAACAAACTTTATCATTTGGACGATGTGGTTAACAAACAAAATATACGCTTTTAGACTACTGAAAATCTGCAAATGCTTCACGAACGACAACATCATGCCCCAAGGATAACAGTGTGGGTCGTGATTTCCACTCACGGACTTAATGGGCCTTTTTTCTTTGAAGAAACTGTGAACAGTGGGCGGTATTTCAGCATGCTCCGCAATCACTCCATTCCACACTCCTTCTTGCTACTGAATTGCCCTTCCACACGCAGTGGTTCATGTAAGATAGAGCATGGCCACATACTGCAAACACGAGCGTTTCCACATGAGGGTCATTTCACTCAGATTTCCAGGTTGTTTCAGTGATGGAAAATTTTGTCTCCCCAGTAGTCCAGACCTCAACCCATGTGTCCTTTCTTTGTGGCTACCTAGAGGAAACAATTTTCCCGAAACGTAGACATGATTTTGTGGAACTCAGAAGCCTTATTCTTGAAGCTTGCAGTGAAATAAGTGTGCATGTAAAGGAATCTAGGAATCAAAACTGTGGAATAATCCTTCACAGAGTGTTTACCATTGTAGTATAAGTACCCTTGAGTTTTTTCTTCACAGTAAAGTGTTTATTCAAGAACAAATTGGTGACGCATTTCGTGCGCCATCTTAAACATGTAAGCTTCCCAGTTTCATCCTCCTTACATCCCCCCCCCCCCTTACAAGTGCCGGCCGGAGTGGCCGAGTGGTTCTAGGCGCTACAGTCTGGAACCGCGCGACCGCTACGGTCGCAGGTTCGAATCCTGTCTCGGGCATGGATGTGTGTGATGTCCTTAGGTTAGTTAGGTTTAAGTAGTTCTAAGTTCTAGGGGACTGATGACCTTAGCAGTTAACTCCCATAGCGCTCAGAACCATTTGAACTTTACAAATATTCTTAGTTTATATCTTAGCATTTTTTAAAGTATAACACTTACAACGCTCCACGTGTAGACACATACCACTGGGCATTATTTTAAAAAATAGGGAAATCGCGAGTTATAAGGCAGGAATTAGCGAGCGTTTGCCTGTTTCACATTTCAGCCTGCTAGTTGTTTGCTCATATGCAAATGTAAACCGTGGCCTGATTTCTCACATCTATAATGAAATAACTATCCGTGGAGAGTAACAACACAGTTCTCACAAAATTCTGTTGGATAATTTCTACGGAATGCATGATAATTCTATACCAGTCGTCATATACACTCCTGGAAATTGAAATAAGAACACCGTGAATTCATTGTCCCAGGAAGGGGAAACTTTATTGACACATTCCTGGGATCAGATACATCACATGATCACACTGACAGAACCACAGGTGCATAGACACAGGCAACAGAGCATGCACAATGTCGGCACTAGTACAGTGTATATCCACCTTTCGCAGCAATGCAGGCTGCTATTCTCCCATGGAGACGATCGTAGAGATGCTGGATGTAGTCCTGTGGAACGGCTTGCCATGCCATTTCCACCTGGCGCCTCAGTTGGACCAGCGTTCGTGCTGGACGTGCAGACCGCGTGAGACGACGCTTCATCCAGTCCCAAACATGCTCAATGGGGAACAGATCCGGAGATCTTGCTGGCCAGGGTAGTTGACTTACACCTTCTAGAGCACGTTGGGTGGCACGGGATACATGCGGACGTGCATTGTCCTGTTGGAACAGCAAGTTCCCTTGCCGGTCTAGGAATGGTAGAACGATGGGTTCGATGACGGTTTGGATGTACCGTGCACTATTCAGTGTCCCCTCGACGATCACCAGTGGTGTACCGCCAGTGTAGGAGATCGCTCCCCACACCATGATGCCGGGTGTTGGCCCTGTGTGCCTCGGTCGTATGCAGTCCTGATTGTGGCGCTCACCTGCACGGCGCCAAACACGCATACGACCATCATTGGCACCAAGGCAGAAGCGACTCTCATCGCTGAAGACGACACGTCTCCATTCGTCCCTCCATTCACGCCTGTCGCGACACCACTGGAGGCGGGCTGCACGATGTTGGGGCGCGAGCGGAAGACGGCCTAACGGTGTGCGGGACCGTAGCCCAGCTTCATGGAGACGGTTGCGAATGGTCCTCGCCGATACCCCAGGAGCAACAGTGTCCCTAATTTGCTGGGAAGTGGCGGTGCGGTCCCCTACGGCACTGCGTAGGATCCTACGGTCTTGGCGTGCATCCGTGTGTCGCTGCGGTCCGGTCCCAGGTCGACGGGCACGTGCACCTTCCGCCGACCACTGGCGACAACATCGATGTACTGTGGAGACCTCACGCCCCACGTGTTGAGCAATTCGGCGGTACGTCCACCCGGCCTCCCGCATGCCCACTATACGCCCTCGCTCAAAGTCCGTCAACTGCACATACGGTTCACGTCCACGCTGTCGCGGCATGCTACCAGTGTTAAAGACTGCGATGGAGCTCCGTATGCCACGGCAAACTGGCTGACACTGACGGCGGCGGTGCACAAATGCTGCGCAGCTAGCGCCATTCGACGGCCAACACCGCGGTTCCTGGTGTGTCCGCTGTGCCGTGCGTGTGATCATTGCTTGTACAGCCCTCTCGCAGTGTCCGGAGCAAGTATGGTGGGTCTGACACACCGGTGTCAATGTGTTCTTTTTTCCATTTCCAGGAGTGTATATCGCTTAGAGACTATAGTAATAAGGTAAGGGAGATACCTGGGTTGGAAAGTATATTTAATGATTTGGGGTCTCTGTCACATAACAATATTACAAGAAGTAAAGCAGTATATTAAACGATTTAGAGTATTGTTTATTTTCTAATCCTCATGATAGTCGAGAGCGGATGTAGGGCAGACTAGCGTATATTCTTCCAATCTGCTGCAGTACCCCCGAAATGATTTATAATTCTCCATAGCAATGGTCAAAGAAACCTTTAACATTAATTATACTATGCTAAGTATGGTAGAACATATCGTAAATCCCCACACAGAAACAGGGCGAATTCGTCCCCCTATGTGCTTTACATTCGTATGTTGGAAACTTAAATGACTTTCGAAATACAGGTACAACAGTTTTCTGAGGCTATCCCACTCTCTATATATGAGGAATCTTCAAGAAATAAAATTCGTAACACCAGCGTACAACCTTAAGGTATGTGTTGGACATGACATTATTACACATCCTGCTTGATTCGCGTGGAAGAAATAGATGTGTGTGAAGATCCGTAAGAGACTTTTGTGCGAAGAAGTGATATATATCACCGCAGCAGACTTTCCAAAATTTTTTCGTAACAGTAACACAACGCCTCTAATGCAGCGTTGCCACCTACTGGGCTCGACGCGCAAATCGCCGAAGTGGCGTCAGATCGAAAGACTTGCACCAGGCGAGCGTTCTACCCAACGGGAGGCCCTCGTCACACGACATTTCATTACCTACTGGGCAGCTATTCTCAGGTATTGTTGCGGGTTATTGTCCATAGTGTAGAGGGCACTGCAACATACAGGGTGGTCCATTGATAGTGACCGGGCCAAATATCTCACGAAATAAGCGTCAAACGAAAAAACTACAAAGAACGAAACTCGTCTAGCTTGACGGGGGAAACCAGATGGCGCTACGGTTGGCCCGCCAGAGGGCGCTGCCATTGGTCAAACGGATACAAACCGCGTTTTTTAAAATAGGAACCCCCATTTTTTATTACATATTCGTGTGGTACGTAAAGAAATATGAATGTCGTAGTTGGACCACTTCTTTCGCTTTGTCATAGACGGCGCTGTAATAGTCACAAGCGCATAAGTACGTGGTATCACGCAACATTCCACCAGTGCGGACGGTATTTGCTTCGTGATACATTACCCGTGTTAAAAGGACCGTTTACCAATTGCGGAAAAGGTCGATATCGTGTTTATGTACGGCTATTGTGGTCAAAATGCCCAACGGGCGTGTGCTATGTACACTGCTCGGTATCCTGGACGACATCATCCAAGTGTCGGACCGCTCGCCGGATGGTTACGTTATTTAAGGAAATATGAAGTGTTCAGCCACATGTGAAACGTCAACCACGACCTCCAACAAATGATGATGTCCAAGTAGGTGTTTAAGCTGCTGTTACGGCTAATCCGCACATCATTAGCAGACAAATTGCGCGAGAATCGGGAATCTCAAAAACGTCGGTGTTGAGAATGCTACATCAACATCGATTGCACCCGTACCATATTTCTATGCAGCAGGAATTGAATGGCGACAACTTTAAACGTTGTGTACAGTTCTGCCACTGGGCACAAGAGAAATTTGGGAACGATGACTGTTTTTTTGCACTCGTTCTATTTAGCGACGAAGCATCATTCACCAACAGCGGTAACGTAAACCGGCATAATATGCACTATTGGGCAACGGAAAATCCACGATGGCTGCGACAAGTGGAACATCAGCGACCTTGGCGTGTTAATGTATGGTGCGGCATTATGGGAGGAAGGATAATTGGCCCCCATTTTATCGATGGCAATCTAAATGGTGCAATGTATGCTGATTTCCTACGTAATGTTCTACCGACGTTACTACAAGATGCTTCACTGCATGACAGAATGGCGATGTACTTCCAACACGATGGATGTCCTGCACATAGCTCGCGTGCGGTTGAAGCTGTATTGAATAGCATATATCATGACAGGTGGATTGGTCGTCGAAACACCATACCATGGCCCTCATGTTCACCGGATCTGACGTCCCCGGATTTCTTTCTATGTGGAAAGCTGAGGGATATTTGCTATCGTGATCCACCGACAACGCCTGACAACATGTGTCAGCGCATTGTCAATACATGTGCGAACATTACGGAAGGCTAACTACTCGCTGTTGAGAGGAATGTCGTTACACGTATGCCAAATGCATTGAGGTTGGCGGACATCATTTTGAGCATTTATTGCATTAATGTGGTATTTACAGGTAAACAGGTAATTACGCTGTGACAGCATGCGTCTCTGAAATGATAAGTTCACATAGGTATATGTATCACATTGGAACAACCGAAATAAAATGTTCAAACGTACCTACGTTCTGTATTTTAACTTAAAAAACGTACCTGTTACCAACTGTTCGTCTAAAACTGTGAGCCAATTGTTTGTGACTATTACAGCGCCATCTATTACAAAGCGAAAAAAGTGGTCCAACTAAAACATTCATATTTCTTTACATACTACACGAATATGTAATAAAAAAGGGGGGTTCCTATTTTTATATCCGTTTGATCTATGGCAACGCCATGTAGTGGGCCAACCATAGCGCCATCTGGTTTCCGCCTTCAAGGTAGACGAGTTTCGTTCTTTGTAGTTTTTTCGTTTGACGCTTATTTCGTGAGATATTTGGCCTGGTCACTATCAATGGACCACCCTATGTACTATTATGTGCTTGTATAGTTACAGCAGTTAACACTGTGATATGTGGGCGAAAGCAGCATCTAAAACACATCACGAAGCAATCAACTAACGCGATTATATCATTAGTGTCAGCTAGATGTGTAACTGGATGGTAATCAGAGTAATACGAAACTGCTCTCGAACTCAAATGAGAATCTATGGAGGGAAGATGACGTTCTTTTCGCAAAACACTAATGAGAAAATGAGAGAACCGCCAATTTGGGAGGGGAGTCTTAAATATAATTCACTGCCGGCAACATATATTTCACATAAGGATGGAAAGACAAAATGGAAATTATGGACAGTACAGAAGCATACGGACAGTCGTTTTTCCCGTCACTGACTGTGAGTGGAGCAGGAAAGAGAATGACTACTAGTAGTAAAAGGTACCCTCCACCATGCACCATACAACAGCTTACGTATGTAGAAGTAGTTCTGTTCTAAAATTTAGAAGTCATGGCCGGAAACATTGTCGAGAACATGTGACCAGCTTATAAGCATAAAGTGACCTAGTGTTCGGAATGGCATCAGACATTACATTCGCATATGAATTCATTAAGTGTATAAGTGTGATACAGGGTATAACTTAGAATTCGAATAACACACTCTTTAGGTACTGAGGGCTTACCCGAAATGGATGTTCAGTAACCCTAATGAACGTGTCATGGGATGGAGGCTGTGAACTAATTACGTCTAGAATGCTTTTGGAATGCTTTCGTTGGGTACACTTTGCACAGGGAAGTTTGGAAAGGTTTGTTTTTAATCCTTACGCTCTGATTTTCGAGTGTGCATAAAACAATGATATAGGCGTGATACACGTTATCATTTTTTCTTGGGGAAACGATTATGACTATTCCAGAGCTGAAGTGTTGTTTCTCCCTTATTATCTCTGTGAAATCTTTGCTGACGTTGGCCATAAAGTTTTTGAAAAATTCACGGGGGATGCCGTCTACCCAGGGACGCTATCGTTCGTGAGTTCTTTTATGACCTTGGATAATGGTTTTGCCAGTGTCATATTCATACTCCTGTAAGGTGTTTGAAGGCTTCGTCTCTCATCTTGTAGGTGGCTGTAGTCCTTACAAGTGATAATTTTCTATTCTAACCCGCTTTAGCCGGCCGATGTGGCCGAGCGGTTCTAGGCTCTTCAGTCCGGAACCGCGCTGCTACTACGGTCGCAGGTTCGATTCCTGCCTCGGGCATGGATGTGTGTGATGTCCTTAGGTTAGTTAGGTTTAAGTAGTTCTAAGTTCTAGGGGACTGATGACCTCAGATGTTAAGTCCCATAGTGCTTATAGCCATTTTTGAACCCGCTTTATCTTTCATCCGCTTGTCCAGTCAGCCTTGTTATACAGGGTGGTTCATTGATCGTGACTGGGCCAAATGTCTCACGAAATAAGAGTCAAACGAAAAAACTACAAAGTATGAAACTGATCTAGCTTGAAGGCGGAAACCAGATGGCGCTATGGTTCGCCCGCTCCAAGCGCTGCCATAGGTCAAACGAATATCAAATGCGTTTTTAAAAATATGAACCCCCCTTTTTTATTACAGATTCGTGTAGAACGTAAGGAAATACGAATGTTTTAGTTGGAGCACTATTTTCGCTTTGTGATAGATGGCGCTGTAATAGTCACAAACATATGGCTCACAATTTTAGACGAACAGTTGGTAACAGGTAGGTTTTTTAATTTAAAATACAGAACGTAGGACGTTTGAATATATTATTTCGGTTATTCCAATGTAATACATGTACATATGTGAACTTATCATTTCTGAGAACGCATGCTGTCACAGAGTGATTAGCTGTAAATACCACATTAATGCAATAAATGCTCAAAATGATGTCCGCCAACCTCAATGCATTTGGCAATACGTGTAATGACATTCCTCTCAACAGCGAGTAGTTCGCCTTCCGTAATGTTCGCACATGCATTGACAATGCGGTTACGCATGTTGTCAGGCGTTGTCGGTTGATCACGATAGCAAATATCCCTCAACTTTCCACACAGAAAAAAATCTGGGGACATCAGATCCGGTGAACGTGCGACGACCAATCCACCTGTCATGGAATATGCTATTCAATACAGCTTCAACGGCACGTGAGCTATGTGCAGGACATCCATCATGTTGGAAGTACATCGCCATTCTGTCATGCAGTGAAACATCTTGTAGTAACATCGCTAGAACATTACGTAGGAAATCAGCATACATTGCACCATTTAGATTGCCATCGATAAAATGGGGGCCAATTATCCTTCCTCCCATAATGCCGCACCATACATTAACCCGCCAAGGTCGCTGATCCACTTGTCGCAGCCATCGTGGATTTTCCGTTGCCCAATAGTGCATATAATGCCAGTTTATGTTACCGTTGTTGGTGAATGACGCTTCGTCGCTAAATAGAACGCGTGCAAAAAAATCTGTCATCGTCCCCTAATTTCTCTTGTGCCTATTGGCAGAACTGTACACGACGTTCAAAGTTGTCGCCATGCAGTTCCTGCTGCATAGAAATATGGTACGAGTGCAATCGATGTTGATGTAGCCTTCTCAACACCGGCGTTTTTGAGATTTCCGATTCTCGCGCAATTTGTCTGCTAATGATGTGCGGATTAGCCGCAACAGCAGCTTAAACACCTACTTGGACATCATCATTTGTTGGAGGTCGTGGTTGACGTTTCACATGTGGCTGAACACTTCATGTTTCCTTAAATAACGTAACTATCCGGCGAACGATCCGAACACTTGGATGATGTCGTCCAGGATACCGAGCAGCATACATAGCACACGCCCGTTCGGCATTTTGACCACAATAGCCATACATAAACACGACATCGACCTTTTCCGCAATTGGTAAACGGTCCTTTTAACATGGGTAATGTATCACGAAGCAAATACCGTCCGCACTGGTAGAATGTTACGTGATACCACCTCGTTACACGTTTGTGATTATTACAGCGCCGTCTGTGACAAAGCAAAAAAAGTGGTCCAACTAAGACATTCATATTTCTTTACGTACTACACGAATATGTAATAAAAAATTGGGGTACCTATTTAAAAAAAAAGCAGTTGATATCCGTTTGACCTATGGCAGCGCCATCTAGCGGGCCAACCATAGCGCCATCTGGTATCCCCTTTCAAGCTAGACGAGTTTCGTTCTTTGTAGTTTTTTCGTTTGACGCTTATTTCGTGAGATATTTGGCCCAGTCACTATCAATGGACAACCCTGTATAAGTCATTTGACCTATACAGGTCAACTGAAGAACAGGATACTAAAGCCAGTGAAGACAAAAAGGTCTACGTATGTAGCATTGGCATCTTGTACGTCACTTGAACTACACAAGGCATAAAAAAGCAACATACATATACATAAAATTTATGTCCCATACTTCAGTTGACCTATATAGGTGCTTTTAAAGAAGGGTTCGGTGCGTTTTCATTTCATGCATTGGCGACACTGCATATGCCAAAAATCTTTGTTGTTTTTGTTTTGACCTATATAGATCGACTGAAGTGTACATACATAATTCAACTGAAGTACAGGATACAAATTTTTTATTCGCCTTCGATACTAATAATATCGATTGAAAATTATCATAGCAGTACTAATGATGGCGAAAAGCTTCAAGAGAATACGACACTAGGGCTAGTGAAGGGAAGAATAGCGACATAGATAAGATTTGTTTCCTATACCTCAGATGACCTATATAGGTCAATTGAGTAACATAGTTAATAGTTCAACTGAGGCACAGGACGCTAATGTTATATATGTCGCCTTTTTCGTCTTTGCTAGCACTATTATCCTGATCTTCATTTGACCTATATAGGTCAACTGAAAAACATAGTAGTAACACTAGTGGTATCAAAGGCTAAAAAAAGAGACAACTTGAAATTTGTATTCTGTACTGTAGTCGTTGAACCTGCTTCAACTCTTGCGTATTCATAGGCATAAATAAATCCATACTCCAAAACGAAAATGAAAAAGTAAAAATTGTCCAGAATGAAAAGAAATTCTTCCAAAATATCTCAAACTCACTAAGAATGAAAATAAGTGCCGAATGAATTGGAGCAAAAAAACGATTTATTGAACTGAGTTAGATTTATTTGCCTGTAGACGACTGTTGTGTTGTATAAGGTATCATCGTTTGTTACATAATAATACAGTTTGTTAAACAAATTATACAAAAGTTAGATACGTAATTCCACAGACAGTTATAAAATGATTATACAAAAGGTTAACATATACAGATATTATTACATAAATATTGCATATCTTGTAATCATTCACAATTAGTTTTGTTACACTGGTTGCACAGACAAATTTTGTTGTATGTCGTAAGTTACAATTTTGTTGTTTCACAATTACATTTATAATACAAGTGCATCATTTTTCGTTGTTTAAAAGAGCATAATATTTTTCATTATATGAGGGAGCATCGTATTTTTTCATTACTTATGAATTCACTTGTACCATAGAACACTTTCTTCTTTCAGCCATGTCTCTACCACCGTTTTAAATTTATTTTCATGCAATGCCCTTGTGCCATGTGATATAGTGTTAAAAATGTTTTGACAGCATGTACAAAATTGTTTTTGACTGTACTCAAATGCATCCAAGGAAAGTCTAATAAGTTCCTGTGTTTTGTTTTATATGAGTGTACATCTGACCTGTTTTCATACATGTGGGCATTCTGTTTGGCTCTCATAAGTGCTTTTAGTATTATAAACTGAAGACTGTAAACATTTTATGCTCAATAAAGTACTGTCTGCAATAAATTAATTTGTACAAACCAAAAACACATCTAATGGCTTTTTTCTGCCAGCTGAAGACATCATTTGCTCCAGCAGAGTCTCTCCAAAGAAGTATTTGATAACGCAAATATGTATGGAAAAAGGCACTCCTTAGTGACACAATCCTTAAGTTTCCTAAGGAGATATAAAGCTCTTGCCAACTTCCTACACAGCTCTTCTGTGTGGGTATGCCAGCAGAATTTAGTATCTGGATATATGCCTGAATGAATTCATTTTGTCTATTATTAATACCTCTAAGGGAGAAGAGGATGTGTTCAGTTTAATGTTTATTTAATGACAGTCTATTTTCATGGAACCACTGAGCTGCCTTTTCCATTGTTGAGTTGTTCATTTGTTTGATAACATTCACGTCACTATGTGATGTGATAAAAGTTGTGTCATCGGCATTCATTACAGATTTACATGATAATAAGTTGGGCAGGTCATTCACACACACAATAAATAAGAAAGGTCCCAGTACAGATCATTGTGGAACTCCATATTTCACCTTGAGTATGCCATATTTGTTATTTGAATTTAAAACTACCATTTGGTTTCTGTTTGTCAAATATGTTTTCAGCGATAATAGTTTTACATCAGTTATTCCATATTTTTAAGGTTTTTTAAAATTAAAATGCTATATGGGACAGTGTCAAATGCCATGGATAAATCTACTGAAGTTGCATTGTTGTGTTCCCTATTTTCAAAACCATGTAATATTGGTAATACGACTTCCTGAACTGCCTTTATTGTTGATTAGGTTGTAAGACTAAAAAAATCATTTAATTGGCATTCCATTAATGTTTCAATAATTCTGGATATTATAGATACTACTGCAATGGGTCTGTAATTTTTGGGGTGAATTTCTGTCTCCTTTTTTGAATATGGGTAAGACAATTGTCATTTTAAGGCGGTCTGGAAATGTTCCTTCTGTAAACATCCTATTGATTAGGTAAGAAAGTGGACTGAATATTGTGTCTATTATTTTCTTTATGATAAAATTATAAAAGTCATAGATGTCCTCAGTTCTGGACTTGCTAAATGATTAGACTACATTCAGTATATCCAAATGATGGCAAGCTTACTGGCAACTCTGTTTCCCACAAATTGGGAAGTTTGTCTTCATTGTCTTCTAAATTTCTTTCATCTGATATAGCTAAACCCCCCAAAATTTATGAAACTATTATTTAGTTCCTCTGCTCTTAGTGGGACAGGTAAATTTTCTGCCATTAACTCTGTTTCTGCTTTAATTATTTTCCATGCTGTTTTACATTTGTTGCTGGCCTGAGAAACATAGTGTCATTTGCTTTTTTTCTTTGCAGAAATGATATATTTTCTGTGCAGCTTTTTTTAATTTGGCATATGAATGTCTATACTAATTATTTGAGCAAGATTTGTCATAGTAAATTCTTAAGAGATTTCTTAAGTTATTTAAGTAACGTGTATACTGGCCAGTTACATTACTTTTCTGTTTTCTCCTTGCATTTAGTCACTGTGTTTAATGATGAGGTGGCAATATTCGTTGAAGACAGTGGTAGTGGTATCTAAGAAATAATCCAAAGCAGTACTTAAAGACTTATTCTCCATGACAGTATTACATCAATCAATGGTCAAAAGTCTTTATGTGAGACTTTTTACATTTGAAGGATTTATCTGCCTCTATTCTATTCTTTGAGCATAATTTTTAAACCCATTAATTTTAGGAAACTTTTATCAGATTACAGAGCATTGGTTTCACAACATTTAAGACTACATTATCTTTGCCAATGTTTGATATAACATTATCTAGATAGGCATTCTGCCTGGTAGGCTTATAGCTAAGGCAGCTGTAACTGTATGACTTGAAGGTATCTAACAGTTATCTAGTTTTAGAATTTTGCACCATCAACTCTATATTAATGTCAACCATTATTAAAATTTTATGGTTCTTATATGTAAGTACATTAAGAGATTATCTACCTGTTTGTCAGTAACTTTGGCACCAGTTTTGGAGAAACAGTACATAGATACTGCAACAATCTTGCTTTCAGGGAAGTAAACAGCAGCATTTTCAATTTCTCCCTCCTGCACTAAAACTTTGAGACCTATAATCTTAATTGTATGTATGAGATCACTTTTCATTAATACTAACACTCCTCCATTTTGCATAACTGATCTAAAATAGGCAGTTAAAAATTTAAAACCAACAGGAGTATACATCTTGGATTCGTGTTCCTTAAGCCAGTGCTCATTTAGGCACAGAATATCACAATGCAAGTCTTCTAAAAATAGTTAAAGTTCATACAATTTATTTCTCACTGACTGTATGTTTATGTGAAAGAAGAACAGATGATCACAGTGTTCTTTTGATTGTAGCACAGGTTTCCCATAATCTAAAGTTGTAGTTAATGGTGGTGGTTGAAGGTTAATATGCCTAGACCAAGACTTGTAACAACAAGTATTGGTCATCACTGCAAGTTTCCCTGCTGGAGACATTAATGTTCAAGACTATGGATTGTTTTCTGAAATTTCAACTTACCACTCACAACTTTTTCAATAGCCTGGCATAAAGCTAATTTACTAGAATAATAAAAGTGCTGTCCACATTTTGTATAATAGTCCCTTTTAAATGTGTTTACATTTATTACTATCACATTATTAAAATGATCACAGCTTTGATTGTATCTAATATTAGTTTTTGATACTTCTTTGTTTACACATGAAACTTCAGTGAAGTCTTGCCGATGTGGTATGTTCACTATGATGCTATTTCTCTGTGTGAGCCTATCTAATGTTCTCTTGACATCAGTATCAGATGGTTGATCTTTGTTAATATCATTTGATCCTCCAACTACAACAACAAAGTCTTTAGTAGACCATTCAGAGAAGTCAGTTTTACCTACAACGTTACTCAGAAGCGCTCCAGGTTTCATAAACCCCTCCACTTCAAACTTGGTTGAGTTATTCAACACTGAACTTAATATAATGAACATACCACGACTGTGGCAGTCTGAAATAATCCTTATCTTGTGTTTGCTTTCAGACTTTGACACGCAACTTTTCTAATTCAAAGAACTGGATTCTTTCTTTTTGTTTATTTTGTAGTTGTTTCCCTTGTCTTTTGACACTTTTGATTCGTTGTTTTCAGATTTAGTTAACGCTTCAAATCAATTTTTTTAAACTGTGACTGCCATGTGAGTTAAATATAACTCACAGGAAGTGTTCTCTTCTGGCCACATGAAGTAAATACAACTCAAGGACATTTTTCAATTTAAAGCTTCGTGGTGCAGTTGTAACTCACAGGAGCGTGCTGTGGCTCGGTGTTATAGTAGGTTATGGCCCTAGTAACAAATAACGTTCATGGCCTATGGTTTTCAAGAACTCAAGAGTAGTTACTGACATTTGAATTCGTCAGTTATATATAACTCACATGGCTAGGTCGTGTTGGACCTTTATTCTATTTATTATTTAGTTTGACATATGACTTACACAGTAGATTGCAAATGACACACAGTTTTATATACATTCTTCAACTAGAATTGTAACAACAATGAAACTGAAAAATTTGGGTCATTCCACTTTGTTTCTCTAACACCTGTATGCACTGTGCTTCATGAAAAAACACTCTCTGCAAAAATATGAGTCACAATTCTTACATTTCCCTGCAGTTTGTTTGCATTTCTTGACAGCTTGCTCTTGTCCAAATTCTTTCTCCATATTTTCGTAGCACACTGTACACCTACATCTGGCTGCTCCCATGTTCATAAGTGCCACAATCTGTAGGTAACGCGATGGCTTTGGTGAGATATGTCTCAGGATCATCGGCATCTTCTGTATGGAGTAGTCACAAAGTCACTTCCTCTTTGAATTCTGTGATTGAGATCTTCTTGTTGTTGATGTATCGGTAAATCACATGACCATTTACCAGTGCTGACCCTGTCAACAATTCAACTGCAAGCTTCCTGTACCATATCACACCCTGCCTTAGAAAATGAGAGTACAACTTCATTTGGTCAGAAAGATCTATAAAAGACTTTGACTGATTATAATCAATTACAATTGCTGGTTTTTTCTTTGAGCCCTTTCTGGTTTGAACTTTTGCTTCTTCTTCTCCATGAACAGTACGCAGCATCAGAACATCCCTCTTATGTTTCCATTTCAGTACTACTACAACTGTGGTACTTTCCGTTGCTTTGTGTTCCCCCTTTTTCAGTGTTGCCTGTACCACATCTTGAGAATTTAGTTTTCTGTTTGATCTTAGAGTACCAACTAAATGTGTCGATTTTTCAAGAAGCTGGTGTGCTAGACGAACACTTGTGTAAAAATTGTCTGCATATAAGATTCTGCCTTCATTTAGTAATCCACTCATAAGGCTCATAACAACAGAAGTGGCAAGAGAAACGCCAGGATTCGCATTGTTCCTACAGTAAACGTTCATATTCCAAGTGTAACAACTCTTTAGACAAAGTTTGAACAATTTAATTCCGAATTTATGAGCCTGTTCTTTATATATTGAATGAAACTTAAGTCTTCCTCGAAATGGCACAAGTGTCTCGTCAATGCTGACTTCTTTCTCCGGCACAACTGTTCTTTGAAGTCTCTGTAGTAATTTATCAATAAGAGGTTGAATTTTGAATAGGCGGTTTCCCAGTGGGCACTGGTTGTTATCAGAAAAATGCCACATACAGAAAAGCAGTTGAAAATGATTGTGGACATAATATTTTTTACATTCTTGTGATAGAGCGTATTTCTTGACCAATAATTTGGAATCCTTGATTTTACATTTAGTGACATCCATAACAAAAATGCTAAAAATTGTTCAATTTCAGTTTTGCTGACATCAGTCCACTTTTTCAGTCGTGAATTAACAGTAACTGAATGACTTTCTAAGGCTTGTTTTGCGTACAAATTAGTTTTTTGAGTCACATACTGTAAAATTTCATTAGTTACAAAATATTTGTAGAAATCATGTAGTGTCTTGCCTTTGAGAGTTAGTGCAACCGAAGCATTTACACCAGAACTGGAGTGAATAAATGTAAAGTTTCTCATCTTTTTACCCATAACTGCCCCCCCCTCCAGACAATCTCATTATAATTTGTTGTGTGTCATCTTCATCTTCAGAACTTTCTGATATTACACTTACTTAAATTGAACCTGAAACGACTGCAGTAGTTATGGCACTAAAACGGTTAGAGGTGCTTTGTTGCCTCGTTTTTACAGCTGTGAAGTCTGGTTCTTTGACTGAATGTGGACATAAAACTCTTCTTCCTACCTTCACTGATGTGATTCCATCATCAGATCTTCCGGTTTCGCTTCCAGTCTCCTCTGGTAAAAATTCGTCTGAGCTATCACCAAATAAAGACACAGAATTTTCATCACTTATGTCCATAACTTCATCTAAAAGCTGCTGTACATACCTTTGTTCATCTTCATAACTTCTATGAGACATTTTCTTCTGCCTCAATATCACTTTGTTATGGAGCAAACAACACTGAATAAAGATTGTAGCAATAGTACAGGAAAGCAATAATAGAACTGTACACAAATAATGCTGTGGAATGAAAAACTGAAGGAGTACAAACCTAAAATTATTAGCAACATCGCAAATGGGACACCTGGTACCTTTATTCTGGGGCCATGTGAATCATATGTAACTCACAAAAAAATTTAAAAAAACGCACTAAAATGCCATATTTTCACTTTATTTTCACTTAACAAGTTTACTTGGAGCAAACTAAAGCAGGATATTGAAAAAAAAGTAAATGGTCCCAACGGGTTGTTAACCCAACTATACCATGGCAGTCAATGTGTTAAATGTGGAAAGTTGCTTTCATTGTCTTTGATCTTTTTTGTGAATGATCTTTTACTCGAAACATATTCCCAAGGCATAACATCGTTACATGTTTGAAAAGCTATCTGACTGTTAATAGCACGTTTGATATGCCTGATATTACTATCAACAGCATTAACCTGTTCCTTTAGTTTCGCGTTCTCTAACTGGAGAGATTTAATAACCTCTTGTAACAATTAAATAACTTTCACAAGGTTCATTTCTTCCAGAGTATCTTGATGTGAAGCAAGTCTACAGGCATTTTCATCCACCATGTTTTCGGACATCATGCCTGTTTGCCGTTTGTATCTGCACAACCATGATACTTCCACTCAGTATTTTCATCTGGAAGATTATTTTCCGACACTTCAGAGCAACAAAAATGACACCATTTGTCACATAATTCCATTACGAACTACCTTGTTACACTTAACACAACTTAAATTGGAAGGGACACATAGAAAACGTTGTGGGTAAGGCTAACCAAAGACTGCGTTTTATTGGCAGGACGCTTAGAAAATGTAACAGACCTACTAAGGAGACTGCCTACACTATGCTTGTCAAAATGGTTCAAATGGCTCTGAGTACTATGGGACTCAACTGCTGAGGTCATTAGTCCCCTAGAACTTAGAACTAGTTAAACCTAACTAACCTAAGGACATGACAAACATCCATGCCCGAGGCAGGATTCGAACCTGCGACCGTAGCGGTCTTGCGGTTCCAGACTGCAGCGCCTTTAACCGCACGGCCACTTCGGCCGGCCTATGCTTGTCCATCCTCTTTTAGAATACTGATGCACCATGTGGGATCCTTACCAGATAGGACTGACGGAGTACATCGAAAAAGTTCAAAGAGGGGCAACACGTTTTGTATTATTGCGAAATACGGGAGCTAGTGTCACACAAATGATACGGGATTTGGGATTGATATCATTAACAGAAAGGCGGTTTTCCTTGCGACGGAATCTTCTCACGAAATTTTAATCACCAACTTTCTCCTCCGAATGCGAAAATATTTTGTTGACACTGACTTACATAGGGAGGAAAGATCGCCAAGATAAAATAAGGGAAATCAGCTCATATGGAAAGATATAGGTGTTCACTCTTTCTGCGCACTATACGAGATTGGAATAATAGAGAATTGTGAAGGTGGTTCGATGAACCCTCTGCCAGGCACTTGAATGTGATATGCAGAGTATCCATGTAATTGTAGATGTAGATATCGAGTAAAACAAGACTTTTTCGTCGAACTGAGACAGATACTACCTCTCTACCCAGCGCCATCTCTAAATTAATACAAGTGACAAAAATCGTACACAATGTCTAACCCTGTCTTTTAAAAACACGATCATTTATTTCGGTTTCTACAACACTTTTGCGAAGCAACACTTGTGACATTCGATAGAACTGCAGTTTACCACATTGATATCAAAGGAATACAAACATAGATTCACACATAAGAAGCACAGACATATACCACTGTGTGCATGAGGGATCGACGCCTCATTTGTCGTTCCTTATGTCTACTTTGTTTTAGCCATTGTCACCTGTTGCCACAAGTACGACCTTCGTCTTTATATTATTCTAAGTAGGACAAGCAACTGCCAGATAGTGGGAGAAATATGCTGTGCATGTAAACCCGAAGTCCTCAAAGCCAATAACAATGTCAGAAGGGCTGTCGTCTATTAAATGTACCAGTAACGACTTTTTTATCCAATGACATATTCTCTAATTTATCAGTATCGAAGAAATACTGTACCTTCTCCTTTAAAAGGTGGAATATGTTGTCACCTATCCCACATATAATTTGTATGCCTTCCACATACCTCTGTGATGTACTCACTGATGGAAACATAAAACATTTGACAAAACCTGTATGCCTGAGTACTGTAAAATGTAACAAATTAGGAGCTAATAGCTTATTTTCCTCTTTCCATCTTGTAGCACTTTTCTCCTTCAGTGGCATGCTAATCTGGCTTAACAACAAGTCAAGAGCATCAAAATTTGTTTATCGTTCTATACTCGATCCTTCTGACAAAGTTTCTGTTGCTGTCTGTACTTAAAATGATACGCACTTTCCTTGTCTCATAATAGTTTTGCACGAAGTCTAGCTTTCTGTACATTCTGACACTTCACACACTCTCGCAAGACACGAACAACTGCACTTAATCTAACCACTTCATCATCATAGCAGGTCTCTGTTAACGATTCAAATAAATCTGGCACTGATATGTGGAGAGTTGAACTGGCTGCTTCTGTGCCACAGGAGTGTTTTACAGCTTCAGACGGATTGTCGAACGTTTGTGGCAGTTTCCTCTTCATCGTCAGTTGAGGTGGCTTATGAGAGATGTCAGACAGTGTGGGTACTGTATTCCACACGAGTTTATTACTGTCTGCTGTCATGAACTGATTTTGTTCTAAGTGTAGCGAACAAGATCTTTTTCCATAAGATCTTCTCGTCTGATGTTCACTAGCCATTTTCTGTTCCTGAAACGAAAAATAATCAATAATACACATGTAGTTTGCAAGCGAATCCTGACAATACACTATAGTAATGTGACGTTATATACTTCTCATGGTCCTCAGGAAACCTAAAAAAAAAGGCAGATGTGGTGTCTTCTTCTTGTTGTTGCTGCAATTTATTGCGCTACAGACGCTTATATTTGTAAAAAACCATTGCAAAAACCAAAATGAACAACTACTATTGGCTTTTACTTTCACGACCGTGCCGTATTCAACAGACTTACTTACTGGCCGCTTGGCGAGCTGCTGCCGTAGTAGGCAACAAAATGAGGCAAAGTGTCGCTACTGTAATGCTAGACTGTGGCCTCGTCACAGAAGATAACCGATTTATTATCTATGACTCTAAAATAAAGAAATTAATGTATATGAGAAAACTTTGACGTTACTGGTCAAAGCCGACAGGTTGTATCCCATTCTTCAGTTGGCCCCAAATACCTTGGATTGCGAAATTTTTCTTAGCGTTTGTTTCAGTGCTTTTACTGCAAGGCTACTCTGGTTCTTGTACGCAACATTTCCCCCTCCGATTATGAAACAGTTCATACCATTATTTACTGTAGTTTCACAGTTCTCTTGAAGAAGCTCCAGGCTTCGAAATTTCAGTGACTTTACATTCTGACTGGATATCAGACATGATTGTAGCTAGTCCCCTACCATGACTCGTTGATAATTATTATTATTATTATTCGTTACAGTCAACTTTGGACTACGCTAAGCATCAGTCATTTCTTGTGCTTTTTCTTGCGTTCTTCCCAGTACTTCTTCATTTTTTCTGAGTGGGCTTCTTTACGTTCTTGCGACCAGGTTGTTCCCGTCTTCTTTGATTGCGTTCGGTCTTTGAATCCCTGTATTTTGTTGATGGCATTCCTATATTCCATTCTGTTGTAAACTGTCTCTGGTATAATGTTCATTTCTGCAATGTCTTCTTTTACTTCTTTCAGCCAGTTAATTTGTGTCTTTCTGCTTTCCATGTATTCCAGGATTTTCTTTGCCGTTCTTTCTGGTGCCATTCTTTTGACATACCCATAGAAACTCAGTCTTCTCTTTTTAAAGGATGTTGTCAGTTTTTCAATTTTCTCGTATAACTCTTTATTGGATCGCAATTTATAATCCTGTCCATCCTTTTTAGGTCCTAAGATCTTTCTCAGTATTTTTCTCTCTTTTATTTCCAATTTCTCCAACAGACGTTTTCTGTTCAGTGGGATGCATTCAATCGCATACAAACTTTCTGGTTTTATTACCGCATTGTAGTGCCTGAGCTTGGCATTGATGGAGATCGACTTTTTATTGTATACATTTCGGCATAGCTGGTATGCCGTTTCCATCTTTATTGCTCTTTCCTGTAGTGAAACATTTGGTAACCCTGTCTGTGTAATCCATTCCCCTAGATACTTAAATTTATGAACTCTCTTAATTATTCCATATTTAGTTTGCAATGTCTGTGTTGGGTCTGTTTTGTCCTGTATCATCAGTTCTGTCTTTTCATACGATATTTGTAGACCTGTCTTCTCAGCGATCTCATGCAGCATTTCTATCTGAATCCTTGCTGTTTCGATGTCATCTGCCAATATTGCCATGTCATCAGCAAATGCCAGACATTCAATTTTTGTTTTATTTCTTCCTAACGTTATCCCATTTTTCACTCCAGCTTCTGCCATCTTCTTTCTCCATTCCCTGACCACTTTTTCAAGGACAATGTTAAACAACAGCGGGGAGAGCCCATCCCCTTGTCTAACACCTGTTCCAATTACAAACGGTTGTGACAATCTACCCAAAAACTTCACTTGCGATTTTGTTCCCGTAAGGGTTTCCTGGATTAGACTTCTGCTTTTATCATCAATCCCAAAATCTTCTAATGTGTTAATCAGAGTTGGTCTATCAATAGAATCATATGCTTTTTTGAAGTCTATGAATGTAATTACTAGATTTTTCGATGTGCGTGCGCGAAGTTGTATTATGGAGAGTAGACTGAATATCTGTTCACTGCATGATCTTCCTTTTCTAAAACCAGCCTGATATTCACCCAGTTCTTTCTCTACCTGATTTTCAATCCTGTTTTGTAGTGCCTTGGATAGGATCTTATAGGCCACTGATAACAATGAGATACCTCTGTAGTTATTTGCATTTGTCTTGGCACCCTTCTTATGTAACGGATGAATCAATGCTGTCTTCCATTCCTCCGGAATCTTCTCTGTATTCCAAATCTCTTCAAACAGCGCCTCGAAATTATTTATTAAGTTTTCTCCTGCGTATTTCAGTAGTTCCGCGACTAACGAATCTTTACCAGATGCTTTATTGTTTTTCAATATGATACTCGTTGATAATATGTTTATTTCTTCTTTTTTCTTATCTGTTTATCTTTTTTGGTTTGTGTTCCGTATTTTCACATATTGCACTAACACAAGATTTTTATATTTAACAGTATATGGGACTAACGGGTTTTCTCTCTGGCACTTTTATGGCCAATAGCTGCTTCTGGGCAGTTTTCCGCAGCACTCGAATTTTCTTTCCACGGTTTTAGACAGTCTTCATGTAGAACATCGTATTTAATCTTTAATGGAACACGAAAATTTGGAAATTTGTGGTACATTCCTATGAGACCAAACTGCTGAGGCCATCGGTTCCTAGGCTTACACAATACTTAATCTGACTCAAATTAATTTACACTAAGGACACACACACACACACACACACACACACACACACACACACACACACACATGCCCGAGGGAGGACTCGAACCTATGACGGGGGAAGCCGCCCGAACCGTGACAAGGCGCCTGAGACCGCAAGGCTACCCCACGCAGCAGGAACACGAAAAACGAGGCCTAAAATATACGCACTCTCTTGTTCACAACTTTACGACTCTATGGGAATGCCGACATACTGAATCAAACTTTCCAGCATTTCAGCATATTGTCTAGCTTTGCTTAAGTCATTTTGCAGTCGTTCTCTCACAGTTATTTCGAGTCCAGCGTTACACATTTGCAGAACAATTTCAAGCCCTTGCATTCAGTTCTGCAATCACACGAATATTTACTGAGTTTTGCTTTCACAAAACAACATTAACGATATCATTTATGCATCACTACAAATGTTCTGACACCTTTCATCACTTTTTCCGAATAGGAGGTAATTTACTGAAGGTAATTTACCGATATTTACGGAGCGATTTACCAGTACACCCGTATGCACCGCCATATTGACAAGCTACTCGGAGTAACATTTTGGTCTGCGGGAAATTAAAATGACTTCGATCTTCGTTTCACTAATTTAAACGATTTATAGCCAAACAAGAAATTACCATATTCAATGCATACTAATCAGAACTTTATCGGTTAAAGGCAATAATGTGCCAAAATGGAACACGGAAGAGTGGACAGACTGATCGAAGCCACCTGATGGCTGATGATAACATGAGGTATCAGATTCAGATGACACGTCTTTATCCAAGCTGCGCTTTATCCATCTCCCCAAGTTTTGTAAAAACAGTTTGGATCATCTGAAGGCTTTAGTTCTTTGTTTTGAAATACAGTGAGTGGTCTGTAATGAAAATCTTTGAGTAGTGATGTTTGATACACGGAAATGAGTAGTGTTGATCTGTGGTGTTGCTGTAAACCACGTAAGTAGCGAGTGAAATGTTTTGTCACATAATTTTAGTGCATTTATTTCCGTGACAGTTTTATTTGACGTGAGTACACTGGAAGTAGTATTCAGTGCTGTTAATGATTATATATGAATGTATTAGCTCGTGATATTAAAAGATGCCCACTTTCTCATTTGACATATTTCAGTTATAAACTGATTTGACATTCTTTTTCTCCTAATAATCAAGATCAGTTACTTCAACCAGCGTATAGGTACACTATTTTTTCGCTTTCAAATATGACGCCCCGCTATTAATTTTCCCCAAGTCGTCCTACATTTCAGAAGAGATGGATGATGCAATTCATGTTTACTCCTGGCTATTGATGAATTTATATAGATAACGAAAACAAAAATACAACAAAAAAATACTAAATGTAGTTTCGGAAACATTTACGTTGCGTAGATTCCATATATTTTAGACAGACAGTTGGAAGAAACGGTAATTTAAAGATCTGGTTAGTTCATTACCCATATTTGCACCCCTCTTGATTGCTGTCTAGTTGCAGATGAGTATCCGTTAATATATGAAACGTTAACCCTCAGTCATCCCTCGTGTGTGGAAGCAATATATGGTCCTTATGTTACGATTACGAACACACAGACAGGTTTTTATATATACTGCCAAAAAATGCTAGAAAACTTTGTTTCGCAAGCTCTGACATTATAATTTTCTTCTATTTTTTATATGTAATGTAAAACTAACGGGCGAAATACGGATTCATGGTTGAGTGAATGTAAAGCGTAGCACTATAAAATATATTGAAATTGAGTGACATTTATAGGTAACTGTACTCGAAAGTAATGATGAAATTGTTGAGAATAAGTCTGGAATCTAATCTAGGATGCCGATGTGTAATCTTCGGAAATACAGAAGCGTCCGATTCCACACGTCTGCTTTGACCCATGAAGTCACAACTACGACTTCAATATGGCGCCTATGACGTCATTACGTAAACATGACCGCAAACACGAAAATACATTGAAAAACCAACACACACACCACAAAAAACCTAATGAAACTAACGACACAAGCGCGGGAAATTGGGGATGTTTGGGTGGGGACAAAGTAAATATAAACAAATTTGGACTCGCACCACCATATCAAACCACACAAAACGACGAAAAAAAACCGACAACACAAAACTCCCCAAATTATCCTCAGGGATCGGACAATTCCCTTGAGCTATATAGCTCAACATCAGCTCTCGATCCCACAAATAACACTTCCCTTGACCTATATAGCTTAACATCAACTCTCGATACCGGAACAAATACAGCAACCACACATTGGAATTGAACACTTCCCTTGACCTATATAGGTCAACAGAAACTAACGATACCGAATCGTAAAACCCAAAACTACAACCACGTCCACAATCATAACTACCTCAAAAAACACAACAAACCAACAAAATTATAATCAGACAGTTCCATTTATCTGTTATCCTTAAGACATCTCCACATACAGCCGTCCCTGGTCCAAGACGCCGGAACTTTAGTAAGCCTCATTTCTTCACGACTTCATCCAAAACTCTGAATAGTTGAAGAAATTTTATTAGAGACAACGCACTGTACCCCATCATCGCCGACATCCGAAAACTGTTGACCTTGTCTGTCAAATCCATTCCTACCAAAGACATAAAAAAAGCTATTTACCAAAATTCACATACAACGAACAGAAAAAAACTACAATAACATCGACATAACAAAACCAAAATTGTTAACTCACTGAAAAATATTCCGCTGAAAGCACAGTCACTACCGATACCACACTGTAACACACTACCCATAAACACACTACCAGAGAGAACCACAGACCGCAACAATACACCACCTATAAACGTGCCACACACGCAAACTAAACTGAAAACAGCACCTAACACACAACATGTAAACACACCACCAGAGAGCACCACCAATCACATCAAAACGATACCTACAAAGACGCCACTCTCCCAAACTAAATTCCACTCTGTCGTGATGTCACACACCACAACAGCCTTACGTCATGGGTCAAAGCCGACGAGTGGGATCGGGCACTTCGGTTGACCCTAGTCTTCTTCTTGGAAGGTTTACATCAGGCTTTTCAACTAAATTATGTGCCAAACCCTATTGTAGACTTTGGAATAAATACAAATTGAACGTACTGGTTTGACGGATGTGAATTGTATTTGCAGAAATGATATTCTGAATAGCATTATGACAGGCTTAAATAATGTGATTTTTGACAAAAGGTCATTGCAAACCCATGAAGTGTGAACATGTGAAACTGGTGTTAAGAATTTTGTCCTGCCAGTCACCAAAAGAGAGAGAGAGAGAGAGAGAGAGAGAGAGAGAGCTACGTCCTGTATTGGTAGGTTTAGTAGAACCGAAAATCTGATAGTGTGTTTTAGAAGTAAACTTTCTATAGCTTTCATTTATTGTGCATAAATATTGCTTGAAGAAACAGTATGTATATCCCAACAGTATATGCTAATACGCCTCTAATGGACAATTCTCAGTCCTGTAGTTAAAATACATTTAGATACACAACTGTGCATTGGTTGTCCATGAGAGTTGTATTAGCTGATGCCTTGAGGATAGAGCTCAATAAATTTACTGTAATTTATATTGATGATAAACTTCATGTCACATAGTAGCTGATGTTGTTGCTAGGTCTTCAGTCTAAAAACTGATTTGACACAGTTCTCTGTACTGTTGTATCCTGTTGAAAGTCTCCTTTTCTGCATAGCTGCTGTAACATCATGTTTTAAAAGTTTCTCATCTCATCTTGTCGGTAGTGTTTATTGTACACTTTTCACTCCCATACAAGGTTACACTCCAGGCAATTATTTTTGGGAAAGATTAAACATTTTTTATTCAGTATAACAAATTGTTCCTTTTCATGAATGCATTTCTTGTTATTGCCACTCTGCATTATATTTTCTGCTTTGGCCATATTGTTATTTTACTATCCAAGTGGCAGAAATTCTCTAGTACTTCTATACTTCTATTGTTGTAAGATACCTGCAGAGAGCTATATTCCCTTGACCACTCAAAGATCACATTGTTGTTGCCTGAAATGTCAAATCTCCGTGTATGCCCAGGAGTACATGGTTGTCAAAATTTGGATGCTGGGACTCCGTGCAATGGTTAGTTGGGCCAGTTAGCCACTGCTGGTTGGGTGGTGCTGCCTGTGGGGAGAGCACCCAGCTGGAATGGGTGGAACTAAGACATAAAATGTGTGAATGAAGAAGCACAGGCAGATGGTCAGACTACCTCAGCAGTCTTGCCAGATGGGTCAGATCAACACAGTGCAGAGATATAATCCCAAAATATTTCGTTCCTTATCTACACTAGTGGAGGAAAACTGACTAAAAAACAGATAAACGTATGCCCCAGAGTAGGTGTAGCAGAACAGATGACTCATTGTTTCTGAATACAAAATCATAGTTCTTCACAGAACAGATTGAAAACAGGGACAGTAAATGAGAATCGGATCTGTATTAACAAAAAATTCATTTCCTGAACCCAAGCCTTGCTCTCATGTAGCAAAGGCAGTGATCCTAGTCGCAGTTACATCTTGTAAGAACCTCGACATACTGCAACACTCAACTTTTCATGTCCTTTGACTGGTGGTGTCATCATATCAGCCCATCCACAATCCATTGTCCACTCTGAAGTATATGTGACCTTCCTGAAATCTCCCACATGATCATTTGTACATCTTTTTCATGTATCTCTATCCTTCAGTCCAGCAGCCCAGACATGAAAGACCTATATGTTCTATGATAACAGTTTAATTCAGTGGTGAACAAATTAGAGTTCAAAAATTATTCGCAACCATGATTGTGCATTCGTAGCCGAATGACCTAAATCTTCACACATGTAGGTGGCAATGAACAGTACTCATTACTATAGGAATGTTTAGTATGGCACTGTTAGCCATTATCTATTCATGGCTTAAGGAAGATCCTGTCCCACTGACTCCTGACTACATTGAATAGGGAATGCTATATCACAGATGCCAACAAGCTACATAGCATAAAAGATGGCTACATGCAGAATGTCCTGAGAACCTAAAATTCTTTGACTCTGCATTGACCATACTACAGTGACCCATGCGTATATTCTTAAACATGTTATTGGAGTTGTGGTATCCCTTATCAGTGGCATACATCTTAACAGTGCCCCACTTTTACCACAATAATCCAAACTCTGAAACTAGCAATTTAGTCATTGAAATTTCCTGGCAGATTAAAACTGTGTGCCCGACCGAGACTCGAACTCGGGACCTTTGCCTTTCGCGGGCAAGTGCTCTACCATCTGAGCTACCGAAGCACGATTCACGCCCGGTACTCACAGCTTTACCTCTGCCAGTACCTCGTCTCCTACCTTCCAAACTTTACAGAAGCTCTCCTGCGAATGTTGCAGAACTAGCACTCCTGAAAGAAAGGATATTGCGGAGACATGGCTTAGCCACAGCCTGGGGATGTTTCATTCTGGAAATTTAATCATTACCGTCAATTTTAGCAGAAGACATTCTTGTAGCAAATCTAATTTTACGTTTTATCTTATAGTGTAGCTCGTGTAATTTTACCTGAAGGTCAGGCAATATGGTTTTGCTATCTGGCCTCTGGGTGGAGAGGATTGGCCTGACCCCTGACCAAACCTTTTAATTCATTTGTGCTTTTACATTCCTTATGGTTTTAATTAAAGTGTTTTATCTTGCTTCGTACCATTTTATTGACCTTGACTACTTACCAGTCTTTCATAGTGAATGGAATGCCTGCCACTCAGATGCATAAGTTGTGCTTCTTGTTACAAGAAAAGTCTCCAGTTAATTCAATTTAATACCCTTCAGTTTGAGGTAGTTTACTCTTTTTTGTTTTATACATGGCTTTATCCTAGCCTTCTTGCTTTTTATCCATACTGGATGAACATACTAAGGATCAGTTTGGTTGCCCTTTTTATAAGAATTTTATTAATTTCATTCACCAAGGACAGAGAGAACATGACACGATAGTTTGGTTCCTTGACCCATCCATCCAGTAGTGTTATCAGGCGAACAAATCTTTCATACTGATAGTCTAAGCCACTTACAGTATTTTCTCCCTTATAAACTTCTTTTTTTTATTACATATGCACACAGACTGTGTCTGCTGAATAACATAATTATTGATATAAGTAGCCTGATGTATTAATCATGCTGTTATATTTGTTGCAGAAATGATGAAAGGTATCCTGGTACTCCTTTGTACCTTACTTGTTGTTCAAGATACTGTTGGACCACCTGTAACACAGAAGAAAAATGATGAAAAAACTGATGGAAATGAGATAAATGAAACTGATAATCTGGTAAGCTTGGTTAAAATTTCTGTTGCCCATATCAAGTTTTATTTCATGATTCAATCTGTAAAGAGCAGTTTATTTGTAACTTGTGATCTTGACAAATAAACTGTACCCTTTGCTCAGATCTGTTTTGAAGTTGGTTAATTTCCTTCATAACTCATGTATATACAGTACTTGATGAGAGAAACTTGTGGCACATAGTTTTGTTGTAGTGGATTCTACAAAGTGAGCTAAACAGTTTTAAGTATGTCTCTATATGCCCCTATTTGTGGATGCTGGATGAGGTGTTTTATGTGACATACGTATTTCTCAAATGGTCTGGATTTTGGATTGCCATGAGGAAACCTGGGTCCAGTTCTTGATGCTGCCAGTAACTCTGTCCTTGAAGAAAGGACTCAGATGGGAAAATTGCACAGCCTTGTGAAGTCCACCGAGGAGCTGTTTGAGAAAAGCCATGGCTCAGAGATCAGGAAAGATGACAGCTGCTGGGTCATCAGTTTGCTAACATTCCTCTCTATTTCACATCCAATGACACCATCAGCAGAGGATAACATGGTAGTTATCCCCTGTGGTTCTCTAGGCCTGATCATGTTTATGTTGTTGTTGTTGGTGGTGGTGGTGATTTTCACCCCACTAAATGTATTAACAGAAACGGACAGATTGTTCTCTTCTACTTCTCTCGGCATTACAACCCTGTGTGGGTTTTAGCATTGTCGACAAGTTTCCTCCATTCTGCCCACTTCAGCACAGTTGTCCACCATCCTCAGACTCAGTGATTTTATATCTTCTTCCACATCATCTATCCACCGTTTTCGTGGCCTTCCTCTCTGTCTTCCTCTGATTGGCCTCCATTCAAAAATCGTTTTAGTTGTTCTTTCAGTATCCATCCTGAAGACATGCCCAAGCCAGGCTGTTCTTCTACTTTTATAATTCTTAAGATTTCAGCTCCTTGTGTGAGGCCATCCAGCTCACCATTCATCCTAGATCTCCAGAAACCATTATTATTCTGAACTGCCCCATAGATCTTACACAGCACTCTACGTTCAAATTTCCTGAACTGTTGCTCATCAACACTCATTAGCGTCCATGTTTCACATCCGTGGGTTACTACTGGCCTGATCATGACCTTATATAGTTGCAACTTCATCTGCCTATTGTAGAGTGTGTGTCCTCTTGACCGACTCCTTTCCTTGTTGTTGTTGTTGTTGTGGTCTTCAGTGCTGAGACTGGTTTGATGCAGCTCTCCATGCTACTCTATCCTGTGCAAGCTTCTTCATCTCCCAGTACCTACTGCAACCTACATCCTTCTGAAGCTGCTTAGTGTATTCATTTCTTGGTCTCCCTCTACGATTTTTACCCTCCACGGTGCCCTCCAATGCTAAATTTGTGATCCCTCGATGCCTCAAAATATGTCCTACCAACCGATCCCTTCTTCTAGTCAAGTTGTGCCACAAACTCCTCTTCTCCCCAATCCTACTCAATACCTCCTCATTAGTTACGTGATCTACCCACCTTATCTTCAGCATTCTTCTGTAGCACCACATTTCGAAAGCTTCTATTCTCTTCTTGTCCAAACTAGTTATCGTCCATGTTTCACTTCCATACATGGCTACACTCCATACAAATACTTTCAGAAACGACTTCCTGACACTTAAATCTATACTTGATGTTAACAAGTTTCTCTTCTTGAGAAACACTTTCCTTGCCATTGCCAGTCTACATTTTATATCCTCTCTGCTTCGACCATCATCGGTTATTTTACTCCCTAAATAGCAAAACTCCTTTACTACTTTAAGTGTCTCATTTCCTAATCTAATTCCCTCAGCATCACCCGTCTTAATTTGACTACATTCCATTATCCTTGTTTTGCTTTTGTTGATGTTCATCTTATATCCTCCTTTCAAGACACTGTCCATTCCGTTCAACTGCTCTTCCAAGTCCTTTGCTGTCTCTGACAGAATTACAATGTCATCAGCGAACCTCAAAGTTTTTACTTCTTCTCCATGAATTTTAATACCTACTCCGAATTTTTCTTTTGTTTCCTTTACTGCTTGCTCAATATACAGATTGAATAACATCGGGGAAAGGCTACAACCCTGTCTCACTCCTTTCCCAACCACTGCTTCCCTTTCATGCCCCTCGACTCTTATAACTGCCATCTGGTATCTGTACAAATTGTAAATCGCCTTTCGCTCCCTGTATTTTACCCCTGCCACCTTCAGAATTTGAAAGAGAGTATTCCAGTTAACATTGTCAAAAGCTTTCTCTAAGTCTACAAATGCTAGAAACGTAGGTTTGCCTTTTCTTAATCTTTCTTCTAAGATAAGTCGTAAGGTCAGTATTGCCTCACGTGTTCCAACATTGCTACGGAATCCAAACTGATCTTCCCCGAGGTCGGCTTCTACCAGTTTTTCCATTCGTCTGTAAAGAATTCGCGTTAGTATTTTGCAGCTGTGACTTATTAAACTGATAGTTCGGTAATTTTCACATCTGTCAACACCTGCTTTCTTTGGGATTGGAATTATTATATTCTTCTTGAAGTCTGAGGGTATTTCGCCTGTCTCATACATCTTGCTCACCAGATGGTAGAGTTTTGTCATGACTGGCTCTCCCGAGGCCATCAGTAGTTCTAATGTAATGTTGTCTACTCCCGGGGCCTTATGCTAAACCAATTGCTCAGTCTTCCATCTACTCGCACTGCAGCCTTGGAATCAGGCAATGTTGCTTGAATAAGTGAGACATTCTTAGATGGTATACCAAGCAGTAGCAAATCATTTAGCATTTGAGCTCTATAGAGACTCAAAGGCCTGCTTGAAGTCTATGTAGAGGTTATGCAGCTCAATGTTATACTCATAGGCCTTTTCATGTATTTGCCTCAACACAAATATCTGGTCTTTTGTTGATGTATTAGGCCAAAATCCACACTGATATTCCCCTAGAATCTCTTCTGCATATGGTGCTAACCTCTTGTAGATAATACTAGAGAAGATCTTATAGGTTACATCTAGCAGGGTAATTCCTCGGTAATTTGAACAGCAGGTCTTTTCTCCTTCCTTATGTTTTGGTTGAATTACAACTAAGATCCATTCTTCTGGGATTCTTTCGTAGTTCCATATCAACTTAATAAGTCTGTGGCTCCACTTATGAAGATAAGTTCCCCCATTTTTTAGCACTTACGCAGTTATTTCATCAGTTCCTGGTGTTACATAATTTTTAAACAATACACTATCTTCCATAGTTCCTCTTTCCTCTATTTCCAGATCTGCAGTATTATTGAGTAGCTGCTTGTTCCTGGTAGGATTGCCCTCCAAAATCCCCTTGAAGTATCCTCTCCATACATCCAGAACATCTTGTTTATCGGTCAGCAAATTTCCCCTCTTTGTCCTTCCAAGCTGTTATTTTCGATGTATATTCTTGAGTTCCTTCTTTAATTTTCTTGTAGAACTTTCTTCTTTCATTCCTTTGGTAGTGCTCTTCCAGCTCCTCTATCTTTCTCTTCATGGCTTCCCTTTTTTCCTCCTTCATACCCTTTCTGCCTCTATTTTCTTTTCATTATACAGTGCCTGATTTGACCTAGTATTCTGCTGCAAGCATTTCAGTCTTGCTTCCTTTTTCTGTTCCACTGCCTGTCTACTTTCATCATCATACCAGTCTTCATTCCTAAGTCTCCTTGCTTGCCCCAGTATTTCATGTGCTGTTGGTCTAATGGCATCATTAATAGAGTTCCATTGTTTTCTATCATCTCCACCATCTTTCGTTTGTAACTCCTGCGTCAATCTGTTCTGGTACTTCTGAACAGTAGACCTATCTTTCAATTGTTCTATATTCCATATGTTTACTCTGGTACTACTTCCTATGGCAGCCATGGCAAGTTTCTCATTTTGGCTCTTACTAGGTAGTGGTCAGAATCACAATTCGCTCATTTTCCATATCGGATGCCCATCTTTTTGATATCAATATATGGTGTATTTGGTATGATTCATTTGTTCGTCCCTTTGTATATATTTTTCCTTTGAAAACAGGTACTTACCGCTCTCAATTTGTTTGCAGAAGCAAACTGGGCAACCCTCATACCATTATCATCAGTTTCGTCATACAGACTTTCCTTACCAAGCATGCTTTTTAATGCCTTTTCCTTTCCCAGTTTTGCATTATAGTCGCCAAGAGCTATTGTGGAATCATATCTGGATATTCTGTCCCATACCTCCTGTAGTTGATCATAGATGATGTCCACAGTATTTTCACCTGATTCTTTTGTTGGTGCATATATATTCACAAAGGTCACATTGTGAAATTTGCCTTTCATATGCAGAGTACATATTCTTCCATTATATGGAGTGAAAGCAATAACAGATCTACGCATATCCTTGGAGACTATAAACCCAACTCCGTACTCCCCTTGTCTCTCTTGTTTTCCTGTATAGATGGGGAGAATTTCTGCGTATAAATCTCCCCTCTTCCCTTCCACCTAATTCCCTGCAGTGCAACAATTCCCATTCCATACCTTAGCACCTCTTCTGCAACACTATTCAACACTCCTGTATGCAACAGCGTACACACATTCCATGTTCCAAATGTAAGCACCAATAAATCCATGTTGCTCTTTCCTAACACAGTTTGTCTGTGTGTGGGCAGTACAACATTCATTGTTGAATTATTCACAATAATAGATTTTTTACAAGGCAGGGGTATCAACACTGCATTTTACGAGGCTGGGGTATCGGTGTGGAACACACTTCATCTGGCTTCTCAGTCGAGATCACTCCGGCTTGGGTGACCCTGCCAGTAGCTACACTACTGCCAGTACAGCTCTCAACATCATCAAAGCACACAAACCCTCCCGCCCAGCACTGAAGGTGCTTACAATAAGGCAGTGTCCTCTGAGAGGGACTGACAGTTTGTTAATTCTCAAAAAATTTGTCGATGTTGTCTTCTCTTTAGTTTTGAGGTGTCAAGTATGAATATCAGTTATGGTTACCAGTTCACATACCACAAAGAAGTATATTAACAGATCAGAATGTACCAGTAAATTTCATGTTGTAAATAACCATTTAATGATGTTTTTCTGCTGTTGCATCTGAGGCCTGGTGTGATTGTGGTATTGTAAATGATATGTCATTCATTATGACTGACATTTTGTTTATAGTCTGCAGACTGATAATATCATTCTGGAATCAGTGTGTAGAATGTAACTAAACAGATGAGGAATGGCCCAGATTTTCTGTATCACACACACGCTGATCTGCTTCAGCAGCATTATTCTGGAGAACAAGAGAATGGTCCATGTATTGACCTCGAATGTGTCCATGTGCCTGCCTTCTTTTACAGGCATGCTGCACACTTAATCTGTAAATTTCACATGCAATACAAATCTATTTTCAGATTATATTGGGATCGTTTTGCCATTTGTACATGTTTGTCTCAGTTTCCATCTTGCCACAGGCATTGACGAAATGGATAGATCTGCAGCAAGGCATGATTTGTATACATTTCATTGATGTCACTGAATATGCTGTACTTATTGTTCCTATAATTATTTTTTGAATACTTATAGAGTTTCATAATTTTTTTTTTTGTCATGGAACTTCATAATCCAAAGAACACATTATGATGATCATTAGCATAATTTTATTTTTTAAACTGAGTTTTAAAACTACAATTTTAATAATATTTTCAGTGAGTTACTGTCTCTTGTGTGTGTGTATGTGCAGGAACCCCTTGGAATTGAGTACTCTCGTTACTTGAAAGAAGTTGTGACAGCACTAGAGAGTGATCCAGAGTTTAGACGTAAATTGGAAAAGGCTGAAGAAGCTGATATTCGTGTAAGTGGAATTCCATATCAGTGTTTAAAGTACCTTTTGCTGTAGTTTTTGGGATAGTTTCTTTCGATTCTGTTTAGTTCTAACAAGAGAATGTTCTGATCCGATATGTTGAAACCTACCCTGAAATTTTTCACATAGGAAGAATATACGATAAGAAATGCACTGTCAAAATTTTAGCTACTAAGTCACACTGAAAGTATTTTTTTTTGTTAATGTTAAAGTTACTCATTTTTTCCACATGAAGAGCTACTTAAAACAGCTGTTTGTACAGCCCTTCCTGCCTAGCACAGAATTGGTGAACAAAGAGAATGTAATGTCGCATAACATGAAGTGCACTCATGTGTGAATGTTAAGCACTTAAGTCATACCAAAAAGACTCAAATCATTAATTTTTTAAAACTTGCAGTTCATATCAACAGCTAAACTGTTGCAGATGTAATTACTGCACAAGTGACTAGTAGAGGAAGCCAGGCGGGGTGGCTGAGTGGTTCTAGGCGCTACAGTCTGGAACTGTGTAACCGCTACAGTTGCAGGTTTGAATCCTGCCTCGGACATGGATGTGTGCGATGTCCTTAGGTTAGTTAGGTTTAAGTAGTTCTAAGTTCTAGGGGACTGATGACCTCAGAAGTTAAGTCCCTTAGTGCTCAGAGACATTTAAACAAGTAGAGGAAAGAAAATCAAGGCAGTGCATGATGTTACAATACAAACGACTTCGATCAATTTGGAATTTTAATTTGTTGACAGGATATTTTATAACAGTTCCTGTAGTACAGTTCATACGATAATTTTTTGAATGGTGTGTAATTTACTAACTTCTTTATTCCCTAGTCATCACAATAATGGGAATTGTCTATTGGATAATGAAAACTAACATTGTCCTTACATCAGTTAAACCTGTTAAAAGAAAGCATGTCACAGTTATTACTAGTTATATTTAGACAGAATTGGGATGCATGAGAAATGGTCATGGCCATTGTTCTGCATGTGGTGTTGCATACTTGATCAAATTGGTAAAACATGGTGGTGAAGCAAACTGACTATGCACAAATGACTAAAGTTTAGCAGTACTATTATGCTGATAAACCTGAAATCACAAACAGCTATTGAAAATTATATTGTTCAACAGTTTTCTGAAAAAATCCTTTACACTGGTGAAGAGTTCTCGGGCTTCCAGCCGGGTGGCAGTGTCTTCAAACTGGGGACCGGCATCCACAAAGTCTCGGCACTTCGCCAGAAGATGATGAGTATGTAACTCGTCGAAACGTCGCAGTTTGAAGACACTGCCACCCGGCTCGAAACCCGAAGAACTCTTTGCCAGCTGTATATGCCGGGAAAGCATACATTCACATCCTTTACACTGTTGAAAAATTTCTTTGGAAAGGTTGAATAATACTTTCAGTCCAGATGGTATCTGAATTATGTTAACAGTCTTTACACCATTCTCTTGAGGGCAGAGGTGTTGTGGCGTCCAGACCACAAGTTCAACAAAAGCAGTGAATTATTTTCTGCAACTGGTCAGAAGATGTTTCTGATGTAGTACTGAAAGTTATTCTCTCACATTTTTCCTGATTTTGCTATGTCAGATACATAATTTGTGCTTCGAAACAGTTCTTTTTTAAATTTTTGCTCCTAATTTGCCTTGAATGCATTTCTTGCTCGAAATCGGTCTGACTGGCTTTATACTCAGCGTTTTAGGGGAAAACAAGAAGCTTCATTTTCACGCTATCTAAAAATTTCTCTGTAGCATTACCTGTTAATGACAGTTCCATATCTTCCAAATAGTTTTTTTCACGCTTTTGCCATTTCCATTTTGATGCATATTTCATGCTTCTTATATCTTTTTCTACACTCCTGGAAATGGAAAAAAGAACACATTGACACCGGTGTGTCAGACCCACCATACTTGCTCCGGACACTGCGAGAGGGCTGTACAAGCAATGATCACACGCACGGCACAGCGGACACACCAGGAACCGCGGTGTTGGCCGTCGAATGGCGCTAGCTGCGCAGCGTTTGTGCACCGCCGCCGTCAGTGTCAGCCAGTTTGCCGTGGCATACGGAGCTCCATCGCAGTCTTTAACACTGGTAGCATGCCGCGACAGCGTGGACGTGAACCGTATGTGCAGTTGACGGACTTTGAGCGAGGGCGTATAGTGGGCATGCGGGAGGCCGGGTGGACGTACCGCCGAATTGCTCAACACGTAGGGCGTGAGGTCTCCACAGTACATCGATGTTGTCGCCAGTGGTCGGCAGAAGGTGCACGTGCCCGTCGACCTGGGACCGGACCGCAGCGACGCACGGATGCACGCCAAGACTGTAGGATCCTACGCAGTGCCGTAAGGGACCGCACCGCCACTTCCCAGCAAATTAGGGACACTGTTGCTCCTGGGGTATCGGCGAGGACCATTCGCAACCGTCTCCATGAAGCTGGGCTACGGTCCCGCACACCGTTAGGCCGTCTTCCGCTCACGCCCCAACATCGTGCAGCCCGCCTCCAGTGGTGTCGCGACAGGCGTGAATGGAGGGACGAATGGAGACGTGTCGTCTTCAGCGATGAGAGTCGCTTCTGCCTTGGTGCCAATGATGGTCGTATGCGTGTTTGGCGCCGTGCAGGTGAGCGCCACAATCAGGACTGCATACGACCGAGGCACACAGGGCCAACACCAGGCATCATGGTGTGGGGAGCGATCTCCTACACTGGCCGTACACCACTGGTGATCGTCGAGGGGACACTGAATAGTGCACAGTACATCTAAACCGTCATCGAACCCATCGTTCTACCAATCCTAGACCGGCAAGGGAACTTGCTGTTCCAACAGGACAATGCACGTCCGCATGTATCCCGTGCCACCCAACGTGCTCTAGAAGGTGTAAGTCAACTACCCTGGCCAGCAAGATCTCCGGATCTGTCCCCATTGAGCATGTTTGGGACTGGATGAAGCGTCGTCTCACGCGGTCTGCACGTCCAGCACGAACGCTGGTCCAACTGAGGCGCCAGGTGGAAATGGCATGGCAAGCCGTTCCACAGGACTACATCCAGCATCTCTACGATCGTCTCCATGGGAGAATAGCAGCCTGCATTGCTGCGAAAGGTGGATATACACTGTACTAGTGCCGACATTGTGCATGCTCTGTTGCCTGTGTCTATGTGCCTGTGGTTCTGCCAGTGTGATCATGTGATGTATCTGACCCCAGGAATGTGTCAATAAAGTTTCCCCTTCCTGGGACAATGAATTCACGGTGTTCTTATTTCAATTTCCAGGAGTGTATTTATAGTTCACTTTCAGATTTAAAATGAAAACAGCTTTGCACACTGCTTAACTTTAAGTGTTGTCTCCTTCCTTAATTTAACCAAAAAATTTACAGCCTTTTCTTTGTCACTGAAAGTTAATATTGTTCACGTTTTCGTGAGCTGGCAAGATACTGTATTTTTGTTCTGGGTGTTAATTAGCACAACAATCATCATTCAAACCTCAGTTCATGAAATCGTCTGTTATTTTCTATTTATTTTAATTTTTTCCACACAATTTTTAGCTAATCTCAGTTCCTTCAAATGAACTTCAAAGAAATTAACTAATAAATAACACATATGTAGATGTTCATAGGAAATAGGTGATTTCAGTTGCATACTACATTCTTCATATTTAATCTTTGTGAGGTTAAAAACATTAATTGGCTTCTACACTACTGTGAAACTGGATCCTACATAAAGACGGATGCTATTAACAACCATGTATGAGATAAACAAACAGAAAATTAATAGAGTTTTTTTGCCATTGTTAACACTTTGCGATACTGCAGAGGCAGCTGCAAGGTGTTATGGATATACACGAGTGTAGATTTGAGTGAATATTAACTGTGAACAATTTTGTCAGAGTAACTGTTAGCGGAAACTAAAATTTGCTTTACAATTCCATTCACATTGTGCCACATTATCTGTTTACCAATTTGGCATCAGTCAAAGCTAGGTGCTTGCCGTGTTGCATGTGCACTGTCTGCTGTAGCTGCAGTAGGGGTGTACATTCCTCCAGTCGTCTGGTGAGCTACAAATTTGGCAATTTTAACAATTTTTTAAAAGTATTTGCGGTGTGTCTTAGCAGCTAAAATTTTGACGTTGTGTTTCTTTTGATGTATTCTTCATATACAACAAATTTCAATGCAGGTTGTGACATGTGGAATTGGACCATTCCCTTGTAAGCTTTCATTGGAGGTAATTATCAGTGTGTGAATAAAAAACAAAACAGATAAAAATTTGGTCGCATTCCTGAGTGTAATTGTACAATATTGTGTACAAATTTATGAAAAAGGGCATTTACAGTGTTGTACTTCCAAGCATCAATCTGTTCAATGGTGCAGTGCATTTGGGCCAGGCCTCTGTAGATCACAGGGCAGGAAAGGCATCATGGTAACAGTAAGTGTTTCATACAATGATATATATAGTGTATGGGATAGAGGCAGCAGTGACAAAACGGCACTGGCCTACACCAAACAGGCAACCGTCCTAGTTCTGTTGTTTGCTCTAACTGCTATCAGAGAACAGTTATTCCACATTGTATTTATGAGAGTGACTTGCAAACTCTTATCACAAGTGTTTCTTCTGATAACTGAGGTATTCTTTGCTGTGAAAGACTATTTGATTGAAGTTTCAGTGTTAGCCTGCATTTTTGAAGCTTTTATTTCTATATATAATTACATATATATTACAGTATTCTGCAGTCACACTTTTATTTTGTAGACAGGCAAAATAGCTCAAGAACTGGAATATGTGAATCATCAAGTGCGCACAAAACTAGATGAATTGAAGCGTCAAGAACTGGAACGGCTCAGACATTTGGCAATCAAAGAATATGAACTTCGTAATGGGATTGACACAGAACACCTCAAGATACCACCAGAACATCTTGATCATTCAAATCCTCATACTTTTGAGATTGAAGATCTGCGTAAATTAATTGCAAAGGTTAGTACGGACATTATGAAGATACCAGCATTCTATTGCTAAGAAATATAAATCATAGATCAAAATTTTCAGTAATGTTCCAGGATAGGTGGCAATGAATGAAACAAAACACAAGATTCATAGTTGGAGACCCAGACATCACTTAGATTAATAATTGACTTAGATGAAAGAGCTGAGAATAAGTTGAGGAAAAGTGACAAGAGGGATAGGTCAATCGATAGGGAGTATCAGTGTTAGAAACATTTTATATGTAACTCAACTCCACATAAAGGAGGCATTCATTCACAAACAGGCACAATGAAACAGACTACTAAAAGTTGTCCCATTATAGAACACACACACACACACACACACACACACACACACAAGAAGCACCACTTGCACACACAGGCCACTCTTTCTGGCCACTGGACCTGAGGGCCTACTGCTACTATCACCACCAAAACCACCACTACTACTACTACTACTACTACTACTACTACTACTGCTCCTACTCCTACTCCTACTCCTACTCCTACTCCACACCCTCTCCTCTCATGGCCATCAACAACGCCAATAAAATATTATACAGTAGAAATGAAATTGATATAAGTTATCATAGTCAGACTCATAACTGCTGGTAGTGAATCATGCTATTACAGACTGGTCTGGTGTTAGTCACGTGCTATTGAGAGAAAGTAAATAATTCTGACATCTCTTTCCCACAGACAACAGCTGATCTAGCTGAAGCTGATAAAAAGAGAAGGCAGGAGTTCAAAGAATATGAAATGCAGAAGGAGTTTGAGAAACAAGAGAAATTAAAAAATTTAGATGAGGAACATAAGCAGCAGCTTCAAAAGGAAATAGAAGAGAAGGAAAAGAAACAGAAAGCTCATGAACCAGTAAGTGTAACTTGTTAGTAAAATTAGTAGTACTGAATTGTATCACTATATACTTAAGTTATTTTTAAGTACTTTGCCATAAATTGTATTGAGATAACCCAAATAGAGGCAATAACCTTAGATTCCCCAGTCCGAGATAACCCAAATAGAGGCAATAACCTTAGATTCCCCAGTCCATGTGAAGACCCAGAGGACCTTGATACTGTTGATCATAGGGCCCTTGAGACTGTTTTGGAGCCCCTATAGTTGATTTGGTGTGGAAGCCCTGCCAAGCGGCTCACAACTCTTTTTTTTTTGAGTACACGTGTGGCAAGTATGGGCCCCTAAGCTATTGAAATACTTTTTCCTTTCCTGTGCAGCAATTTCACACTGTGATTTTATCTTTTGTCAGACTTATTTTGTATTACAGATTCCCTGCTGACATCCTAACTCACTCATGGGACATAGATTACGGCTTCTGCCATTTCATCACTCTGTTTTGCACAGTGTATTGTGATTATTGTATGTTGGTCCCAACAACTGGGTTTGATCCCCACCCTTGCCAGTTTTCCTCCAGGAATTTAGTATGTGAGGAGAAGGGCACCCGATACCAAGCATGGTAGCCAGTCCATATGGTGAGTCATCAGGTACCCATATAGTGTTAGCTCCCTAACCACATAGGGATTGCACTTTCGATGCCAGAGATGTCACCTCTCTGTGCATATCAAGGAGTAGGTGCTTGAGGAGGCAATACCTTGGCAGAATTCTGGAATCGTGAAAGGACTGAATTTATAGCAGTCTCTTTAAACAGACCACAGTTAAGTTCAGTTCATTGCGGCCCCAGGAATGCTCTCTTTGCCATGCACTGGGGGGAATGTAAAACCAAACAACTTGCAGACACTTATTCCCCTCAGTTCCTGGTTCGCACCTAGATGGAGGGTCCTTTCTCTCTGCTAAGTCAATATTCTTTGTGAAGAATATTAAAAACAAAATGTGCAAACTTTCTTCCCCTGTTGAATTATGAAGTGGCTCCACCTTAATTCAGATGGCACATCCTACCCTGTCGTGGTCATTACTCCCTTGTAAACAATTTGGTGGTGCATCTGTCACCATAACACCTAATAAGAACTTAAACATGATGAAGGGTTTAATTTTTCACTTGGACGTGATACAGCAGATGGATAAAGAACTGTGTAAACACTTGGGGAATCAAGAGATCCACTTTGTACAACATGTACATCAAAGCCCGCTAGACAGTAAGATTGACAGTGGATCGTTCATCTTTTGCTTTTGAGGAGGATTCAACTGCAGAGAAGGTGAAAATTATAGTTCCCTGTTGTGCTGTGAAGCCATATTCCTCGCCCCCATTGTGTTGCTTTAAATGTCAACATTTCAACATACAGGATGACAATTACTGAACTACATGAAAAAAAGTAAATTAGTTACAAACTGTGGCATGCACATGCTTTATTCAACATGTAAACATTGCTACAGATATTTGGATTTAGGTCATGACATGTTCAATATGCCTGCCATCATTCGCGATGATGGGGCACAGACAAATAGCGAAATTCTTTATGATCCGCTGAAGTGTTGGAGCAGCGGTGCTGTTGATGACCTCCTGAATGGCTGTTTTCAGCTTAGCGATGGTTTTGGGGTTACTGCTCTACACCCTGTCTTTAATATAGCCCCACAAAAAGGAATTGCATGTATTCATGGTGGCCAGTGAAGGCCCATGCCAGTGGCCTCTGGGTACGCCAGAGCCAGAAAGCGGTCCCCAAAGAGCTGCTCCAGGGCATACTCTTCTGCTTCAATGGGGTAAGGTGTTGTCTTGCATGAACCACATCTTGTTAAAATCATGGTCGCTTTGGATAATGGGGATGAAATCCTCTTCCAAAATCTTCATGTATCATTTGGTACATGAAGGTAGTGTAACTGTGCCCTCAAGGAATATTACATCAATTATTTTGTGGCTGGACAATTGTGTACCACACCATCGCCTGTTGAGGGTGAAGAGACTTCTCAATCGTGAAATGTGGATTCTCTGTCCCAGAAAACACCAGTTTTTATTGACAAACCTATCCAAATTAAAGAGGGCTTTGTCGCTAAACCAAACCATACAGTGATTACTAATTCCCATCATGCCCCGTGGCCAAAAGTGCAATTTGAACATTCTAATGCAAACCACTCATAAGTTATGACGATTTTAGTTCATGTAGCTCAGTAATTGTCACCCTGTATGTCTTCCAGGTATACATATAACCCAATTTGTGTAGACTGTTGCTGGCCATTTTGTGAAAATTCACTGCATCTGTATCAGTTGTGGGAATGACCACCCTCCTGTATCCCTGAAGTGAGATACCCAAATTAAGGGACACAAACTACAGGAACTGAAGGCTTTACATGGTTCCTGATGCACCATCTTTGGAAACCACTCCCCTTAACCTGCTAAAGAAGTAGCATTCTCATCTGGTATGTACTGTTAACAGGACTCCCTTCCCCCTACAGGTCCGGGTGTTAGAATAGGCCCGAAATATTCCTACCTGTCATACGAGGCAACTAAATGGAGTTTCACATGTTTTGGTCTTTATGTGGTGGTCCCCTGTAGGGTTTGACCTCCATTCTTCAACATTTTCCTGAAGAGCAAGCCAATTGGGGAAGGGCGTCTTACAAGGTGTATCGTGTCCATCACGCATTGAGATCTTTAGCCCACTTTCTCGTCATCGCATTGCAGTCCTGCCCATTCTCCATCTCTTGGGCGAGGACACCTGCCTGGGTGCGTCTTCCACCATGCACAATGCAGTGTCGATTTCTGCGACGATGATGACCATCGATTTCTTTGCACCTGATATCCAGCACGGTAGCCAGTGTGTTGTGGTGGGGCCGTCATTTACCCTGTTGGTTGTAGCCCCCTGACCACACAGGGATCACTCTGCTGATGCCTGCGCCATTAACTCCCCATGTATGCTAAGGGGTAGATGCCCATCCCCCTGGGGCATCGGGACTCCCGGCAATGGCCATCCTCCCAGGTGGCTGTTGCTGCGGCTGGGTGGCGCCCGTGGGGAGGGCCCCTGGTTGGAGTGGGTGTTATCAGGGTGCATGACACACAATGAAGCGTAGTCCATCATCTCTTGCTGGTTGTGAAACACCAGCAGTATCTAAGTGATCACAAGCTCAGTTCAATGCGCAGAAGTACAACCCCAAATCGTTCCCCTCCTCGACCACACCATGGGAGGAACATCAGGCTAAGGGTGGCAGCGGATCTTACTTGTCCCGGTACCTTGTATGTTCGAGAGCTGATGGGGAATCTTTCATGACGATGAAGCCGCAGTTTTTTGTTGAGCATTTAGAGGACAAGTTCGGGGAGGTGGAGGGCTTGTCCAAAATGACATCTGGGTCAGTCTTGATCAAAACAGCATCCTCTGCCCAGTCACGGGAGTTACTCACTTGTGACAAGCTGGGGGATGTTTCTGTAACCATCACGCCCCATAAGACCTTATATATGGTCCAGGGTATTATATTCCACAGGGACCTTCTTTTGCAGTCTGACGACGAGCTGCACGCCAACTTAAGAGTGATTAGGCATTCATTTTGTCTGGCGCATCCATCGGGGTCCAAGGGATAATCAGGTTGCCACTGGTGCTTCATCTTGGCATTTGAGGGTGACACATTGCCTGAGAAGGTCAAGGTGATGGTCTACCGCAGTGATGTAAAGCCATGTATCCCTCCCCCTATGCGGTGCTTTAAATGCTGGAAGTTCAGTCATATGACTTTCAGCATCACATACTGAGATTGCGGACCCCCATCACATCCCAATCTTCCATGTGCGCTGCCTCCCGTCTGTGTCAACTGCGGAGAACACCATTCACCTTGCTTGCCAGATTGCAGAATCTCCAGAAAGAAAGAAAAATCATGGAGTACGAGACCCTGGACAGTCTGACCTACACTGAGGCTAAGAGAAAATTTGAAGGCCTGTATCCTGTGCGTATGACACTGTCTTACGCCGCTGCTACAACAGTTCTGGCACCATCAGCTCCGCCAACCCAGGTCACCTCTCAGAGCCAGAAGACTACACCTGCCCCCTTGATGGAAGGGGGCATTTCCCGCCCTGTTGCTCCTGCACCAGCTACTTTGGAGCACAACTCCCCCCCCCACGCACACACGCGCGCACACACACACACACACACACACACACACACACACACACACACACACACACACACACACGCGCAACCATCGGGGACGTCCGTCCCCACTTCTAAGCCGGAAAAGCGTAAGTCTTCTTCGGCTTCTCTCGCTAGGAAGGGGTCTCTTAGGTCACTCCCTTCCCAGGTTTCTGCTAGTGGGAAAGATGACACCCACCAGTGGCTGAAGAGCCCAAAAGTAGCTGTTTGTAGGACTTCACGCTCATCCTCAGTTCTGGAGACTGAGCCAGTGAAGTCCTCCCAGCCAGGGAGGAAACCCAAGAGAAATCCAAAAAGAAAACCCCTAAGACCAAGAAAATTGCGGTGGCACCCACACCACCGCTACTTACAAGCTCTGCGGCTGAGGATGGGGTGGAGATTTCGGCGTCCGCTGAGGACCTAGACCTCGCCAGACCCTCATTCACAATGGATATAGACTGCTCAGGCAATAAATCGGTGGCAGCAGGTGACTCTTGAGGCGTAAACTGCCTCATTGAGTGTTCCATGCCTTCCCAGTCTCACGATGTCATCCTCCAGTGGAATTGCGGTGGTTTTTTCCACCGCCTGGCTGAGCTATGGCAACTGTTAAGCTTTACACCTGCTATCTGCATTGCCCTCCAGGAAACCTGGTTCCCAGCAATGCAGACCCCTGCCCTTTGCAGCTATAAGGGATATTACAGGAACCATAGTGACTATAATTGAGTGTCAGGTGGAGTTTGCGTTTATGTCTCAAACTCGGACTGTAGTGAACATGTACCCCTTCAAACCCCTCTTGAAGCTGTGGCTGCCAGAATAAGGATGACGCAGGAAATAACTGTCTGCAGTGTATATCTTCCTTCAGATGGTGCAGTACCCCTGAATGTATTAGCTGCACTGATTGATCAACTTCCTAAACCTTTCCTACTTCTGGGAGATTTTAATGTCCATTACCCCTTGTGGGGTGGTACCATGCTTACTGGCTGAGGCGGAATGTCGAAACTTTACTGTCACAATTCTACCTCTGCCTCTTAAATACTAGGGCCGCCACACATTTCAGTGTGGCACATGGTAGTTACTCGGCCATTGATTTATCAATTTGCAGCCCAGGACTTCTCCCATCTATCCACTGAAGAGCACATGACAACCTGTGTGCTAGTGGCCACTTCCCCATCTTCCTGTCACTGCCCCAGCTTCAGGCACACGGACGCATGCCTAGATGGGCATTGAACAAGGCGGACTGGGGAACTTTCAACTCTGCTGTCACTGCTGAATCTCCCCCACATGGTAACATCGATGTGATGGTTGAGCAGGTGACTAGCACAATTGTTTCTTCTGCAGCAAATGCGATCCCTCTCTCTTTAGGGTGCCCAAGGCGTAAGGCAGTCCCTTGGTGGTCAGCGGAAGTTGCTGAAGCAATTAAGGAGCGTAGACGAGCTCTACAGCAGCATAAGCGGCACCCTTCCGGGGTGTGTACGACCGGGGAGAGCCGGGAAAAACCCGGGAATCTTTTCATCTGGGAAAAAACCAGGAAAAACTCGGGATATTTTTAGAATTACGGGAATTTTTCATTGTTTTAGTTTTCAGTTAAATTTTTGTAATTTTGACTGGTAAGAGCCGATGTTCTAACAAAGGATATTACTGTATCCCGCTACTGCAGAATAATACTTCAACAATAAAACATAAACAAGAGAAAAAAACGAAAATAACTTAAATTGCAAAGGAAGTGCGCCACATACAACAACGATATACAGTGCTCATGCAAGCGGCTGCCAACAGCAAAACGTGTCAAAGGGTTTTATATTAGATTCATTTTAGCAGTTACGAGTGGGCTAATGCGCATTCACAGTTGAGTGAGTCGCATTTGAGTAGTAGATTCTCCCGCTTGTGGCTACAGGAATGTGGCTGTTCGCTGTGCAAGCAGTCGCAGCAAGCAGTTAGATGCTATCGGGAAAACGGGGCACCAAATTCATATTCTTGAGGAAAAAAACTTGTTTCACAAAGCGCCTAGCATCCAGCGCAATTTTGTCTATTAATTATTCATATGATTTTGAAACGCTTCCCTGTTGGTTTTTGAACACATTTTAAGTTGATTTCTGAATGAATCATAAGCTGACTTTTGAATGCATGCATAGTGTACATGATGTTTCTGTCAGGAGAATCCTCATCGCATCTAGAAATAAACTTTCCGCAGACAAAAGGGGACGGGGCTATACGAGCTGAGGGAGTAAAGCCGAACGGATGAATGCCAATCACTGTCTGATTATGTGGTTGATTGGGTTTGCGAATGATCAGCATTCTTATAATTACTAGCGAAATCCATAGATTCAGACTACCAGAATGGAAATAAACGACTGACAGGAATGACAGGTGAGAAAGATTACGTATTATCTTCTCAGTGTATCCAAGAAAAAAAATTTTGACAGAAAGGTTTTGGCCAGATCCCTACACTTGTAAGGAACAGTAGTACAGTCCCCGGCTAGCAGTTGCGTAAGTTCTATTCTGGAAGTAATGCGGAAAATGTGTTGTTCGAACACGTAATAACACCTAACCGGAAAATAATCGCGGGATAACTAAACCTGTGATTCTGGCAGGGTTAGTGAAGTTAATTGGTGAACAAATTTTAACAATGGCAGCAATAGCTACAGAATTGGTGATGACAAGATTGTTTGTTAGAATGAGGAAGGAGAAGAAACGGGGACAACACAAATTATGGAAAAATAAGACAATTCCAAATTTGTATAAAAATTTCGTAATATTACTTTTCGATCTTATGCTTGAGAAGGTGGTGCGTATGAATGAAATGTGAAACTATTTCCGAACATAAAGCTTTTTGCTTGTTGTAGGCCTAATAGGCATTTGTTATTGGTACTTCTTGGATTATATTCTGTCATGTTATAAAAATGGCCATTGTGCCAAAACAGTCTTGTTTATTTGGTGTGTTACAAAATTGCTACCATATTAGAAAGGCCTATTTTGTTTTATGTAGTAGACAGTGACAAAATAGACGAAATCAGATCGAGAAACCACATCAGTCTTGGGTATTATTTGTATTAACAGCTTTTTCAGTATTAGATAACGACATTTCGATTTTTCATGTAGCAAAACATTTGACAAACTTTGATGAGGTAATATATTCGTTCACAGAAAGGAAAGCATGCCATGTAAAGCTGTAGCAAGATTAGAGAGAAAAAAAATACTAGGTGCTAAGGTTTGAAGAAATGTGTAATTTCTTGCTTATCTCTTGTCAGTATTGATTTTGTATATCCTGTATTTAATTTTATGCCACACAAAACAGCAAGTTGTTAACTAATAGGCAATAAAAAGTTCAATTTTCTGAAGAATTCTTGTTCTTTCGATTACAAATAATCCCATCCGCTATTAATTGCGAGATTTTTTTAAAGAGGGGCAGGCTGTCAAACCGGCCGACTGGGAGAAGGAGAGGCGCCACAGCACATTTCAATTTCCACTCTCCTGATTATAGTTTGGACGTGCAGTAGAAAAATGCTTTATAAAGAGTCATGGCACTGCACTTTGTCATACTTTTAAGACCAAATAATATGTCTTACATTTCCTCGAATACATATATTTTATGTTTCGGACTTTTCAGAAAGATGGTGCGCTACAAGATGAACATATTTTGAAAATTCGATTTTTTTTAGTATTGACCTGGTTCACAAATGTCGTAGATCCGAGGCTGATGCACAGAGCAGTCTGAGTTATAGTGGGTAGTCTCCATATGACCCGTGTTTACATTTAGTGATTATGCTGTTTCTGCTTTGTTTACTCTCACATCAAATGAAAACAAAACAGATATCTGTGGCCGGGAGCTATCAAGTGAATTAAAGCACTCTCGCATAATTACGGAAGGCTAGAATATGTCATTAGTTTCAGATTTGATTTTATTTCCACCTTTCTGACAGTCGAGCATTAACCGCCTTGTGGAACAATGAAGTTATTTTTGTCTGTTTGCTAAAGAAATTTGAATTTTGTTAGCCTTTTCCACAGAGGCAGTCAATGTATTTGAAACGAAATGTTTAATTCCACAGTATTGGCTAGTTTCAACTGTTCGCTGCATTTCAAGTACACGTTTTCATTTTCTAGCACGTATGACATTACGCCATAATAAAGAACCGAACTTGATATAATACAGTACTAGTACTCCAAGAAAATTTACATCCCCAAAACCACACTGAAAAGCTTAATCTCAGCTTGAGGTCTACTTCATTGTGAATCTGGACATACAAATGTGCACTTTAAGTATGCACTTTAAATGTGCACATTTTTATATGGTTCACGAAATTTCGATACTCTTGCAGTATCCTCTGATGTCTTGTTTCTTTTATGACATAATGTATGATCTTTCAATGTTTTATATGTACGTACATACAGGCTTTGTACGTCATGATAACTACCCAAGCGCGGTGTCGCCTGTTATCTGCGCTCTCTGGCAACTGCTGAAACTAACCCATTTCTAACAGACCGCGGGAAAATATCGCGAATAGTGGTTTAAAAGCGTTACTTTCAAAGTAAATATCCTTTTACGTAAGGTGAACTAAGTGCAAGAATGTACCATGAATTTATTAAATCACAGAGGGTTTGACTCTCATTTAAAAATCAACTCTTTGATGACGAGCCATTTTGACGAATTTTGAACCCTAAAGATCAGACATTTATGTCATTATTAAAAATTTTACTGGCACATTTGTGTGATTTCTTAAAGTGCAACAGGCGCAAAAAAGATCAACAGTATATGCGAAAGCTTAGCTTCTCTTGCTGCTTGAGAACAATATTATATGTGAAAGCTTTGCTTTTCTTGTAGCAACACTATTTATATTAATTTAAACTATTAACTTTCGCTGTTTGTGTGTTCATGCTACTTAACGGTGATGTTGCTGTTGGCTGGCTACATCATGTGTCCTGTGCTCTGAATATCCACTGTTATCGGCTGGCGAGATCACGTGACATGAACTACGAACGGCTTACAAAAGCGCATCGAAGTTTTGTTTTCTAAAGTGCCGGGAAATTGTACGCCTGTGTATAAAACCATAACCGTTCAAAGGATTGATAAGGGAAAATATATTGTCACCCGGGACAAAGTGTATTTTTAACCGGGAAATCCGGGAATTTTGTTTCCTTGTCCACGTATACACCCTGCCTTCCCTGGAGCATCTCATAGTCTTTAAACGCCTCCGTGCCCGTGTTCACTACCTTATCAAACAATGGAAGGAGGAGTGTTGGGAGAGATACGTCTCTACCATTGGGTGCCACACGGCACCTTCTCAAGTCTGGGCAAACGTCTTTTCAGGTACCAGGCCCCAACAGCTGCCCCCGGTGTTACCATAAATGGCGAGTTATGTACCGACACAAACGCATTTGCCGAGCACTTTGTTTGAGCCTCTGCGTCGGAGAACTACCCCCAGCCTTTCGCACACTCAAACGGCGGCTGGAAGGGAGCATCCTCTCATTCACTACATGTTCCTCAGTGCCCTTACACATTGTCCGACGCAGTTCCTGGGCCTGATCGGATCCACAGCCAGATGATAAAACATCTCTCATCTGACTACAAGCAACATCTTCTCATCATCTTCAACCGGATCTGGTATGATGGTGTCTTTCCATCGCAGTGGCGGGATTGCACCATCATTCCAGTGCTCAAACCCGGTAAAAACCCACTTGGTGTGGATAGCTATCGGCCCATCAGCCTCACCAACGTTCTTTGTAAGCTGCTGGAATGTACGGTATGTCAGCAGTTGGGTCGTGTCCAGGAGTCACATGCCTTGCTGGCTCAATGTCAGGGTGGCTTCTGCCAGGATTGCTCTACCACTGATAATCTTGTGACCATCGCATCGAGTCTGCCATCCGAACAGCCTTTTCCAGACAGTAACACCTGATTGCCATCTTTTTTAACTTATGTAAAGCATATGACACGGCTTGACGACATCATATCCTTGCCACATTGTATGAGTTGGGTCTCCGGAGACCACTCCCAATTTTTATCCAAAACTTCCTGTCGCTCCGTACTTTCCGTGTCCAAGTTAGTGACTCCCATAGTTCCATCCATATCCAGGAGAATGGAGTCCCGCAGGGCTCTGTATTGAGTGTCTCTCTATTTTTAGTGGCCATTAATGGTCTAGCGGCAGCAGTCAGGCCCTCCATCTCACCTTCTCTGTATGCAGACGACTTCTGCATTTTGTACTGCTGCTCCAGTACTGTTGTTGCTGAGTGGTGCCTCCAGGGAGCAATCCACAATGCCCAATCATGGGCTTTAGCCCACGGTTTCCAGTTTTCAGCCGCAAAGTCGTGTGTCGTGCACTTCTGTCGGCATCGTATCGTTCATCCGGAACCCACACTTTACCTTAATGACAATCCACTCATTGTAGTGGAGACATATAAAAACCTAGGACTGGTTTTTGACACTCGATTGACTTAGCTCCCTTATCTTCATCAGTTTAAGCAGAAGTGCTGGCAGCACCTCAATGCCCTCCGTTGCCTGAGCAACACCAATTGGGGTGCAGATCGCTGCACGCTGCTGCAGCTCTACAGAGCCCCTCCTGGAGATAGGCATCTCCGAAGCTGACTTGCGTTCAGTCTTACACCACAGGGTTTTCTGGCTTTGGGGGATGGAATGGTATAACAGCATGCATAACAAACTGTGTGTCATTAAGGAGACTATGAATGTGTGGAAGTCTTCCATGCGGGGCTCTCGCAGGGAATTAGTTGTCCTCTGCCGGCTCCACATTGGCCATATGTGGCTAATGCATGGTTACCTACTCCGTCGCGAGGACACACCTCAGTGTCACTGTGGCTCCCAAATGACTGCCCACTTTTAGCTGCTCTGCAGCAGTGTTTTAACTTTCCCAGCACCCTGCCTTCGGCGTTGGGCGACAATGCCTCCATAGCAGCTTTAGTTTTACATTTTATCTGTGAGAGTGGGTTTTATACTTCTATATAGGTTTTAGTGCATGTCCTTTGTCCCTCTGTGTCTTCCAACCTAGTGCTTTTAGGGTGGAGGTTTTAATGTGTTGCAGAGTGGCTGACTTTCCCTTTTTATTCTCGTGGTTGGCCAGCCACTGTAATCTGCTTTCATGTTTTACTGTCTTCTGTTTCTAGCGTTTCTCTGTTTTCTTGTCCTCTTTTGTTCCTTTTAGTGTTCGTTGCCTCCCCTTCGTTCTGGTGGCTTTTCCTTTCTTTCCGTTTTGTGTTGTATGTTTCGTCTGTTTTATTCTCAGACTTGTGGCATTGTTTTATTAGGTACAAGGGACCGATGGCCTCGTAGTTTGGTCCCTTCTCCCACCTTTAACCAACCAACCAACCAGGACTACTTCTCAGGAACCTTCTCTCTGGAAACCAACAGACCAGTGACCTGACACCAACCAGTGGCTGAAGGAACCACTGTGGATCCCAGGGCTCCCTGAACCTCTTCTACTTTTACACCCACAGTGGATAAGCCCTCAAAAGATTTTCAACTGTCAAACACAATGAAATAGACAAAGAAATCATTTCAGGAGAGAGCTACTCCAGTGGCCCCGGAGGTGCCACATCCCTCCACGTTGTACTCTGAACCAATGTTCCGTGGTGGTGTTCCACCCCCGCCGGCGGCAGACAGTGATTCTATGGTATAGCTTTTCCTTCTGGCCACTTTATGCTTAACCAGGATACTGTCAACATGATGATCCTATAGAACTACAATGGGTATTACTATGACAACAACTAATTTACTCCTCTTCTGTGATCTGTGCTACTCTCCAAGAAACATGTCATTGATGACCAGTCTCCAGCTTTTCGATGTTACCGTACGTTCTGTCAGAACCATACTGGTCCAAGAGAGCATATAGAAGGTCTGTATATTGGTTTGTACAGATATCTTCAGTCTGTGAATTCTTCTCCATAACACATTGAAAACAATAGCAATGCAAGTGGAAATGTCCCCAGTGATAACTGTTCGTAATATTTCTTAATGCCCAGGCTGGGCACTTACATTCCTTCAGATGACACCTTTATATCCAACAACTCCTTCTCTCTCCTCCACCCCTCCCCCCCCCCCCCTCCACCCCCCTGCCCCCCAAACCCTTTGTCCCCTACTCGATGCTTTCAGTGCACACCACATCCTGTGGGAAAGTGCCATGTCATCTAAAGCCTTCTGATTGATCAGCTTTTTTGCGTACCTTGGTCTGTTTCTTGTCAGTGACAATACTCCTACCCACTTCAGTCCCTCTCATGGCAACTTTTCGTTATCAACTTTTCGATCTCTTTCCCATCTCAAAGCTTCGCTATAATGACTGCTACACAATGATCTTAGTGACAGTGACCACTTTCTGGTTCCTGTCACTTGTTTGTCATCGCCTGACCACTTACCATGTTGGACTCTTCTAAGACCTAACTGGCAGTTGTAATACCTTTGTCCCCTCTGTGTCAGAGTACTTTGGCAAGGTTGTGGTAGATGTCCGTGACACAGTCACCCACTCTGCTGGAACTGCTATTCCTCTGCCTACAGGCCCTCTCCACTGCTGGTTGATTGCATGGTGGACCAAAGACTTTGCAACAGCTATTCATGTTCATTGAAGGACTCTGTAAATTTCATGCAACATCCTTCACATATCACCCTGTCACTTTTATGCAGCTCTGTGCCAAGGATTGCTGCCTGATTGAACACAGTAAGAAGGAATGTTGGGAACACTATATCTCCCTGTTGAGAACATAGGCCTCTTCATCTCAGATGTGAGCCAAGCTCTGCAGTGTACTGGGCTGCCAAAGATAAACAACTGGTCTCTTCCTTCGTGGCAGTATTTCTACTGATGCATCAGTTCCTGCTGAGCACCATGTGACCCTCTCTGGGATAGCATCAGCATCCTTTTCTTACCTGGCTGTCTTTTAAGAACAGAAAAGAGGAGATGAAGAAATCTCTCCATCTGTTACCCTCCTTCCCCCCTCCCCATGAAATGAATTATGTAACAAACCTTCCACTGACTGAGAACTCCTTCAGGCACTTGAATCATGACAGGATACGGCCCCAGGTGCTTTTTTGATTCCTAATGTTCTAACATCTGAATGTTACTCAAAGACTCTGTCTACTCAATGTCTTCAACTATATTTGACTAGAAGGTGTTTTCCCTTCAGAGTGGTGTGATAGTATCATTGCCCCAATCCTTAAAGCAGGCAAAAACCCCATGGCCATTGACAGATGCTGACAAGTTAGCCTCTCCAGTGTGGAATGCAAACTGCTTGAAAGGATTACACTGTATTCTTGAATTGCGGGACCATTTGTCCACCTCTGCATGGTTTCTGGAAATGATGTTCCACAATCGACCATCTGGTTTGATTAGAAAGTGCAATCTACAGGTTTTTTCTAAGTGCCAACATCTCATTGCAATCTTTGGTGACATATTTAAGGCTTAGGCAAAGTTTGGGGCCTTCACAGGTTACTTTTCCTCCATGGACTTCCGATTACTTCTACCAATTTTTGTACACTAGTATTCTTCCACTGGTTGTTTTGGGTTAGAATTGGTACATCACTCAACTCCCCCTTCCCCCTCCAAGGATCCAAGACAATGGCGTCCTGCAGGACTCCTTGCTGAGTTTTACACTCTTCCTCATTACTGTCACTGGTTAGTTACCTCGACCATACATGTTGTCCCCTCAAGGAGTGTATTGATGACTTTTTGATTTGGTTTAGCTCCTTATATGTAGCCTCAGCAGAGTGTCAGCTCCAAGGCACAATCCAAAGAGCCTCTACTTAAAACCCTTTCCCATGGCTTCCAAAATGAAAGTCATACATTTCTGTCGTCGTAACATGGTCCATCCAGCCACAAAACTCTTCTTGGGCATGCATTAGTTGGATGTCGATGTCGTGTATGGATTTTTGGGGTTTGTGTTTTATTTTATTTTATTTTTTTTTTAAAAAAGAAAGAAAAAAAAACCTGACATGGCTGTCCCGTATTTGACAACTAAAGACTAGCTGCATGGAAAGCTTAACACTCTCTCTCTCTCTTGTCCACATCTCTTGGGATTTAGATTGTAGTACTCTCCTCCATATTTACAGGGCTCTGGTCTTTTCCCAACTGTGGACCATTGTTGCCTCATTTATGACTGTGGCACCTTTGATGTTAAATTATTGGACCCAGTCCACCATTGTGGAGTAAGGCTGACCATTGGCATCTTCCAGACTAGCCCTATAGACAGTCTCCTTGCTGTAATGAGGATCTTACCTATTCAGATTCAATGATACAAACTCTTCTTCAGTATGTAATCACCATTCGGCAACTACCTAATCATCCAGCACACCAAATTCTTTTTGCATTCAAGGGGTATTGACTCCTGACGTCCACCCTCTGGTGAAACTACTACGTGGAATGCGCTTGTGCAGAGACTTCCACGTAACCTACTTAGAATGTGCTCTTTTGTTAGTATCCAGACAACAAATCCAGATTGATCTGCTTCAAGGACCCATTACTTATGCCATCTGTTTATCTCTGTTTACAGTAGTATCAATGTGTCACATAATTTACACTGATGGCTCTTAAACCATGTAGAGGATGGGACATGCTTTTACAATTCCCACCAGTCAGGAACAACATTTGCTGCCAGCAATGTGTAGTGTTTTTAACTCATCATGCCTCACTGTTCCCCTGGTGTGCCCAGAGTGGTTAATCACAGCCCCTAGCTTTCCCTACAGCGCTAAGGATGTGTTGATGTGTACTGTGCCACCAGCCTTTCCATCGCTAGGGATGAGTAAAGGTGCGCTGAGTCCCCAGCTACCTGAGTACGACAGACGTGTAAAGACGCAGAGCTGTTTTTCCACCCTGCTCTTCCAGTAGCTGTTCAATGGTTTGACAGTATAGTTTGAGAGTGCGTATATGTTTGTTGCTGTCTTTCCTCTTTGCAGAATTCTACTTTGCTTCCTGTGTTTTCATCAGATTTCTTGTTTTCTGTGGGAAAAATGTCATGCCACCATGGTTGCATAAATAGTGAGATCCTGGATATGCTCATTAGGAGCGACAGTGAGTGTGAATTATCTGATGTTGCTAGCAGTTATGAGTCTTCAACAGAATCTCGAAGCTGTAATCCTCAGCCCTTTACGTCAGAGTGGAGACCAAGTATTACAGTCAGCAGTTCATCTGAATCTCAGTTATCAGAAAGTGACAGTGAAATGGTTCGGAAAAGAATGTGCTTTAAGTGACACGTTTACCAGAAAGAAACAAATTTCCAGCTGTTAAACCATTACTCTGATGATTTGAGTTCAAGACAGAAATATTAACTAGATACTGACCCAAGCATTCTTTCATTTTTTGTGATATTTATGTCTGGAGAACTGTTGAAACTTATTGCAGATGAAACAAAATCGTTTTTACGTTTAAACCGGAGAAAATACTACAGAATCTGTGAATTGTCAACTGTCAAAGTGGAAACACACTGAATTTAATATTAATGTTTAATAATGTTTTTTTGCTATTTGCAAGTTAAGAAGTTAAAATTAAGTCATTATTGGTCCAGAGATAGACTTTTGAGCACACCAATTTTCAGCAAAATTATGTTCAGAAACTGTTTTTGTCTGCTGCTGGGAATGCTACACTTCAGTGGTAACTCTGCGAGTACTGGAGGTGACAGTCTATTTAAAATTAGGACGATTGTTGACAAAGTTCGTAAGACTTTTCGTAATTCATTTCGTCCACATCACAAGCTTTGTGTAAGTGAAAGTCTCTTGCTGTTCAAAGGACGATTATCTTTTAAGCAATTTATTCCAAACAAGCAAAGTAGATTTGCAATAAAGACATTTGTACTGTGTGTCTGTCAGAGTGGGTATATTTTGGATTTTATTGTATATACAGGCGCAACAACAGAAATTACGTTCCACAATATATGGAAAAGTGACAACTCTTATGTGGCCGTATTTGGAACAGGATCATATTCTGCATGTTGATAATTGGTACTCCAGCTCATACCTATCCGTCTCGCTTCACAACCATGGAACAGCTGCATGTGGCACTGTTTGTAAGAATTGGTGCAACATGCCAAAACTGCAGAAGAAGTTAAAACGAGGAGAAACTAGTTTAAGTCTACTGACACGATACTTTCTATCAAGTAGTGTGATAAAGAGAGAGGTGTGCATGTTGACCACAAGCCACACAACACAAATCGTTGAAACAGAGAAGACTGACATAAATACTGGTGAAAAAATAAAGATCCCACAATGTATTGTAGATTACAATTTGGGAATGGGTGCAGTTGACTGTTGTGACATGTTACTGAGCTCAGTGGGATTAGTGCGTAAGACTGTGAAATGATACTAGAAATATTTTTTTCACATTCTGGATTTGTGCATTCTAAATGCTCATGCTCTCCACCGGTCGGTAACAAGGCAAAAAGTGTCACTCGCAGAGTTTCACCTTTCTCACATAGGGGAGATTGTAGAAAAATATGCTGCAGAACAGAAAAAAGCTGGTAGGGAAGGTATTAAGATGACGACAATCCTCTGTGATTCACAGGGAGACATTTTCCGGTTGTTATTGTGAGTGAACATTTGTAGAACAGTACGCTAATGCGCAGACGTCTGGTTTGCACGAAAGAGAAAGTGTGCTGGGAAACTAGATACCAAAGCAAAACTTGAAATGTTCCATTACACATTGTATCTTGCTCTGAGGCTTATCATACAAAGAAGCATTATTAAACATTGCGAACTAAATCTGAGAAAATTTATTGACACCTCTGAATGAATTATTTAAAAACATCAGTGTATATAAACCTATTTTTAACTTTGCCAGTGCCCATCTCAAAGCCCGGACTGAAAAGAAGATGTAAAATTATTCAAACAATGCCTGATTTCTTCATATGTAGCAGTTTGCTGGCAAATGAATGGACTTGGTCACTGAGATGGCGTAATATCTGTACAGTGGCAAATGTAATTACATTGCACCAGTATAACAAAACCCATGTATTAATCCATGTACGATACAATTAAATTATTACACATAACATAGACAGTTATATTCTTTTATTCTTAGTACTACAAATGTAGATTACATTTGGTCTACTTGTACAAAACCTGTTTTCCATAACTGATTTCAAATGCCTTTGATTAATGAGAAATAACATGCCAAAGTTAAAGCTTTGTTCTCAGTGCAATTTTTCTTCCTACTTTGCCTCTGTTGTTAGCCAATACTTGGGGGGCTTAAAATTGGTTGTTCAAATGATACTGGCTTTGAAGCATTAATAGAAAAAGGTATTTATAAAAGAAGTATCGAATATACCCTCGTTTCATCTTTTCATAAAAATCAACATCTTTTCAACTAATTTGTAGATTCTTGGAATATAGTTGGGGAATAAAATTTTTTATTCCATATCTTCGTGCTATCAATCTATTGCAATCTAAATTTCATTTTCATCATGCATTTTCTCTACTAGATATGCAAATCCGAAGCTTACATTATTTTCAGGCCTGATTTTTGTGCTGAACTTTGATTCCAATTATACAGCTTGGAATGTTTTATAGAACATTATTACACATAATTATAAAATCAGTACAAAAATATCGCATTTTTGATATTTTTACAAAATCTTCGATTTTGCTTTTAATTCATTCAGTACTGGAAAGTGCTATGTAAATGAAACTTTATATTTAAGAACCTTGTGTTGTTAGGTTACTAAATGCCAAATTTCAAGTTTATCACACCATGAGTCCAGGAGGTGCAAGAAGCCAAACTTCGAAATTTTTTCAGGTGCCTATTTTATTGACCGATTTTACCTACAATTTTCTGGCTCAGTATGTCCCATAGAATTCTTTTCATTATTTTCTTAAGATAACACATAAGGTTTACATGATAGCCAAATCTGATTTATTTACAAAAACTATTACCTGAGATATTAAAGCTCAAAGTTGCCAAAAATTCACACTGGCTCTGTGTGAGTTGTAATCAGTCCAGAAGTATTCAGCACAGGGCAGGTTGGGCAGCGCGGGCCTTTTTGGTGCTGGTGACTGCTCCGAGGTATAGGCACTTAGCGTAGGTAGCCGGATTACGCCACATGCCGCAGCGCCTCAGCGCACCAAGCAGATGGTGCGCCTCCAGCAGTTAGAGGGTTAAGGCACAGCTGATAGCCATTAACAGAGCCATACATGTTATTAAACAGACCTCCTTCAATCACGTTTTAATTTGTAGTGACTCAATGAGCTGAGTCCAGGCTACTGATCTTGTTGCCTTTGTCACCTTGTGATATCTGCTAGTCAAGAGGTTATCTCTGGTTTTGGTCGTATTGCCTGCCCAGGTGTCTTTATCTGGGTCCCAAGTGATATAGGTGTCCCAGTGAATGAATTTCGACTTTTTTGAGGCATCAGTCTTTTGACTGATTTAATGTGGGCTGCCACGAATTCCTCTCCTGTGCCAACCTGTTCATCTCAGAGTAGCACTTGCAATCTACATCCTCAGTTATTTACTGGATATGTTGCAATATCTCCCTTCCTCTACATTTTTACCATCTAATCCCCAAACTGTCAAGTCGGGATGAGACCAGGGCCCAGTAAATCTGGAGGAGAGTAGTGAAATCTACATCCCAAGATGCGAGAGCAACGAAGCAGAGTATTAAGCTTCCCATGCTGCCCTCAAGTACCATGGAAGTTATTCCCTGATATCTTAACACATGTTGTATCACCCTGTCCCTTCTTTTTGTCAGTGTTTTCCATATGTATCTTCCTTTATTGATTCTGCTGAGAATCTCCTCACTTCTTACCTTACCAGTCCACTTATTTTCAACATTCCTATGTAGCACCATATCTCAAATGCTTCAGTGTTCTTTCGTTCTGGTTTTCCCACATTTCATATCAGTAGACTTCTCTTGGCCAGGAATACCCTTTTTGCCAGTGCTAGTCTGCTTACATTCTACTCACTTCAGCCATCATTAGTTATTTTGCTTGCAAGTAGCAAACTTTGTCTACTTCAGTTCACCAATTTTGATGTTAAGTTTCCTCCTTGTCTTTCTCATTTCTGCTACTTCTTGTTGCTTTTGTCTTTTTCCGGTTTACTCTTAATCCATATCCTGTAATCTTTAGACTGTTCATTTGATTCAACTGATCCTTTAATTCTTCTTCACTTTCACTGAGCTAGCAATGTCACCATCTAGTCTTCTTGTTGATGCTCTTTCACTCTGAATTTTATCTCACTCTTGAAACTTTCTTTTATTTCCGTCATTGCTTCTTTGATGTATAGATTCAATAGTACATCCCTCTCTTACACCCTTTTTAATCCCAGCACTTCGTTGTTGGTCTTCCACTCCTTTGTTCCTTCTTCAGATTGTATACTACCCATCTTTCCGTATAGCGTACCTTAATTTTTCTCAGAATTTCAAACATTTTGCACCATTTTACATTGTTGAATATTTTTTTCAGTTTTACAAATCCTTTGTTTTTTCTTCAGTCCTGCTTCCATTGCAACTGCAATGTAAGAACTGCATCTCTGATGCCTTTACCCTTTCTAAAGCCAAACTGATCGTCATTTAACAAATTCTCAGTTTTCTTTTCCACTCTTCTGTATATTATTCTTGTCAGCAACTTGGGTGGATGAGCTGTTAAGCCGATTGTTGATAATTCTCGCATTTGTCAGCTCTTGCAATCTTCAGAATTGTATGAATGTTTTTCCAAATCTCTGATGATATATCGCCAGAGTCGTACATTCTACACATAAATGTGAATAGTCATTTCGTTTCCACTTCCCCAATGATTTTAGAAATTCTGAGTGAACATTATCTACCCCTTCTGCCTTATTTGATCTTAAGTGTTCCAAAACGCTTTCAAATTCTGATTCTAATACTGAATCCCCTATCTCTTTCCTGTTGTCTTCTGTTTCTTCTTCTATGTCATCATCAGACAAGTCCTCCCCCACCTAGAGGCCTTCGGTGTACTCTTTCCGCCTGTCCGCTTTCTCCTCTGCATTTACTTTTAATTTCACCAAAGCTTGTTTTGATTTTCTGTATATTTCATTCCTAAGTGACTTGGATTACTCTATTCCTGAATTTCCTTGAACATGTTTATACTTCCTTCTTTCATCAATCAGATGACATATTTCATCTGTTATCCATGGTTTCCTTGCAGTTGTCTTCCTTGTGCCTAAGGTTTTCTTTCTTATATTCTCAGAGAACTTCAAGAGTATATTATTATCATTTCTTAATATTTTAGTAACCCACTTATTGCATATTGATTCTTTCTGACTAATCTCTTAAACTTTAACTTACTCTTTGTCATTACTGAATTGTGAGCTGAGTCTATATCTGCCCCTGGATGTGCCTTACATTCCAATATCTGATTTTGCAATCTCTGCCTGACCGTGATGTAATCTAACTTTAGTTTTCCCGTATCTTCTGGCCTTTCCCAAGTATACCACCACCTCTTTTGATTCTCGAACAGAGTATTCACTTTTACTAGCTGAAATTCATTGCAGAACTCAATTAGCCTTTCTCCTCTCTCATTCCTGCTACCAACTTTGACGACAGAAGCAATTATTCATTGAACATCACTCAGAGGTGGAACAACATTGGGTGGGCCCCCTTCATAAATTCTACACCATGAAGGAGACTTCTGCTATATGGTGCTTCTCATTCACTCCACCAAAAAGGAATTCACCATCCTGTGTCACCTCCACGTAGGTAATACGGGATTAACCCATAGTTTTATGTGGCATCCCATGTTGATTGTGGAGTCTCACAGACAGTAGCTGACATCTTGGTGGAATGTCCCCCTTCAGGATTCTTTGCTCCTATTATTGACAAATGACTCATGGACAGTTGAAGTGGTTTTCTGTTTAGTCTGTGAAAGTGGTTTTTATTCTCAGATTTAACGTTTTAAACTACTTTCATGGCAGGGTCCTGCAGTTGAGGCTGGGATGTCTTCCACTGCATGCTGGGTCTGGGGCAGCTTCAGCGCTACTTCCTGTAGCCATCTGCATCAGTCGTCCATCTTTTACTCCATTTTAATTGATTTTAGATGCCACACCTCAACCTCAGCTCTGGCATCAAAATTGTTTGAGTGCCTAGATTTTTACTACTTCTACAATCTTTCAAAATCAAATCAAATGTCCCAGAGGCTCACTACTCTTAGGTGAGCACATGCTTGGCTACCACGGGGCCCCAGCCTTTTTAGCAGTGCTTCCTCTCTGTGCTGCAAACTTAAACTCGTCTGACTTTTCGTCAGATGGTTCTTTTAGTAAAGACCCTGCTTGGACTTGGTTCACGATTTTTAGTTTCATTCTCACCACTAGTTTCACCTTCTATTAACAATTATATGATCCCCGTTATTGGGTCTGAACTGCCATGTTTTCCACATTTTACAGAAGTGCATGTTATGCAGGGAAGGTTGCCCACTGTGGTGTACGGGCCACCTCTGTGCCCTTCCACCCTCTCACTGTTTGTACCTGTTATTATAATACACCCCAAACCCTTCACAGTAACCCAAAACTCACCGTGGTAGCTATCCCATTGGGGGGGGGGGGGGGGGGGGTCATTAAATACCTGCGTAATGTTAGCCCCTGACCACACATGGATTGCACTGTTGGTGTCTGTGTTGCACGCTCCTAATGTATGCCATGGAGCATGTGCCTGTCGTGACTGGGCCATGGGGACTCCTGGCAATGGATTACTGGCCAGGTAGAAATTGCTTTGGCGGGGTTGTGCCCATGGGGAGAGCCTCAGTTTGGAATGGGTGGCACCATGGTGGATAGTTCACACATGACGTGACTTAAATTTTGTCTCTTCAAATGGAAAGGTCTCATTTGATGCAATAAAGTACGATCCTGAAGCGTTCCCTTCCCTTGTCATGCCGTGGGAGGAATGCAGGACTAGACGTCAAGGAGCAAACTTCTCCCACCAATATGTAGTGTTTACCAGGACCAAAGGTGACAGCTTTTAGGCTACAAAGCCTTTATTTTTTGTCAGAGATATTGAGTACAAGTATGGGGAAGTTGAAACCATCTCTAAGATGAAGAGCAGTTCCTTCTTCATTAAAACATCATCTTCTGCCCAGGGTGTAGTCTTTCACCGTGATCTTCTTCTGCAATCTGACAATGAGCTGCGGACCAACTTAGAGTGACGGGGTGTGTACTTCATCTTTCGTGTCCATAGGGGACCAAGGGAAAGCTGAGTTGCTACTGGGGCCTTCATCTGGGATTTCGAGGGTGATGTGTTGCCTGAGAAGGTAAATGTGATGGTCTTCCAATGTGATGTGAAACCCTATGTTCCTCCTCCTATGAGATGCTTCAGGTGTATGAAGTTTGCACATAAGTCTTCCTGTTGCACTGCCACCCCTGTCTGCAGGGATTGTGGACATCTGCTGCACATGAATGTTCCTTGTGGCCCTTCCCCATCAGTGTAAACTGCAGTGAGCACTCTCCCTACTCAACAGATTGCTCCGTTTTTAAGTGTGAGAAGAAAATCCAGGAGTATAAGACCCTGGACAAGCTCACATATCAAGAGGCCAAAAACAGTATCTTAATTCCAAACAAATGACATTATCTTATGCTACTCCTGCGACATTGTTGCCTTCTCTGCCGTCAATGCCTTCCTCTGTTGGACTTCTTACAGTGGGCGCTTAGAGCCACCCGCTGGTATCTGTCCCCCAGGTGGTTGGGGGGCCCTTCTCATGCTTCCACTGCACACACTTTGGGACCATTGGCTTCCCATCTGCTGGGGGACCAGTCCCCATCCCCAGCCAGAGGCACCTCATCCTCCTCCAGCTTCTCTAGCTAGGAAGATGTTCCTTAGGACTCTTCCTTCCACACTTCCTGTTGGTCCACAGCCAGGTGCTAGCAGGCTGGTGGCTGTTGGACTTCTCATTCTTCCTGTGCATGAAACCACTTAAGGGAAATCTTCTTAGTCCTCGTCTTCTAAGGAGGAGGAGGACAAAACTATGTCCTCTAAGATGAAGGAAACTCCAGTGGTCCCTATGCCACTGTCCTCTGTGCACACTTCTGTGCCCAAGGCAGAGATCCCTGTGGCCCCTGAGGCACCAGATCTCCCCAGGCAATGTGAAGACAAACGGATTTTTCCACCACCTGGCTGAGCTACAGCAGCTTTTAAGCACATACCCTGCATTCTGTATTGTCATCCCGGAAATATGGGTTTCCAGCAACTTGGACCCCAGCTCTTTGTGGCTACCAAGGTTATTTTAAGAATCATACCAACTGTATGTGCCAGACTATGTACAGTGACATTGTACCTCTCGATGCACCATTGGAGCCTGTGACTGCTCACGTATGGGCACATCAGAATTTTACCATCAGTAATATTTATCTCCCTCCCAATGATGATGTGTCACAGGATGTACAGTCTGCAGTACTCTCTTAGCCCCCCCCCCCCCCCCCCAACCTTTCACAGTCTTGGATGACTTCAATGTCCATAGCCCTTTGTGGGGTGTAACAATGATCACTGGCTGTGGTAAAGACATTGAAACTTTACAGGCACTGCGGTAGTGACCACTTCCCGATCTTCCTGTCCCTCCTTCAGTCTTGTTCTACTGGACATCCACCCAAATTGGTTCACTGTAATGCTGACTGGATGGATTCACCTCTGTTGTCGTCCTTAGCTCCCCATTGCAAGGTAATATTGATGTGGCCATTCAGTATACAACAGCAGCCATTCTTTTGGCAGCCAACTAAGCCACCCCCTCTTCCTCGAGAGCCCATCATCAGAAAACGGTACCCTGGTAGGTCCCAAAGGTTGCTGAGGCCATTAGAGATTGTAGTCAGGCTCTCCAATACCATAAGCGACACCCTTCATTAGAGCATCTCATTGCCTTTAAACAGCTCCATGCCTGCATACGCTGGGAATGGTTCTTTTCGAACATTGGATCACTTACTTCTCCATCACAGGTGTGGACAAAGATCAGATGACTCTACGGCTTCCAGCCCCCACAGTTGTACCAAGCGTTTCCTTAGATGGTGCCATTTGTACTGATCCAGATGCATTTTGCTGAGCATTGTGCTCACGTATCTGTGCCTGAGAACTACCACCCCACCTTTCGGCTTATAAAACAGCGGGAGAAGTGAATGCGCTTATCTTTTACTACCCACCACCTGGAGCATATAATGCTCCATTTAGTGAATAGGAACTCTTCAGTGTCCTAACCCGTTGCCCTGATACAGCCCCAGGGCCAGACCCCATTCACAACCAAATGCTGAAACATCTGCCGCTGGACTGGAATCGTTACATCCTCACCATCTTTAGTTGGATCTGGACCGAAGGTGGGTTCCCGGCTCAGTGGCGAGAAAGTGCAATAGTTCCGGTACTTAAACCAGTTAAGAACCTCCTCGAGATGAGCAGTTATTGCCCAATCAGCCTTACTGACATTCTCTGCAAGTTGCTCAAATGCATGGTGAGCAAGAGACTTTGTTGGCTCCTTGAGTCTCGTGCCCTTTTGTCTGCATCTCAGGGTGGTTTTCACAAAGGCTGCTCGACTGCTGATAATTTGGTTCACCTTACAACTGCTGCACGTCTCCAGTGTTTCTATTCGGAACGGCAAATTCCTCCACTGTCGCCTCTGGTCAGGAGGACATTACATCTACCCCTATGACTTACGCCCGACTTCAGATTTGCCTTAAAGTCTCTTTTGGTCTGAAAGATTCTGTTGACCCCAAGATTTTTTGCCACCTATTCTTGGCTGTCCTTGAGAAGTATCGAGATTTGGAGGTGGTATTCACCAATGGCTCAACAGTTGATGGATGAACACGCTTTGCGCACTAACATGCATGGTGCAGGAAGTCCAAACTCTGCCAAACAGCTGCAGTGTTTTCACTGCTGAATGAATGGCCATTAAATTAATCCTTAGTCATGTTCATTCTTGCACTAGCAAGATTATCCTAATCTGTAATGACTCCCTTAGCAGCCTTCAGGCTATAGACCAATGCTACTGTTCTCACCCACTGGGTGCGTTTGAGGATCTTGTCTCTGACCTCCATCATGCTGAATGGCCAGGCGTTTTTATTTGGATCACTGGTCATGTTAGGATTTCGGGAAATGAATGAGTTGGCAAAGCAGGCCTCCAGGATGCCGATTCTGGAAATGGGGATCCCAGAACCAGATCTTTGGTCGTTTATACGTCAGCAATTGCTGGAAGTCTGGAACTCAGACTGGTCCGTCCTGATCTCCCCCAAAAAACTGAGGACAATTAAGGAGACCATGACTATGTGGCAGTCTTCCCTGCATGCTTCTCGCAGGGAATCCACTATCCTCTGTATACTCCGCATTGGCCACACTTGGCTGACACATGGCCACATTCTCAGATGAGGGGATCCCTCTCATTGCCAATGCGGAGCCTGCCTGACAGTGGCCCACTTACTCAGACTGCTCTAATTTGGCTGCTTTGAGGCAGCATCTTTATCTTCCTGAGTTGCTATCTCTGGTACTAATAGACGACGCCATTTTGGCTGACCTGGTGTTACGTTTTGCCCACAAAGGTGGTTTCTATTCATCCCTGTAAGGAAGGGCTTTTTGGCCTCATTGACGACCTGACAGATTGGTGGGACACTCCTCTCTGCCCCCCCCCCCCCCTTTTCCCCTGGGGTCACTTGGCGGCCCTTGCTGGGTGGCCCAACCTGGCCCCTACCCTTTCCACCTTTTTATTCTCTTTGCTCTTTTTCATTTCTTGGTTTTAATGCCTTGTCTTGACTGATTTTTTCACAACTTACATGTACTATCTTTCTCCTGGGCTTTTATCTCAGTTTTTATTGTGTGTCTAAAAACAAAGATGATGTGACTTACAAACGAAAGCGCTGGCACGTCGATAGACACACAAACAAACACAAATATACACACAAAATTATAGCTTTCGCAACCAACGGTTGCTTCGTCAGGAAAGAGGGAAGGAGAGGGAAAGATGAAAGGAAGTGGGTTTTAAGGGAGAGGGTAAGGAGTCATTCCAATCCCTGGAGCGGAAAGACTTACCTTAGGGGGGAAAAAAGGACGGGTATACACTCGCACACACACACATATCCATCCACACATATACAGACACAAGCAGACATATTAAAAGGCAAAGAGTTTGGGCAGAGATGTCAGTCGAGGCGGAAGTGCAGAGGCAAAGATGTTGTTGAATGACAGGTGAGGTATGAGTGGCAGCAACTTGAAATTAGTGGAGATTGAGGCCTGGTGGATAACGGGAAGAGAGGATATATTGAAGAGCAAGTTCCCATCTCCGGAGTTCAGATAGGTTGGTGTTAGTGGGAAGTATCAAGATAACCTGGACGGTGTAACACTGTGCCAAGATGTGCTGGCCGTGCACCAAGGCATGTTTAGCCACAGGGTGATCCTCATTACCAACAAACACTGTCTGCCTGTGTCCATTCATGCGAATGGACAGTTTGTTGCTGGTCATTCCCACATAGAATGCGTCACAGTGTAGGCAGGTCTTTTGGTAAATCACGTGGGTGCTTTCACACGTGGCTCTGCCTTTGATCGTGTACACCTTCCAGGTTACAGGACTGGAGTAGGTGGTGGTGGGAGGGTGCATGGGACAGGTTTTACACCGGGGGCGGTTACAAGGGTAGGAGCCAGAGGGTAGGGAAGAAGGTTTGGGGATTTCATAGGGATGAACTAAGAGGTTACGAAGGTTAGGTGGACGGCGGGAATACACTCTTGGTGGAGTGGGGAGGATTTCATGAATGCTGGATCTCATTTCAGGGCAGGATTTGAGGAAGTTGTATCCCTGCTGGAGCCACGTTCAGAGTCTGATCCAGTCCCGGAAAGTATCCTGTCACAAGTGGGGCACTTTTGTGGTTCTTCTGTGGGAGTTTCTGGGTTTGAGAGGATGAGGAAGTGGCTCTGGTTATTTGCTTCTGTACCAGGTCGGGAGGGTAGTTGCGGGATGCGAAAGCTATTCGTTTGCCATGAAGACCTAGGCTGTAGGGAAGGGACCGTTTGATGTGGAATGGGTGGCAGCTGTCATAATGGAGGTACTGTTGCTTGTTGGTGGGTTTGATGTGGACGGACGTGTGAAGCTGGCCATTGGACAGGTGGAAGTCAACGTCAAGGAAAGTGGCATGGGATTTGGAGTAGGACCAGGTGAATCTGATGGAACCAAAGGAGTTGAGGTTGGAGAGGAAATTCTGGAGTTCTTCTTCACTGTGAGTCCAGATCATGAAGATGTCATCAATAAATCTGTACCAAACTTTGGGTTGGCAAGCCTGGGTAACCAAGAAGGCTTCCTCCAAGCGACCCATGAATAGGTTGGCATACGAGGGGGCCATCCTGGTACCCATGGCTGTTCCCTTTAATTGTTGGTATGTCTGGCCTTCAAAAGTGAAGAAGTTGTGGGTCAGGATGAAGCTGGCTAAGGTAATGAGGAAAGAGGTTTTAGGTAGGGTGGCAGGTGATCGGCGTGAAAGGAAGTGCTCCATCGCAGCGAGGCCCTGGATGTACGGGATATTTGTGTATAAGGAAGTGGCATCAATGGTTACAAGGATGGTTTCCGGGGGTAACAGATTGGGTAAGGATTCCAGGCGTTCGAGAAAGTGGTTGGTGTCTTTGATGAAGGATGGGAGACTGCATGAAAAATGGGTTGAAGGTGTTGATCTACGTAGGCCGAGATACGTTCTGTGGGGGCTTGGTAACCAGCTACAATGGGGTGGCCGGGATGATTGGTTTTGTGAATTTTAGGAAGAAGGTAGAAGGTAGGGGTGCAGGGTGTCGGTGGGGTTAGGAGGTTGATGGAGTCAGGTGAAAGGTTTTGTAGGGGGCCTAAGGTTCTGAGGATTCCTTGAAGCTCTCTTCTCGTTATCCACCAGGCCTCAGTCTCCGCTAATTTCAAGTTGCCGCCACTCATACCTCACCTGTCATTCAACAACATCTTTGCCTCTGCACTTCCGCCTCGACTGACATCTCTGCCCAAACTCTTTGCCTTTTAATATGTCTGCTTGTGTCTGTATATGTGTGGATGGATGTGTGTGTGTGTGTGTGTGTGTGTGTGTGTGTGTGTGCGAGTGTATACCCATCCTTTTTTCCCCCTAAGGTAAGTCTTTCCGCTCCCGGGATTGGAATGACTCCTTACCCTCTCCTTTAAAACCCACATCCTTTCGTCTTTCCCTCTCCTTCCCTCTTTCCTGACGAAGCAACCGTTGGTTGCGAAAGCTAGAATTTTGTGTGTATATTTGTGTTTGTTTGTGTGTCTATCGACGTGCCAGCGCTTTCGTTTGGTAAGTCACGAAGTCACGTCATCTTTGTTTTTAGATATATTTTTCCCATGTGGAATGTTTCCCTCTATTATATTCATATCATTAATTTTTATTGTGTGTTACACTTTGGCTTTCCAGGATTTGCCTTTTGTCTCCTTCCTCTGACAACTACTCCTGGTTTGCCACTTAATGGATGAAGGGATTGATGACCTTGCAGTTTAGTCCCTTTCACTCCAAATCAATCAGTGAGATCAAATTTCCTGTGGCCATCGCTAACCCCCAGGAGAAGTACTTCGTGGCAGAGGAACTGATGACCTCACTGTGTGTGTAGTCCTTTAACCCCCCCCCCCCCCCCCTCCCCCACCAACCAACATCAGGTCTAGTTGCCTTTCCTGTGTTAAATGATTTTATTTTTGCAGCCATTTCAATATTTATTCTTTCGGCTTTAGTGCAATGATTGAAAGGAGGAACTGTAGTAAGATCTTCTATGCGACAATTTTAGAAGATAAAATTCAGTATTTATGATTTGTGTGTACCATCCTCCAATATGATCATCAAGTGATTGTATTGTTCGTTTTGATATCTGTAATGCACTGAACTCTTCTGGCCTTGTTTACATCATCTCGTTTGGGCTTTATTCAGCTTTGTCAACATTACTTTGGCCTCTTTTAAATGTGTGATTAAACTCTTCACTTTCATAGCAACTTTCTGCCATGATGCAGGTAATTCTCCAAGATTTCCCTGAAACAATCTCTTAGTGCAGCTTCTGAGGCAGATTCACTAGATGCAAGCATCCAGTTATTGTGTTTGACACGCATTTGATAGTGACTTTTACTCATTTCACGTTCTGAAACCACAATAACCTCACTAGATATATTGGGGGAGGGTGTGTGTGTGTGTGTGTGTGTGTGTGTGTGTGTGTGTGTGTTGCTTTCTATTTGCAGTTTATGCCTGGTCCATTAGGAGGTACGGTAAGAACTAATAAATTCACATACAAGAACATTGTAGAATCATCTGTGCCTCTATTGTAATCCTGCACCCAACTGAAAAATCTGAGGACTGCAGCTTTTATAATGATGCTGTAAATTTCCAGATAACTAGATCTATAGTTCTGATGCATCAACCAATGCTGCCCCATGAGAAGTGGCAAATAACTCTGACTGTAGCCACTACTTCACCTTTTGGTCAGTTTGCCTGCTAGGTTAGTTTCTGCCACTCAGCCACCGGAATGGATGTTCAAAGGAACCAACTAAATCTTTTATAACTATCTTTCTGAATCTGAACTGCAAATTATTGTCCAGGGCATGGTGAAAAATATAATTGTGTCCCATTGTAAACGTTTTTGAATAATTTGAAATATACATTAATATTCTCTCGTAAATTCAAAAGATATTGAATGATAAACTTACATTAAAAACACACACTATTTTGATTGCATAGAATCTCCTATAAAATGCAAAAATTAGTCCACTCCTTTTATATATTAGAATTATGTGGCATGTTTTTTTCAAATGTACTGCCTTATATATAACTTCTTTATATACCTTAGTTATATTTTTATATGCTTTTATTAGTTACATTTTTATATGCTTTTATTAGTTACATTTTTATATGCTTTTATTAGTTACATTTTTATATGCTTTTATTAGTTACATTTTTATATGCTTTTATTAGTTACATTTTTATATGCTTTTATATATGTTTCTTGCTGCTAGCACAGCAGTTTGCCTTGTACATAGAAGTGACTCAGTTACTGTATATTATGAATCAGTGTTCACAATAATCACATACAGTATGCACATGTTTTGACATATCATGACATTATGCCTCTACGAAATGGGTGTTGATGGTTGCTAAAGCAGTACTACTTAAGTTTCTGTAATATACATCTTATGTTTCACACAATGTATAGCCAAGGTCTAGATTTACAACATCCCTAAGTTTGTAGGTTTTTGAAGATGACAAATTAATTTGTCAAAACAAGTAAAGTGAAATAAACATGTATTTGCAGACTCTTTCCTGCAGTCAGTAGAGTGTGAACAAAGAAGAATGGTGTGTAATATTTTTCAATTTTGGTAGTCATTTATGTTCATGACCTTTTTACAGAGCAGTGGGAAGCTGAGACATACACTATGAATTCTGAGACACACACTTCGAATTTTTTGCTGAGAGAGTGACACAATGTTTTCACTGATAGCGGCAAAGCAGTTTTGCTAGAAGATGCACTTCCTTTTACTGCTACTTTTGTCTGTAGAGGTAGTCATCTTTGGTGTTTTATGATAATAGCGAATGAGGAGACAGTACTACTACTTTGTGAATTTCAACCAGGATATCAAAACAAGAACTAATAAGGTTAGCTCATATGTTTTGAAATTCATGAACTACACATTAAAAATCAGGGATGGCAAAATTAATATCTTACACCAAGCTTGTAGTAAACCTCAACATTGACTTCTTAGAAGGCCCAGAGTCATTTTAGATTTCATGAATTTTAGGAAAGAAAATGATTCAAATGTAATCTTTAGGTAATTGTTTCATAATATCTTATATACACACTACAGTTTTAATATCCTGTCTACTGACAGGTTAACAAAAGGAAGTCCTGTGGCCACTTACTGAATTCTGTGATTGCTCCTCTTGGTCCACTTTCCATACACCCTATAGAGAGGAATAACTATTAGACCTAAGAAATCCCTCTTTGCAAGTAATTTATATGGTGGGAAGCACACTGTGAATATGCTAGTTTTGAAAAGCACATGGGCAAGTGTTAATGTCTGTAAGCTAGAGGTGACTGAGACAGGTGAGGTATGTAGTTCTCTAATGCAAAACCTCACATCATCATTAGAAATGATGTTACTGACCAGCCAACAGTTTGGGAACCCAACATTCAGTGCTCATACACAGCCATTGCTGGCTGAATGGCATTGGGGAGTGATGACCTTGCAATCCTCTCTAGAAAGTGAGACATGCATCATGGCTTCTGCTGAGGCCTGCCCTAAGGCCAGCAGAGCCCTGGGCTTTACCAAGGTGCATCCACAGCATACTGAAGGTGCCTTTGACAAGGTAGTGTTAGTTTAGGAGATTTCCAATTGCCTTAGGACCACTGTAGATGGGTAGGTCTCAGTAGAGGCCAGGATGCATGCTCATTACACGGGTTATTACGCCCAGTGGGTTTCAGACAGCAATAGCTGTGTATAGACGCTGTGAACTTTGGGTCCCCGCACTGCTGGTTGATCAGTATTGCCAGTTCTAAGGATGTTGTGGAGTTTTGCGTTAGGAAACTATATATATCTGTCCCACTCACCTTCAGTTTGGAGGCAGTAATTGTTTTTCATGTGTATTTGAAAATCAACGCATGTGTGGTGTTATTTCCCACCATGTGACATAATTGACAAAGAGAGCATTCTTAAAGGGGATTGTAATGTATGACAGGTGCTTGGATTTCCCCAAAAAAGACCTCCTTCAAGATGTAAGAGTAAACTTCAGATATACTTATGAAGTGGAGCAGTAGTAATTTTAGTAAGATATGATTGCAAGGAGCAATGTAGGGTATGTATATGTCAGATTAAATTAATATGTGTTTAAACTTTCTTTGATTTCCTGTGTGTTTCCTAATGAAACAAGAGGTGAGAGATATGTCATTTGATCCCTTGGGTGGTCACCTAATTTTCAGCATAAATTGGTGCATCATTCTTGGTATGCAAATTGATAACTCCATTAAGATGGCAGACAAACTCGTTTTATGGACAGTTTGTCTCCCTGTGTGTGCAAGGGTAAAGTAGTCAAGAGAGTTTTTGTCAGTTTGGAGTTTCAGGGAGTAATGCCTGATAATGCTTTTCTGTTTTCACGAAATCATTCTTCTCAGTGAGAAGCATAAATCATCTGTCATCAACATGTCATCTGGTCTCCGCATATGGCCATGTAACCTTTCCTAGATGCATGTTGCCTCTAGCAATTCAAATTTAGTTCTGTTTACTGCTCACTCTTACTTTATTATGAAGTTCATATTTTTTCCCCGAAGTCCTTGATGTATACCTTTGAGTCATCAAGGTTTTACTCTTGGCCATTGACAGATTATTAAGGAAGTGATTACTTGCATTTGGGTGTTTCTTTAATATTGGTTATTTTTGTAAGTAGTTTTGCTTTTCTCTTCATACCACTTCAGTTTGTTGAGTTGCTGCTTGCACTTAAGTGTTGATTGAAATTTATTGTTTTTTATTGAGCCTAATTTGAGCTTTGCATCATTCTGTTGTTTGGAGTACACTCTCCCCCAGGATCCGCTAATAGATTCATTGTCAGTTATACGACTAACTGTGGCTGATTAATTCTGCTAGACCAATTAGTTATGGGAAACAGGCAACATTATTATAAGGTGCCAAAATGTTAAGACACTCTGTACCAGACATCTTAGTCCTGATCAGAGGTCAAATGATACTTATAAGCACACCCATTCACCTTTCCAGTTGTTTGCCTAATCTTGCAGAAGTTGTTGAACAGTGTGTGAACACTGATCTTAACTTGCACTCTTTCTAGACAGAAGAGGTATCAAAAGAATGCCTCCACCCACTCCTTCAGATGTAATGAGAACTCTGGCTCATCTTTGCATGGGATGCTTTCTGTGGTTTCTTTCTCCAGCATTAGAGCCTCCAGAATATGACCCATGTGGAATCACTGCTCCACATTACGTCTAAATAATATTTTGTATACTGATAAGACAGTATTAAATGGCTTGACTGTAGACTTCTCCTCAGTCTTAAGTGATGTTGGGTGAGTGTAGCATGAATTTCGACAACTTGTAAAGAATCAAGATTCATCCCTATATTGTTAGGAAGAAGATTTTGACATGCGTAGTTGTGCTTTTATGTGGTTGTCAACCAGCCACATGTTTCTGAATTTTTTAATCCAGATAATTTTTGTTTAGTTAAGTTTTATTTTATGTCAAGACTACTACAGTTATTATTGTCTAAGTATTTTGTTAATATGTTCAGTGTAATTTGTTACACATTCTAGTATCCTTGCTATTAGGTTAACTGCTTCTCAGTGTTACTTTATTACTCGTGGTATATAGCCCCTGTGCCCTCGTCCCTCTTTTTTCCTCCAACTCCTCAAGTTTACTTGTCTCATATTTCCCTCTAGCACCTTGTATAGTTCCTCAATCCCCTTTACAAAACCTAGTGCCAAGAGTGGTGTTAAAATGGATAAGAAATACCAATTCCAGGAAGTACGGTGTTGGAAATTGTAGCCTACAATGAGTATTTATTGAGAGAAAGCTGAATAGTTTAAAATACATCAGGAACAGCACCCAGCATATTATGTTGCCAGTCTTATGTCAGGGAGGTGGGCTTTCCAACAAGGTAGTGATTATGCATACAGTGTGACCTTCAGATTTAGTCCCAGTGAAGCACATGTGGGGCATGAGGAGATTGTGTTTTGAGTGATCTTTTATTTTAGACAAAATGCTGTGAACATTTGTGGCAACAAACTGAAGTAATGAGAAACTCTTGATGATATGTATGATAATCTGCTCATGGATTTATATTCCTCTGAATCATTTATATATTTTACCAACTGTATAATATTTATGTTGGACTATTGGTTTGGGTCTCTTATTTTCCTCTTAGTGTACAATTGGATTCTTATTTTCTCTTATGCACCGATGGTCATTATTAGTATTACACAAGAACTAGTGCTGCATTAGTGCTTCAAGAGATGAATTAATTTTTTACTTTCATTAAGGTCCTGAAAGTAATCCTAACTGTGTCCTTATTGTTACAGCTCCACCATCCTGGTAGCAAGCAACAGCTTGAAGAGGTATGGCAGAAACAGGATCATATGGAAAATCAGGAATTTGACCCAAAAACATTCTTCTACCTTCATGGTACGCATTATTTTAAACTGTCAGAAAATTTTGGTTTTTTATGTTCAGTATGTATGGTACACCTTCTATTCCATGGATTCCCACATAGTAGTTTGCAACATAAAATCAAACCACTGTTAAAAAATTGGGTAAAATTTTCTGTTTTTTGGTATGCAGTAATATTGTGGCTCCTACAATAGGAATGCTCGAACCTTGTTTCCTGTTATAACTGTTTTATTTGTCGCACTGAGACTCTTCCCTCCCCCCCCCTCCCCCCACTGTTACCCGCTACTGCAGAACAATACTGCAACAATGAAACATGAATGAGAAACAAAAATGAAAATAAAACATAAATTGCAAAGGAAATGTGCCATATACAACAACAAAACACAGTGCTCATACAAGAGTTTGCCAACAACAAAATTTGTCAAAGGCTTTAAATTGACTCCGATGAGCATGACATCACAACTGTTTACATTGAATTCGTTTTAACAGTTACGAGCGGGCGCATGAGTAGGCTACAGAAATGTGGCTGTTGGCTGTGTAAGCAGTTGCAGCAAGCAGCTAGAGGCAATCGGGAAAAATTTTACTGCCGCACCCAAGCTGCCAAGATTCACGCATGTGCAGCGGGCCCAGATCTATGAGGGAGGGACATCAGATTCATATTTTTGAGGAGAAAAAACCTTTTTTCACAAAATGCCTAGCATCCAGCACTCATTGGTCTATCGATTACTCATATGATTTTGATGTGCATCCCTGTTGGTTTTTGAACACACTCTGTAAGTTGATTTCTGAGTGAATCATAAGCAGCGTGGGGTAGCTGTGTGGTCTAGGGCGACTTGTCACAGTTCATGTGCCCCCCCCCCCCCCCCCCCCCCTGTCAGAGTTTCGAATCCTCCCTCGGGCATGGGTGTATGTGTTGCCCTTAGTGTAAATTAGTTTAAGTTAGATTAAGTAGTGTGTAAGCCTAGGGCCGATGACATCAGCAGTTTGGTCCCACGATAAAAAAAAAAAAATCCATAAGTTGATTTTTGAATGCTTGCATAGTGTTCGTGATGTATCTGTCAGGGGAATCCTCGTCGCATCTAGAAATAAACTTTCCTGCAGGCAAAAGGGGACCGGGCTATACAAGCTGAGTGGAGTAAAGCCGAACGAGTGAACACCAATCGCTGTCTGATTATGTTGTTGTTCGGGTTTGTGAATGATCAGTGTTGTTATAATTACTAGGGAAATCCATAGATTCAGACTACCAGAGTGGAGGTGGCGCCACTATCTTAGTATTGCCTCGGTTCGGAAATATCATAGATCTGAGGCTGATGTGCAGAGCAGTCTGAGTTACAGTGGGAAAGTGTGTGGTCTCCACGTGACCCGTGTTTACATTTAGTGATTTTGCTGTTTCCTTTTCGTTTACTGCTCTCACGTCAAATAAAAACAAAATGGATTTCTGTAGCCAGGAGCTATCAAGTGAATTAAAATACATTCACATAATTACGGAAGACTAATATACATTATTACTTTCAGATTTTATTTTTATTTCCACTTTTCTGACAGCCATGGATTAATTGCCTTGTAGAACAATGAAATTATTTTTGTTGGTTTGCTAAAGAAATTTGGTTTTATTAATCTTTTACACTGAGGCAGTCAATGTGTTTGAAACAAAGTGTTTAGTTCCACACTATTGGCTAATTTCTACTGCTCGCTGCATTTAAAATCCACGTTTTCATCTTCTAGCTAGTATAATAAAGAATCAAAAATGAATTAATACAGTACTGGTACTCCAAGAAAAATTACATCCCGAAACCCACACTGAAAAGCTTAATATCAGCTCGAGGCCTACTTCATTGGGAATCTGGACATATGAATGTGCTCTTTAAGTATGCACTTTAAATGTGCCATTTTAGTATGTTTCGCGAAATTCCGTTGCTCTTGGAGTATCCTCTGATGTCTTTTTCTTTTATGACATAATGTAAGATCTTTTAATGTTTTACACGTACAAACATCCGGGATTCCTGCTTCATAGCAGCTGCCAAAGCATGGTGACGCCTGTTATCTGGTGCTCTCTGACGGCTACTGAAACGAACCTATTTCTAACAGATTGCGGGAAAATATTGCGAATGGTGGTTTGAAAAGCATTACTTTCAAAGTAAATTTTGTTTTACACAAGTTGAACTATGTGCAAGTATGTATAATGAATTTCTTAAATCACAGAGCGTTTGATGACGAACCATTTAGAAGTATTTCGAGCCCAGAAGATCACACATTCATGTCATTATTATGAGCAAATTGATGTAGTGCTACGGGAAGCTATCTCTCCTCAGTGGTAGTTAATTTATTTGTGGAAAACTTTGAGGACAAGTCACTGGACTCGGCTAAAAATTTTACTCGCACATTTGTGTGATGTATCTTAAAGTGTAACACGCGCAAAAAATATCAACATTATATGTGAAAGCTTATCTTCTCTTGCAGCTTATTAACCTTAGAGACCAATATTATATGTGAAAGCTTTGCTTTTCGTGTAGCAACACTATGTGTATTAATTTAAGACATTAACTTTTCCTGTTTGTGTATCCGTGCTACTTAACAGTGATGTTGCTATTAGCTGACTACATCACATGTCCTGTGGTCTGAATATCCGCTGTTTTTCCTGCTTGTGTATCCGGGCTACTTAACAGTGATGTTTCTATTAGCAGACTACATCACGTGTCCTGTGGTCTGAATATTCGCTGTCATCGGCTGGCAGGATCACGTGACATGAGCTATGACTGGCTTACAAAAGCACATAGCAATCTCGATTACGATGGTTCGGAAAGTAGCATGCGGTGTTTGTTGGAATTCGAATTTATACTTTTGTAATACGAAAATATGCAGCGTACATGTTGCTGCACATCAAAAATCTTTCCAAAAGATGTTTTCTTCCCTGCGTTTAGTTTTCTAAAGTGCCAGGAAATTCTACGCCCATGTATAAAAACATAACCATTCAAAGCATTGATAAGTTTTACAATTCTGAGGGAAAATATACGGTCACTTAATAACACTGAAAAAGTGTGTTTTCATCTGGGAGAAAGTGTACTTTTAACCGGGAAATCTGGGAATTTTTTTTCCTTGTCCGCGTATGCACCCTGTTTTACATTTAGTTGTATTAACACTTAAAATAATTTACTCTCTGTGACCAACATGCTGCAACTGCGTCTTCACACACTTGAGTGCAGATGTTCAAGAGAATGCTTGTCAGTTGTTCATGGCCTTTGTGTTTTAAATGTCATCCACTTCAGTGAGTGTACTCACATTGGGTATTGTTTTGTTGTTAGGCAAACTGACTCACCCTGTGGTTTTCCTTTGTTGGGAAGATGGAGGATTGGAATTGTAGATAATTTTTCTGCCATTGCTGTGTAGGATGCTTTAATACAGTGTTTCTTAATCCTTCTGAGTGCCAGGACCTTTATAATTACATTGTGAAAAGCTGGAGCCTTTAAAAACTAATTTTTGGTCAAAAGCAACACTTATTATGATGCTTTAGCCTCCATACTCACCTAATGTCCAATAATAAAGAAGAAAAAGTATAACTGTGCTTCTAATTCTGTTTAGATTTTTATATTACGTATAATGTGTTTCATGGACTCCCACAAATTATGCTTGGACACTTGTCAGTGTATAATTCGGTATTCAGCAGTTATTTCATTGTTAGTTACCAGTACTTACATGGCAAATTAGCAACTGCTTCCATCAGAATACAAAAGAAAAAAGTAGTCATTTATCAGTAACCTTGAAAACTGCCAGGAGCATTTCACTTTATTGTACATGTCCTCAATCATGAACTTTAAACAAAGTTTTCCTTGCAAGCTAAGTGACATTTTAAGGAAGAGGTTCAAATCTGCCCATTTCCATCCTCTGGAATTGCTGTTCACAATTCTTGTGGAACATCTAATAACTACAACTGCTTGAAAATAGACTACTATCCAAAAGTAGACTTCCAAAATTAATTTAGCAATAACTTTCAATAGGCGGATCACAAAATTGTATTGAACTTTCGAGAGATGGGGTGAAAGAATGCATGTACAAGAAGAGTAATCAGTGAGGGTCATCACAACTCCGTTATGCCACTGAACTCAGTGGGCACATGGGACAGCCACTATAAATTCTTATCATTACTGCCACCCTTGAAACAGAGAGATCCTTGCACTCTGTGACTGGTGTGCAGCCAGATTTCTCAATATAATTTATTCCACCACTCTCTTTGTATTTGTTAATCTTTCATAATCTCGTATTTGTTAATCTTTCATAATCTCGATTCAGTCAAAAAATACCTTGTCTGCCATCTTAGTATAAAAAATTTCCAATATCTTGAACATGGGCCTCAATTTTCATTTTCAAATTCTTCGTTTTTATGTGTACTCTTGACACCATAGCACAACCAATCTGTTTAATGCCCTTTGCTTTATGTGCCATGCATGTTGTGTACATTACTTACTGACAGCTCCAATAGTTTGCCTAGAACATTACTGCCAGATTCACAGGGAATACTGTAAACAGTAGGAACTTTTGAGGTGTGAGCTATGTTTAACAGTAGGTTAATCATATCTTTTGTACTGCTTAAAACAATGGTCTTAATTTATGCATAAGAATTGTGGAGCTTATTCTGTTGATAACAACCTCACAGAAATATTAATAGGTTGACCTCTTCCCAAAGTCATGAATTATTTTCTATTTGTTTCACAAGAATTTCTATGTCATACCTTTAAATCTGTAGCTGTATTCTTTGAATGTATCTCAAATGCTTAAGTTCAGACTGCAGCCACCATTCTGGGATAGATTGCACCAACTTCTCTAGTTAAAGCTATTACTACCAGTAACTCGAAGGTTGGTTTAAACACCACAGTGCTTTACTAGATATGGTTGTATTGAAGGAGGTACACCATTGCTTTTGCTGTCCTTTGAACAAAAGCTTAATGTTCATTCCAATGTAAGCTAAAGAGCAAGCAGCACTTGTGAGGGAGGGAAGCGGCCTATACATGATGACATCTAACTGTGCAGCACACTGTGCAGTGATTTACGTAGATTTGGTTTGTGTACGTTTAGTGGAAAATAGACACCATCCAGGCATGTCTGCTCATGGTTTGTCACTGATTTACAAGCACAATGCAGAAAGGTAGGCATAACCTTGTGAAATAGCCTGTATCTGCTCACTTTTCAGTTTGCAGACAGTCTACACAAGCGACGCCAAATAGCAATTGCAGATACTTGTATATGTCAAAAGGTTATTGATTACCATGATTTTCTGAGCTGATTTATGTGATACATGACAGTTGCTAATGTCTACCTACTAGGTTGATCTTGGAGGCACATTGGTTTTTCCACCAGTTTTGACAGCAGTTTCCGAGTTATTGTGTTGGGTACGAATCAGTCATTGATTGGATATTAACTGTTGACTTAAAAGTTAATAGTGAAATGGAGGCTGCCGTTAGGCAAACAAATTACAAAAAACTGAGTAGCCCATTTGACTTGACATGAGGCCAGTAACATTATTAACTTGGAGTCAGTTGAGGTCATTGAGCAAATTACTCAAGAGATAACGGTACTAAATGAGTGTGCCAGAATTATGGTATTGTTATCCCCTATGCCATACCCATCCCCAACCAGAGGGGATTCAGCAGTGTAGCAGTTCTCTGTTGACGAAGGTGTGGACAATTGTGGGGGAGCCCTGTCCTGTTGAAAGATGAAAGTAGAATAGTCAACAGCAATTTCTGCATGTATCCAGGTACACACGTGTCACCGTCTGCTCAATGAAGAAAAAGGGACCATGCACCTTTGTCTTGGATGTGACACAGAAGACACTCAGTTTTGGCGAATCCCTTTCCAGCTTCACACCATTGGGATATGTAGCAATTTGTACTCCACATTATGACGACTCACTTATCCTGTCAGATTGAAAGTTGCCTTGCCACTGAATATCAATGTCCCTGCAGAATCACCACCGTCTTCCATAGCTTGCTGCATTTGGGTACAAAACTTCGACCGGTGGGCATAATCATCTAGGATCAGTTGTTGTATCAGTTGTAAATGGTTGGGTTTGAAATGCAAATGTATCGCAAAGCATTCCACACTGTTTGTTGCAGAATGCCCTGAACAGCTTGCACAAACGGTTGATTTTTGTGGGCTGCACACAAAGCTCTGTCTAATGCACTCCATGGTTTCCTCTGAGACATGTGGTTGCCCCACGCTTTTCCCATTACACAAACAACAAGTATCGCAAAACTGGCATAATCAACACAAAATGCTCTGGTAACCAGGCTGATCTTTTCCATATTTGTGTATGAATGTAAACTGAACACCTGTAACACATTGTAATACATAAAAACTCTTCTCCTGCATTGCCACCATCTTATAGAGTGCTATCACAGGCCTTCCATTTAGTGTGCATGTGTGCCATGAGGCAAACCTTTTTAAAAGCGGCAAGTATGTGTATCTTTCCATGTATCATTCATCTTTGTATGTCGTTTACATGTCAATAAACAGTGCTTTGAAACCTAATGCATCATTTAGGCTAACCCTTTGCTTAAATTTATTGGTTTTAATATACAAAAAAAACCTTGCACAAATAGCTTTTCAGTAAAGAGCTGAGCATTAAACTGGTTACATAACAACTACAAACGTAAAGTCCATGAAGAATATATATTTAGTGTGAACACAAAACACACACTGTTTACCTTTGCTCTGACATGTGTATTGAATTAAATACATTGGTTAAGCTGTCAGCACACAGACTGTGCTTTTGAATGTTGCGCATGCTGAGTTAGTGTGGGATAAGCACATTGGGGAGTCTTTCTGAATGTGCAGAACAAATTTAGCATAACATTCTGAATGTGCGTTTGTACAACCAGTGATATGGAAGAATGCCACCTATATTACATGCTCACCATCTCTTCAGTACTGAGTCAAAAGATGCCATAGTGGCTTTCAGTTGAAGCCCATTGTATATAAGCAGTTTTTAGGCATCAGAAAATTGAAGATCTCTCGAAAACCCGTCATTAATTGTGTGCTTTGCTGTAATACACTGACGGAAAAAAATTGCAAGATCACAAATTAATGTAAGTGCAAGGTCAGCCATTACAAATGTGAAATGTTGGTACATCAATAACTGATGTAACTGCCAGAATCTTGAATGCAAGCATGCAAATGTGCGTGCTTTGTGTTATACGGATGTTGGATGTCAGTTTTTGAGATGGAGTTCCATGGCTGTTGCACTTGGTCGATCAATACAGGGACAGTTAATGTTTGTGGAAGACGCTGAAGTTGTCGGGTGATGAAGTCTCATATGTGCTTGATTGGAGACAGATCTGGTGATACAGCAAACCAAGACAACATGTCGACACACAGTAGAGCATGTTGGATTGCTACAGCAGTGTGTGGGCGAGCATTATCTTGTTGAAAAACATCCCCCCCCCCCCCCCCCCTTCACTGGAATGCTGTTCACAAGTGGCAGCACAACAGGTTGAAACAACATGTAGAGTACAGGTCTGCAGTCGTGAGTCGTGGTGCATGGGATAACCACGAGAGTGGTGCTGCTGTCATAGAAAATCACACCCCAGGCCATAACTTCAGGTGTACTTCTAGTGTGTTTGGCATGCAGTCAGATTGGTTGCAGACCCTCAGCTGGCCTCCTACTGACAAACACATGGCCATCACTGGCACTGAGGCAGAACCAGCTTTCATCAGAAAACACAACAGACATGCATCCTGCCCTCCAATCAGCTCTTCCTCCAATCAGCTCTTGCTTGACACCAATGAAGTCGCAAACAGTGGTGATATGGGATCAGTGGAATGCTCGCAACGGCACCTGGCTTGGATCTGTCCTTAGAGTAAACTGATTTATAACGGTTCATTGTGTCAGTGTGGTGCCGAACGCTGCTCAAATTGCTACTGCAGGTACAGTAGTACAATGCATCAGAGTCACATGCTGAACACAATGGTCTGCCCTTTTGGTAGTGCCACACGGCTACTTGGAGCCCCATCTTTTTGCAACTGTACATTCTTGTGACCACTGCTACCAGCAATCGTATAGTGGCTACATCCCTGCCGAGTCTTTTTGCAGCATCACAAAAGGAACATCCAGCTTCTCATAGCCCTATTACACAACCTCGTTCAAACACAGTGAGGTGTTGATAATAGTGTTATTGTCACCTTAAATTCATTCTTGACAAACATCAAGTCAACATGTTCAGTCTCAAAGGTAACTAGTGATTATGATCATTACAGAATGTATTTAAAGCAAACCTGAGCTGCATCCTCATAGTGAAGCTAGTAGTACCACTCTTATGTGATTAACACAGGAGTTGAACAGGCATAATGCCTACCAACTTTCATTTATGTTGCACAACTCCTTCATGGTATTGTGAGTTTTTCCATCTGTGTCAAATAATGGGAAAACATCATATTGGTGGCGAAAGAATTTTTGTAACTTCCGTATTATGAAAGTTTGCTGTTTCAAAGCAATGGCACACTGAGGACCCATAAGAAACGCAGTGTTCTTGGTACAACTTGCTATAATTAAATGTCAGTTAATAACATATCTAGGCTTAAAGCTTTCAGGATATAGTAAGACATAAAGTGTGGTCATGTAACATTCTTGGTCTATGTAGCAAAATGAGTAGCTTCATAGAATTGTAAGTTTTCGGATGATGCATTACTGGTTTGTGTCTCACTGGATCCAAAAATTTTTTTTACTAGCCTTCTCATTTTTTAATCAGTTCTGATACTTTATTAGTGTAATAGAAAAATATTCTATAATATTCAATGTTATGTGAATATAAGTGCTGCTCTTTCCAAGGAGTGAGTTTGTTTGATTGTCTTATTCTACAAGACAGCTTTCACTACTTGCAGTAAGATATTTTGCACTTTCTTGTTTTAAGTTTTGTAATTCACATTTTGCAAAGATTCTGCTGCTGAATAGGAACAGTGATTAAGTAAGAATGACCTTAGTGTTTTACTAAAGAGTATGATTAAATAATTTTTTATCTTATGTGAAGAACTATTGTAAATTTATATTGCATTAATTTTAATGGAACTTTTCTAAGCCGATGTATTTATTGACTGGATGTGGTATTTCCCTTTTTGCCTCATAACATGTCCATGGGTACTGAAGTTTTTATTATTGTATACTGCAGGCAGAACAATATGACTAGAATTTGGACAAGGAAGCAAGTTTGTGTTTTAATAGAGCTAATGTAGGAAGTTTGCATGCATCCAGTTTGTGAACAGTGTGATGTACGAGACAGATATAGGTGCAAACTGCAACTGGAGCATGATGCGATTGCATATACCACATTGAGAAGTAGTACCATATCCACAAGTCACATTGTTTCTGACTGTTCAGCAGCATGTTGAACTCACCATGCTCAATGTTGACATCCAAAAGCGTGCTCTGTGTGCTGACAACTTTAGGGTCTCCTTATTCTTTGTGAAGTTATGGCTGGAATCTCAGTATAGTCGCCCACAATACAGTGCACAAACATAAATATCTCTATTAAATGATATTAATTAGTGTTATTGGCTGTGACTGGGTTCAACGAGATAATTCTGTCAAGACCAAGTTCTTGCTAGGCTTTCAGTCAAGGTGGTGCATATAATTCTTTATTCTTTTGTGATCATCAAATGATCTGTTGTTCACAGAACAATTTTCCAGATCGCAGGCTGATCTCTACACTTTCAGTTGCCTGACATTATGCTAACACTGCTGTACAGTTCCAACCATGCACTATCATTTGAAACATATTCTGCAGCATATAAACGAAGTCAGACCATAAATAAAAGTTTATCATGCATGTATGTAAGAATACAGTTGCCATCTGTATCAGTATGTCAGAAAACATAAGCTTAAAACTTCAACATTTCCCTGTGCTTAAACACTACTGACAGCTTTTGTTGCCAATAAAACATTAAGCAGTCTGAAGTTCACGTAATTCAGCCTATGGACATGAACAGTGACCTCTGGGCAAACTTCATGTGGAAGTATTTGATATAGTGCAGTATCCTGCTATGACAAAATGAGATGTCTCACAATTACCATGCTCAACCATCAGTTTCAAGAATTTTGCTTGTACTTTTTAGCAGTAACATGGCACACCTGAAAAGGAGTGAAAGCTGTCGTCACATCTGCCTGTAAGCATATGGATTTGGCACACTAAAGCTCAACTTCAGTTATTCCAGAATGAAGATGAATAAAAGTTTTAAATATATATGTTGTAGATTGTTCATAATATCACATCTAAACAGGAGACACTGCTTTGTTGCTTTGGAACAACATAACAGATTTTTTGCACTAGTTAAGATTTCCTGTTAAAAACATTGATATTTCCTTAACTTTAAAGTCTTAGAATATTGGAATTTATGTTAGAAAATAGCTCATCTACTCAGGCACCCTCACTTTTTTATGCTCTTCCCAAGATGTACTGCTGAGTGAGGCTGCGTAACAGTTAAGGAACTAGACTCGTATTTGGGTAAAACAGATTTCCAACATCCATCCGGCCGCTTCGATTAACTTTTGCCACATTGATTAACTTTTTCTAAAGGTGCTTTTACGACAGGTCATATTTTATTGCAATATTTGGCCGCAATAGCTTTGCTGTCAGTGGAGCTGCATTGTGGCTGCAATACACAGCAATTTTGTGGTATGGCCAGGCAATATGTAGCAGGCTGTTGCTGGCAGTTGTCAATGTATTACTGCGGGGTTAAGGGTGTTCACCATCAAAGGTGGAGAATATTTCATATTACATTGCAATATCTATCTCTCTCCCTGTCTCAAAATGCTTCCCTGTCGCTCTCACCTTTGTTTTCTACTTCTCTCACTAAAAGTGCTGCAGCCACAATAGTGTCTCGCTTTTGTTCCAAAGTTTGCGCGTATACATATGGTCATTCATTAGTTGTGCACAGCAACAGAGAAGTGGACAAATGAGAGAATTAAGAATTTCATAAACGCAATTTGTCTAGGACCAGAGCTATGTAATGCCGAAAATAATGTATAGAACGTTCACATTCAGAAAAAGGATTGTTGGCAAGCTGTTGCTGATGAACTTAGAATCGCGTCTGATGAAGCACACAAAAAATTCCAAAGTCTTCAGACCAAGCCAAATGCATTGTAAAAATGATGCCAAGGAAGAGTGGAAGTGCAGGCAGCTCTTCAGTCACATAGTTCACATTTGATACCATGAGTTTCATATTTCTCTAGATGGGCCTGAAGCAGGAATTGATAGTCTAAACAGTGGTGTGCTGGTGAACAAAAATAAAGTGTAAATAAAAACTGTATCCTTATTCCAACTTACCATAATGAAATCCTTCAGTCATCCTACAAAAGCATTGCATACTTCCGGTACCAAGAGGCTTACTGATGAATAGTGCTCTTTAAAGAGGTACGTTAAAGTTTCTATGAACCGCCAGTAGCTAACAGCTGAAGAGTGATTGCCAATTGGGTTGTAACTGGTATACACTTGTAACCTCCCCCTCACGTATCGACCTTAATGACAGTGAAAAATTAAACCGCGTGTACCTAATGGAAATTTGGGAAAAGCAATCGTCACCGTAGTTAATCTGTCGGTAAAGAGGGAGGAAAGGATTACATCTAAATGAAAGGAAAAATGCAAATGAAACTGGTGGAAATTAATTTTGAAAAGGGGTAAAGTTAATGAAGAAAGTAAATGTGTGGTCGTCATGTTAACAATTAATTGGCACTAATTTGAGATTTGGGGAAAATTACGGTCGCCAGTCCTATTGACAACTACTATAATAACTGAAAAAGAAAGGTTATTGCACATATAATTAGCACTAAAAGCGTGGCAACTGAAGGTTGACACGTGTAGTGTGAAAACTGAAAGTTTGTCAGAAGTAATAAATTTCGCTACACTCTGACTTAATTTAGCAAAAGAATTAATAAAACCGGAAAATCGAAAGTTAATTTAGTGACTGAAGTTAATAGTGAGCTTTCTTTCTGAAGCATATCGAAATTCAGTAAAATACGGTTAGTCTTGGACTACCTCAACAATCATTTCAAAAGCTACTTGAATCTACGCAATTTAGAAATAAGAGATTTAACTTTGAACTTGATTAAATGATTCTGAACAATTAACAATAGTAAAATTTAGTACGTACCAAGCTGAGCTGCAGTCACAGGTAAGCTAAAATACGGTAACAAAACTCGCACTCTTAATTTGTGCTTGTGTAATCTAAATATTGTAGCCAGCTATGAATACCTTAACTGAACTTTGAAATTAAAGCAGTGAAATTGGATGATGCTGGCGTTTGAATTTCAACGACACTCGGGTTCATTCCGGAAAACGAAGGGACCCTGCTTGGTAATGCAATTGGGACAATGGGCAACAAAGGTTCATGCTACATTGCTGTAATTTAGTTATGAAAATGGAACTGTTTGAAAAGCTGAGGTCTGCCATACAGTTCTAAACCTTTACGTGCTTCCAGTCTTCCTTGATGGTTGATTGAAGGTTTGCAGTCGTCGGTCGAGGAGGTGGCGACAGTCACTCATTGTCGGCCGTCGCTGTTGCAGAAGCTGGATGTTGGCGCGCCTCCTCCTCGACACGGTCACCAGGCGAAACGGGCTCTTGATGTGCGCCAGCTAATGCTTCCCGTCCGCGAAACCGTGTCAGAAACTATCATAGCAAGTCGAGCGCAATTACATGCTGCCCAACCCCGAAAGTGCGGCAACTCGCGGGAGCGTCACACAACACACCTGCTCCACTGCACCACCCCAGCCAGACTCCCCTCTGCCCGCGCTCCACGTGACCGAGTTAACACTACCAAAGATCCTAAACACTTTGGTTCTCCACACGACCTATTGATGTATTCGTTCGATAGCATAATTTTCCCTAGACCAGATCCAGCGTATAAATACTAATAATATTCACAAAACAAACCAATTATACATCGACATAAATGCATATATATACAAATAGTAAAACAATTACAATATACAAAGACACAGAAATGTTATATCTTCAGGTAACAAAATAAGGAAAAAAATTTGTACAATAGACAGAAATAAGAGGATATGCATGTCCGACGTTACACACTCTTCCATGTATGTGTTGGTTTTGGCAGTTCTTGGACCACTTTCGCGAGATATTTGAAATCATGTTTTGCCATTCAGAAAATGTATGTATCCCATGTCAGTTCACGAGTTACATTTTTTGAAGCATTCAGCTTACCTAAAAAAGAACACATCCTCAAAGTCCAATGTCTCTTATTATTTCTAACTTTATTCCTTGTGTGACGTAAAAGCAGGAGAGCCACACTCACTTCCACTACCTCATGTTCATCATTTTTTTTGTCGATCAGTAAGGGTCCCCATGTAAACACCTCTGGCTTAGAAATGTATAACCACCAACATTGCCAGACAGCAGTGGCTGGTAATGTTGTTGTACAAGTAGCCACAATGTTACCAAACAACATTATTGGGATATATTGTCAGCAGTATGTGATTTTTATGGTCCATCTAAAGGTACCGAAAGATTTCCCTAAATTACTTCAGGATGAATGCTGGAATTGTTCATTAAATAATTGCAGTTCTCCAGGAAGGCAAGTATTTCATGTCTAAAGACCTTGCTGTCAGTGATACACTAAACTCTTGTTCCCTGGTGTCAGAGATGCTCCCATCATAGAACCATTCATAGCCTCAAAATACCCCTGGCCAAAGTCCATACACTCTAATGCCTTTGTATATCAACTTGCCATCTGTTAATAATACAGTATTGACTGGTTATTGGTAGCAATCAGATGTTGCTAGTTAATATAAGGTGTATAAACTGACTATTGCATACCAATAAAATGTAGCATAAAGTTTAGTAACTTTATTATTATTTTTACAGATTTGGATGGAAATGGTGCTTGGGATGAACAAGAGGTAAAAGCACTATTTTTGAAGGAACTGGACAAGCTGTATAAATCTGGAGCACCAGACGCTGACATGAGAGAACGAGTGGAGGAAATGGAAAGAATGAGAGAACATGTGTTTGCTGAAACTGATACCAATAAGGATGGTCTAATCAGGTAGTACTCTAGAAGTGTTTTCTGTGGTGTTGTGAATTTAGTCATTTTTTCTACATTGCCTTAGGGCAAGGGACATTCAGTATTGAGAGTCCACGTGCATTCTGCACCCCGCCGGTGGGCTAGGTGTGCAAAGTGCTTAGTGTACTGAGGAAATAAGATTGTTACAGCATCCATTTAATGGAAAACTGTTAATGAGTGTTATGTTTGTGGAACATGAGATTTCTTTTTATTCATAAGTGAGAAAATATCTGTGTCACACATAGAAGGCCCCTTTAGTGTTGGGTTGTGAAGTTTTTTTCCTTTTCATGAACGAACAAAGCTTATTGCAACCAAATGCTGACCAAACTATAGATATGATGGCTGCATTTCTGTGTATTTTGGGATACTCTTCTACTCGTATCATTGGGGCAAATTTGTGCTACTGTAATATCTGTCCTTGAGAAGAATGCAGCTTTGTAAACCAATCACTTCTAAGTGCATTTCTAAAGTTAGAGTATCAGGTGCAACACAAACAGAATGCCAAATAATATCAATTTATTTTGCAGGTTATGAAGCTTTGTCTCAACTGTGGTAAAATTGTACCGTGTTTTGATGATAAACAAAAAACGTATTTTGGATGTGAAGTGGCAGTGATGAGCCATGTGAAATAATTTAGGTGGTTTCCCATACCAAGATAACTTTCAAAAAAGACAGAGTTTGTCCATTAATGCACCAGTTTTAGATCATTATCCTGATGTTTGTGTGCAATGGAACAAGGCATGGACTTGGGCTCAGCAGGTGAGCTGCACGTGCTCACTGGTGCTGGGCTGATGGAGCAGAGTTAATATAGCGTTAGTGAATGGAGAGAATGCAGCACAGGCATTTCCACTTCACTAATTTCAGTTTCTGTGGTATGGTAGTTTGTAGCTTGTTGTGGTATATCACTTACAAAGAGAACACTCAGTGTGTTTCAAGAATGAATTTTGACCTTTGGTCATTTTCAAGGACCCGTCTTAAGCTTCCATTGACTGGAGTAGAATTGTGTTCAGTGACTATAGAATTGTGTTCAGTGACGATTCCAACTTCAAATTGAGCCCCAATGACAAGCGAAGACATGTCTGGAGACGCTCCGGACAGCAGTGCGATACCAACCTGTCACCCACCATACAGCCCACCAACCAGAACTGATCCTTCTGGGATGCCATTTCTTTTCATAGCAGACGCCCTTTCGTTCTCACCCGCAGCATTCTTACAGTACAGCGGTAGTGATGGGAACGCCCAAATGAAAATAATCGATTCTTTTGGTTGTTGGAAAACAGTTGACTCATTTGGTTGTAGTTACATGTATCAGTTGAATTATTCATTCATTCTTTCGTGTAAAACTAGTCTGTGGGAGCAACCGAATGAAAACGATCGATTCAGTTGTTCGGACTACTCATTCATTCTTTGACTGAAACCAGTATGTGGGAGCAACTGAAAGAAAACAAAATCATGTGACTCAGTTGTATTTTGTGTATCAGTTGGATTATTATTCATTTACTTTCTTTGAGTGAAAGCAATCAGTGTGTTAGCAGTCAAATGAAAAGATTTGACACTGTTGTAGCTTTGCATATTGACTGAATTATTCATTCTTTCTTTTCAAGTGAAAAAAATCAGTGGGTAATTTTTCCGTTGGTTGAACCATGTGTTCATTCTTTTCACTGAAACCACTCTTTCATGTTTTAGATGACCAAGGTATCCATTCAGTCTTTCTAGTGAAACAAGCCTGCAGTAATTTCATTAGTTGAACTAAAGCAGTGCTACATTATAGTAACAGAGATTGGTCCTAAGCGAAGACTTGCCTCAGGGGTATGCCAAAGTTAAAATAAGCAGTATACATGTTCATTAAATTACGTACTGAATGGGGTAATTTTTCTTTTCACAATTAAAATGGATCCATGCACTGTTGTGGATTAAATTGTTCCAGTTGCCATTATTGCATAACTAATTAACCTGATGTATCACTGGGGTAGGCCTCTCATCACGTAAATTGCCAACACAAGACAAAAGCTTTGAAAACCCCGGACATCTGAGTCAAATCAGATTGTTTTGCCAGAGACAGACAGCCTCTTCATGATAAGTTGGTCGATGGCCATGGTGTTGCGTGGCGAACAGGGACATGAGAGGGGGAATGTTTCCCCACTTGCGTTTAAGTGCCGACAACGCCAGTGGGCACATGTCTCCATCCCACCAGCAGGTGTAAATTACATGATATTGAGAATGATTTTTAAAAAGTGCAGTCATGTTCGGATGTAGTACTAATTTGCAGTAAAGAATATGATCATAAATGATATCAGTTTCATACAGCTCAATGAGTAGAAGGGCAAATGACATTTAAGATATCCAGTTGTCTGGCGGGTGGGGTGGCAGTGCGGTGTATGTGATTGTGTGATTGCTCATTGTGGGAAGCTTCCCATTGTCTCAATAAATAAGTATGGAAAATATAGGGTGTTCCAATTTTGTCTTCGCAACATTGATCACATGTACAGGGTGACATAGAATAACGGAAATGTTAGAAATGAGGGAAATGTTAGAAATGAGTAGTGGCAGCAGTGGGCAGGTGGCAGCACTGCGGGTTCATAACGGTTAGCGAGTCAACAGTCCGCTATTTCAGTAATCATGGATCAGTGGAATGGACAACACTGTGCGTTAGCCATAAAAATGTTTTATAAAACACTGATACTTTGGTAGCAGTGCAGAGGGAATTTTGACATTTTTAGGACGTCATGATGCCATTTTGTTGAAACACCTGATAAAATGTTGAATTAATAACGTTGAAGAGACTGCAGAATTCTTCATTTTGATTTAAAATTCCATCCGTACAAACTACAGATGGTGCAATTACCGGTTACAATTGTTTTAATGACGACGAATTTCTAAACAAGTTATGGATGTCAGATGAGGCACATTTTCATCTCGCAGGTTATGTGAATAAACAGAACTACCATTACTGGGCAAACACACATCCTAATTATGTTCATTAGGACCCTTTACACACTAGTAAAGTACAGTATGGAGTGGTGCTTCATCACATGAGGTTGTCGAATTGTATTTTTTTGCAAATGAACAGGGAAACAAAATAACTGTGAATGCCAAGCTTTATGTTGAGATGTTATGTACATTCGTTACACCTGCATTGAAAAACTTTCCAAACATTCAAGAAGCCTGATTTCAACAGGACAGAGCGACATCACACACTGCATGGCAATCAATGGCATATGTGCAAGAATTGTTTGGCAACAGTGTGATTGATCTCACGACTCGGTAACATTCCCTGGCCCCCTAGATCAGTAGATTTATCTGTCTGTGATTTTTGTTGTCGGGCTACAAGAGCAAAATCTACACGAATCGACCAAGAACCCTGCATGAGTTAAAACAGAGAATTCAGGATGCAATTCACAGCATCCCAGCTGAGATGTTGCAGTGGTCAATAAGAAATCTCAACAGCAGATTTTACGAATGTATCTACTCAGGAGGACGCCATCTAAAGGACGTAATTTTTAAAAAATGATAAATGCCATTAATGTTTCGTAAATGGCAAGGTTGTAGGGTTTCGATTACTATGAATGCAATTCCTTTCCTTCATCACTTCTAGTTTTATTGGATTGGTAAAATGGACCCTTTTTTGTATAACCCTGTATTTCAGAAACAGGGATAGGTAGCAAAGTGCCAATAACTAACATGCGAAAATAAGAGACAAAAAACAGCTGTAGACGTGTATGTTAACATTATGCCATAAACTGCATGTTTCTACCTATTCCCATTTCTAAAATATACATGATCAAAGTTGTAAAGATCATTTTGGAACATAATGTTTGTGTACCGGAGAGTGTCTAAGCATGATAACTGCCGCTTTTTTTTAAATGGACTAAAATGAAGAAACTGTCTATGGTTCAGTCCTCCTTTATTGAATTTTAACTAAGATTTATTACAGTCTGTTTCTAATGAATCAAATGTCCACTTATACGGAAAAAGTTCCAGGTTTACACCAAATAGTTGTATAAAAATCACTCCAGCACACCTCTGGATGCCCTCAAAATTAGGATCAATACAGGGAAATCTGGATGTATTGCAACTCTTATTGGGAGATGCAGAGATGAACACAATGGTTCCCTTAATGACATGAAGAAGAAAGGAATCTTGCCTCGTTTTAGCAACAGTTTGCATTCTGTTTTATAGGCAATGTGATCATTTGCATAATCAACCATATACAGTAGAGTCCCATTAATCCGAATTAATTGGGATCGGACCTTGTTCAGATTAGGGATTTGTTCAGATTAGCCGGAATTATGGTGACAAGTTTCTAGAATGAAGTATACCAAGCAGATAAGTAGGTACACCATGGTAACAAATGGGAACAAGCGTGGGAACAATGGCTCACTCTCGCTCCCTGCCCTTGTTGTTTTGCATTGTTGAGATCTTTGTAGTGTCTGAGTTCAGTGCACTGCCAATTGGCTCATGCTTGGTTATGTTGGTTATTGATCGCTGGCGCATGTAACAGTTGTACTGTATTCATTCAGGTGTAGTGGTGTACGCATTTTCGTCATGAGTAAATGGAAAGATACAATGTTAACTCTCAAAGAAAAACTAAGTGCTCTGAAGCGGATAGACAACAGTGAGAATGTATCTAAACTGTCAACGGAACTATGTGTTGGTAAAGCAACCATTTGTGATTGGAATAAGAACTGGGTGAAGCTTGAACATTCCTGTGCAACGTCTTTGCCGAATTTCGAGTGTTTTTCCCAGACTTGAAACAGTCCCGATATCATAAAGTGGAAGAAGCTCTTTTTCTTGGGTTTATGCTCCTTTGAGTGGAGCACTGGTTCAGGAGAAGCCTGTTTACCTGAACAAGTCGATGAATGGTGATGAGTCTTTTAGTGGCGTGAGTAGGGATTGGTTGGACAGACTCAAAAAACGTCATGGACTCTGTCAGCTAACTATTACTGGAGAGAAGCTTTCTTCTGACCGTGATGCAGTGAAGGAATACTTGGGTGAGTTTGAAAAAACTATAAGAGAGGGAAAGTATTCTCCCCAACAAATTTATAACACCGACAAGGCTGGCCATAATTTGAGGACATTGCCAACAAAAAGCCTGGCGTCAAAAGCAAAGACCATGCTCCTGGTTTTAAAATTAGCGTGCAGCAATGCTGCTGGTAATCACAAGCTGCCTTTAATGCTGATCGGCAAATCTGCTAGACCCAGAGATTTTAAAAACTGCAACGTAAAGTCCGTGTATTATTGCAACCAGGAAAAAGCATGGATGGGTGGTAAGCTGTTAAAAGAATGGTTTCACGGCCAGGTTCCCTCTGTTCAGTGGTTTTCTAAGGAAAATCATTTGTCTCCCTGTGCAATCCCTTTCACTGATAATGCGCCATCTCACCGCAGCACTGAGGAATTATGTGATGGAGAAATTGTGGTGAACTTTTTGCTGCCGAATGTTACACCACTTCTACAACCGATGGACCAGGGCGTACTGCAAACATTAAAACTGATTTACAAGAAACAATTTTTAAGAATGCTGATTCAAGATGATTGCATTCCTTTAGTGGACAAAATAAAAAAGACCAATGTGAAGGATGTTGTTTATAGCGCCGCTGAGGCATGGCAGAATATTTCAGAAAATACTCTGAGAAAGTCGTGGAGAAAACTGTGGACATCTCTTGAATTTCAGAACAACCTAGCTGAAAATGAAGAGAAAAATCTACTACAAATGATACAGACAATCCCTTGATGTGAAGAAGCTAGTGAAGGGGATGTAGATCTGGTGCTGTGATTCAAGACCAGGAACAAGTGGACTGCTGTGACGGTAGTGACAATGCGCCTAAAAGCGACAAAGGAGAGCTGGTGACACACAGTGAGCCAGCAGAAACCCTTGACCTCGCACTGCGTTCTTTGGAGCAACAGCCCACTGCTACACCTGCTGATTTGATGTTTATGAGACAATTGCTTGACTATGCATCATATTATAACAGACTGTCTTCAGTACGCCAAAAAACAATTACCGAGGTTTTGTCATCTAAAAAGTTGGGATAAAATGTCAGCTGTATTTAGTAAGTTTGACAGCTTTTCTTTCATTGTTATGCATTGTTTAAACCTAATGTTTTCTTGCCAATTTTTCTAATGCATGTTTACTGTACTGTATAAATTAAAATGTGTGTATGTACAGCAGTTTACTGTGCACTTTTCCATACTTAGAGTAACATTTTTCACGTTCGGATTAACCGAACATTCGGATTACCAGGTTTGGATTAGCGGGACTCTGCTGTATTTGTGTGGAAGGTAAATATTTTGTGCAGGAAATTACATCACCAGCTACATACATGCCTCCCAGCATTTCCAGCTTTGCAGATAATGTCATAGCTGTTAAAAATTCACTAGCACAAATTTTCTGAACTATCCCTATGACATTAGGAACCTGTATGGGACTAAGAGAGATTTTTTCATATTTATTAGTTCATTTTAAAACAGTTTTATATTAAGCAGTATCTCTGTTGAAATAGTTATTTTCTGCTCTTTAGTCTTGTGTGTGTGAAATTTTTCAACATTTTGTGAGATTTTTACAGTTACATGTGGTAAACTTCAGGTTTATTTCAGTTTCCCTTCAACTGAGCCGACCATTATATTGCTTCCTCATAGGGATATCTCATGGAAAGACCGTGGATGTAAAAATGAGAGAGAATCAAGCTCATAGGGAAGCTTAGCAACAGTCATTTTTAATAGAGAAACATTCACGACTGGAACAAAAACACAGGGCAGTAGTACACAAAGTACCTGCTCTCCACCACAAACCAGTAGAGAAGGCGAGGCAATTGTCATTCAGTTCTGAGCTAAGTCTACAACTTATTGGGAAGTTAGTTTAAAGTCAGTTGCAAAATTTGTACCTGACCGACAGACAGACAGACTGAAAAACAAAGTAACCTCTGCCAAACATTGGACTCGAAAGCGAGTTAATATTATAGTGTCATCCAATTCAGAGCTATGTTGCAAGCTTCAAGTCTCCAGCTTATCAGAAAGCTAGTTTAAAATCAATTGCAAAATTTGTACCTAAAAAGACAAGAAACCGATAAAAACATGTTAAAAAGTGATTGTTCATTTATACGAGGGTAAGTCAAATGAAAACCTTAAATATTTCTTTAAATGTTATTTATTGTGCAGAAGTTGTACAAAGCTGTATCACTTTTCAACATAATCTCCCCCACGCTCAATGCAAGTCCTCCAGTGCTTACAAAGTGCATAAATTCTTTTAGAAAAAATTCTTTTGGAAGTCTGCGAAACCACTCGTGCACCGCGTGGCGTACCTCTTCATCAGAACGGAACTTCTTTCCTCCCATTGCATCTTTGAGTGGTCCAAACATATGGAAATCACTTGGGGCAAGGTCTGGTGAGTAAGGTGGATGAGGAAGATAATCAAAATGCAGGTCTGTGATTGTTGCAACTGTTGTACGGACAGTGTGGGCTTTGCATTGTCATGTTGTTGCAAAAGGACACCTGCTGACAGCAATCCACATCACTTTGATTTGATTGCAGGCCGCAGATGATTTTTTAGGAGATCTGTGTATGATGCACTGGTGGCAGTGGTCCCTCTAGGCATGTAATGCTCCAAAAATGATGCCTTTTTCATCCCAAAAGAGAGTCAGCATAACCTTCCCTGCTGATGGTTCTGTTCGAAACCTCTTTGGTTTTGGTGATGAGGAATGGCGCCATTCCTTCCTCGTTCTCTTCGTTTCCGTTTGGTGGAAGTGAACCCAGGTTTTGTCCCCAGTAACGATTCTTGCAAGAAAGCCATCACCCTCTCGTTCAAAGCGCCAAAGTTGTTCTTCACAAGCATCAACACATCGTTCTCTCCTTTTAGGAGTCATCCGTCGTGGCACCCATCTTGCAGACACTTTGTGAAACTGGAGCATATCATGCACGATGTGGTGTGGTGACCCATGACTAATCTGTAAACATGCTGCAGATTCAGTGTCACTCAGCAGTTTTCCTTCACTATGTCTTCAACTGCTGCAATGTTCTGTGGAGTCACAACTCATGGTGCCTGACCTGGACGAGGAGCATCTTCCACTGAAGTCACTCCATTTGCGAACTTCCTACTCCATTCGTAGACTTGCTGCTGTGACAAACATGCATCACCGTACTGAACCTTAATTCGTCGGTGAATTTCAATGGGTTTCACTCCTTCACTATGCAAAAGCCGAATAACAGAACGCTGATCTTCCTTGGTGCAAGTTGCAAGTGGGATGGCCATCTTTATACTGATACTGTGACGGTATGTGTGCATCTGCACTATGCTGCCACCTATGGGCCATTCTGCACGCTGTTTGTGGCACGCTTCCCAACTTACAGGATAACAGCGCGAAATTTCGATTTGTTATTACAAATTAAAGGTTTTCATTTGACTCGCCCTCGTATATAACAAATTTACAGTGCAGCACCATATATTAAACTTTTAAAACCAACAAAAATTGATATTTAATGCCACAAGCCAAAAATTCTCGTTTCAGTAAGTAAATACATACATTTTGAATATATTTTTAGAAATGTACTTGTCATTCACATCTCCTTGAAATAAGATACTTTATTTGGCTCTAAAAAAGTTGTCACCCGTAGTATGGTTCATGTACATCTAGAAAGACAGAAAAAGATGTAAGTAAAATCACTCAAACATGCTGAGTGAGTAAAAACATTCATATAGCTGACATTGCCACAAAGACTAGTTTCATTCAGTTGTTTCATTTGACTGAAAAAAACCAACTGAACTTAAAAACAGTCGACTGGCCAATCAGTTGTAAAAAACTGTCAATTGTCTAATCACTACACAGCAGTACATTGACGATATTCTATGTCCTGTTTTGTTGTTCTTCGTTTCAAGAAATCCTGGGCTTACATTTCATCAAGATAATGCCCATCTGCACACAGCATGAGTTACTACTCTATCTTCATGCTTGCCAGACCCTGTCTAGGCTACCAAGATTGCCAGACTTCTCACCACTTGAAAATGTTTGCAGAATTATTGGCAGAGCTGTTCAACCAGCCTGGGAGTTTGATGATCTAATATGTCAACTGGTCAGAATTTGGCACGATATCTCTCTGCACAACATCTAACAGCTCTGCCAGTGCCAAACTGGGTAACTGCTTGCATAAGGGCCATAGGTGTACCAACAAGTTATTGATTTGCTCAATTTGTGAACCTCTTTCTCTTTAATAAATCATCCAATTTTTCTGAAGTTATGTATGTCTGTACATGTACATCACATCTACTAATTTCTGTCCCATTTGGGTAATTCCTTTGTGGTGCATCTTCTGTTTATATTTATACATTTTTTATTTATTTGCTTATTTATTTTTTCTTAGTGTGTGCATACTCCCAATCAGTTGGTTGGAGTCCACACAGTGAGTGTACATTCTTATGTACACACAGCTTGCAGGACCTGTAGATGAAAGCTGGGTTGGTTGGCAAAAATATTGAGCATAAAATGGACAACAACTTGGCCATTAATACTACCTATTTACTTTTGCTACTTGGAAACATTTTACTAAAGAGAGCAACCAGCACACCTATTGAGGCGGACTACACTAATGTACAGCTCATGTGCTTGCCTTTTCCTAGCTGAGAGTGCAACAGGGTTCATAAGTAATCATGCATTTGAAACAGTCTCGAAGTCAAGCAAGTTTGCATGTTAAAATAATAATCAAATGACTTTAATCTAACACCATACCAAAAAATATGGATAAATTGAATCAAGTAGATAGTTTCGATTCACAGCAGTCAAACTTGTGAATAATTCGCCCTTCACTGAAACAAATAGTGGAAGTAAGTGGAGTCTCAAACATATGAAATACAACAAGCTCAGTTAAAGATTCTGTATGTGAGAACAGGTGCTACCAGAATCCGGTACACATCTGTTTGTTTAACTGGTGTGCAAATGCAACATACTGAAGTGCTACAGCTTCAGTAAGATCTGACAGATCATGCTCAGATAGGCAGTTTAATGCCTTATAGCACTATTGTACAATCCACATGCAAAATGGTAGTCTTTAACACTCTGTAGAGCCTGTCACCAAAACAGCACAAATAATTCTAAGTCGCATCTGCTGCTCAGAGTCCAGCACTAGTAAAAATGTTTAAATATTGGCTGAGGGCCAAATTTTATCACTGAAAGAAATGCAGACTATTCTAAGTCCCAAACTATTGTTCAGAGCTTTCTCATAAAACATATGAAAGTATGAAAGTGGCATTTCCAATTCTCAGCCCAAAAAACAATCACTTGAATCTTACGCAAACTGATGTAGCTCTTGATTGTGAGAGTGACTAACAGCAGTAGACTGTAAGGGTGTCAACACATAGCCTCTGCCAATCTTGTGCAACACCATGCTCCAACAAAATTGCCAAAAAAATTTAAGCCTACAGTTAACATGGAAGGGAGTTCATTTCTCTGCTGATCATTTTCTGACCTCACAAGCCATTCCAAGTCTACTGGTTCATTATTAAACAACAACAGTACATATTTCAAACACACATGTTCTCCTCCTTAAATAAAAGATATATCAATAAATAGTTAAACAAACATAGTCTTGAGAATATTGGATGTCTTGATGCTCACTTCTCAGTGTTGGTCTTCGAATTTACACTTTTTGCCTATTACTAACCAAATGAGTAATCATTTGAAACTTTCTATAAGATTCAAACTATCCTGGCCCATGACTCAAATCGGGGACCTTTGTCTTTCGTGGAAATATCCTTTCTTCCAAGAATGCAAGAGCTTCTGTGAAGTTCGGAAGATAGGAGAGGAGGTACTGGTTCGAAAAAGCTGCAAGAGTTTGTTGAGAATCATGCTTGAATAGCTTAGTCAGTACAGCACTTGTCTTCAAAAGACAAAGGGCCTAGGTTCGAGTCCGTTTGGCACACAGTTTTAATCTGCTAAGAATTTTCGAAATCATTGCACGTACTGATGCAGAGTGAAAATCTGTTGTGGAATAAATACCTGATTATTTATTAAATAAAACTTAAATTTACACAGATGCAGTATTGGGAGAAAGGGGTGGTCAGGGCTACACAATGCTATGTTCGTATTATCATCTTATGTGTAAGAGATGCAATCAAAAAGTAGTGGATTTTTTAAAATTTGCATGTTTGTACATCAGATTTTCATTTTTTTAAATATTTATTTTGTACAGATGTTCCTGATGTATTTGCCTTTTCAGCTGTTTTGAATATTTAGTTTATTGTTGACAGTCGAAAAGGTTACGTGTGGTTTCAAGTGCTCGGGAATTTTTACTTTCAAAAAAGATCAGTTAAAGAATTTGCATTAAATTTTGTGTGAAAAATGGAATAAAATGCAGCACTGTATTTTAAATGTTGACTGTGGCTTTCAGTGAATCTACTATGAACAAGACAAGAATTTCAGCGGTATAAACATTTCAGAGAGGTCCAAAAAGGTGTCGAAGACAACTGCCACTCTGGTTGCCATAACACATGAATTACTGACAGCAGTGTGGAAGAAGTAAAGAAAGTGGTTCTGGAAAATTTCTGTCGGAGAGGTTGCTGATGATATCGGCTTATCCTTTGGCTCATGGCAAGCAGTTTTTTATGTTTTGGGCATGAAACATGCAGCAGCAGAGTTTGTTCTGAATTTGTTGAATTTCGACCAAAAACTACATTGTGTAGTCATCGATAAGAAATTATTGAATGAAGTTGACAATGATCCAGAACTTCTAAAGATGGTTATAACAGGTGATGAAACATAGGTATACGTGTGTGATATTGAAACCAAGGCCCAATTGTACCAGTGGAAGCTGCCAGAAGAGCCAAGACAAAAAAAATTGACAAGTTTGGTCACATGATCATTCTTCTCACCGTTTTCTTTGATTATGGTGGGATAGAGCCTTATGATCGTATGGTCAATAAGGAATACTAGCTGGAATTAAGCACTGATTGTATGAAGCAGTCCAAAGAAAACAACTAGAACTGTGGCAAAACCACTTGTAGAAATTGCATCCTGATAATGCTCCCATCCACAACTCAAGGTTTGTTTGTGATTGTTTGGAAAAAAAAGAAAAAAAAAGTTATGTTGCCTCAGCCACCATATTTGCCAGAAATGGGGCCCCAGCAACTTCTTTCTGTTCCTGAGGTTGAAGACAACCCTAGAAAGGATGTCGTTCTGCCACTGCTGACGAGATAAGAACAGAATTACTGAAGAAGCTGAACAACATAAACAAAAAGTGAATTCCAGAAGTGCTTCAAAGATTGGAAAAAGCACTGGCACAAGTGTATTATACCTGAGAAGGCTTATTTGAAGGGGACGAAGTTGATGTTCATGAATAAACAAAGACACTTTTAGAAAACAAAAATTTCCATTAGTTTTTGATCACACCTCATTTGTATGGAGGATTTGACATTCAAGCACATTTGCATAATGAGATGTTGGTAAAGTAAACTGTAATATTAATTATATTTGAGATCATGATACAAGATGATTGGTGTTGACAACTGACTCTTTCAGCTATTGCACGACACCTTAAAAGGCTAATGCATTTGATGTTATTAATTTTTATATGTATTTTGTTCTTGTATTGATAAATGTATTCTGTCATTACTTCCTTCTTTTCTGTATTACAACTACTGGCTAAGTGACAATGAATTTTGTCTTCTTGATATGAGCTTTTTGGCATATCTGGAATTTCTGTAAAATTATTCTGCTTTGTGGAACTAGAATCCTGCAATTTTGGCATAGGACATATTCAGACCTTGATGCGAAGTTGGGTGTTGTAGCTCATGTGCTCCTTTGATGTAGTACTGGTAAAGTCCCTCCTCCCCAGCAACTAGGGATTTCTGGGTTCTGCCAGTCTTTCTGCTCACCCAGACAATTTGTATCTACCACCACTACTGCAGGTAAATTTTGTCAATCAATGAAAGAATTAGTTTGGAAGCGTGAGTGAAAACTGATTATAGTGGAACAAAAATAACATATAACCAACACATCTAAAAACTGTACAAGTTAATAATGAATTCATGGAACCAGTTTAGTTTTTGTATTCAGGGTAACTTTAAAATGATGACTGCACAGTCACCAAAGAAATAAGAAGAAGAGTAAACAAAAGTTGATAAGGTGCCTGTAAAGGGAAGGTTACAAATAGTATTTACCTTCAACAAACAAATATAGAGAGACCAGCCCGAATTGAAGATATAATTACAACTGTAATTAAAATGAATTCGGCAGTACACAAATGGATAATTGATGTGCTCTGGACAGTGCATAAGGCTGATTTGTTGGGTCTTGTTGCTGATGTTCCTTGTCAGCATCGACGTCGTACCAAGATAGAAATCATGACCCCAAGAGAGCAATAGATGGCATTAGAAAACACACAGGAGACACTTGGTTGTGTGTAGCTAAAGACATTGGTGCATCGAAAAGCCTGGAGGAAGTCTTTGTCTGACAGTGATTTTTGTGCAGTGAGCAGAGCAAGACACAGTAGCTTTCCACCTTTCCAATTTATAAGAAGACAGTATTCTGCTCTGCTCAATTTATGATTTTCAATTTTTCATGTAGCTCTCATTCTCCAAAAATCAATGTTTCTGACCTTAAAATATGCATCTCTTAATTTTATGCATGTAAATTTTTTCTTCTTCAGTATAATGCGTTGACTGATATGTGACCACCAGCTGCCACAGGAGTGCCCCGCACTTAGTGTTGTGTGACTGGCTGGGCTTTGCCTGACCTGGCAGTGAAACATCCATCACTAAGCATGGTGACAGTCAACATGTAAAAGAACATCTCGATACATAGGAATTCTTCAAATTTTAATAGATAATCATTTTATATGATTATGTTATTAAAAGTATGAAGATGGTAGTGCTTTTCTTTATGTTAAGTGGTATATACACCTTTAATATAAATACCAATAATCACAAAAATACAAAATTAACAACAGTATGAGTGCTTTTGTTATGTTAATTCGTGGATACAACTATATTATAAATTTATATTATTTCAAAAATACAAAATTAATGAGAAAGTGGTATATTATGGTAGTGTGGTTTGTGCTGCACTAAAACATTGTTTAACTGAAAGCATGGTTGTTGTTGATGAAATATTTTCCTGATCACAAGATTTAATACTAGGAAGTTGAGAGAGAAATAAAAAGTGCACAGATAGCATAGCTTTAGTTTTATTGGCTTAATATTTTGTGTTATAATTATTTCAGCTACTCTGAATTTCTTGCACAAACTATGAAACCAGATTTTGAAAAGGATCAAGGCTGGGAAAGTCTGGATGAACAGCAAGTTTTCACCCAAGAAGAGTATCATGAGTTTGAAAGACAAAGACTGGAAGCCATCCAGAAAATGGTTGCTCAAGGACTGGTAAGATTACATTTCCTTTCATATGTAATTTAAGTTACTTGTGTAGCATTTTGCTGTTAACACCCTTGTAGTGTAGTATAGTGTCGCTTGTATCATCAGCTGTTTTTCTTTGTTAACTGCACAATACGTTTGCATGTTTAGATTCCACCTTACCCAAATGGCATGCCTCCACCACCTGGTCATCAACAGCCAGTTCACCACCCACAGCAAGTATGTAACTGTAGTTAGTCTGGAAATACCTGCTGAGTAGAACAGTTATCCAAGTAACTTTATTGACTGTGGCAGGAATGAAGTTTAATTCCTGTTTTAATATTTTAATAATCTTGAGATCTTCCTTAAATTAAGTTGTTTCAAATGTCAAGTCTACTTTGTGAATGGCAGTTAACAGAAAAGAGGAACTGCAAATTCACCCAAAAGTTTTGTTGCTTCTTATTGGTTAACTTTATTGATATGTTATAATTCTGTGTTCTGCACATTACAATAACTTATTCACAGGTGCAAGATCAGAATTTACCATGTAAAACCAAGGTTTCATTATCATTATGATACTGTTGTTGTTTCTGCTGTTTTTTGAATCTGTGTGTGCATCAGAACTTAGTAATTATGATTTATGAAATTCTTTTGATGTGAATGATTGACGGTATGTTGTCTGTTTCTAATCGGGTTGACAATTTTAGTTTGCACACAATATTTTGATGACCTGACCTGATCATATACTTCAGACGCTCCGAGCAGAGTCATGTGCTTGCTGACTGAACCTGAACGGACTGTGAGGTATTGTTAGTGCATCACCTGTGTTTACTCAACTCTCACTGCTGCAATCTTTGACATGTATTTAGTTTCCCCAGCCCATGTCAATGTTGTGTGAAATGCACATTTCCCCAAAATTTTCAGTTTTTGATAGTGGAAGATGACTGGTGAAATCTTAACAAACTGTGTATTGGACATCAAGCCTTCTTCTTAAATTGAAATACGTGTCCCTGTTGTAAGGTCTCATGACATCCTTATTTTGTTTGACTCTTATACAGGGTGTCCCATTTATCTTGATCACCCTAAATAACTGTTTGTCCAGATATAAAATACAAAATGTTTCAAGCAAATGTTCTTTAGCCATCAGGGGGGACATCAGTCAGCATGATTGCCTTCATTTTAGTTTTGTTTTTTACACAGATACAAACAGCGGTATGACCTTTTCAAATGGCACCCTGTATTTTTTATTCGGTAATTCATTTCTTCTCCTAAAGACCTATTCAAAAATGTATCATAGTGTATCATTCACTGAAACACAACGTTATTAATTACATAACACAACATTGACTTTGAGCCCGGGATCACAAACTCGTCCTCTTGCTGGAGTTGACAGAAAACAAATAAAAACCCAGTAAAAACATAACACAAAATTGACTTTGACTCTCATGTACCATTGCCCAGGAGTAGAACATTCAAAGGTGCTCAAAGTGGTTACCTTGGACACCGTACACTGGTGCACTCATTGAATGAAAGAATGATTTACAGCTTCCAATGTTGCCTGCTGAAGAGAATTACAAGCAAGCACAATACGTTCCTGCATGTCGTCAGTTGTTGGAATATTGTGATACACAATGTCTTTAATGCACCCCTAAAGAAAAAAAAGTCCAGAGGATTTAAATCAGGAGACCTAGCAGGCCAAGTAACTGCTCCTCCTCAACCAATCCATCTGGCAGGATACCTTCGGTTTAGAACACAACATGCACACGAGGCATTATGTGCTGGACACCATCATGCTGATACCACATACGCATTCTTGTTCTTTGTGGCACTTCATGCAGAAGAGGAGCAAGAATCCATCTGAGGAAGTTGGCATATGCTGTGCCGTTTAGACTGACATTGATAGTTGTAGTACCAAGCAGACCACATGAGACGTTAACTCTCCATGGACGCTGATGTTCCACCTGTCTGAGCCATTGTGGGTTGTTGCTGGACCAGTAATGCATGTTCCTTGTATTTACCTGCCATTTGTTTGAGAAGGAACATTCATCGGTAAATAGAACATTGGAGAAGACGTTCGGGTTGGCGAGGATTTGCTGCTGTGCCCACTGACAGAACTGTACACGATTCTGGAAATCATTCCCATGCAACTCTTGATACAGGGGTACATCGTAAGGATGGAACCGATGACTTGTAAGAATACGATGTACACTGTTTATAGGAATCCCAATCTCGTGTTCAAGTTGTCGTGTGCTCACATGTGGATTCGTAGCAGTGGAAGCGAGAACAGTAACTTCAGCAGTTTGGTCTATGCGAGTGCTACGACGATTGCGTTGTCGTGGGTTGAAACTTCCCGTTTCCTGAAGCGTCGCAACGAGATGAGAAAAAACATCCGTCGGGAAGGTGGGTTCTTGTCAAGATATCGCTCTCTGTACAGTTCCACTACGTGCGTAGCATTTTGCCTACCTTCAGCAATAACAATAAAAGAAATGTTATGTTGCAGTTTGTAGGAAGGACAGCCTTTACTCTATGCCTACTCTACACGACAGTATTTAAAAGGACTAAACTACTGTACTAAATTTACCCGTACATAAGAAAACAGTATTGTAATTACTGTTCTGCTAACTTACATTCCCCATAGATGAGCAGCATTTCTACTTTCTCTTCATTGGTGTACATTCTACACACTCAACTCTTCAGCTGACGATCGTTAACGGAATGACGGGTGTGCACTCTGCTTATTTTTACATTTGTCCTCTGTCAGTGTCAGCACGTGGATGTTTTCTGTTACCCCGAGTACCTGCACTAAGCGCTGGGAAATGAATTACCAAATACAAAATACAGGTTGTCATTTAAAAAAGTCCCACCGCTGTTCATATCTTTGTAAAAAAAAAAAAATAAAAAAAAAAAAAAAAAAAAAAAAAGCCTCAACGAAGGCAATCATGCTGATTGACATCCTCCTGATGGCTAAAGAACATCTGCTTGAAACATTTTGTAATTTGAATCGGGACAAACAATTATTTATTTAGGGTGGTCAAGATAAATGGGACACCCTGTTAAGTCCTAGAAATTGGACAGTTGCACCATTATACTGCATTATATTATCATGCTCCAGACAGTGCATAGGGCTGATATGCTGGGCTGCGTGTAGGGTCTTGCGACTAATGTTCCTTGTCAGTATCAGCAGCATACAACATGCCATATTGGAACAGACTGCTATATGCACCCTGTTTCTGAAAACATAGTTCATCTTTAACATTACATAGGAGGCATTTTATCTTTGTTGATAGGATTAAATGTGTTTGAGGCAATATTGTAGTGGAGACTCTGGGTCAGTGTATTTAGAGCTCATTGAAGTAAGAATGTTGGAAAACTTTGTAAACACAGATTAGATGTATTAAAGTAAGGCTTGGAATATGGCGTTCAGTTTATTAGTATCCCTTCAATAAAGTTTCATACTTCTACAGCACCCCAATAAGGGACCCAATGACAACTTCAAATTTTATCCGGAACAACTGTTATTTTATTGAGGGAAGGACATGCATAAAGTTGTAAAGAGAAAACTTACATTAGTGAGTTTAGTGTAAAATACTGTAGTCACATCTCATATTTCTAAAAAAAACACAAAGCTGTTCAAAACATTTGGGAGGTGAATTAGATATTTTTGCTTTAATGCTAAACAGTGGAAATTCTAGATTGGAATATCAACAATTATGGAAAGGGCAGTTAGTATTGGCTTAAGTAAAACATTTTTCATTGATGCCACAATTTGCAAATGTCAGAGTATTGTTCAATAATACCACATTCTTATGTGTGCAGTTACAAAACTCTTGTTCATTTTTTTGTTATATGGTGCAATGGCAGACTCCTAAGTGGACAGTAAGCTATAATTCTGAATATGGTATCAGATGAGTGCAAATAGTTTTATTAATATTTATTTGTAAGATAGTTCTTACCAAAGGAAGCAAATCTGGTACAATAAAAATTAGCAGTAACTAAAAAATGATACATTGTTTGTCTTTTTTTAGTTTCCAAAGGACCCTGGTGGGCATGAAACAGTAAATTACAGGGCAGTTTATTTATGATTTCCTTGTAACATACAGATATTTACTGAAGAACATTGCTTTCCTTTAAGAACCAAAAATTACTTAAACACAGCAGAAGACCTGACCGTTGCAGAAAAATATTTTATATCTATCCAACAACATGAAGTTTCATTCACTACACTTCCAGCCAAATTACTGAGTGTGGAATGTCGGAAACTTGTATGGAATGCAATGCCTACTTTATTTAACACACCAAATAAATCACCAAAACTTGTAGCTGAAGAGAAAACTGCACAGACACGATAATCAAATGACAAAAAGCAATAAAACTGTTACCCAACACAGAAGAAACCCATTCTGCAATTTTTGCTACCACTGAGCCAGAAATAGCATGAATCTTCACTATATTCACTTTTGAAGCAAAATTAATTGCATTTATATCGATATTCATGTGCTTGAAAGTCAAGTGAAGTGTAATAAAATGCAAATTATTAGACTACATACAAAATTTTTACATGTCATGAAAAGAGACCATTGCAATAAGAACAGACAGCAGCAGAAATATATGCTTCTTGTGCATGGAATACGGTGTTTATATTCCATTGCTTTCACTGGCATGAGCTGCTATTACACACATAATTGAAAGTGATTCTTCGTGAGTAAATTGCAGCTTATCTCACTGAATCACTGAGATGCATATCTCGTGAATTTACTGATGCATGCAACACAAAAATATAACAACTATTTCTTTAAATAAGTAGAAATGTAATTACAAACAAACATTAATCTTAAGGATCGCTTTCTTGCTGCCACTAGGGGTTGCTAATATCCTTCCAACTGTCAGACAGTAAAAACTTTCACAGCAGTGAATGCCACAACTGTTTGTTAGACTGCGGTAATACATAGACTTTATTATTTAAGTTAGTATGACAATCGACATAGGCTGCAGTTTAAATAAGGCAAATTCAAACTTAGATGCATTGCCCAAGGACAAATAAATAATGTGGTGCACCAAATCATGATTCCAACAAACATGTTGTAATAGAAGTTCATACTTCAGTATATTGAGTGTCAACATACAGCACTAACATTGATGTAATTTCAACAAATTATTTAAATGAGTAAGATAAATTAGTGGAAAAAGATTAACTATTGGATTTTAGTGTCCTGTACAACGCCCATGTGTGAAAAAAATGTTTAACACTGAAATTTGAGAAAGCCCTTACCATACAGGATGGTTGGCAGCCACACTCTCTAGTCATCTCGTCTGTCAGAACTGGAAAACACCAAGGACATGATTATTTGAGGGAGTAACTGCACACTGTGGAGAAAGCCAATGTGCATCAAATAGCGCAGCAGGTACCAAAAGTTGAATTTTTCTGTGAATAGAGGTTCAGCATCAGTAAGTGCAAACCATACCATTGCTCCCAATATCTGAAAATAACTAGGTTAGTCATCAAAATATTGTGTGCAGTATGGAATCAGCTCTGGTAGAAACCCATAATAAACACCTAAATAACAACTTCACACCTTTCTGAAATTTGTGTATTGTCCAGGGAATTGTGAGAACAGATTACTTGAATAACACTATAGTTAAACTGTATAATGCTCTCAGAAGTTTACTAGTAAAAATACCTTAGTGAGTGTTATATGGTAAGTAATTTTTGCAGCATAAACTAAACACATTTTCTTGTATAAAATGTGTAAGTACCAAAAATACATTACAATAACATTAGGATAAAAACATAAGTGTTTCTGTGTGGACAGCACCAGAAAGATGTAAATTTGAATGAGACTGACATCTCCCAAGTATTGTTTTTTCAAAGTACTAATCAAGTGTCACTCAAAGGTTTTCATTTCAGTAGGTATGTACGCTATCCAGAATCTATCATAGCAATGTGTGTGGGACAGTTATTTGAGGAGTTGGGTTCTCTTACTGCACAATAAATCTGTCAGCAAGAATTTAAGGCCCCTTCTTTTAAATTGGCTCTTCTTAAGTGCAGCATTACATCGTTATTGAATATGGTAATAAGGAAGCTTCCATGTAAGAATCAAACCTATTTTCACCTTTTTCATTCAAAAACTTGTTGGGTGATGCTTTTCCATTGATGATGTAATCTAGAAATGTTTCACCTTTACACATATGAATCTGGATGCTGTAGGTCATGGCTTAACACTCATGTTTCATTGTCACATGTTATGTACTAGATTGTACATATCACTGTATGAAGTATGACAACAAAGTAAGTTCATTCTCTTTCTTTCGTTCCTTTGATTTAAGTAATGTGCAACTCCTATCTTTAAAATGCAAAAGATATTTCGAGGACTACATATACACTGGACTCGTACTTATTACTGTTAAAGTGGCTTGCTTTTGCGGTTCTATTAAAGATAAATGTGGAATTTATGAAGAAACCCTGTATTCTCATGTATATCATTCAAGAGACTTGATTACTGTTGAAGTGAGAAAGGTCATGGAAGTGCTTAACTCCATTCTAAGAATTACTAAAATAAGATAAGTTTTCCTATGTACAAAATCTTACAATTAAGTTACAACAATATGAATTATTGTGTATTTCTGTGTACTCTCATGTTGTAATAGTCCACACAAGTTTAATTTCTCTCTCTGTGTTTAATAGTTCGCTCCTCCACTATCACCACAGCAGCAGCAGCAATATCAACAGCAGCAGCAATATCAGCAGCAGCAGCAGCAGCAACAACAACAACAACAACAACAACAACAACAACATCAACAACCACAGCAGCAGCAGCAGCAGCAGTTGCATACAGCTGAACAGTTCCAGCCTCATGGACAAGAACAACGAGGTTACATACCACAAGGATATATGCCACAAGGACAAGCCCCACCAGGTCACCAGCTACAAGGACAATTCCCTCAGGGACAGTTCCCACAGGGACATCAGATACAGGGACAGTTCCCACAGGGCCACCAGATACAGGGACAGTTCCCACAGGGCCATCAGGTACAGGGACAGTTCCCACAAGGGCAACAACCACAGGGACAGTTTCCACAAGGTCAGGCCTTTATGCCACAAGGGAATAACCCACAAGGTCAAGTAATGCAAGGACATTTACCACAAGGACATATTCCACCTGGATCATATCAGTACAACCAGATCCCTCAAGATCAGGCAAATGTTGGCCAGGTGCCACCAGGTCAGGCCATTAAACAGAGTCCCCAGGGAAGCCCTGTGCAGCAGGCTCAACAAGGTGAAAACCAGCAACAACCAGGAAATGCTAATGTGAATCCTCCACAAGATGATCAACAAAAGGAGCAAACCAATGAAATAGGGTCTAATATTATTGAAACAGGAGATAATAAGGCTAATAAAAATGCTGGTGATGCAGGACAAAATAAGGAACCCAGTGGAAACTTGAAAGAAGCTGCCATGAATGTAGTACCTCCTGTGCCTGTAATACATCCTAGGCAGCCATCAAAAAGTGACACAAAGCAATGATTATAATTGAAATGACATTTTTACAGATTGAATTAATGTTTTGTATTCATTTACATTGCAGATTGATTATGTTGGGAGATGGTATGAACAGCTGTACTATAAACTTATAAAGTAGCATTGTTGGTATGTTTGTGATGTTATTCAAATAAGATCTGAGACTTGTAAAGGACATAAAATGTGGTGCTATTCCTTTTCATGACATTTTATATTTTTAATGTTTCCTTTGTTACCAGTCTTATTCTTACAAGTATTGTCAAGTGTCTTCGAAACTACAGTATTAAAAAGAAGTGGTAGGGGTGTTGTGATATAACAAGGAAAACAAATTACCTTTATGTGCAGGCACAGAAGAGCAGATTAGTCTGCTTTCTTCAGAGAGATACTGTACTGCTTTCATGGCCCTCTTTGTAAATGTGTAATGTGAAAGTATGTACCTGTATTTATTTTCTGTACAGTTTAATATTATTTTGTAATGTTGGGGATTAAAATAAAAAAATCTTACATTTCTTCTGTGGAAATAGATAAGTGCCTTTATTCACACTTGCATGTTCATATTGCAAAAAAATATTCATGTGTGAAAAGAAGGAAGAGCACATTAATACGTGATCCATGCAGTATTTTATTGTCTGATGAGGAGAAACACGATGGACAAATTATTTGTGTTAAAATTCCTGTAATTTAGTTTACTGTTATTCAGAAGTTATAGTTATTTAGCGATATTTCATTATACCAGTCATGTCTGTGGTATGAAAAGAAATTATAATCAAAAATCCTTCAATTTAAATACAATAAGAAGTTGATGGAACGTGTAGGATGAGATGTCACTTTGCACCACTTGCAAGAGACTTATCAGCCACAAGGGCAATTTCCAACAACAATGAGGAATGCAAGTTGGATTAGTGAGTATGAGGGGAAAGAAAAATGAAACTATTACTTATTTGTAAGACATAACACAACAGAAACTGCATGAAGTTTGAAGAGTTGCAGAAATGCTGTTTAGCATGAGGAGTGCAATGATTGACAAATGAAGAGTGCAGGTGAGAGGATTTTGAAACAGTACTGCGAAGGGATTGTAATAATAGTGAAACTCGTGGTTGTGTGTCGGGGAGGAGAGAGCATTGCACACACAGGACAGCAAATTGTTAAAATATGTATGAGGTGCTCACCCAATATCAAGGCACCTCCTCCTTCCAACCAATATCTAGGCACTAAACAGTGTGTTGCTGTTGCTGTCCTTGCTGCTATGTAAATTAAAGTAAGATGGCTTGTCTACAGCCTTTTTGTTGTGCCCATTTAAAACTAAAGGAGCTGCTTTTGAGGAAATAACTGACTTCGATAGATCTTACTCTTCATGAAATTGACATTGCGACCATCTTTGTAAAATACTTAGAATCTGGCTAATATGACAAATCAGTCAAGGAAAATTAAAGCTTTTCGTTTAAAAATTCTAATGTTTTGTTTTGTTGCTTTCTCTGTAATAACATTGGTATCTCCAGCATAATATTCTATTATTTAGTAAAGTATACTGTTATGTCAGCCTTATCTGGTTCATATAAGTAATGCACTAATCATGATTTATTGATTTTAAACCTGATTTGAGCCATGCTGTTAATTGTGAAGACTGCAAACACTGCCTCAGTTTTAGTATCCATTGAGTCAGATATATTGAGCATGTTCTTCCATGACAAATCTCCCTTCTGTAGATGAGTTACAGTTAAGGAATTATTGATGGACCCTTGACATTCGATTCCGTTTACCAGATGTAGAAGTATGAAACCAGAATTTCCCTATAGATGGTGGTAGCTGTCAGTGTATGGCCCGTGAGACGGCGTCTGCAGTGCCATCTGCTTCCTGTAATGGCTGACGACAAATGTCAACACACAGTAACCCAAGTTCCATACATTGGTATCTGTTTCAAACCTGTAAAATGAAAGTTTTGTGCCTGCGAATTAAGATTTGAGGACAGCATTGGTTTTCTGTTATCATTTGAAGGAAACTGTTGCAGAATCGTTTCAAATGCTAGTCAAAGTTTTCAGTGAACATGCGCTTGGGAAAACAGTGTTTCAAGTAGTTCAAAAAATTAAAAAGTGATGATTTTGATGTGAGAAACGACAAGCAAGGGGAACCATCAAAAAAGTTCAAAGACAATGAATTGCAGTCCTTATTGGATGAAGATGATAAACTCAACAGGAACTCGCGGAACAATTGATAGTGATGCAGAAAGCTGTTTCTCTTTGGTAGAAAGCTATGAGAAAGATGCAGAAAGTGGGAATAAAAGTTCCACATGAACTGAATGAAAGACAGCAAGCAAATTGAAAGACCACTTGTGAAATGCTGCTCGTCAGATACAAAAGAAAGTCATTTCTCCATCGAAGAGAGACAGTTGATGAAAAATGGATATATTTTGAGAATCCTAAGCATCATAAATCATGAGTGAATCCACTGTAAGACCAAATTGCTTTGGAAAGAAGACAATGCTCTGTGTTTGGTGGGATCAGATGGGCGTCATCTATTACCAGCCACTAAAATCTGGTGAAACTGTGAACATTGATTGATGCCAACAGTAAATGATTGATTTAAATCAAGCATTACGTGAAAAATTATCGTAATGCAGAAAAAGACAACACAAGGACATAATCCTCTATGATAATGCACCATCACACACAGAAATCCCTTGCGGGTTGGGCTAAGAATAGGCCTAAGGTATTCCTGCCTGTTGTAAGAAGCGACTAAAAGGAGTTTCACACATTTCAGCCTTTATATGATGGTCCCCTGTAGGGTTTGACCTCCATTCTTCAAAATTTTCCGGAAGAGCAAGCCAATTGGGGAAGGGCGTCTTACAAGTTGCGTTGTGCCCATCATGCATTTAGATCTTTAGCCCACTTTGTCATCGTCGCATTGCAGTCCCGCCCATTCTCCATCTCTTGGGTGAGGACACCTTCCTGGGTATGTTTTCCACCATGCACTATGCTGTGTAGCTTTCTGCATCAACGATGACCCTGGACTTCTTTGCACCTGATATCCAGCGTGATAGCCAGTCCATTGTGGTGGAGCCGCCATGTACCCTCTTGATTGTAGCTCCCTGACCACGCAGGGATCGCTCTGCTGATGCCTGCGCCATTATCTCCCCACATATGCCAAGGGGTAGATGCCCATCCCCCTGGTGCATCCAGGACACCTGGCAATGGTCATCCTGCCAGGTGGCCTTTGCTGCGGCTGGATGGCGCCCGTGGGAAGGTCCCCTGGTCGAATTGGGTGGCATCATGGCAGATGACATAGGATGAAGCATAGTCCATCATGTCTTGCTGGTGATGAAACACCAGCAGTCTAAGTGTTCACTAGCTCAATTCAATTCCCTGGCCACACCATGGGAGGAATGTCAGGCTAATGATGGCAGCAGATCTTATTCGCCCCGTACCTTGTATGTTCGAGAGCTGATGGGTAATCTTTCATGACGATGAAGCCTCAGTTTTTTGTTGAGCATTTAGGGGACAAGTTTTGGGAGGTGGAGAGCTTGTCCAAAATGAGATCTGGGTCAGTCTTGATCATAACAGCATCGTCTGCCCAGTACCGGGCATTATTCACTTGTGACAAGCTGGGGGATGTTTCTGTAACCATCACACCCCATAAGAGCTTAAATATGGTCCATGGTATCATATTTCACAGGGACCTTCTTTTGCATTCTGATGAACTGCTAATTTAGAGTGGCGAGGTATACATTTCGTCCAGCGTGTCCACCATGGTCTGAGGGATAATCAGGTTGCCACCGGTGCCTTCATCTTGGCCGTCAAGGGTGATACATTGCCCAAGAAGGTCAAGGTGGTGGTCTACCACTGTGACGTCAAGCCATACACTCCTCCCCTGATGTGGTGCTTTAAATGCTGGAAGTTCAGCCATATGTCTTCCTGCTGTACTTCCAGTGTCACATCTGCCCCACCTTCCATCTGTGTCAACTGTGGAGAGCACCATTCACCTTGCTCGTCAGACTGCAGGATTCTCCAGAAAGAAAGGCAAATCATGGAGTACAAAACCCTGGACCGACTGACCTACACTGAAGCTAAGAGAAAATTTGAACACCTGCATCCTGTGCATATGACATCATCTTACGCCGCTGCTGCAACAGTTCTGGCACCATCAGCTCCACCAGCCCCTGTCACCTCTCAGAGCCAGAAGACTACACATGCCCCCTTGATGGTGGGGGGCATTTCCCTCCCTGTTGCTCCTGCATCACCTACTTACTAAGCAACAACCCCCCCCCCCCCCAAACCCCCACTTCTAAGCCGGAGAAGCGTAAGTCTTCTTCGGCTTCTCTCACTAAGAAGGGGTCCCTTGGGTCACTCCCTTCCCATGTTTCTGCTAGTGGGAAAGATGACACCTGCTAGTGGCTGGCGAGCCCAAAAGCAGCTGGTTGTAGGACTTCACGCTCATCCTCAGTCCCGGAGACTGAGCCAGTGAAGTCCTCCCAGCCAGGGAAACCCAAGGAGCAGTGAGAGAAACGCAAAAAGAAAACATCTAAGACATAGGAAATAGCTGAGGCACCCACACCACCACTACCTACAAGCTCTGTGTCTGATGATGGGGTGGAGATATTGGCATCCACTGAGTACTTGGATCTCCCCAGACCTCTGACACAACGGATATAGACTGGTCAGGCAATACGTCGGTGGCAGCAGGAGCTCTGTGTCTGATGATGGGGTGGAGATATTGGCATCCGCTGAGTACTTGGATCTCCCCAGACCTCTGACACAACGGATATAGACTGGTCAGGCAATACGTCGGTGGCAGCAGGTGACTCTGTGGCATAAAATACCTCATTGAATGTTCCATGCCTTCCCAATCTCACAATGTTGTCATCCTCCAGTGGAATTGTGGCTGTTTTTTCCTCCAAATGCCTGAGCAACGGCAACTGTTAAGCTTTAGACCTGCTATTTTTGCATTGCCCTCCAGGAAACCTGGTTCCTGGCAATGTGGACCCCTGCCCTCCACGGCTACAAGGGATATTACAGGAACTGTAGCGACTATAATCGAGTGTCTGGTGGAGTTTGTGTTTATGTCCTAAACTCAGACTGTAGTGAACATGTGCCCCTTCAAACTCCTCTTGAAGCTGTGGCTGTCAGAATAAGGAAGACGCAGCAAACAACTGTCTGCAATGTATATCTTCCTCCAGATGGTGCAGTACCCCTGAATATATTAGCTGCACTGATTGACCAACTCCCTAAACCTTTCCTACTTTTAACCCCTTGTGGGGTGGCATTGTGCTTACACATTTCAGTGTGGCTCATGGTAGTTACTTGCCCATTGATTTATCAATTTGCAGCCCAAGACTTCTCCCATGTATCCACTGGAGAGCACATGACGACCTGTGTGGTAGTGACGTCTTCCTCATCTTCCTGTCACTGCCCCAGCGCCAGGCCTACGGACGTCTGCCCAGATGGGCTTTGAACAAGGCGGACTGGGAAACTTTCACCTCTGCTGTCACCGCTTAATCTCCCCCACACGGCAACATTGATTTGATGGTTGAGCAGGTGACTAGCACAATTGTTTCTGAGGCAGAAAACGCAATGCCTTGCTCTCTAGGGTGCCCAAGGTGTAAGGCAGTCCCTTGGTGGTTGCCGGAAGTTACTGAAGCAATTAAGAAGCGTCAGCAAGCTCTACAGCGGCACCCTTTCCTGGAGCACCTCATAGCCTTTAAACGGTTCCGTACCCGCGTTCACCAGCTTACCAAATGATGGAAGCGGGAGTGTTGGGCGAGATACGTCTTGACCATTGGATGCCATATGTAACCTTCCCAAGTCTGGGCAAAGATCAAACATCTTTTCGGGTCCCAGACCCCAACAGGTGTTCCCGGTGTTACGATAAATGTTGTGTTATGATTGCCAAGCACTTTGCTCAGGCCTCTGCATCAGTGAATTACCCCCCTGCCTTTCACACTCTCAAACAACGGCTGGTAGGAAATGTGTTCTTGTTCACTACATGCCACAGTGAATCCTGTAACGCCCCATTTACGGAGTAGTGCTCAAACCCGGTAAAAACCCACTTGATGTGGATAGCTATCGGCCAATCAGCCTCACCAACGCTCTTTCTAAGCTGTTGGAATGTATGGTATGTCGGCGGTTGGGTTGGGTCCTGGAGTCATGTGGCCAACTGGCTCCATGTCAGGGCAGCTTCTGCCAGGGTCGCTCTACCACTGGTAATCTTGTGTCCCTTGAGTCTGCCATCCGAACAGCCTTTTCCAGATGGCAACACCTGGTTGCCGTCTTTTTTTATTTACGAAGAGCATACAACACGACCTGGTGACATCATATTTGTGCCACATTGTATGAGTGGGGTCTCACCCACTCCAGATTTGTATCCAAAACATCCTGTCACTTCGTACTATCCGTGACCAAGTTGGTGCCTCCTATAGTTCCATCTCTATCGAGGAGGCTGGAGTCCCGCAGGGCTCTGTCTTGAGTGTCTCTCTATTTTTAGTGGCCATTAACGGTCTAGCAGCAGATCTCCGTCTCACCTTCTCTATATGCAGACGACTTCTGCATTTCGTACTGCTGCTCCAGTACTGGTGTTGCTGAGCGACGCCTACAGGGAGTCATCCACAAGGCACAGTCATGGGCTTCAGCTGCAAAGTCGTGCACTTCTGTCGGCATCGTACCGTTCATCCGGATCCAGAACTTTACCTTAATGACGATCCACTCACTGTAGTGGAGGCATATCAATTCTTAGGACTGGTTTTCAATGCTCGATTGACTTGGCTTCCTCATCTTTGTCAGCTTAAGCAGAGGTTCTGGCAGCACCTCAATGCCCTCCATTGCCTAAGCAACACCAATTGGGGTGCAGATAGCTCTATGCTGTTGCAGCTCTACAGAGCCCTTATCTGATCCCAAATCGACTATGGGAGTGTGGTTTATGGTTCAGCAGCGCCCTCAGTGTTGCATTTACTCGACCCTGTGCACTACTGCAGGGTTCGACTAGCAACAGGAGCTTTTAGGACGAGTCCGGTGACCAGCGTACTGGTGGAGGCTGGGGTCCCTCCACAGCAGATCAGACATGCACAACTGCTCTTAAGCAGCACACATTTGTAGTTCTTCTGAGCATCTGAATTACCGTCTCCTTTTTCCACCCGCGGCAGTCCATCTCCTACATCAGCGGCCCAGGTCGGGGCTAACGATTGCGGTTCACGTGCGGTCCCTTCTCCCCAAACTGGAGTCCTTCCCTTTACCACCTCTAATTGCAGTCCATTCATGTATGCCTCTATGGTGTATGCCTTGGCCACAGCTTTGTCTGGACCTTTCACATGACCCTAACTTTGTCTGGAGCTTTCACGTGGCCCTAAGGACTCCGTTAACCCTGTGGCTCTCAGCTGTCACTTTCTCTCGATTCTTGACGTGCTCTGGCTCTGAAGTAGTTTACTCCGATGGCTGATGGTCACATTGGCTTTACCTATGTTCATGGTGGCCATATTGAACAACATTCCTTACCCGATGGCTGCAGTGTATTCACTGCAGAGCTGGTGGCCATTTCTCGTGCACTTCAGTATCTCTGTTCATGCCCTGGGGAGTCTTTTATGTACTGACTCCTTGACCAGCCTGAAAACTATCGACCAGTGCTACCCTTGTCATCCTTTGGTAGTGTCCATCCAGGAGTCCATCTATGTCCTGGAATGGTCCAGTCGTTCAGTGGTGTTCATCTGGACTCCTGGTGACATCGGAAACCTAGGAAATGAACTTTGCGAGCTATTAAGGGGTCCAGAAATGTGAGGAAGTCCTCGATGAGTGCCTCTCACAGGGACTCTGTGGTTCTCTGCTGGCTCCGCATTGGTCATGCCTAGGCAACCCATGGCTACCTCCTGCGCCGTGAAGACCCACCTCAGTGTCGGTGCAGTGCCTGCTTGATAGTGGCCCATATTCTTCTGCTCTGTCCTTCTTTGGCTGCCCTGTGACTTCATCTTTGGGTGCTGGACTCGTTATCATTGATTTTTAGCAGACAATGCATCAGCTGATTTGGTTTTACATTTCATCCATGAGGGTGGGTTTTACCATTCGATCTGAGTTTTAGTGCATATCCTTTGTCCCTCTGTGTCCTCCACCCTAGTGCTTTTAGGGTGGAGGTTTTAATGTGTTGCACAGTGGCTGGCTTTTGATTTTCATTTTCGTGGTCGGCCAGCCACTGTAATCTGCTTCCTTGTTTTACTCTCCTCTGTTTCAGGCATCTCTCTCTTGTTTTCTTACTTTCTTTTGTTCCTTTTAGTGTTCATTGCCTTTCTTTCGTTCTTGTGGTCTTTCCTTTCAATCCATTTTGTGTTACATGTCTCGTCTGTTTTATTATCACACTTGTGGCATTGTCTCATTAGGAACAAGGGACCAATGACCTCATAGTTTGGTCCCTTTCCCCTTACTGCTATCTACTCTTTGATTCAATTATCCTCCCTGATTAAACTCCCATATTTACTAAACTCTGTCTGATTCAGTACATTACTCTTTGACAAATTTTTGCAAGTTAAATTGACTTCTGCAGCACTAATGTTTTTAAGTAAATCTCTTCAAAGCCTTTGTGCCCCAAGTTCACAAAGTTTTACAATTCTGTATATGTTGTGTGGAAATGGGGATGTTGTTTGATAGGCAGTGAAAAATAGACGGAAAGTGCACAAAAAAGAAACGAAGTAAGTGACCATGGAATTTACTTCTGTTAGGGGGTAAGCTGTGGTTCCCTAAGATTTCAGGTTTAAAATGTGCACATCAATATGTGCAAGTACCCCTCCACTAGACGTGAAATGTAATGCAGTCCTCATATTATTGATCATTTTCTTAGTATCACTTCCATTCCTTAAAACATGCACATCGACTATACACATGTTAAACAGCACTACTGCTTTCAATGAATTTTCAGAAATAACAGCTTCCAAATGGTACTCATAGGGTTCACATTAAATTGAGCAAGGACTAACCAAGCACATAATTAAAGGATTTATATTTTCACTACAGCAGAAAATCAATGGCTGTTTAAAATATCATTAAGCAACAACACAAAACTATTAGGTAACCTAGCATATTAAAATAAATCTTTCCTGCATAAAATTATCTTCCTCGCATGAAAGAATGAAGACAATGTACGTTCCTCAAAAACATATAAAAAATACAAAATTAGCAAGGTACAGACTACATATATGTTGTTGTTTTTCTTCAGTCCTGAGACTGGTTTGATGCAGCTCTCCATGCTACTCTGTCCTGTGCAAACTTCTCTCCCAGTACCTACTGCAGCCTACATCCTTCTGAATCTGCTTAGTGTATTCATCTCTTGGTCTCCCTCTACGATTTTTACCCTCCACGCTGCCCTCCAGTACTAAATTGGTGATCCCTTGATGCCTCAGAACATGTCCTACCAACCGATCCCATCTTCAAGTTGTGCCTCAAACTCCTCTTCTCCCCAATTCTATTCAATACCTCCTCATTAGTTATGTGATCTACCCATCTAATCTTCAGCATTCTTCTGTAGCACCAAATTCCAAAAGCTTCTATTCTCTTCTTGTCTAAACTATTTATTGTCCATGTTTCACTTCCATACATGGCTACACTCCATACAAATACTTTCAGATACAACTTCCTGACACTTAAATCTATACTTCTTCAGAAACGCTTTCCTTGCCATTTCCAGTCTACATTTTATATCCTCTCTACTTCGACCGTCATCAGTTATTTTGCTCCCCAAATAGCAAAACTCATTTACTACGTTAAGTGTCTCATTTCATAATCTAATTCCCTCAGCATCACCCGACTTAATTCGACTACATTCCATTATCCTCGTTTTGCTTTTGTTGATGTTCATCTTATACCCTCCTTTCAAGACACTGTCCATTCCGTTCAATTGCTCTTCCAAGTCCTTTGCTGTTCCTGACAGAATTACAATGTCATCGGCGAACCTCAAAATTTTTATTTCTTCTCCATGGATTTTAATACCTACTCCAAATTTTTCTTTTGTTTCCTTTACTGCTTGCTCAATATACAGATTGAATAACATCAGGGAGAGGCTACAACCCTGTCTCACTCCCTTCCCAACCACTGCTTCCCTTTCATGTCCCTTGACTCTTATAACTGCCATCTGGTATCTGTGCAAATTGTAAATAGCCTTTCGCTCCCTGTATTTTACCCCTGCCACCTTCAGAATTTGAAAGAGAGTATTCCAGTCAACATTGTCAAAAGCTTTCTCTAAGTCTACAAATGCTAGGAACGTAGGTTTGCCTTTCCTTAGTCTATTTTCTGAGATAAGTCGTACGGTCAGTATTGCCTCAAGTGTTCCAACATTTCTATGGAATCCAAACTGATCTTCCCCGAGGTCGGCTTCTACCAGTTTTTCCATTCGTCTATAAATAATTCGCGTTAGTATTTTGCAGCTGTGTCTTATTAAACTGATAGTTTGGTAATTTTCACATCTGTCAACATCTGCTTTCTTTGGGATTGGAATTATTATATTCTTCTTGAAGTCCGAGGGAATTTCGCCTGTCTCATACATCTTGCTCACCAGATGGTATAGTTTTGTCTGGGCTGGCTCTGCCAAGGCTGTCAATAGCTTTAGAATGTTGTCTACTCCTGGGGCCATGTTTCGACTTAGGTCTTTCAGTGCTCTGTCAAACTCTTCACGCAGTATCATATCTCCCATTTCATCTTCATCTACATCCTCTTCCATTTCTATAATATTGTCCTCAAGAAAATCACCCGTGTATAGACCGTCTATATACTCCTTCCACCTTTGTGCTTTCCCTTCTTTGCTTAGAACTGGGTTTCCATTTGAGCTCTTGTTATTCATGCAAGTGGTTCTCTTTTCTCCAAAGGTCTCTTTAATTTTCCTGTAGGCTGTATCTATCTTACCTCTCATGAGATAAGCCTCAACATCCTTACATTTGTCCTCTAGCCATCCCTGCTTAGCCATTTTGCACTTCCTGTCAATCTCATTTTTGAGACATTTGTATTCCTTTTTGCCTGCTTCATTTACTGCATTTTTGTATTTTCTCCTTTCATCAATTAAATTCAGTATCTCTTCTGTTACCCAAGGATTTCTACTAGCCCTAGTCTTTTTACCTACATGATCCTCTGCTGCCTTCAATATTTCATCCCTCAAAGCTACCCATTCTTCTTCTACTGTATTTGTTTCCCCCATTCCTGTCAATTGTTCCCTTATGCTCTCCCTGAAACTCTGTACAACCTCTGGTTTAGTCAGTTTATCCAGGTCCCATCTCCTTAAATTCCCACCTGTTTGCAGTTTCTTCAGTTTTAATCTACAGTTCATAACCAATAGATTATGGTCAGAGTCCACATCTGCCCCTGGAAATGTCTTACAATTTAAAACCTTGTTCCTAAGTCTCTGTCTTACCATTATATAATCTATCTGATACCTTCTAGTATCTCCAGGATTCTTCCATGTATACAACCTCCTTTCATGATTCTTGAACCAAGTGTTAGCTATGATTAAGTTATGCTCTGTGCAAAATTCTACCAGGCAGCTTCCTATTTCATTCCTTAGTCATAATCCATATTCACCTACTACATTTCCTTCTCTCCCTTTTCCTACTATTGAATTCCAGTCACCCATGACTATTAAATTTTCGTCTCCCTTCATTACATGAATAATTTCTTTTATCTCATCATACATTTCATCAATTTCTTCATCATCTGCAGAGCTAGTTTGCATATAAACTTGTACTACTGTAGTAGGCATGGGCTTCGTATCTATCTTGGCCACAATAATGCATTCACTATGCTGTTTGTAGTAGCTTACCCGCAATCCTATTTTTTTTATTCATTATTAAACCTACTCCTGCATTACCCCTATTTGATTTTGTATTTATAACCCTGTATTCACCTGACCAAAAGTCTTGTTCCTCCTGCCAACGAACTTTACTAATTCCCACTATATCTAACTTTAACCTATCCATTTCCCTTTTTAAATTTTCTAACCTACCTGCCAGATTAAGGGATCTGACATTCCACGCTCCAATCCATAGAACGCCAGTTTTCTTTCTCCTGATAACGAGGTCCTCTTGAGTAGTCCCCACCCGGAGATCCGAATGGGGGACTATTTTACCTACGGAATATTTTACCCAAGAGGATGCCATCATCATTTAATCATACAGTAAAGCTGCATGCCCTCAGGAAAAATTATGGCTGTAGTTTCCCCACGCTTTCAGCCGTTCGCAGTACCAGAACAGCAAGACCGTTTTGGTTAGAGTTAAAGGCAAGATCAGTCAATCATCTAGACTGTTGCCCCTGCAACTACTGAAAAGGCTGCTGCCCCTCTTCAGAAACCACACATTTGTCTGGCCTCTCAACAGATACCCCTCTGTTGTGGCTGCACCTACGGTACAGCTATCTGTATCGTTGAAGCACGCAAGCCTCCCCACCAAAGGCAAGGTCCATGGTTCATTTATTCTAAAGTAATGGATTCCATTTTATCATAGGTTGCAAGAGTTTCACTCTTATGCTACTGACAAGGGTTTTCAAATTCATTCCATATTTATAGATTTCCAAAAGGCATTTGACACTACCACACAAGCGGCTTGTAGTGAAATTGCTTGCTTTGGATCATTTACCTTATAACACTATACTGCATCTTGTGTAATACTAACATACAGTGTATTACAATTATGGTATTATGATGCAGTTAATGTTACCCTCAGGGAGGATTTTTGTAAATTGACCATGAATTACGTAATGGGTTTGGCTTATCTAACCTGAATTTAGTGTTACAGAAGAAACCAGAAAGCTAAAGTTTGAAATTTGGAAAATGTTTGAAGCAACCGAGTTTACTTAAACGAAATAAAAATGGTCGCCAGCCTAATTAGGCATAGTAATGTGAAACATTACTTTTATATAATCTGTATAGAGTTATGATAAAGGAAAGCTACCATTACTTCTTCATCAAAGAAGTGCAATGAACTCTACCATAATCAGACAAGTGGTACAGTGATGCTAGCAGTTATAAGTAGTACATGCAAGTTCTCACAGAAACAGTTAACAGCGTATCTCTTCTCAACAGTAATATTTTGTCATACATAAATTATCTCATCATCATATGTTGTGAAAGTCAATATTAAACCAGAAATGGACATGGACTTAGTCCTATTTCATTAGTTACTTTCCAAATACTACAAATATAATTAAAAATCATGTGCAATAGGATTTTTACCCTAATTAAGATGTAATATTGTTTCTATTTTTGTGGGTAAGAGCAATTACAGTAACTTTATCTTCAATGAGCAAAATTGTTGGTGGGGGCTCTCAAACTGACTTTCCAATTTTCATCACACACAGTACACAAAACTCAACTTTTACTTCACTGCATTTAATATACTCATTATTCAGGTAGGTTTATTCATCTTAAGCAACTCAAAATTGGGGACCCTTAAACTGTACATTACTATAAAGCAAACTAAACACACTTTTCTGAAACAATTTGTAAGATCCAAATTTTGGTACTACTTTTTCACTCACCTCGCATGGTTTTTAAAACGGTTAATGACTGCAATTTTCTCTCTATAATTTTTAAGTAAGACTTCAAGTGCATTTACAATCTAACTAACTTCAAGACAACGTGCTGTCTTATTGCCATTAATACAACCAGTAATTTTCACTAACAGAATTTAATTCAGTTAATCTTTGAAGTACTATGGAGGTTTTCATAAATGCGACACTAACTTCCTCTCTTAACTTCAGTTGAAATCACAGTATCTCTAGATACATTTTTGCATTCTGAATTATGCAAATAAATAAATATTGATTTTCATCAGCTTTTAACACACAAGATTGTCGGATGTCAGTATTAATGTGGACTGGATTGTAAGAGGAAACAAATCAAGGATCGGACACAAGTTTTACATAATTTGCCTGATAATTGCAAATTAAACAACACTTAAATGTACTGTTGTAAACAAACATCTTTCAAAAATCTTAATATTTAAATACATTAACATGTCAACACAAAAGCCAAGTAATTATATAACTTTTCCTCCAATTAATACAAAGTATTTAAATAATAAAGAGAAAAAATTTTATGCAACTTTCCACTTTATTACAATAGGTTAAAGACATTACATAGTGAAAATATATCTAAAAACAAAGATGATGTGATTTACCAAATGAAAGTGCTGGCAGGTCGACAGACACACAAACGAACACAAACATACACACAAAATTCAATCTTTCGCAACAAACTGTTGCCTCATCAGGAAAAAGGGAAGGAGAGGGAAAGACGAAAGGATGTGGGTTTTAAGGGAGAGGGTAAGGAGTCATTCCAATCCCGGGAGCGGAAAGACTTACCTTAGGGGAAAAAAGGACGGGTATACACTCGCGCGCACACAAACACACATATCCATCCACACATATACAGACACAAGAAGACATATTTAAAGACCAACCATATCATTAAAGACATATTTATTGTGATAAAATTTGAATCTGTCACGAACTGGCTGGAAGAAAAAGAAGAGTGTGAGTAAGAAAGTGAGGCTGGTAAAGTGCTTTGGCAGGTTAGCAAAATCTAAGGTTTTGCATGTAGAATATGAGATATCATTTGCATTGCTTCTTACATGTACAACTTCATTAATTTCACTGTTTTATCTTTGTTAGTTTCATTGTTCCACCTTCACTGTTAATTTCAGGGAGTGCAAGTACAAATTCTTTGGAAACATAATGCAACAATCTGATCTGCAACTGTTGACTCTTTATCAGACTACACTGAAATTGTTTCAGAGCAGTGTTTAGTGAATATGGTTTGTTTAATCAGGGTTGCCACAAGTTGACCCAAGTGAAATTCCCTGATATTTCCCTGATTTCCAGACAAATTTTAGCATTTTTCCCTGACAAACTTTGAGATCTTAAAGGTAAGTTAAGACATAAGTTGACAATCTGTCTTTGCAGCTACAGTACAAGAAACAATAGTGCAAACGAGGAAATGTCGTAACACTTGCAAGCAGATGGTGCTTTCTGAAGTGAACAAAAATCTTAAGTACTAACTTCAACATCTTTTGTAACGAACTGTTTTTAGATGGAGAAAGCAAGCCAGATGGTATGTTTGTTTCATTAAGGCCACTGATGTTATTTTATTTTAATATAACGAAACACAAGAAATAACCTCAGAAAAAAGTAGGCCTCTTGAAAGAAATGCATTAGGTTGGAAAGAACTGTGTAAACCATAACTGTAGGTGATCGCAAATAAAATATTGGTTCTACTATGTTTGCTATTCTTGGTTATTACCCACTGTGTCATACCTATTATTTTACAGGTATTTTAAGATTTTTCTTTCAAGAAATACATGAGTACATAGCGTACAAATTGCCAGCGGCTGACACAATTTTCTTCTTCTTATCGTCCATACTTTCTAACATATAAACTACTTTTAAAGTTCTAAAATGTACCAGAACAAATAAAATGTCAATAAGATGCCACACTGTACAATGTACTTGAGGTGAGAGAGTCACAATTCCTGAAATCGACTGCCCATGGCCTCTGGCCTGCTGAGGAGCACCACAGTCCTGGGTCCATGGATAAACCATGAAAATCCACTGCATTATGCCACACACAAACAGACTGTGCCTGTGCGCAGATCGGTGAGACTAGATCCCACGGGCAGAGCCCACACATTAGTGGCAACCGAATGGCTTCAGATCGGCAGTCCCAATCCATTACAGATACCCACAGAAACGGCCAGTGGTTTTGGCCCCTCACAGAAATCCACTCACGGAACAGTGACTGCATTGATGCCACAGCTACTGGATCTAGTACACTATTGTGATATCTGAGTTGCGACGTTCTGGTAAACCTGTGAACAACCTCCTGGCAGTGGTTGGGATTCTCCTCAACAGATCAGATGCCATCAGTTACTACTCAATTAGGCAATACATGTTTATAGCTATCCTGAACATCTAAATAAACATATCCTTTTCTCTGGCAGGGGGGATTACTTACATAAATGCGACCAAGGTCTGTTGTACCAATGGAAGATCATCTAGAGTCTTCACTCTGACATCTGCCTTCCTCCACTGAACAGTTTAGTCAGGTTCCCTTCAACCCCCCCCCCCCCTCCCACACTCACTAGTGTGTACCCCATCCAAAGATCTGTCCTTTGGTCCCCCCCGCCCCCCCCCCCCCAAAAAAAAAAAGAGAGAGAGAGAGGAGAAGAAGAAGAAAAGAAAGAAAAAAGAAAAGAAAAAGAAAAAATAGTAGCCCCCTCTGCATCTCGGCACTTCTTCCTCTCAGATTTTTGTTCAAAACTCATCTATATTGATGGCTTGAAGGTCAATTATCGCATCAGGAGGTCATGAACAGCACTCCTTACCTTATGGGTGCAGTGTTTTTACAGCAGTTTAGTGGCCATTATCCAAGTGCTCTATACATTTGCAATCAACCTAACAAGAATGAATTAATCCTAACCTGCAGTGACTCCCTGAGAAGTCTGTAGACCATAAACCAGTGCTATACTTGGAACCCACTGATTTTGACCATACACACTCTTCTTTCTGGCCTCCACTGTAGCTCAGTTGTATTCCAAAGTCACAGAATCTGGGAGAACATGCTTGATAATCAGTTATCAAAGGTGGCTACAAAGAGAGAAACCTTGGACAGGGAGATACCTGGATCTGACTTGTGGCTAACATTGCATCTTTAGTTAGGAGACTTGGAATTGGCAATGACATCTTGTAGCCACTACAAACAAGTTACAAAAAATAAAATGCTCCACAGGCTACACATTGATTCTCCCTTCATCCATGCCAAAGGTAATCTACTGTCCTTTGCCAGCTTCATATTGGCCACACCTGGCTATTGCTTTTCTGTTGCTGTTTTAGTTTCTGTTCACTTTTAATCTGACTCTATGTCGCAAATGAAACTGTTACATTCATCTTTGCTTTCATACATGTTTGTAATCTACCTTTTTATCATTCAATGACTTGAGCATTCTGCTCGTATCTTGTAAAGTGTCCAAGGCACTGTCTTTGAGATGCAGAAGTTGACTTTCTGCCATTAGATAAGCCCTGGGAGGTATCCAACAATTTTTGGCTGATGCACCTCCCCTACCTCACTGTAGTTTACTATTTTTTCACTGTTTTACCTTTGTTTTGAAATTTGGTTGAATTTACTAATGATTGAATTGACTGCAGCTACACCTGAACAGTGGATTGGCCCAACACCAGACCTTTTTAAGCTTTTTCTGCTTCAATATTATGGGGGTCTGCCAGTTGAGTGTGGAAGTTGACTGCCTGCTACAGATCTTTCCCAGGGTTCCCACTTTGCCACTGGACACTTGTGGTGGCACCCCCACCTACCCCCCCCCCCCCCCCCCCCCCGCCCTCCCCCCCCCCCCCTGTCAAATTCGCCATGTTCTATTACTTTTTATGGTTACTTTTCCTATCTCTACTTTTTACTATGTGCTGTGCATCAGATGATACTGCATAAGATCAAATTGACTGTGCACTTTTTTCTCCTCATTATTGAAATAAGAAAGGGGTGGTGACTTCACCATTTATTGTTGTGGTCTTTAGTCCGAAGACTGGTTTGATGCAGCTCTACAAACTACTCTTATCCTCTCCAAGCTTCTTCATCTCCAAATAACTACTGCAACCTTCATCTTTTGGAACCTGCTTTCTGTATTCATCTCTTGGTCTCCTTTTCCAATTTTTACCCCCCCTCCCACTCTCCTCCGGTATTAAACTGGTGATTCCTCGATGTCTTAAAATGTGTCACATCAACCAATCCCTTCTTTTAGTCAAATTGTGCCACAAACTTTTCTTCCCAGTTCTATTAAGTGCCTCCTTGCCAGTTACACAATCTACAAACATAATCTTCAGCATTCTTTTGCAGTATCACATTTCAAAAGCTTCTATTCTCTTCTTGTCTAAACTTTATTGTCCATGTTTTGCTTCCGTACATGGCTACACTCCATACAAATATGTTCAGAAAAGTTTTCCTAACTTTTAAATCTATATACAATGTTAACAAATTTCTCTTCTTCAGAAACCCTTTCCTTGGCATTGCCAGTCCACATCCTCTCTACCCTGGCCACCACCAGTTATTTTGCTACCCAAATAGAAAAACTCATCTACTACTCTAAGTCTGTCATTTATTAATCTAATTACATCATCCTCGTTTTGCTTTTGTTGATATTTATCTAATTTCCTCCTTTCAAGATACTGTCCATTCCGGTCATTTGCTCTTCTACATCCTTTGCAATTTGTGACAAAATTACAATGCCATTGGCTGACCTCAAAGTTTTTATTTCATATCCTTGAACTTTAATTCCTACTCCAGATTTTTCTTTGGTTTCCTTTTCTGATAGCTCAATGTACAGATTGAATAACATCACAAGTAGACTACAATCCTGTCTCATCCCCTTGACTCATAAGTACTTCTGTACAAGTTGTAAATCTTCATTTGTTCCCTTTATTTTACCCATGCTCCTTCAGTCAACACTGTCAAAGGCTTTCTTTAAGTCTACAACTGCTATAAACTTAGGTTTGTCATTCCATAATTTATCCTTTAAAATAAATTGTAGAGGCAGTATTGGCTTTCATGTTCCTACATTTTTTCAGAATCCAAGCTGATATTCCCCGATATTGATTTCTACTGTTTTTCCATTTTTCTTAAAAGAATTTGTGTTGGTATTTTGGAACCATGACTTATTAAATGGATAGTTCAGTAATATTCACACCTGTCAGCACCTGCTTCCTTTAGAACTGGAATTATTACTTTCTTCTTGAAGCCTGAGGTTATTTTGCCTGTCTTGTGCATCAGTTGGAATAGTTTTGTCACCAAGGCTATCAGCTGTTCTGATGAAATGATATCTACTCTTTGAACCTCGTTTCAACTTAAGACGTCTTTCAGTGCTCTGTCCAATTCTTCTCACAGTATCATATCTCCCCTCACAGTTTCATCTGTGTGTTCTTCCATTTCAGTAATACTGCCATCAAGATCATCTCCCTTCGACAGAACATCTACATACTTCTTCCACCTTTCCCCCCTTTGCTTCATACTGATTTTCTATCTGAACTCTTTTTTAGTCATCTGTCTTCTGACTAGTTTGGCGCGTTCTGCCACAAATCCCTTTCCTGTGCCAATCTCTTCATCTCAAGAGAACCACTTGCAACCTACATCCTTAATTATTGGCTGGATGTATCCAATCTCGTCTTCCTCTACAGTTTTTGCCCTCTAAACCTCCCTCTAGTACCGTGGAAGTCATTTCCTGATGTCTTAAAAGATGTCCTATCATCCTGTCCCTTCTCCTGGTCAGTGTTTTCCACACATTCCTTTCCTCTCCAATTCTGCACAGAACCTCCTCATTCCTTATCTCATCAGTCCACCAAATTTTCAACATTTGTCCGTAGCACCACATCTCAAGTGGTTCTATTCTCTTCTGTTCCGGTTTCCCCACAATCCATGTTTCACTGCTATACAATGCTGTGCTCCAAATGTACACTCCTAGAAATTTCTTCCACAAATTAAGGTCTATGTTTGATACTAGTACACTTCTTTTGGCTAGGAATGCCCTTTTCACTGGTGCTGGTCTGCTTTTGATGTCCTCCTTGCTCCTTCCATCATAGGTTATTTTGCTGCCTAGGTAGCAGAATTCCTCAACTCCATCTACTTCATTTTCATGAGTCCTGATGTTAAGTTTCTCGCTGTTCTCATTTCTATTATTCCCATTACTTTCGTATTTCTTTGGTTTACTCTCAATCCATCTTCTGTATTCATTAGACAGTCCATTCCATTCAGCACATCATGCAGTTCTTCTTCACTTTCACTGATGATAGCGATGTCAGCAGCGAATTGTATCACTAACATCCTTTCACCTTTAACTTTAATTTCACTCCTGAACTGTTCATTTATTTCCACCATTATGTCTTCGATGTACATGTTTAACGGTATGGGCTAAATACAACATCCCTTTTTCACACCATTTTTAATCCATGCACTTCATTCTTGCTTGTCCACTCTTATTATTCCCTCTAGACTCTTGTACATATTGTATATTACCCATCTCTCCCTAAAGCTTACCCCTATTTTTCTTAGAATTTTGAGCATCTTGCACTATTTGACATTGTTGAACGCTTTTTCCAGGTCAACAAATCCTATGAACTTGCCTTGATCTTTCTTTAATCTTGCTTCCTTTATCAACTGCAATGTCAGAATTGCCTCTCTGGTGCCTTTACCTTTCCTAAAGCCAAACTGATCATCATCTAACACTTCCTCAATTTTCTTTTCCATTCTTCTGTAAATTCTTCTTGTCAGCAGCTGGAATGCACAAGCTGTTAAGCTGAATGTGCAATAATTTTCGCACTTGTCAGCTCTTGCAGTATTTGGAATTGTGTGGATGTTGTTTTTCTGAAAGTCAGATGTTATGTTGCCAGATTCACATATTTTACACACCCACATGAAAAGAGGTTTTTTTGACACCTCCCCCCAATGATTTTAGAAATTCTGATGGAGTGTTATCTATTCTGATTCTAATTCTGGATCCCCTATCTATACTAAGTCAACCCCGGTTTCTTCTTCTATCACCTCAGACAAATCTTCCACCTCATAGAGGCCTTCAATGTACTCTTTCCACATGTCTGCTCTCTCCTCTTCATTTAACAGTGCAATTCCCATTGCATTCTTGATGTTGCCATCCTTGCTTTTAATTTCACTGGAGGTTGTTTTGACTTTCCTCTATGTTGACTCAGTCCTTCAGGCAATCATTTCTTTTTCGATTTCTTCATACTACCCTGCATTTCCTATTTCTGTATTCGTGACTTTCCCTGCACCTTTTTGTTCTTCCTTCTTTCATGAATAAACTGAAGTATTTCTTCAGTTACCCATGGTTTCTTCGCACTTACCTTCTTTGTACCTATGTTTTTCTTTCCAAATTCTGTGATTGCCCTACTCAGAGATGTCCATTCCTCTTCAACTGTAATGCTTGCTGAGCTATTTCTCTTTGCTGTAACTATAGCCTTAAAGATTTCAAGCGTATCTCATCATTCTTCAGTACTTCCATGTCCCACTTCTTTGTGTGTTGATTCTTCCTGGCTAATCTCTTAAATTTCAGCCGATTATTCGTCACTACTACATTGTGATCTGAGTTTACATCTGCTCCTGGGCATGCCTTACACTCCAGTATCTGGTTTACAAATCTCTGTCTGACCATGATGTAATCTAACTGAAATCTTCCTATATCACCAGGCCTTTTCCAAGTATACCTACTCCTCTTGTGATTCTTGAACAGAGTATTCGCTATTAGTAGCTGAAATTTATTTCAGAACTCAATTAGTATATCTCCTCTCTCATTCCTTGTCCCAAGTCCATAGTGTCCCGTAACCTTTTCTTCTACTCCTTCCCCTGCAACTGTATTCCCGGCTCCCATGACTATTAGATTTTCACCTCCCCTTACATACTGTTGTACTCTGCCGATATACTCATATACTTTCTCTGTCTCTTCATTTTTGATTTGCAACATCGGCATGTATACCTGAACTATCATTGTTGGTGTTGCTTTTCTGTCGATTCTGATAAGAACAACCTTATCACTGAACTGGTCACAGTAACACACTCTCTACCCTACTTCCTATTCATAATGAATCCTGCTCCCGTTATACTATTTTCTGCTGCTATTGACATTACCCTATACTCATCTGACCACATATCCTCGTCTTCTTTCCATTTCACTTCACTGACCCCTACTATATCCAGATTGACCCTCTACAGTTCCCTTTTCAGATTTTCTGGCTTCTCTGCCACACTGAAGCTTCTGACATTCCACACCCCAACTGGTGAACTGTTATCCTTTCATTGGTTATTCAGTCTTTTTCTCATGGCCACCTCCCCGTTGGCAGTCCCCTCCCAAGGTCCAAATGGGGGACTATCCCGGAATCTTTTGCCAATGGAGAGATCATCATGACACTTTTCCAACTACAGGCACATGTCCTGTGGCTACACATTATGTGTCTTTAATGCAGTGGTTTCCATTATCTTCTGCATCCTCATGCCATTGATCATTGTTGTTCTTCCGCCTATAGGTGAAGTGATATATGCTTCTAAATCGTTACATTTGTCCTCTAGCCATTTCTGCTTAGTCATTTCACACTTCCTGTCAATCTCATTTGTGTCCCCTTTTGCCTGCTTCATTTGCCGCATTTTTATATTTTCTCCTTTCATCAATTAAATTCAATATTTTCTGTGATATTCAAGGATTTCCACTAGAGCTTGTCTTTTTCCGTACTTAATTTCCTGCTGCCTTCATTATTCATTTCTCAGAGGTATCTGTTCATCTTGTACTGTACTGCTTTCTACTGTTCCAGTCAAATGTTACCTAATTATCCCTCTGAAGCTCTTAACAACCTCCAGTTCTTTCACTTAGCCAGGTAGCATCTCCTTAGGTGACTGCCTTTTTGCAATTTCTTCAGTTTTAATCTGCAGTTCATAACGAATAAATTGCAGTCACAGCCCACATCTGCCCCTGGAAATGTCTTACAAAGATTCTGAAATCTCTGTCTTACCATCATATAATCAATACGAAACATTCTGATGTCTCCAGACCCCTTCCATTTACACAATGATAAGCCAAAACGTTGCAACCACTGCCCACTGTGATGCTGGATACCTCCTGGCGGCACTGTGGGCGCGTGATGTGGTAACAAAAGTATGTAAGCAGAGCAGTGCGGACACAGACCCAGGTTCAAATCCTGGCCTTGGTACAAATTTTCATTCATTGCTTCAGTTTTCATTGCTTCAGTTTGCATGTATACATCACAGATTTTTAAGATTCGAACAGCTCTCTGGAACCATACAGTTTTGTTTGATAAGAAGCATCTATGTCTGGGTTTCAGGCAGGCTCCCCCATTTCATTTGATGACGAGGTGCTATTCCAATACAGTTGGAGAGCCTCTGCAATGCTGTTCGAGTTTAGGGGGAATACCAAGTGGGCTGTGGCATGAATGGGAACTTGGACTGGTGAGTAAGATGAGCTAGGGTAGTCTGTGCAGTTGTGCAAAGCCATTGCGCCCGGACAGCATATTGGTTAGCACATCTGTCTGAATTTGAATCCCGACCTTGGTATAAATTTTCATTTGTTACTTCAGTTGGCATATATAAATCATTAAGATAGTTAAAGGACACACAGATTTAATTGTAATAGGGTAATGGAATTTCATAGTAAGAAAAGGAAGAGAAGGAAGACTAGTAGATGAGTATAGACAGCGTGAAAGGAATGACAGAGGAAGCTGCCTGGCAAAATTTGCACAGAGCATAATTTAATCATAGCTAACATTTGATTTAAGAATCGTAAAGGAATGTTGTACACTGATGAGCCAAAACGTTATGACCACCTGCTTAATAGCTTGTTTATTCTTCTTTGGAACATTACTGACTCTGCATATCAGGGGTCCAACAGTTTATTGGTAGGTTTGTGGCGGTGTATGAAGATTCATCCATGTGTTGGTTAAGTTTGGACACTGGATTAGTATGATTGTGTCCTCCAGAAACATTAGTTTTAGAATAGTCCTATGAAGTAACTGGTGTAGGGGAATGAATGATCACATAGGGTCAGTTATAGGTGAAGCAGATGGTTTATGTACTTAATGTGTGGCATGAATTAATTATATACAAAAAGTCTAAAATATGAACATTAAATATGCATACAAAATATATAGGTCATATAAAAGAGGAAAAGAGAATAGATATAAAAATATATAAACTATATAAAACCATAGAATATAGGAGAACAATCTGGAATTTGGAGGGATCACCAGTGAAGCCTGTCAATGGGCAATCTTAAATTATATGTTTTATGAGTTGCCTAGCAACTCCACAATCACACTTGGGAGAAGTTATTTCCCCTTCTATAGGAGTCAGCACATCTTCAATGGTTTGTTCATATTCTATTTAGGGTATCCCAGATTTTTTGAGGCTTGTTGAATCTGGGTGGGGTGCTAGCAAGCAAGGCATATTTTGAAAGGCAGGTGGTACCTATTTGGTACACTCCTCTACGCAGCAATCAACTAGGCTGAATCCATTTTCATCCAAAATTGTTGCACTCTTTAGTGATGTGTTCAGCCAAACCGATGCACAATATTCCACTACCAGATTGAATAGGCCTGAAGTTCTGGCAAGTCTCTGAAAAATGTCGTGAGTTCCGAGTTTGGCAGCCTTGTTTGACAGATTATTCTTGGAGGTCATTGAGCTACCTATGGTGACACCAAAATATTTTGGGTTTTGATTATAGAGTAGCACTTTGTTCTCAATGTAAATACTGCATTAATTCTTTCCCAGAACACCCACGGCCTCAAAAATCAGTTTTGAACAACATAGCATTCTGAGAGGCAGGGGATGTCTGTCTGGTCCACTCCTCCATCCAGTGATTAACCAGATTCAATCCATTTTCATCCAGTCTCTGTTCCATAACTTTTTGTTCATCTGGAATGTAAAGACTTCTTTGTGGCACTGGGTTGCAGTCTCTAAAAAAGTATTTCCCAACAACTGTTAGGTACTTCATCAAAATGCCCTCAGTGGCCTCTATATCTTTACAACTTACTGCCAGCATGTAATTGTTGCCATATCCAAACTTCTTTGAGGTGTTTTTGTACATACCAGCTATACAAAGGCTGAAAACAGGGAGCTACAGCACATTCCTATGAGAGGTCTTTGTCAATAAATTACTTAACTAGTTATTACACAAATATGCATATGCTTACTAAACACTCATGCAGTCTAACATAGAATATTACTTAAGGGCATGGGTCCCTTACTAATAGCAATATTGAATGTATATGGAAGGGCAGCGCATACAATCACAGGTTTGATTGATCTATAAGAAAGCATCACTGAGATGCTGAATAACCTGAACTGGCAAATGGTTTAAGATATGCACCTCCAATCCCATAACACTTTGCTTATAGTGTTTAAGTGAGAACTTAAGGATTGTATGGTACTACAATCGCCTAAATATTACTTCCCTAGGAGACACGAAGGCAGGATAAGACTAATGACAATTTGCACAAAGGTATTTCGACAATCTTTCTTCCTCCATTTGTAAACAGAATGGGACGAAACATAAATTAGTGGTACAATTGAAAACACCTTCTTCCATGCACATCACAGTAGTTTACAGTGTGTATCTTTACGACCAGTCTGAGTAGGTGCAGTGAAAGATTTTGATTTTGGCATTGTAAAATTGCGATACCTCTTGGGTCTTTAAGGAATACATTGTACATGCTTATTCTACACTGTTGCATGGATTCAAAAATTTTGGAGATGCCGGGGATCGAACCCGGGGCCTTTCACATGCAAAGCGAACGCTCTACCACTGAGCTACATCCCCTCCCGATATATAACTGCTCTTTTAAGCAGTGTGGTTTGTTACGATACTGCTACAGTTGTATTTGTTTAGTGAAGTTCTTCACGTCACATGTATCTCTCACTGGGACTTACACGCAATCGCAATCTCTCTCTCTCTCTCTCTCTCTCTCTCTCTCTCTCTCTCTCTCTCTCTCTCTCACACTCACACACACACACACACACACACACACACACAGAATCGTAAGCAACAGTAGTGTAGCCATTTCGAATGAAATTCTGGAACGAAACAAGGATGGCGAAGAATAAATAGAAACAATTCTAGCAAGTAAACGCTTGCCCGACCTATTACAGTGCACTACGATGGAAAATTTGAAACTACTTGTTGGAAGTCGTTTTTCTTCGAAGCATTAAGCTAATCAAAAACACAAACCCTTGCATTACATAATTGTCTCCTTTTTGAATGTCCGTGAGTTTTTCAACTTTAGAATGCGTTATAAAAACAGGGACGAATAAAGAATTGAAAAACAAAAGTTGAATCCACAAGGCACCGGAGGGATTCGAACCCTCGATCTCCTGTTTACTAGACAGGCGCTTTAACCAACTAAGCCACGGCGCCAGATGGTCAATTGTTACCAATATTACAGTAAGTTTGTGTTTAAAACCATATTATTATTTGCATTAGAATAACAGCATTAACTGAATTTGTCTCAGAGCAAAAGAAGTTCTGTATTCTTACACACGAGAACAGCTTAACGGGTGTAAGACGGCCGCTACTTCTGTAGACTTCCTTGCTTTATTTTGCACGAGACAAATAACTCTGTAGCATAGTGAAAGCATCGGACTAATGCCGTCTTAGATGATTCCGTCATGTCTGGAAAGATCAATGTTGCGTGTAATATATAATATCCACTATGTTATAAATTAAATATACAATACAAATATTGCCGGTATACACACTGGAAGTAGCCTACCATTGTGCCAACCGACTAACAGTTGTCAAAAAAATTTCAATTCCTTCATAAATTCAGCCATAGTAGTGCTATATATTATTTAGAAACAAATTTCGACAGTCTGGGTTCGTGGCTATGATCTATTAAAAGTGAGTTTAAATAACGCATGACTTTTTTTCAGTTTCCAGCTAGAAATACACGAAAAACTTTGAAACCCCGTTCCTGTCTCCCATTGCGACGTTTGAAATATGGCTCAAAAGGTCCTACAACCTCCCCGTGTAATGGTGCAATAACGTGGCGTGCTGAGCCGTCACCCTCGGAATCGGCTACGCTACGACAGCAAGCTGTGACACATACGAAAAAAAAAAAAAAAAACCTACTGTCTCGGAGCTCATGAGAGGTTAAGGTGGGTTAATGAAGTCACATTGGCATCTAATTTCACCATAATTCTGCCCAACGCCACCCACGATGGAACTACCAAGGATCGTCGAAACTATTCGACGAAATCTGGACGTGATCCGAAGCAGCAAAGGGTATTTATGCTTTTTCAGTCCTACTATGGATGCATCTTAAGCTAATAAAAGGCGTTTTACACGCTCGAATCACGAACAATATATGTGCGTCATCTGTTCAAAAAGTCTCGTGATTGGATTAATAAAAAACAGAGAAAAACTGGCGGTTTTAAGGCTTCAGGTGTTCTACATAGAATCCTTCCTCTTGAGTACAACGAACGGAACTTTCATACAATCCTGTGAAGGCGCCAAAAAAAGTCCTTCTTTGGGATGATCTTAAACTCCTGTGTCACATTGGTTTGAATGTCGATTATGTCGTCACACTGTTGATCATTCAAGTGAATTTTTGCACTTTGTCGTTTGACACTAGGTTTGTACAGATAACACCATATCTCAGCACCAGTTATGATTTTTTCCAGAAAGGAATTGTCCGCAGTTTGCATCTCAAGTCGTGGCAGGCGTCCACGCATTGTTGTTTTTTGTTCGGTACTCGTGGTGAGCGGGCCAAACTTTGCACACACGTTTCTCTTCTTCAAAACATTCTGGATAATGCCTTCAACACGTGATTTAGAGATGTAACCTCACTGTGATTTGTGACACAACAACACCGACACAATACGGTCACACATCCTCAACTAATCATTGCCTGCTCACAACTAACTGGTCAAATGACATCCGTAGCTTATAGCAGTTGTTAGTTCCTGCTGCCACCGTTGTCACTACACCTACTTTACACACACACACACACACACACACGCGCGCGCGCGGCGTAGCTTGTCACATATACTCTGTTCACCATAAGAATAAACCTGATGTAAGCATTACACCATGTACTGTTCCGCGTTTGTTTGAATTTCATTGGATTTCTTTTCATGTGGGGTGGAAGCCAAGCGGTGTCCAGTACTGTCAAGTACGATCATAAGGATACGTTTTATGCTGTGTGACTTGCACATAGACAGCAATAATGCGGGGCAACAGGTTTACCGTCGCATTATACTTGGACAGCAATGGCCAGCCAGCGGTTCAACTAACCTGCAATAATGTGAACAGTTGCAGTTCAGACCAACGAGAGAGAAGCAAAGAATATAGTTTGGAATGTCATTTAATTTTTAAAGAGAGAGAGATAACACTCGGCAAAACTTCAACACTACCGAACCCTACTTAGGTGACCAGACGGAAAGCATAAATTGCTCTCGTACTCGCCTGACATAGCTTTCTAATTACAAACAAGAGTGACGAAAATATCTACCTTAAACACAGGTTAATTTTTCTCGGCAAGCTATGTGTATGCAAAAGCATACTGCAAGGATTTCACCGCACTGTTGAATATCGAAGCCACTGAAGGTGTTAATTATGTACAGTCAGTCGTCTGTTAATCTCTTAGCTCCTTCCTTATCCGAATCCGAGAAATACATTTCAGTTCTGGAACTGTCATCTGCTACGTTGAAACGAGTCGATCAACATCATACTCCACGAATCCAATCAGGCGCCGCATATTCTCCTGCGTGCGTTAGTTCCAATACGTCTGGCAGCTTTAACAGTCTCGTTACTTCTCGGGCCAAATCCCTTAAACTGGATACAGATCAGTTTTGTTGGGTTCATATTGTAATGGTACAGCTGAAAATGTAAAAATGAAGCATCTTTATGGTGTGCCCTATACTGTGAAAATGATTGCTTTTCATGTTTCTACGACACTTATATACATCTGTAGTATAAAACAATGCGCATAGTCCAAATAAAAAGTATCTGGTTTTTCACTTTTGCCTTAAAAATTAAACTTATGTTTTCTTAACTTAAGCAACCTTTCTTTATTAACAGTACATCATACAATATCTATAATTAAGAATTTATATTTGGAACGAAAACAGGAATTTCGCGTGCAATATGTAGTTAGAAACAAGAAGACGTGCATTATTCACAAAAAGATGATGAATTTTAAAATTACGAGATGTTGGTATTTCAAACCGAACGATAAAAAAATAACTCGGGAGAGACTTGAACCAGTGAACCACGGAAAACTTGAAAGCTGATTATCTTTGTAAATTTATGAAAAACGTTAAGAACTACCTACTTCTCCGCAGTCTTTAACCGTGTTCCACACACGTGTTTCAATACGGAACATGAAGCAGCCTCAGCCATTTTCATACCGCGTATTAACAGCACGACAATCAAAGCACAACAGTGCGGAGGTTGTGAATGTACACGATTTTTGAAACAAAAACTACTTAGCTAAAGCTTGATTAAGAAAAAACGTTGATGGCTGTTAAACAGATTTGAATAACGATGAACGGAGCATAGTGCGGCGTTTTAAGAGGGTATTACACGACGTTCCGCCGCGAACGGTACTGGTCTACCGCGATAGTCTTCTAGTGGTAGAACAGGTGAAACTACGAAAATTAGCAGTCACATTATCCGCGCGCCAGAATAGAAAGCAGTTCTGAACTGCTGTCAACCCTCACATGCGCACTAGGCTGCGAAAACTTGCGCATGCGCAGAAGCGGGTACCGCAGTGCTTTCTGCTTGTTATTTGTTTATTGTTGGTTCCCTTGAAGCAAATTACAGATTTTCGTGTTGGAGATTTTCCGCTTTTTCTCAATAAGTTGGTTTTCATAACTGCAGTAAAAAGAAATATTTTTTGCCAATAGGCTTTCTTTCTTTTATACTAGCTGTTTGTGAAAGCATATTTTTCTATTTTTTTGCTTCATATTCTAGAAATAGAATGGAACAAAGAGGCTTTAAGCATCCTAATTCAAGCGTACTGCGAAGAAAAGTGTATGTACGATCCGCTATATCATAATAAGGTACGTCGGCATGGTTCATTTCTGAGTAATATGCAGTATTCGTATCTCAATGCTTTAGTTTACGAAAGTTCATGTTTGATTTGATTGCATCTCTTGCTTTATTTCAGTATGCCAGGGAAGAGAAACTGGCAATGATAGGCGATAAAGTTCGCGCAGTTTTACCCAGTGCGACAGATGAGGACCACAAAACTCGTTTCATGCCCCTGTGGCTGCACTTTTGTGGAGAGCTAAAAAAAAAAAAAAATTAGCTGGTGAGCATAGTGGTGCAGGGGCAAGCGACGTTTACGAGCCTACTTTGTGGTGGTTGCATCCTTTAAAGTTTCTAAAGGACTACGTCACACCAAGGAAAACATTGACCAACATCCCAAACTGTATGGTAAGTATGAACATTTTGTTGTCCTTCCTTTGTAGGAATTCTGCATTGTATAAGACAGTCTATTCTGTTTGAGAATGTAGATGGATATTCCAACTCAAAGTAGTATATTTGCTTATTTTAGTGAATGGTATTTTGAAAAACAAGTCACACTTTCATACTACCGTGTGGGTTCATAGTTTTCATCGTTATGAGTGGTTCACCGATGAACAATCTGCTATTGACTAACATGGGCCTTCAATATTTCAGGTACCACAGTCACTTTCATCAAATCTGAGTAGCAGGACCATTGTTAATGACCCTTGTGTAAGTATTTACCTAAATTTAAATAAAATTGGTAAACAATAATTACAACAAGTGAATAACACAACAACTATTTCAGAATACTGAGGGGACCAGAGTAGCTGAAGTGACCATAGTAAATCAAGGATGTAATGAAGATGGCACCAGCAATGTTAAGTGCATAAACAGTGTTCTCATGTTCAGTCTGGGTGCGCGCGACCGCTACTACCACAGGTTAGAATCCTGCCTCGGGCATGGATGTGTGTAATGTCCTTAGGCTAGTTAGGTTTAAGTAGTTCTAAGTTCTAGGTGGCTGATGACCTTAGATGTTAAGTCCCATGGAGCTCAGAGCCATTTAGTGTTCTCATGTATGCCAATGACAATTCATTAGCCATAAAGCTCTCTTGACGAAAAGAATGTATTGTTATATTGTATATTTTTGGTGCAACAAAATAGTACTTCACTTTCATACAAGTTATTTACATTAACAATATTTCACATAGAGGTCTTTATACAGGCAACTGTAGTCTACATAACCAATTCAATATGTAATATGTATGCAGCACAATACTGTATCAGTTTTCTATTTCCAGTACTCCCAAGACATATTTATTGTGGAATGGACAGAGGGAAATACAACTGTGTCGACACCTCAGATACCACCACAATCATCTCTAAGTGAGCCTTATGTTTCAGCAAGAAAGAAGTGTAGGAGGGACAATGAGGATGAATTGGCCAACTCAACACTGTTTGTTTTAAGAGACATTGAAGTGTCAATTAGTGGCGGCAATGAACATGATAAGTTTGGGTAGTATGTCGCTGCTGAACTGAAAAAAAATGAAAAATCCAGCAATTAAGGCTGAAGTAAAATTGAATGTGATGAAATCTATAATGGATGGCTTACACAAAGAAATCAGTAACTGATTTTAAAGGTAAGAAATTGCCTTTCATTAATGAGTTATTTTCAAATAAAAGATTGTCTTTTGTAAATTATTACTGTTAAAAGTTGTACTTCTGCTCAGCTTCTCACTGCCATGAAACCTAACCTGTTGTACTAAAGAAATCACAAAATTTTTCGCGCACTTCCCTAGCACACAGTGATGTGCGGTTTCCACTCTGCTGGGGTACGCTAGGGAGAGATTTCTCTGCTCGTCAGGAACCATGGTTTATGGTGCACAAGTCTGTGTTTTCTGTATCAGCATCTGTCAGATGTGTGCTGTCTGCCTCTTCAATCAAGTAGTTGTGCAGTATGCACAAAGTCTGAACAATTAATTCCACTTTCTGAACAGGTAGTCGAATTGTACTGGTAAGAACTCTGAAGCAGTTGGCCAGAATTCCGAAAGCATTTTCCACTACTCGCCTCCCTCTTGATAGACTGTAGTTAAAAATCTGTGTGGGCTTCTGGTTCTGGCAGTCACTATAAGGTTTCATGATTTATGGCTCCAGGTGAAAGGCATCAGCAGTAAGTACAACATATGGCACTTCAGTTTTTGTGCCAGGAATTGATTTTTGCTGTGGTACCTTCAACCAGTTTTCCCAAAGTGCGCTCTTCCATTGCACCCAATGTCGATTAAAGAGAATCGGTACCTAGCGTCCACAGTAGCTAGTAAAACAACGCTGTGGATTTTTTTTTTATGATTGAACTATGCTAATCCAGCATACTGTCACAGTTCATCAAATTCTTTGGCAATTTTCTCCCACTCTTCTTCTGTTGCTGGTGCCTGTAACGTTATATACTTAATTACTGTCTAAGTGGCACACTCAGCCAGACTATTAGATTCCCCAGTCGCCAGAAAACGTAATGTTACAACCAGCTTGCAACATAACAGGGCATGTGCTGGTATTTTATCAATGATATAGGTTGGTATGATCACAAAACATAAACATATGATTTAATTCTTACTTTCGAAAAGGGGAGATAGCGTCCCTCATGACTGTGTCACACAATCCATCTTCTAACATATACAGCAGCTTCTCGAAACAGGCCATGTCCACGAAGTTCCGAAATTCTTGCAATATTCGGACCTCAGTTCTTTCTTGAGCAACATAATCCCCTGCCTTCGTTCCTTCTTTCCAGCCAGGGTCGAACTCAACAGTGTCTGGCTTTCCTGTTTCGTCGTCGTTCTGCCCTTATCCGAAGATTTACTGTCACAGCCAGGGCAATATTTCCAAAGACAAGTGGGTACCCCGTGTGCAAAATGTAAATTTAGATATACATGTACCTGTGTAACCAAGTGTCGTAATATAAAACTAACTGTTTAGTCTGTAATTCAGACCAGTAGTAACCCACATAATAAAATAACAATTACTTAATAAATAATGATATAAAACAATTTCTTATTAAATAGAAACCTTGAGCTGACATAAATAGTTTGAACGAATGACGTTCCACTATGTCACACGGGCCCCCTTGTGTTCGAACGAACGACTTTACAAGAGATCAGACGGTTCTATTTACTTTTCGCGCGTTATCACAGTCTATTGCGCATATGGGCCAGGTATATCCCGCGTGAATGGTGTAATAGGTCTATGTGAACCAGCGTGTAGTTAACAGATATGCACGCTTAGGACGCGGATGCATAGGTGCACGGTTTACGCGCATCGTGTGACAGCGGCTTTAGCTTGTCGCCCTCGCATCCCACCCCAACCAACACCATAAATAACATTAAATACTATAGGGGTTTTACAATCTAGCATGCTCGAAGATTTGTAAAAGCCGGATTATGGAGGTAATTTTTAAAAACCTGATTTACAACAATGAATATATGCAAAACCTATAGTTTTAAGGTACAAAACAAGTAACCGTTATTTATTAACAGCATAAAGAATTAAAAGTATATATTAATCGTTTACTGCAATGTTCCATAAACCAGTTTTTAAGGCTCAAAGCTTTTCAGAAGTTCAGTATCCTTTTTACGCCCTTATGAAATCAAATAAGCAGCACTGATTTGAAAAGACCAACAACAAGCTAATTAATAATAACTGTTACCAAGAATTTGGTGCAATTTAATTGGAAGAACTGTTTTTAGGAACAACACAGGTATCTGACGTGCTCGAAGTTGTAGAGTACGTCGGACTGGAATCCACGACTGATAATGATCCTGAGAGTTTCTTCTCAGCCCAGTGGAACATTGCAGAAATAGTAACTTGTTTCTTGGATTGAGATCTTTTTTGACAAAAATTAAGTTTTAGGGCGCGGATATTCACAACTTGAGAAGCTTTCTATGATTACTCTCAGCGAATTTCGCGCGAGTGTGTAAGTCCTCTTAAGTCTTAGTGCAAGAGATATGAGCTACAGGCGTTTCTTCTCAGTCATTCTTAGTTTCTGGCGTCGTCAGTCTTTTATTCTTGGATAACTACATTTTTGTCAATGTCGATCCATATGTCAGCTTCTTCTGCTCAAAATGCATTTTGTTCATTAGTGGATGCAGATGTTCCTCGAAAGCCTCGCGCAGTACAGCCAACCGCAATGAGCTACAAACATACGAAATTTTTTTATGCGTGCCGGACTATCGGATCCTCTGGATCAAGCTATTCCAACCGAGCTCCAGGGACCCGGAGCGCTCACTGCGGCAGTTCGGAGCCCGCGTGGAGGGGGAAAGCGAACTCACTGCCCCCTGGCCGCATGCAGCCGCAACTGACGCAATAATCCGTGTTCAGTGATAGCTATGAGTAGCCGCGGGAGCCCTGTACCTCTATTGGAGGATAATACCATTCTATTCATTGAGAGGGATGGTCGTCCGCAGTGTCTTGTATGTCATAAAGTATTTAATTCTGCGAGGAGGTACAATATACGACATTATACACGTCTTCACGCAGCGTACTATGATCAGGTAGAAGGCGTTGCACGCAGTGAACTGGTAGCCAGGATTAAGAACGACATACCAGGAGACGTAAGTTTAAAAACGGTTTCGTAATACGGAGGGTATCAAAACATGCAACATAGTTCGTGCTCTGTAATGCGTTTATAATTTTCAGGTGAATGAGAGCGGAGAAAACACTACTGAATCTGCAATTCGAGCAAGCTACAGGGTCGTTCACATCATTGCGACGAGTGGCAAGCCGTTTCCGGTGGGACCACTCGTAAAATCGTGCATGGTAGCAGTTGCAGAATGTTTGTTTCCAAGGGAGGTGCAGGCAATTGAAGGGGTTTGCCTGTCGAAGCAAACAATGCCTCGTCGAATCCTGGACATGGCCGCGGATTTAGAAACACAGCTCAGGAAAAAGGCGGAGAGCTGTGTTGCATTTTCGCTAGCGCTTGACGAAGCACCGACATATCGGACTGTGATCAGCCTGCAGTCTTTGTGCGTGGTGTCGACATGGAGCTGCAAGTAACTGAAGAATTCTTGGATGTGGTACCACTCGATTACACCGCAACAGGACGTGACATTTTTGAAGCTGTTTGTGAGTCAGTGGACAATATGAATTTGCCGTGGGGTAAGCTCCATTCTGTAGCGATAGACGGTGCACCACAAATGATCGGGCATCACCATGGTTTTGCTTCTCGTTTGAAAAATAAACTCAGGGACGAATCCGGGAAAGACATTTTGACTTTTCATTGTTTTATTCACCAAGAGGCACTGTGTGCTGAAACAGTAGAGCTAGGTGGCGTAATGAAAGATGTGCAGTGTGTGAATTTTGTGCGGCTTCACGGTATGAATCATCACCATTCAAAGGATTCCTGAAAGATATGGAAGCGGAGTATGGGGATATACCTTACCACAATAGAGTTCGTTGGCTGGGTCGGGGAAAAGTTCTTGATGTTTTCTTTGCCATTCGTGAGGAAATTCCCTTTTTCTCGAAATGAAAGGGGAAGAAACGCGTTGTCTGAAAGATATAAAATGGATATCAGATCTGGCGTTCCTGGATTACATAACTATGCATCTGAATAATTTAAATCTGTCATGGCCGGGCAAAGGGCAGCTAATCGTTGACATGCACGACCAGATCAAAGCGTTCATGGAAAAGTTATGTTTATTTGAGAGGCAGATGAGTAATGGACATTTAACGTTCTTCAATCGTGTTGCTTCCTTAAATCTACCTGAAGGTACTACTTTCGGCGATTACCAATCAAAGTTAAAGCAGCTCATCACGTCATTTGAAACATGATTCCGAGACCTCACTAGTTTGGAAATGGAACCTAAGGTGTTCAGCACTCCTTCTTCCATTTCCCCAGATGACTTGTCACTGTCACTTCAATTGGAGATTATTGATTTGCAAAATTCAACTTTGTTGAAAGAGAGGTACTACAACACGTTGGATTTGTCACGATGGTATCGTTCATTGCAGCAAAAAACATTTCCCAAGCTTCACAACAATGCCGCTCAGATCATGTGCATGTTTGGATCCACGTATTGTTGTGAGCAGCTTTTCTCAGCAACGAAAAGAGTAAAAAGTGAGGAACGATTGGTTCTTCAGGATGCAACAATGAAGGCCATCCTCCGCATTATATCTGCGAGCACTTTGACGCCTGATATTTCCGATCTTGTAATGAAAAGAAAATGTCAAGCTACAGAGGCCCAATAAATTTAGTATGCAGTTTCTTGTAAAACAGTTGTTTCTTACTTATTTCCTGAACGTCGTATTTCCTGGTGTAGCACGTGACCAAGTCTTAGCAACTAAGAGTATGAGGTTGTCGATCTTGTAAGAAGCAGCTGGCACATCAAAACACTTGCCTTGCCGCCTGCCTCAGCCAGCCGTGCCACGTGCCGGCCCACTTGAATGGTCACAGCGAGCGACACGGCTCACAAAGCAGCCGACGAGCAGGAACAACCTGTTCTGGATTATCCGGGGAGGGGGGGGGGGGGGCGGGGGGTTGAAGCAGTATCTGATGTAAATGGTTTTGTAAGCAAAATATAATGTTAAATTTTTGTTAACAGTTTTATAAATGGAAACAAATAAGTACAATCAGTAATAGCTGATTAGTAGTGAAGGAGTACACATAACCTAGGTCCATCTTAGTGACAGGTGACTTTAACAGTTAGCCAGGGCCAATTCAAAAATATTTTTCCACACAAACTGGCGCCTCTTCTTTTCCCTCGTACACTTTTACCCGTGTCAGTTTTCGGTACCATACTTCCTGTATAGCACTCAAAGCTGTGGTGCCTCAGGCGCCCCTCTCAACTTGACACCCATGCGACAGCTATGTCGCTTGGGTGATCCTACCTGTAGCTTGAAGTCGTTCCTTACTAACTTTTTTGCTGCAAATTTAGAAACTTCGCATCAAAATCAATACCTTTCGCTACATTTTTTTCGATTGACACAATTGCCAAACTAGGAGTCACGCTTGGCTCTTAGTACACGTAACCCAAGTCTTGCTCAGTTTGAGTTTTGAAAAACTTCTCCTACATAACGCTATCGAAACACACAAAGTTAGCCACAAATAATACTGACCTAATAGAGAGCGTCATGACGGATACAGGGATTAGTGAACACAAGGTCACTGTAGCAAGGCTCAAAACTGTATTAACCAAAACCACTAAAAATAAACGCAAAATATATCTACTTAAAACAGCAGATAAAAATTCGCTTGATGCCTTCCTATGAGACAGTCTCCATTCCTTCCAGGCTAATTATGTAAATGTAGACCAGATATGGCCCAAATTCAAAGATACAGTATCGACAGCAATAGATAGATTCATACCGCATAAGTTAATAAGAGATGGAACTGATCCACCATGGTACACAAAGCACGTCAGAACACTGTTGCAGAAGCAACGAAAAAAGCATGCCAAATTCAGAAGAACGAAAATTCCCCAATCCTGGCTAAGATTCACGGAAGCTCGAAATTTAGTGCGAACCCCAATGCGAGATGCTTTGAATAGTTTCCACAATGACATATTGTCTCAAAAAATGGTAGAAAACCCAAAGATGGTTCAAATGGCTCTGAGCACTATGGGACTCAACTGCTGAGGTCATTAGTCCCCTAGAACTTAGAACTAGTTAAACCTAACTAACCTAAGGACATCACAAACATCCACGCCCGAGGCAGGATTCGAACCTGCGACCGTAGCGGTCTTGCGGTTCCAGACTGCAGCGCCTTTAACCGCACGGCCACTTCGGCCGGCAAAACCCAAAGAGATCCTGGTCGTATGTAACTTACACCAGTGGCAAAAAACAGTCAATACCGTCACTGCGCAATAGCGATGGAAATGTTACCGATAATGGTGCCACTAAAGCGGAGTTACTAAATACAGTTTTCCGTATTTCCTTCACGAAAGAAGACGAAGTAAATATTCCAGAATTCAACCAGAACAGCTGTTAGCATGAGTGACATAAAAGTAGATATCTTAGGTGTTTCGAAACAGCTCAAATCACTTAAGAAAGGCAAGTCTTCCGGTCCAAATGGTATACCAATCAGGTTCCTTTCAGAGTATGCAGACACAATAGCACCTTTCTTAGCAATCATATACAACCGCCCACTTGACGAAAGGTCTGTCCCTAAAGACTGGAAGGTAGCACAGGTCACACCAATATTCAAGAAAGGAAATAGGAGTAACCCATAGAATTACAGACCCATATCACTGATCTCAATTTGCAGCAGGATTTTGGGGCGTATACTGTTCTCGAACCTTATGAAGAAAATGACTTATTGATACATAACCAACACGGATTCAGAAAATATCGTTCTTGTGCAACACAGCTAGGTCTTTATTCCCATGAAGAAATGAGTGCTGTCGACAAGGGATCTCAGATAGATTCCATATTCCTAGATTTCCAGAGGACTTCTATTACCGTTCCTCACAAGCGACAATTAATCACATTGCTTGCATTTGGAGTATCGTCTGAGTTGTGTGACTGGATTCGTGATTTCCTCTCAGAGAGGTCACAGTTCGTAGTGATGGACGGTAAATCATCGAGTAGAACAGAAGTGATATCTGGCGTTCCGCAATGTAGTGTCATAGGCCCTCTGCTGTTCCTGATTTATATAAATGATCTAGGCTGAGCAGCCCCCTTAGACTGTTTGCAGATGACGTTGTAATTTACCGTCTAATAAAATCATCGGACGATCAATTCCAATTACAAAATGATCTAGAGAGAATTTCTGTATGGTGCGAAAGAAATCCGATAAATTTTGGGTATACGATAATCGCACAAATCTAAGGGCTGTCAGTTCGACTAAATACCAAGGAATTACAATTACGAGCAACTTAAATTGTAAAGACCACATAGATAATATTGTAGGGAAGGCGGAAGAAAGACTGCGCTTTGTTGGCAGAACACTTAGGAGATGGCGACAAACCCACTAAGAGACAGCCTACATTTATTTATTTATTTATTTATTTTTATCCATCTTTCAGCACCTACATGCAATCGATGTCGTCAGAAGAGTTATTTCCGTCCTCTGCTGGAGTATTGCTGTGCGGTATGGGATCCTTACCAGGTAGGATTGACAGAGGACATCGAAAAAGTGCTCGTTTCGTGTTATCGCGCAATAGGGGTGAGAGTGTCACTGATATGATACGCGAGTTGGGGAGGCAGTCACTGAAACAAAGGCGGTTTTCTTTACGGCGAGATCTGTTTTAGAAATTTCAATTACCAATGCGTAAATATTTTGTTGACACCCACCTGCATAGGGAGAAATGATCATCATAATAAAATAAGAGAAATCAGAGCTCGAACGGAAAGATTTAGGTGTTCCTTTTCCCCACGCGCCATTCGAGAGTGGAATGGTAGAGAAGTAGTATGAAAATGGTTGAACCCTCTGCCACGCACTTAAGTGTGAATTGCAGAGCAACCATGTAGATGTAGATGTAGATTTAAGAAAAGTCTGAACGCCATAGCGAGCTTTGGAACGGATTCCGAAAATTCACATTCAATGATGAACTGCAAGAATCTTAAAGACGTGCAACCAACAGAACTTTGGCTGCTAGCAGATACCTTCTCAGCCGTGGAATTTCTGCAAGGATACTGCCTTTAGAAACATCATCATAACTGTAAACTACAAATTTTACAATTGTGGGAAGTTGCGTTTCTGAGGTGTCAATCAGATCGCTGGGCTTTAAAACAGCAAAATGATCTCATATATCCGTACCTTCCATAGTTTTGCAACATGTATTGATTTCTTGTAGAAACTTGCCAATGCTATTTAATATGTATTGATTTCTTGAAGAAACTTGTCAGTGCCCTTTAACCAGTTCCTGATATAAAGTCAGCGTCTCATCTGCTATCTTCTCTCCATTCTCAGAGTTCTGCTTTTATCCGCAGGAATGTCGATCTCACATATGTGTCCAAAAATCGATGTGCTTCATCGAAAAGATAATTTCTCATTTTTCAAAAAGACTTCTCATCTCAATAATATACGTTTCGAAGCCAACTCAGAATCTGTAAACACTTGTAAATACACAAAAATGAGAAATCACACAATGCAGGTAACAGACGTTTCTAGAGATTAGATAGTTCGTCACTGGCGTTGCTGTCTTTCTAAAGTATTTAAACACAGGTTTACCAGCTTTGTAGTGAACATTCGACCACGTATCAGACAGTTTCTTAATTGAAATTCCAAGGTTTTTTCAGAATGATCACCCATATGTGGGTAGAAGCCGAGTGAAACACGTATAGGTTCCAAAAGAGTCACATATAACAGAACTGTTGGAAAAGCGTGTAATCCACATAGACTGAGCAGATGGTTTACACTGGGAACATACATTGCCCTAGGATCAAGTTTACAAATTCTTTCTTGAACTGTTGAAAGCTCTCCAGACAATTGTAGAAGCGTTGCAGTATCCTTGTAATCAGCATGCTGTTATATCCAAACCATCCTATTCAATAACTTGTAAAATATCTTCCGTCATATTAACGGATTTCTTTTTCCCACACTGCTGAAAATAGCATTGAAATTACTCCTTTACTTCTATGTGAACATAACGAATGATTTCACCCATCTGAGCTACGTGTGACATGTCCAGCATGCAGTCAAAGATGATAGAAAAATACTTAAAACTTTTCATATAATCTGAAATATTTTCCTTGGCAATTCCATCCAGAAGTGAGACGTTCGTTTTGTATACTGGGGGATAAATAGCTTGCAAATATTTTACCTGGCTGTAATTGTGTGGACCGTTCTAGTCTGATCAATTGTTCACTTAGTACAGCATCATAATCACGTTATGTAGCTATAGTCCAAATCAGCTGTAGAAAATTTCCTTTGTTTTCTGCTAATGCATGCTCTCTATGGTCACAGAGAAGATTTTTTTCAGCGAAAAACTTCTAGCAGTCCTTTCAAAATATGTCCTCATTTCATTTTCTCTGATTTAGTTGCTATCTTTGTAAGACGATCAATTGTTTGATTGGCAATTAGATTTGTTCTTAAGGTTTCCATTTTTCAAATCAAGTTTGACGTTTCTCTGGGGTTTCATTGTCGTAAACTTTCGGACTATGTTTGTAAACTTTCGGACTAAGTTTACATCAAGCTTGAAAATTGAGATATATTGTTCAAACTTGCGTCTGTGCTAAAGTGCCTACATAAAAACAGTATAAATTCTGGTTTTTAGTTTGAATATTCTATCCCAGTTTGTAGACCAAAGATTCTCAGCCACGGTGTGTGATATCTGTGGGAATGAGACTCAAAGACAGTTTGTTCAGAGATTTGTGCCGAACAGAATTGCGGCATGTTTCCCTCTCGCAATAAAGTATTACTAACTTATAACCGTGTCGACCAGGTTAATAGTACATCTCTCCGCATCAGTAGTGCAGAACTACCACACTGGTCACCCACGACTGACGTGATAACCACAGCGGACAGAAATTCGCTCGCTTTTTTCTACTCTGCTGCGCACTAACAACGCAGTCATCTTCCGCTACGCCATACATATCAACTGTTCCACGAGAGGATATAGTTTAGATTCTGCCTCAATATGCGCGCCCTCAGTGCAGTGACTGCTTTAATCTACAAACATTGATCACACTGGAGCCGTGCTTGTGTGTGCAAACGACGCAACCACCACGTCACCACAATGGCTCACCACAACAGTGGCTGCTATCGTCCGACTTATTAGACTTCACGCAAGATCCAAAACCGCGCATGTTGCTTCCATGTCTTGATTCTCGATGTTCAAACATTCCGACTGATTCCAACTCGATTGTGTCAACCATGCCAGTTGTGCCACAAATTTCATCCGCACACATTGCTATACCGGACAATGTGCAACACCAGTGTTCTCATGTGCCAGATGCTATTACATGTTCTGCATCCGCGCTGCGAGTGCTTCAGCACACATCCACAATCGCTTCACTTATGAGTTTCACAGGCAATCACAGCTGGACACTATGCCTGCCCTCTAAAGACGTTATCACCAACTGAAACTGCCTCCATTCAGCCGTGAGCAATCAGCCCTATGGTTCGCATCGGTGGAATGCGTGCCCACATCACTGGAAATAACAGGACGACGATTCCGAAATTGTCACACTGATTTTCCACCTGGCTCAACATTGCAGCATCATTATCGACGACATCATCACACCCCCTATGCATGATAAATATGCAACAGCAAAATCTGCCTTATTACAACGATTGGGGTGTATCCTACAACAGGTGTGACAGTCCATATACGATGAACAGTTGGACAATAAAACTCCATCACTATTGAGGTGACAACTTTCCTAGACACATACCCACAGCCAGAGAATGTGCTTTGGACTCTGTGCATAGTCAGACTTCCTCAGCAACTACAACTATTTCTGATCCTGCATGAAGCAGAACTGCTAGACTGAAAACCTGCCCTAATGGAAAGATTATTTACAGTCCTACGACAGCCCACTGTATAATTTCAAAGACATGACAGAATGCTGCAACCTATGACACGTGCCAAGCCAGTCCGACTGGAACCAAAGAGAGTCAACAGTTATGTAATCCTGTGATCCCGGGTGCGGCCCGGTTGGCTGCACATGGCACCATCCCTGCGCTTCACAACACTATAATGCCTGACCCAATTGCCACTATTACACTGCTGCACGCAAAATTCAGTAACACCAAATGCACATGCTGGCTAACCTGTGAATTCCCAAATGCCAAGAGTGGACCGAAGTAGGCACATTGGCCCACAGGCAGGATATAAGCCACCTTTGCACATACCTAGTTGGATGTGCATCCTTAAAAACAGATAAGCTATCACATGGCCGAATGTATGTCCTCAATCCCTACTCGGGCATATACTTCGTTGTGGACACTGGTTCTGATGTTAGTACAGACCCTAACAAAGTTGAATGACACATTGTCAGTTCAAGCCGCCAATGGCTCTACGACTCTGTTAAAACTCAGCAAAAATCTCCCCCATTCATACAGCTTCCTCACTACTGGCATAAACAAACCAATGTTAGTCATGGACTTTCTCCGAAATTTCCGCCTTTCACCTGACCTTGAGCAAGCAGATCACATACACCATGTGACCTGACACGTCCTCCCTGGGCTTTTTGCCCTGGTATCGCCTCCACCAGCACACTCTCTCTCGGGTTCCACTGGTCCAACAAAAAAGGGCTATTACAAATGCTCATCTATCATGCAAGCAGGCATGATGGTCACTGATGCAGTCACGACGACATATCAACAGTACCTCAACACTCATAAACAAATATATACTCTTCACATAGATAATGAAAACTTATGCCTCCATATTCACAACATTTCACAATAACTCACACACATGCTCAGGGTTGCAAGACGGTTGCAGCCACTCAACCGCATAACAGCTCCATACTGCCAGACCATCACCAAGAAGACACACCACCAACACAACTGATCTCAGGCTGCAAACACAAGTTAGTCTGCAGTCCACATCCCACTCTCTCTGAGTTGTGCATGAACGTTTCCTAATGCATAATTTGCAATGTCACAATGCATCACATTCATATTACCCCCAGTTTGCTGGCGGCACATGGTATGCCGCTTAGCTCGTATTCTATTGCAAGCAGCCAAGGCACCAACCAATTACTTCCTGCATTCAGGAGGTGTTCGAACCTCTGACAGCTCCAAGGCATCACCCATAGAACTCGTTCCGAAGAAGGATGGGTCTCCCCAATTTTGTGATAACCACAGAGTACTCAATTCTCGTACTATATATGATATTTACCCCATTCACAACATTAAAAATTCTACACACTCACTCGCAGGTGTGATGGTCTTCAGTGTGCTGGACTGTTGTTGTTGTTGTTGTGGTCTTCAGTCCAGAGACTGGTTTGATGCAGCTCTCCATGCTACTCTATCCTGTGCAAGCTTCTTCATCTCCTAGTAACTACTGTACCCTGCATCCTTCTGAATCTGCTTAGTGTATTCATCTCTTGGCTTCTCTCTACGACTTTTACCCTCCACGCTGTCCTCCAATACTAACTTGGTGATCCCTTGGTGCCTCAAAACATGTCCTACCAACCGATCCCTTCTTCTAGTATCCCCAATTCCATTCAGTACCTCCCCATTAGTTATGTGATCTACCCATCTAATCTTCAGCATTCTTCTGTAACACCACATTTCGACTATAAAATGGTATATCTGCAAATAGCAATGCACCCAGAGGACTACTGCCATTACTCCTTTTGGCCTGTTTAAATCGCTGTTCATGCCTTACGATCTGAAAAATGCTACTCAAACGTGGCAAAGATTAACTGGTTCTATCCCCTTTAAATTACACTGTTGTCATGCATATCTTGATTTTCTTCCACAACTACCAAGACCACGAGACCTCAAACTAGTTCTCGTTGCCCTCCATGTTGTGGGGGTTGTCATAAATGAACAAAAGCCGCAACTGCAAAAATCAGAAGTAGCTTCCCTTGGATGCACTCTAAACACTGATCGCATTAAACCCACTCTAGAACAGACTGAATTCATCTGACAGTTACAACCTCCACAAACATATCATTATTTGCGACGATCCCTAAGAATTCTCAACTTTTAACTTCGTTTTTTGTCACATGTGGTGGAAATTCAGGTCCCACTCACTGATACTCTAGCTGGACCAAACACGCATAGCAAGAAGAAATTGGTATGGACAGCACAAGTAAAAACTGCATTTGACCAAGCAAAGGCCGCCCTCCCAAAAACAGCCTATCCCCTCTTGGATGTACCACTCACAGTCACGAAGGACACAGGTGATACAAGTATTGGCACAGTTCTTCAGCAAGTAGTAGACGGTGATACACAACCCCTTCGTTTTTTCTCAAAAAAACTTTACAACTTCATGGTCAGAGTAGCACACTTTCGAACTCTCTTGCTATACACGAAGCAGTGCAATACTTTGGGAGGACACTGAAGGCAGACAGGTAGTGATACACACAGACTGTAAACTGCTGGCAGATCCAATACACAACCCATACAAGACGTCAATCACCGGCATTTCCGTCACCTGGATTTAATCTCTCAGTATATGAAAGATGTTCAACATTTTTGCAGACCAAATAACACTGCTGCAGGATACCTCTCATGCATTAACACCATCTCCTACCACACAGACTATACTATTCTTGCTTATGAGCAAGCACTGCACGCATTAGTAGCAGACCTAATCGACAACATATCAAACTTAACACATCAAGCAGCGTACTACACCAGACACTGACATCCACTTACTGTGCGACATATCAGAAAATAGGATGAGACAACTCATCCCAGTGTCCACGGACCACGTATTGGAACAGTTCACAACCTGGCCCACCTGGGTATCTGACTGGTTGTGCAGTTGATGATGATCGTGTGGCCTAGTATCAAATGGGAATGTCATACCTGGGCGCAGACCTGCCTGCCATGCCAATGCCACAAGGATAGGAGTCATCTACAACCGAGTATCAGTCACTTTGAGATACTACGTGTATGTTTTCAGCATGTGCATCTGGACCTCATTCTCAAACTGGAGACTGGGATGAAATCTATGTGAATGACGAATCGCGAATACACATATACATTACTATTCGTTATTCATGAGTAACCAATGTTATTCGAAACATTATCCACTTACACAAAAAAATACTTATATTCGTCATCTATGAATGTAAGGTGTTAAGATGAATACGTAAATCCGAAATTCAGTTGATTATTATCTCTCATTCTTTGTCATTTATTAAACGAATGTACGTTTCCTTTTTTTAATGTCTCATCAGGGACTTTTATTTACAGAAATTTACCATCGTGACACTAAAGAAAATATGTTCTACACACCCAACCCACTTTTGAATTCATCTTTAATAATGAATTCGATGTATGACTTTCACCAAAAACTGAGGAATCATTAATTCTGCTGTAGTTTCTGGCAAATAGTTTGTTGTGATTCCACTTTAACTTCACTTCTCAGATCACATTCCTAATAAAATCTCCTTTTACGTCATAATGCCACCCGATTTCTTTGACATTTCTTTGGCTATTATATGTCTGAAGTTGGTTGCAAGCCTCCCTTGGACTTGGACAGCAACAGAGGTGAACTACTTGTTTTTAAATCGTGGGTAATAACTGAATGTCTTCCAATCGTCTCTTGACACTTTCAGCATACAGAAGTTGCAAGTATGCTGCAATATTACGAACTCTTTTATATACTTGAACCTAGTGTCTCTTCCGAAATGCCGGCCGGTTTGGCTGTGCGGTTCTAGGCGCTTCAGTCTGGAACCGCGTGACCGCTACGGTCGCAGGTTCGAATCCTGCCTCGGGTGCGGATGTGTGTGATGTCCTTAGGTTAGTTTGGTTTAAGTAGTTCTAAGTTCTAGGGGACTGTTGACCACAGATGTTAAGTCCCATAGTGCTCAGAGCCATTTGAACCATTCTTCCGAAATTTCTGAATCTCAGAGCTCGACGTCATGGCATAATTATTCCGTATTCTAATGGCAAGCTCACTAAGAGTTAACTATAAAACACTTTCGATAACTCTGGACATCTAGTAGCACCCCATAGACTTTTAAGGAGACTTTAGATTATAAAGTCTGGTGACGTTTATCGTTAGGAACCACTGACAAGTGAGTTCTTGTTTGGTTCAGTCATTTTGTAGCAGTACAACCAAGAATTGAGTAATTATACTAAGGAGACACGCATATCCAATAGCGTTAACAATCTAAGAAAGGTTTTGAAGATTGAGAGCTTTGTCGGCTGCATTCTCAACGTTGGCTGCGTACGTAGAATTGTTGCGCCATCTTAGCAGTGGGAGGGGAAGAAGTACTGGCAGATGCAGAGACAAATGAAGGGGGCCGAATCGGTAATGTAGTAGTGTCTAGGCTTACTTCACTTTAACCTGGCAGCCGACGAGTCGGCATTCTTGCCGGGCCCACACGAGACTCACGCCTCTTCACTGTAATGTACCTTCACACTGAAAACGAACTCGGTTGGCAACTGTTTTCAACTTGAAGTTTGACTTAGTTTTCAACAGTTGTCAACAGTTGTTTGAAGTCGCGAATCTGAACAACTAGTTGAGGGAAGTTTTATTTCGAGTTTGTAGTTTATGGTAAGTGAGCAAAGACACGGTAGAGTTGTGTGACTTGCGCATGCGTTTGCCATGTTGTCTGCTTTGTTTCTTTCTTCGTCTGCTGTGTTTCTTTCGACAATGGCAACTCACGAGTCATCGACAGATCCATCAATACACTTTTTGTTAGAAATTGAAATGAGGAAACCTCTGTAAGATTCTTCTTTTTCTGCATATAAAGACAGATACAAAAGGAAAGATTTGTTGTAAGAAATTTCGGATAAAATTGGTGTACCGCTTGTAGTGTGTGAAAATAAATGGAAAAATATAAAACGCTATACAATCGTGAGCATTTTAAAATGGTCAAAACTAAAAGTGGGTTTGGGACAACTTAGATCTATGTTCCGAAATGGATATTTTACGAGCATATGAAGTATTTGGGAGGCTTGAACAACCCGGCGAGAAAAATATTTACAATCGTAAGTAAAATGTGCAATTTTGTCATATGATGAAATGATGGAGAGCGTGGCTGTTGTTTGATGACAAATGTTGATGGTGTTAGGACAGCAACCAGCCACAAATTTACTTTCAGTTCCTTTATTCAAAGGATGCCGTTACCGGTTTCGAATCGTTGTGATTCATCTTCAGACGGTTTACACGCTTTGCTTATGAGATGTGTGTTTTACAGATTAATTGTCGTGAAGTATCGGTTTGGAGTGTTTGTTTTCATAACATTCGTCCAAGTAACTAGTGTTACTGAAACTGTAAGACTGTTGGTCGGAAATTTGTAACTACAACTATATTTATACGGAAATTTACCTGCTTATATTTCTCTTGCCATATCATTTTGTCAAAATCTGATACAAAGTAGTTTGCAAATTAATGGCTTACGTTGTTAATAACTAAAGCTATAAAGGTTCTGTTCGGAAGTTTTTAATTACATTTGTCTTTTCACTCGATATTTATTTATTCACATTTCTCTTGCCATTTCACTTTACCAACGTACGATACAAAGTAGATTTCAAATTCATCCCTTATATTCTTTACGGTTCTTCCTGCGCTGCTTCCCTTTCTCTGAAGACATTTATTTTGTGGAGATAAATCTCCAACGGTCAACCTAAATCCTGCCTGTTTCTGGATCTTCCACATCAAAACTACCAGGTGGGGATTAAACTGCGGCACTTTCTTTATTTCTGCTAATAAAACTGTGCAAAGACACAGCCGCAGAAGTCATAAATGTTGCTTTTTCGGGACTTAAATGCATAGTTGTTCTAAGACACCGAAAAACTGTTTACATTATTCCAAAAAATTCTCCACAATTCTCCTAGCGCGAGATATTCGGTAATTAAACATTCTTTGCTAGCTGCCTTCCTCTTGCCATACTGCATATGGTTTCATCATGAACTCTGAAAGAGCAAAAGCATCATCTCCCACCATAACAAATAGCAAATCTTCACAGTCAGAAGCCATTTACACTGCTTTTCTGTAACAAAAAATAAAAACGCCGAAAATGTGTGTACAAGAGTTTGTAACTGTTCAACGCTTTTTCCAAACTCAAAACAGTTGTATGTTTTTGTTTGTTGGAGTTGGTTTTCTGTGTGAAGGTACCTTTAACCGACAGCCGTACGGCATGCCGTGCCATGCCGTCCTTCCACCTGCAATTGCCTTCAGACTACAAATGGAGCTCGACCAGTTATAGGGGTGGCTTGTCTTGTACTAACTTTTGAAGAGAAAAAGAAGGCGGTTGCATAGGGTTCATCCACTCAATATGAGTAAAGACGAAGTAGGTGTATTCATTGTTCTTTTTGAGGAAGTAGCGAGAGATGGACATAAGTTTTTCAGTTATTTTCGGGTGAGTTTACGAACTTCTAACGATCCACATACACCAATGAAGAGTTGCATTCTGCGCCGCAACTCAATTTTTTGAGAATGTATCCAGCCCATACAAATATTGGCAATTACAGTTTAGGAGAGTGAGAAAAACAATAGTTAAACTTTTTTAAATTGTTATTCTAAAGGATGTATATGTTTGTAATCATCTTAAAAAAATTAAAACATAGGTTAAAAATTGAACAACCCAATACACGAATTTTCAGAGATTTGTGAAAGCGTGGAAGATCTGGAACATGTCCCTGAAAATCCTCCAGTGCTTGTTCGAACCACTGCGTGTCGGTAGTGGGTGGTTGACTACTTATTTCTGCATTTGCACGTGGTTGTTCCTGAAAAAGGGATAAACATGAGGTGTACGCACGTGATGTACTACGATGAGTGGCAGTGTTAATTTTATCCCACGACATTTTACGTTTCTTAATTTCAGAAAAACCTGCGCAAACACCGTCAAATGCTTCCAGAGTTGGAAATATCGTGCTGAAAAAAGACATATACCGATTGGATTTTCTGTGCAGTGCATTAATCAGTTCTACCTCTTCACTCTACAGGGTCAAGCTTCCTTTTCTTGTTACTGCATGATTTCGGTGCTTCAAAGCTACGTACTTTCCCTGTAGGCGTCTTATTACAGCCATTTTCTGGATCCTGAGCATCGTCAAAGACCAAAAAAGTCATCAGAAAGAGGTCTTTCCTTAGTCTCAACGTTTTCAGTGAGCGAGAAACTGTCAGCAGGCGGACGTGCTGCTGTGGTTTTCTACAAAAACGACGCTATTGGCTATGTACATACGTTATCGATGGCTTCCTCTCACTTCTACATTTTAGGGATGACGTATAAATCCTCTCACTTCTTTGGAAAGAATCGCGAATATTCGTTAACGTTTTTAGAAACCCAATATGAAAAGTATTGGAAAGCAGTAGGAGAATAAAATTTTGCACTGTACAACCATATGTTGATAACTTATTACACACGAAGTTTCAGGTTCTTCCCAAGAGACGAAAAGCCAAACTTCACACTTTTTTCAAGCGGCTATTTTTTGTTAGCCCTAGCTTCAAATCAGCTATACGAAAACTGATATTGTAATTTTTTTATTATTTCACATAAGACAGCGCAAAATGTTGTACAATATGTAGCTGATTTGTTTCTCTCACAAATATATTGCCAGTGATATGTCTCAACATTGTTGAAAACTAGGGGCGCAGAGTGGAAAAGTGCACTATAGCGTCAAACAAGTGAGTAATTTCCACATGTATTTAATTGATTAAAGTAAAACATTGCCTCTGTTCATCGGGGATATGTGTGAATGTACACACAAAATTTCATCAAAAACCTTGATGGTCATGCGGGAATTCTTTCCGATTTTAGATCACTGGGCACGGATTGGGCCTAATATGGGATCGTTACGGTACATACAATATGCAATTTACTTTTCCAGAAAGCTACATAGAACTTTTATTATTACAGAAACTTTTTTTCAGATATCTAGCCAGTGGCTGTACGTTCACAGACCTATAATATAGTTTCCGGCATGACTTTTCCAACATCAGTAATATAGCCTATGTGTTTGTCGAGCAATTTGGTCCCAACGTTGTGAATGTATGCCTCTACCCACCAAAGACGACTTCGAAAACATTGCTGCAAAATTTGGTCAAAGTGCAAATTTTCGTCACTGCATTGGAGCTGTAGCACATTCATATCCATCTAACCCCAGACTACTACAATTACACAGGATAATCATCAACAGTGCTGATGGCTGTGGCAGACTATAATTTTATCCACGTAGATATCGATAGTTATGGCAAAGAGGGTGATTCTACTATATTTAAAGAACGTTCTTTGTGGAAATCACTGATGGCGGTAAAAAAGCTGGTAATTCCTGAAGACAGGTGCCTTTCTGGGACGGTACGTCCAAAGGTACCTTATTTATTTGTTGGTGATGAAGCATTTGAGCTGCATCAACATCTTTACGACCGTTCTCTGGACGTCAAGTAACAGCTGCTAAAAGAATGTTCAATTATGCCTGTCAAGAGCACGGTGGTACGTAGATCGTTCATACTGACTGATCAATGGCTGATTTGCTACAGAGTTACAAATTTAAAACCCGATTTTGTTCTTGACACCGTTAAGGCGTGTGTTGTTTTGCACAATTTTGTTCTTAAAAGCGAAGACTACAACACTGTGGATACTCTGTCAATAAATGGACTTGAAAGTATAACGAGAAGTAAACGTGATGACGGACTATTTTGTGACACCTGAAGGATCTGTGAAATGGCAATTACCTAAAATTTAGTGTGCCACGATTTTATATAAAAAAAACAAACATTGTGGACTTAACGTAAAGAATAAAGAAATATACTTGCCACAGTTGTCTTGATCCTTGTCACATATCTGTTCAAAACCTTCGTTCAATCCTTTTCAGGCTTCGATCCACGCATTCCTTATAACTACTTAAAATCTTGTCGCATAAAACTGGTCGATTGGGGACTAATGTTAAACGAATTTCGACATCGATTTCCGCTATGGCGCAATAGAAATCTTCAGAATAGACTGAGCCATTAGAACAAAGCAAAACGCCACTGACTAGCAGACAACAGTTCCCAGGTTGGTGTGAAGACTTCTATTGTCCTGAGTGCCCCACTACACCGGGTGTTCCCCAAGACAGCCGTCATCCCACTGCATCGGCCAGGCTGTCAGTCGTCGTTCAGTCGGCCACGTCATATGCCGGACAGGTGTGTTAAGTTCAGTAAGCTCTTCACACTCACAACTGGTTGACCGGTGCCGGCTGCCCGGTACATGCGAAAAGGTCTCCGTAAGCGATCAAACATTTTGTCAACTTAACTACGCTTGCCAAATATTTGACCGTGTACGGTCCTGCTTGACGCGTTTGTCAGATACTTGTGTCTTGTTTTTCAATGTGAGAGCGAAGTAACGCTAAACAAGTTAATAAACGTTTCACTGTCCATCGGCAGAAAGTTGATGTAATCATCAGATTCTGAGCGTAACATTTTCATTAACAGGTTTTGAGTCGTATCTCTCTCTCACTTTAAACCATTCGCTGGACCAGCGTCTTGTTTGATTCTTCTTTAAACACAGTGCCAGGGTCAATGTTGCTGTTGTGGCCTCCAGTCCGAAGGCAGGATTGATGCAGCTCTCCACGCTACAAGAAATGCTTTATCTGCACTTGTAGCCATTACCACTAGTGCCAAAGTACAGCATACACGAAAATCGTCTGCTTCGAAATCAAGGTTAAATTGATAAGCATTCTTGGTATGTGTACAGGCTTTTTTTGACGCATCCTCGGTTAGATAAGAGCGAATCTGACAGACAAATTTGCTCTTTTAGGAGGGCCTTAGCAAGCTTTAAAAAGTTTCAAGTTGATGCAATGACTAGGTTCTGGAGTAATATTTTCTTCCGCAGATTTTCATGGGCAAATCTCTCATTTTAAACCATTCTTCTTCTTCTTCATACCTAGCACCAACGTCAATTCCAGGACCGCTTTGTCTGCATTTGTGGCCGTTCTCACTACTGTCAAAATACTCATGAACACGAACAGCGTCTGCTTCAAAGTGAGGTTGAACTGACAAACACTGTTTGAACGTGTACGGGCTTGCTTGGCAAATCCGTGGCTAGATAAGAGAGATTTTGTCAAACACGTTTGATCGTTTACAGGGAACTGAACCAAAACGTCTGCAGCAGCCAATAAAACAATGACTCGCATTGTAGCTCACGTACTGGGCCGTTGCGACAGCCAGGTGGTTCCGTGCTGCCACTTGCGAGCAGGCTGTCTCATGAGGAACGTGTGTGACTGCCTTCAGTTTCCATGCACTTATCGAATCAGCCAGACCTTCCTTTCATCCTGAAACAAATTTCATGATCACTTTCGGCAGCTTGTAGAGTAAGTAAGCTGTTTATGTTTTCTTATTGGCAACGTTACGTAGCGCTCTGTATGAAAATCACTGGCTGTGCTGTGTGCAGTCTGTGGCTAGTTTGCATTGTTGTCTGACATTGTAGTGTTGGGCAGCTGGATGTTAACAGCACGTAGCGTTGCGCAGTTGGAGGTGAGCCGCCAGCAGTGGTGGATGTGGGGAGAGAAATGGCGGAGTTTTGAAATTTGTAAGACTGGATGTCATGAACTGCTATGTATATTATGATTTTTCAACACTATTAAGGTAAATACATTGCTTGTTCTCTATTAAAATCTTTCATTTGCTAACTATGCCTATCAGTAGGTAGTGGCTTCCATAGTTTGAATCTTTTATTTAGCTGGCAGCAGTGGCGCTTGCTGTATTGCAGTAGTTCGAGTAATGAAGATTTTTGTGAGGTAAGTGATTTGTGAAAGGTATAGGTTAATGTTAGTCAGTGCCATTCTTTTGTAGGGATTTTTGAAAGTCAGATTGCGTTGCGCTAAAAATATTGTGCGTCAGTTTAAACTCAGTCATGTACAATTGTTCAAAGGGGACGTTTCATATGGCGACCCTACCAGGATACCTCACTGGAATCTTCTGATTTTTTCCTTGTAGTTTGTGTAATTAGTGTAGCTTTTGTTTATTGCTAGCATGTAATTATAGAGAGAATTTCCTTTGTAGTTGTAGTTTTTCGTTGTTGTACAGTAAAACAGTTGTGGCATGCTTGTTGATTTGCAGCAAGTATTTCGCAGCTGCGCTTGCAATTAACGAGATATTATTTTCAGTGCTACGTTAATGTGTTCTCTCATTTTTGCTCTTCAAATTGTGCTTTTCTGTGTTATCGTGTGAAATATTGTGACAATAATGGCGTGTGAAAAACGTAATACTAGGCTCCAAAGTAAACTGAGAAATGACAGTGAAGACGAAAGCAGTGTGTTAGCGCCGCCGAGTAATGAATTAACTAATGTTCAAAGTAGTAATTTGGTAACTGTGCATAGGGAAATGGAGCGAGCGGCAAATAATGGCGTAGACAGTGAAGCAATTAGTGAACAGGGAAGCATTATCGATCGATCGGTCGGCAATAGCTCGCCTCAGGAATCCGAAATGACAGGACACAATCTCGCAAATACTGTAGATTCAGGTTTTGCGTCCTCGCCGTTTTCTCAAATAAGTCAAGACACATTTTCTGCTTGTCAAAATGTGAAGGTTGCCGATGCAACTTCACTGCCGAAAAGCACTGAGGAACATGTTTCAGACAACAGTGCATTGTTATTACAGTTAATGCAACAAATGGGACAAAGGCTTCAAAAGTTAGACACAACTCTTGAACAAAATCAGAAACAAATGGGACAAAATCTTCAAAAGTTAGACACAATGGAACAACACCAGAGACAAACACAGCAACAGTTAGACGCAATGGAACAAAATCTTCACACCACGCTTGAACAAACACGTGAAGATTTAACTACTGAGTTACATAAAATCGAATCGAAATGTCAAAAAGTCTGTAATGACGTAAAAACACGAATTTGTGAGCATTTCCAACCTATTTTTCCGCGTCATGAAAATGCATTACAGAATCACGAAGCAGCCATAAAAGAACTGCAAACTATTGTTCATGAAAATCATGAGACCTTGCAAGCTAAAATTGACTCTGTTGCATCTACCGATTCGGTTACGCAACTTGCAAAAACTCAGGAAAACTTAAAGGACACAGTAGATACTCTGAAAATTGGTTCAGAAAGACACATGGAGGAAATTAGTTCATTATCAGAGAAAGTACTTGAACTTTCGGATCAGCTAAATAATTTATCTACGAAGGTAGATGATAATCTGAATGACACAAAACCGGTAGTCTTTAATGACACAGAAGAGTGCGAACAAATTAGGAAATTCAAACAAGATCAGAATCAAATTAATACGCAACACCAAAGAGAAATCCAGGAAGTACAAGATCAGCTGACACAGGTAATACAAGAATTACGTATTTCAGAGGACACTCGCGCCACAATACGGGAAGAGGGACATAGAAATACGGAACAGCCACAAAATAATAACACAGCGCATTTCGGAAATTATGAAAGAAATTGGCAAGGTGCACAGAATTTTAAAATGGAACCGCCGAAATGACGTAACAATGACCGATATGTGACTCGCCGACATGATGATTTTGACTATAAGCTGTTCATTACTACACGTAAATTTAAAACATTTTTAGAATTCTGGCAACGACATTCATCCACAAGCGTGGCTCCATCAATTCTCTCATTGTTTTCCTCCCAACTGGTCATTAGAGCACAGATTAGAATCTGTGTGTGGCTATTTAGAGAATGAACCAGCTGTAAGAATGGGATCGGTCATTCACGATTGCCACAGTGAAGGAAAGGAGAATTTTGCAATACCTTCCTCTCAGCATATTGGTCTCAAGCTACACAAGATCGAGTAAAACATAGCGTCATAATGATGAAACATTTCGAACAATCTGAATTTTCCAGTCTTGTGAAATATTTTGAAGACATGTTGCACAAGAATCAGTACCTGTCAAACCCATACAGCCCCTCAGAACTCATCCGCATTTGCTTAATCAAATTACCTAAACATTTACGACATATTACTTTGGCAGGACGTTGCAAAGACGACATTGAAGCTTTTCAGGGACTCTTACAAGAATTAGAAATTGACACTGAGAATCGCGGAACGCGAAAACAGGAGCACAGCAATTACAGGTCACATCCGTCGCAATTCCGCAATGAAATAAATAATAACTGGACACGACAAGGCTATTCTTACAACGCAAATCGTGAACAAAACAGACACCTCCCATATGACAACCACTGGCAGAGTAATAGTTACAGAGAAAGTTCGCATTTCCGTAGTAATGAATATGACACAGACAATCATAGAAACAGGAATATGGCAACCAGAACTATTATTATCACGGGAGGAGAAAAATTGTGGCACGAAATTTTATCCCTGGATAGCTGACGCCAGTAGGATCCAGAATTACCAATGTTGTGTAGGTCGACAACGCACCATTTTTAAACCATGGAAACTTGGCGCAATGCCCTGCCCAGTTGCTATTCGTCAGTTGACGGGCAGCGCTATGGTTCCGCGGCCAATCGGAGCGCGTGCCGCAAAGTTACCATAGTTTAAAAATGGTGCGTTGTGGACCTACACAACATTGGTAATTCTGGTTCCTACCGGCATCAGTTATCCAAGGTTAAAATTTCGTGACAAAATTTTTCTCCATCCTGTATATCTAAAACAGCTGATGCCAAGATATTCGCAGTCAGTGAATTTATTTCTAATTAATTTTGGACGGCTGTCAATCGTCATTAATGTCTGTTGATCCAGACTTGCAAGTAAAGAGATCAGCAACAGCTTGATCACTTTTACAGTAAATTTCCTCAAGTTTCAAATCACCAGAATTACTAAAAATACCAGTAACTCCATCAGTTTGTTCTGAAACACGCCAGGCTGTAGCCCAATCGATGTTTCATTTTTAATTTTTACATTTAATAATTACTCAGATATGTGAGAGGCAGATTTTTTCATTTCTTGCTTGAGTAATGAGAGGTTTGAAATGCACAGGGGATACCTATGATGAATGCAGAGATTATAGCATTCCTCTAACAAAACTGAACTCCAAAGTCGCCAACCATGAATCAAGTGTGTGTACAACCAAAATTTTTGCCAATGGACAGAGTTGCAAACAAGAATTCAAAATGGACATTCTGTTGGTAAAAAGAGAAAGTAGTAGTGGCAAAATAAATTTAAAAATGACTCGAAATTCTAACCAGAATGTTTAATTGTAGAAGACTACTGCAAAAAATGGTCATTATGTAGCCATAGGGAAGATGAGACCAGTGCCAATACGGCAATTTTTAGGGACTGCAGCATCTCCTGGTACATGATTTTCAAAAAATTGTTCAAATGGCTCTGAGCACTATGGGACTTAACATCTGAGGTATCAGTCCCCTAAAACTTAGAACTACTTAAACCAAACTAACCTACGGACATCACACACATTCATGCCCGAGGCAGGATTTGAACCTGCGACTGTAGCAGTCGTGCGGTTCCAGACTGAAGCGCCTAGAACCGCTCGGCCAAACCGGCCGGCATACATGGTTTTCTCCATTTTTGGATTTGTAAGTGTAATATTAACAAACAATTTAAATTATACATTAAATAATTTGTTATGTATCTAAAGTTTACAGTATTGCCGCTAATTTCAATGTTTCTGTATTTATTTACCAAGAAAAGCTGTTTTTAATTGTGCGAAATCCACTTTTCAGTCTCTTATTTGAATCTGTGACTAACTTCAGCAAGTCTGCTATCACAGTCTGATACAGTTCTACAAGATGATCCTGTTCTCCGCGAACATTTAGTAAGAATAAAAATGAGACAAAAACTTTCACTTACTTATACGTCACCAGAAATTCAAAACGAGTTTAAGCCTACTGAAATTTTAGGGAATAACATTATAGGTCACGTATAGGCCAAGTATTATTAGATGATATTCGGCAGTAGCGTGAATATTTCCCACAAAGATCAAACAAGCCAAGTCACGATACATGGTGATTGAGAGTCGGGAAGTACAAGTAGTGGAATCTGTTATAGATTTCATAGAAACAAAAACAGCCAAAGGTATTGCTGAGATGATGGTTATGACATTACGAATTGTAGAGGAAAGTTTACAATAATGCTGCTACAAAGGCCAGAGGTGTGCAGCAAAAAATAAAATATATCAATCCTAAAGCTGAATTTGTGCGCTGCACGAACTACTCACTGAACCTAGTTTGCTTACATTTGCCTTCGGTGGAGGTGAATTCAGTGGCTTTTTTATGATTTCCTTTCTGTATCCACAACACTGCTGGGAGTTTCTGATAGCTGCTGCAGGCACAGTTTGAAGAGGATTCAGGACACACGTTGGAGGGCAGGAGGGGATGCAATAAACATGTCGTGAAATCATTGTCGTTGTTGTTGTGGCATTCTCCAAATGCTGATTTGATGCAGCTCTCCACACTACCCTCTCCTGTGCAAGCCCCTTCATCTCCCAATAACTGCTGACTGCTGCAACTAACATCCTTCTGAATCTGCTTACTGTATTCCTCTGTTGATCTTATACGAGTTTTACTTCACATGCTTCCCTCCAATACTACATTGGTGATCCCTTGGCATCTCAGAATGTGTCCTCTCAACCGATCCGTTCTTTTAGTCAGGTTTTGCCACAAATTTCTTTTCTCCCCGTTTCTATTCAGCCTTCCTCATTAGTTCGGTGATCTGTACATCTTCAGCTTTCTTCTGTAGCATTACATTACAAAAGCTTCTATTCTCTTCTACAAACTGTTAACCATCCATTTTTTGCTTCCTTGCACTGCACGGCTGTATTCGATTCAAATGCTTTCAGAAAAGATTTCCTAACACTTAAGTAAATATTCGATGTTGACAGATTTCTCACCTTCAGAAACACTTTCCTTGCCAGTGCCAGTCTACATTTTATATTCTCTCTACTTTGGCCATTATCAATTATTTTGCTGCCCAAATAGCAAAACTCATCTGCCACTTTAAGTGTCTCATTTCCTAATCTAATTTCCTCAGCGGGCCGGCCAGAGTGGCTGAGCAGTTCTAGGCGCTACAGTCTGGAACCGTGCGACCGCTACGGTCGCAGGTTTGAACCCTGCCTCGGGCATGGATGTGTGTGATGTCCTTGGGTTAGTTAGGTTTAAGTAGTTCTAAGTTCTAGGGGACTGATGACCTCAGATATTGAGTCCCATAGTGCTCAGAGCCATTTGAACCATCCCTCAGCGGAATCTGATTTAATTCTACTACACTCCATTATCCTTGTTTTGCTTTTGTTGATGTTCATCTTATATCCTCGTTTCGAGACACTGTCCATTTCATTTAACTGCTCCGCTAAGTCCTTTGACGCATCTGAGAGAATTACAATGTCATCGGCAATCCTCAAGGTTTTTATTTCTTCTCCCTATACTTTAATACCTACTGCAAATCTTTCTTTGGTTTTCTTTATTACTTGCTCAATGTACAGAATATATAACATCAGGGATAGTGTAGAACACTGTCTCAATATCTTCTGCATCACTGCTTCCCTTTCATCCATTACGGGGGGGGGAAAAAAAAAAAATTGCAAGACAAGATAGGAGAAATTAATGAAAGCTTGAACGAAACTACTCCAGAACTTTGTTAGTTGTGATGCAGTCATTTTCGTTTCTGTGTTTCCTGGGTCTCTAGCAACCAGTGCTGCCGGAAGTGTATAAAGCCTAAAATTATCTGCAAATGGAGGACTTAAATGAACATCAGCGTGCTCAGAAAATGAGCACATTACAGACAGTATTGGATGAGAAGCGTGAGGAATTTGTAAACGAGGCTTTAAGTTACGCTAAAAGATTGAGATTTTTCAAACCTCCAAACCTCCTAGGCGAATCAGGAGGAGGCACATTGCTGGCGATAGAAAGAAAGAAAAGTGCGCTCTTATCGGTGTCCACATACCAACTGGAGAAAATCCATGACATCATCTGTTGGGGTGGAGGTAATTAATTGATCAATTAATTACTTTGATATCAAAAGAGTTCTCGTTCCACCCTTGTTCCACTACTGCAGTTGTCAACAGTGTCAGTGGAGGAATGAAATGCCATACCACAAACACTCGCTACCAACCCCGTGGCTGGTGCGGTAGCACGTTTGAGAGCATGCTCTGCCGTCTGTGCTGATCACACACCCCATTAAGGACCATGTCCACATTTTGTCATGTCCGTGCACCATCATAAATAGTGGTCACTGCAGCGTAAGTATTTTCTTTGAATAAAAGCGCCATTTCTGTTTGTCTCATAATGTATTTCTTTCCATTATGTTCTGTACTATACTGCAGTGTTATTTTCTATGTTGTTCCAAGTTTCATAGGGATATGTTTCTGGGCAGTCACACATCATGTCCTTACGTTTTGTGTACCACTGTACTTATCAGCACTATAAAACATATTGTTCACAAAATTGTTGCACACTACTGTCACTATTGTTGTAGCGATCAATTCAGTTCGTCCATAATTGTTGTTGTGTTTGTCAGTTCGAAGATTAGTTCAAAGCAGCCCTCCAGACTAGTCTCCTATGCAGGCCACTTCATCTCCAAATAACTACTGCAACCTACATCTTCCCCTTGACACACGGTTGCATTTATTCTGAAGTAAATTGTAAAATTATCTAGATCTGTGGTAAATCAAAGGATGTATTGGAGGACATTGACCCCCCCACACCAGGAATGAATATTTCCATGATTCACCCAAGAAGTTTGAAAGTTGATATATTACCTACCTACATTTAGAAGGACGCAATAGGTTTGTTGTATCTACAAATGTACAACTAATAACTATGATTTATTACGACTTCATGAATTTGTACATGTATCCATTTCCCAATTGCACTGTTTCTATTTTTAGTATCTTCATTATCCATTCTTCAAAACACAGTTTTTAACATTTTCCCTTCTATATATAACCAACTTTGTTTCTTACATATTGCCATTCATGGTAACATTTCTGTTAATGGTTGCAACTGAGTCCCCAATTTCTCATACAAGAGTGTTAATCCCTGAGCAAAAATAAAGAACTGTCAATCCTCTCCCTCCTTTATACAAGGAAATAAACACAGAATATTACAAGTAAAGAAAATTAAGACTAACCTAAGTCACTAACAAATAGCATATGTGAATTTTTCATGAATTTTTATACTGTTTCCTACACCTAAGTGCATGAGGTACACTTCTCTGATATTCCTTTTTGCTTGGTAATTCTTCTTTTTCCATCATGGTTGAAGGAATCTGTGGCAATGTACCAATCTCACCTCTAATCTGTTTGATTGTGCTTACATGAAGTGTAGAGCTCTAGTTGGCAACTGTAAATTTGCATCATCTGGCAAACTCATTTTGATAACTGCACTACTGGCCATTAAAATTGCTACACCAAGAAGAAATGCAGATGATAAATGGGTATTCATTGGACAAATATATTATACTAGAACTGACATGTCATTACATTTTCACGCAATTTGGGTGCATAGATCCTGAGAAATCAGTACCCAGAACAACCACCTCTGGCCGTAATAACAGCCTTGATATGCCTGGGCATTGAGTGAGACAGAGCTTGGATGGCATGTACAGGTACAGCTGCCAATGCAGCTTCAACACGATGCCACAGTTCATCAAGAGTAGTGACTGGCATATTGTGATGAGCCAGTTGCTCGGCCACCATTGACCAGACGTTTTCAGTTGGTGAGAGATCTGGAGAATGTGCTGGCCAGGGCAGCAGTCGAACATTTTCAGTATCCAGAAAGGCCCATACAGGACCTGCAACATGCGGTCGTGAATTATCCTGCTGAAATGTAGGGTTTTGCGGGGATCGAATGAGGGGTAGAGCCACGGGTCGTAACACATCTGAAACGTAACGTCCACTGTTCAAAGTACTGTCAATGTGAACAAGAGGTGACCGAGATGTGTAACCAGTGGCACCCTATACCATCACGCCGGGTGATACGCCAGTATGGCAATGATGAATACATGCTTCCAATGTTCACCGTGATGTCGCCAGACATGGATGTGACCATCATGATGCTGTAAACAGAACCTGGATTCATCCGATGAAATGACGTTTTGCCATTCGTGCACCAAGGTTGGTCATTGAGTACACCATCGCAGGCGCTCCTGTCTGTGATGCAGTGTCAATGGTAACTGCAGCCATGGTCTCCAAGCTGATAGTGCATGCTGCTGCAAACATCATCGAACAGTTCGTGCAGATGGTTGTTGTCTTGCAAACGTCCCCATCTGTTGACTCAAGGTTCGAGACGTGGCTGCACGATCCATTACAGCTATGCGGATAAGATGCCTGTCATCTCAACTGCTAGTGATAAGAGGCCATTGGGATCCAGCACGGCGTTCCGTATTACCCTCCTGAGCCGACCGATTCCATATTCTGCCAACAGTCATTAGATCTCGACCAACGCGAACTGCAATGTCGCCATATGATGAGCCGCAATCGCAATAGGCTACAATCTGACCTTTATCAAAGTTGGAAATGTGATGATACACATTTCTCCTCCTTACACAAGGCATCACAACAACATTTCACCAGGCAACGCCGGTCAACTGCTGTTTGTGTATGGGAAATTGGTTGGAAACTTTCCTTATGTCAGCACGCTGTAGGTGTCGCCACATCTTCTTCCTGTCAGTTAAATTTCATGTCTATAGCGTGTCTTCTTCATGGTGTACCAATTTTAATGGCCAGTAGTGTAGGTAAGTAAGGTCCAAGATAGTTCATTAAAAACTTTAGGATATATGGATTAGCTAGTAATAACCACTTTCCTTCTATATTGTGGCAGTTGTGTGTCCATTGAACCATATATTCTTGATTCTCTAAAGTTTATGTGTTAGCACACTTTACCCTTTGCTGAATTTCTCTCAATTTCTTCACAAAATTTTTCACTCGTTCACCATGTGGACCTGGTTTAGGCTGAACTACATTAGAAGGTGAGGGTATTGTTTGCCTGTCTTGTATCTTGCACAATGAGAGACCAGTTCCAGTATGAACTATTGAATTATACAGACCAATGACAAAACTTAAATATACATCCCAGTCTGAATGCTGTTCATTTATGCAATGGCTTGACAATTTTCATAAAGTTCAGTGAAGTTGTTCTGTACATCTATTCATTTGAGGATGGAATGGGCAGATACTTAACTTTGTAATTTTCAGTAAGTGACATAACTGTTTCATTAGTTCAGATACAAAGCTAGTTCCCTGGTATATAGTAACAGTTTCTGGCATGTCAAATTTCATTAACCAGTTATTTACCATGGCCAAATTTTGTGAAAGATAATCTAACATCTTAAGGACATATTTATATAGAAAATGGTTTGTCAGCTTCTGGTAGTCTCTGTAACTGAATTTTCTGATGAGTCCAATCTGCTCTTCATGCACATGGGATGCAGTTGCTTACATATTGCTCTACATCACTGCAAAGTGTTTTCCACTAAAATCTTTCAGCTACACATCTACAGTTGTTGTTTTCCCTCCATGACCTGATAAGATGTGGTCACGTGCTTGACATAATACTTCCATTCTCAGTGAGGTCTGCACTTCGTAGAGCTGCATAACTGGCCTTCTTGCTTTTCAAGTCTGAGGTTCCATTCAAAACAATTGACAGTCACAGTTAGCTGATTGTGCCTTTGTCCGATCTGCCTGGCTTCCACCTGCTGCATTTAAAACTGCTATCTTCCTGCTTGGGGTATCTGCATTCGCATGTTTGACTCCTGGCTTATGAATTACTTCATAATCAAACTCATTTAATTTTAACAGTCATCTCATTAATCAATTTGGCGGATATTTCAACCCCAATAACCATTTTAAAGATGCATCGTCTGTTATCACTTTAAATTTACAACCATATAAATTGTAACAAAAATATTATTTTCTGTAAATAACCACTAAAATTTCTTTTTCAATTGTTGAATAATTAGTTTCAGCCTTATTCAACTGTCTGGAGGCATATGCCACTGGATGTTCCGTCCTGTCAATGTTCTGACTTAAAATATAACCCAAAGCATTGTTGGAGGCATCACACAAAAGTATGAACTCCTATTCAAAGTTAGGAAATATTAACACAGGATCTGATATTAATATCTCCTTGAGTTTGTCAAATGCTTCTTGACATTGTGTTGACCACTGAAAATAAGACCTTTTCATAGCAACTTAGTTAATAGCTGTACAATTTCAGTGAATCCCTTCATGAACTTATGATATGAACTGCATAATCCAATAAATGACTGCAATTGTTTAGTAGTTTGTGGTATTGGAAAATCATGTACAGCAGAAGTAAGTCAAGGATCCATCCTCACTCCATCTTGACTGAAAATAAACCCAAGGTAACTTACTTGTGTCTGAGCTAAATGGCATTTCTCCACACTAAGTGTAAGGTGTGTTGCTCTCAATCTACTAAATACTCATACAGATGTCTAACATGATCTACAGTTCTGGAATACAAGACTATGTTATCAAATTATACCATACAGGTTCTTGGTTTTAATGCATGAAGTACTTCATCTAATACATGCTGAAATGTATCCAGAGCATTTTTCTATCCAAACAGGCTTCTATGATATTGGTAATGACCAGAAGGTGTTGTGAAAGCTGTTTTCGGCCTTCTTCAGGAGAGACTTGCAGTTGGTGGTAACAACTTCTCAGATCAATTGCTGAAAAATATTTACATTTTCCTCAGTTGTCTAATGTATACATGAAGTTTGGGATAGGATAAGCACCCATTGTGGTTTGTGCATACAGGTAACAGTAGCCACAACAAAGTCAATACAATCAAGTACCGTCAACTGAGTTTGGGGGTGCAGCAATAATACTTCCTGACCACAGGCTATCACTATGCTTGGTAACACTCTCACATAATTATTGATCTATAAATTTGTGTACTAGTGACTGTATGTGTTTTGCTATTCTGTATGTTTTCCTATAGACTGGTGAATTATCACCTGTTGGTATATGGTGTTCCACGTTAGGAGTTGCTGGTAGTGGACCATCTGAACTGAATAAATCTGAACATGCTAATAACAGTTTCCATGGCTTCCCATTCACTGTCTTTCAAGTGACGAACTTTGGCATTTGGTACAGATGCAGTGATGATTTGTTTGATGCTTTGGTCACCTTGTGATTCATCAATATCCTCATCATCATCACATCATTTGTTCCAAATTTATCAAAGATTACTGGGATAATCAAGTCCCCATTAATGTTGGTTACACATATAATGCTTCTTTTATAAAACAATGCATTTTATCTAATGCTTCATTGTTCTGCAGTGGCACATTAGTATCTACAGATACCCAAACCGACTTCCCACTACCAGCGGGTATGTTGTCATGTGTAATTATCTTTAATGTTCATGTACACAGTTCAGTTGGTGACACCTTAGCAATCAGTTTACTGAGCAATGCTGAAACATTTATTGCTGTTGGACGCACTGGAAACAAGTTCCCACCAAGTCCAGCTGTGCATGATGCCTATCCTGGAAGTGAAGTCCAAAAACTGCAGAGTACTATTGTGCCATAGTTGGCAACACTTTCATATGCTCACAAAACTCAACAATTCCAGTCCTAAAAATGATCCATGTTGTTCTCATTGATACCAAATTATTATTTCCCACTCCAAGTAATTTAAATCTTGGAATCCCTATTCTTCTCCCACCCATATGGTCAAGACTAATCACAGACGCATGTGCACTGTTATCAAATAAAACTTTACATTCTTTATCATTTACAAAGCACATCAAACAGCAATCCATCTCCACATTAGTGTCTGTAGTACTGTGACATATGGGGAATGTTTTCCAATGGATGATACACCCCAGTTTATGTTTAACATTTCCCATTGCTTGTTTCCATTACCCCGTTTTCTATTATTACACTCATTTGCCATGTGACCAAACTGTCAACATCTATAACATTGTAGTTGATTGCATTGAACCTTCAAATGTCCTTTCTTCCCAAAATGATAAAAATTCTTTTCAGAAGTGAAAATTTGTTTATCATTGTATACTCATGTAGCAATACCTATCTCCTGCAAATGGATGACAACACATAGAGCTTTAGCCAAATCTTCTGTATTTTCCATTCATACTCTTCACAAAGACTCCACAACAATTGAAACTTCTTGGCAGATTAAAATTGTGTACCAGACTAAGACTCAAATTGAGGACCTTTGCCTTTTGCAGGTAAGTGCTTTACCATCTGAGCTATCCAAGCATGACTCCTGACCCATCCTCACAGCCTTACTCCTGCCATTACCCCATCTCCTACCTTCCAAACTTCACATAAGCTCTCCTGTCAAACTTGCAGAACTAGCACTCCTGGAAGAAAGGATATTGCAGAGACATGGATTTGCCACAGTCTGGGGGATGTTTCCAGAATGAAAGTCATATCGGCACACACTCCACTGCAGAGTGAAAATTTCATTCTGGAACATCCTCCTGGCTGTGGCAAAGCCATGTCTCCACAATATCCTTTATTCTAAGAGTGCTAGTTCTGCAGGATTTGCAGTGGAGCTTCTGTGAAGTTTGGAATGTAGGAAACAAGGTACTGGTGGAAGTAAGGCTGTGACGATGGTTCATGAGTGGTTGGGTAGCTTAGTTGGTAGGGCACTTGCCTGCTAAAGGAACAGTCTCGAGTTCAAGTCTTGCTGTGGCACACAGTTTTAATTTGCCACAAAGTTCCATGCAAGACGCACTCCATTGCAGAGTGAAAATTTCATTCTAGAAACATCTCCTAGACTGTGGTAAAGCAATGTCTCTGCAATATCCTATCTTCCAGGAGACCTAGTTCTGCAGGTTTCACAGGAGAGCTTCTGTGCAGTTTGGAAGATAGGAGACAAGATATTGATGGAAGTAAGACTTTGTGAATGGGTTGTGAGTTGTGCTTGGGTAGCTCAGTTGGTAGGGCACTTGCCTGCAAAAGACAATGGTTCTGAGTTCGAGTCTTGGTCTGACATACAGTTTTTATCTGCCAGGAAGTTTCATGTCAGTGCATACTCCACTGCAGAGTGAAAATTTCATTACGGTGCATAGGAATTCCTTTCAACAACACACCAAGACCTCTGTTTCCAGCCTCCGTAATTAAGGAACAATCTGCTTCTGCATACCCTGTCAGCTCATATATTTGTGCATTTACTCTATGGATTCTGTCCAAAAAAAGTCTCCACAGTCTCATTTGCCTTCTGTATCAATCCACTCCATTTTTCTTTGAAAAGTCTAGCACTATTCTGATTACGGTATCTTTGATGCATACCTCCCATTAATTGTTCAAACATACTTGCCTTGCTCAGTGTTTAGTGATACATCACATATGTCTTGGCTTCACCTGTAAGGCATAAACTGGTCATCTGCAGAGTAGTCTCATCTGACCAACTACTCATTCCAGATGCAGCCAACACACCATTAATGAATTCTATTACATTATCTGTTGTTTTGCTAGAGAAGGGTGTGATTAGGTTAGCTATTGAAGAATCTACTGAAAAGTGGAGCATTGCTACTGTTGACTTAAATTCACTTGAACACAACTGTGGCTCTTGTGCATCCAGTAAAGATTCTAATTCAACCATTAATTCTTCATGGGATAACTTTTGTTGTGAATTTCCCTTTAGCAATTGTTAACACTTGCTCTGTCGGAGTGGTTATACTATCACTAGTTTTAGTTGACCTTGTGCCTAGGATTTCCATGCAATTTACCACTAACTTATATTTATACCAAAACTATGTGCTTCAACAGAAAAACATATACCAAACAAGATAAATACAACTTACAATGTACAAATATATCTAAAAACGAAAGCGTTGGTATGTTGATAGACACACAAACAAACACAAACACACACACAAAATTCAATTCAATACACGGATATGTGTGTGTGTGCGAGTGTATACCTGTCCTTTTTTCCCCCTAAGGTAAGTCTTTCCGCTCCCGGGATTGGAATGACTCCTTACCCTCTCCCTTAAAACCCACATCCTTTCGTCTTTCCCTCTCCTTCCCTCTTTCCTGATGAAGCAACCGTGTGTTGCGAAAGCTTGAATTTTGTGTGTGTGTTTGTGTTTGTTTGTGTGTCTATCAACATACCAACGCTTTCGTTTGGTAAGCTACATCATCTTTGTTTTTTAGATATATTTTTCCCACATGGAATGTTTCCCTCTGTTATATTCTTACAATGTACAAAACGAGACTCAACTACTTCTTTTGCCTTATCATCACCCAGCAGCACTCATTACAGTTGTGTGATGCATGACCATACCATCTACAAGCAGAACAAGTTACTGGTGTGAACTTAGTGCATGGTTCACTATGACCAATTAAACTGCAAACAACACATCTTGCAGTACCAAATATATCTCTTTACAATTTCCTCTGAATTCTGACAGATCAGCAGGTCCAACAAGCTTCACAAAAGATAATTCATAGACATAGAATGTTCATCAGTATGCATAAAATCTGTCATATCATAACCAAAGAAAGAGAAAAATGGCTTTTGTGGTTACAGCATTGCAGTTATTGCTACCATGAATGAACATTGTAGATGCAGACCACTGCCTCTGAATTCCTGGGATTGGAGCTGAATGCTTCCAATGTCAAATTCTGCTGGTGCTGGAGCACACACTTCTGGCAGCAATTTACAGAATTGGAGACACCTCTGTGTGAAGTCAGGATAGCTGTTGGGAACCCATGAAGCATCAGTGATGCTAGTAAAGCATTATTAGAGTTCAGTCATTTATTCACAATGTTTAAAATTTGTGTTCTTTTGAATCAGCCTCTGCTGTTGCTCATTCAGCTGCATGTTGGATTCTAGCTGACATCTGTTGAGTCAGTTCAACAGTTACACACTCAGGTGGTGTTAATGACCCCTAGACCTGCGGTAGGTTGCCAGGAAGGAGGTGCAGCTGTTGGCTGAACAGGAACATTGATCTCAAGAGGCCCTGTTACTGGCTTCCGCATTGAAGTCTACCAGTGCTGGCAGCACTCTGTGATGTGGTGTTGTCAGAAGACAGTTGGTTTCTCCATCAGTAGATGGTAGAGAGTGAGCAGCTTTAAGTATGTCAGGTGAAGGCCATCATCTTGAGTACAACTTAGGCTAGTTCATAGACTGTGCTGGAGCATGTAGAACTTGGATCCACTACAGCATCATAATCATAGAGTCAAATGCTATTACTGTGAATGCCACTGATTGCAATGATCAACTCATGATGAAGCTGGAGAGATGGCGTATTTAAAGGGAGGTGGTGTGAGACTATGACACAAGGTTCAGTTTGTAATGACCACATGTGTCCTTATTCCGCTACATTCAATTATCAGGCTCTTAACTGCTGTATCATAATCAACTGTTGTGAAAGAGATAGAGTTCCTTGCAACAAGTCTTGTGAGCTAATGAATTTACTTGTCTCACTTCCTTTGGTTTTCTGTCACAGTCTCCTTTCATCTGAATCCATATCTATGTCTATGTCTACACTGCTAGGCTCAGTTCGTAATGACTACACGCAAGCTCTTTATTCTGTTACATTCAGCTATCAGGCTGTTAACTGCTGAGCTAATGAGCTTATGAGCTAATGAATGTACTTGTCTCATTTTATTTGGTTTCCTGTCACAGTCTCATATTGTCTGAAAGTGTATTGTCACTTGTCAGACTGTCATAATGTGACAGTGACGTGGCCCACTTGTGACGTACTGCCTGGCTTCCTCCTTCTGCCTCTATCTCTGGCATGACTTGATTGTGGCAATGTGAGTGAGTTTTAATAAAATTTTTCTAATTTTTGTCCCTTGATATTCTGTCCATAACACTGCTGTTGAATTCCAGTCTCCTACCACAATTAAATTTTTGTCTCTTTTAATGATCTTAATAATTCTTTTATCTCATTAGAATAGATGTATACTTTTTGTTCCAATGGATCCATAGTGAAAAGAGCCTCCAGAATGTAAAACTTGGGAGAAAAACATTAATAAACAATAAATATTTACCAGGACAGACAAACAGGCTAATGTCCCATCCAAAGATCACTAGAAAATGGTTGTCATGGATGGGGAATAAATCAAGAAAATTTTAAACGTATTTTTAAATTATAAGGTGATAAACAGCTTGTCATGAACCATGTAAATGTTCAATGCAATGAGGTACATATGATAACGCATCAGATATTTTTCAATTTTTTTCATCATATGCTGAGCTAGTTAGGCAAACTTGCACTACTGTGCTGTGTGTTGGCATTGAGTCTACGTTGGTTATGGTAATGCATTCATTGTGCTGTTCATAGTGGATAACCCCTATTTGTTTTTGCATTTATAACTCACCTGAGCAGAAGGCCTGTTCTTCCTGCCATGGCATCTCGCTAATACCCACTATATCTAACTTCAGCCTATCCATTTCCCTTTTTAAATTCTCTAACTTACTTACCTGATTAAAGGATCTTACGTGCCACACCCTTGACTTGTAGAATACCAGTTTTGTTTTTCCTGTTTACAACATCCTCCTTGTGTAGTCCATACCACCACCATTAAAAAATATATCAGATCCACATGTCTTTGGCAAATGTATAATATATTATGAAAATGTGAAGCAAACTTCTCATCCAGATTGTGAAGACCCAAGTGATGTCTAGCACCCACCACGTCATCCTCTGCCTTGCAGAAACTTGTGGATGCTGTTTGGAGCCTTGCAGTGACATGTAGATGCTGTATGGAGGGGCATGTGGTCAGCACATTGCTCTCCCGGCCATTTTGCACACTTTCCAGGCTGTGAAGCACTACTGTTCACTCAAGCAGCTCCTCAATTGACATCATGAGGCTGAATTCACCCCATTTCAGTTGTCCCACTGAGGAGAAAATCCTTGCCTCCACATGACAGCCATCTACATTGACCACTCAGCTACAGTAGTGGATATAATATAATACAGTAATATACAAAAATAAAGTCTCCTTGTTTTCAAACATTGACACTACCACTGTAGCAAGGCACTATTTATTAAAGCGGCAGAGCCAGATTGGCAGATGTAGATGCAATCGAATAATCTAAGACTGTTCATCCTGCAGCAACTGAAAAGGCTGGTGCCATTCTTCAGGAGCCATATGTTTATCTGCCCTCCAAATTAGTTGCATCCGGGTATAGCAAACCAAATAATTGTAGATCCAACATGAAAACACACAGTAAAAATACACTGAACACAGGAATTTTTGTTCTGTTATTGTGATCATTGAATGGCCTGCCATCCAAATAGCACACCAGACTGTGAAATTTTGCTCTGCAGAAGCAATAGGTTTGTGATGTTTGTGCTACTCTGTACAGTAACCTTTGTTGTCAAGACATGAGATATTATCAGTTGTGTATGCTCTTTGGAAGAGTTAATTGAAGGGTAATGGAACCACTGTCAGTGTAGATTGTGGTGTCACCACCAGACACCACACTTGCTAGGTGGTAGCTTTAAATCGGCTGTGGTCCATTAGTACATGTCGGACCCGCGTGTCGCCACTGTCAGTGATCGCAGACCGAGCGCCACCACACGGCAGGTCTCGAGAGACTTACTAGCACTCGCCCCAGTTGTACGGACGACTTAGCTAGTGATGCAACACTGACAAAGCCTCGTTTATTTGCAGAGAAGATAGTTAGAATAACCTTCAGCTAAGCCAATGGCTACGACCTAGCAAGGCGCCATAGCAATTGATAGTTATCGTATGAAGCATGTCTCATCAAGAACGATGTATACAAATGATGGATTAAAGTTAAGTATTCCAGAAGCTACGTACTTTTCTTTATAGCATTCATTACGTATCCTGTTTCAGACATCACGCCAGTCTGCGTGAATTAACGCGTGCATCTTGGCCTCCTCTTTCAATTAGTGTGCGTAGTGTTGGCAAGTCTGCCGACACTACATAGATCAAGATTGTTCTGAGGAATATTGCAATTCATTTACAGTGTGTTGCTTTTAAAACATCCACATAGTAGAATCATTAGTAACACACAAATCTTTCTGGAGTGCAGTGCTATTTACGAATGATTAATTGGCCAAAATGCTCTTAATTTATGAAAGAGGTCACCAAAAAGCACAAAGAGCATTGAGTTACATGTAGAACGGTTTCCACGTAGATGTTTTTCAACTTGTTTGGCCTTTGTTATTGCTATCAAAAGACTTTGTGAAGTATTACCCAAGAAAATGCATACAAAAGGAAAATTACTACTAATGAGGCTGCAGAAGTAGCTGGTCATTTTTTGTCTAGATGGAAATAAATTACAAATATCCTTAATGGGTGAAAGGTAAGTTGATATGATAAAGCTAGGCACCTCTCCTTGTATATAAAGTGTAAAAATTATTCCTATAGCCCTTGAGAGGCTTCTGAAAAATGTGAAATTATCTGTTTTACACAATAGTCTTATTGCACACTTCTGTAGAATAAATATTTTTCTAATCTTACCAGCATTCCCCAGAATATTAACTTCATGGACAGAGCCTCATCCAGTGAATGAGTATTGATATCAACTACTGGTGCCTGTAAGTCATTATTGTTTGTTTGTAATTGTATAATTTGAGTCTTTGTGAGATTAAGAGTTAAACTGTTCACTGTGAAACAATTGTGAGCATCTTCCATTATTCTTCTGGCTTTGTCGGGTATGGTTGTGTTAGGGCCAACATTATAAATTTTGAAGAGTCTTCCAGTGTCCCAGATAAACTATTTAAAACATCAATGTAGACCTGTGCTGTGACAGTGCCACACAAAACAACAAGGGATGCAAGCCCCCTCCCTGAAAAACATGACCACACCACAACAGCACTGCCTTCTAATTTTACTGTTGCCACTACACATGCTGGCAGATGACGTTCACCGGGCATTCGCCATACCCACACCCTGCCATTGGATCGCCACATCATCACTCCACACAACATTTTTCCAGTGTTCAATCATCTAATGTTTATGCTCCTTACACCAAGTGAGGTGTCGTTTGACATTTACCGGCATGATGTGTGGCTTATGAGCAGTGGTTTGACCACGAAATCCGTTTTCTCACCTCCCACCTAACTGTCATAGTGCTTGCAGTGGGTCCAGATGCAGTTTAGAATTCCTGTGTGATGGTCTGGATAGATGTCTTTCTAATTACACATTACGACCGTCTTCAATGGTCAGAAGTCTCTGTCAGACAACAGATGAGGTCGACCTGTACACTTTTGTGCTGTATGTGTCCATTTTTCCACTTCACTATCACATTGGAAACATTGGACCTATGGATGTTTAGGAGTGTGGAAATCTCATGTACAGACAGATGACACAAGTGACACCCAATCACCTGACCACGTTCAAAGTCCTTGAGTTTCGCGGAGTGCCCCACTCTATTCTCTCACAATGTCTAATGACTACTGAGGTCACTTATATGGAGTACCTGGCAGTAGGTGGCAGCACAATGCACCTAATATGAAAAACGTATGTTTTTGGGGGTGTCCAGATACTTTTGATCACACAGTGTATAATGGACTGTTTATTTACCTGCAACTATTTCAGTTTCTGTCTGTATCATTGTGTGTAGTATGTGTAGGATCATAATTCATAGCAAAGTAATCCTCTATGAATAAAACAACTGTATAATTCAAACAAGTGCTAAACATACCTCGAGGGATCATAGCCTTAATTCCCTGATTCATAATTTAAGTTACTTATATATCAGTAGCCAATTGCCTTCCTGCAGTGGTAACACCAATTCCCAACAGATAACTGAAGTTAAGCACTTTCAGGCTTGGCTAGCACTTGGATCGGTGACAATTTGGGTCTGCTGAGCACTGTTGACAACTGGGGTGCATGCAGCCCATGTGAGACGAATTGAGGAGCTACTTGCTTGAGAATTAGCGGATCTAGTCAAGAAGACTGACAACAAATGGGAGAGCAGTGTGCTGACCACATGCCCTTCCATATCCGTATCCAGTAAAACCTTTCGGCTGACGCTGACATGGCGATCAGGTAGTACCGTTGAGCCTTCTGAGGCTTGTTCGGACAGAGTTTACATATATATCAGTATTCCACTGACTGACCACTTAAGCCAACTTAACAATCATTATTCACTTATGTAGGGGTATAATATAATGGTGTGCAACAAAACCTCTGTGCAGACAAGCCATTTAACAGGTTGATCACTTTCCCTCTACTGGACTGTTGGCAGGAGAGTTACTGCTAGCCAAAAGGTAAAGTTGCAGGTGATGTTGCATGCAATGCCAAGCAAAACTAATGCATCATCCTCTTATGGACCACTTTTGTCCTGAATTTTCAGTTATTATTGTTATGAATTCATTAAATTTAGTGACCAGTAATTTGATCTAGTACAAACTGTCTTGTAGTTATTATCATTAGGGAGTTGGATGTCATTTGCCTTACCAAGTTTATTTGTTTTGTGTCTAATAATGTTCCACATTGTCCTTGTCTTATTTCACAATCTTTTGTGGGTGCATCAGGTATAGTATTATTTCTTCTTGCAATATTTCAGCTGATAATTGTACAGCCATCTTTAAGATGGGTCAGTAACAGAATTAAAAATCACTTGACACAATACTGTGGAGTAAATAAACATATGTTAGAGGTAAGACAGTTGGCACCAATATTGTCAATCATCGGTAAAAGTGTATGCATGTAAGAGTAGAAAATAGTAAGCAAAGTCAACAATTTGACAGTGCTTTTGAATTACGTGGTTAATAATTGAGATGAGTGACACATATTCGAATGAAAGGCAACTGAGACTTAGAACAGTAGTTCTTCTAAGAGTGTTGAAATGAAATGAGTGGTTTCTATGATTTGTTGAGCTGTAACGCTCATCTCTATGGAGCAGATTGTCTGCTAATTGCACTTTCACAGCTTCTTTAACCAGTGAATCCCACTAGGAAGATGCTGTACCTAGTATCCTGACTTTCCTGTAAAGTATCCTGACTTTCCTGTAATCTAAGGAATGGTCATTGGAAATACAATATTCCTTTACTGCAGAGTTTTTGGGCTGTAGAATGTGGGTGAGTCATTGGTGTTCATTGCATTGTTCTTGTACAGGGTATATTGTTTGTCCTGTGTACCTTTTAACATGGTGACAAGAAATTTCATAAAAATCTACCTTTTGTAAAAGCAGATCACTTTTCACATACCCCAGAAGAACTGCTGTCTCAGCTGGTGGTAGGAATATCAAATCATCTTCATTATACTGGCAATTTTTGAAGATCCCCACATAGAATAGAAAGGCCATAGACTTTGCATCTCTTTTTTCTTACTCGTCATTTGGTTGGTCTAGTGTTTTCTCTTGTGGAACACTCTTAAACTATTGTTTTGAATATCCATTTTCTTTGAATATCTCTTCCAAATGTGTCATTTCATTTTTTAGCCTGACAATATTGGACATTACATGCACACTATGTATAAAATTTTAAGTATGCTTGTAGTTTGTGAAGGATGCTGACAGCTAGTTGTCTGCAAGTATAAACTGGTATGCATGGGCATACATTATACACAGAATCTAAAAAAATCCATTATCCCTACATCAAACTCATACATCCAAAAACAGCAGAGAGCTGTTCATTCTCTGTTTGGCAGTAAATCTGATGTTTTGTTTAATGGGGATTCACTGCTCAAGAAATTCCTTCAACTTGTCCAGACTATGAATTTATACTTGACATATTTCCAGAACATTGTTAGTTTAGGAATTCTGATTGTAGTGCATTCAGTGCTAATGCACACTGATAAATAAAGTCCATCTCTTCCTAGAAAAAGATAATCTGATTCCAGATGCTAGCCATGATTTCTCTTCATTTCCAGTGTAATTGTTCCTGTCCCATTGTAAAAGAAAACAGGATTCATAAAGTTATTAGAATATTTTTAGGAAAACATTTCATACTTCATCTACTGTGTGTTCTTGGTAAGTTTCTTCCAGTTTTTCATCACGTTATTGTAGTCACAATGTAAGGAAAGGTATAGTTGTTGTACGCACCAAAAGTGAACTGAACTGCACAGAACAACACTTTGAGTGCTGTGCTTCAGCAATGTAATTGAAAATGTGCAAAAATGTAGTCCTGACAGTGTACAGAACACAAAACAATGTTTTGAACTTCAGCAAGTTATTAGTAAGAGAATTAAAAAGTCTCAGTAGCAAAATCTGGGAAATTGTTGGATGTGGTGATTTCTATGTTGATTTCATCATAGTATTGATCAAGTGCATCTAGAACTACTAAAGTTTAGCTTTGATTTGTTTTCCACAGTAAGGTGTCGAAAAATACAGTGCAGAACCAATTGACATTTTATTTCTAAATACAACTATCTCCCATGAAACAGATGCAAACCCCATAATATATGATTTGTTTGACAAATGGCGATTAAATTACCACAATAAACTGTCAGTGTCAATCAGGCTTTGGTAAGAAATGAAAAGTATAGTCTATAGAATCTTAAATTCTGACCCATATGCACTTTCCAGAGAGAGCATACTAGATGAACAATGCGAAGAAGTTTACCAAGTGCACACTGTAGACAAGAAATCTGATTCACTGTAAAAACATTGTACATAACTATGAATCCATTTTTTCTTCAAAACAGATGAGAGCCAATTTCAGTGGAAGTTGACAAAGTCTGGGGTTAAAATGAGAATATAATAAAAGAACAGCTCTATGATGACCTGGAAAATATATGTTTCACAGTATATAAGTACGACTCGGCATTAATAGTAGGTGATTTTAACACAATATTTGGGAGGAATAAGCATCGATACAGAGTCTCTGGAAAACATTCATTGCATGAAGAAAACAATGAGAATGAAGATCTGCTATGCCCATTTGCAGCAAAAAATAAAATGATAATTGAGAACACCTGCTCCCCACACAAAAGTTTTCATCTGTGTATGTGTAAATCAGAAGTCAGTGGAATAGTTGACTAGATTGATCATATTTTAGTGCATGCCCATCATTCCACCTCAGTTGTAGATGTATGGGGCTGGAGAGGACCAGATTGTGACTCAGGTCACTATGTGGTAGAATCAGTCATCAGTGAGAAGCAGTGGAACAGAAAAGAGAATGAACTGGAATTTAGGCAAACTTAAAATTCCTAGTGAAATCAAAAAATGCCAACTAACACTAAGTGGGAAATTAAGTAATGTAGAGCCAACAGCAGGTGTAGAGGGATTGAAAAAGCCTTTCAGGATGCTACCAAAGAAATAATAGGCATGAGAAGAAGCAGAAGAACCAAGGAATGGTTTGAAGAAGTTTGCAGGCTAGCAATGGAAGAAAAGAATAGAGCAAGAAAGAGATAGCTACAAAAATAAAACCAGAAATGACATAGAACAATATAGAGAATGAAGGAAAAGAGCTAATAGATGGACAAGAGAATAAAAGAGTGAACCAAGAAGAAATTCCAAGAACTAGAAGGGCTAAAGGAACAGAGTGAAAGAAGAAATTTCTATCATGCTGTAGGCAAAATAAGGAGTAGATTTGATCCAAGAATAAAGATGGGAGAATGATAAGTACGGAAGAAAAGACAGTGGGCAGACTGGAAGAATAATTCAAAGACACACAGCCTAGAAGAAAAACAGATAGTTCAACAGGAAAAAAGAGGGGGAGGGGGGGTAGGAGGCTAGAAGCAAGCACTGATGCAAGAAAGCCAACACTGCAATAGGTTTTTCTGACTGTCCAAAAGGCAAAAAAACAATCGAGCCCCTGGTGAAGACAGCACACTCTCGGAATTAATAAGTGGCTGAAGTGCTGTAATGAAGGAGATGCACACACTAATATCAGATTGAAACCATGCTGGATAACTGGAAAACAGGAATAATAATTCCCATTTATGAGAAAGAAGATAGAACAGCTTGTGAAAATTACAGAGGTATTACACTGCTAAGCATGACTTATCTTCTCAAGTATACTCAGTGAAAGGATACAACATTGTGCTGAAGGCATACTTGAGGAATATCAGTATAACTATAGTTTAATACAACTGAGGAGGCAGAAGCTTCTTTCTAGTTATATGGTTAAAATCTTGATGACATTATCATGAATACATTAAGCTGTATAGTGATATTATTATTATTATTTCTCTTTCCTGTCTCAGACGTTATGTCTGGTTAAAAATGGAAAGTGACACGGACCTGGATCAAGCGTGACTTCCTTTTAACTGTACGGTTTATGTTACATTGCATTTAGGAACTTTCGGGTAATTGAACATGTATCAATAATTACAGATTTCAATATAATAGAGGGAAACATTCCACGTGGGAAAAATTATATATAAAAACAAAGATGAGGTGACTTACCGAACGAAAGCGCTGGCAGGTCGATAGACACACAAACAAACACAAACATACACACAAAATTCAAGCTTTCGCAACAAACTGTTGCCTCATCAGGAAAAAGGGAAGGAGAGGGAAAGACGGAAGGAAGTGGGTTTTAAGGGTGAGGGTAAGGAGTCATTCCAATCCCGGGAGCGGAAAGACTTACCTTAGGGGGAAAAAAGGACAGGTATACACTCGCACATACACATATCCATCCACACATACAGACAAAAGCAGACATATGTCTTTGTTTTTATATATAATTACAGATTTCTGTAGTTGTATATATACGTTTGGATGCAGATGTATTACGTTGATGTACTGGTGGATATCGTGTGGTATGACTCCTGTAGTTGATAGTATAATTGGTATGATGTCAACTTTATCCTGATGCCACATGTCTTTGACTTCCTCAGCCAGTTGGATGTATTTTTCAATTTTTTCTCCTGTTTTCTTCTTTATATTTGTTGTATTGGGTATGGATATTTCAATTAGTTGTGTTAATTTCTTCTTTTTATTGGTGAGTATGATGTCAGGTTTGTTATGTGGTGTTGTTTTACCTGTTATAGTGGTTCTGTTCCAGTATAATTTGTATTCATCATTCTCCAGTACATTTTGTGATGCATACTTGTATGTGGGAACGTGTTGCTTTATTAGTTTATGTTGTATGGCAAGTTGTTGATGTATTATTTTTGCTACATTGTCATGTCTTCTGGGGTATTCTGTATTTGCTAGTATTGTACATCCGCTTGCGATGTGCTCTACTGTTTCTATTTGTTGTTTGCAAAGCTGCATTTATCTGTTGTGATATTGGGATCTATAATAATATGTTTGCTGTAATATCTGGTGTTTATTGTTTGATCCTGTATTGCAATCATGAATTCTTCCATCTCACTGTATTATATTATTATTATTATTATTTCTTTCCTTTCTCAGACGTTATGTCTGGTTAAAAATGGAAAGTGTCGCGGGCCTTGATCAAGTGTGACTTCCTTTTAACTATACAGTATATGTTACATTGCATTTAGGAACTTTCGGGTAATTGAACATGTATCAATAATTACAGATTTCTGTAGTTGTATATATATGTTTGGATGTAGCAGTATTGAGTTGATGTACTGGTGGATTTATTATTATTATTATTTCTTTCTTTTCTCAGACGTTATGTCTGGTCAAAAATGGAAAGTGACGCAGACCTTGATCAAGCATGATTTCCTTGTAACTGTATGGCATATGTTATATTGCATTTAGGAACTTTCGGGTAATTGAGCATGTAACAATAATTACAGATTTCTGTAGACACAAGCAGACATATGTCTGTATTGGATGTAGCTGTATTGCATTGATGTACTGGTGGATATTGTGTGGTATGACTCCTGTAGTTGATAGTATAATTGGTATAATGTCAACTTCATCCTGATGCCACATGTCTTTGACTTCCTCCGCCAGTTGGATGTATTTTTCAATTTTTTCTCCTGTTTTCTTTTGTATATTTGTTGTATTGAGTATGGATATTTCGATTAGTTGTGTTAATTTCTTCTTTTTATTGGTGAGTATGATGTCAGGTTTGTTATGTGGTGTTGTTTTATCTGTTATAATGCTTCTGTTCCAGTATAATTTGTATTAATCATTCTCCAGTACATTTTGTTGTGCATACTTGTATGTGGGAACGTGTTGTTTTATAAGTTTATGTTGTAAGACAAGCTGTTGATGTATTATTTTTGCTACATTGTCATGTCTTCTGGGGTATTCTGTATTTGCTAGTATTGTACACCCGCTTGTGACGTGATCTACAGTTTCTATTTGTTGTTTGCAAAGTCTGCATTTATCTGTTGTGGTATTGGGATCTTTAATAATATGCTTACTGTAATATCTGGTGTTTATTGTTTGATCCTGTATTGCAATCATGGATCTTTCCGTCTCACTGTATATATTGCCTTTTCTTAGCCATGTGTTGGATGCGCCTTGATCGATGTGTGGCTGTGTTAGATGATACGGGTGCTTGCCATGTAGTGTTTTCTTTTTCCAATTTTCTTTCTTCGTATCTGTTGATGTTATGTGATCTAAAGGGTTGTAGAAGTGGTTATGAAATTGCAGAGGTGTAGCTGATGTATTTATATGAGTGATTGCTTTGTGTATTTTGCTAGTTTCTGCTCGTACTAGAAAGAATTTTCTTAAATTGTCTACCTGTCCATAATGTAGGTTTTTTATGTTGATAAATCCCCTTCCTCCTTCCTTTCTGCTTAATGTGAATCTTTCAGTTGCTTAATGTATGTGATGTATTCTATATTTGTGGCATTGTGATCGTGTAAGTGTATTGAGTGCTTCTAGGTCTGTGTTACTCCATTTCACTACTTCAAATGAGTAGATCAATATTGGTATAGCATAAGTATTTATAGCTTTTGTCTTGTTTCTTGCTTTCAATTCTGTTTTCAGTATTTTTGTTAGTCTTTGTCTATATTTTTCTTTTAGTTCTTCTTTAATATTTGTATTATCTATTCCAATTTTTTGTCTGTATCCTAGATATTTATAGGCATCTGTAAATATTATTATTATTATTATTGTTATTATTATTATTATTACACTGAGGTGACAAAAGTCATGAGATATCTCCTAATATAGTGTCAGACCTCCTTTTACTTGGTGTAGTGTAGTAGCTCATTGTGGCATGTACTCAACAAGTCATTGGAAGTTCCCTGCAGAAATATTGAGACATCCTGCCTCTATCACCATCCATAATTGTGAAAGTGTTGCCAGTTCAGGATGTTGCGCATGATTATGTCCCATAAATGTTCAATGGGAATAACGTTGGGCAATCTGGGTGGCCAAATAATCTGATTAACTTGTGTGGAATGTTATTTAAACTAATTACAAACAATTGTGATATGATGACATGATATAATTGTGTGGGAACTTGAAGTCCATGAATGGCTGCAAATGGTCTCCCAGTAACTGAACATAACCATTACCAGTCAATGATCAATTCAGTTGGACCAGAGGACCCAGTCCATTACATGTAAACACAACCCACACCATTGTGAAACCACCACCAGCTTGAACAGTGCCTGGTTGACAACTTGGGTCCATGGCTCATGGGGTCTGCATGACACTTGAACCGTACCCTCAGCTCTTACCAACTGAAAATAGGACTCATCTGACCAAGCCATGGTTTTTCAGTCATCTAGGGTTCAACCTATATGAGTACAAGTCCAGGAGAGGCACTGCAGATAATGTCATGGTGTTAGCAAAGGCACTTGTGATGGTCATTTGCTGCCATAGCCCATTAATGCCAAATTGTGCCACACTGTCCTAATGGATATGTTCATTGTACTTCCTACATTATGTTGAATTCTCTAATTCCCTAATGATTTCTGAAATGGAATGCTCATGAGTCTAGCTCCAATTACCATTCCACTTTCAAAGTCTGTTTCACATGAATCACCTTAGTACAAACGACAGGTCCACCACTGCCACACCATCTTTGAAAGTGCATAGAGCTGTCGCAGGACTTTTGTGCCTCGATATATTATTATTATCATCATCATCATACTATTATTAATAAACTAATTATAATACCAGTCAACAAGGCCTTTGTCAAAAATAGATCACACACACACACACACACACACACACACACACACACACACACACACGAGACTGCAGTCTCTGGCAGTTGAAGCCACACGCAGCTGCCACATTCTGCAGTCATGTGTGTGTAAGTGCATTTGTATGTGTGTGTGTGTGTGTGTGTGTGTGTGTGTGTGTGTGTGTGTGTGACCTTGTTGGCTGAAACCTTATTTGTGATAGTATTTTTGTTGTGCCCAACTGCAACTCAGCATCTCTGCTATATGCTAATTATAATAATAATGTATTAAATTGTGAGGAGGAAGCTTTTGCTGTTCTGTGGCAACATAGATTTTCAGTTATAATTTTTATACTGTTTGATCATGGAATTTCATTTAATACTTCAGTACACCCAGTTTCAGCCATTTCCTTAAACATTGGACTGTTTCTGACCACAGATTTGAGATCTGTTGATAAATTGTCCAATATCATTTCCATTCGCCAATGGAAGAAAATCTGCCCACAGCTGTGTGACAGTGGAGCATATTTATTTTATAGGAGAATTCTAACATTTGGCTTATCTCCATTCTTCTGCATACAACTTATTTTTAATACCAGGCCTCACAGAGCATCATGCAACAACTTCATACATGTTACATATTCTGCGAATTTTTCTCTGGCTTTCCGATGAGTTCCTCTTCAGCATCTTTAACTTGGTGGTGACACTGATACATTACTCAGTTCTTCCATGGACAAATGTAGTGCCCCTGTTTGTATGCCTACCAGGTTTGAAGTCAGATATGATTGGTATCAGTCCCATATGGAGCTGCAGTGTTCCAGAGAAGGCCTTACTAAGGAAAAATATGCCCTTTATTCACTTTCCTTTAACATCCATTCAAGATTTTCATCACTTGGAGGAATACCCCGTTTATCTTGCAAACTATCCCTCTCACATGGAGACCCCAAAGCAATCTGTTATAAAATGTCACAAATGGATACTTCAGATTAGTTGACCCCCCCAAAACATATACTCAAATATTGTCTTGGATTTTTTGGGGCAGAAACTGAGAAAATAGCTTTTGCTTGGATTGATACTCATTCTGTTTGTGTTTAGCCACTTCTCTGCTGTTGTAAAGCCTCAAAATACTGTAACTGCATAATTTTATGATATACCACCACCTCATATGCCAACATTCTAATATTACAGTAACCTTCCTGTGCCTATGTCCATTCATATGTATTACTAGTGACCCACTTTGGCTTCACATTTGTGGCATAAAGTGTCTAGTTGTCTAGTGTAGCAGGATAAATTATGTGTACAAACTTTCCCTGTGAATCAGTCTACTTACTACAAAAAAGCATACCAGAATTGCTGAAGTAGTTCCTGAGATTAGTTTTCGTATAAAGATAGAAAAATATGATGCAAGACTTTAATTTTCAATATGTATAGATGAACAACGGCTCCTAGCACACTTCTCTGTTGCACCTCTGATCACACCCACACTTTCTCTGAGATGTTTTCTCCTATCTTTAATTTCTTGGTTCTGCTTTCAGAAATGGCTTCCCCCAACTACTATTCTGTCTGCACCCCAGAAGTTCATAATTTATGTAACAAGCGCCCATGACTGATACTGTTGAATGCCTCTAATAGGTGTAAAGTGATGTAGTCTAGTTGTCTTTCCTCACCTAATTTATCTGCTAGATCCTTGGTGAATCCTACAAGTTATGGTTCACAAGAGTATTAGTTCCTAAATCCATTTTTGTATTATATTACATATTATATAAATGCTGATTACTGATGTTTGACCAACTGGCTTCAATTTCCTGTACCACCTTCTCTCTATAAGCTAAACCCGAAAAATTCCCCCAGATAGGGACAATTGCAGAGTCTGGCCAATGAATACACTGTCTGCCCTATGTGGTTTCCCAGTCTTCCTGTGTACAAGTATTTTCATGATTTCCTTCACATGCATCTGAAAATTCCAGACACATTTCTTGCTAAACGTTTACTTGGTGCTTTCTACAGTGCTGGGTTTACACACCACAGTTTTCCCAAACAGGTAGCATTATCTTTGTCGGATATAACTGATCTAACCCCCTCCCTTCCAGAGATTAAATACTATTATCTCACTGTTATGAAAAGGATAGACTGCTATTCACCACATAGAGGAAGCAGACAGGTCACAATGAAAATAATACTAAGCGTTTAACCTTTTGGTCCAAAAGCCTCCTTTGTAAATAGAAAGCAGACACATGCACTCAAGCACAACTCAAATGCGTATGACCACTGTTTCCAGCTCCTGTGGCCTGACTGCAGACTGGAACTGCATCTGATGTGAACAATAATCAAAGCTGGCTGGTGGCTGGAAGGAGACTGGAGGCAGAAAAGTGAGAGGGGAGAGGAGTGAAGATGTGAAGGGGAAAAGACTAGTGGGCACATTGGCAGAATAAATTGTGTGTATAGTGCTGGTGTGGTAGCAGGAAGGGGATAGTGAAAGACAGGAACTAGCGAAGGTTGAAGCCATGGTGGTTGCAGGAATGAAGGATATATTGTACGGAGAGTTTTTTCCTGTGCAATTCAGAAAAGCTGGTGTTGGTAGGAAGGATCCAGATGGCACAGGCTGTGAAGCAGTGATTGAAGTGAAGCATATCATATTGGACAGTATGTTCAGCGACTGGGTGATGTAGCTTGTGATGGTGGCTATTCATGCGGACAGATAGACTGTTAGTTGTTAAGGTAATGTAGAAAGCAGCAGGTGGCTGCAGCTCGGTTTGTAGATATAAGGCTGCTTCCAAAATTGTCCTTCCTTTTTTGGGATAGGGGATATCTGTGACAGGAATGGAGTAGGTGGTGGAGGTGGTGATAGTCAGAGGACCTATGGGACAGGTTTCGCGTATCTACCTTTTCCGGGGGTATGAGCAATGTGGAGGGAGTTGGGAATAGGAATGGACAAGGATATTGTGTAGGTTCGGTGGACAGCAGAATACCACAATGAGAGGCGTGGGAAGAATAGTGGATAGGATATTCCTTCTTTCAGGGCATGATGAGAGGTAGGTAAAACTGTGGTGGAGAACATGATTCAGTTGCTGAAGTCCTGGGTGGTACTCAGTCATGAGAGGAGTGCTGCTTTGTGGCAGAACATTTGGGTATTTTGGAGGTGCTAGGGGACTAGAGAGACAGTGCATCAGAGATCTGTTTTTCTGGGTCTGAGTGAGACACTTGGCAAGTTTGGAGATGGACTGCTCGTTACTACAGATGTGATGACAATGGATGTCTAGGCTGTATGGAGGGTATTTATTTGTATGGAATTTGTGGCATCTGTCAAACTGGAGGTATTGTTGGTGGCTGGTAGTTATCATGTGGACAGAGGTAATGACATAGCCATCCATGAGGTAGAGGCCAACACTGAGAAATGTGGTATATTGGTTTGAGAAGGACCAGGTGAAGTGAATGGAGATGGAATGTGGATAGGATGTCCTCACCTTCAATCCAGATCACTTTCCCACATCTAACTTCTGCTACTGATTCTCATACAAACTGCCTATCAGACAACATATTTGGACCTGGGTCACAGAATATTGTAAAGTGTTAGAATTATATTTGCACTTCTAAATGGGTTAGATTCTTATACCAGATGAGAAAACCTCAGTTGCTCTTCTAAACAGCATCCCATACAAGTAAACCAATAGTGTCTGTACCTATAGTTACTCATATTGTAGATGCTTGGGCTATGCATAGCTCTGTTTAAAAAGAATAGCTTGATGTAGTCATCTGCTTTCATGCCCCACAGCTAGTTCACTGCAAATAATAACTTTAACTGTGATCCTGCAGGCAAATAGTCTACGCATTGGCTGGAATTGCAAATTAATAAAATACACAGAAATACAAAATAAAAGTTAAATGAATAATTTATTAACAAGGATTCTATTTCTAACATCTGTAATTGATGTAGATGACAGAGAATTAAGTTGAATAATGTTTATTCTAGAAAGGATGCCTGAAGTAAATGGGAAGTGGTCCTACAGTATTCAGTTATAGTACAGACAGAAAATAACCTTGTCAAATTCAATAAAGTTATGTTGACAGTGTTATGAGAATTGTAGCAAAATCCCCAAATTAAACTGTAATCAAAGATACACGAAAAGTAAGTCCATTTTGTAATCACTTTACACAAAATGTTCACCAGCTCTAAAGAGTTCATAGTTCAACATGATGATTTACAGATTATCACATGCAATACAAAGAATAATAATTCATGCTCTGTCTGTCCTCAGGTCTGTATTACAAATGGAAGAAGTTAGAGGCCTACAGTGGAGCACATTCAGACCTTTCAAAATATAAAGTCCCTTCAAGGTTAAAGTCTGGTAGTGGCTGTTCATTGCCAAGAATCAATCATCTAGATGGTTAACACTGGCAGGGCTACCTCATTCCAGTACAAATGTAAAAGTGTCCAGAATCACTCCCTTGAGTTCTTCACTCAAAAAAGTCCCATTCTCCTCTTAAGTCCTGTAGTGTTCCATTACTGTCTGCTTTTCCATTGGCTGAAAACTGTCCCAACAAAAAACATGTTGTTCTTAAGTTCTACAAATACCATTTGACTCAATTTGACCACTAATATATTACAACAGTATTTAAATAAAGAAATATTATAAACACTTAGTCATATTCAGGCCATTCACAATAAATATGGGTGGTGTATTTGTCACAGTAGATAAGAAATTCAGATCTACAGAGATAGAAATTGAAGCTGCATGTGAGATTGTTTGGGCAAGACTCAGTATCAATAGTGGGCTTAAAATGATAATTGAATCCTGTCATCCACCAGACTCATCTCCTGATGTAACCGAAAACTTTAGAGAAAACCTCAGTTCACTTGTATGTAACTTCCCCAATCATACTGTGATCATTGGTGCAGTCTTTAATCATCCAACAATTGAATGGGAAAATTACATTTTTGTTAGTGGTGGGCATGATAAGACATCCTGTGAAACATTACTAAATGCCTTCTGTGAAAACTACCTAGAACAGATAATTAGGAACTCCATTCAAGATGAGAATATATTCGCTCTCATGGCAACAATGGGACCTGACCTCTTTGAGGCTGTCCACATCAAAACTGGTATAAGTGATCATAATGTGGTTGTGGTAACAATGATCGCCAAAGTAAAAGGGCAACTAAAACAAGCAGAAAGATATATATGTGTTTAGTAAACTAGACAAAAAATTAGTAGTGTCATATCTTCATATCTCAGTGAAGAGCTTGACACTTTTAGCAGAGGACAGGAGCATGTAAAGGAACTATGGATCAAGTTTAAATGAACAGTTTCCGTGCACTGGATAGATATGTACCCAGTAGAAGAATTCATAATGGGAGGGACCCTTCATGGTATACAATCATTGTAAAGTAACATCTAAAGAAACAGAGATTACTATTTTAAACAAAACCATTTTTAAAAAAAGTATAGGGCTGTAGACAGAGAGCAGTGTGCAGTGTCTTCAGTGACTACTGTAGCACAATATTGTCAAATGATATTTCACAAAACTCAAAGAAATATGTGAAGGCTGTTAGTGGCACCAAAGTTGATGTCCAGTCCATAGCAAATGAGACAGAAACTGAAATTAAGGGTACCAAAGCAAAACCAGAAATGCTTAATTCCATTTTCAAATGCTGCTTTACAAAGGAATATCAAGGAGAATTGCTCCAATTTAATCCTTGTACCACGAAGGCAATGAATGAAGTAAGTATTAGTGTCAATGATGTTGAGAAACAGTTGAAACTGTTAAAACTGAACAAAGTGCCAGGGCCTAATGTAATCCCTATCAGATTCTGTACTGAATTTTCAACTGAGTTAGTCCCTCTTGTGACTATATTCTGTCACAGATCCCTTGAACAAAAAGCAGTGTCCATTTCTTGGAAAAAAGCAGAGGTCACACCCGTCTACAAGCAAGGTAGTAGAATTGATCCACTAAACTGCTGTCCAATATCCTTGACATCTAATTGTTGTAGAATCTTAGAAAATACTCTGAGCTCAAATATAATGATTTGTCGTGAACAGAATGTTCTCTTCATTGCCAACCTGCATTGATTCTGAAAACATCGATTATGTGAAACCCAAATTGCACTTTTCTCATATGTCATTTGGATCAAGGCAGTCAGGTAGATGCAGTATTTCTTGATTTCGGAAAAAAAAAATTTTACTCAATACCACACCTACGCTTATGTCAAAAGTATGATCATGTGGGGTATCAAGTGAAATTTGTGACAAGGTTTAGGACTTTTTGGTAGGAAGGGTGCAGCATATTATCTTATATGGAGAGCCATCATCAAATACGGATGTAACTTAAGGTGTGCCCCTTGCTGTTCATGTTGTATATTAATGATCTTGCAGGGAATATTAGTTGTAAGCTCAGACTTTTTGCAGGTGATGAAGGTATCTATGATGAAGTACATTCTGAAGGATGTTGCATAAATATTCAGTCAGATCTTGATAAGATTTCAAAATGGTGCAAAGATCGACAGCTTGCTTTAAATGTTCAGAAGTGTAAAACTGTGCATTTCACAAAATGAAAGAAACATAGCATCCCATGACTGTAATATCAGTGAGTCACTGTTTGAATCAACAAACTCATACAAATAATTGGGTGTAACACTTTTGTAGGGCTATAAAATGGAATGATCATGTAGGCTCAATCATGGGTAAAGCAAGTGGTAGACTTAGGTTTACCAGTAGAATGCTGGGGAAGTGCAATCAGCCTACAAAGGAGATTTCTTACAAATCACTCATGCAAACAGTTCTAGAATATTGCTGAAGTATGTGGGACCCTCACCAAATAGGTCTAACAGGGAATACTGAACATATACAGAGGAGGACATCATGAATGATCACAGGTTTCAAGAACTGGCTTTAAATGACGATTCTAGGAATATACTACAATCCCCTATGTATTACTCACAAAGGGATCATGAACGTAAGATCAGAATAATTATTGCTTGCACAGACGCATTCAAACAGTCATTCTCCCATTCTCTATATGTGAATGGAACAACAAAAACCCTCATAACTGGTAGAATGAGATGTATCCTGTACCATGCATTTCACAGTGGCTCACAGAGTGTAGATGGCAACAGATTGTTGTTAAGTATTGTTTAAACAATTATTTAGACCTGCTTATCAGAAGTGTCTTTTGGCACTCCTTTACAGAGTTGGTGTCAGCTAACACATGCGACTGAACATTTCTTATATGATCACATGATCACAATTTTGTATTATCAATTGTAATTAGTATTTAAATAAAAGCACTAGCAAAACAGTAAACTGTTCGTTAAATAAATACACAAGTATGGGTTGTGACTTGCTGATCATTCAAAGCGCCGCCGCGCAATTACGCGTGTCCTCTACGTGCGGCGCTGTCTGCCAGCCATGCAGCAGCTGCGCCACCTAAGCGGCCAGCCGAGCAGTGGCTGCTAGACTGGGACTCAGTGCTCATTCGAATGCTAACATGTACACATGTCTTGCTTGTCAACTTACTCTGTGACTTATATGTGTTGTGTCGTTCTGAAATATATGTGTTAAACTTGACATTATAACAGTTGGTGACGAGGATGGGATTTTTCCTTTTCACCATTGACCTACAGGGTTCCATGGCTACTGCCGAGCAACTATGCAAAATCTCCTTGAACAGCAAATGCTTCTAACAGTGGCGATTCGCGATTTCATCGTGGCGTCAAATGCGGGGCGTTTCTCGTCGTTGGCTGTACCTCCTTTTCCTTCTTACGACGAGACGGCAGAAGACTGGTCTGATTATAAAAAAAGTCTTAGACAGCACGTCTTGGCGTTTCATGTCACGGATGAACAACCATGTAAGGCTCTGTTCCTTTCCTGGATTTCACCTCAAATGTATCGGTTGTTGTCGCAATTGGCTCCTTTGAAGGATCCTGCGTCTTTGTCCTTTGCTGAAATGTGCTCACTTCTGTCTGTCTATTTTCAAAAGCAAACGCATGTGGTAGCCTCTCATGTTGCGTTTTATCGTTGTCAAAAACAGCCACATCAATCCTATCACGCTTGGGCTGCTGAACTTCACGGCCTCAGTCGAAAGTGTCAATTTGTTACTGACGTTCACAAAGAATCCTATGCCGATTCCATGGTATGGGATGCTATTATCCGGTCGGCGCCCGACAAAGACGTTCGGCAACGTGCCCTCCAGTTGGCAAATCTGACTCCAGATGAAGTTCTCTCCATTGCGCAGTCTTTTGATATTTCTCGCGCCGCTGGGGCGCAAATAGAGGCATGGGGTGATGTCAGGGAAATACAACCTCTGTGCGCTGTTGACGACGCGTGCGGCGCGTCCCCGCCGGCCGAAGTGGCCGCAGTGCGCTCCAACATGCAGCCTCGGCCAAGCTGTAAACAACCCGCTAAGAAACTGCAGCAAAACCCCCGGCAACTTCCTTCATGTCCGCGGTGTTTTACGTAACATTCACATGAGGATTGTCCCCAACAATGGGCTGTGTGTCACAATTGCAAAAAGAAAGGTCATGTGTCTTCCGTTTGCAAATCCGACCGCATACATGACGTTCATGAACATGACACTGATTCTGATTCTGTGTTGTCTGTCAATTGCACTTCTTCCCTTTCAGGGAAGTTATTCCTCACTGTCCAAATCCTTGGTCGAGATGTTTGCATGCAAGTGGATACCGGTTCTGCTGCCACTATAATTAATTCTCAGACATATCTTCAGTTGGGTTCTCCACTCCTGTCACCTGTCACTCGGCAATTACGGACGTACAATAAACAGAAGATTTCTCTCTTGGGACAGTTTAATGCTGAGGTATCTTACAAATCCGTCATTTGCACTGTTCCCATATTTGTGTTTGACCAGAGCAACGCAGAAAATCTTTTTGGTTTCGATGCCTTTCGCGTTTTTGGGTTCTCCATAGATGACTCTGTCAATATTGTCTCTGATGCTATTCCTTATGCTCAACTGGATTCATTGTCGACGACATTTTTGTCCCTTTTTTCTCCTGGGTTAGGCCGTGCAAACAACTTTGAAGCTCATATCACGCTCAAACCCACGGCTCGGCCTAAGTTTTTTCGGGCTCGGCCCATTCCTGTGGCCCTTCGTGATCGGGTAAAACGGGAGTTGGATCGTCTCACTACTTCAGGGGTCTTGCTTCCTGTCACTTCCAGTGAGCGGTCCTCTCCTGTCATTGTCGTTGCTAAGCCAAATGGTGATATTCATCTCTGTGGCAATTTCAAAGCCACTGTAAATGCTCAATGCCTCATCGACACTTACCCTATGCCCCGTCCTGAAGAACTGTTCACTAAACTTGCTGGGGGCCAGTATTTTTCTAAAATTGACCTGTCAGAAGCTTATCATCAACTTCCTCTCGACACTGCTTCCCGGCAGTTTCTGGTCCTTAATATGCCTTTCAGCCTCTATCAATACCAACGCTTGCCATTCGGGGTTGCTAGTGCCCCTGCTCTCTTTCAGTGATTCTTGGAACAATTATTGCTCCCTGTCCCTGGGTGTATCAATTACATGGACGACATTGTTGTCACTGGCTCCACCACTGAAGAACATCTTCAAAATCTCTGCACACTTTTTCATGTCTTACAGACTGCCGGTCTTAAGTGTAATCTTCAGAAATCACAATTTTTTCAGGCATCTATCACATACTTGGGGTTTCAACTCTCTCGGGATGGTATTCGTCCGCTTCAGCAAACTGTCGCTGCGATCGATGCCCTTCCTCGCCGTACACCTGTTAAGGAACTGCACGCCTTCTTGGGGAAAATAGCATACTATCACAAGTTTTTACCGTCTGCGGCTTCGGTGGCTCAGCTGTTACATCGCCTGTTGCATAAAAACGTGCCTTTTCACTGGTCCGCATCATGCGAAGCGACTTTCCAGAAATTGAAGACTATGCTGAAACAGGCCCCGTGCCTGGCTACTAATCAACCTTGCCAACATCTTGTTCTTGCCACAGACGCCTCTCAATACGGGGTCGGTGCAGTCCTTGTGCACCGTTTTTCTGACGTTTCGGAACAACCCATTGCTTATGCCTCCAAAATGCTCACGGATGCCCAACAAAAGTATTCTCAAATTGAGAAAGAAGCTTTGGCCATTATTTATGCTCTTCATTAGATTGTTGTTTTTCTCTATGCCTCACAATTTCATCTTGTTACGGATCACAAACCACTTGTTTCCTTGTTTCATCCATCAACGTCACTTCCCGACAAGGCTGCACACCGCCTCCAGCGTTGGGCTCTTTACTTGTCTCGTTTCAATTATGAGATTCATTTCTGGTCAACGGCTCAACATGCAAATGCTGATGCTCTGTCTCGCCTTCCCATGGGTCCTGATCAGGCATTCGATAGGGGCGAACTTTTGTGTTTCCACCTGGATGTTGCCAAGCAGCGGGTTTTGGACGGGTTCCCCATCACTGGGGACAGGCTGGCGGCTGCTACGGGTTCTGACCCTACCCTCTCCCAGGTTTTATGCTGTATTCAGAAGGTTTGGCCAGATCGCCCGTCCGCTAAGACTTCTGATCCGTTGCGGAACTACTATGCTTTGCGCTACCGCCTCATGGGTAGGGATGGTGTTATCCTCCTCTCCACTGACAATGCTTCGCCGCGTGTTGTGGTACCTGCGTCTTTGCATGCTTCGATCTTGCGCCTCCTTCACCAAGGGCACTGGGGTGTGTCTCGCACAAAATCTCTGGCGTGCCGTCATGTGTACTGGCCTGGCATCGACTCTGAAATAGCACACATGGTTGCTGCCTGCGGCCCTTGTGCATCACAGGCCGCTGCCCCGAAGTCATCTTTATCACCATGGCCTTCGCCTGAGAAGCCCTGGGAGCGCATTCATGCTGACTTTGCGGGACCCTTTTTAGGTACTTATTGGCTCCTCATAATTGACGCCTACTCTAACTTTCCTTTCATTGTCCGTTGCACGTCGCCTACCACCGTGGCAACCACCAGTGCTCTACCCTTCATTTTTTCTTTGGACAGCCTCCCCTCTACTCTTGTTACTGATAATGGTCCGCAATTTGCCTCTTCCGAATTTGCGGATTTTTGTGCTCGTCACGGCGTTATGCACGTCACAGCCCCGCCGTTCCATCCACAATCCAACGGTGAGGCTGAACGACTGGTCCGCACATTTAAGGCTCAGATGCGGAAACTTCTGACTTCTTCTGCTGCTGCTGATGATGCGCTTCTCCAGTTTCTGGCGTCTTACCGTTTCACCCCCATGGGCGACCACAGCCTGGCTGAGCTCTTACATGGCCGACAGCCCCGCACGCTACTTCATCTTCTGCGACCTTCCACCTCACGGCCGCGGGTGCCTTCACTTGGCCGGTTCACCACCGATGACCTCGTCTGGGTACGGGGATATGGCAGGCGGCCAAAATAGAGCCCGGGCCGCATCTTAAGACACCATGGCAGCCGCCTGTATGACATCCAGACGGACACGGGTGTTGCAGTGCGTCATTCAGACCAGCTTCGGCCTCGTGTGCCAGCAATGCCTGTTCCGAATGCCGCTACACCACCTTTGGCTCTACCTGACGCTCGGGATCTTGGCATCTATCAATACTCACAACGCAGCCCTCTCACCGTCATCGCGATGCCAGCACAAGAACGGACGCCACCAGGAGACATGCCCATGCAGGAACCGGATGACCATCCTCTGTCAGAGCAAATCTACTCGCCTCCTCCTCCAACGGAAACCGACACATTGCCCATGTCTCCTGTCATATCAATGGGACTTGCCGCAATGGGCAGATTGGTGGATGGGGCCCCAGCAGATTCGACCCCTACGTCTCCTGTCATTTCGACCCGTTATCATCAGGGACACTTCCGTCCGTACGGGAAGCCTCCTCCTTGAGACTTTACGGCGAGTCAAACAATGCCTATGGACATTAGCCATCTCCAGGACACCTCCATCAAGACCAGTGCAACAATTTCAAAGGGGGGAAAAGTTTGTGACTCACCGATCATTCAAAGCGCCACCGCACAATTACGCGCGTCCTCTACGTGCGGCACTGTCTGCCAGCCATGCAGCAGCTGCGCCACCTAAGCGGCCAGCCGAGCAGCGGTCGCTAGACTGGGACTCAGTGCTCATTCGAATGCTAACGTGTACACATGTCTTGCTTGTCCACTTACTCTGTGACTTATATGTGTTGTGTCGTTCTGAAATATATGTGTTAAACTTGACGTTATAACAGTATGACAAAATGTGATGTATTCATGCTGTATTCATTTGCTGTGTAATTGTGGAGGATATGATATTGCATAATAAAAGTATATAAAAGGTGTCGTAAGTCAATGAACAGAACAGATGGATGTGAGTGACTTTCAGGAATGATAGCTATAGTGTAACGCTATCTGAGATATAGTTTGTTGGAATTGCAGGAAATGTTTAAAAGTTGTTAATTCAGAGACTCGCTGTGAAAATATTTAGTCACTGTAAATTATTAACTTTTGTTGTTTTAAAGATATTGACATTATTGCTGTATCAGTGGATGCACTTCATTTTTTTGCGATTGCTATGTATTCAGATTTGACCTCAAAGAGCGGTAAGAAGCCATCTTTCAGTCTGACACCCCACCATTTCTTGGAGCATTGTCTGCCCTCTTAAGCAATCAATGCGGAAAAATTTCCCATGTTGGGATTTACCCACATCCGGCCACACTACTGGACTTTTCACCTGGCTGGGCTGTATGAGCTTGCCGAGCCGCAGCACTTTAGCTGAGGCAGCCGCGCCATTCCCTGAGCTCCATGCCTGCACAAGCCAGGTCACCTTACCTTCTACCAACTCTAGGTGGGCAAATTGCTTGTCTACATATGCATTACATTATGCACTGCACTTAATGTAGCGTATGAGCTCTCTAACGTGGTGCATTAAGTCGCACCACATTTGACATACTTACATAACATAATAACTAAATACACACCATAATAAACAGAACACTCTAATTGCATGTCAGAACAATAGTGTGAGTACCTTTGTGTTGGTGTATGAAACAGCATGTACCTCCTTGGATATGTCATACTACCAGCTTAAATTTTCTAGATGTAACACAAAGTATAAAATAGCAGCATATTAATTAAATACCAAAATAAACATATTAACTTAAATAAACTATAAAATTAACTTCTTCTTTTAAAAATTTTTTTAGTGCTTTTGTGCTTATTTGATGGCACCTCTTGCATTGATCACTACATTACATCATTAAACTTTCACAGACACAGAATGTGATCAGTGTTCTGGCATCGAAATTTAGAGTGTTTTCAGTCCAGCCATCTCTGTAGAAATTCGTGATCCTTTGGTCATGTACTGTGCCAAAATGTGTGTCGATCCACAGTCATCATCAGTGCTGAAGGACGATCGCTACTGAATACGACTATGTTGTAGTTACCAATAATCATATCACTTCCCAATCCCTATAGATCAGGCACTGGATGCTGTCCCCAGTGGAACTGATACATTCGCTAACAGGATAGCAGGTAAAACTTAATTTATAGAATGGGCAAAACGCTTGATTCAGCTCGTCATTTCAAGCACTATGTCCGTGTTCCCATTAGAAAACACGTCTTTCATGATAGGAAATTTGTTCAACACCATTTTATCATTTCAACTAACATTTTATCATTTCTCTACAGTTTTACCATATCTAATTAGAAACTTTAACACTAATATTACCCTGTGCAGAAATCACCCATTTAACTCTCCTTTTCTCGGCAGCTAAACTGCATGATAAATTGATCAGTATCCTATTTTCATAATAAAACATTTATCCCTAGAGTTATTGCCACAACCTTAATATGAAGTTTCCTCAACATTTACTTATATAAATCTATTAAAAACCCTTCCAAAATAACACATACTATAGAATTAACCCACAAAATATACCCTCAAAACTTTGCGTTTACTTTGTACGTAACTCCATGTTCTTTCCCTCAAGCAGTTAACAATTTTTGTTAGGTCTGATGACCTCCATGCACCAAATTTTCTTGGGACAATAATTACAAATACACTACACATATTACATTACAAACCTATTCAAAATATTGCAAGTAACACATTTAAATAACCCCTTGAAATCCCCTTCCCCCCAAATTTTACCTACAGTACAGTTTATTCCTGTCTTTCACAAACAATAAAATTAATTATGTTCTGCCAACCTCCATGCATCAAGAGTTACGTGGCCAAAGTTGACATTACCCTTGTGCTAATTGTATTTACACCTTAAATTCACCAAGTTTACTCTTAACATCAAACAGAAATAGCCCCCAAAATTCTTATAAACTACACATGAAATACACTTATTTACAGATGTATTAATACACACCCCATTCTTCATACACAAAGTGCAACTCTGCCACCATTGCCTCTTAGATCACTTTTCTCACCTGTGTGAGTGCATTTTAAATCTCACCTTTCGGTGTTTTTAAAAACTGCTCAAACTTGATGTCTCTTTCCTCTTTCACCAATGGACTCTTATGTTCACAGCAAAAATTTATGACTATTGCTAGAGCACCATTTTTTTCCCACAAGATGCACACTTTCTTTCATCATTAACTTTGAGTATTAACTTATAGGATGCACATTTTTAATGTCACCCCTCTCTGAACATTGCTCCTTCAAAACATCATTTTCAATGTTCTTTCCTTTTTCCTCCATATTTGTGGTACACATTGCAACTTCAGGTCGAGCCTCAATCTCGTTATCACCATTAAACATCTCATCACCCCAATTTCATCTTTCCTCCCTTAAAGACCTCTTGCTGCTTTGTATTTCTCTCATGTTCACCAGTGACTTCAATATTTATTCATATCATTTCCACTCATTAATAGAATATTCACTTTCTTCCTTACTGTACCATTCTGTACTTACATTATCTCCTCAACAAATATTTTCCCCATTATCCACTTCTGTATTCTCCCAATCCACTCTTGACTCATCAGTAGGCTTTAAATTGCCCTTAAAATCCTTTGTTAAATCAACCTTAAAAGCATCACATATACTGTTCCCTTCCTCTGAAATAATGCTGTCAGTAGCTGCAATATTTTAATAATTAACCACCCAACATGAAACTTCCTCTCTCTTAAACAAATCCTCCAATTAACTCCATTAACATCCATCAATAACTCATAAGCTTTTTGACTTCCATTACATCTATTATATCTGTCAATGCATTATAGAATTCACCACCAATAACTCCGCCAACCTCCACTGATTCACCATATAAATTGCCACTCCTGCATTGTTCCATATTAGAATTCACAGTACATTCCAATTATGCCAAACTTGACTCTACCTCTGTCTCCATTATATTTTATCCACTCTCAGATACCCTCACCACTTTATGCTTTAACATACCATCTAATCTAAATCAGTAGCAACTTCAGCACCTAAAACATCACCTTTACCTCCCTTTAACATAAAGCACCCACTTCTGCCAATACACAATAAAATTCATCAGCTGATGAGACTATTGCTACACAACCTTAACAAATACCTTGACATACTTCCACAGATACTTCACAAAAATCTCCAGTTGACGAGACTACAGCTTTGCCACCTTTACAGATAGCTTCATTTCCTCCAATACAAAATCATTTACATTAATTTCACATATATTACTATAATTGTTGCTTCAGATTGGCATCTCATCAGAATTTGTCATCTATTCCACCTCCACCAAATTCAGATCCATCTTAGCCTCTTTTATGATCACAGAATCTTTCAACAAACATACATCCATTCCATCATTCACTTCCCTTTCACAAAATAATCTCTACACATTTTAAACCTTTCCTGTCCCCTCTTTATGGTTGAGCTCCTTAAAATTGTTCTCCATTTTATTCTTACTTGTTATTACCACATTTTCTAACTTTTGTGGCTTCTTTGCCAAATTTTTAACGCCCACAGAATTTTTAAAATGATGTATCCTTTTTAACACCAGTTTATTTCACCACCTCTGGACATGAGATGGGGTGATCTCCAATTTTTCAAGATGTTGCACTTTGTGAAGCTTCTGCCCTGCAAATCTTCATTGTTGGTTTTGATTTCCATTGTGAGAACTCCTATTTCCATTTCCCCTTTGAAAAGCATTATCATGGTGATAATTTTTCCTGTTATGATCGTTATAATTATTGTGGATGTTGTTGCTCCCATTCTGGTACCCATTTCCCTGTCTGTTGCTCCCATTATGTGACTTGGATTTTAATGCCTTTTCAAGTTTCTCAGTTAAATCTAAATTTGTCTGTCTGTGTACCAGATCCCATTGTAAATGTTCCAGTAAGCATCTCTGGACCATTGTAAGCCATCAACAGACCCAGTGGATGGTTTGCATGCATCAAATTAGCCAGTTAACACATACAGAAATCTCACATTGACCTACTTCTGTGTTTGAAACGTGGTCCATTTAGGAAGTCATTCTGAAGTCATGCTTGCTTCACTTCACTCCAGAATTTGTCAGGAAACAACTCTCAGGCACTTCATATAAAGTAAATGAAGAACTCATTAAATTTGCTCATGATTGTGTCTCACCCTCAAGATGTCTTTTTGTGAATTTAATTTTTGCTTCATCTGACATTCCTCTCACAAAACTGTCTCTACATACAGCAAGAAATCAACCGGGTGGTATTTTCCAATCATCTGCAAAACACTGTATCATTTCTGAATTAACTCTCAGAACACTTATTACAGCAGTAGCCTGATGTGCTGCTAAAGAATTTAAATCTGCCTATAAACCTTTAATCTACTGTTCCCATTGCAAAATTTTGTTATCAATCACTGCTTCCAACTGTTGTCTGTTTTTAACTGCCTGTTTTCACACTCTATTCCTCTACCAGACAAACTGTTAACAGATTTAGTGGTCAATTCCTCGAGTGCATTTTGCCTCAGCACACAATTATTAATATCATCACCCATTCTGTTTGCTGATGACACGTCTGTCCTGATAGTAAGTGAAGAAACAGAAACGATTCCTGACAGAGTCACTGGTACATTAGACAAGCTAGAGTCATGGTTCCAGTTAATTGTCTGAAGCTTACCATATCAAAAACAAACTTGATTCAATTCAGAACCAAACAGACCAGGAAATTAGTATAAATCATAAAAGTGAAGAATTAACAGAAGTGCATTCTGCCAGATTTCTAGGTCTACACCTCGATAAGAATTTGAACTGGAACACACATATTGAGTACCTGTGCAGCAAACTGGGGAACTTTGCACATGCCATGCATATATTATCGAGTGCTACTAACATGTCGACTCACAAAGTAGCATATCTAAGTTACTTTGAATCAGTAATAAGATATGGCATTATTTTTTGGCGGGAGCTCCAATAATATATCTCGTGTACTGAAGCTCCAGAAGAAAATTATCAGAGCTATGTGCATTGCACAGCAAAGAGACTCATGTCATCCATCATTACAGAAACTAAAAATTTTGACTGTCCCCTCCCTATAAATATACGAGCTAATGATATTTTCACACAACAAACTGGAATTGTTCATTAAAAACCAATTTGATCATCTATACAGTACAAGGAGTAAAGATAATTTAATGCTTCCTGCCCGTAGATTGAAATTACATGCTCAGACCCCACAATATATGGGCATGAAAGTCTACAACAAAATTTTAAGGCAGAAACATTCTAAACATAGAACTAGGCATACTAAAAAAGAAGTTACATGAAATTTTTATACACAAATGTTATTACTCATTAGAAGAGTTCATGGAAGATGAACTGATAATTTGAGCAGAATCCAACTGCAAATTAGCATTATATTGTGACAAAAAAACAAATTGTCCATTATCAAGAAAGATATTTACCTATGCTGGAAAATAAGAAAATATAGATACTGCTACACAGACTAAATATAGTTTTAAAAATTAATATTAGATTCTAGTTTGTAATTTTTGATGTGTCTCCTGTACCATAATCCCATGATTTGTAAGTGTATGTTTTGAGACTAATAAATCACAATTCATGATTCACAATTCTCTCTCTCTCTCTCCAAAAAAGTCTCAAAGAGTTTCTGACCAGTTTACTTTACACTTTCACATGATACTCTAACAAATGGTAGTTTACACACAGGCATATGAGCATGTGTTTTTTTCCACATCATAAACCACTGGGCAGATTGCAATCAAACTTGGCACACACATCATTTACAATATGAATGTTCAGAATGTTTATCATAAGCTGTTCATTGTATTTTCATACAACTGACCTTGTCAACATGTAAAGTATAGATAATACAATTAAAACATTGGCTTTATGAGTTAATAAAAGTACATTTTAGTAAGAGTACATTGTCAGTTGCTAATACTCTGGAAAGAATTTATGGGGGTAAGAACCACTCACATATCAAAGGGGTGGGAGGTGAGGATGAAAAAGCAGTGTAGCCCACAAAGTGAGAAAACCCATACTTATGCCACCTAGTATTTGAGAATGAGAGCACTTAGAGACTTGTGACTAACTTAACACATAATTTCAAAACCCTACGAAACTTTTTCATGCTGATGACCCTGCAAAGGGAGAAATGTTTATTGCTTACTACATTTTCTCTGTTCATCGAGTAAAACTGCCACATGATGCATGGTATTTTAATTTATTACTGTGGAACCTCACTTAATGAGCACCTCCCACAAAGTGCTGTTTGCCTAATGAGCAAAACAAATTGTAAAAAAATGACTCACTTAACAACCGATGTTTTACATAATGAGTGTTGAAGATTTAGTGTGATATCAACAGCCATTCATGCATGGTGGGAGAAACATTCAACAATATGAACACCTTTCATTGTCTGCAGCAGCATATGAACAATGTCATTAGTATGTACTGCAGCCTGGGTTTAGCACTTTTTCTGCTACCATCTTAGTGCAGCTTGTGATTACACAGCATTTTTTCAAGTGCAAGTTTTAATAACCTGCATAGAAATGTCCCAAAAGATAAAGCTGCAAGAAAACAACTACACTCCTGGAAATTGAAATAAGAACACCGTGAATTCATTGTCCCAGGAAGGGGAAACTTTATTGACACATTCCTGGGGTCAGATACATCACATGATCACACTGACAGAACCACAGGCACATAGACACAGGCAACAGAGCATGCACAATGTCGGCACTAGTACAGTGTATATCCACCTTTCGCAGCAATGCAGGCTGCTATTCTCCCATGGAGACGATCGTAGAGATGCTGGATGTAGTCCTGTGGAACGGCTTGCCATGCCATTTCCACCTGGCGCCTCAGTTGGACCAGCGTTCGTGCTGGACGTGCAGACCGCATGAGACGACGCTTCATCCAGTCCCAAACATGCTCAATGGGGGACAGATCCGGAGATCTTGCTGGCCAGGGTAGTTGACTTACACCTTCTAGAGCACGTTGGGTGGCACGGGATACATGCGGACGTGCATTGTCCTGGTGGAACAGCAAGTTCCCTTGCCGGTCTAGGAATGGTAGAACGATGGGTTCGGTGACGGTTTGGATGTACCGTGCACTATTCAGTGTCCCCTCGACGATCACCAGTGGTGTACGGCCAGTGTAGGAGATCGCTCCCCACACCATGATGCCGGGTGTTGGCCCTGTGTGCCTCGGTCGTATGCAGTCCTGATTGTGGCGCTCACCTGCACGGCGCCAAACATGCATACGACCATCATTGGCACCAAGGCAGAAGCGACTCTCATCGCTGAAGACGACACGTCTCCATTCGTCCCTCCATTCACGCCTGTCGCGACACCACTGGAGGCGGGCTGCAAGATGTTGGGGCATGAGCGGAAGACGGCCTAACGGTGTGCGGGACCATAGCACAGCTTCATGGACACGGTTGCGAATGGTCCTCGCCGATACCCCAGGAGCAACAGTGTCCCTAATTTGCTGGGAAGTGGCGGTGCGGTCCCCTACGGCACTGCGTAGGATCCTACGGTCTTGGCGTGCATCTGTGCGTCGCTGCGGTCCGGTCCCAGGTCGACGGGCACGTGCACGTTCCGCCGACCACTGGCGACAACATCGATGTACTGTGGAGCCCTCACGCCCCACGTGTTGAGCAATTCGGCGGTACGTCCACCCGGCCTCCCGCATGCCCACTATACGCCCTCGCTCAAAGTCCGTCAACTGCACATACGGTTCACGTCCACGCTGTCGCGGCATGCTACCAGTGTTAAAGACTGCGATGGAGCTCTGTATGCCACGGCAAACTGGCTGACACTGACGGCAGCGGTGCACAAATGCTGCGCAGCTAGCGCCATTCGACGGCCAACACTGCGGTTCCTGGTGTGTCCGCTGTGCCGTGCGTGTGATCATTGCTTGTACAGCCCTCTCGCAGTGTCGGGAGCAAGTATGGTGGGTCTGACACACCGGTGTCAATGTGTTCTTTTTTCCATTTCCAGGAGTGTGTAAGAGAAATAAAATGACCTTAGAAGTGAAACATAAAATTGTTGAAAAATGCGAATATGATGTGAGTGTTGCTGATATAGAACACACATATGATTGGTCTACATCAACTATTTGCACTATCATCAAGAAAAAGGACAAGATTAAGGAGATAGATGCTTCAAAGGGAATGACAAGAGTATCTAAACCACAGTTTCATATTCTGGATGATATCGAAAGGTTGCTCCTTTATGGATTAATGAAAAGCAATTGGAAGGCAACACTATTAATGAGGAAATTATTTTTGAGAAGGCGAGAATGATTCTCGCTACCTCGTTAAGAAGATGTCAGGATCATCAGTGCCCAAAGAAGTGTTTAAGTGAAGCTGCAGGTGATTTGAGAAGTTTAAGAGAAGAACTGGCATCCACAGTGTTGCGAGGCATGGCAAAGCAGCCTGCTCCAACACAAAGGCAGCAGAGAACTTCCTCAGCAACTCCAGGGTGCTCATAGGTTCTGAGGGTTATTTGCTGTATTAGGTTTTTAATTGTGATGAGATGGGTCTATTCTGGAAAAACATGCTGGAGCATACCTTTATAACAGCAAAGGAGAATGCACTGCCTGGTCACAAGCCAATGAAAGACAGTCTCACATTGTTATTCTGTGCAAATGCAAGTGGCGATATGAAAATGAAACCACTGCTTATTCACCATTCAGAAACTCCATAAGCCATCAAGAAGTGTAAATTCCAGAAGAGCAGGTTAAATGTGATGTGGAGGTTCAACAACAAGGCTTGGGTGATTTTTGTGTTTAGATCAATGAAGTGTTTGGTCCCTCACTGCAAAAATATTTCCTTGAGATGAATCTGCCACTCCATGTCTTGCTTGTTATGGACAATGCTCCTACCCATTCTCCAGGCCTACAAAACCACAAGTTGGTTTGGGAGATTAAAGGGACCAGAAAACCACAAGTTATCATATTTTACATTAATTTATATTGATAAATTGTTTCACTTAACAAATGTTTCACACTATGAATAAGTTTCTGGAATGAATTATGATGGCTGTGCGAGGCTCCACTGTATTTCTTTACTACTAACATTATTTGCAACACATTTCACAGGCAAGTATCCACATATGCCACTGAATGTACCTACAAAAATATATCACTGTATGACACATGCTATAGTTCAGGAGATATGACATCATAAACTTCCAGATGCATCAGAAACTGCTGCATTGACATTTCAGTTTATTACTTCTTTACTCCCCCTATTTGCAGCACATTTTACAGATGATATCCACATATGCCACTCAATTTACCTAGAAAAATATATCACTGTATGACATAGTTCAAGAGACATGATGTCATAAACCCTGAGATTCATCAGAACCTGCTGCATCACACATGACATTTTAATTTATACTTCTTTACTATTAACTCTATTCAAAACACATTTTGCAGACAGTAGGTACATATATCACTTGATGTAGCTGCAGGATTATTTCAGTTTATGACACATAGTTCAGGAGATATGAAATCATGCTGTGTGAAACTGAAACTGCAGAGTGAAATTTGCTAGACATTCAGATGAAATACGCATATAAATAAGTGTGAAATATATGTGCATATGTGGGCAAGCTATGGGTAAAAATCTCATCCTAAACTCATGGAACGATTTCAATCAAATTTGGTACATGTCTTAGTCATACTCTAGAAAGAAATATAGTAAGAGTAAGAACCACCAGCCTCCTACTGGGTGAGTGTGATAACGTGAAGAGAGAAGAGAGGATGAGGAGATGGACAGGCAGTGAGGGGTATAGATTAGAGGAGAAGGAGATAGGGGACAGGGAAATGGACACAGACAGACAGACGGAGAGAGAGAGAGAGAAAGAGAGAGAGAGAGAGAGAGAGAGAGAAAGGGAGGAGAGGATGAGACTGACACAGGAAGGAAAGGGGAGGATATGGACAGAGGGAAGGAGGGCGAGATGGACAGAGAGAGGGGAGGAGGAGACTGACAAAGAGAAGGAGAGGAGGAGATGGAATTACAGGGGGAAGGAGGAGAAGGACTGCGGTGGTGGTGGTGGTGGGGGGGGGGGGGGGGGGGAGGAGATGGACGAGAGAGAGGGTGATGTCAATGTACAGGGAGAGAGAGAAGGAGGAGATAGACTAATAGAAGATTGGAATAAATGCATACCCAGGCAACACTGCATACTTAGCTAATACTATACAAAGGGGAAAGGTTTTTAACAATACTGTCAGAGAGCTCTTCACCAGTATATTTCCTATTTTTAGATGATATTCTAATAAATTTTTGGATGGACGCAGGCAACATATTTTTTAATGTATATGGTAGTAAATATGTAGGTAATAAGTAAAGTGGAAACTGTTAGCAAAAATCTTGAAAAGTTCTTGACCAGTTTATTTCAAATTTTTACACAGTGCTTTTATAAACATTCAGACAGACATTGGCTGTATGTCTTTAATATATGTATTATATAAATGTATATTTAATAATAATAAAGGGCAAACTTTGTTATCAAAAACCTCAAAAAAGTTATTGCCTGTTTTGCTTCAAATAGTTACACAATACTCTACCAAATTTAGATAACACACACTATATATATATTTTTAAATAACAATATACAGATTTACCATTAAAAGTGATGTGAGAAATAAAGTGCTGTGTTGTGAAAGTGCGTGGTTTTGTTTTCTTTCTTACAGTCAGTTTTAACTTAGGTATCAGGGCATTTAGACCGTTAGTCAAACTGATCCTTAGGCATATATTCTTTCCCCTTAGAAATAATTTTAAACAAAACCTGTGTGCAAACAGTGTTTCCTCATTGTAGTCAGTTTTAAGAGGAAAGAAGAATGTGGTATTTATGGCATATTGACAGTTAGAACACTACTGTACTAAGCAATCAGAATTATCTGAAACTTTGCAGTCCTACCTGTTCACTGTGAGAAATACTGTATTGAAGCAACTGTCTTCACATATCCAACAGCTGGAGAGCTCTCTACTCTACTACTTATATTATGGATATAACAGAGGGAAACATTCCACGTGGGAAAAATATATCTAAAAACAAAGGTGATGTGACTTACCAAACAAAAGCGCTGGCAGGTCAATAGACACACAAACAAACACAAACATACACACAAAATTCAAGCTTTCGCAACCAATGGTTGCTTCATCAGGAAAGAGGGAAGGAGAGGGAAGGACGAAAGGATGTGGGTTTTAAGGGAGAGGGTAAGGAGTAATTCCAATCCCGGGAGCGGAAAGACTTACCTTAGGGGGAAGAAAGGACAGGTATACACTCGCACACACACCCATATCCAACCCCACATACACAGACACAAGCAGACATTTCTTAGTAGGAGTAAGAACCACCAGCCTCTTACTGGGTGAGTGTGGTAACGTGAAGAGAGAAGAGAGGATGAGGAGATGGACAGGCAGCGAGGGGTATAGATTAGAGGAGAAGGATATGGCCAGAGACAGGGGACAGGGAAACAGACACAGACAGACAAACAGAGACTGTACTACTGTACTAAGCAATCAGAATTATCTGAAACTTTGCAGTCCTACCTGTTCACTGTGAGAAATACTGTATTGAAGCAACTGTCTTCACATATCCAATATATACTTTTATTTTTGGTGTCCTCTGTTCCTGTCCCCTCTTCACTTGTCAGTTGTTTTTAATACAATGTGCACATTAAGGTTTTATGATTTATGTGGCATTGATAATGTATACTTTGGCACCTTCTACAGCCTTTGAAGGTTCTCCTTTTAACAGGATCTATGGAACATGGTGAATGAATGAATGAATGAATATGTAGTTTACCCATGAGTCACAGTTCCTCATATCACATCCAATGTCTAGAAAGAAAGCTTGAGATTTCATGTGAATGATCAGAATGTTGCCAAGTTTTCCACTGGAAGATGTATTATAATTGTAATTCTGACTTGTTCTACACCATAGTGAGAGGCTACAATTGGGGTCTATGCAATATGCAAATAACTAACTATTACCGTATTTACTCGAATCTAAGCCGCACTCGAATCCAAGCCGCACCTGAGAAATGAGACTCGAAATAAAGGGAAAAAAAATTTTCCGTAAGCCGCACCTGAAATCTGAGACTCGAAATTCAAGGGGAGAGAAAAGTTTTAGGCCGCACCTCCAAATCGAAACAAAGTTGGTCCATTCTAATATGAGACACAATTTAGGTATAATGAATGACGATACAGCTACAGTAGTTTGGTTCGAGTCATAAGCTTAGCAGTTAAGCTTTACCATGTAGCCATTGCTATGCGTCAGGTGCTCCGTCCGTATTTATACGGGTACCCTTCCTTTTTCACGTGCTTCGTCTGGTTTGGATCGATTGCTTATTTTGCTTTGATCTGATAAGTGCCGTTTTCTTTGTTATAGTTGTTTACGTCACTCTAAGCTGAAAATGCAGTACTACGCTGTGTCATACATTGTTTGTCGCATTCTGATAGTGTGTGTTTACGGCCTGTCGCTGCTCTCGGCATGGCTTACTTTTGTGCGCGCTACCGCCGCTTACAATTAAAAACAAGAGAGAGGAATCGTCTCATTAGCGAAACAATGGCAAGAAACTGCTATTTGTTGTTACTTACACTGCTGCTTTCTTTGATAATGATCAACAAGAACCAAATAATAGACTGCGTATGATAGAACATGTTCTGAACGAGAGTTGGGCGAAAATTTTTCCCCATTTGAAAATCTTTGCGGCCGCTTCTTTAGTACGTCAAATTCTGCACAGAAATTAGATTCGTCTTAGATTTAAAAATCTAGTCAGTTGCCATGCTTCATTTCTGACTGTATCACTATTAGGCATAAGAATAATATATAAACATGACACGATACATATATTCTTCCGCGTTTGCTGTTGTCTCTAGTTTTGCAGTTTATTAGGCAGACAGGATTTAAATGAGATAGCAGGAAACATGAAAGAATACATGGTAAAATGTTTATATTCGTATTACTCTTATGGTGAAGAGAATACTGCATGTGATTCACATTTCATCAGGTTCCTATTAGCAACCATCTCTTCTCACAGGTAGGAAAAAATTCAGAACTTAGAGTTGGCCATATTGACAAACATCTCAAACAGTCATGCCAGTCGGATTTTCGTAGTACATTGAAATTCTGCTACATTCGAAGATGAACAATTCGGAATTTGTATTATTTCGTTGGATAATGTATGAAAATGCAGTGGTCAAAACTCGGGGCGGAGAAACAAAGCTCGTCTTCCATCTTTTTTTTTTTTTTAAATTTATTTACTGACGCATTGGTTTTGGCGCCAGTATTTACCTTTGTGCCTACAAAGCATGCCTGTGTAGCGCTACATGTATTCGACGGCTGAAGTTAGTTGTGGTGGCACCTACCAACATTTTTCAGAACTTCCGCTCGCTTTGCACTCGATTCTAAGCCGCAGGCGGTTTTTTGGATTACAAAAACCGGAAAAAAAGTGCGGCTTAGATTCGAGTAAATACGGTACTTCCAGTATTGCTGCCAGATGTTCTCTTTGTAGGGTGTAACTGCTGGATCAACTTTTTTCAGGTGGTCAGCAGGTACACTGTTGGACCACATGCCTTCCCAGTAAATTGTCCCCCCATCACCTTTTTTGACTTCATTGTGTTTTGACCAGCATTTTATTTTTAATCTTCCTTCGGTTTTGTTATAATATGCTGACTCTGTCTTCTTACTTTTATTTTTGGTGTCCTCTGTTCCTGTCCCCTCTTCACTTGTCAGTTATTTTTAATACAATGAGCACATTAAGGTTTTATGATTTATGTGGCATTGATAATGTGTACTTTAGCACCTTCTACAGCCTTTGAAGGTTCTCCTTTTTAACAGGATCTATGGAACACGGTGAATGAATGAATGAATGAATAAGTAGTTTAAGGCGGAGAACTACGTCTAATCATGACTTAAAGGTGAACTACAAACCATGCCGCAAAATTATTTACTGTATCTTCAAGAAATATTAAACCTTGTAATGAGTACAAAAGTATCCAAGAAAATCAAAGAAAATTTTGAGTGTTATTGAGCATGAAACACATAAAATTGGTAAGGAAAAGAAATTCACTACCTCATGAAAGTAATAACTGTGAAGCACATCATCTTACATTCAAATTATTGCCCACTACATTTGGAAAATACTGATGGGAAAATGACACATAAAAAGACAGAACCATTAGATTTAATTACACAAGTATTGCCAAATCAGCTGACATAATATCTGAGAAAGCAGCTTATAACAGGGTACTGATAATCTGGACAATAAAGTTTTAACAACTGCTCAGGTTGGCTTCCATGAAGGAAACAAATGTCACATTAATAAATAATACCACAGAAATGGCACTATATTAAAAATGAGGAAACATTAAATTTAGTGTGCCTTAAAGTTTAGTACTTAGCATGCCCCTGTTCTTAACCCACCTAAATGATTTACCAGTATCATTAAGGGGCTCCTAAAATTAGTGCTATTTGGAGACGATGTACGTATTTTAATGAAGGGCACAGTCACATCCATACCAGACACAACCAAACAAATAATTGAGTAGGCTTACAAGTGGTTCATAGCAAACAACTTAATCCTTATACTTACAAAAACTTATATTGTGTAATTCTGAACAACAGAAAATGATCTACAAGTACCAGAAATTGAGAAAAATATGTACATATCTAATCAAACTCTGTATGTGAAATTTCTAGTTATCCAGACAACGAGAGGAGGCAGCAACATGTGGCTAAGTTAGCAAAAAACCTCAGTACTGTCTGAGAAATCACTCTCATTGCGTTGATCTGCTGACAGTAAGTTAAGACACCAAGTCTGAGATTTTCCTGGGGTACATGCACGGTAACTTAAATTGTTTTTGTGTAATCGTCTGGGTATAGTCTTTGATATTGAATGTTCAGCAATAATACTTGTGCAATCTTCAGGTGGCTGCTGAAGCAGTATATAACTGGCTGAATACACAAGAAGAACTGACATTATGTTAATTTGATAACTGAACATCTCACACGATGTTTGTCTGGGACCTTGGAATTCTTACAATTTTTCCTGTAATATATTATATTCATTGACCCTGCCGAAATAATATGACTCCATCCATGCTAGGAGAATGCTCTCAATTATGATATTTCACTTTCCCTATCATAATTTTATGGTCTACACAACTGACATCTTATTGTGAAGGAAACAGCAGTATACAGGGTGGTCCACTGATTGTGACTGGGCCAAATATCTCACGAAATAAGCACCAAACGAAAAAACTGCAAAGAACGAAACTTGTCTAGCTCGAAGGGGGAAACCAGATGGCGCTATGGTTGGCCTGCTAGATGGCACTGCCATAGGTGAAACGGATATCAACTGCATTTTTTAAAATAGGAACATCCATTTTTTATTACATATTTGTGTAGTACGTAAAGAAATATGAATGTTTTAGTTGGACCACTTTTTTCGCTTTGTGATAGATGGCACTGTAACAGTCACAAACATACGGCTCATAATTTTAGACGAAGAGTTGGTAGCAGGTAGGTTTTTTAAATTAAAATACAGAACATAGGTACATTTGAACACTTTATTTCGGTTGTTCCAATGTGATTCATGTACCTTTGTGAACTTATCATTTCTGAGAACGCATTCTGTTACAGCGTGATTACCTGTAAATTCCATATTAACGCAAAAAATGCTCAAAATGATGTCTGACAACCTCAATGCATTTGGCAATACATGTAACGACATTCCTCTCAACAGCGAGTAGTTCACCTTCCGTAATGTTCGCACATGCATTGACAATGCACTGACGCATGTTGTCAGGCATTGTCGGTGGATCACGATAGCAAATATCCTTCAACTTTCCCCACAGAAAGAAATCCGGGGATGTCAGATCCGGTGAACGTGCGGGCCATGGTATGGTGCTTCGACGACCAATCCACCTGGCATTAAATATGCTATTCAATACCGCTCCAACTGCATGCGAGCTATGTGCCACACATCCATCATGTTGGAAGTACATCGCCATTCTGTCATGCAGTGAAACATCTTGTAGTAACATCGGTAGAACATTACATAGGACATCAGCATACATTGCACCATTTAGATTGCCATCGATAAAATGGGGGCCAATTATCCTTCCTCCCATAATGCCGCACCATACATTAACCCGACAAGGTCGCTGATGTTCCACTTGTTGCAGCCGTCGTGGATTTTCTGTTGCCCAATAGTGCATATTATGCTGGTTTACGTTACCGCTGTTGGTGAATGATGCTTTGTTGCTAAATAGAATGCATGCAAAAAATCTGTCATCGCCCCTTAATTTCTCTTGTGCCCAGTGGCAGAACTGTACATGACATTCAAAGTCATTGCCATGCAATTCATGATGCATAGAAATATGGTACAGGTGCAATCAATGTTGATGTAGCATTCTCAATACTGACGTTTTTGAGATTCCCAATTCTCGCGCAATTTGTCTGCTATTGATGTGCGGATTAGCTGCAACAGCAGCTAAAACACCTACTTGGGCATCATAATTTGTTGCAGGTCATGGTTGATGTTTCACATGTGGCTGAACACTTCCTGTTTCCTTAAATAACGTAACTATCCGGCGAACGGTCCGGACACTTGGATGATGTCATCCAGGATACCGAGCAGCATACATAGCACACGCCCGTTGGGCACTTTGATCACAATAACCATACATCAACACAATATCAACCTTTTCCGCAGTTGGTAAACGGTCCATTTTAACATGGGTAATGTATCACGAAGCAAATACCGTCCTCACTGGCGGAATGTTACGTGATACCACGTACTTATACATTTGTGACTATCATAGCGTCATCTATCACAGAGCAAAAAAAGTGGTCCAACTAAAACATCCATAGTTCTTTACGTACTACGTGAATATGTAATAAAAAATGGGGATTCCTATTTTAAAAAACGCAGTTGATATCTGTTTGACCTACGGCAGCGCAATCTAGCAGGCCAACCATAGCGGCATCTGGTTTCCCCCTTCAAGCTAGATGAGTTTTGTTCTTTGTAGTTTTTTCGTTTGATGCTTATTTCGTGAGATATTTGGCCGGTCACTATCAGTGGACCACCCTGTATATGGTCCAGTCACATTAACATGACCGCCATTTATGTTCCAAGTCAATGTGCCATAACCACTCACAGACAGGAGGCGGCAGCACGAGCAGTGGAGCATGTATAAAATGATTTCGGAGTGCAGGAAACAGTGCAGCCATTGTGATGATGTGGAAAAAGAGTGATTTATGTAATGTGCAAAAGGACATGATCACTGACTTCCAGGTCAAGGTTGGAAGCATTTCTGAAATGGCAAAGTTTGTAAACTGTTCACATGCCACAGTGATTAAAGTATTCCATGCTTGACATAATGGCACTATCCAAAACGAGTGCCAAGACAACTGTGATCCACCACAGGCCAAAGATGGCAGAGGTGAAAGACGGCTGCAGAGATATGTATGGGTGAACAGACATACAATTGTTAAGTAACTGACTGCCCAGCTGAACCAAGGGGTTACCAAAAGTGTCTCTTCAATAAATGTAGAGTGAACACTGCTGCATATGGGCCGCCGTAGAGGATTTTTTGTTATTGCACTCATGCTGACTGTTGTGGATGTCCACTCAGTGGTGACAGATGGTCTTTTCAGATGGTCATTGGACAGATGGCCATTGGTGCGTATAGCATGAAACTTCTGAACACAAATATCTTGTAGCAGTCATTGGAATGGTCCAATCCAGAGGGCATTCCATGGGTGATTCCATTATTTTGAAAGCCATGATGGATCAATACAAGTATACACTTAAACGGGGGTGAGGGGGGGGGGGGTGGGGGGGGGGGGGGACACCATGTCCACCCCCTAGATGCAGTTTGTTTTTCGCCGGTGTGATGGCACCTACCACAGGACACTGCAATATGTCATGTAGCTTTCAGTGTAAGTGCATGGTCTGAAGAGCAGCAGGATATCTTTGCCATACTTCTCTTGCCACAGATTCCCTGGATTTAAACCTGTGGCGACTATCGACCAAGTCGCGGGTAATATCTTTGTTTTTGGCAAGCTCTTTGCCCGTCTGTGGTCGCGCGTGAAAGTGTACGGACGTGTACCGAGAATTCAGAATGTAAACAACTGTATATGTGTGCTTACGAGAAATAAAAATGGTGTTTATTACACGTGGTGTAGCGTGCATCATTGGATTCGGCAACCCTACCACGCTAAACCCATACTGGTGACCCCGAATTTTGTTCGCGAGTGCTACAACGAAATCTTATACCATCGAGCAGTACACAATGGATCGCTGGCCGCCTGCTACACCGAACACGTGCCAACTAAGTGTTCCAACGGACGCTTCGGCATGGTTTTACAATTATCCACCGGGCGTCCGCAATAGTTCTACGCAGTTTCTGAACACATCGACTAGCTGTACTCAACAGGACAGTGTTTATACAATTCCACAGCCACGTGTTCCGAGTGCTCAACAGCCGACGCAATGTGCTCAAACCCCAGTGACTATGTTTACACGTTTCCCAAGTGCAAGTGTGAATTTTCCACCCGAATCAGTGACTGTACTCGAGCCGGACGCTCAAGACAGGAGAGTTCATATTTCTGCCGGAACTCCAGATTTTGCACCAACCCCCCCTACACCACCAGCGTCCGCTTTACGAGTGTTTCCGACGGCACACGCCGTTCCTGCCGCGTGTGTTCCACAAACATTAGAGGATTTTAACTATTTTAATGCACCTGTAGGGGAGGGGCCCGGAAACTGTATTCCGTCGTTCGCCGCACATCGGTCGACTACGGTCGATTCTACCGCGGCGGTCCATTCTACGCCCGTCGGCGTTACTCCATCGACCGCTCGATTCGTTGATTTCTCGACCAAGGTCGAGCCAGCCGCGCCTACCGTGCCGCCTGCCACTGACAGTGGCGGAAGCTGGTGCACTGCTACTGCACCCGAGACAATTACGTTGCAGAACTATGGACAGGGAGAGACAGTTTCTGATAAACATTTATGTCAAGACTTTCCCACCCGTTGGCCGAAGCTACCACCCCTTCGCAAGGATCACCCACGCACATGGTTTGCCTTGGTCGACCACGTCCTGCAGCTACACGGCGTCGCCGACGACAATTCGAAGTTCCTATGCTTACTGTGTCACCTCCATGACGAACTGGATCTGATCTGCGACATTGTGGCTTCGCCCCCCGCTACGGACAAATATGCGTTCGCCCGACGCACCATCCTCGAGCGACTATCCACTTCGACAGAGGAAGCTATCCGCCTCATCAGTCAGGAATCGCTGGGATCCAGGTCCCCGTCGCAACTCTGGCGTCATCTCCGCGCTATGATTGACACGCATCACATGCCGGACATTACACTTTGGACCATCTGGTTGCTGAAACTTCCCCCGCAAGTTCAACTTCACCTTCTACATGTAACTTCGGCCCCACTAGATGCCAAACTGAAGATCGCAGACCAGGTTTACAACATTCTGCCCCCCCCCCCCCCCCCCCCCGCATACCCCCCCCAGGGTGCCCTCAGGCCTCAGGGGTTGGCACACCTGCGCGGCAGTTCCCATCCTGCAGTACAGAGTGCGCACGACTCGCTCCACGCATGCGCGCGGAGCCAACGCCGCCTGGCAACCGCCGCAGTAACTCCTCTCCTACCAGCACTACTGCAGCGTCGCCATCGGAGGGAACTACAAACAAGTCCCCCTCCACTGCAGCTTCGACCTCAACCAGCGCGACGGGCGACGCCACGCGCCGCCCCGCTTGGTGTTATTTCCACTCCCGCTTTGGCGACGCGGCTAAGTAATGTCGTTCTCCATGCGCGTTCCCAAACTAATAATGCAACCCAATTCAGGCGCTGCGGGCCGCGTTGCACCGCACAGACGCCTATCACTAAATACTTCTTCTCCTCACGCGCCAGGACGCTTGTACGTGAAAGATGCAGTGTCTTGCCTTTCATTTCTAGTCGACACGGGGGCCGAGGTTAGTGTGATACCTTTGTCCGCAGGTATTAAATTCGAGCTTCAGCCTTGCCCCCCGCTTCGAGCCGCCAATAATTCCCTGATCCGCTCTCATGGAATAACGAATTTAAGCCTTAAACTGCAGGACATTAATACGCCCTTACAGTGGACTTTCATTATCACGGATGTGGATGAACCCGTGCTTGGGGTAGATTTTCTCTTAGCCCACGCACTGTCACCCAACCTACAACGAGGTACACTAACCTTTAACTCGGGAGACCGTACCACCGGTTCAGATATCTTACCCCTCTCATCCGAAAGCGCCATTCTGCTGTGTGAGCTAGCGGAAACTGCTGTTGCAGTGCTTTCTCTTAGATCACACAACGACGAACTTCGGAACAGCAATGGGGCCCTCCGCTTACGCATCGCCGCCGTGCAAGCCAAGCTCACGGACGCGCGTAAGCAGACCGCCCGGCTGTCGCACACGGCCACGCCCCCAACCCCCGCACCACTTCCTCGCACCTGCAGCCGACGCCGCGTGACATTTCTACTGCCGGACGGAAGCTGTACCCGCGACGCTACCAGGTACCCCACCGAGCTCTTCGACAAGGACTACCAGTGGATCACCGCCACTGCTGCTGAACTGCCGGCCTTGGACACACACACGTGTGCATTACAGGTTAGTCACAGTGCAACGGGTGCTGGTCCAGCATCCCCATCGGTGTTCGCGATCAATAACGGTACTGTCCACAGAATAAATACCACAGAAGGCCCACCGGTACGTGCAAAGGCTAGGCGTTTAAATCCGGAAAAACTTAAACACGCTAAAGCTATTGTTCAGGAACTTTTAGATAATAAGACTATCCGCCCTTCTTCTAGTTGTTGGTCGTCACCCATTCATTTGGTGCCCAAGAAAGATGACACTTTCCGCCTCTGCGGTGACTATCGGGCGCTTAACGCCAGAACAATTTTAGATAATTATCCCGTCCCAAATATTCAAGACTTTGCTTCCCAGCTGCATGGGGCACAAATTTTCAGTGTAGTCGATTGTCATAAGGCGTACCACCAACTGCCAATGGCACCTGAGGACGTTGAAAAGACCGCTATCATCACCCCGTTCGGGTTGTTCGAGTATTTGTTTATGCCATTCGGCCTTAAAAATGCTGCACAGACGTGGCAACAGTTCATCGACTCGCTGGTTGGAAAACTGGACTTTGCATATGCGTACCTGGACGACTTGTTAATTTTTTCTTCCTCCCTCGAGGAACATGAACAACATTTAAATACAGTGTTCCAACTATTAAAAGCAAATGGTATCGCAGTGAACAATACTAAGTCACAACTCCGCCGCACCAGTGTCACTTTTCTGGGCCACAGAGTTTCTGGCGACGGCATCCGCCCCCTAACTGAACGGGTGGAGGCCATTAGTACGGTGCCTTTGCCCAAAGATTTTCAGGGCCTCCGCCGCTTCCTTGGAACGGTAAATTACTACCGTAAACATATTCCCCGCGCCGCCGACATACAAGCCCCACTGACGGATGCCCTCGCAGGAAAAAACACATCAGGGTCTCGGGCGGTCACGTGGACTCCAGATATGCGTCGCGCATTTGATAATCTAAAGTCAGCCTTACAGACAGCTGTTACGCTTGCTCACCACATTCCTGATGCTCCCATCTCGCTTACTACAGACGCAAGTGATACAGCAGTGGGGGCAGTACTTCAGCAATCCGTGGGTTCTGTTGTACAGCCGCTCAGATTTTTCTCCCACAAACTGACCGCTTCCCAACGTAAATGGTCGACCTTCGACCGGGAACTGTTTGCTATTTACGCTGCTATCAAATATTTCCAAGACGATATCGAAGGTCGCCATCTCGTGGTATTTACCGACCACGAGCCATTGGTTTACGCTTTCCGTAACCCAGGTAAGGACTCATCCCCGAGACGTTTTAGGCATATGGACCTTATATGTCAGTTTATGAATGACATACGTTACGTCAGAGGCGCAGACAATGTCGTCGCTGATTTTCTGTCTCGGGTGTCGGTTTTATCTTCACAACTGGACCTCAGTGAGCTCCCTAAATTGCAGACAGAGGATACTGAACTCGCAGCATTGCGTTCCGATATCAAAACAGGACTCAAACTAGAGTTACGGACACTTCCTGGGTTTTCATCACCCATCTGGTGTGACATTTCAACAGGACGCATACGCCCGGTGATTCCTGCACCTCTCCGCCGGGACGTATTTAATAGTATCCACGACTTGGCACACCCTGGCATTCGCGCCTCCGCACGTCTGGTATCTGAACGTTTTGTTTGGCCCGGGGTGATAAAACAGTGTCGCAGTTGGGCACGAGCATGTGTGGCTTGTCAGCGCGCAAAAGTAGGACGTCATGCACAGCCCCCCATGGGTACGTTCGATGTGGCAAAAAGAAGATTCCAGCACATACACATCGATATCGTCGGGCCCTTACCCCCCTCAGGCCCCTTCCATTACATACTGTCCGCAATTGACAGGTTTACCCGCTGGGTAGAGGTAATTCCTCTCACTACTATCACAGCCGATGCAGTGGCCCGAGCCCTGCTGTTAATGTGGATCTTGCGCTTCGGCTGCCCAGTCTCTGTCACCACCGACCAGGGCCGCCAGTTCGAGTCTGCCCTCTTCCGACAGCTTTGTGAACTGTGTGGGGTGAAACGATTTAGGACTACAGCATACCACCCCCAGAGCAATGGGCTTGTGGAACGCTGGCACCGAACGCTTAAAGCTTCCCTGATGTGCCACGGAGGTGAGTGGGCCGATGCCTTACCATGGGTAATGTTAGGCGTTCGGGCCGCATACAAAGAGGACCTTGGCGCATCCCTGGCAGAGGTACTGTATGGAGAACCCCTCACACTCCCAGCAGAGGTAGTCGAGCCTTCACTTCCTCCAGATCAAATCTGCGACTCGACATTCGTCGGGCAGGTCAAGGAGCTAATTGCTAACATCCGCGTGCCGCCTCCTCGACCACACACGCCCCCTCCCGTATTTCTGCATAAGGACTTGGCGTCGTGCACTCATGTCATGGTGCGTGATGACACCATCCGACCGGCACTCAGACCTCCATATACGGGCCCGCACAGAGTCATATGACGGCGTACCAACACGTTCGAAGTGCTCATTAACAGCACGCCTCAAACGGTATCCGTCTGCCGCCTCAAACCTGCATGGACTCTGGGAGAACTGCCCGATACCCCACCCAGTCAGACCCCATCCCCTGCTGCACCCACCTCGCATGAGGCATCTACCGACAGTCCATGGATGAGCGACGCCCATTCCCACACGTGTGACGTTCCCCACTCCCAGTCATGTGACAGTGCTACAGGTGCGTGTGACATTCCTATGCAGAGTGATGCGTGTGATGACTTACCCTCCTACAGGCAACCCCTCGCCTCTCCCCTGTTAGGATTCAGTGATGTATCAGGGACCAGCCTCAGAGCGTGTGATGTCACCGATGACGACTCGTGTGGAGATTCTGTCAACCCGTATAAGGAAGTGGTAGTGAATGTCAACACAGATCTTATTTGCAGCTCTAATGTGTTTTTTGTTATGCAGCCGGGTAATGTGTACATCTTCTACGAACAAGCCAGCTTCCCCAGTGACAACTTAACTCACATTCATCTCCTCCAGTCTGTCCCCTTGCCTGTTGGTACTGACCCATCAACGGTCAAAGTCCTACGTACTGCCACAGGCATTCAGATCCGCTATCCTGGCCCCTCACAACCCACCATCCCCTCCCCAGATCCCTCAACTGCTGTACGAGGATTCACCCGGTCAGGCAGGACCATCCGCCCCCCTCGCTGGCTCGAAGACTTCAATTACTAATGTAATGTAATGTAAGGTATGGTTTCTGATTAAACACCCTCTCCCTCCCCCCTGGGTGTTCCCTTTACATGTATGCCCCAATATTTATGTTTGTGCTCCACACTCTAGGGGGGGGGCTAATGTGGCGACTATTGACCAAGTCGCGGGTAATATCTGTTTTTGGCAAGCTCTTTGCCCCAGTCTGTGGTCGCGCGTGAAAGTGTACGGACGTGTACCGAGAATTCAGAATGTAAACAACTGTATATGTGTGCTTACGAGAAATAAAAATGGTGTTTATTACACGTGGTGTAGCGTGCATCATTGGATTCGGCAACCCTACCACGCTAAACCCATAAACCCAATTGAGAATCTGTGGGACCACCTTGACTGGGCTGTTCATGCCTAGGATCCTCAAACAAGAAACCTAGCACAGCTGGCCATGGTACTGGAGTCGGCATAGCTGCAAATACCTGTTCATACCTTCCGGAACCTCACTGACTGACTCCCTTCCTGCATGTCTCACAGTAGTCTGTGCTGCAAAACGTTATTATTCAGGATTTTGACAGGTAGTCACATTAATGCGACTGGAAAGTGTAAACAGGTACTAGGTCAGTTTACAGCACTACATAATATACTGCTGTTTGATGAAATGTGAAATAGTTGCTGCTAGTTGTCTGTGGAACAGCAAGACTGATCTGTTCATTCTTATGAGAAACATTTACATAATTTTCAAGCTGAATTCTTGAAATACTTTTCCCTGGAGATGAAGCTGAGTACAGTATTTCCAAGCTGAAACTAAGACAGAGAGATATTGTGAGAAATTCTTAAGAAGCATTACACCAAACTGCCAGCAAGGAAACTTACAGCTTTGAATGATATGTGGACTGAGGAACGTAAATGTCCCATAATTTATTTATATAGAATTTTAAAGTGCATTTCCTTTGTTCTCAGTCATTAACATGCTGCAGATGTTTTGAGAAGAGATTGGAAGAAAACACCATCTAGTTCACAAATAGGACAGCCAAACTGATCTGCAGTAACAACTCCGTACATTAATCAGTACATTCAAAACCTAACAATCCATCTTGAGCAAAATTAGCTTCTCCATTAAAATTGAAACAGAGTCTTAAAATTCCACTTGCACAAAATCTAAGTTTTAATTTTCTCACATTACTCAATTTAAGCTTTTGATCTGTATAATATCCATGAGAAATAAAATACTTCAAGAATAAAGCAAAATCATTAGGAGCAATCCTAGAAATATGACAAATAGAAACAAGTAATAAAATTAAGTTGTTTTCTCAGACAGTAGCTTTGGTAGAAATAATATCGAAATTATTAGGCATTAAATTTAACAGGGGACAAATAAGAGACTCATTCTTTTTTTCTCTTGTAGAATTTATCTGGTCTGTAGCAGACTCTACTATTTGCTGATCTGGCAATTATTTATTTTAACATTGCGGCTAAGTGCTATTCTGTCTGTCACTGTGACCAATTAATTTATGGGAGGAAAGATGTGTGTGTGTCATCTGTCTGTGAATCACTTAAATTTTGTCCTGTGTATTATTGTATTTTAACAATTTGTGTATCATGTTTTTTGAGCCAGAGATTGGTAAGTATACCAGCATAATCCTAAAAGAATGTAGCAAACCACCTGAAAACTGTATTTGGCTGGTGGTGTAACAGAAAAATGCTGATGCATGGATTCAGTTTAAGACTTGCTAACCTCCATGCCTTACAACCTTGTAATTGGAACATTGAATCTCAGTGGGTTGGATGAAGATTGCTGCTAGACTTATAAAAAACAGTTGGACACTGTACTGCATATCAGATGTCACTTATAATTGACAAGTCTTTTGATGAGGACTGTTCTCCAGACTGAATAAAATATACTGAAATGTGACCCATTCATAGAAAGAGTAAACTATTTGAAAAGGGAAACTATAGACCTATCATGCTAAACTGGCCACAAAAGTGGCAGATATTTTTTGTTTATTTATTTGCAACGTGCTTCATTACAATATTTGTAGTACTACATGCTTGTACTCTGTGTGTATGTGTGTGTGTGTGTGTGTGTGTGTGTGTGTGTGTGTGTGTGTGTGTGAGTGCGCGCGCGCGCATGCGCACACGCGTGTGCGTGTATGTAGTGTTATGTTAGTGTTGTATACTGCTACTGCTGATGATGAGAAAAGGAAGAGGGCGAAACGTGGTGATGGCACATACCCTACTCCTCACAGACAACACCAAGGAAGCCACAAAGCTTAATGTCCCCATTTGATGGACAGATCAGCATCAACAATATTAGGAAAAGGGCAGATTGCTGCTTACTGTAAAGATAGCTTGTTGAGTTGCAGAACAGGCGCAATGAATAGATTGATACAAGTTATAGCTTTTGGTCAGAGTCTTCTTCAGCAAAGAAACACATAAACTTTGACAGAAACAAGCAAACATCATGCACACAACTACACCTATGCACTATGCACCCCCCCCCCCCTCCCCTCACACATACACTAACACAAATAAAATTTAGGTATTACACGTCGTTCAATATTAGAGTCACTACTGTTTTTGCCTCATGTAAATGATATACCACTGCAGGTTCAGTCTGATACTATCCTGTAAGTGCAAGACCTCTAAGCACATGACTCAATATTGATAATTTGCTGTAAAATTGATGAAGGGTTAATAAACTGAGTTTAGCAGCCACTTGGGCTCAAAAATAATAATTCTAGGAAACTAAACTTAGTAAAATGATAACTATTGACCTTAAAAAAACAGAAATTGTTCATATCATCACAAAAATGTGTGTAATGTACAAGTGAAATAAGTTATGTGACAAGAATGTCGACACTGCAAATGATGTCAATTTCCTCTGTGCACTAATGAATAAAACTATATTGAGGAGTAATGTAGACAGTACAGTGAGTTGACTGAACAGTCCATTTATTTCATCAACATCTTAAAGAACACCACTGATTTATCTGTAAAAAATACTCTGTATATTATGCATAATTTTTCTGTCATTAGGTAGAGTATAATTTCCTGGGAGGCTAAGAAAAATAATTTACTTAAAGCTCTGAGACTAGAGAAAATCCATTTGAGCTTTGGTGGGAGCTATAAAGAAACAACAATGCAAACCTTTATTTGAACACTTTTTAAGGGCAATTCTTTCTTGCATCAGTATGAGACTAGACACATATCAAGTTATATGTTAACTAGACACAGACTGAAAATATACAAGAAACAGCCCCATATTATATAAGCATGCAATTTATAAATTACATCTAGAAGTGGAAGTATGACTGAAAAAAAAAAAAGATGCTACTGTACTGCAGAAGATTACTTAAGTGATTACCATGTAAAACTATGTTTGTAAGCCCCAATAAATTTGTCAACTTTGTCTGGTGATCCTTAATATAAGATGTCTGTATATATAATGCTGTATATATCATGGCTTTAGATTATTTTTATAGTTTGTTTATAACTTTACAATTGATAAGTCTTCCAGTCTTTGACTGTATGAGGCATGCACTGCCACAATGAAGATTTGACTTGATCTGATTTGACTTGATAAGCTGTATGAATATGCAAATTATGAATTTACTATAAACATTAAAATACCAGTCTATTATACTCCAACAGCAGTTGGAATGAAAACTAAAACAGCTGGGGAGAGTATCCTTCAGAAATCATTAGGTAACTAAGTGCCAGACTTCTAGTTATAATGACATATCTAGCAAAGCATTCAAATCTCAAGCTGACTTGACAGGAACATCTTTGAGCTATGGTTAAAATTGGTAAATATCTCAAGATATATTTCTAAACAGACTTAAATATGCAGTAGTTACAATCATCTATAAAAAGAAAAGTAAACAAATGAGCTCTGTTAGTTTCTCCATGTTCAGAGACTGCTAGTGTTCCAAAACTATATATTTGATTAATGAAAGGCAACTCCAGTGTCTGATGTACTAGCTTTATTTAAGGCCATGACTAGTTTTGGCCTTCACATCTAGGCCATTGTCATGATGTTGCTCCATTATAGCACAATTTTCAGATCCTTTTGAAAATTGTCTGGGTATGAAGGCCAGAACAGGCAATGTACTTAAATAAAATACATGTTAGCAACTCAAGTGGCCTTTCTTTAATTAAATGAATCTAACTAAAAACACTTTTTATTCTTTCCAATCACTTCAGAAGTTGACGAGAAAGTGGCCTACAATATAATGCTAACTCATTTTTCTGAGCAGAAGAAGCTAAATGTCTCTTAGTCTGGCTTTTGAAATACTTATCAATAGAAAAAATCTAATAGGATATCACAAATGAAGTTTTGGCAGAGCTATACAAAAATAATTGGTGCAATTGTGAACTTGACAAGGCCTTTGATTTATTTTCATTTGGATGGTCGAGGAACTATAATTCAAGATGCAAATCTTCGTGAAGACCCTTACTAGGAAGACCATTACTTAGGAGGTAGAAGTCTCAGACACAATTGAAAATGTGAAGGCGAAGATTCAAGATAAGGAAGGTATTCCTCCAGATCAGCAGAGATTGATATTTGCTGGCAAACAGTTGGAAGATGGGAGGACACTCTCAGATTACAACATTCAAAAGGAATCCACTTTACACTTGGTGCTTCATCTCTGTGGAGGTGTAATTGAACCAACACTCCATATTTTGGCTCAGAAGTACAATTGCGACAAAATGATTTGTCGAAAGTGCTATGCTCGGGTACATCCAAGAGCTACTAACTGCTGCAAGAAGAAATGTGGACATACTAACAACATTCGCCCCCAGAAGAAGATTCCTTTGACATCAAAATTCTGCTAGGGAACTGCATGGATGGAGCCATATCTTTGCTAAAGAGAATGAATGGTACAATGATGGAACTCACTAGAGCTGCAGTAACACCTATCTACAAAACTGGGAGAAAGGAAGGGTTATTAGTATTTTTGTGATCCAGTTGACAATGAGGTCATTACAGACAATGCATAAACTCCAATTGGGAAAGGATGGAGAAGAAAATTAGCCATGTCCTTTCAAAGGACACCATTCCAGTACCGATGTTCATGATGAGTGATTTGGAAAAATAATGGAAAACCTAAATCTGGGCCATTGAATGGGGATTTGAATCCCTATCTTCTTGATTATTGGCCCAATATTAAAAAACCATAGATGAGCAAATCACTGCAAGTTACACACAATTTTACTCCTCCCAGTGTTTTCAAAAGCTTCTAAGAAAACTGATTTTTTTTACTGAGCAGAATGTCTTAACTAGCACTAAGTTTGTCTTTCATATAAATTCTCCATGGAGAATGTAGTAAAATCTCTCCCAGTGAAGTCCTAACAGAGCTGGAAAAAAATCCTTTTGCTAAATTCTATGAAGTGGCCAAAGGCGTTGACTATGTGGGTGACAAAATTCTACTTGGCAAAAGAAAAAGTTGTAGCATAATGACATCCTTCCTGTATGGAAAAGTATTAAATTCATGGTTGAAAGTAAAGGGTAACATTGACAGACTATGTCAGAAAATAAAACTTAACTCATAATGGGGAAATATAAATTGTGGAGTCCTACAAGATTCAATAATGAGACCACTACTATTTCTAACCTATGTAAACAGGCTTATACTGACACTGGTGGGTGTTGATTCAGTGCAGTGATTTCCAATAGTATTAGCATACTAATCAAGTGATCAAACTTGGTCATACCAGATACAGGTCATATGATATCTAAAAGACTTACAAGTGGTTCACAGCAAAAACTAAAATTCATGATGTCAGAAAGGAACTTGCAATGCAATTTTAAACAACATAATTAACCACTGTACCAGAAACAGACATTAGTTGACACACATTAAATAAAGGACAGAAAAATTAAATTCTTTGAGGTCCAGGTGGATATCAAGATAGTGATCAAATTTTTGACAAATTAATCAATTAGCTTAATTTGAAATTCATTAAATTCATTCATTCATCATTCAGACTTCATGCTCCACAAATCCTACCATGAATCAGAGCCTTCAGAGATGTGGAATGAATAAACCTACATATCAATATGCAGGAACATCCACTGCAGACTATGCCTTCTCCTGTGAAGTGTATTAACAATAAATATGACGTGTTGAGTTGCAGACAGACACATTGAAGAGGCTGTTACACTTTTAGCTTTCAGCAAAAAGACTTCTTCAGAAAAGAGAACACACACATGTTCACACAAGCAAGCACTCCACATACACACATGACCACCAATGCCAGCAGCTTGGACCTGAATGCAGCTGTCGTGTTGAATGAAAACAGAAATCTGGAGTGAGGTGGAGAATGGGGAAGAATATCAGGGTGTGAGGGGGGGGGGGGGGGGGAAGAGCATAGTGTGCAAGGACTAGATGGAGGCAGGACAAGACCCGCCAGGCACAGTGTGGAGAGGCTGCTACACAGGGAAGAGGGGGGGGGGGGGGGGGGGGGGTAGGAGTGGAAGGTGGAAGTGGAAGTGGAAGTTAGCGGGAAAGGAGAGGAGCAGAGGAGGGAAAAGACAGGCAGACAGGCAGGTGTGTTGGTAGAAGGTGGCACACATTGATGGAGAGGGGATGTGAATAGGGAAGAGGTGATAGGACAGAGAGGGCAGAAACTGTTGAGTGAAGGGTTCAGGAACAGTAGGTTGCCACAGGTTGAGGCTGCGATAGTTTCAGAAGCAGAGAATGTGTTGTAAGGATAACTCTTTATTTGTGTAGGTCAGGAAAGCTGGTGGTGGAGGGAAGGATCCAGATGCCTGGGTTGTGAACCAGCCATTGAAATCCAGCATGTTATGTTCAGCTGCATGCTGTGCCACAGGATGTTTCATCATGCTCTTGGTCACAGGTGGGTGGTGACCATTCAACCTAGTGGACAACTGGTTGGTAGAAATACCAATATAAAAAGTTGTGCAATGATTACAGCAGGGTTGGTATACGACAAGGCTGTTTTCACATGTGGCTGACCTCTGTTGGAGTAAAATAAGCCTGTAAAGTTGCACAGTTTTTTGTATGTGTATGACTACCAACCAGCCGTCCACCAGGATGAATGGCCACAGTATCATTGGCAAATAAACATAAATCTGAGCAGCTGGAGTGTTGAAGTTCAGCAGTTGCATAGTGTTTCAGCAAAATGGATACAGTAATGATTTTCCACACTAGATTGTTTGTTGCTTTCAACTGTTCGACACTATTATCAGAAGTCAAGACAGTACTGAATCCCATCACTTGCAGAACTGATCAGTAAAAGCTGTCAAAAAGCAGTTCAGAAGCACTGCACTGTTCTGAATGGCGATGTGTCGGACAAGATTCACCACATGAAAGTTACGTGCAGATCACATTGTAGTAGTGTAGTCTCCAGTTGGTAAATATATGGCACAATTTGCAGGTCACCAGCTGTGACGAAGACCATAGTACTATCTTGTGGCACAACATGCAGCTGAAGATAATGTGCTGGATTTCAATGACTGGTTCACAACACAGGCCATGTGGATCCTCCCCTTCATCATCAGCTTTTCTAAACTATAAAAATGGGAGATGGGAGTTATCCTTAAACACTTTCTCTGCTCCTGAAATTATCCAAGCCTCAACCTATGGCAACCTACTGATCCTGAACATTTCACTCAAAAGTTTCTGCCACCTTTGTCCTACCACCTCCTTCTTATTCATGTCCACTCACCTTCATTATGTGCCACCCTCTGTCAATGCACCAACCCATCTTTCCCCTTCTCTGCTCCTCTCTTTTCACTGCTTCCCATCCCCCCCCCCCCACCCCCCCACCCACCTCCTCACCTCACAGCCTCCCAATCCTGTGCCTGGAAGTCTTGTCAGGCCTCCAACTAGTCCCCCCATGCTCTATCAGTGATCTTCTCTTCCTCCACTCTTCCTCCCTTCCCAGCTATTCCTCCCCTCTCCCTGCCCCACTCCAGACTGCTGCTTTCATTCAATGTGGCAGTTACATTCCGGTACAGTCTTCCAGAGATGGTGGTCATGTGTGCATGAAGGCTTTGGCCAAAAGCAAAAGTGTAATAGTCTTTTCATTGTGCCTCTTTGCAGCTCATTGTGTCATCTTTACAGTGAGTATCAGCCTATCCTTTTCCTAATATTGTTGATATTGTAGCCTGAAGTTTACACTGTTTAATGACAACAATAAATTATGACAAGTGCTACATTTGTAACAAAGGAGCATAAATTTTAAAGAAGTAGAAATAAGTTAATCATGTATAGATCAAGAAGTGGGGCATCCAGTGTGATACACAGCACTGAAATATTATAAGTGGAGTACCTGTGACCTGACCAATGATGACAGTGCATCTTAGTTTCCCAGTGGAAGAGACATGTACCTTTTATTGTGTAAATATTCATGTAATAAAATATTATATTGTTCTGTACTGTGTTGTACTTCAGTTATACTGTAACCACACCATACTCCTGCTATATTGGTGACATGCAAATTGTGCCATATATTTACCAACTGGAGACTACACTACTACAATGTGATCTGCACGTAACTTTCATGTGGTGAATCTTGTCTGACACATTGCCATTCAGAACAGTGCAGTGCTTCTGAACTGCTCTTTGATTTTACTGATTAGTTATGCAAGTGACAGGATTCAGTACTGTGTCATGACTTCTGATAATAGTGTCGAACAGTCGAAAGCAACAAACAATCTAGTGTGGAAAATCATTACTGTAGCCATTTTGCTGAAACACTATGCAACTGCTGAACTTCATCACTCCAGCTGCTCAGATTTATGTTTATTTGCCAATGATACTGTATCTTCCACACCCATGCAAATTTGTTCAACCTGCCTTTGTGCAACCAGCTGCCCAGGTTTTGAACATTTGCACAGTGGATAGATATGGAACATACTCTATCTTTCCAGGGCCCATCCTCAAGACTTGTCTGTGACTGTCGCCAATTTATTTGTAATGACAGGTGCCACAAATGAATGATTACATTAAGAACATTTCATAGAACACCAACAGTGTATTCACATTATTGATAACAGTGCCAGATGCCATGTGCAGCAGTATTAGCCTCGATGTGCTTATTTCCATGCAGTAACTGAATACGACTGACTTCATCCAATTAGCATAGACACTCTTGTCACAGCACTCACCCGGAACAATGACTTTTGCATGACATAAACAAACCCCATTCCACCATGCCCACACTGATACGGAATACCACTAGCCATGCCACATCTGACCTTGTGCAGACCATCACCATTCCCATTGCACCTGCACAGCCTCGTTACACCAAGACCTCTCCGCACTCATGTCTGCGCAAAACATTTCAAATCATATCACACCCACATAGCCGTGACATACCACTGACCTTGTCATGCTTTCATCTGTGCAGGACACTGCTAACTGCATCACACCATGCAAAAATGTCGCACTTGTCACTGTGTCTATCCAAGTCCAATTTGACGAGACTGTGTCTGATTGTCACCAATCTTGTGACTACTTGATAGTGCCTGCAACAAGTTCATCTACTGAAGAAGACTATTCTAGTTGCTTCAGTGCTCTGCACAGCAGCGAATACTCTCTCGCTACACTGGACTCGCATTCAGGAGAATGACGGTTCAATCCCGCGTTCGGCCATCCTGATTTAGGTTTTCCGTGATTTCCCTGAATTGCTCCAGGCAAATGCCGGGATGGTTCCTTTGAAAGGGCACGGCCGACTTCCTTCCCCGTCCTTCCCTAATCCGATGAGACCGATGACCTTGCTGTCTGGTCTCCTCCCCCAAACAACCCAACCAACTCTCTCGCTCCACCAACAATAATGACTGCTACCTGGCTTACACATCTCCAATTGCATGCATGAACATGATCTCCTTATCGCCCTGCACTCTAATGAGTGTTCTATGGGGCTTCCTCTCTGCTGGTCCCACTTCCGAGAAACATGTTTTGAACTGTGCCTCCTGCCTCTGTCACTCAAATGAACCACCCATCAACAGATGTAAGTTCTAACATCAACCCTCTACTGCCTGATGACTCATTGACAAAGAAAGAACCTATGGCATTGCAACCTTATGAGGCTACCAACTCATTGTTCAAAATGCACAGATCCATGACCTGGACTCCCAAAAGTCACTGTCTCATCACATTGCATGGATGTTCTCTGTTAAGGACTTCATAAAATCAGACTAGTGGTGGACTTTTTATGCACCTCTCCTTAGTCATACAACATGCCATGCTCCTGTACTCTGACATGGGCTACTGCATCCCAAGATCTTTCATCCTGGCAGTTCAGCCACTACTTGGTACATTAGCTGTTTACAACAAGCAACTGAAAGACAGTTATACATCTGTTGACACATTCAAGCAGTTTCTCTCCTCACCTGACAAGCTCTTGGTGAGTCACCAATGCTCCGCTGACTGCCCTGCACCAACACACACATCCTGTACAAAGAACACATTGCTCCTGCAACATAGTAATGACATACATGCTGTGCTTGCCCTAGCATATGAGCAGCTCATGGCCTTGAAAAACAATTATAATGATGATGAGAGTGAGAGTACATGAGGGTCCTGGTCCCACTGGTCAGTCAGGCCCACCTGACGTCTGGCCATGGCCACTCCCTGTTCTGCCCATCACTCACACTGTCACTGAGGCCAAGCACATACAGTGAAGCACACAGGTTAATACATTGCACATTGCCTTGCCACCCAAGTGCCCCACCGCTGGTGTCATCGAGCACACCCCTCCAGCTGAACAGAACACCATTGCCACATCTCTTCCACTTGACCCACCACAACACATCTTGATTGCTGTCCGCTGCCAATCTTCACATGACAATACTAACTCCACTGACTGTGTTCACCTGGTCCTACATCTGACTACCACACACCTACCACAGCAGGAAGGTGCTCTACAGGGTCACATCCAGAACACATTCGATGCCTTTTTGACCTCTTTCAATCACGCAATTCGCCTTCAACCACCACTGAAAATTTCCAAGCCTCTTCCCGACACGAGTTCACATAAAAAATGATGGACTATGCGATTACGTCTCCATATCCACTGACTTCAACTATGATCTGAAACACGATTTTTCCCCTTGGAGGGTGTCTGTGCAGATCATGTCTAGTGAAGTTTCCTCTGGCATATAAATTACCAGCTCACATCAATTGCACTTCTCCACCAACACACACCATTCCTTTGATCAGATCAAAGTCTTTCTGGCACACTTGGCCACCTCTTGCCAACATCCTTGCCACTGATACCCCTCTACCATCTCTCCACTTGTACATCTCGCCTCCTGTGTGGTTGCACCAGACGCTCCCCACGGCAGCTACAACTGTACTACCCCTCGTTCAGCTCTCATAGCATGTCCACTGTGACTGTGAGAAATTACCCACTCATGTCTCATGAAAGTGCCTGCCACAGCACGACTGGTCATGTGCATTTGCACAGCATCACTTCAAGAAATGGTCTGGTTGTTTCTCCTGATAGTGCCAGCCACAGCATGACCATTTATGCATTACTACATCCAATGCTTCAGCAGTTGCTGACCTCACTTGTGTCTTCCGTTAGGTGCACCACACTATAGTATTGAGGGCAGGAGGGGAGGGGGGGGGGGGGAGTGTCTGTGGGAACATCCAATGTGAAGTACTTCACTGACACACTATGAGCTCAATATCTGTGAACTGACCAAAGATAACAGTGCATTATTAACTTCCAAGCAGAACAGATGTGTACCTTTTGCCATGTAAATATATGTGCAATTAAGTATCATTATCATTCCATACTATGTTGTAACTCAATTATATTGTACCCAAAACCTACAGCTTCCACAGAGATAGAGAGGCACATGCTTGTGCGTTAACACTGGACAGTGTAGTACTTCTCACTGTTACAGTTTACAGATCACCACTGCACAACTGGAAAATTATCATGAACAATTTTAGTGCTTTATTGTTCTGTCTGCCAGACAGAAATAGGCTATTATTGATTTGTGGTAGTTTTAATATAAACTGAACAGAAAAGCTCACAGGAAAAATGATCTACAGATGTTATTCGACACTAGAATTTAGCATCAGTCATCAATTTCCCTGTTTGAGTTGCTGAAGATAGTATTATGGTGAAAGATAATCTATTAATATGCTAATGTAGATAATCTATTCATACAACAAGCAACTTACCAGTATCCTGTAGAAAATGGATTGTCAGATCGTGACTCACACTTATGTAACTCAGGTACATGATAACAGTCGAGTTACGTAAAAAAACAAAGAGTGTGATTAATGACCAAAAAATGAAACAGTCTGGAGAAAACTTGATGAATGTTGATGGGTATGAAATTTAAAATGGGCTGAACGCTATCCCTAAAGTCAAAATATTTCTCAATAAATTTTGTGAGCATTTTGGAAAGTAGTCACCCTTCCCTCCTCCGAAAAAGTATTTGACTGGGTAGTACTAAAAAATACTCAGATCACTATGTAGTATCTTGATAAAAAAAAGTGAAAATTATAAATAGGTGAAATCAGTAACAATCTCAGAATATTTTCTCACTGTAAGCAGTACTGCCACCATATGCTAAATAACTGAATAAAAAGTACAGTAACAACTGCAAAATTGTAGCATTGATATTCTGTCAGGAACAGTTAGGTCTTGAAGTAAACTAAAAATAATGTTTTATGTTGTTAACAGAGAAACAGGGGAAGAAGCCATAGGGAATAATTCCATTCCTGTTAATGAGTGTGGGAGCATTAGAAGAGTCTGATCATGTGTGGTAGATATTTTTACTAATTACATTTTAAAAGTAGGCAATAAAGCAAACTAGATTGCTGAAGAAGAAACAGAGGAAATTAGGCATAATGAAAGTATTCTCCATATAACCACCCTTAACAAAGAAAATCATCAAAGTCTTCAAAACTCAAAGTTTGTATGGAGTTGTTGATATCTCCAGGTAGGCACAACCAGGTTGTTGTCTATAATATCTAATGTTCTTAGTCACATATGTAATACATCATCACTTAAAGGTAAGTTACCAGACAGTTCAAAATACGCATTTGATAGGACTTTTTATAAGAAAGGTGACTCCACAAATGTCAAGCAGTAATGGTCAGTTGCTCTCCTTACATTGATTTCTAATATGTTTGAGAAGTTACTGTGCTCAAGGGTTGTCACCCACCTGTACAATCAAGGAATACATAGTGAATTATAGTTTGGTTTCCAAATGGCTGCTCTATTTTGGAAGCTATTTATATCCTCTCTAGGCATACAACACAATTTTAAATGATAAAATATAAACATTTTGAATCTTTTATAATTTGTCAAAAGTATTTGAGTACATCAATAACAATACTGTATTAGCAAAATTAAAATTTAAAAATACTGATGCAACATTATTTACATGGCAATGAAGCACAGTATTTTGCAGTGTATGATCATGAGACCCAACTCTTCTTGCTCTATGTTAATGATCTACCAGTTTATATGAAACAATTTCTGTTGAAAAAATGCTGAATTTGTTGTGGATTGTCACAGAATAATCCTGCTTCAGCATCTATAGTTTCATGAAATTCTGATATGTGACAGCGCTGTACATAGCCTTTAAAGTGGCATCTGTAATGGAGGTGCATTCCAAGCAGGGAGGTGCATTCCAAGAAGAGAGCTGTCACTGAGTTTCTGTTGGAGGAAAAATCAGAGCCTTTCAGACACACATAGGCATTTGAAGAATGTCCAAGGAGACCTGGGAGTGAACAAAAGCATGTTGCATCACTGGGTGAGGCATCTGTCATTATCGCAACAAGGTTGCGCAAATATGCCTGATCTCTTGTGTGCCTACTGGCCGTATACATATGTGACTCCTGCAATGTTGAAATGTGTGGACACTTTCATTTGAGGTGGCTGATGGATCACAATCAGAAAGCTTGCTGCTCAACTGGATATCTCTCTTGGTAGTGCTGACACACTCGTCCACCAGTTGGGCTTGTCCACTGGATTCCTCACTGTGCCCATTGGGTTCCTCATCACCTACCAAAAGACCATAAAGAATAACAAAGGACCATGTGCACTATGAGACTGATAGTGGCAATTGTTGTCAAGCATCATCACAGTTGATGAAAAATGGGTTCGTCACTTCGGAATGAAAACAAAGCGGCAATTCATGGAATGGCGTGGCGCCATCTCTCCCTTAAGAGAAAGTTCAAAGCTGCACTGTCAGCCAGTTAAGTCATAGTGACAGTCTTCTTGGACACTGAAGGAGTTACTCTGTTTGATGCCCACCTTCACGGTGTAACGATCAACTCTGAAGTGTATTGTGCTACCCTCAGGAAATTGAACAAACGACTTCAGTGTGTTCCCATCACATGGTTGTGAGAACCACACAATTTGAAAATACAAAATATATCATATAAGAGCTTGCAATAAGTGCTCAGTTCCATCTTTGCCAACTTATTTTCAGCCTGTGACAGGAACTCTTCATTTTTCACTCCTTACAGATTTTGAAACATTATTTGTTATAATAAAATTTTCTTTCTCATTTAAAAATGAGGTAAGCAAAAAATGTATTTGAAAAATATATTTCAGGGTAGATAGCTGTACAAAGCAGCATCAGATTCTTTCTTGGAAACAGTGCAATAACAGTACCTTTGGAGATATTCATGGATTGTAAAGAATTTTGTCACAAAGTATTTCAGTAACAGACATTGTGTAGCACAGGTAACCATTACCCATAGACTGTATTCAGTGTCTCTGTCACTACATCCAGTACAAATGTACATCAGCATTTAGTGCCTGAATACAATTTTGTGGTAACCTGATACTCCTATACCCTGCTTTCAGTGATGTAAACATGTGGCTCAATGGAAATCTATGTACACAACATTTAGTATACTAAGTTACACTGATTTTTAAATCTCTGCCTGATGAATCCTGAATTCCCTAAGAGTCGAGATAATGCGCACATTCACAAGCAAGCTGCATATGTTGTGCACAGTTTTGTTTAAATAAATAATTTGATGCTTAATAAATGTTATCTTATGCCAAGAATTTCATTTTGAATGTCACTAGAAATGAAGTAACATCATACATTTAGGCTGATATATATATATTGTATTCCATTTGCTGAGTAGTTACTAAGATAACAGTCATATAGTTGAAGCATTGATAATTTGGGGAGGCTCATAAACAAGACTGAAAAAGTTTTTGAACAATGTCCTCCTTCAGAGCTAATAGGCTGGGGGCAAGTTTACTATATAAGTGCATGCATGCATTGTTAGTTGCGGTTGAAGAAAATTCTTCAAAAACTCAGCAACAATCTCAATTTTGTTAATGTGCCTGTTGATCACTCATTGGTAGTAGTGTAACTATTTATTCTGTATCATGATTTGTGAAACATGGCAGATAAAATGTTTCTTGTGAGGTGAACAGGGACTACAGAGGAAAGAAGAAGACAAACATTCACTGTTTGCAATGTAATAGACTAAAATAATATAGCTGTGTGTAAATATTAATCAGAAATACCGTACGATGCATGACCTGATCAAAAGTATCTGGACACCTATTAATTGACATCAGTATGGGGTGCACCAACCTTTCACCTTTATGATGGCTTGAAGTCTGGTCACTTTCAGTGGCATGTCTGAATATCCGCAGAGGAATAGAAGCCACCTAACTCATCCGAAAGGTGTTCCATTGGTTTCAAGTTGGGACTATGGTCAGAGTAGCCCGTTTCAGGAATGTTACTATCCACAAACCATCGGCTCACAGACAATGCTTTATGACAGGGTGCACTGTCATGCTGATCAAGACAGTCATTGTCTTTGAACTGTTCTTCTACTGTATGCAGTACACAATGCTGTAAACTGCATTCATATCCTTCTGCATTTAGCATTTTCTTGGGTGCAGTGAAGGGATCACATCTAACCACAAAAAATGCTGCCATGCTACAGCACCCAATTCTCTGTATTTCACTGTTAGCACCACACTTGATGGCAGATAACATTCTCCGCACATTTACAAAATGTATACCCTTCCATCTGATAGCCAGAAGGTATATCATGATTCATCACTCCAAACTACCCATTTGTAGTCGTCTACTGTTTAGCGGTATCACGCTTTATACCACCTCAAGTGTCACTTAGCATTGACTATAGAAATGCATGGTTTACGAGGAGCTGATTGACCATTGTACCCCATTCTTTTTAACTCCCTATGCACAGTCACTGTGTTAGCTGGATGCTGGAAGCACTATGAAACTTGCAAGTGATTCCTTCCACTGATTTCATGCAGTTTTTTTTCAGCCTCTTCCACAGTACTCAATGGTACCTGTCTGTTATTGCACAGGATCTGCCTGGTCTTTGTTTATCTGTGGTTGTCCCTTCACATTTCCACTTCACAGTCACATCACATTGCGTCAACTTTGACAGCTTTAGATGGACTTAAATGTACCTGATGTATTTGTTACACAAATTACGTCCAGTGACTAGTTCATATTGAATGTTCCTGTTCACTCCTGACTGATCAGTTTTGCTGTTACTGCTTCTCGCCTGACAATGCTATACTCCCTGCCTTTTTGTATACCAGTGAGTTTACATCTAAAGACATCTACTGGTCAATTATGCATTACATGCAGGTGTCTGGATACTTCTGAGCGAACAGTGTACAGTTTGTGCAGTTATCCCCAAACAGCTGAAAAGGAAATTGACTTTCCAGACACTGGAAATACATTTTCTGGTGATTTTCCATAAGTATATTTAGAGAGATATATAATCTGGTGCTAGTGGGTAATAAACTGTCTGCTGTCACTGGATCATGATGGGCACAAAGTGGTAAGACTCAAGGTGCAAGAAGTAATGATCTGTAACATCTACATCTACATCTACATCTATATGGTTTCTCTGCAATTCACACTTAAGTGCCTGGCAGAGGGTTCATCCAACCATTTTCCCACCACTTCTCTACCATTCCACTCCTGAATGGCGCATGGGAAAAATAAATACCTAAACCTTTCCATTTGAGCTATGATTTCTCTTATTTTATTATGATGATAATTTCTTCCTACGTAGGTGGGTGTCAACAAAATATTTTCGCATTCGGAAGAGAAAGTCGGTGATTGAAATTTCATAAGTAGTTCTTGCCGCAAGGAAAACCACCTTTGTTTCAGTGACTGCCACCCCAACTCGCATATCATATCAGTGACACTCTCACCCCCATTGCACGATAACATGAAACGAACTGCCCTCCTTTGCACTTTTTCGAAGTCCTCCGTCAATCCTACCTGGTAAGGATCGCACACTGCACAGCAATATTCCAGCAGAGGATGGACAAGCATAATGTAGGCTCTCTCTTTAGTGGGGTTGTCACATCTTCTAAGTGTTCTGCCAACAAAGCACAGTCGTCGTTTCACTTTCTCTACAGTATTATCTATGTGGTCTTTCCAATTTAAGTTGCTTGTAATTGTAATTCCTAGGTATTTAGTCGAATTGACAGCCCTTAGATCTGTGTGACTTATCATATACCCAAAATTTAATGGATTTCTTTAGTACCCATGTGGATGACGTTGCACTTTTCTTTGTTTAGTGCCAATTGCCACTTTTCACACCATACAGAAATTCTCTCTAGATCATTTTGTTATTGGAATTGGTCCTCTGATGATTTTAATAGACAGTAAATTACAGTGTCATCTGCAAACAATCTAAGGGGGCTGCTCAGATTATCACCTAGATCATTTATGTAAATCAAGAACAGCAGAGGGCCTATGACACTACCTTGCGGAACACCAGTTATCACTTCTGTTCTATTCGATGATTACCATCTATCATTATGAACTGTGACCTCTCTGAGAGGAAATCACGAATCCAGTCACACAACTGAGATGATACTCCATATGCACGCAATTTGATTAATAGTCGCTTGTGAGGAACTGTATCAAAAGCCTTCTGGAAATATGGAATATGGGAATAAAGAGCTAGCTGTATTGCACAAGAATGATATTTTCTGAATCCATGTTGGTTATGTATCAATAAGTCATTTTCTTCAAGGTGATTCATAATGTTCGAGTACAGTATATGCTCCAAAATCGTACTGCAAATTGAGGTCAGTGATATGGGTCTGTAATTCAATGGATTACTCGTATTTTCATCAATTGTTAAACTGTTGCATCTTGAGATAATTAAGATGAACTGTTCACCTTTTAATTACCTAACTGTTCAAATTTGTCAGATATTAAGATGAGTAACTTTCATAAAAAAAACTGAAAAGTAGAGTATAAGGAACTTCTGTCACTATGTCTGTCGACAAATTTTCTCAAGGTAGGGTTCTGTGTTGGATGGGTTTGTGAGTTGTAAATAAGAGGTGAAATTACTCTTTCTTGTATGTCTTCTTTTAGACTGGTTGTTCTTGATAAAAACAAATTAAATTTTTGTTGGTGAGTCACTGAAAATTAGACTTTTGATGAATCCCATAGCTTTCTAGAAGACAGTCTTACAAATAAGGCTAAGGCTATTCGGCCTGGGGTTGTGTGAGATTTTGGGGGAAAGAGAGGATAGGCATTATTCTAGTGCTACCTGGCTGTAGATCATGACGAGTTGGCTCAAAATAGGAAGTTGGTGGCACAGCATTAAAAACTGCAATGAAAGGGAATAGGAACACCATTTTGAAGTTATCCTTGGTTAAAACACAGCTTTTTTTTTTACAGTTGATGTGCATTTTGTCACTTAAAGCTACTCTTGGCTTCAGAACACCACCATGAAGTGTACCACTTAAAAATAGTAAAGACAGCCCCCATACAGCAAGAAGTTGAGTGACATTGAGTGACACATGAGTCTTGTGTGACCCAGTGATTTGAAATTACAGATGGATACTGAAGACTGATGAAATACAAATCAAAATAGCAAAACTGACTGTGTGGAAAATTTATTAGATAGCATGAGAACTAGTTTTAGAGAATTTATAGCAGGAACAATACAATTATGGCATAGGTTTTATGATAAAAATTGCACAGGATGCACGAAATTGGTAAAGAGAGCGAGGTGAAAAAAATGGATAAATCTATCTTTCCTGTTCCTGCCTTGCCTCTCAATTCAGAGTAGCTCTTCTTTCTTCTCCTCAGAGTATTCATAGCTTTCAATTACTTTTTCCTACTTTATGCCCATCTGTTTCTCTCTCTGAAGTATCTTAATAAAAAGATTTGTTATGTCTGTGAATACTTCCATTTTAAAAGTTTGTGAGAAGACATCTTTTCTGTCCTGCATTGCTGAACTTCACTTTGTATTGCTGATCTGAATGAAATAATATGTTCATATAGTCAAGTCAGCAAAATTCATCCAACAGTTTGTTAACCCAAAGACCATACATTTTCATTAAACAGAGTTAGTATAGCACATTACACTTTCATTCATAAAGAAGGTAAAAGTATCTGAAGTAGTTTTTTTTAATTAATATGCAGAGTCTGAACTGTATGTATTTGACCGAGGAAGAAGTCACACTCATGAAATTACGCTTAGTGCCTAGTACATAAAAACTGACCTGGATTTGACCAATCTGAGAAGCTGAAAAATCCACTGTAAAGTTCGTTGCACTCTCAGGTGTTTGGAATGAAATGACACGCAAGCAGAAAAATGTGTATGCATCTTGAAGAATAATAAATATCTCATTTACTTATTTACCCCTCCTATGCATTTGATTGGTTCTTAGTTTTTCTATATATTCTGTATCACAAGTCCAATGCTAATAGAGGATGCAGTTTGGTTCAACCCAAAGAGAATTAATAAGATGGTACAAAATTTTTAAGTGTAGGAATGCAGAGGGAAATTTATACTCATTTAAAAGAAGTGAAGTACTGATACAGAGTTTGAGACAACATTTCTATGATACTGGTTGTTGTGTAACAAATAATATACATGATTTGTTGGGAAATGAAGAAATGTAGCTGTTTTTGGAATAATAGAGAATACTTAAGTATTTGTTTCATAGAGAAACTATAACAGTAGGAAAAAATATTGTTTTAAAAAGGAAATTAATTCATCGTATGCTTTCTGTAAATATGCAAAAGTGTATCAAAACAAATTTATTAGTATACCACCATCTAGAAAACATTGCTGACAGATAGAACTAACACAACATTCTCTTCATTATTCTCATCATTTTCTCCCCATATCATACAGCTGCTGCTTCTTACAAATCTTAACTTCGAAGAGAAGATGCCCCACCAAAACAGTTTCTTGTGAGATTAAAATACGCTGTCAAGCAGAAGTAAATTTTCTTACTCAGTGATTTGAATGCGGAAGAAATCATGTGTGAAAGCTGGAAGAAACAGCAGAAACAAAAATAGAGGTGGTTGTTGAACAGTTTATTTGAGAACATCATGTTTAACAATGTATGGGATTTATGGATAAGGCATTTACTTCATTATGCCCACTGAAATTTACTCAAACCGTGGGTAAATATATCTGCTAAGAGGGGGATGTACTATATGCCACAGCAAGATACAAAAAGTACCAAAATATGTTTAATTATCTGCTGAAAAATAAGTATAGGTCTGTACCATTCTTAGAGGATGGCTGGATTTGATAAACTGAAATACAAAAGAAATAACTCATTCAATGTTTAAAAGTTTTATTGGCATTGAAAAAGCACACACTTCATTCCACGATTATCACCAACCGTGGTATTCGAAGAGTGGCGGGCGGTTTAATACCTCCTGACTCATGGGCTGGACAGAGTATGAGGAAAGGAATAGACAGGAAACATGTTATGGCAACAGGTAACAGCAAGCTGAATGGAGTAAGAAGACAGGGTGAACTAACGGATGCTATTGTCTTTTTTGAGAAACTGGATAGTCAAACACACAATCAACTGAAACTCACTTACTCTTTGTCCTCATATGAAAATATGGGATTGCGTAAATCATTCTGAATTTACAATTTCTAAATTTAAAATCCCATCTATGTGAATTATTTATATTGGTATATTTATACAAACATTTTATTGCATTTGTTATAGGTGTTACTGATAAAACAGTAAGTCAAAATTTTCTCTGCAAACAAACTGTTGACATAGCTAACTGTTGTGTCATTGTTTGAATATATGCATATGGGAATATAAAGTGTGTTGTTCTTTTTTTCAGGTTGTTTTTTCTCAGTATACATAGTAAAAATTGTAGAACTCTACATACTGGTGGTACTTCAGATTTACATAATTAATAATCTGAAAAAAACTGAAGACCTATTTCATACAAAAATAAGAAACTAGGTGAGTTAAAAGCATATTGAGGATAATCTAGAACCAGTCTATTGCTCCAAGCTGAAAGTAAGTATAAAAATTTCTTCTGGACAAATTTTTGTTTGTATTATTTGCAGGAAGAGAGGAATTTGAAGTACTCCCCAGTTTCATTTGCTTGCGAAAGATGGAGGGAAAAATTACATCTTTATAATTTCAAATATTATAATTCATTTAACAACATAAAGTAACCATTAGGTATCTTCTTTAACTGTCAACAATAAACATTGTCAGGTGTAAAACAAACAATGGCGTCATATTTACATTTTATGTACATGATGCAATACAAAGAAGCAGTTATAAAAATGATCATTTGAGTGTAGTTTTAATTGACTCATATTGTAAGAATGAAAGCAAGCTGAATGCTTCACAAAGTTCCAGATGTTTTTTTATGTAAATATATGAAGTTCCTGTACATCACTTTGACTGTGTTATACAGACAAGTTATACATGTTTTTACTTTTGGCAATAAACAGAATGGTTTGATCCACTGGCTCTAGATGGCATGCTATGCCTACACTTGGGCTATTACATAATAATTTCATATACTGCCTGGAATTTATTTGGCGGGTTGCCTATGTAAAGACTGACTAAATGGAGATGTCTCCATTGTGCTTCTCAAGCTAAATCCTTCCAAAAAGGCCATATTGTTTTAAAATGTCTGCCATAACAAATAATAATCGTTGTGTTTTTTACTTTTGTATTACTCATTTGATGAGTAGCAGTTATAGCATGTCCATCAAAAAACCAATGATAGGTAATCTTCTTTCTCATCAAACAGGAAGTAGGGAACAGATGCATATTATAATAGTACAAATGCTTTTTTGTTTGTGTCCATCCAGACCACTTCACAATTTTATGGATTTTGTTCACTTGCACACACCATGCATTCAACAATTACACAGGTTAGTTTTTTCTTATTGCAAAAGCTGTATGTACACTGTATAAACATAACCTCACATTTTAATAGTCTACACTCTTACATCATGAGGGAAGGGTTTTCTAAAAACTATACAGATATATAGAAATGAAGAAAATAAAATTCACACAAATATCTTCAAAAGATGAGTATTTGCACAACACATATCAATTTGTATTATACTCTACATACAGACCCAAGGTCATTATTGCTCTGCCAATCAAAACTCCCATCCGTGAGCTATTAACAGGGGCATAATTTATTTAAGGAGTTTGAGCTTTCCTGTTATGATTTTGATGGGAATTTGGGATATGTAACATTTCAAAAATTATTATTTGCCACTATTAATTACATTAATACATTTCACTTTAGTGACAAAATGCAAGTTAAAGCCATTCACTATAGTTACAATATACAGTACAAACAGTTATGAGTCACTGACATTAAACCATCTTAAAGTTTTTATGCCAACACCTGTACCGAAAATAGGTTTTACTTATAGAATAAACTGCTAAGTACTGCAACTATATTTCAACTGATTTGCTGTCAACTATGATTTTAAGTAATTGGTTTCAAGGCTGACACATTTGATGCACACAACTATTAATGACAGACTTCAGGAAGCTGAAATATTCATCCAAATACTGTAATGGAAGCAGGTACATTCATCATAAACTAATCTTAACAAGAGTCAAATATTAATAATACCAATTTTTATAACCCATTAATATCAATTGCAGCTCCCTTAACTGCTCGTAAAATCAGTCACCAGAACTGATCAGATGTAAATGATAAAGAAAAGTGATTTTTTTATGTTGAACATTATATATTTATCAATTACTATTAATAATTTAAGCATTGGTGTTGGCATACTGTTTTGTAAGGTATGTTGCTAACATACAGAGAATTACACTTTGTACCAATGTATATTTGTGAGGTTATGTAAGTTTCTCTTCATTACTGACTAAATGGAGACAGAGGAATGTTACAAATATTAATCAACACATATAAAATTTTCAAATTGTAACAAATATGACTAGTGTCACTTTCCTATGATATATTTATCTAATTTAAGGTTAACATCAGACTTTTGTTTTCAGCCCTATTAAAAATTAACTGTTCAAAAAATAGATGTAATACATAACACAACATCTAACATTTTGTTCGTGGTGGCATTTCACTATTATTGATGGACGTGCTATAGCCACTTTGGACAGCTTTTAAGTAACTGAGTTGCACATTTTCTGTTGTTGGATTTGTTTTTCTCAAAACTTTCACAACCTGATGAACTTCATCATGTCCATAACAGAGTGTATGCATTATTCGTGGATCCTTCCTGGCTGTTCTTACATAGAGCATTAAAAGCAGTTTGGATATGTATAGTATATCTGTAGTCCAAATTGTGAAGTACCTGCATACCATGCTACAAGCAATGTAGCAAATTTTCGTGTTCTACATTGGGAACTTCTTAGCTATAATAATGTAATGGACAAGTAAAGGTCGGGGTAACAAGGGTAGGGAGAGTGGACAGTTCATTTTGTTGAGGAATGAATTGAAACGCCATAACTGGTAAAATTTCGAGCTAGGCAAAAAGCTAAATTCAACTCTATATTAGCTTTCACACAGCCCAAAAACACAAGCACTTAAAACAGTGCTCAAAACTAGTTTGTCTCACAATCAAGTATTCAACAAGAAATTATCTTGAGTTTTTCTTACTGTACATAATGGTTTCAATAAATTAGACTACGTGTTTTATTTATATAATCTCCGTGTGAGCGATCAAATATCCTTGTAATATATCTTTTTACTTCGGAATTTGTAATAATAGCTCCACTTTTTCAAAACTATGTAGTAACAAATATCACCACTGGGGAATTAAAAAAACAACTCCCCGCAAACAACCTCGAGCTTCGGCAGGAACTATCTCCTGCCCTGATGCAAACACGCATGCATGCAACAAAGACATATTTTCTCTCCCGAGATTCGTACAGCCTCCGTGCAACAATGTTCTTTTAGACAACGGCGGAATGAATTGGGCTAACAGTATATAACAACTCGCGACCTGACGAAAGTTCTAGAGGCCTACGTGGCGCTACCGAAAATATCGTTCTGCAGTTTTTTTCCAACATGGCCGCGAAATATAAGCGACGTGGTTAAGTTGCATGGAAGTATAAATACACCTATATGTTACTACAGACTTGTTTTGCCTACAGCGCATCAGCAGGTAAATGATTTGGAGTATTAGTAATAGTAGTTTCCTTCCTTTAATAATACCTAGTTACTTTAGCTTCTCTGTAAAATGATGTGCCCTTCCTCTAAAATACTAGCAGAACGAGAGAAATTGTAGTGAAGCAATAATACGGCAGGCTTTGATCTGCATTACTTAATTAGTTACTTAGATCAAAATCTAGTTAGATTTTATATTGATTCATGTTTTCTCTTAAAATTAATAACATGGTGTTTAATGTGAAGAAAAGCTGTTTTCTTTTAGTTAGTACTTTATTTTTAAATCATCTTTTGTAAAGTCAAATTCTCTTCCCAAGGAAATCCTAACATTACTTCTACTGAGAGGGTTTGATAATATTGCTAAGTGGAAAATATCTACAAGTTACTCATGTCTTTTTATATTAGGTTGCTGTTGCCAGACATGACACTAGTTCATCACAAGGCTCTGGCACGTTAGTGGGGAGATTATGGCAACTTGGAATAAAGGAACTACAACTGTCATTACCAGAGTGAGAGAAAGATCTAAGAGTGAGAATGTGAAAGATATAAATATAGAAAGAAAATGAATTTTACCCAGAGGAATTCTTTTTCCTAATTTACCAACAATTGGTTTCGTGTTGGGCTGAGAAGTGATCACGGGTAGAGGGAGTGGAGGAAAGGGCATTATTCGCAGCTTGCACTCGGAGCACGTAATAATTACTTGTAACAATCACGGATCGCACCGCACTTGACACATCGTCGACACATCCCGTATTGGCTCGATATGCATCTATAGACGCCAAAAACGCCTACGTTATTTAAAAAACTGTAATTGTAATAAAAAACTTATGGCAAGAACAAAATGAGTTGAGTTTCAAGTTCCTCCCCACACAACGTACATAAAATGTACGCTCACTCGATTGTTCTTGTCTTGCACGCAGAAGCACCATGAGCTCGAAGAAGCTGATCCAGCAGCAGCCCCAGATGTCTTCATGAGATGCCTCACAAGACTTGACAAAACAGCGAAAAAGCATCTTTCGCTTCCTGCACTGTAACAGAAACACCAAAAAACAATTGTACCACAGGCAAGAATCAGCAGATTTACACGCAACAAATGTGTTTCTGATTAAAAAACACCTAAATAAGTTAGAATGGCATTAGGAAGCAGAAATATCTTTATTAAATAAAATTTATAATTTAGATAAAAACTGTGTTCAGCGTTTTGGACAAAAAGAAACATCCGTGAACTGTTACACGGTTTTGTTCACTTCCTCAGAGACAAGATTGCGTATGCTTCTGTTACAGTGTAATAATACCTTTTTAACATTTCCTAAAGCAGGAAAAACTCATAGGTTTATATGAGCAAAATTTAAGAAACTAACTGCTATATAGCGATCTTCATTTTATTCATTAGTGTACTCCAGACATTGAGCGTAATTTAAAGTCTACGATTATTACATGAGGAATATTATTAATGTGGTAGTATTTGTTTTTTCCAAACAAATGAGTCATAAAAAGATAATTGTCGAAAGAATCCAACACATACAGATATGAATTCGTTTGTAATGAAATTCAAATACATACTCTGCACGCTAACTGTAAACTGTCTGAGGAGGTATGTGATATCTGAGAATGAATGAATGATTTCATTTATTGTCTCCAAGGCCAGCTTTCTTGTAAATGATAAATCAGCGAACTTGTGTTGACAGACAAAATTCAATACCGTAATAGAAATGTAATACAGTAGGAACTTAAGGCGCATATAGAGAAAGTACCGAGTGACATTGTTGCCTGGATGACCTCGTTATAGTCCGCGTAACACAGGATGGCCGGCTAATTTTTAACCGTTCTACGAATCCCTATTTATTAGCTGCTGCTGGCCAATAAGATTCATTTTCTTTCCGAGTGGTTGGGGTGCGAAAAATGGTTCAAATGGTTCTGAGGACTATGGGACGTAACTACTGAGGTCATCAACTACGTAAACCTAACGAACGTAAGGACATCACACACATCCATGTCCGAGGCAGGATTCGAACCTGCGACCGTAGAGGTCGCGCGGTTCCGCACTGTAGCGCCTAGAACCGATCGGCCACCCCGGCCGGCCTAGGGTGCGAAATACTGCTACACAGCGAGTCTCTTTCTTGCAGGCTGTGCTGTTGCTTTGATTTGCAATGCAGTTTTATTCACAGAGCGACCCAATTGTTCATTAAACTCTTGATATTTTTTGTACCAGTATAGCTGTTAATGGATACCGTATCTGTAAATGTGTTAGTGTGATTTCCAGGTAAATACGTTAGGTGGCAGCAGTAAGGGGTATTATTTAGCATGTTTACAGCGTTTTTAAACGTATCAAAGCGGGCCTACTATTTCTGACATTTTGAAGACACAAGAACAGACTGTAGAAGCATGTGGTGTCGGCAAGAGAGCTGTACAGCGAATTGTAAGCAAAGTGTCAGAGCTCCGTGTTTGAAATGTAAAATGGCGAATGCCTGACCTCTCAAAAATATGTTCCAATTATACATGAGAAATTTGGCTTCGAAGGTAGCGCTTCATCAATGGGACGAATTTTAAAAGACACTGATTTTAGATATGTAATGATGGGACAATGTTTTGAATCGAAAGAAATGACATAGCTGCAACACGAGCCACATACCTGAGAAAGACACGAGAAATAACAGAAGAACGTAGTTCAGCGGTGTATTACATTGATGCAACGTGGTGAATCAGAATCAATCGAGGAAAACATGTTGGAAAGTGAGTGGTGGTACTGGCGGTTTTAAATTTCTCACAGGAGAAGATTCTTGGACAATTATGTGCACTCAGGTTCTACTTCCGGTTTTATTTCTGGAAGCATACTTGTACTGAAGTGCAAGGAAACAGCAGTGACTACCGTTCAGAAATGAACGCTATTACTTTCAAGAAGTGGTTCGCTGAACACTGCTTGCTATACGTTGCTTCGAAGTAGGTCACTGGAATTGACAAAGCCAGTTACCGTTTAGCTGTTGCCGAGAAAACAACGAGTACAAATACCCGAAAAGCGGATATTGTGCTCTGGCTTAAGAATGTTCCGCATAAGTGTAGTCGAAGTGAATTAATTTGGGCAAAACCTAAAGGTTATGTGGCAGGAAAGAATTACACATTTAAGGTAGCAGACATTGAATCGCTTTTGCGTGAAGCAATAGACATAATCTCCCCTTAAGCGTGGACAGACTGTGTGCGGCATGATGGAAAGCTTCAGGAAGGGACTGATATGGAGGTAAAAGATGGACATACGCCTTGTTATAAGTTATAAACAGATGGTTCGGACGCAGACTCAGATAACAGTAACGATGGAATTACGGTGTAGAATTGGAATAAAGTAACGTAAAAACAGTTCTTGTTTTCTTCATGGTTAAAAAAAAAATCTTGTTTGTCAACATATCAGTTGCATAAATAATGTATGAGACTCTCCTAGCCTTTATCGATTGGGAATTTGTATCCTAAGCGGCATGCAGGCATTCACTTGTTATTAATAGCTTAACTATAATTTTCATCATTTTGCTCAGCACCTAGCTTGTTATTACTAGAGAAATTTAAGCTTATACCAGTGTGTACTATGCTGTATATAATCGCGAGAATGCGACCACATAAATTAGTCAAAAATCCCCATATTATGGCAGATAACGACTCTCATTTTCCAGGCATAGAAAGAAAAATGTCTTAAAATAACAGCGAAGGTTACGTGTCGAGATATCGGAGGTTTCCAACTTTATGGGGCACCATTCTATGGAGTTATTCGAAACAGACAGATTGGTGGTTGCTTGTTCCATGGATCATAAAGTGCGATCTCTCACTGTAATGTAGTACGAGTTAAACTTCCTGGCAGATTAAAACTGTGTGCCCGACCGAGACTCGAACTCGGGAACCTTTGCCTTTCGCGGGCAAGTGCTCTACCAACTGAGCTACCGAAGCACGACTCACGGCCGGTACTCACAGCTTTACTTCTGCCAGTACCTCGTCTCCTACCTTCCAAACTTTACAGAAGCTCTCCTGCGAACCTTGCAGAACTAGCACTCCTGAAAGAAAGGATATTGCGGAGACATGGCTTAGCCACAGCCTGGGGGACGTTTCCAGAATGAGATTTTCACTCTGCAGCGGAGTGTGCGCTGATATGAAACTTCCTGGCAGATTAAAACTGTGTGCCCGACCGAGACTCGAACTCGGGAGTTCGAGTCTCGGTCGGGCACACAGTTTTAATCTGCCAGGAAGTTTCATATCAGCGCACACTCCGCTGCAGAGTGAAAATCTCATTCTAGTACGAGTTAGTTTACCCTCTTACAACATACTGACCATTTAAATGACACACACACACACACACACACACACACACACACACACACACACACACACACACACAGATTTAAAAAAAAATCCTACTAAGTAGAAGAGGTCGTCAAGCAAATATATTGATTTCAGTTTGTGTTTGAAGTTAATTTTATTGTGTCTTACATTTTTATTTGTAATATAGTCCATAACACACTTAAAGGAAAAATTCTGTAAGCATTTTTGATGAATTAGCCGTTAGAGAATAGTCTTTGAGAAAAATTGTACTTGACATATTCATAAAGCTATGTGCGCTGTTTTCACCTTCTGAGGTCATGCGGACTATATCTGTGGGGCAGCGGATACAACGTTGTCAATACGTGAAATAAGATTTCTCTCATGTAAGCGACTGATCGAAATCGATTTTAAAATTTATTGTTCTCCTCACAGATCTGCATTTACACGGACGTGACAAAAGTCATAGGGTAGTGATGTGCACACATACAGATGGCTGTAGTATCGCATATACAAAGTTTAAAGGGACAGTACATTGGCGGAGCTGTCATTTCTTCTCAGGTGATTCATGTGAAAAGGTTTCCGACATGATTACGGCCGCACGAAGGAAATTAACAGACTGAATGCAGAATGGTAGTTGGTACTAGACGCAAGGGACATTCCATTTCGGAAATCGTTAGGGAATTCAATATTCCGAGATCCAGAGTGTCAAGAGTGTGCGGAGAATACCAAATTTCAGGCATTATCTTTCACCACGAACGAAGCAGTGGTCGACGACCTTCACTTAACGACGGAGAGCAACGGCGTTTGCGTAGAGTTGTAAGTGCTAACAAAAAACAACAGTGCGTGCAATAACAGCAGAAATGAATGTGGGATGTATGACAAACATATCCGTTAGGCGTTTGACGTTAATGGACTATGGCAACAGAAGACCGACGCCAGTGTCTTTGTTAACAGCACTGCATCGCATGTAGAGCCTCTCCTGGGCTCGTTACCATATCGGCTAGACCCTAGACGACTGTAAACTGTGGCCTAGTCAGATGAGTCTCGATTTTAGTTGGTAAGAGCTGAAAGTAGGGTTCGAGTGTGGTGCACACCCCACTAAGCCATGGATCCAAGTTGCCAACAAGGCAGTGTGCAAGCTGGTGGTGGCTGCGTAATGGTAGGGCTGTGTTTGCATGAAATGTACTGGGCCTTCTGGTACAGTTGAACCGATCTTCGACTGTAAATGGTTATGTTCGGCTACTTGGAGACCATTTGCACCCATCGTGGACTTCTTCATGTTCACAAACATGTCACCAGGTCACAATTGTTCATGAAGACATTCTGGACAATTCGAACGAATGAGGTTTGAGCAGATGATTTGGCCACCCAGATCACCCAACATTAATCCCATCGAACATTTACGGGATAAAATCGAGAGGTCAATTCATGCGCAAAATCCCTCACGGGAAACAGTTTCGCAGTAATGGACGGCTATAGAGGCAGCATGGCTCAATATTTCTACAGGGGACTTCCAACGACTTGTTGAATCCGTGGCCGGCCGCTGTGGCCGAGCGGTTCTAGGCGCTTCAGTCGCAGGTTCGAATCCTGCCTCGGGCATGGATGTATGTGCTGTCCTTAGGCTAGTCAGGTTTAAGTAGTTCTAAGTTCTAGGGGACTGATGACCTCAGAAGTTTAAGTCCCATAGTGCTCAGAGCCATTTGAACCATTTTTTGCCTCGGGCGTGGATGTATGTGATGTCCTTAGGTTAGTTAGGTTTAAGTAATTCTAAGTCTAGGGGACTGATGACCTCAGCTGTCCCATAGTGCTTAGAGCCTTTTGAATCCATGCCACGTGCAATTGCTGCGCTAAGCTGTGCAAAAGAAGGTCCAACACGATATTAGGAGGTATCCCATGACTTTTGTTACCTCAGTGTGTAACACGATGTGACATAGGCAAATGAACATGACTTTTCCGGAGTAACACAATTTGGAGACAATTTGCCTGCTCTCTGCCGCAACGCTTATGCTGACCATATTCCCGCCATGCTTCCCTATCGCGCGAAAGCACCTTGGTAGGTGACGCAAACTACATATAATGGGTAGGTTACCTCGTCCTCGAGTAACTGACACCCTTCCGTCGCGATATGCGAGTACATATTTTTCAGTGCAGACGGCTGCGTTGAGAATGATGTTATGTTTGTGATGCTAATAGTGAAGGCTTGAGGCGAAACCAACCATTCCTGTAGAGCAGCAACTAGGACATAGGTGAGTTAAATCCGTGTGACAAGACGAATTAACGACAGAAAACGATGAGAGCTGCATGCTCATTTGCCAGTTTTCATGCCTGGTGCAGATTCTTAGAATGGAATGCATTCTAGTGGACGGGTATATTCCATGATGTGGTCGACTCTAGCATCAGCTACTGCTTCATCGTTTAACATGGGGTATGAGACATTGCGGAGAAGTCAGAGATTTAACCCTGGTCAGTGGTGCATAGTGTGGTAATCAGGAACTGTAGGTCATATCCTTTCCTACAGAAATCTTTCCTCATAAAGATTCAAACTGGCTACCTATGGTTACAGCTTCACAGACATCAACGGGTATTAGGTTACACCGAGCTACCAGGTGCGTTGTTAACGCGTTATCATAAAACGACGGAATATAAGTGTGATGACTGTCTCTAACCTAACTTACCCCGCACGATGTGATCACGGGGGTGCGCAGAAATTTATCCAAGAGGGGGCAAAATACTAAACTGTAATTATTGATACAACTGATTCAGCGAGTTTGAAAATGTGTCATTTCCCAAGCACCAATTTTGACAGGAAGTTTACAAACAGTTGATAACTACTCTCTTACTACTTTTGAGCTAGATTACTCTGATATGAAGGGTAGGCATATTTCAATAGTGTACCCAATCTTTTGGTGTTATCAATCTGAGTGTAGGTTCTACTTTTTTTGAAACACAGATGGAAAATATTCTCAAGAGAAGTGATTGCAGCCCAGCAATGTTAGGCTGACAATGAAATTAATGGTCTTAAATGTAAAAATTCAGAACTACTGAGAAAATCCTGTTGTTTGTCAACAAAAATAACCAACAAAAAACGCTGTTTTAATGTTCCACTAAGTGGAGCAATAGGGAATAAACAAAAAAGAACAAAAAAAAATTATTCAACTCTGATGACATCTATTGGCATACCACTTTATTTGCTTACAGAACTTCGTATCTGATTAAGTTAACGGATTTATTGCACTGGCTGTAAGCGTTCTACTTTTAAGGTTATCTGTTTTAATGTTGAGTGGTAAATAAAATGTGTTTTGAGAGCTATATGGCGTGAGAAAGTAAACACTGGCGAGTGGCAAAATGTATCCAGTACTTCCTGTCACTAAGGACTTTACCCATTGAAAATGAGAAATTGGAGGAATTTAAAAACTACCTAATCGACATGAACTGCGTGGGCGCAAGAAGACAGACGAATACTGAAATGTTTCAAGCAGCAGCGAAACAACAGTTCGAGTCTCGTGGCATATTTGTTTCTCAGTTTTTGAGTCTGTCGCTTTTCCTCGACGTATTCGGCGTGCTTGCTGCAAATCTTGCACGCTTTTTTAATTTGTGATGTATGATGTTACATTACTGTAACGTAATAAACTTTCTCCTCCTCCTCCTTCTCACTTCTTTGTCGTCCTACATTATTCAAACGAGGATCGTTGTTGCGCAATAGCATTTGGCTAACAAAGTAATTAATGAATGTTTTGCAGCTGCATAATGTTCGTAACTTACAGCTGTTGAATAGGCTAAGTCAGCTTCTGATCCTCTGCATTGTCCTCTCACGACGGTTTCTTCCTTCCACGCGATACGCGCCACTATACCTTGTGATACTTTGAAGAATTAAAAAAAAAAGACATAGTAAGTGTCCTCAACGCATATGCCATTCACGAGATTCTTGATTCGCTGAGTCATTAGTTCTTTCCACATGAAATGGAAATGCCGTGTGGCTAGGGCCTCCCGTCAGGTAGACCGTTCGCCTGGTGCAAGTCTTTCGAGTTGATGCCACTTCGGCGACTTGCGTGTCGATGGGGATGAAATCATGATGAAAGACACACAACACCCAGTTATCACGAGGCAGAGAAAATCCCTGGCCCCGCCTGGAATCGAACCCGGGACCCCGTGCGCGGGAAGCGAGAACGCTACCGCAAGACCACGAGCTGCGGACAAATTACAGGATGTTATAGTTAAACACTTGCAAAATGTGTTTCTTTGCGTACAGAGGGAGAATGAAAGGTAATGTCAAATACCCCCCATGAACCATGGACCTAGCCGTTGGTGGGGAGGCTTGCGTGCCTCAGCGATACAGATGGCCGTGCCGTAGGTGCAACCACAACGGAGGGGCATCTGTTGAGAGGCCAGACATACGTGTGGTTCCTGAAGAGGGGCAGCAGCCTTTTCAGTAGTTGCAGGGGCAACAGTCTGGATGATTGACTGATCTGGCCTTGTAACATAAACCAAAACGGCCTTGCTGTGTTGGTACTGCGAACGGCTGAAAGCAAGGGGAAACTACAGCCGTAATTTTTCCCGAGGACATGCAGCTTTACTGTATGATTAAATGATGATGGCGTCCTCTTGGGTAAAATATTCCGGAGGTAAAATAGTCCCCCATTTGGATCTCCGGGCGGGGACTACTCAAGAGGACGTCGTTATCAGGAGAAAGAAAACTGGCGTTCTACGGATCGGAGAGTGGAATGTCAGATCCCTTAATCGGGCAGTAGGTTAGAAAATTTAAAAAGGGAAATGGATAAGTTAAAGTTAGATATAGTGGAAATTAGTGAAGTTCGGTGGCAGGAGGAACAAGATTTTTGGTCAGGTGATTACAGGGTTATAAATACAAAATCAAATAGGGGTAATGCAGGAGTAGGTTTAATAATGAAAGAAAAATAGGAGTGCGGGTTAGCTACTACAAACAGCATAGTGAACGTATTATTGTGGCCAAGATAGACACAAAGCCCATGCCTACTACAGTAGTACAAGTTTATATGCCAACTAGCTCTGCAGATGATGAAGAAATAGATGAAATGTATGACGAGATAAAAGAAATTATTCAGGTAGTGAAGGGAGACGAAAATTTAATAGTCATGGGTGACTGGAATTCGTCAGTAGGAAAAGGGAGAGAAGGAAACATAGTAGGTGAATATGGATTGGGGGGAAGAAATGAAAGAGGAAGCCGCCTTGTAGAATTTTGCACAGAGCATAACTTAATCATAGCTAACACTTGGTTCAAGAATCATAAAAGAAGGTTGTATACCTGGAAGAATCCTGGCGATACTAAAGGGTATCACATAGATTATATAATGGTAAGACAGAGATTTGGGAACCAGGTTTTAAACTGTAAGACATTTCCAGGGGCAGATGTGGATTCTGACCACAATCTATTGGTTATGAACTGCAGATTGAAACTGAAGAAACTGCAAAAAGGTGGGAATCTAAGGAGATGAGACCTGGATAAACTGAAAGAACCAGAGGTTGTAGAGAGTTTCATGGAGAGCATAAGGGAACAATTGACAGGAATGGGGGAAAGAAATACAGTAGAAGAAGAATGGGTAGCTTTGAGGGATGAAGTAGTAAAGGCAGCAGAGGATCAAATAGGTACAAGACGATGGCTAGTAGAAATCCTTGGGTAACAGAAGAAATATTGAATTTAATTGATGAAAGGAGAAAATATAAAAATGCAATAAATGAAGCAGGCAAAAAGGAATACAAACGTCTCAAAAATGAGATCGACAGGAAATGCAAAATGGCTAAGCAGGGATGGCTGGAGGACAAATGTAAGGATGTAGAGGCTTGTCTCACTAGGGGTAAGATAGATACTGCCTACAGGAAAATTAAAGAGACCTTTGGAGAGAAGAGAACCGCTAGTATGAATATCAAGAGCTCAGATGGCAACCCAGTTCTAAGCAAAGAAGGGAAGGCAGAAAGGTGGAAGGAGTATATAGAGGGTTTATACAAGGGCGATGTACTTGAAGACAATATTATGGAAATGGAAGAGGATGTAGATGAAGACGAAATGGGAGATAAGATAATGCGTGAAGAGTTTGACAGAGCACTGAAAGACCCGAGTCGAAACAAGGCCCCGGGAGTAGACAACATTCCATTAGAACTACTGATGGCCTTGGGAGAGCCAGTCATGACAAAACTCTACCATCTGGTGAGCAAGATGTATGAGACAGGCGAAATACCCTCAGACTTCAAGAAGAATATAATAATTCCAATCCCAAAGAAAGCAGGTGTTGACAGATGTGAAAATTACCGAACTATCAGTTTAATAAGTCACAGCTGCAAAATACTAACGCGAATTCTTTACAGACGAATGGAAAAACTGGTAGAAGCGGACCTCGGGGAAGATCAGTTTGGATTCCGTAGAAATGTTGGAACACGTGAGGCAATACTAACCTTACGACTTATCTTAGAAGAAAGATTAAGAAAAGGCAAACCTACGTTTCTAGCATTTGTAGACTTAGAGAAAGCTTTTGACAATGTTAACTGGAATACTCTCTTTCAAATTCTGAAGGTGGCAGGTACAAAATACAGGGAGCAAAAGGCTATTTACAATTTGTACAGAAATCAGATGGCATTTATAAGAGTCGAGGGGCATGAAAGGGAAGCAGTGGTTGGGAAAGGAGTGAGACAGGGTTGCAGCCTCTCCCCGATGTTATTCAATCTGTATATTGAGCAAGCAGTAAAGGAAACAAAAGAAAAATTCGGAGTAGGTATTAAAATTCATGGAGAAGAAGTAAAAACTTTGAGGTTTGCCGATGACATTGTAATTCTGTCAGAGACAGCAAAGGACTTGGAAGAGCAGTTGAACGGAATGGACAGTGTCTTGAAAGGAGGATATAAGATGAACATCAACAAAAGCAAAACGAGGATAATGGAATGTAGTCAAATTAAATCGGGTGATGCTGAGGGAATTAGATTAAGAAATGAGACACTTAAAGTAGTAATGGAGTTTTGCTATTTAGGGAGTAAAATAACTGATGATGGTCGAAGTAGAGAGGATATAAAATGTAGACTGGCAATGGCAAGGAAATCGTTTCTGAAGAAGAGAAATTTGTTAACATCGAGTATAGATTTAAGTGTCAGGAAGTCGTTTCTGAAAGTATTTGTATGGAGTGTAGGCATGTATGGAAGTGAAACATGGACGATAACTAGTTTGGACAAGAAGAGAATAGAAGCTTTCGAAATGTGGTGCTACAGAAGAATGCTGAAGATAAGGTGGGTAGATCGCGTAACTAATGAGGAGGTATTGAACAAGATTGGGGAGAAGAGAAGTTTGTGGCACAACTTGACTAGAAGAATTGATCGGTTGGTAGGGCATGTTTTGAGGCATCAAGGGATCACAAATTTAGCATTGGAGGGCAGCATGGAGGGTAAAAATCGTAGAGGGAGACCAAGAGATGAATACACTAAGCAGATTCAGAAGGATGTAGGTTGCAGTAGGTACTGGGAGATGAAGAAGCTTGCACAGGATAGAGTAGCATGGAGAGCTGCATCAAACCAGTCTCAGGACTGAAGACCACAACAACAACAACAACAACAACAATGTCAAATAATTCGCTGTCCTCTAATTTGCAGATCCGATAAAAAGAAGGGTGCTTTTGTACACTTGTAACAAGTTTTCCGGACATTTTATTCCATAGTCTTTAGTTTATTGCTTAGTCTGAAGAGTTTTCAGCGGAAAAGTGTAATATTGTACCAAGGTATAGTTTTAACACGTTATTGGGACTTCTTGCATTCAAGTAGCTCGAGAAATCAACAGTTATTTTCAGTGATATATTTAATCTCTGGTTTATCGTTAGATAATGACGCTATCAACATTAAAACCCTATAATCTTACCAAACTGCAGGAATACCTAAAAAACAGTTTTACACCTCCTCAGTTCCGAGAGTTCCGGAACCGGTACAGAAATTGGATTAGAGATCAACGTAAACGTCATTTCCGCCCTTTTTATTGCTCATGAAAACCACACATTGCATGTTGTACGACCATACAGCGAGACCTTCAGAGGTGATAGTCCAGATTGCTGTACGCACCAGTACCTCTAACACACAGTAGCACGTCCTCTTGCATTGATGCATGCCTGTATTCGTCGTGGCATATTATCCACAAGTTCATCAAAGCACTGTTAGTCCAAATTGTCCCACTCCTCAACGGCGATTCGGCGTAGATCCCTCAGAGTCGTTGGTGGGTCACGTCGTCCATAAACTGCCCTTTTCAATCTTTCCCAGGCATGTTCGATAGTGTTCATGTCTGGAGAGCATGCTAGCCACTCTAGTCGAGCGATGTCATTATCCTGAAGGAAGTCATTCACAAGATGTGTGTCGTCCATGAAGACGAATGCCTCGCCAATATGCTGCCGATATGGTAGCACTATCGGACGGAGGATGGCATTCACGTATCGTACAGCCGTTATGGCGCCTTCCTTGACCACCAGCGGTGTACGTCGGCCCCACATAACGACACCCCACATCATCAAAGAATCTCCACCTTGCTGCTCTCATTGGACAGTGTGTCTAAGGCGTTCATCCTGACCAGGTTGTCTCCAAACACGTCTCCGACGACTGTTGGTTGAAGGCATATCCGGCACTCATCGGTGAAGAGAACGTGGTTCCAATCCTAAGTGGTCCATTCGGCATGTTGTTGGACCCATCTGTACCGCGCTGCATGGTGTCGTGGTTGCATGGACGTCGGGAGTGAAGTTGCGCATCATGCAGCCTATTGCGCACAGATTGAGTTGTAACACGACGTCCTGTGGCTCCACGAAAAGCATTATTCCACATGGTGGCGTTGCTGTCAGGGTTCCTCCGGCCCATAATCAGCAGGCAGCGGTCATCCACTGCAGTAGTTACCCTTGGGCGGCCTGAGCGAGGCATGTCATCGACAGTTCCTGTCTCTCTGTATCTCCATCATGTCCGAACATCATCGCTTTGGTCCACTCCGAGACGCCTGGACACTTCTCTTGTTGAGAGCCCTTCCTGGCACGAAGAAACAATCCGGACGCGATCGAACCGCGGTATTGACCGTCTCTAGGCATGGTTGAACTACAGACAACATACCTCCTTCCGGTGGAATGGCTGTAATTGGTCGGCTGCCGGACCCACTCCGTCTGATAGGCGCTACTCATGCATGGTTGTTTACATCTTTGGGCGGGTTTAGTGACATCTCTGAACAGTCAAAGGGACTGTATCTGTGATAGAATAGCGACAGTCAACGTCTATCTTCAGGAGTTCTGGGGCTGGGGTGATGTAAAATTTTTTTTGATGTGTGTATTACATGTGTTCATTTTGTTTGCAATATTTATTAGTAATGGCAACGGAGCTGAATTATTGCTGCTACAAATGCAATTCAAAATTCTTCACAGGGAGGAGAAGTTACTATACGTGTATAGGCAAGTACCGTAAGGTCTAATTACATTTATAATGTTATATTAACTAATATTGGGGTGTAATGAAGGCTTAAAATTGTATGGCTAATTTATATGCCAGCGTCGCCGAATATTCCCTTTGCCAGAAAAGTTCAAGGACAGATTTTTTAAAAAAAATAGAAAATTGTACTAACCAAGTTATGATTCTGGCTCCTCGAAGTAGTTCACTTTGCTATCTACACACAGTTTTCTACGTTTCTGGAGGTCTTGGAAGCAAGCAGGGAAATTTTCAACTGCGATCCTTGTAAGCTTATTTGTTACAGCCCACTGGGTATCTGTGATGTCTTGATGAAGCTTTCCTTTCAGTCACCTTTTCACTTGCGGAAACAAGAAGACATCGCAAGGCGAGAGGTTGGGTGAATATGGCGGATGTGCGATGGCAATAGCAGAACATCTGGCCAGATTCTCGGTAACAGATAAAGCAGTATGGGGTCTTTCATTGTCACGCAGTAAGAACCAGTCCTAAGAATGCCAGAAAAGTTGTCATTTCACTTTTTTCAAGGCTGACGATCGAGGACTCTGCCGGTAGCGTTCTCGCTTCCCACGCTCGGGTTTTCGGGTTCGATTCCCGGCGGGGTCAGGGATTTTCTCTGCCTCGTGATGACTGGGTGTTGTGTGATGTCCTGAGGTTAGTTAGGTTTAAGTAGTTCTAAGTTCTAGGGGACTGATGACCTCAGATGTTAAGTCCCATAGTGCTCATAGCCATTTGAACCATTTGAGGACTCTGCCCTTCAGCACTTTGACACGTTGTGTGAGGCTCATACTGTAGCACCAACTTCCATAACTCCAGCAATAATCTTTGACTGAAATGTAGGATCATGTCCAACTCTGTCCAGCAGTTCAGCAGAAATTCTTCGTCTGTCCTCTTTCTGTTCACCTGTTAGAGTGTGAGGGACGAGTTTTGCATTAAGTTTCCGCTTCCCTGAATCTTCACGTAAAATCTTATGACACACATTATGATTCAAATTAAGTTATTCTCATAGCGCATGCACAGTTACATGACGACCTTTCTGTGATAACAGCATTACATGTTCTCCATGTTTGCATCGGTTTGTGCTGTAGGCAGGCGATAGCTTTGGGATCGCCTTGCACTGAATCTCTGCCTTCACGAAACTTTTTGTGCCACGCGAAAACACGACTTCTTGAAAGTGCCTCGCCAGCATTTCTTTGTTTAATCATTGTCCACGTTTCGCCAGGGATTTTCCACAGCTCAGCGCAGAATTTAAGGTTCACTCTTTGCTCACAATCAGCTTCCCTTGAGTCACCGTAACTAATGCGCCAAGAACGTAGCGTGTTGCTAAGAACAGTTTGCATGGAAACATGGTTCAAATGGCTCTGAGCACTATGGGACTTAACTGCTGAGGTCATCAGTCCCCTAGAACTTAGAACTACTTAAACCTAACTAACCTAAGGATATCACATACATCCATGCCCGAGGCAGGATTCGAACCTGCGACCGTAGCGGTCGCGCGGTTCCACACTGTAGCGACTAGAACCGCTCGGCCACCCCGGCCGGCCATGGGAACATGGCCAAGATCATTTAAAGGACGCACACATACCAGGTAACATAAAAACAACATTTGTTTCTTTTTAGTATCGCAAACTTAAAAATAAAAAACACCTGTTCTCGAACTCTTCTGACAGGGGGCGTATTTACGAGAGAAGTGCAAGACAAAGTATGTGTAGTTTCGAATGTGTTACCAGCCCATCTGCTGACTGTATATACATTTCAAGTACTCCTCACTTGCAGATAAAATATGTATGACAGCCTTAGTCATTACCTCCATATTATGCAGATCTCCAAACCACTGCGCTTAATTTAAAGTAGACTCAATAGGAAACTGTCGCCACAATAACTATGGCATGGAGAATGTGCTATTAAAGTTTTAGCTTCATATGATTAAGGAAAATTAAATATGTAATTATAAACATACAGAAAATAGAAACGAAGGAATTTACTTCACGTCAGAGCTCCATCTTCGATAGTTTTTGAGACACTTCAACTTTGGATTAATAGGAAGTCATTTTGCAATGCCGCTGCAGCAGACTTTATAAAAACAGAAACACACCAGTAATATACAGCCTAGTAAAAAGTCCAAATACAGCGGTGGCTATCCATTCCTTTCCTCCAACGAAAAACAGAGACATCTGAGCTGTGATGCTTTGCAAAGATGTTAATACTTTTGCATTTATCTCTTAATAGCTTTAATCAAAGTCCATTCCAAGTATCGAACGCAAATAATTATTGTGCCTATGAAATTCGTTGTACTAAATGCATTACACTTTGGAGTGGGATCTGGCGGAACTAGCATATAATTACTTTAAAACTATTCTGTGCATTTACGAACAGACCTTATGGCACACAATAATCACGTGACTGTTAGAGTAATCGTATGCTGGCGACAAAAAATCAGTTATGCACACCTGCATGCTCATTTCGTAGATATTCCTATTCTGGATCTTACCATTTTTGTTATCGGAAGTAAGAAATGTCATCACTATGCGTCCTTATTGTAGGCTGTGACAAGCATTTGCAGTTCCCATAATACTTATGAAGTATTCTTCACTTCTGCCCCAGTACTGATTGCTCTTTGATGATTATTAGGAAGATCAGTTGTGAGTTCTATTTTCAAATACGTCAACAATCTGATCTGTGTATAAAATTAAACGAGACTTGGACACAGAAGAGAACATTTTGCGCTGAAACAAGAAAGGAGCTTTTCTATTCCGCCTCTAAAAAATCGTCTTTCTGTAGGGTTGATGAGTTTGAGGAAAGTGTTAATGGTGAAAGTAGCGATGATGATTCCGGAAATAGTTTAATAGTTATGATGCGAAACTTCATGCCAGGTTAGGTTGCCCAAAGGGCCGTTCGTCTGTAAATCGCGAAAATTAATCATTTTTAATCACGAGGAAAAGAAGGAAAGCCGTATCGCGTAGTATAATTTAGTGTTATGGTTATTTCCAGTTTGACCTATATTGGCTGAAACAATTTTTTTTAAAACAATTCACCTCTAGTAGCTTAAGGAGAGACAAATTTTCAACTGACAGTAAACAAAGAAAAGATATAGTTTTATGCTGTTTTGGCAGTGTGCTTTTAGAAATACTTTCCTTTTGAGCACCCTGTCTTTCCCAAAACCAGCATACGCCGATTTAGGTAATTTGTTACAAGTTTAGCTTTCTGTGTAATCTTTTGAACTTTCGTGTCTTTTTTTTCTTTTTTAATACAGCACGCTGCTCACAAGAAACGTTGGTCACAAGAAACGTGTGTCCATACATGGAACTAACGATACTAGCACAAAGAAAAGGACAGATTTTCTTTGATTTTCAACTTAGGGAAAAGGTTCCTTCTTCTGAGTAAGATTTGCTTTAAGCAACGCTGTTCGTATACGTAAGTGGCCAAAATAACGCAAAGTAACAGACTGCTGTTAATTTTTCATTTAGAGCGCAATACAGCAACGATTCTGTATTCTCTGGATTCGACAAGCCTCTGTTAGATTTCCGGAGGTGTGTGACACCAGATACCTGCGGAAAGGTCACCAATTCTCGCAGATTGTGGGCTGGTAGTTTGCGGGGACGGAGCTGGCGCCGGATAGCGCCCCGGATGCCTTCCATGAGGTTCATATCAGGCAGATTTGGTGGCCAGGACATCAACGCGAATTCACTACGCCACTGTAGCACGTTTCTGGTCTTGTAACGCGGGCAGTTATCCTGCTGAAAGATGCCACCGACATCAAACAATGAAGGCATGCAGATAATCCGTAATAACGTTCACGTAATCGTCAGCTACTATCGTGCCTTCGATTTCTACGGCAGGTCTCATGGAAGCCCAGGTGAATCTCCGCCGTAGCATAATACTGCCCCCATCATCTCCATGCTCAACAATGTTCTCTAGATGGTGTGCTACGAAATACGAGTACTTGTGCCTTCATCAGCATCGTACTATCTCGTCAGATCTGGCACATTTCGCCGCCTATCCGCTTTACAGACCGGGCGAACACCGAACCTCCACGTTCTGTAATAAGGTATGGGCGTCCAACTCCTTGGTATCTAGTCGTGGTTTCACTGTCCTTCAACCACTTTCCGTAGATGATTATGACAGTAGCACGCGAACAGCCATCAAATTACGTCATTTTCGAGATTCTTATCCCAGCGCTGGATCATAAAAATCTGCCCTTTCGTATCGTCGTTAGAATGATTCCCCAATCGTTTCTGCTCCGCTTATACACTTTCCATACCGCGTAACGTGCGTGCAACGATACCAGGCGGCATTCAATCTAGGGGTGGGCGGTGGTCATGATGTTGTGCATCTCCGTAAGCAATGAAAACCTTGCAGCTCCATTTTACTAAATTTTATCCGAGAAGCGAGAACAATTTTAAAAAAAATAATGTAAAATATACGAGGAAGTTGGAACATGTGTTTCTATATTGTAGAGGGATAGTTATTGACAGATTAGAGAAATTCATGTCTTTCAAATTTATCTTTGATTGTTGAGTTATTGGTTATTGGAATTACGAGGTACCCACAGACGGAGTTACGAGGATTTCATTGCCTAACAGCGACACAAATTTGTATTTAATATAAATATATGTCTTAAGAAAAATATTTTTGTGTGATAAGTGAAGGATTATAAGGTGGGTTACGTTTTTCTATATCGCAGTAAAATAAGGGCGCTCTTACCCGTGGAAAGGAATCATATAGTCAGGTGTTTTCTTTTCAAGAGAATTATTTAAAAGTCAGTATTAACAGGATATTAACAGGGTCAGAACTGGAACTTTTTTATGGCTACTTACAAGTCGCCATTCGTCTTTAAAAGTACTCCATATCCCTCAGATATAGTCCCCGCACCCCTCCTCCCTTATGAACTATTGTATGGGCAGCCTTGCAATAAAGGCTTGTTATATTTCAAAGGATAGAACACAAAAATCAGTCGTCCTTTCTTTCAGGTTTTATTAGACAAAGCTAGATTTCGGCCAGTGCCTGGCCATTATCAGTGCACTATTTCATGGTATTAATGCACGTCCTAGTACGTCAGTCCCCTGTTGCACGGACTTGTCACAGTTCGTGCAAGAGTCTTGAACGAAATGTTACAGAAGTCCGAACAATAAGGGACTGACGCACTAGAACATGCATTGCTACTACGAAATAGTGTATTGACAGTGGTCAGGCACTAGTCGAAATCTAGATTTGCCAAATAAAACCTGAAAGAAATGGACGTCTGACTGCTATGCATTTGAAAGTCATATTACAGTCGTTGAGTGTACTAATATTTCTAACGGAAGGTAACTTGCTGAAGGCTTGTTATAGTTTTCTGCAAACAGAGTTTGGTGAGAGAGAGGGTGTTAACATACTGCTGATAGGGAAGTCTCAAGGGACCGAGAAATACAACTTTATGTGGTGGCTCTTGCTAGTAACACACGCTAAAACCGTGCTCAGAGAACGTTGTACGACACAAGATACGAGGGTGGTTTGAAAAGTTGTAGGAACGGAATAGAAAAAAAGTCTGACTGAGCCATATCAGGTGAATAACGCGGATATGGCAATAATTGTGCCTTAGTTCGTGTAATTTTTCCGTGGTGACGGCACATGTGTACGGGCACGCATTGTCTTGATGGAAGATGCCTTTCTTCCTTGCTAAGCCCGGCCTTTTTTTCCCGTATCTTTTGTTGCAGTTTGTCCAGGAGGTTAGCATAGTATTCTCCAGTAATTGTTTGCCCAGTGTGGAGATAATCTACAAACAGAATCCCCTTCACATCCCTGAACACTGACGCCATGACCTTTCCGCCGAAGGAATTGTCTTTGCCTTCTTTGGTGGCGGAGAATCAGCATGTTTCGACTGCTTTGACTGATATTTTGTCTCTGGGGTATAGTAGTGCACCCAAGTTTCGTCTGTGCTCACAAACCGGCACAAAAAGTATTGTTCGTTTCTCCGAAAACGAGCCAAATATTGTTCCGATATGTCCATTCTCATTCGTTTTTGATCGAGCGTGAAGAGTCGTGGCACCTAACTTGTAATTAATTTTTTCGTTTCAAATTCTTCAGTTAAAATGTGATATTCCCTTTCAGATGACGTCTGGCAAGCATTGAGTAATTTCACGCAGTTTCAATCGGCAATCCTCCATGACCATTTTATCCACTTTTGCAATGGTGTCTGGAGTAGTGACACATCATGGCCGACCAATGTGCGTATCATCATCTAATATCTCCCGACCAAATTTAAATTCATTTGCCCACTTGGCAACAGTTGAATATGAAAGAGCAGGGTCCCCCAGAGGATTCTGGAAATCGGCATGGATGTGCTTTTCTTTCATACCTTTCTTTACGAAGTACTTAATCCGTGCTCGAATCTCGGTTTTTTTTTTCCATCTTCGCAAATCACTACGCAGGAACAACAACAGAGCCACGTCACCGGCACAGCTCTCTTCCAAGAACACTGATGTCGCACTTGTTTACAGGTAACAGTCCAATGAATATCACGTGAACAACTCGTTGTGCTAGCACTGACTTCTTGTGATGATTCCGAGAACTTTTCAAACCACCCTCAAAAATGGTTCGAATGGCTCTGAGCACTATGGCCGGCCGGTGTGGCCGTGCGGTTCTAGGCGCTTCAGTCTGGAACCGTGTGACCGCTACGGTCGCAGGTTCGAATCCTGCCTCGGGCATGGATGTGTGTGATGTCCTTAGGTTAATTAGGTTTAAGTAGTTATAAGTTCTAGGGGACTGATGACCTGAGATGTTAAGTCCCATAGTGCTCAGAGAGCACTATGGGACTTAACTTCTAAGGTCATCAGTCCCCTAGAACTTAGAACTAATTAAACCTTACTAACCTAAGGACATAACACACATCCATGCCCGAGGCAGGATTCGAACCTGCGACCGTAGCGGTCGCGCGGTTCCAGACTGTAGCGCCTAGAACCGCTCGGCCACCACAGCCTCGTACATTATTTAATCATGGGATATTTTCTTGGAAGACCTTCAGAAGAAAATGGTCATTAGGAACGTTTCAAGTCCAATCTTAGATGATGATGACGACGATGATGATGATAACGACGACGACTATGAGATGGAGATAACTAGAAGATGGGCGTAATAATAGATTAACTGCAATATGAATGAGCATTGAGTGTCACTATTATTATTATTACTTAAATCATCGGCATGTACACTGGCTTGATTGCATTCTTGATCTCATCCTTTCTTGTACTGATACGAGGGTCACTCCAAAAGAAATGAACACTATTTTTGAAAAAATACAGTTTCCATTCTGCATGTGTGAATGTTTTACAGTTTGTAGATACGTCCTTCCTGATTGTTTTCAAATTTAGTTCAACCTCTTCCCGTGAGTGGCGCCGTCACAGCATATCTTCAAGATGGCTGCTACACTTGACGTTCGTCAGAAGCAGCGTGCTGTGAAAACGAGACGGTGGGAAACATCCAAAAGAGGTTGGAAAAGGTGTATGGAGATGCTGCTGTCGATCGCAGTACAGTTAGTCAGTGGGCAAGCAGGTTACGTGACGAAAGCGGGCACTGCAATATTGAGGACTATCCTCGCAGTGGCAGACCTCGTACTGCACACACTCCAGACAATGTGCAGAGAGTTAACGAATTGGTGACTGCTGACAGACGCATCACAGTGAACGAATTGTCACGCTACGTTGGGATAGGGGAAGGAAGTGTTTGCAGAATACTGAAAGTGTTTGGCGTTAAAAAAGGTTTGTGCCAGGTGGGTTCCCAGGATGTTGACAGTGGCTCAAAAGAAAACAATAAAAACAGTATGCAGCGAACGTTTGGAACAGTACGAGAATGGTGGAGATGAATTTCTTGGAATAATTGTGACACGTGATGAAACATGGCTCCATAATTTTTCACCTGAGACAAAGAGGCAATCAGTGGAGTGACATCATGCAAATTCACCCAAGAAAAAAAATTCAATACCAGACCTTCTGCTGGAAAAGTTATGGCTACGGTGTTTTTCGATTCTGAAGGACTCTTGCTTGTGGACATCATGCCAAGTGGAACCACCATAAATTCTTCTGCATAATTGACGACACTGAAGAAACTTCAAGCTCGACTGAGTCGTGTTCCACCATATCGGCAAAAGCAGGATGTTTTGTAGTTGCACGACAATGCACGGCCACATGTCAGTCAAAAAACCATGGAAGCGATCAAAAAACTCGGATGGACAACACTGAAACACCCGCCTTACAGTCCTGACCTGGCTTCATGTGACTATCATCTCTTTGGGAAACTGAAAGACTCTCTTCGTGGAACAGGGTTTGAAGATGATGACTCCCTTGTGCACGCTGCCAAACAGTGGCTCCAACAGGTTGGTCCAGAATTTTACCGTGCGGGTATACAGGCGCTGGTTCCAAGATGGCGTAAGGCAGTTGAAAGGGATGGAAATTATGTGGAGAAATGGAAATATTGTTCCTGAAGGATGTATCTAAACACTGTAATACGTTCAAACATGTAGAATAAAAGATGTATTTAAAAAAAATAGTGTGCATTTCTTTTGGAGTGACCCTCGTATTTTCATTTGTACATGCTCCCTACATCCACTATTGCCGATTAGACCCACTATTACTGATTACTTATTTCAGATAGTCTAATTTATTGCTGGCAATGCTCTGTCCCCCCTTTACAGGTCCGTTCAGGAACTAATTAACTATTTCTGGATGACTTTGAAGAAAGTTCCCTTGGTCCAGTCGTCTTTTGGTAACGGGATTCCATAAATTTATTTCCTCGTTTGTTTGTTCTAGATCTTTTTATGCACTTAGTTTTTTACGTAATTCCACAGAGCCACTTTTCTACAATACCAATTTCATCTTCCCTAGTTTTCTCACAGTCAATGTTACACTGTGCTGCAATATTACATTCAAAGGAACGTCAGCCCCACTTCCCTATCAGTTTTTGATATCGGCGGAGCTCTTGTTGAAGGAAGCGTCCCTTGCCTACAGCAATTTGCTTCTAATGCCTCCGTTGCTTCGCCCATCCTATATAATCGTCCCACATTGGTATATTCTTTTATTTCTTCCATGTTGCTGCGGTGTTTCTCCGAACTTCAATTTTAGCAAGCCGCCAGCTCCTCTCCTACAACTAAGTCTATATCGTTATCTGCTGCCATCTGTGAAGTTCATGGCAGAGGGTAATTACCACCGTGCCACATGCGAGCGTTTCTTAGCGTTGCATCCGCGAATGTAGTGCCGGAAGCATGGCTTTTGAAAAGCCTCCATGCGCCCTGTGACTAGTCTAATCTCTACAGCCCTGATGGGAGCGATACGTAGGGGGGGGGGGGGTTGTAGTGTATTTATAATATCACTCACTTAATACTGGTGTTTAGAACTGTGTAAGAAGGGTTTCGCAGGCTAGATGGCGTATATTTCCAAGAATAAACCAGTTCAAATTTCCATTATTTCTGGGACTCACATTTCAGGGTTAAATCAACCTGTGACCTTTCGGGCTCGTTTCTTCGTATATGACCAGTATTCACAGCTAATCCTATTTAGTATGGACCAACGAACTTTTGTGGGATGGGTCGCACGGAGAGGCGAATCCAGGGGACAGTGGGGGCGAGCATAGAAGGGGGGTAGGGGCGATGTCTATGGGGTTGCACCCCTCCAGACAGAAAGATATCTGTTACTTGTAAAAAAAATCCTTTGCAACATATCTTTTAGACTTAAAACACTTGAACATGTTCTCGCTGTTGTAGTTGCCATTATAATAGATTAAGAAAGCATGGTCGTTTATTCTAGAGTAGTAGTTCCCAATTTTTTTAGATGTGCGAACCATCTATTTTGTGAAAAAGAGCTTAGAGATAAAGTAACTGAGTATATAACCAAAGAATATTAACACACACATATAGACACTTATATATACGAAGGGCATTCAATAGGTAATACGTTTTTTTCTCGGCCAATTTCGGTTGAAAAAATGCGGAATTTGAAGTGGGACATCGTGGAATATTCCAGCTTCAGCTTCAGTATTTTCATGAAGTTCCAGTAGATGGCCGCACTATATGTAGCGTTCAAAATGGCGCCTGTAACGGAGGATCGTTCCAAATAGAGAGGTGTCACTCAGTTTCCTTTAGCGGAAATTGGAGCAGGCGCTTGCAGGATGTCTACGGAGTCCTGGCTGTGAACAAAAGCACATATCTTTTAGACTTAAAAGCCTTGAACATGTTTTCGCTGTTGCAGTTCCTATTATAATAACAACCAGGTCCGATCTCCCGCTTACCGGCCGGCCTCCGGCGTAGCCTCGAATCCTCCCGAAACCAGGTAGGTAGGCAGGTAGCAGGACCAAATCCTCCCAAAGTGACACATTTTATATTGTATTATAGAGAGTAAAATTTCCTTATCTCCTTTCCTTGTCTCTGGGCAACGGCCTTGCCACAGTGGATACACCGGTTCCTGTCAGATCACCGAAGCGCTGTCGGGCGTGGCCGGCACTTGGATGGGTGACCATCCGGGCCGCCATGCGCTGTTGCCATTTTTCGGCGTGCACTCGGCCTCGTGATGCCTATTGAGGAGCTACTCGACCGACTAGTAGCGGCTCCGGTCAAAGAAAACCATCATAACGACCGGGAGAGCGGTGTGCTGACCACACGCCCCTCCTATCCACATCCTCAGCTAAGGATGACACGGCGGTCGGATGGTCCAGATGGGCGACTTGTGGCCTGAAGACGGAGTGCTTTTTCCTTGTCTCTGCCATGGTCCTTATCTTCTTCCCCTCCCCCTCCCATGTTTTAAACAAAAAATATTGATTCACTTATGAACGCTTTGCGCGTGACCATGAGCGGGACTTTGTCGCTGGCGCTGTGCTGGCTAGACTTAGCCGCTCGCGCGGGTCGCTTTGGGGACCGGGGCCTCTAATTTTACTAGATTTGCTATTTTAATAAATGAATTATGAAGAAATTAGGGCTATAAATGATTCCAGTTTCTAACTGTTACCTCCTTCAAACGGGAGGATTCGGTCCCATCGTTTTTCAGACCCTTGCGGGCTTGGTTTCAGATAGATAATATTATGGTACGACAGAGATTTAGGAACCAGGTTTTAAATTGCAAGACATTTCCAGGGGCAAATGTGGACTCTGACCACGATCTATTGGTTATGAACTGTACATTAAAACTGAAGAAACTGCAAATAGGTGGCAATTTAATGAGATGGGACCTGGATAAACTGACAAAACCAGAGATTGTACAGAGTTTCAGGGAGAGCATAAGGGAACAATTGACAAGAATGGGGGAAAGAAATACAGTAGAAGAAGAATGGGTAGCTTTGAGGGATGAAGTAGTGAAGGCAGCAGAGGATCAAATAGGTAAAAAGACGAGGGCTTGGGTGACAGAAGAAATATTGAATTTAATTGATGAAAGAAGAAAATATAAAACTGCAGTAAATGAAGCAGGCAAAAAGGAATACAAACATCTCAAAAATGAGATCGACATGAAGTGCAAAATGGCTAAGCAGGGATGGGTAGAGGACAAATACAAGGATATAGAGGCTTATCTCACGAGGGGTAAGATGATACTGCCTACAGGAAAATTAAAGAGACCTTTGGAGAAAAGAGAGCCACTTGTTTGAATATCAAGAGCTCAGATGGAAACCCAGTTCTAAGCAAAGAAGGGAAAGCAGAAAGGTGGAAGGAGTATATAGAGGGTCTATACAAGGGCGATGAACTTCACGGCAATATTATGGAAACGGAAGATGATGTAGATGAAGATGGAATGGGAGATATGATACGGCATGAAGAATTTGACAGAACACTGAAAGACCGAAGTTGGAAAAAGGCCCCGGGAGTAGACAACATTCCATTAGAACTACTGACAGCCTTGGGAGAGCCAGTGCTGACAAAACTCTACCATCTGGTGAGCAAGATGTATGAGACAGACGAAATACCCTCAGACTTCAAGAAGAATATAACAATTCCAGTCCCAAAGAAAGCAGGGGTTGACACATGTGAAAATTACCGAACTATCAGTTTAATAAGACACGGCTGCAAAATACTAACGCGAATTCCTTACAGACGAATGGAAAAACTGGTAGAAGTCGACGTCGGGGAAGATCAGTTTGGATTCCGTAGAAATATTGGAACACGTGAGGCAATACTGACCTTACGACTTATCTTAGAAGCTAGATTAAGAAAAGGCAAACCTACGTTTATAGCATTTGTAGACTTAGATAAAGCTTTTGACAATGTTGACTGGAATACTCTCTTTCAAATTCTAAGGATGGCAGGGGTAAAATACAGGGAGCGAAAGGCTATTTACAATTTGTACAGAAACCAGATGGCAGTTATAAGAGTCGAGGGACATGAAAGGGAAGCAGTGGTTGGGAAGGAAGTGAGACAGGGTTGTAGCCTCTCCCCGATGTTATTCAATCTGTATATTGAGCAAGCAGTAAAGGAAACAGAAAAATTCGGAGTAGGCATTAAAATCCATGGAGAAGAAATAAAAACTTGAGGTTCGCCGATGACATTGTAATTTCAGAGACAGCAAAGGAATTGGAAGAGCAGTTGAACGGAATGGACAGTGTCTTGAAAGGAGGGTATAAGATGAATATCAACAAAAGCAAAACGAGGATAATAGAATGTAGTCCAGTTAACCCGGGTGATGCTGCGGGGAATTAGATTAGAAAATGAGACACTTAAAGTAGTAAAGGAGTTTTGCTATTTGGGGAGCAAAATAACTGATGATGGTCGAAGTAGAGAGGATATAAATCGTAGACTGGGAATGGCAAGGAAAGCGCTTCTGAAGAAGAGAAATTTGTTAACATCGAGTATAGATTTGAGTGTCAGAAAGTCGTTTCTGAAAGTATTTGTACGGAGTGTAGCCATGTATGGAAGTGAAACATGGACGATAAATAGTTTGGACAAGAAGAGAATAGAAGCTTTCGAAATATGGTAGATCACATAACTGATGAGGAGGTATTGAATAGAATTGGGGAATCCTGATACCTTCTTCATGATGGCGATGGAAGGCCGTGAATCCGTTGTCTTCCAGGGGAACGGCTCCTTGACACCTGTACTGTGGGACGGAGACAAGCTGGCGGTAGCCCCATTATGCTCTGGGGAACATTCACGTGGGCATCCGTGAGTCCAGTGGAGCTCATTCAAGGCACCATGATGGCCAAGGACTATCGTACGCTGATTGCAGACAATGTACACCCTTTCGCCAAGAGTGTGATGGTGTGGTTCGAGGAACACAGTGGAGAGTTCCAATTGATCTGCTGACACCTTTTCTCACCAGATCTGAATCTACTGAGCACATGTGGGATGATTAAACGTGACGCCAGAGCTCATCAACCCTCCCTGGAACTTACGGGAGTTAGGTGACCCGTGTGCAGATGTGCCAACTCCCTAGAGCGTCCGATTAAGGCCTCATTGCTTCCATGGCCCAAACTGGACATACTGGCTACTAGGTAGATGGTCTGACTGGTCAGTGTATATTAACACGCAGAAAACAAGTCTTTCTTTTTTGTTTGTTTGGTGTAGTTTTAATAACATCCAGTTAAAAATTAAACTTATAATGTAAATCTATATCTGAATCATCTGTTTCTTTCTCCAGTTAGTAAGTTAACAAAACCAAAGAAGGTGTGTCCTCGAATTCCAATAAATGCCCAGTATTTTTTCTTGCAAGCTGTCTCGTTTTTATAGCTTTTACAACGACCTCCTTTCCTTCTTTCAACTCTTCTAGCTGAGAGTATATGGGCATTTTAATTTTGCATCTTATTTCCTGCGTTACACTATTGTTAATGCATTCCACGTCTTCCTGGGTGTACATTACAAGCTTTTCTCCTAAACGCTCTTGCCACATTTCTCTTCAGAACTTAAAGCTTACATTATTTGCAAAATTCCAAGTATTTGGACAGCTCCAAAGAGTGTGCAACAATGGACGCAGTATTAATAGCTACAGAAGGACTCCAGATATAGACGAAAATACTCATCCATGAAGTTGACTTTGATTATGTAATTAATACCGATCAGACCAGTACCAATCGACGTACAACAGATCCGTTGTGGAACTTGAAGCAAAAACAGATTCAAACAACATTAGTCATTTCTTCACAGCACAGTATACTATAAATTTCTCATGTTTACAAGAACCATCCGGGAATTTTGGTAGGTCTGTTAAAAAAAAAGAGTTGGCGAATTCACTCATAAATTTAAAAAAAGTGGTTGTGACCTGCACGAAATCAGGAAAGTTGGTAAAAGTGCTGCATGAAGAGTTTTTAAAATCTGTCATTCTTATCTATGTGGGGCAAGAAAGGATTTCTTTACATTATTGATCTGTTGGGAGGGTAGACTTATCAAATACTTTACAATCAATTTTTTTGTAGATGAAAGACAAATATGGCCCTACTCCATAAAAAATATGCCACCCAAACGTGCTCTATTTTGTCAGATGTGCCTCCAATTTGCTAAAGACTATTGAGAAAGTTGCTCCAAGGTCAGATTTCATAATAATAGGTTGTATAATTCTGCATCAATCTATGCACCTGCTCTCACAAGAATGATCAAATACAAGTGGTTCGCACTAAAGTTGATCAAAGAAAGACAAATCTTTTTGAATTTAAACGAACTATGTTTTGTGGTATCGCTTCTGAGAATTCCATGTGTCTGCAAACTTTCATTAAATGTGGGTGGCGCACTATGAATTTGTGTTTCGGTAGCTTCTGTGACAAATTTCATCCAGAATTCAGTTCCCAGCACAGCGAGTGATAGCTAAAAATATGTAACAAATGGAATAAACATTTGAAGAAATTTAGTTGTAGTTACTATTTTGAATAATTCTACGTGACATTATTTAATGATATTCTATATGATGGTACTGAAAACAGAGGAGGTACTGTACCTGGGTGGGATTTGAACACGTATCACCACCAGTATGGTGGATGTGAGCTTCATCTGCTTTGCTACGCCCATGTGGTCGAAGCATAACTTAAGTTTCACGTATGCGGGCCACACGTAAAACGTCAACATCAATTTTCTCGGAAACTAGGGGCTGTCACATGAAAAACCATTAACCACATACTCATGAGAGGTGCTTCTACAACATATCCAAGACTCACCAAAATTCATGATTAAGGGGTCTGATGCTCACCTTGTCAATGGATATTGTTCCACCTGGGAAAGACAGCTGCAAGTGATACTTTATTGCAAATCTACAATGAAAGAATTTATCAATCAGCAGTTAGCTGGTGGCATTATTGAGGATTGTGACAGTTCATGGGGAGCAGCTGTTGTCATTTTTCCAAAGAAATCATTGGATGGAACAAAGAAATGCAGGTTTCCTTGTGTCTGATGATGATGATGAAGTCCCATACTCCGTACTAGGCAAGGTCCTAGTGGAGGTGGTTTGTTGTAGCCTTCCTCCGACCGTATTGGGGATGAATGATGATGATGATGAAGATGACACAACAACATCCAGTCATCTCGAGGCAGGTGAAAACCCCTGACCCCGCCGGGAATCGAAACCGGGACCCCGTGCTCGGGAAGCGAGAACGCTACCGCGAGACCACGATTGTGATTACTGATATCTAAATGCTAGTCCAATCATGGATGCATATAAAGCATCAAATGTAGCGGACTTTGGACAACCTAGATCAGTGTAAATATTTCTCCACGATGGATCTGAAGAGTATCACTAATTGGAACTGGTTTCAGGAAAGTGGCTGATGACCACGTTTACCATTCCTCTGGGCCATTGTCAGTATCGACAGACGCCATTGGGTGTTAAGAACGCACAAGCTACATACCAGAGGTTATTGAATGATTGCGAAGGAGATTAAAACCACATCATTGTACAGTCTTTTTAGGTGATATTATTGTATTCTCTAAAGATCTAGAGGAACACACACAATGACTGGAGGAAATGTTAAAGACTTTTTTTGGCACATCTAATGTTAAGTGTTGAAAAGTGTCATTTTGCCCCTGCGGAGGTAAACTACCTAGGGCATGTGACTGGCCAAAATTGCATGAAGACTAACCCAAAGTTGATATGTTCTGCCTGTGATTTCTTACCACCACAAAGAAACAACAATTACTTTCAGGGCCATAAACTTATGATGGAAAAATTGTCAAAGGGTTTGCTAAAATCGCTAGACCATTGTGTAATCTGTTAAAGAAGTGTGGGCGATTCTGGTGATCAACTGACTGTCAGTCGACACAAGGGCACCGAAAGAGGCACTAACAATTAGCCCAGTACTAATATTTCCAGACTACGAAAAGAATTAATCGTATATCCTGACACAAGTAGCGAAGTGATTTGATTTGTTCTGAATCAGGATATGAATGGTAAGGAACAATCACCGAGAGAGTTGAGTAAATTCAGATAGAATTACTCAACTGTGAAGAAAAAGATTTGAATTTTATCTATTGTATTAGCTATTTCTGTTGTCACTGGTATGGTAGTGAATTCAAAGTTATAATTGACCGTTAGCCATTAAAGTGGTTATTAGGGCTGAAAGATCTTTCAAGAATTAAAGCTGAGTGAATTTGATTACAAAGTAGTACACAAAGCCAGCAAGAAACGCAGTAATGCAGATGGCTTGGGCAGAGGTATTGGGGTCACAAGGTCATTCAGTAGAAGACTTGCGAAGTGGCAAGAAGTGCAGACCACTGCACGATCTCTGAGTTATTTAGGTCACAACATACGAGGAGCTGTTGTGTAGGATGACAGAGTACAGGCCACACATTGTGTACCTGCAGCTTTGAAGGACCAAGTGTTGAGAGAAGTACATGACCATTTGTTAGTGGGTAATGGAGGGTTAATGACTACTCATCTTCAAATGGGTGAGCAGCACTGGTGTAGGATGAGAAGGCAGGATGTCGACAAGTATGTAAGAATTGCAAAATTTGGCCGTCTCAGTCATCAGTGAGTAGTGCTGCAAAGATTACAGGATGCATCCAAGCCATTTAGATGGGACTGGACATTTTGGGCTCATTTATCCTAACACTGGCAAATAACCGTTATGTATTAACCTCTTAGACCACTTTTCAAGTTATGTAACTCTGGTTGTAATCCCATACGTAAAAGCAAGAGTGTTGGCACAGGCCATAGTCAGTAGCAATTACAGATCAGAGCATCAACTCTTTGCATGAGCAGATTAAGCAGCATGCCATCTATTGCGGATTCAGAAGCTAGAAAATCCCCCAATCAAATGGAAGAATGGAACGCATCCATCATACTATCGGTAAAATGTTAGTTTACTATGTGAACAGCCACCACAATGACTGGGACCTGTACCTACTCTGTGTTGTACCTGCATACACTTCTGAAGTACGTGACAGCATTGGGCTGTCACCACACACGGTGGTATGCAGTAGGAAGATGCCATCTTCTTTGGAAGTGATTAAGCCTAAAGTTGCGAAAGTATAATGGGATGAGTGGAAACAAGTGAAAAAAGCTAATGTCAATGTGCTCAGGCACCCAGAGCAAGTAAGGCGATGTGGTGGTAGACTACCTGAACATAGAGTTGATTAATGGGTGATGCTGGCGAATCCCTACACACTCAAGGGTAAAACGAGAAAATTCCTAACACAGTGTCAAGTGACAATATCAAGTCACTGAAAGGACATCGTGAATGTGAAGTAACAGTTACCAATGAAAACTTCCATAGTCCACGTAGGACATGTTAAAGCTTTTAAGGGTACTTCGAACAATCTGTCGCAAGTGCCAGTTCTTGTACCAGGTAAGGTTAAATCGGCTAAGCGGGTCAAAGCAGATACTTGCTGATCTCTGTGACTAGGGCTGCCATTTGTCTGAGAACTCTCGGAAGTACGAGGATCCGCCACGTCGAGGAGTTGTAGGTAATCGTCATCACAATGCGCACCTTCTTTTTCCTCCTAAATTTTTTAATTACTTCGCGGAAACTTGTGTTCGATGTTGCCACTGTTTGGAGCAGTGGTTTGAGCAGAAAATTTTCCTGTTAAGAAATAGGTAAGTAACTACTTCAGTCAAATGTTTTTCAATATATTTCAATACTTGTATGATGCACGTAACATAAATGCTAGCTTTCTGGAGCCATGCTTTGTTCAGTTTTGCACAGCAGGGTAAATCCGTGTACACCATGTGACCCGAGCGTAAAAGAAAAAGAGAGAGAAGCACAAGGCAAAGCACAAAGCCGACGCTCGCCCTGCTATCTATGAGCGGTTCTAGGCGCTACAGTCTGGAACGGCGAGACCGCTACGGTCGCAGGTTCGAATCCTGCCTCGGGAATGTGTGTGTGTGATGTCCTTAGGTTAGTTAGGTTTAAGTAGTTTTAAGTTCTAGGGGACTGATGACATCAGAAGTTAAGTCCCGTAGTGCTCAGAGCCATTAGAGCCAATTTTTTTTTTTGGATAGCGCCATTTTTGTATGCACGGTAAACTTGAAACACGGTGGCACACGAACAGTTTACAAACTTTCGTAAAAGCTTCCACTTCTGGCCAAAAATCCATTGATCATGTCGTTTTGGATATATCGCTCCGTTTCTGCATTACAACAACGACTGCATCGTTTTCCGCGTCCTCCCGACGCGCTTCATATACCATTATTGCCCGTTGACATCGAACGTTGATGGTGACCACATTAATGTGACTGGACGGTGTATAAGAAATCTGAATAAAAATTAATTTTCAAACTTTCTGATGAGTGAAAATAATTTATATGAATCACAAGTTAGGGTACTCCGTTTGGCCCTACTTTCCCTAGGCATGTTACACTCAAATTACGTGCTCAAACAGATGGGAATTTTTCGAAAGCAAGAGAAGTGAAACACTCATGGCAAACACATTTAATTTTAGCTTCTGGTTGCATCCATAACTTAATTTTTTCTGCTATTGTCCCTACCGTAATTAAGAAAACAGAATAAGGGCTGCGAATTTTCGTCTTCAGATTGAATAGCCGTAAGTTCCAGCTTGAGGACTTCTGATCCCGAAGAAAAAAACATGTTCTAAGATAAAGAACAAATATTGTATATATAAATATAGTATATATAAATATAGTATATATAAATTCTTTCTGATCGTCAGTCTTCTGGCTGGTTTACTGTCAACCCATATTATGTATTCATTACACTGCCCATTCCATTCAACGAGCATTACCATTCTTCCCCACTTTTATTAATGATAACAATGTCATCAGCGAATCTTATCAATGACATTCTTTTACCCTCAATTTTTAATCCCACTCCTGAAGCTCTCCTTTATTTCTGTGATTGCTTTTTCCATGTATAGACTGAAGAGTCGGACAGAAAGACTGTATCGCTATTTTACACTCTTTTGAATCTGAGCACCTCGTTCTCATTCGTCACGACACAAGGAACAAAAAACGCTTGCTAGACATTGCACTAACCGCAGACAGGACATAAAAAAATGGGGGAGGGAGGAGAATAAAATTATACACAGCAACGCACACATAAAAAAAAATGAAGAGTGCTTAGAAAAAACAGGAAACGTATCTAATACAGCCATTAAGAACTATACTACTGTCCATTAAAATTGCTACACCAAGAAGAAATGCAGATGATAAACGGGTATTCATTGGACAAGTATATTATACTAGAACTGACATGTGATTACATTTTCAAGCAATATGGGTGCATAGATCCTGGGAAATCAGTACCCTGAACAACCACCTCTGGCCGTAATAACGGCCTTGATACGCCTGGACATTGAGTCAAACAGAGCTTGGATGACGTGTACAGGTACAGCTGCCCATGCAGCTTCAACACGATACGACAGTTCATCAAGAGTAGTGACTGGCGTATTGTGACGAGCCAGTTGCTCGGCCACCATTGACCAGACGTTTTCAGTTGGTGAGAGATCTGGAGAATGTGCTGGCCAGGGCAGCAGTCGAACATTTTCTGTATCCAGAAAGGACCGTACAGGACCTGCAACATGCGTTCTTGCATTATCTTGCTAAAATGTAGAGTTTCGCAGGGATCGAATGAAGGGTAGAGCCACGGGTCGTAACACATCTGAAATGTAACGTCCACTGTTCAAAGTGCCGTCAATGCGAACAAGAGGTGACTGAGACGTGTAATCAATGGCACCCCATACCATCAAAAAATGGTTCAAAATGGCTCTGAGCACTATGGGACTCAACATCTTAGGTCATAAGTCCCCTAGAACTTAGAACTACTTAAACCTAACTAACCTAAGGACATCACACACACCCATGCCCGAGGCAGGATTCGAACCTGCGACCTAAGCAGTCCCGCGGTTCCGGACTGCAGCGCCAGAACCGCTAGACCACCGCGGCCGGCCCCCCATACCATCACGCCGGGTGATACGCCAGTATGGCGATGACGAATACACGCTTCCAATATGCGTTCACCACGATGTCGCCAAACACGGATGCGACCATTATGATGCTGCAAACAGAACCTGGATTCATCCGAAAAAATGACGTTTTGCCATTCGTGCACCCAGGTTCGTCGTTGAGTACACCATCGCAGGCAATCCTGTCTGTGATGCAGCGTCAAGGGTAACCGCAGCCATGGTCTCCGAGCTGATAGTCCATGCTGCTGCAAACGTTGTCGAATTGTTCGTGCAGATGGTTGTTGTCTTGCAAACGTCCTCATCTGTTGACTCAGGGATCGAGACGTGGCTGCACGATCCGTTACAGCCATGCGGATAAGATGCCTGTCATCTTGACTGCTAGTGATACGAAGGCGTTGGGATCCAGCACGGCGTTCCTTATTACCCTCCTGAACCCAGCGGTTCCATATTCTGCTAACAGTCATTGGATCTCAACCAACGCGAGTAGCAATGTCGCGATACGATAAACCGCAATCGCGATAGGCTAAGGTCCGACCTTTATCAAAGTTGGAAACGTGATGGTACGCATTTCTCCTCCTTACACGAGGCATCACAACAACGTTTCACCAGGCAACGCCGGTCAACTGCTGTTTATGTATGAGAAATCGGTTGGAAACGTTCCTCATGTCAGTACGTTGTAGGTGTCGCCACCGGCGCCAACCTTGTGTGAATGCTCTGAAAAGCTAATCATTTGCATATCACATCATCTTCTTCCTGTCGGTTAAATTTCGCGTCTGTAGCACGTCATCTTCGTGGTGTAGCAATTAATGGACAGTAGTGTATCTACACAACAAGCTGCAAGATTTCATGGATAAACTAAAACATGTCAGTGCGTTGAAGAAGCTATGCACAGAGTGGCGAGATTATATGAGTCAGAGACGTACTGAATTGGCGGTGTTGCGAATAACAGTTGGGCAGAAATCGGAAAGCGTCAGAGGGCAAACCTCTGAAAGAAATGAGCGCACACTCGAGTGAGCCAAGTGCGAGATAAGCTGTGCATGCAGTCGCGCGTGAATGGAGGTCCCTCCCGGCCTCATCACCAGCTGTACTGGGGCTGCGGAGATATGAGCTTCTGGCTGACTGTGAAGTGTCAATAACAAGGGAACGAGGCAGGGAGCAGCACCACTCGGGCCATCCAGTTCCCACCATATACACGAGAGTCAGCAAAACCGAGGGTTTAGGAAAGGCGTAAAAACATGTGCTTGGGAGTCGTAACGTCAATTACGACCACAGATGCTCAGAAGTGCATGTTTTGAAGTGTGGGAATTGTGGTTACCTGTAGAAGGAAGCGAATGCTCGATGAAATTGGGATATTGAGCTACAAAATGATAGATAATCTGGATTGTTTGGATGTGCTTTATAAGAGTCAACCTTCTGGGATATTTTAGGACGACACAGTTTGTATTCCGACGATCACATACAGCACTCGGTTCATTTATGTGAATATTTAAGGTAGATGCATATCGACAGTAACTTTTTGTATATGTTAGTGGGAACCTAGTTAATTGAGCACCAGTGCTTGCATTAGAATCCTGTTAGAAGTAATATAAAATTTCAATTTAGAAATAATTATTACGTAATTGAGGAAATGCTATCTGAATGTATTTTTATCTATGCCCTAGTTATACAAATGTCTATAAGTACAACATTATGGTCATTAATATCTAACAAAATACGGCTGTTGAATCGGAATGCAGGTGGCGCAATCTGTTGTTCATTGCAGTACAGCCTAAAAACATGTACTATATTCAGGAAGGGAAAGATACTTTTTGACCCTCTTGGAGGGCGGTAGGAGGAGATACAGGAGACACTTCTTAATTTAAGTGGAACTGTGTCGTTTTGGCTTCAAATTAAGAGTGGTAAACATGACAAATTAAGTTATTTAATTGGCAGAAATTAATAACAGGTATTTCACCGAGTCCAGTCAACTCTTAGCACTAACATACTTGTTATAAGGAGGGGGAAGAACTTTTCAGAGACTCATAAAAACTAGTTTACGGCAGCAAATCCCACTATTAGGTGACAGTGAGGGGGTTTAAGGAATAGTACGTTGAAAAATTGAAAATGTCTTCAGTGGGAAGTTTGTGTATGGTAGCGGACATGACAGGAGTCAATACATTAGTAAGAGCAAAAGTTTTCCTTATTACAAGCTTTCAAAATGGTTCAAATGGCTCTGAGCATTATGGGACTTAACATCTGTGGTCATCAGTCCCCTAGAACTTAGAACTACTTAAACCTAACTAACCTAAGGACATCACACACATCCATGCCTGAGGCAGGATTCGAACTTGCGACCGTAGCGGTCACGCGGTTCCAGACTGAAGCGCCTAGAACCGCACGGCCACACCGGCCGGATATTACAATCTTTCAGATAAAAGCAGCAGACACAGCCAGCACCAAATCGAACTAAAAAGTAAGCTAACTGTATTTTATCAAACAGTAATGAAACTGTACAAGGTATGATAGGCCTGCAAAGCTTTAGAATTTTAAGTGATGGAGGCTAATGAAAGAAAGAAGTTAAATGGAAGCAAAGGTAGAAACACACCAGGAAGGAAATCTTAAATCTGGACTAAAGAATTTACTTAAGAATAAGAACTTATACGTTATTAAATTGAGCCATAAGTTCACTATCTGAAAAACTGACGATGCTGTAGGCATATTTGAAAGGGTAAATTATTTAACCTGTGTGTCTGCGCAAGAAGAAAAAGAAAAATAAAGCAATAATTACATAAAAAAATAAAAAAATAAAAAATTCTTATACAGAAAATTTCGAGGATTATAGTGAAAACGTAGCAGTAACAGGAACATTATAAAACATGATGCATTAAACAAAAATATACAAATATGTATTTGAAGGAGTTATGAAGCTGTGATGAAATTTGGCTAAAGATTAGTAACTGTAAGTAATAAATAAATGAAATAAAACATTTATGTTGGATAGACAATACATTTAATCAGTAAGTGTGTCGTAAGAAGCAAGGAGAAATTTTTACAAGCATCCCTAGTTTGCTCAAATGTTGTGTAGTGCAAGATGAATCAGAGGAACAGGTAATTAACGAAGAAAATGTTATTCGCGGTATGAAGAAATGAAAGGCATCTGCGGACGATGGTGTTACCAGAACAAATTCCTTTTTGGAATCGGTTTTCACAAAACAGAAAAAAAGTACGGTCCATTAAATAGTGCCATAATAACATACACATGTAAAATATACAGTGATCTTAAAATTTTCATTTCAGACATATCGGAAGCTTAGCTCTGAAAAATCTCTATACTTTACTAAAAGCTCGTCGAGATACTTTAAGCCTTCCGTGTCTTTCTTTTCCTGTCCATCCAGAGGCTTCCTTTAACTGCCTTAACTACAAAAACAAATTAGTTACTCGGAAGATTTAACTGAGAATGGCGAGCAACGGACATTTGGAGTCGGGTATGTCGCTAAAGGCCATTTCTCACAGTGGCAAATACAGCTGTACATCTTCAATGGGCCGAACAATACAGAAACTGCTGGACATAGCTAATTGTAGGCTTGTAGTGTGATTCAACGAGACGTGATTTTGCCTGTTTTCAAATTATACAATGCGTCGAGTGCACCGGAGCACCAGTGAGCCGTATAAACCGCAGTGTCTCCAGGGTGTAATTCAGGCTGGAGGAGGTTCTCTATAAATTTGAGTGTTGTTTCACACTATGAATTCGGCCCACTCATTTATGTTACAGTGAGCATGAACCATCAAGCTCGTTTCAACATCCTCGGTGTCAATGTGTTGCCCTTTCTTATATACGAGGGTTGGAACTTTAATAGTGGTAACTATTTATTTTCAGCTCGTACAAAATAGATACGGCTTTCAAAGTTTTACTGACCTCCAAAGTAGCCACCAGCATTGAGTATTACCCGTTGCCAGCGATGTGGAAGTCATAGGATACTCTTAGCAGTGCCAGTTGTGTTGACAGTTCGAGCGGCTCGGTCTATTGCCCGACGAATTTGTAGCAGTTCTGAAGCGAATGCCTTTAAGTGGTTCCTTCAGTTTAGAAATCGAGTTGAACTCGCGAGGGTTTAATTCAGGGGAGTGCAGTAGGTGGTATAGCACTTAGCAGCCCCATCAGTCAAACAAATCAGTAACAGTTTGCATTGTACGTGCTTGACCATTGTCCTGCAAAATGATGGTCAGGTCCTGCAGAAAGTGTCATAACTTCTGCCTCTACGCTGTTCATTTTTGGAACACAAACTACGACCAGCTTAGAGGCAGAAATTATGACAATTTCTGGAGGACCTGACCATCATTTTGCAGGACAATGCTCAAGCACGTACAGTACAAGCTGTTGCAAATTTGTTTGACTGATGGGGCTGCTAAGTGCTATACCACCTACTGCATTCTCCTGAATTAAACCCTCGCGAGTTCAACTCAATTTCTAAACTGAAGGAAACACTTCACGACGTTCGCTTCAGAACTGCTACAAATTCGTCGGGCAATAGACCGAGCCGCTCGAACTGTCAACACAACTGGCACTGCTAAGAGTATCCTACGACTTCCACATCGCTGGCAACGGGTTATACTCAATGCTGGTGACTACTTTGGAGGTCAGTAAAACTTTGAAACACGTATCTATTTTGTAGAAGCTGTAAATAAATAGTTTCCACTATTAAAGTTCCAACCCTCGTATCTTCGTCATGAGTATGTTGTGGACACTCCCATCTTCCAAGACAATAACAGCCGTGTCTACAGGGTTGCATGCATGCGTTGCTGATTTGACAAATATTCTGCCATATTGTCGCACGTCGACTTGTCCGCTGACTCAGATTTTTTTTTTTGACACATCCGAAAGAACAGGCACCACACATTCATGATTCCATGACCATTTGTATACTTAATGGAAGACAAATACCGACTTTAGCCACATGAGGGCACTGAAATAATTCAATGGCGACTATGAAAATTTGTGCCGGACAGGGACTCGTAGCCCTGTTTCTTGCTTACGCGACTGGTCCCTTTCACAGCTTCAACTATCCAAACACGCTTCCCATCCGACCAAAATTCCCAAATTGTTGCACACTACTTCCGTAGCGGCCTCCTGTCCACCATCCTCATTACTCGCAGCATTCAGCATGGTTCCCACAAGAGGTCGGACATTGGGTGCATCCACATTAAAGATATATCATGAAATGCCGTCGAAGTGTACAGTTATTACTATTATACGAGTGGTGTCTATTCTTTGGGAGATGTCTGAAAGAACAGACACCACACATATAGTAGTAATATCTATGGGAAACGTGTCCGGATAGCCGAATAGTTAAGACAACTATCGCGAAAAGTTGCGAAATCTGGGTTCGAGTTACGGTCTAGCACAAATTTTCATTATGGCCATTGAATTATTTCAGCGCCCTTATCCAGCTGACGTCGGTATTTTTCTTTCGTCAGTTTTACACAGTGATGTCTCCTAGGGATGACTAATTTTATGTACAGAGTGCTTACGTTCTTGGGCAAGTGAAGTGTAGATAGCGGCTGTGTTGGAGAGAAAGCGCAGTTGTCATCACGGCGAATGTCAGGTGGCTGGGAGACACCAGAGCCCATAGTCAGTCAATAGCATGACAATGAAGCGCAAGAGAGGCAGCATTGCGATATGAGCCCATTCATCACCAGCAGATCGTGGCCGCCCGACGCACAGAACACTCCGTCTCGAAATCGTGCAGGTACTGGGTTTTTCGCGAGCCACTGCGTTGAGCGTGTACTGTAGATACATCGATATGGGGGAAAACCGCTGCCCGCAGCTAGAACAAGTGCTGTAAACAACAGTGTATTGATGGCAGGGGTCACCGCGAACTATTGTGGATTATATCAAGTGACAGGCTGACAAGCCACTGTACATGTTTGTAATCGCTAATAGCAGGTTATGAGAATGCAACTCGCTTGGCATCAGCGCAGAGTTGATAGGGTTCCTTTGGTTTGTAGCCGAGTGGAGAGTTCCGACTTTCTGACGATCTTGGCTGTACATTTCTGGACCTTCGTTTCCGGGTGAACAGTTGTAGGACTTCCCTTGATAGGTCAGGGATGCACTACACAAAGGAAGCAGGTACTCGGGTAGCAGAGTACTTCTGGAGCACACAAGGTTTTCTTTTAGCATAGGCGGGAGTCTGAGGTACTCTGATGAACACTCGCAAGTCGACACGCAGACAGCGAAATCAGGGCACTTTCAGAGTAAAGACCCTTCGACTGTCAAGATGTTAGTAAATTCTGTGATTTTTCGTAACAAAATCCCCGAAATTACTGCCTTGTATGAAATTTTTCGCGCTCAAATTATTCTTGGGACTGAGAGCTGACAGAAATCCGAAGTAGAAAGCTCTAAATATTTAGCGAGTCATGAAACGTATATCGGAAAAACAGACTACACACTGTAGGAGGGGGAGTGTTCATGGCAGTAGACATAAAAATTGTCTCTTAACGAGGCCGATTTGGAATTTGACTGTGAAGTTATCAGGACGCTTATAACAGTTCTAGGTGAAATCAAATTAATTTCTGGAACTTTTACCGCTGTGATAGTTTTGGAGTCTTTCAAAGAAAGTCTACGCTCAGTGGCGCAGAAATACCCAGATCATGCAATATTAGTGGAGACGACATAAGTCTATCGAGTATAGTCTGGGACGTCTATGGTTTCATTGCAGGATGTACAGACAGGAAGTAAAGCGAAACACTTTTGAAAACTTTTTCCGAAAAGTGTCTTGAGCAGGTAGTTCGACAGCTCATTCGCAGTGGAAATCTACAAGCACGCCTGAACATATCGATGGCATCAGTATAGACAGGGATTAATGATTATGGTACCATCACAGCGACGATGGTTATTAAAGTTAATAAATAAACCGAGAATGCTATGAGAGTATTTTTGCTAGAAAGAGCAGGTAAGTAGTCGCTAACATCCCATCCCTGGTTCAAATATGATGGAAGTAGGGGAATTATGGGTGACGTTTAACCAGTTTAAAAACCCGCTCTGGAGAAGTAAGTGCCAAGTAAGTGGATTAAAGACGGAAAAGACTCACTGTGGCTTAATAACATTCAGAAAATGCTAAGGGAGGAAAGAGTTACACTTTCGATTCTAAAGAGATTGCACAAATGACAACATGCGAAAATTTGTCGAGATTCGTGCGTCTGTAAAAAGATCGATGCACGAAGCATACAACAGCTACCACACTTATACCTTAGCAAAGAATGTAGCCGAAACCCGAGAAAACTGTGGTCATACGTAACATCGCAAAGCCAGTCGAACACTTCTGTCCAGTCATTCACTGACCAATCTGGTGTGGCAGCAGGAGATACCAAAACGAAAGCTCAATTTTTAAATTTCACGCTGGAGGATCGTACAAGCATACCACCATCTGAGCATTGCACCTACTCCCGTATTGTGGACATAGTAAATGGTATTCCTGGCGTAGAGGGGACGTAGCTGAAAACAAATAAGTCTTCAAGTTTGGATGGAATCCCAATTCAATTTTACAAAGAGTACTCTACAGCATTGGCCCCTTACTTAGCTTACATTTATCGCAATCTCTCGCCCAACGCAAGGTCCCAAAAGGAAAAAACGCAGATAATTCCTGCATATAAGAAGGGTAAAATAACTGACTCGCAAAATTACAGATTAATATCCTTAACATTCTTGAACATATTCACTAATCGAACATAATAAATTTCCATGAGGCGAAAAGCTTCTGCCTACAAATCAACAAAGTTTTCGAAAGCAAACTTTTTTCGAAACTCTGCTTGTCCTTTTTTCACATGAAGTCCAGCGAAGTAAGGATGAAGAGCAACAGGCAGTTTCCATATTCTTAATTTTCCGAAAAGCATTTGAGACGGTGGTCGACTGCAGACCGTTAACGAAGCTGTGAGCATACAGAATAAGTTTCCATACAAGTGAGTGGCTTCAAGACTTCTTTAGTAATAGGGCCCAGTTGTCCTCGTCGGCGGGTGTTCATCAGAGACAAGGGTATCATCAGAAGTCTGGATGAGCAGCAGTCTGTGGCCGTTTGCCGATGATGTTGTGGTGTACGGGAAGATATCTTCGTTGAGTGACTGTAGGAGGACAAAAGATGACTTACACAAAATTTATAGTTGGCTCTATAGCTGGCTCTAAATGTATAAAAATTTAAATGAATGCAGATCAGTGGGAAAAACAATTGCGTAATGTTCGAATAAAGCATTAGTAGTGTTGTACTTGACACATTCTACTGCTACTACTTCGTCCGAACAGGCTTTCGAAGGCTCAACAGTACCGACCGACCGCCGAATCACCCTCAGTCGATAGGCGTCACAGAATGCAGATAAGGAGCAGCACGTGTTGTCAATTGTTGTGATCGGAGCCCCTACTTCTCAATCAAGTAGCTTCTCAAAAGCGCTGAGTGCGCCCTGTTTGCCATCAGCGCTCAACAGACTCAGACGTCCACCTATCAAGTGGTAGCCAAGCCCGACAGCGCTTATGTTTGGTGATCTGATGGGAACTGGTCTTACCACTGCGGAAACGCCGTTGGCAATACTTGACACAGTCACGCAAAGCGATATGAAATGGATCGAGCATGTAAGGATTGTAGTGGGGAAGGCGAATGGTCGCCTTCGGTTTATTGGGAGAAATTTAGGAAACTGTGGTTCAACTGTAAAAATAACCCACATATACAACTCTAGTGCGACCCATTCTTGAGTACTGCACGAGTGTTTGGGATCCCACTAGGTCGGGTTAGAAGGAAGCATTGCAGCAATTCAGAAATGGATTGCTGGATTTGTTACCGGTAGGTTCGACAACATGCAAGTACTATGGAGATGCTTCGGGCAGTCAAATGGGAATCCCTGTAGGGAAGGTGTTGTTCTTTTTGAGGACCACTATTGAGCAAATTTAGAGAATAGTCATTTAAAGTGACTACCGAACGATGCTATTGCCTCCAACGCTCATTTCGCTTAAGGACCATGAACATAAGAGAAATTAGGGCTCCCACAGAGGCATATAGACATCGTTTTTCCATTGCTCTATTTGCGAGTGCAATAAGAAGTGAAGTGACTAGCAGTGGACAAAGTATCCCCCGCCATTCACCATACGTTGACATGCGGAATGAGTATGTAGATTTACGTGTAGGTGTAGAGGGCAGCATTCAGGCAGGTGGGGGATGTTTACAAGCGATGGCATCACCTGTCACTTTCAAATTATACGAGAATCTACTACCCAATCATGTGTATCTACGGTGTAGTTTACATCTAATGTTACGCACCTCTAGAGGTTGTAGAGGGAACTTAGTGGATCAAGTTTTACGTAAAACCCATGTCCGGAAACGGCTCGTTTCAATTGTACAAGGAAAACAAGAAGTACAGATTTCGGTCCTGTCTCCAGTGATATTACAACAGCTGTTCGATATGACGACCACTAAGTTCGGTGCTTACAGTGTATCTGCGCAATAAGTTCGCACAAACTCTGTCCAACATGCATGGAGTATTGTTAATCCCTTCTGCCGGAACCATGATTCGTGCAACCAAACCTTTCTCCTACTGGACAGGGGTGTCACAAGCAAAGCTCTTCACGTGTCCCCACAAGAGAAAGTCCAAAGCGGTTAAATTTGGGGGTCTTGATGGCCAAGCATGTGGTCCATCTCGACTGATCCACCTGTACCTGTAGACTATGTTCAAACGGTTTTGGATGTGAACATGTGAACAGCAAAATGCAGTGCCGCGTATCATGCTGGAACCGTAAGTGGCGCCGAATGTTCAATGGCACATCTTCCAAAAATTCCGCCAGGACTTGTTGCAGGAACATCAAGTAACTGGCACCCGTTAGGTGAGGAGGAAAGATGTGCGGCCCAATCAAACGATCGTCGCATATACCTGCCCAGACATTTATGCCGAAGGTGTGCTGAAATCTTCGTGTACAGTTCGTTTTGGCATTTTCTTGATGCCAAATGTGGCTATTTCGAGCGTTCAAAACATCTTACCTGTTGAATGCGCTTTGTTGATGAACAAAATTCATCCTGGAGAGTGAGGAAAATCCGCACGGTTACCCGCAGCCGTTGTTCTATTCTGGTAAACATGGATTGAGGTGAAGTCACACGTTTTGGAAAACAGTCGTGGTACAGACGTTAAGTTTCTCTTCCATTACTGCGAGCTTCACCGTAAATTAACATCATATCAGTGTACTCTGCGAATGTGTACTAGTACTAGTCACCATAATATCAACCGAGGTATTACTGGAAAGCATGAAAAAACAAGGCAGATGGGAACCGAGTACATCATCTGACATCGCGTATCATACCATTCATGAATTCTGGTAGTCTACCATACCAGGCGAACTGCGTAAGAAACATCTAGCGTGAAACTGAGTAGCTCTTGTTTCCCTTGTAACATGGAAACGAACCGTTTCCGGACATGGGTTCCTATGTAAAACTTGATCTACTAAGTCCACTCTGCAACCTGTAAAAGTCTGTAACATGATTTGTGAAACACCCTTTATATTTTACCTTATTGGATCTCGAATATCACCTGTAGATTCAGCAACACAATTTACCATTCCATCGTTGCTGAGCTACACCATTAATATCATAATTGTTTTAGGACCATTCCATGGATGTGAGAGTGCTTGTGTGCTCGCTAAGTCGCCACTTTTATTGAGGTTGTCTTCAATATCTCCGTGGGAGCAGTTCCCAATTTTGACTTACTTTCGACTGATCTCCTTCAATTGTGGATGGTACTGCGGTCAGGGATCAGGAGGGGTTTCCGTTAGTTTCGGTCCCGTATGAAGTTAACGCCTGACGCCTCGCCGCCGTCGTCATCATCATCATCAGTGGGGAAAAGGAGATGCTGCATGTCAGTAGGTGTGTGTAATTCGACTGCTCACAAGGGAACCTCCCCATCGCACCCTCCTCAGATTTAGTTGTAAGCCGGCACAGTGGATAGGCCTTGAAAAACTGAACACAGATCAATCGAGAAAACAGGAAGAAGTTGTGTGGAACTATGAAAAAAATAAGCAAAATATACAAACTGAGTAGTCCATGCGCAACGTAGGTAACATCAAGGAGAGCGTGAGCTGAAGAGCGCCGTGGTCCCGTGGTTAGCGTGAGCAGCTGAGGAACGAGAGGACCTTGGTTCAAGTCTTCCCTCGAGCGAAAAGTTTAATTTTTTATTTTCAGACAATTATTGTCTGTCCGTCCGTCCGTCCGATGCGAGGTAACTCCCATTGGAGAGGCACGTCCTTTCGCCTACTAATCGCACGGTTTTGCGGTTCGGTCGCAAAACACAGACACTAAACTTATTACAGTGAACAGAGACGTCAATGAACGAACGGACAGATTATAACTTTGCGAAAATAAAGGAAGTAAACTTTTCACTCGAGGGAATACTTGACCTGAGGACGTTTCGTTCCGCAGCTGCTCACGCTAGCCGCGGGACCACGCCGCTCCTAAGCTCACACTATCCCTGATGTTGCCTATCCTGCGCCTGTACTACTCAGTTTGCATATTTTGCTTATTTTTTTCATAGTTCCACACAACTTCTTCCTGTTTTCTCGATTGATCTGTGTTCAGTTTTTCAAGGCCTATCCACTGTGCCAACTTATAACTAAATCTGAGGGGGGTGCGATGGGGAGGTTCCCTTGTCAGGATAGTATACTGTGAAAGTTGATTATATTTCGTATCGGCGATGCGATCCCACATGGAGCAAGGGAAAAATTGACTGACTGTATGTATCTATATTTGTCCTACTCTCTTTTACCTTTTTGTTGTGGTCTCTATGGAACAATTTTCATCGAACGCTGGTTCTCTGATTTGCACAATAGTAATCTGACACAACCGTTCTTCCAGGCATTCCTGTAATTGACGATTAAAAATTTTCCGTTCGAAGGCCCTACAGACCAATATAGGTATGACGATCAGCCAAAATCGCCATAAGCATTGGGGCAATCATCCCACTGACGCACTAGATTTAAGATACCCGTTTGTAAAACACCTTGTCCTAGTATTGAAGAAGTTCGTTACTACCTTCTGCCCATCCTCGTCCGACAAGAATTGTCGACCCTTCAAGGTCTTTCTTAAGGGACCGAAGTCGGGGTAATCGCATAGGGAGACATCAGGGCTATAGAGCTCGAGTGGCGTAACTTCTGCATTACAACATTCGTGATATGGGGACGTGCGTTATCATGAAGCAGCAACTCTTTATACTACCATGTAAACACAAGTCGTTGTTTAACGTTGTTACCAAAATTCTGAGAAAGTACTTGATCGATTTACTTCAAATGTTAATACTATGCTCTAATAAACATCCAGCCAGACGAACATTCGCGGGAATACTGCGCACAGTTCCACAACGGTGCTTTTCGACAGATACGCCGCTCTTCATTCCCCGACGGTTGTATAGTGGTGTTTGTCCTTCGGCAACCAAGAAATTAACTCACGCTGGTCCTGTTTGGATACATTTGGTAACAACGTCTCCATAGTTCACGTTTTCGCATTTACCGCAAGCACGTCGGGAAGACGCGAAGGCGGAACTAATCCGTCGCCTGTACGTCGGTGCTTATATACACCATTCGGTGAAGCGCTACGTTGCATATACGCTTCAGCAACGCCCTCCAAAGCGAAACTTTCTGATCGCTCCTTAAATACTTGTTCCCAGAGTGCTATGTCGGGGCTCGTAGTTCTCCAGCATAACAGAGCTGCACCACGGGTGGCCTGCATAAAAAGTTGCAGGGGCTACAGTGGCGAACAGCGCCACTGCGATTCTAACCCCAAGTCTTGCCGACAGGCCGCAGCGGCGTTGCTCCAAGACGGCGCAGCCAGTGCGGAACTACTCGCTTCCGCAGGGCCACGTGCTCCGAAACAGGTCTCACGAAATCCTGGCGCCTCGACATTATTTCGGACGGCGCACGGCCACGGCTAGTCAGTTCTCCACAGATGATTTCTTTGGGCTTTTACGCCGAACAGTGACGTGGTTCCTCAATCAAAAGACATAGACTTAACAGGGTAGTCCTTTTTGAAAATTTGAAAAATCGTTTTTTTTTCTTATCTTCAAATGTTTTCTGGGATGTATTATTTTTCGTAGTGTTCATTCCAAGTTTGCCAAGAACTCAGTTATCGAGCTACAAGGCGATCTGTGAAAAAGTGTCTCCGAAAACCATTCACAGCCGGAAAAAATAGTCAGCATCGAAATTCAACGGCAGCCTAACAGCCATTAAGGAAATTATGAATATGTTTGAACTTGAGGTCGGACCACCCTCTTACAACTTGTGCACAGAAGCGTGCGAAAAACGCATCGAGCGAGCAGATCAGCGGATGATAGAAGATCTTACAGAGGCCTGCAGGATAACCATGACCACAAAAAAGGCGGAGAAGAGACCTGGAACGATTGCTGTGTGGCCCAGGGATCACTGACTAGAGTTATGTTTAACTTAACAACAAAAAATGTAACCCAAAACTCTAAACGTTTTTTTCGCAAATTGCATTTCTCAAATTGGTGGAAAACAACGGTACATATGATTTTGATGGGAATTTGATGCCGGGCTTCTAAACTGAATTTTCTATCAGCGTACGGCGCCGTTTTGCGACATCTTCAGAAGTCTGTTTTCGGTGCACGCTTTTGTGTCGATTTTGTGCGTGACGAAAATGACATTTGTTTCAACACGTCACTGTTTTGTTAGCACCTAGTATTTTTCAATTATCCTATGTATGCTGATAGAAAATATATTGGAAATGAGTTATACAAAATTATTTTGTTGCAGGCCGAGTAGGAGGGCTTCGGGAATGCCTGACGATGAGCAATATTCTGGCTGCGAGGTGACCTTCCACCTGGTGCTGCGATTGCTGGGAGCGCCAATGTGGGCACAAAAATTATTTCTTAAAGAAGAAAAAGTAAGAAAAACACTATATCATCAGATCCCGCATTAATTTTTATTTTACTTGAAACAAAAATCACGATAATCACCTATTTTTCATGCCTTTAAAGAGGGCTACCCCCTTAATTGTGAACTATTTCTTGTTTTGTGTAATTACGCTCTGAAGAAGGAGAACTGAAATTTTATGTTCAATTCAATAAACTTGCTTTTCACTGTCTACCTGGGGTTTAGTTTCTCTATGTCGAACGCGTCGACCAATTCACTGAGCATCTCTACCACGGTTTCGCAGGAGCTGTACTGGTATGCTACAGTCTTTGCCACGTATGTTTGTATTCTTTCGATGAAACTGTCACGTTTATTTGATAAGAACTCCAAACGATGTAGAATTCTTCTAGTTGGATGCACCAGTGGTCTTATTCACGATATCCTCTACAACAGCGCCCCAGTTTCTTGGAAGCGTCCCAAGAAATCTCTCCTCCATTCGCATTTCCTGTTATTGCTTTCACGAGTTTGTCCCGTTCTGTATCACTTCCTAGGTTCAGCCACAGATATTTAAATGATATGACAGGTTCCGGGTGTTGAGTACTAATGTTTTGATCGAATGCTACCGGATTCTTTCTTCTTGTTAGAAGCGTAATCTTACGTTTGTCCATATTTGTAGAGAGTTGCCATTCACTACACCAACTGAAATTTATGTCTCAGTGACTTGGTGTTTCCTTACAATCTTTCAGTGACCTTACAGTCACCAAACAAGATTTTACTCACCACCTTAAAAGGGAACAGTGACTGCTTTGGAGCGCCGTAGATGTCGTAGACTGATACTAGGCAGTAGTGGGACTCTACAGCGCTGAAGTTAGTCATGGCAATTACGTCGTGTGTCTTTGCCACTCGGTTGTACGAAATCAGCGCTGTAACGTGGGTCGACGTGGAGTCGTGACAGAATGACACAAAGTCGTCATCATGTTTATACCTAATCACGACCACACTATGAATGAAGTGTCCTGATGTATTGGTGTACTAACGCGGACTGTCCAACCTATCTACAAGTATGTGGTAGTACTCACAGCTACATGACATGAGATAGGAGCAGTGATTATAGAAAGATCCTGTCTGACAGGGAGCTGACCCAAGTGTCACGATTTGTCAATGACAATGGTTTTCAAACCAAACTGTGTACGCAGGAGCACTTCAACTAACTTCAAAGAGAACATTGGGAAGGGTACTTTAGGTGATGGAGATAGGGAGCCGGGTCGTTCTGCAAAGGGCACTACTCACAAAGGCACATAAAGCTGTACGTCTGCAATGGTCCAAACAACACAGAAACTGGACAGTAGCTCATTAGATTGTAAAAATTAGTGTCTTAGTCACATGCCTCTTTATTGAAATTGATTACCAGTAGGTGTTTACTCAGTACTGACTCCACGCCTGCGTGCCGCTGCTGTTATTTTTAGATATGACGATGGTAGCAAAGCTGAAGCTGGTTGTAAATTTTGACAAAGGAGCATGTGATCAAGACACTGACTTCAGTAATCTGATCCGATACAAAGATGACAGGTGTTCTACGAATGTCCAAAGAGCTTCATTTCGTGGAGAGCTGCTGACTGGAGCTACGAGTGTATAGTGTGTTCCGGCGAGTGGCGATTGCGTCTCATTTCAAGTGATGCAAGGCGCCAGTGAACCAACGCCAGAATAAGGCGTTTAACACACAGTTTGTGGAGGTTGTAGTCAAACCTGGAAATGATTCTGTGGTCTATTTTTTCCGTATCATGACTGGGATCCATTGATTTAGATCTCTGTCAACGTGAACCATGATGTTTATTTCGACATTCTCGCTGACCAAGTATTATTCCTCCCTCTACATCTACATGATCAGTATACTTTGGCCGATAACTTCTTTCAAGATGACAGCAATCTTGTTCGCAGGACTGCATCCATACGTTCCTAGTTTGACGAACACTTAGGCACCCTGTCACTCCTCGAATGCTTTGCTAAATCATCCGATCTTAATTCAGCATTTACCGTAAATATCGGTGGAATGTGGCCATATGTATTACTACTCATAGGAAATGAAGGATCAAAGGACGTTTACTACATCGTACGATATACGAAAAATCTGTTTATAAACTTTCATTCGCGTTTGGATCTGTTTAAAAAGGATGATAACTTCTTTTGATTGTGCCTTTGTCCCGCATCTGCTCAGGGTAGGTATGATTATAAACGCATTTGACACGGTTAAGTTAAGTGGTGGCCAGATGCCCTTCCTGTTACCACCTAGGACTCCAACTGTCTGCGTGGAGTGTTAGACATGTGAAAGTGTGCGGCCACTCCCGCTGGAGGTTCGAGTCCTCCCTCGGGCATGGGTGTGTGTCTTGTCCTTCGCATACGTTAGTTTAAGTAGTGTGTAAGTCTAGGGACCGATGACCTAAGCAGTGTGGTCCTTTAGGAATTCACACCCATTTGAACATTTTGAAAGTGTGCGAAAGTTTTCTAAATGTTTTCGAATCGTGTAACTGAGGCGGAACGTTGGATACCAGCCAGCTGTTCCCTTAGTGAGATGTGGGTAACTCTGGCCGCCACACCGACCCTCGTCGTTCATCCACCGGGCGGATTCGATAGGGGGCTCGTGCATCTCCCCGTCCCGGAAGCAGCGGTTTAACACGCACGGATACCGGATGTGTCTTAAAAAAAAAAAAAAAAAAAAAAAAGATGGTTACATCGTATCTATATGTTGTGTTCTCGACACTGTGTATCTAGCAACAGTAAGAGTTAAAATTCTCCGATGATCTCACCTAATGGTATCAACATCTTCAACTTTTGTAGTCCTGTCGTCCTCAGTTGCGTGTAACATTACGGTACGTCGATAATTTTTACCTTTGGCCCGTCTAACTACAACTGAATGAAACACAATTTTCGTGCCATGCGTGTTTCGCCTTCAGTTTTTGCAAGGCATATTCAGTGGCAGGTGTCGTCGATGTTGGTCTACATGTTGTGTTTTTGTTCCATTTATGGCCCTGTTCTTTCTTCTTTTTATAAATGACTTTGGAAATTTTTTTCTAGACTTCACAGCACTAGGAGCTGAACACTTTCCTAGACCAACATCGACGAAAACTCTTACTGAAGATGCCTTGCAAAAAATAAAGGCGAAACGCGTGTGGCACGAAAACTGTGTTTCATTTAGTTGTAATTAGACGGTTCAAAAGAAAAAAATTATCAACATACCGTAACGGAATGGTTGGTGTTGTACAGGGCATATGCAGGCACATAGTCCGGCATTGTGCATGTTCCTGGACCATGAAGACAGGCTCCGCCTGCTGCATATGTTGTGCCCTGATCATCGGAGTGTGGCAGGTGGTGTACCTGTTTCAGTCGGACTAAGAAGTGTTTGTGACAAATAATACATACAATACAGACAGGGAAAAAACATTTTTATGTTTAATTTGAGGGTCTGTTTTGTCTCTCACCAAGTGGGTGCAAAGATCAAATCACAGCCTTGTTCTGGCGCCAAGTGTAGCTTTACCTATAAGCTGCGCCAGGAGTGCCAATAAATGAGTCTTTTGTGTTTTGTACTGCTATGGAACAGATCCGTACGTATGAAGAGAGTTTTTGGTTTCTTTAAGGTGCTATTTTACTTTGGTATAATGATTAAACCTCAACTGAATTTTGGTACCAAGTGGGTTGCGTACAAGGAACTACAAGAACTAGATGGCGGTTGTAGTGTACATACATACTGTTCATATTTATTGTGATTAAATTCTAAATTAAGATGCATAGTGACTGGCTGTCTATTTTTTTTATGGCGATAAGATACTGGGTCGTGATTGGGAGAGCAGAATAACTGTTGTTGTCTTAGAAGCACTGTGACTGCCCTATTACAAAAACGAAGAAAACAAAAGTGGCGTAAGGAGAGGGGAGGGGAAAGGAGGGAGAAGCGAGAGGAGAGGGAGGGATTCTACTCGGATGATAGTTACGTGGATTTACCAATTGCATTCCTACTTTTATGGATTTAATTTCGCCATTCTCCCGTCGACTGATGTTTCGGCCATTCCTTCTAGCAGTGTTTGCTGATTTTGACGCTACAGCTACCCATTCTGTTTTAACATGGTACAGTATTGACGGTATGCTATCGGTACGTTACTGAGTTGATCCGCTCTCTGTCATTTAAATTTCTGAGTACATGCACAGTTCCCCGAATCCCCAAATGATCTGTCTCTGTCTCTCTCTGTCTCTGTCTCTGTCTGTCTCTCTCTCTCTCTCTCTCTCTCTCTCTCTCTCTCTCTCTCTCTCTCTCTCTCTCTCTCTTCATTCTTGCCTACGCTGCTTCCCTTCTCATCTCGCTTTACATGTAATTTTCTCCAGTTCCATCTACAGAGATCTATTATCTAAGGTGTTCTTTATTTAATATCTTAATATATAATCCTCTTCAAATCGCACAACTGTTCATTAACATAAATCAGTTTGTTAAAAATGATTTTTTGTAATGTACTTTAAAGTAGGCGTTGTAAAATCTTAGTATCAACTGAGAAGAATATGCATAATACCATACTGAAACTTCCTGTCAAATTAAAACTGTACGCCGGACCACGACTCGATCCTGGGATCTTTGCCTTCTTCAGACAAGAGCTCTACCGACTGAGCTATCCAAGCACAACTCACGACCCACCCTCACAGCTTCACTTCTGCCTTCCAAATTTCACAGAAATTCTCTTGCCTACCATGTAGGACTAGCACTCCTGGAAATCCAGTCCGACACAGAGTTTTAATCTGCCAGGAAGTTTAAAATGCAGCCGAACAGTGCGCTGCCTTTGTGGAGGAACTGGGACTGTTGTAAACCCAGACAGCAAGCAACAGCTTCCAGACGATTAACTTGGAGTCCGTTACGAACAACAGTAAAGAACCCTAGCCCCATTGTGCGTGAGCAAGGTGGGCAAAAGAGCACCCGGAATGGAACCTGTATCTATGGCGTCGCGATCTCTCCACTGAAGAGTGTAGGTCGTCGTAGTAATGGGTGATGATGACCAAGTAACGATGGACGTCTAAGGTACAATGACCCATAGGTTCAAGAAGAAAGTATACGAATCGTATTAGGAGATGACATAATGCACGAATGTTGGACGCTTTTCATCAGTAACGAGGGTAATTTGAGGGCTGTGAGTATAGAGAGAGCATCCTACAACCTGTCGTTCAACTCTTCAGCAACATTTCGACAATGGATTTCGTCGCTGAAGACATTAATGCAGCAGCACAGCTCGATCACCTCGTGAAGCCGTTCTTCCAGGTGGCAGGAATTGATGGGATGGAATCGCATACGGTTTCTACTGAAATGAACTAGTTGAGGCTTCCAGTGTATCGTCGTAGAATCAGACGTCACACACTGGATGACCTCACGAGGTTCACCGTCGAAGGTTGGGACACCGTCTCGTGGACAGTATGCCATGAAGGCTCCAAACGTGTTACAATGCGTGGGGCCGCGCGGAGTGGCCGCCACGTCAAGGACTGTGCGGCTGCTCTCGCTGGAGATTCGAGTCCTCCCTCGGGCATGGGTGTGTGTGTTGTTCTTAGTTTAAGTTAGTTTAAGTCAGCTTAAGTAGTGTGTAAGTCTAGAGACCGATGACCTCAGCAGTTTGGTCCCATAGGAATTTACACACATTTGAACAATGCGTGGGTGGGCGCAACGTGGTACTGACTGTTACTCAGAAACAGGTTTTGATTTCACAGATGCGCACTTTGGAAGAGATTGCCTTTATTTTGATCGATTTTCTTCTGAATGGGTGAGCGAAACAGTCTTGATAAATTTAAAGAACGGCATCGGCTCCATAAGGCTGCCATTTTAAAATAGTAATTTATTTAGCACTGCTAGCTAGTTTCTAGCGTTTGCTCATTATTAAGCGCACAGTGGATGCAAATGCACCATCCTCGTAAGTAGTGGACAACAGAGGTTGCATACTTTGCAATCTTACGCACAGCAGATAGTGTGTGTTACGCGACTTCGGAAAACTTATACACAAAGAAACATAAAAAAACTATCTCCTTACAGATCTTGGCCATTTCGCTTCATTTTTGCGATCAGTATGCTCGAAATACCTTCGAATACGTTCGAAGCTACTTTCATATTTGGCGATTTATCCTCGAAGCGTACAATGGGCAGAGTTCTTGTTGCTAAGCAGTCCCCATTGTAATCACAAAGCTGTGCTTGTATTTTGGATGCTCGTATTTTGTTAGTTAGGCCACAATTTGGAAATTTAATTAGCGCCTTCAGGAAGATAAAGGTGTTGCCATTCATCTGGGGTTTAGACGGCGTTTAGATCATCGAGCGCTTTCTATGATGTTAATTCAAAGATGCAACGGACAACATCGCGATAGTATCTGTCAGTAATGAAAAGATCGTGTTAGATGACATGTGTGAGTGCGATATAAACGAAGAGATGCGTTTTTTTCTACGGAACATGCAGAGTTCAAAGTTGAGAGTTGGCCAACACATGCAGTTATCACTACAAACACTGACAGCGATTTTGTAGGGAAGAGTGCAATAGATCCCGTAACTCGAAAGGTGGCTCACAAACTGTGTGTGAAATAGAAACTACATTGCAGACATATAAAAAGTACGATTGCTTGTAGGAAACAATCATTACCACTGTCGAAATGACGTCTCAGACATCCCAAAATGGCAACAGGCATAAATTTCTATAAGCAGATTAACCGTAAACCCTTGCTTACTCATTGAGATGGAACTCAAAAAGCTAAAGCTAGGGTGTTAGGTGCCATTTTTTCGTTTTCTTTCTTAGAAATAACATCTGCACAGTTCATATCCACCTCGACATCTGAAATGTGCGATAACGGCACATCTCATGGCTGAGGAGGAGAATTGTAATGCTTTCTACAGCAAGGCAAACCACACGGCGTAGGAGCATCCTTTAGTGCCACAAAAATGAACACATGTCTGGGTGGATTGGATGCGTATTGGTCATAGCTAAAAAAATTCATCTCGACCGCCCCCCCCCCCCCTCTCCCCATTGCGTCTCTTTCCCTATCTTTCTGCGGCGGCTTCCTCAAGCATAAAGTTTACGTTCTTACGTTTGAAGAAATATGTCAGAAGACAGAGATCGCTTGGAGAAACTTGCTTGTGAGTGGTTTTGAACGCTTATGCGGCTATTATTAAAAGCAGTGTTCATATAGATTACACCTAAGGCGTGTGTAAATATATTTATCTTAGAGGTACTTGATATAACTGTTGACTCAGTTCGAGAAGCATGGTATTAAACAAAGCATTTTTATACACACCGTTGTACATTTTTGCCACCGACCAAACGTAATGAAGCAAACCAAAACTTGGAAAAAAGTAGGCCTAAATCATCGCAACACTGCCACTGAATTTCGCTATTATTACAAAAGATTCAAGTTAACACCAGGCATTAACCAGATCCAAATACTTTCGGCTGATTGTCACATCATGAACCTTCAATCAACTCTTTAGAAAATCCTTTTCCACTGCTTCACGTACCAATGGCGGCTTTTTCATTCACGTTTATCGCATTCTAATGATAAGTGGTTTCCCGGAAGTAGCACAACCTTGAAAACTGCATCCTGTCATATATGAAGTCTTCATGGGTTGTCAGCCGAGTAGCATCGTCGTTTCGCAGCAACGTTTCAATGGAATGCGTCTCCAACGTCTTCAGGCGAAGTGTTGGGATATCGTTGGTCGCGGGCTGATATCTCTGCCGAGAAAGCCTGCACTCACATATAACGTACCTCTACGGGGAGGATATACATCGCAGTTACAAGACGCTGCAGAAGCTACGGAGCAAGAAGGGAAGCTGCTCAGCAGGTTGGCCTTCTTACTCCGATGTCGGGATACAGAAGTGGTTCCAGCAGAGATATCAGCCCGCGACCGACGGTATCCCGACACTTCGCCTGAAGATGATGGAGACGCATTCCTCGAAACATTGCTATGAGACGACGACGCTACTCGGCTGACAACCCGTGAAGACTTCATATATGAAATTCACCGAGAAAGCCTGCACTCACGCAAATTGACACTTCTTGAAGGACCAGTCTTAACTGGCTTCTGCACCTGAACCAGTATGGGAATATTTTGCAAGAATATCTGACTATTAAGTCCAACAACTTCTCAGTTATTAAGACTAAGTTGGGACTGCCCACATGCAAGTTTTCAGAAGCTAATGGACCGTACTACGAGGGGCACTCAGTAAATAACGCAACACAGTCTTTTATGAATCCAGGTTGACTACAAAACCCTACCTTTCAATATAGTTTCTGTGCACTGCTACGGCCTTTAGTCAGCTTACTGGAACGGTCTGTATGCCCGCCTGGTAACACTCTACTGGTGGAAGTAACAGCCAACCACCTCCCCATCATCAGCGAACTTCCTCTCGCGGAGTGTATACTTCATTGGGTCAAACAGGTGGAAGTCCGAAGCTCGGAGATCCGTGCTGCACGGTGGATGAGGAAGAACAGTATTCTCGGGTGCACAAGCTTGGGTGAGACTGCTTTTTCATGGTGAAGGAAAAGTTCATTTTCACTTCTGTGGCGACGAACTTGCTGAAGTCGTTTCTTCAGTGTCCGGAGGTTAGCAGAATACTCTTCAGAGTTGATCGTTGCACCAAGAGGGAGGGCATCAAATAGAATAACCCCTGCTCCGTCCCAGAAGACCGTCGCCAAGATTTTAGCGGCTGAAGGTGCGGCTTTGAACTTTTCTACGGAGGAGAAGTAGTGTGGCGCCACTCCATGGATTGCCGTTTTGTTTCCGATTCGAAGAGATGAACTCATGTTTCATCGCCTGTGACGATGCTCAACAACAAATTGTCACGCGCGTTACGGTCTTCTGTTCGGCGCACACCTTTGAGTACACCAACTGGTGGACGTGTGTGGCAGCACTACCAATAGAGACTTCCAGTTGAGTACCGAAGCGCTAGTGTGTGATCCGTGTACCACCTCGAATGAGAGTCTCCGCACGTCCCAACATTGCAGGAGTAAATGCTGTGGGCGGCCTGTCGGCACGCGGAAGATCGGACAGATTAATCGACCTTGTTACGGTGGTGGCGAACGCCTCGCCCAACGACTCACCGTGCTTTTGTTCACTGCCAGGTCTCTATAGATATTCTCCAAGCGCATATGAGTATTTACGATGCTCTGGATTTCCGTCAAATGAAACTCAGTGACAGCTCTCTGCTTGGAACGTATCTCCGTTACAGACGCCATTTTGAAGGCTACGCATTGCGCCGCCACCAATCGGAACTTCATGAAACTACAGGTGCTGAAGTGGGAATATTCCACGACGTCCCTCATAAAATTCTACATTTTTTGAACCAAAATTGGCCCGAGAAATAAATGTAGTGCACTACTTATTGAAAGCCCCTCGTATCACATTCCTTTGACGTCTCACTATTGCTTTCATTGCCATGTTCTGACAAGAACCGTAGCCGTGATGTTGGCGCATGAAGGGCGCTGTACTGAAATTCGACCAGTGGCGTTTCTGGATAATTTTAGCCCCACTGCGTCTTTTGTTTTCACTATTGGTGAAAATATAGCTTTACAATATCTGATTAGAAGTGTCCGGACACGTATTAGTGGATAGTAATGTGGTGTGTGTGTACGCTAACCTTTACGACGGCTTGATCTCTACTGGGGACACTTTCAATGAGGTGTCTGAATGTCTCTGGAGGAATGTCAGCTCATTCTTCCTCAGGGATGCTCGCAGAAGGTATCGATATTCGAAACGTTCGTGCCTGAAACATCCAATGCTATTCCATTGGTTTCGGATCGGGAATGTGGGAATGCTTGCCCATTTCACGAATGTTATTGTCCAGAAACTATGAGCTCACGGATGCTGCTTTATGACTGGGTGAATAGTCCTGCTGATACAATCAGCCTTCGTCTATCTCTGCTATATGGAGTACATCATGCTGTAAAATATGTTCGTATCCTTCTGCATTTGGCATTAAGCGTAGTAAAGCGGTCGCAGCCTCGCCACCAAAAAACACTCGTATACCCATACGCTTCCATGGATTACCTCAGGGAGTAGCATGGTTCATCACTTCAAATTACTCGTTTCCGGTTACACACTATGCAGTGGCGTCGCCCTTTACACCACCTATAGCGGCACTTAGCACTAACACCACAAACTTGTAGCCTCTGAGGAGCTGATGAACCATTGTATCCCATTTTCTTAACTCATTACGCACAGTCATTGTGGTAGATGGATCTGCTGGTAGCACTTTGGAACTCTCAAGTGATTTCTTCCGCTGATTTCATGCGAGTTCTTACAGGCACTCTCCGCATTGCTGGATGGTTCATGTCCGTCAGTACATGACATCTGCCAGGTCTTGGTTTAGTTGAGGTTGTTCCTTCGCGTTTCCACTTCTCACTTCCATCGACTACAGTCGACTTGATCAGCTTTAAAAGGGTTCAAATTTCCCTAATGGATTTGCTACTCAGATGGCATCTAACGACTAGTCCACCGTGGAAGTCACTGAGCTCACCTGATGGAAACATACTGCTGTTATTGCTTCTCAGCTGGCAGTGTAATACCAGGTAGCCTTCTTTTATTCTGGCGGGTTCACCAGTCATGATGTCTCGTGGTCAATGCCGCATTCATTAGTTTTCTGGATACTTCTAAACATATAGTATATAAAACCGTTCAGTAATTGTCGCGTTGCATGCACAGTACGTCAGGCCAGGAAGAAAATCAAAACAGTAAGTCGAATCCACCAGCTCTTACGTAGAGAATAGATGGACGTATATTTTCTTTGCCAGAGAACAGACATTGCTTACTGACTGTTTTAAAAAGCAAACTGGAGTGCATTCCCTAAGTCCTTTGGACAAACTGCATGAAATAATAAGTAAAAAGAGACTTGCCTCGTAAAACAAAGCAAATAAAGCCCCATCAAGATGACACATCTGCACCACAGGTGTTGTGGCAATGAGAAAACAGGGATTTCAAGCAATAACTGCTGTCCGTGCCAGGTTTAGGACCCTCTGAGTTCCACTGGTGGCTGGATAAAAACGGAGTCCAACGTAGATATAATGGCAATCACATCTGGATGTTTTGCACAGCTCACATAATGGCACTGGAAAAGCGTTTGGCTAAGAAAGGACTAAGTTGAACAAAAAGAGCGCTGTTGACCTAGAAAGCACTGTCTTTCGCCGACAGTGACTCTAGATGTCTGGAAATGTTCGCTGTTGTTGCAGACTGACGACAGATGTCATTTGGTTGAGCAATAGCCAAGGTGCGCATATCACCAACAATACTACCACATAAAGTAAAGCAGTGTGATGTTGAAACCAACCGTGTGTTTATATTTACATTGATCAGCCAGATCATTATGACCACCTACCTAAATACCGGTACATTTACCTTTGGCACGGATAAGAACGGCGACGCGTCGTGGCATGGAAACCATCGAAGCAGTTAGGTGTTGGTAGGTCACCAGAGGGAGTTGTTACCAAATTTGCACATACAAGTAATCTATTTCCGTTAATTCCAGGGAGGAGGGTGAAAAGCTCTGACGCCACGTTCAATCACATCCCAAATGTGTTCGAGCGCGTTCGGATCTGTCGAGTTAGGGGGCTAGCACATCAACTTGAATTCGCCACTGTGTTCTTCGAAGCACTCCACGTCCTATGACATGGGGCTCTATCTCGTTGAAAAACGCCGTTGCCGTCTGGAAACATGATCGTCATGAAGGGTTTTACGTGGTCCGCTACTAGTGTATGATACTCCTTGGCCAACATGGTGCCCTGCACGAGCTGCACTGGACCCATGGATGCTCACACGAATGTTCCCTAGAGTATAACGTGGCCGCCGCCAGCTTGTCTCCGTCCCGCAGCGCAGGTGTCAAGGAGTTACTCCCCTGGAAGGCGACGAATTCACGCTCTGCCATTGGCATGATGAAGAAAGTATCGGGGTTCATCAGATCATGCAAAGTTGTCTCCGTCCCGCAGCGCAGGTGTCAAGGAGTTACTCCCCTGGAAGGCGACGAATTCACGCTCTGCCATTGGCATGATGAAGAAAGTATCGGGGTTCATCAGATCCTGCAAAGTTCTTCCACTGTGCCAACGTCCAGTGCCGATGGTCACGTGCCCATTTCAGTCGTAGTTGCCGATGTCATGGTGTTAATATTGGCACATGCGTGGGGCGTCGGCTGCGGAGACCCACCATTAGGAACGTTCGGTGCACTGTTTTTTCATACAACATTGCACTCTGCCCAGCATTTAAGTCTGATGATAATTCCACACATTTCACCGCCTGTCCTGTTTTACCAGTCTACCTAGCCTATGACGTCTGACGTCTGGACATGGTTGCACCTTGGTTTCGCCACGTGTTGAAGACACTCACTACAGCATTCCTCAAACACCCGAGAACTCGTACAGTTTCTGAAATGCTCGTGGTGAGCCTTCGGGCCATCACAATCTGCCCTCCGTCAAACTCAGATAGATCGCGCGCCTTCCCCAGTCTATACACAGACAGCACGCTCACTCATACTACAAGCACCGTGCGTGTGTCTGACTAGCAGTCATTCCTCGCCAGGAGACGCTGCTATCGCCTTAGACTGGTTTATATCGATAGTACGTCGGTGGCCATAATTTCCTAGATGATCAGTGTATTTGTTGGCAGCTCAGAACAAAGAAAAATGTTGCATGAATGCAGCGCCGTCTGTTGATTACGAAGGATTACGAAGGAATTAAAGCCAGTGTTTTGATACAATAATCATTTGGAGGCAAGCAAAAAACTAAGGCTTCAGAATACGTTGATAGGGTATACCATCTCTACACAAAGCGCCTGCACACATCGCTTACGGTAGCAAGGAACTTTTTCGCCTCTCAGTCTACAATGGTTAGAAGATGACGAAGAACTCAAAATTGCTAACGTCAACTGTTCCCATTCCCAGCAGGATAATTACTAGGAAGAATGACTGAAGAATCTAGTGCAACGTTACGAAAAGAGCGTGGAAGCAAACGACGATTACGTGCAAATGAAATAAATTTATAAGAAATTAAATATGTCAATAAATGCTTTGTCTAACAAATATACACACATCAAAAAAACTTTTGCATCACCTCGGTTTCGACAGTTCCGGAACCTGTACAGAAAATTGGAAAAGAGATCAACATAAACATCATTTCCGTCCTTTATATTGTTCATGAAAACCACACACTGCATGGTGTACCACCATACAGTGAGACCTCGAGATGTGGTAGTCCAGATTGGTGTACAAACCGGTACCTCTAACACACAGTAGCACGTCCTCTTGCATTGATGCATTCCTGTATTCGTTGTGGCATACTATCCACAAGTTCATCAAGGCACTGTTGGTCCAGATTGTCCCACTCCTCAACGGCGATTCGGCGTAGATCCCTCAGATTCGTTGGTGAGTCACGTCATCCATAAACAGCCCTTTTCAATCACTCCCAGGCATGTTCAATAGGGTTCATGTCTGGAGAACATGCTGGCCGCTCTAGACGAGCGATGTCATTATCCTGAAGGGAGTCATTCACAAGATGTGTGCGATGGGGGCTCGAATTGTCGTCCAAGAAGACGAATGCCACGCCAGTGTGCTGCCGATATGGTTGCACTGTCGGTCGGAGGATGGCACTCACGTGTCGTATAGCCGTTACCGCTCCTTCAATAACCAACAGCGGCGTACGTCGGCCCCACATAATGCCACCCCAAAACATCAGGGAACCTCCAAGTAGCTGCACTCGGTGGACAATGTGTCTAAGGCGTTCATCCTGACCGGGTTGCCTCCAAACATGTCTCCGACGATTGTCTGGTTGAAGGCATATGCGACACTCATCGGTGAAGAGAACGTGAGTCTAATCCTGAGCGCTCCATTCGGCATGTTGTTGGGCCCACCTGCACCTCACTGCATGGCGTCATAGCTGCAAAGATGGACCTCGCCATGGACGTCGGAGTGAAGTTGCGCATCATGCAGCCTATTGCGCACAGTTTGAGTCGTAACACGACGTCCTGTGGCTGCACGAAAAACATTATTCAACATGGTGGGGTTGCTGTCAGGGTTCCTCCGTAGGTAGCGGTCATCCACTGCAGTAGTAGGCCATGTAGTAACTTTTGGCTGGCCTGAGCGAGGCATGTCATCGGACAGTTCCTGCCTCTCTGTATCTCCTCCATGTCCGAACAACATCGCTTTGGTTCGCTCCAAGACGCCTTGACACTTCACTTGTTGAGAGCCCTTCCTGGCACAAAGTAACAATGCGGACGCGAGCGAACCGCGGTATTGACCGTCTAGGCATGGTTGAACTACAGACAACACGAGCCGTGTACCCTGTTTTTGGTGTAATGACTGAAACTAATCGGTTGTCGTACACCCTCCTTCTGATTGGCGCTGCTCATGCATGGTTGTTACATCTTTGGACGGGTTCAGCGACATCTCTGAATAGTCAAAGGGACTGGTTCTGGGAACTAGGGTGATGCAAAACTTTTTTTGATGTGTGTATTTTTTATGCCCGAACGAGCCTTTCTTCTCGCATATGTTTTTTACCATCCACAGTATCAAATCACAGTAAGAAAAAGAAAATCACTTGTATCCCTCTCAAAGCGGTCCAAGATCGAGGAAAAATTGAACTTCACGTTTCCTGTTAGTCAGCATTCAAAAAGGGGCAGCCATTTTGCAGAAAACTCTCTCATCCTTGCAAAATGTACCGTACTATTTCTTATGATATCTCTGAGGCATCACCTGTATGAAACACTTTTAACCGGCATTGTTCAGTACTATGCTGTGCACTTCCTCAGTGTTTCAATCTTTTGCCTCAAACTTAGGGCGTCCTTCACATGGATCACTTTCGAGAGACGTATGGCGACGTTGAAATAAAGCTGTTCATTTTCTAGTAGAACCAGACTCCTCACAAACCGTCACCAAATTTAAATGAATTTCCGATGGTAGCAAACTTACCTAACACAAGCTAACTAGTAAAGAAAAGCCAGGGAGAAATTTGGGAAACGAATTACGGTTCAGGGAAAAGAAATAAACATTTTGATGTTTGCCGATGATTTTGAATGCTGTACGAGACGGCAAAGGACTTGGAAGATCACCCGAATCACAAGAATAGGTTCTTGAAAAGAGGTTATAAGATGAAAATCGACGAAAGTAAAGAAACATTGACAGAATGTAATCGAATCAAATTGGGCAGTGTTGCTCTGAAAAGAGTACATGAGGCTTCTGTCCGGGTACAAGAATAACTGACGGTGGCCGAAATGGAGAGGATAGAAAATGCAGACTGACAATAGTAACAAAATATTTATGACAAATTTTAAACTTGTAATATACACTGAGTTGACAAAAGTCATAAGATAGCGATATGCACATATACAGATGGCGGTAGTATCGCTACACAAGGCATAAAAGGGCAGTGCATTGGTGGAGCTGTCATTTGTACTCAGTTAATGGGCTATGGTAGCAGACGACGGAAGCAAATGCCTTTGCCAATAGCACGACATCGTCTGCAGTGTCTCTCCTAGGCTCGTCACTGTATCAGTTGGAGCCTAGACAACTGGAAAACCGTGGCCAGCTCAGATAAATCCTGATTTCAGATGCTAAGAGGTGACTGTAGGCTTTGAGTGTGGCGCCGACCCCACGAAGCCGTGGACCCAAGTGGTTGCTCCTGTATGATACAGGTGGTGTTTACATGGAATGGAATGGGTTCCCTGGCCCAATTGAGCCTATCATTGACTGGAAATGGTTATGTTCGAGTTCCAGGAGACCATTTGCAACCATTCATGGACTTCATGGACCTAAAAGTGTCAACCAGCCAACGTCGTTAGTGACTGGTTTGAAGTACAGTCTGGACAATTCGAGCGAATGATCTGGCCATCCACATCACCCAACACGAAATTCATCGAACATTTATGGGACGTAATTGAAATATCACTTCGTCCACAAAATTCTGCACTGCGTACACTTTCGCTATTACGGACGGCTACCGAGGTAGTATGGCTCAGAATTTTTGCAGGGGACTTCCAACCACTTTTTGAGTCCATGCCACATCGAGTTGCTGCACTGCGCTGGTCAAAAGGAGGTCCGACATGATATTAGAGGCGTCCCATGGCTTTTGACACCTCTGTGTACACTGTCCAGTCACGTTAATGTGATCACCTGTCAAAAGTCTGTTAACCAGCTTTTGCACCATGGATCGCTGCCAAACGTGCAGGAAGCGTATCAGTGAGGTTCAGGATGGTACCGGCAAGGATTCAGAGGCTGTCGACTGTAGTGTCGTGGCGAGCTGAGCTGACTTTCTCTGTTGAGGAACTATGGCTCGACTAACCCGGTCGAGGTGGTCACACAGATTCCCGACTGGGTTTAAATCCGGGGAATTTGGTGCGCAGGGGAGTACGATAAATTCGAACCACGCACGTACACAGCAAGCTGTGTGACACGTTGCATTAACCTGCTGGTAGAGGCCGTCATGCCTAGAAAAAACAGACTACACGTAGGGGTGGATATGGTCCCCAAGGATTGATGCATACTGTTGTTGATCCATTGCGCCTTCCTCAATGTCGAGATCACCCAAGGATGCCACGAAAACATTCCCCGGACTACAACGCTGCCTCCTGGCCACAACGAGTTTGCTTTCAGACTTTTCACGCCGTACACGCCAAAGACCATCTATTCGATGGAGCATAAAACGAGATTTGTCTGCAAAGGCCACCTATCTCCGTTCAGAGGACGTCAAGTTGCGGTATTGGTGTGCAAATTCGAGCCTTCGTCGCCGATTAACAGAAGTCAGCAGGGGTGAAAGAACAAGGCGCCTACTGCGGAGGCCTGTACGCAGCAACATTCGCTGAACGGTCGTTGAGGAGGCACCAACAGATAAACGTTTCCGTTTCCGCATTACGACAGAGACTGCACCGTTTTCCGCGTCCCCCGATACGCTTGGCGAAATAATGGGAAGGCGTTGCTGCTAGTCGCCAATGATTTCGTTATGGAATATTGTCCCTCTTCAAAGGGATAATCCCGGTCGTTGAGGAGGCACCAACAGATAAACGTTTCCGTTTCCACTTTGCGACAGAGACTGCACCGTTTTCCGCGTCCCCCGATACGCTTGGCGAAATAATGGGAAGGCGTTGCTGCTAGTCGCCAATGATTTCGTTATGGAATATTGTCCCTCTTCAAAGGGATAATCCCGGAATTTGCGATCTAGGAAAATCATGGAAAAGATAAACCTGGGTGGCCGAACAGGGATTGGATTCCATCGCTCTTCCGAATGCGAGTTCAGTCTGCACCTCCCTTGATAAAGAGACGCGCGTAGTATTGCATCCAAATGCAGGGACGGCTTGTTGAAAATCTCCTTCAGCACTAAGGTTGTAAAGTAAATTGTAACATGTAACGTGCACAGATAGTACGAGGATGTGCTGGAAAGTAATGCCTCCTAATTTTTTATGTGAAAACTCTTAAAGCTTTATTCGTAATTGATTGATCATTCATACAGGTGTTTACATACAGGTATTAAACATGTAAAATATAAAACTGAATGATAAGTCCAATAGTCTGCAATAACTGTACTTATTGAAGTCGATTAGTGGCTGACACACCCCCTTTCGCAACTTTTACGTTGCTTCTAATGTATGTATGGTTTGTCATATGGTATAAGGAGCTATTAGAACGCAAACAGTTGACATGGTTAGGCAACGTTCTCAGCCTTCATTTGGTAAAACCATCATCCGTGATGAATGTCCAGACAGTGTTGAAATCATGAAGTTAAGACATATCCTGCGGTGACAAAAGTCATGGGATACCTCCAAATGTGGTGTCGGAGCTCCTTTTGCCCGGCTTAGTGCAGCAACGCGACCTAAATGGACTCAACAAGTCGTTGGAAGTCCCCTGCAGAAATTTTGAATCATTTTGCCTCTACAGATGTCCATAACTGCGAAAGTGACACCGGTGTAGGATTTTGTGCACGAACTGATCTCTCGATTATGTCCCGTAAATGTTCGGTGGGATTCATGTTGGCGACATGAGTGGCCAAATTATTCAGAATGTCCTTCAAACCAAGCGCGAACAGTTCAGGCCTGATGACATTTTTGGCAACATGAAGTCCTTGGATGGCTGCATTTGGACGAGAGGACCCAGCCCATTCCACGTAAGCCGGTCGCTGTGGGGGTTCTAGGTGCTTCAGTCCGGAACCGCGCTGCTGCTACGGTCACAGGTTCGAATCCTGCTTTGGGCATGGATGGGTGTGATGTCCTTAGATAGGTTTAAGTCCCATAGTGCTTAGAGCCATTTGAACCATTCCACGTAAACATATCCCAAACCATTATGGAGCCACCACCAGCTTGCACGGTGCCTAGTTGACAATTTGGGTCAATGGCTTCGTGGGGTCTGTACCACATTCGAAACCTACCATTGGTTCTTACAAGCAGGCAACGGTTTTCCAGTCGTCTATGGCCCAACCGATATGGTCACGAGCTTGGGAGAGGCGATGCAGCCGATGTCGTGCTGTTAGTAAAGGCATTCGCGTCGGTCGTCTGCCACAGCCCATTAACCCTGAATTTCTCCGCACTGTCCTGACGGTTATTTTCGTCGTGCGCCCCACATTGATTTCTGCAGTTATTTCGTTCCTTGTTTGTTAGCACTGACAAGTCTACGCAAACGCCAGTGCTCTCGGTAGGTAAGTGAATATCGTCAGCCACCGCGTGGTCCATGGTGAGAGTTAATGTCTGAAATTTGGTGTTGACAATGAGGATCTCGGAACATTGAATTCCCTAACGATTTCCAAAACGGAATGTCTTATGCGTCTTGCTCCAACAATCATCCTGCGTTCAAAGTTTATTAATTTCCGTCGTGCGGCCATATTCACCACAGAAACCTTTTCACTTGAATCACCTGAGAACATATGACGGCTCCGCCAATGCTGCGTCATTTTGTACCTTGTGTACGCGATACTACTGCCATCTGTGTATGTTCATATCATTATCCCATGACTTTTGTCACCTCAGTGCATATTTTAATTGTTTCGACGTCTGTGTGTAAACACCTGAGTTGTACTGAATGTCTGGCAATCAATTATATATAATTACTTTAATTGTGGCTTTCCTAGTTTTAAAATTATCCTAAAGGTTTTCAGATAAGAGAAATGGTATTAACATTCTAAATCTTTATTCTACATGTCTACATATTTACAACCCTCTGCCGCTAGAGCGTTCCGAATTGTAGTACATGAAATGGCGGTGTGCAACGTAACTATTTCGATGCGTGAGAAACAGCATGCTGTTATCCAGTTTCGAATTCAAAGAGTTCGTTCGTATATGGAGCACACTCTCCTTCAGCATGACAATGCCAGGCCACACATGAGAGCTGCGTCATCTGCCACAATCGGGCGCCATGGGTTCTACGTCGTCGACCATCCTCCAAATAGTTCCGACTTGAGCCCATCCGAAAAACTTAAATGACTCTTTCGAGGACTTCAGTGTGACAGTGATCAAGCGGTGAAAATAGAGGCTAGGTTGTGGCTCCGTCAAAAAAGTCAAACATTCTACGCTGATGATATCAACAAACTAGTGTCTCGTTGGGAGAACCGTGGTCTTCTTCAGGGTGGTTGAGGAATAAATATACTGACATTAAGAATAAAAGTGTAGAATGTTAATAACGTTATTTTATTTAAAAAGCTTTAAGAGTTTTCACATAAAAAATTTGGACGCATTTCAGCACACTCTTGTTGTTCTGCTAAGGTAGAACATGAGTGAAACTTGAGGCCCTTAAATGGAGTTTTAGTAGAAAATAGCGTATTTCAAGTACATTTATACCATCCAAGACAAATTCAAAATAATCCCACAAACAGCTCGTTTGTGGATCTGTTATTGGAACTTTTTGCTTCTATTGTCGTGTCAATTTCCACTGTTTTGTTACAATATGTATCAGGTATAATTTATGTTTTTCCAGTGTTACATGCGTGAACGAAACTAAACAAAAAATGTTGTCTGCTATGATCTGGAAACTGATATGCAAATGGTTAAGAAACGAAAGCCAGTGGCCCAAGCGGACGATATAGGTGTCCTACGTAATCAGCTGGTAGCTAGTGGGCTGTGCTGTCTGACAGGCGTTGATCTCAGAGGTGTCGGAGACGCGGCCAGGCGCCGGCGGCAGGACCTGTTTGAGACGGGCCGAGCGCGCGACGCCGCGCCGCGCTCAATACGCCCCCTGCCGCGCCGCGCACCGCCGCTGCCCTCTGGCGGTACGCCGGGCAACTAGGCGCGCAGCCAGCTCGGGGGCGCCGCGTATCGACCACTGCAGAGCACCTCAGCTGCCGGCGAGGCCAGGGTCGCTGTCCTCAACCTCCCAACTGCAACAGCAGCCGCCACCCGACCCAACTATCACTGTGCCAGTCAGGAGGGGGCGCATCAACCCAGTGGACCAGGGGCTTCAGGTCCGTGCTTTCGAGAAGTGTTCGTGGGGCCACGTCATTTGGCACGTCCTGCCCAATTTTGTGCCCAAGTCGCGTAACCACAACGAAAGCAATACGTTGGCTTTTTTACAATGTTCTACGTACGTGCTTTACACGGAATTCCTCGCAGTTACTATGGTTGGCTGTTATTCACCAGCTGCAGAAATGCACTGAACTCAAAGTGCCTGAGTGGAAGATCTCACTGTTCTCTTTTTTAACACTTTGATCTTCACTTCTATCATCTCTCGACAGTGGCCAGCTAGACAGCCCAATTCGGTGTGATATGCATGAAGATCAAATTTCGGTCCACGAGATTCACTTAAAACATGTCTTGAAACATGGTAGAGCAACGAATTATGCTTGAAGCTATTTTCTTCATTGGAGACATTTTGAAAGCAACCGTTGCTTATAATGATAATCATTATCATCTCTTATCCTTCTCCTTCTCCTTCTGCATCTCATATGTTAGGTGTATCCACGTGTTCAGTCCTCAGTACTATCCTTTAACTGCCACCCTATGCCCTCTTTACATTGTGTTTATACTGTGAGGCCATCTTTGGAATCCACGTTTCTTCCAGTTTTTGCGACTGTTCCTTCCAGTTTTGTTAGTGTTGTTCTATTTTATCACTTAATGCAAAAACTTCAGGGGTGATGAAGTTTCCGTTCGAGGGCTGTACAGTCTAGAAACGGTATGCCACTCAGGGAAAATCGTCATGTGCATTGAGGCAATCACCTCAAAAAAATGTTCAAATGTGTGTGAAATCTTATGGGACTTAACTGCTAAGGTCATCAGTCCCTAAGCTTACACACTACTTAACATAAATTATCCTAAGGACAAAAAAACACACCCGTGCCCGAGGGAGGACTCGAACCTCGGCTGGGACCAGCCGCACAGTCCATGACTGCAGCGCCTTAGACCGCTCGGCTAATCCCGCGCGGCGCAATCATCTCACCAATGCACCAAGTTGAAGATACCCGTTTGGTAAAACACCGCGTCCTGATGCGTGAAGTCGTCGGTAAGTGCCTGCTTCAGATCCTCGTCCGACAGGAATTATCGAGACTTCAAGGTCTTTCTTAAGGGATCGAAGATATGATAATCGCATGGGAAGAGGTCAGGGCTACAGGGACGGTATTCGAATACCTCCCACTTGTGCGTTATGGATGAGACTGCCAGCCAAGATCGACCGACGTCTTGTGTCGAATCGCGACCAGCACGGAACTTGGCACACCATTCCACAACAGAGGGTTTCGACAGACGTACTGCGCCATACACATTCTTCATTTTCCGATGGTCTACTAGTGTTTGTCCTTTGGCAGCCAAGAAAAGACTGACAGCACGCTAGTCATGGTTGGATGCATTTTGTAAAAACGTCGCTATACTTCACTTTTCCACATTCACTGCACACACGTCGAAAGACACGAATGCGACACTAATCGCTTGACTACCTTTCGGTGCTTAAATACCCGCAATAGAGTCTCCCTGCATTTCATATATGCTGCAACAACGCCCTCACACAGAAACTTTTTGATTATCCTTATATTCAGTTCTTCTGTAATGTTTACATTAGGGATCCTGTCCAACTTAGTGCTCGTAAAAATTTCATTTCAGCTAGAATTTCATTCAGCTAGAGTTTCTTCTCTTCGTGACCCACGATTCACTGCCATACAGCAGAACAGGTAGAGTCATCACCTTATAGAATTTGCTTTCTGTGTCTTTTCGTGTATTTTTAAAATTTGAATTATAGTGCCACATATACTCTGATATTTCAGTAATTTTATATCTACACCCTCATCTTCATTAAAAGTAATGTAACTCCCTAAGTAACTGAAGTACTGAATTTGTTCCAAAATTTGATTTTCAACTGAAATATGATTTCGTACTGGGCATTTCTCATGGAATGCCAGTATCTTCGTTTTATTTACTGCTGTTTTAAAGTTATAATTCTTTCCGATTATGGATTAGAAGGTGGACTGATTTTTATAGTTCGTCTTCAGCATTTGCCCTGACTACAACGACGTCAGCGTATAGTAGTAAGCTAACATATTTGTTCTTGATTATACCTGTAAGGATCCCTTCCGACATTATTTCTTCCAATTTCCGGATGGGGTCGTTATGTAAATATTACGAAGAGTGAGCGCTAAAGTACCGCTTGTCTCAGACCTTGCTTTAGTAAAATCCTTTGCCCCATGTAGTTGGGATCGCCAAGTGTAATATAAGTTCTATTATATAGACACTTGAGGCAGTTTATTAAATGATTTGGGATTCACGTTTTGCCATGATTTCCCAGAGGCTCTCTCTATCCACCCTATTCAATGATGTTTCAAAACCTATGAAAGCCAAGAAGGTTGGCAAATTTAATTCTCTTCTATCCTGTATTATATGACACACAGTTAGTATATTATCACTACATGACCTTCCCTTTATGTAGCAGCTTTGTTCTTCTAGAACGAACGCTTCTGCAGGCTATGGTATGACACGTTATTTTGAAACAGTTCGCAGTCACTAATCTCACGACATGTAAATTGCCACTGCAAGCGTATTGTGCACTTTAGTCACGGAGCTGTACCCCTTCTTCTGCCATTGATTCTGTCTGACCTACACCACGCGCAGTGGGAGCGATAGCCAGTGTTTGAGTCAGCAGTGAGGAAACAAACCGAAGCTTTCCGTAGACGCTGTAAGTCATGGGGAGTAGTATTTTCTTTGGATTATTCCAACAACATGTTGCAAAAAACAAAATTACAAATATCTGCTGAAACACCAGAGAAAACTCGGTCGTTGGCTTTTAGGAGGGTCACCCTTTATACGTTGTACGATTCGTTAATTTTTTAAATGAATTAATTTGAACAGTTCCCTGAATCAGTTTCACTTTTCAGGTTCCTAGTCACAGCTAGTAATCCTTTGAAGGGACTGAATGGCAACTAGACTACCTGGAGTTTGCTCTGATCTCATTTTTGTTCGCTCGACTTACAGATATTTTTAATTCAATCTTCGAACATTTCTGACCCCTCTTGTGTTCGGATTTTATTACGGTATTTCTCTAAATATTTGTTGTTGTTGTTGTTGTTGTTGTGGTCTTCAGTCCTGAGACTGGTTTGATGCAGCTCTCCATGCTACTCTATCCTATGCAAGCTTCTTCATCTCCCAGTACCTACTGCAACCTACATCCTTCTGAATCTGCTTAGTGTATTCACCTCTTGGTCTCCCTCTACGATTTTTACCCTCCACGCTGCCCTCCAATACTAAATTGGTGATCCCTTGATGCCTCAGAACATGTCATACCAACTGATCCCTTCTTGTCGTCAAATTGTGCCACAAACTTCTCTTCTCCCCAATCCTATTCAATACCTCCTCATTAGTTATGTGATCTACCCATCTAATCTTCAGCATTCTTCTGTAGCACCACATTTCGAAAACTTCTATTCTCTTCCTGTCCGAACTATTTATCGTCCATGTTTCACTTCCATACAAGGCCACACTCCATACAAATACTTCCAGAAACGACTTCCTGACACTTCAATCTATACTCGATGTTAACAAATTTCTCTTCTTCAGAAACGCTTTCCTTGCCATTGCCAGTCTACATTTTATATCCTCTCTACTTCGACCATCATCAGTTATTTTGCTCCCCAAATAGCAAAACTCCTTTACTACTTTAAGTGTCTCATTTCCTAATCTAATTTCCTCAGCATCACCCGACTTAATTCGACTACATTCCATTATCCTTGTTTTACTTTTGTTGATGTTCATCTTATATCCTCCTTTCAAGACGCTATCCGTTCCATTCAGCTGCTCTTCCAAGTCCTTTGCTGTCTCTGACAGAATTACAATGTCATCGGCGAACCTCAAAGCTTTTATTTCTTCTCTATGGATTTTAATACCTACTCCGAATTTTTCTTTTGTTTCCTTTACTGCTTGCTGAATACACAGATTGAATAACATCGGGGAGAGGCTACAACCCTGTCTTACTCCCTTCCCAACAACTGCTTCCCTTTCATGTCCCTCGACTCTTATAACTGCCATCTGGTTTCTGTACAAATTATAAATAGCCTTTCGCTCCCTGTAAAAATGGTTCAAATGGCTCTGAGCACTATGGGACTCAACATCTTAGGTCATAAGTCCCCTAGAACTTAGAACTACTTAAACCTAACTAACCTAAGGACATCACACACAACCATACCCGAGGCAGGATTCGAACCTGCGACCGTAGCAGTCCCGCGGTTCCGGACTGCAGCGCCAGAACCGCACGGCCACCGCGGCCGGCTCGCTCCCTGTATTTTACCCTTGCCACCTTTAGAGTTTGAAAGAGAGTATTCCAGTCAACATTGTCAAAAGCTTTCTCTAAGTCTACAAATGCTAGAAACGTAGGTTTGCCTTTCCTTAATCTTTCTTCTAAGATAAGTCGTAAGGTCAGTATTGTCCCACGTGTTCCAGTATTTCTACGGAATCCAAACTGATCTTCCTTGAGGTCGGCTTCTACTAGTTTTTCCATTCGTCTGTAAAGAATTCGTGTTAGTATTTTGCAGCTGTGGCTTGTTAAACTGATTGTTCGGTAATTTTCACATGTCAACACCTGCTTTCTTTGGGATTGGAATTATTTATATTCTTCTTGAATATTTGAGTTTCTAAATTACAGTTTTTTAATTATCTACAAACTTTTTTTTTGAATTGGAGTACTTGACACAAGAGAAAAGTATTCGAAAAAATACTGCAATACTTTTTACCCAGTTAGGACAAAGCCGTGTTCGAACCAATCTTGGGGTAGAAGACAGGTTTTCCTTTCGCCAATAGACCATTCACGCTAACATGACATGAGACTTCAATAAAGGTGCTAGCAAACCTGCACCCGGCGAGTCCCTATGTGGTCACTAACTCAGCGGATTACCGCAAAAGATTACATTCCTTAACTTAAAGGTAAAGCATGCAAGGCGGCACCAATGTGAAACCGTGACATTTAATCATCTATCGACTGGGTGCAATTGTGTGGTTCAATAAGATCTGTTACACTGTCGAGTGTCACACCGTGCATGCTGAGGTGTACGACTCTGAGGCCACGGCTCTTGATTTGCATTAACCCTTTGGTGGGCACATTTTTCAGATATCGGTGACTGCATATTTCATTATCTTAGAAAAAATCTTTATATGATAATTTAAAGGTACTTTAATAACGAAACGCGTAAAGAATACATTGGCCACCGCCGTTTGTTGCCAGTGTTCGCACTGAACCCATTTTGTGAACGTGCCACTATGTCTCTTGCGCAAATTTTTAATGCGCTGCACATACGCCGTATCTGTTCTGTTTTTTGTTTTTCTAAATCCTGCCACCTATGTAACTGATTCATATTTTTTATCTACTTACCTATTCCTCGTCAAGAGGGTCTGAATATCTTGGAGAAGTGTTTGAAGTAATGCTCAGTTCAAATTTCTTTCCATCAGTCTAAAATCAAGAAGTTTCAATGGCCGGCCCCTATCATTGTTTCTGGATCTGAAAATATGTTGTTTTTATATTAAAAAATATTGAGATCCCTGCAGGAAAGTACAAGTGGTTGTCGTCGAGCGATTCTGCAACTGATTTAGCTCGACGACCTCTGGTCCTCCGTGTCTACTTCTTTAGTAGCATTGTAGTCCCAACGTACTGTCAGTTCCACAGTACTTCGATCTATTTTACTCTTGCTATTCATTGTTGAATAGAAAATCTTTTTATGACACTAGAGCCAGTATAAAATTGTACTGCAAATCTAAAAGACAGGACCTGACTTGTGTGATTTTGCACTGGCTGACAAAACAACGTGAAGCACCTGGAAGGGGAGAAAAAGCGAAATGGAGCTTCATGGGTGGAGAGGGTGTGTGATGTTAATTCAGTGATTACAGTAACGAGTACAATTTAAAAAGTACTTGGCAGAATGAGCCCTGTCATCCATATCACATTACACTCCCTCTGGTCTGGTTACATGCACTAATTCTGTTGGGAAGGACGTCATAAAGTCAGTGTGTACTTTGCGAAGCGAGCTGACCCACAATTGTAGAATCTTGTCCTTGATATCCTATACACTGGCACTGGGACGGAGTTCATGACCGGGCTGGTCCCATACATGTTCTATCGGGGACAGATTTGAGGCTCTTACTACCCACGTGGTACCAGAGCACGTCAATATCACGCTGACAGGTCATAGACACTTGTGCCACGTGTCGACCAGCCTTATCCTGTTGAAGACTCGCACAATGATACTGCTGAAAGAGGGGTAACATATGAGGAAGCAAAATGTTTATGACGTGCCATTGTCCAGCCAGAGTTCCCTGTCACTATCAGCCGCCATAACCTGAAGTCATATCCGATGGTTTTCCACTCCACTACGAGGGAATAACATCCGAAACATTGCAGGAATGGGATCTCATCCCACTTCGCCGTCCTGTTCACAGACGATCGTCAGCTGGTGTAGTGCACAACCGCGAATAATCGCTGAACACAGTGCGACCCAATTCTTCCGCAGCCCGTACATCCCGGTCACGGCACCATTCCAGAAAGGGTCGCTTGCGTTGTTGCGCTAAAAGCAGCCTACGCGTGGGATGCTAATTCCCCAGTTCAGCTGCTGATGTACAAGATGGCACAGAAGGTTAAAGGAAGTGCATTATCTGTTCTCGGAAGGCAGGTGCACTTGTGAAGGGGCTATGCTGTGCCTGGTGCACAGTACGGCGATCCTCCCATGTGGTGGTAGGATGTGGTCGACCAGAACCTTACGATGTGTGTTCCTACCTTCACGTCTCCGTTCAGCCAAACGCTGGGCTACTGTCATATCTGAATGCCTCACACGTCTGGATGCTGCATGATTGGACCAGGTGACCAAATGCAGAGCCAGCATGAGGTCCCTTTCAAACTGTCAGGTGCTGATAACGCTGCCACACACGTTTACGAAGGATGTTCTTGCCCTCCACAATAATCATTCAGACATCTGACGTTGTTCACGCCCCTATATACCCACAAAACCCGCCAACAAGACTAAACACGAACAACACTAATACCATGCTGTGGCCGTTCTACCAGTCACAGAGAATTGCAACTCCACTCATTTACACATCAGCCTATGGGGCGTCCGTGTACGAGGTTACTCTTAAATCCGACCGTGTCTTCTGAGTGCTTCACTTTTTTTGTCAATCAATGTGCACTGAGTAGATAAGGATAGTGGGATACCTCCTAATATCGTAAAAAGGAAGATGAGGATTAGGGAAGGATGGAGAAAGAAAGCGATCGTGCCCTATAGAAGGAATAATTCCGCAATTGCCCCAAGGGTTTTAGGGAAATCACGGGAAACCTAAATCAGGATAGCCGGACGGAGAATTGAGCCGTCGTCCTCCCGAATGCAAGTCCATTGTGCTAACCACTGCGTTACACCGCTCGGTCATAACATCGCGTCAGACCTCATTTTGCCCTACGTAATGGAGGAGCTCGAGGTGGCATGGACTGAACAAGTTGTCGAAAGTCCCCTGCAGAAATATTGAGCCATACTGCCTCTATAGCCGTCCATAAATGCGAAAGTATGGCCGGTTCAGGAGTTTGTGTACGTACGGACCTCTCGATTATGTGCCACAAATATTCGTTGGTTTTCATGTCAAGCGATCTGGGTGGCCAAATCATTCGCTCAAATTGTCCAGAATGTTCTTCGAACCAATCGCGAACAATTGTGGCCCGGCGACATAGTGCATTGTCATCCATAAAAATTCTTTCGTCGTTCGGAAATGTGAAGTTCGTGAATGGCTGCAGATGGTCTCCAAGTAGCCGAACACAACTACTTCCAGTGAATTATCGGTTTAGTTGGGCCAGAGGTCCATTCCATCTAAACACAGCCTACACAATTATGGAGCCACCGCCAGCTTACACAGTTCCTTGTTGACAACTTGAGTCCATGGTTTCTTGGTGTCTGCGACACACTCGAACCCTACCATCAGCTCACACTAACTGAAATCTGATGTCATCTGCCCAAGCCACGGTTTTCCAGTTCCCTAGTGTCCAACAACCGATAGGGCTAAAAGCCCAGGAGAGGAGCTGCAGGCGATGTTGCGCTGTTAGTAAAGGCACTCGCGTCGGTCGTCTGCTGCATTGGCACATTACAACCAAATTTTGCTGCATTGTCCTGACGGATATGTTCGTCGTCCGCCCCACATTGATTTCTGCGCTGCTCTCAGTCATTAGGTGAAGGCCGTCGGCTACTGTGTTGTCTGCGGTAAGAGGTAATGCCTGAAATTTGGTGTTCTCGGCACTCTCTTACACTGTGGTCCTCGGAATACTGAATACCCTCACGATGTCCGAAATGGAATGTTCCATAAGTCTAGCTACAACTACCATTCCGTGTTCAGAGTTGTTAACTTACGTCGTGCGGCCATAGTCACGTCGGAAGCCTTTCGACATGATTCACCTGTGTAGAAATGATAGCTCCGCCAATGCATTGCCCTTTCGTACCTTGTGTGCGCGATACTACCGCTTTCTGTATATGTGCATATCGCTATCCCATAACTTTCCTCAGCGCAGTGTATTTGTTGGTTCCAGTTCTGGAGGAGTTTCTTTCCTATATTTTTTCATGGTATCCAAGAAAGACTACCATTTGCTGAGGATATTTTCTTCCATGAAGCAGCTGCTCTACTAATTATCAGCTGCGACATTTCTTTTCGTTATCTCTATCTTCTCACTAACCTGTACAATAACCTCACCTTTCTTAGAGTCGTGACATCATTTTGGCACATTGAACTTCAAATTTCAGTATATTAACAGCTTTAATACTATATTAGATGTAATCCAACTTCTAAAGGTTTTGAATAAACTGCACATCTGGGAACATGTGTTGGATTAGAATTAAGGGGAAAAGGGAATGAAATGTATTGTTGACTAAAGAAAGTGCAGGGTTGTGAAATCAAAATATCCCACGGTGTAGAAATTCAATACCATGTTCTCCACACGTCATGCAATTCAGTTTAGCTTGTTCCTGCCGTCGGAAGGAAGGTGTTTACTAAGTGCGGTGTGCTGGCCGTTGTGGCCGAGCGCTTCTACGCGCTTCAGTCCGGCGCTGTGCTGCTGCTACGGTCGCAGGTTCGAATCCTGCCTCGGGCGTGGATGTGTGTGATGTCGTTAGGTTAGTTAGGTTTAAGTAGTTCTAAGTCTAGGCGACTGGTGACCTCGGATGTTAAGTCTCATAGTGCTCAGAGCCATTTGAACCATTTAAGTGCGGTGTGGGTCGTCACGCTTCATCGTCTAAAACATGAACGCGTCACCGAAATGGTAACTGTGGGGCTGGAAATAGGTTGGAAGGTGCTGTCCTTAGGTTGCACAGCCCTCAAACAATCTTTAGTGGCGGTGAGATGCGTCGAATATCCTTATTTCATACTAGCTTTATGCACGTTTGGCACATTTCTTCCCTGAACCCTTGGGGCTGCATGCCTTGCCGCCTCTTCAGGTACGAGAAGGCCGAACCTGCGCTCTTCGCTGAAGAGGATCCGATGCCACTGATATAGGCTGCATTAGAGACTGACCCTTGCCTAATGTCTTTTGAATGAACAACTAGATGCCAAAATGATCGTGTGGGGAGGGTTGATTACTGCCTTGATCAACACAGATTACCCAGCTGCCTTTATAAAGGCCGCACACAGTACTGTTGCAATTTTGGGGTGTCTGTGAGCCAGACTTTTATAGTGAGCAGCCATCGGCACGTGGTGTTGACCGCGAACAGCCACCACGAGGCAGATTTCAATGTATTGTATGTTACGATAACGGTTGCTTGTTCGAAAGACGTCTCTCTAGTGTACCCAATACGCAGGGAAATTTGGTTTGCTGACACCCCTATGTGGTGGACAGTTTTGTCCTATGTAATTGCTGCTTTCAGTTAGACGGTATTTTCTGATTTGTTTTCATTGTAATTTTATATTTCATTGCCCATTTTATGTATACAAATATAAAATATTCGTGTGTACGAATGTATGAAACTTAATTGTAAAAATTTTCCTTTTATCGTTCTTTCGTATAATGTTCATGTATTCAACATATGCACTGTAAAGTTTATGATATATGTAGTCAAATACTATGCACGTTAGATCAGAACTAATGTCTATGTTTTGTAAGTGAAATAGGAAAAGAAAGGCAGTAGTGACGTAATAGCGAACGGAGTTTGATGAGGGTACGCTAGTGAGTAGCAGTTCATGAAATGGTGAAAGAGTAAGTATTTTGATGCAGTGTTTAGACTGTGGTGTGTGAAGAAGCGTCGAGGATGAAGTACTGTAATGGGAAGCAGTTAAAGTATTACTCTTCTGGAGAATTCGTCGACTTGACGAAGAGTGTTGTCATGACGAGTGTTGTCGCGGACAGTAATGGTGTCTTCAAATGGCTCTGAGCACTATGGGACTTAACTTCTGAGGTCATCAGTCCCCTAGAACTTAGAACTACTTAAACCTAACTAACCTAAGGACATCACACACATCCATGCCCGAGGCAGGATTCGAACCTGCGACCGTAGCAGTCGCACAGTAATGGTGTCTTGTTAGTTCAGAGCGATGAACTGTAATCTGAGTCATCACATGTGTAGAAATTGATTATTCTAAGACTGTGGAAGTGTATCAAAAAAGAATAGAAGCCGTTTGGAAAACGGTACAAGGAACGGAATTAATTTTCTAGCAAAGAGAGAAGATAAGAATAGAAGAGATTGCGGTTTTTTTCATGATAGATGACAACTCCTTTGTGTTCGAAGACTTTTAAGTGTATTTGGACTCTTGATTAAGAAAGAATCATTGGGAGAAGTAAAGGAAGAGTATTGCGGCGAGCGCGGCCACCACAAAAATTTTATTGGGCAGAAATATTAGAAACTGTACATAGGCTGTGTATTGTGCTTACGAATTGCGACAAATGAACGACCTGCTTATCTGAATCAGTAATTATTGCGCGCATTTAGAACTGTTTGATAATGTGTGACGGCAGTGGTATGGCTGTCAAGAATCTAGACCAGTTTGTTTACATTTGTTACCTAGGTTAATGACTTTGACCTAGATTCCAGCCCTCTTTGTTTACATTTGTGACAACATGTGACCTAAGCCACTGAACCTGAGATGAGGTCATTGACCATTCGATTACACCATCAGTAATGGAGTGAGAATTTCATAGAATTCCGTAAATATTTCCGACAATTTTCAGGAAATTTAAAGGGTGTGCATGCACGTGCTCTCTCCCCCCCCCCCCCCCCGCCCCCTCTACCATGTGTCCTCTCCAGATCTTAGTATTCTAAATATTAGTATTATAACCACCATTAAATCGAAAGAGCCTGTTACAATGTAGTCCCATATGGGCTGTGCTTGTACACCACACTCGAAATACTATCTGAATTTCGTAAAATGACGAAAAAGTAGTCAACTATGCTTTCATTATTCCCTTGAAAAATCGTTTATCGCCAGCCGAAGTGGCCGTGCGGTTAAAGGCGCTGCAGTCTGGAACCGCAGGACCGCTACGGTCGCAGGTTCGAATCCTGCCTCGGGCATGTATGTTTGTAATGTCCTTAGGTTAGTTAGGTTTAAGTAGTTCTAAGTTCTAGGGGACTAATGACCTCAGCAGTTGAGTCCCATAGTGCTCAGAGCCATTTGAACCAATCGTTTATCGACTGGTTCACCAGTCGCATTAGTAAATTTGATTAGAAGCTATGGCTTATTCACTATGTAATATAAGAATGAGTATATGACATACCCAGGTCAACGGCCTTGCCACAGTGCTAACAGCGGTTCCTGTCAGAACACCAAAGTTAAATGCTGTTAGGCGTGGCTTGCATGGGACGGGTCACCGTCTGGGTCACCCGAGTGCTGTTGGCAAACGGGGTGCTCTCAGCCCTTGTGGGGCCAATTGAGGAGCTACCTGATAAGTAGCGGCACCGCTCACGACAACTGACAACGGCCGAGAGAACGGTGTGCTGACCATACGCCCCTCCGTCTCTGCATCCGATGACGCCTAAAGTCTGAGGATGACACGACGGCCTGTTCGGACGGTGTTTTTTCGTTTTTATATAACATACCCTCCATAAACAGTTAAAAACCAACTTTGCTTATGCAGTGTAACTAACAAATTAGTAATACATAGTTGTTGACAATGAGTTTTTTACTTTAAATACTATTCTGCAGAACTTCAAAAATGTGAAATAATATCAACTACTAGTATAAGGTCTTGTTGCTTATCACAAGTAGGTGGAGACGTTTATAGTTCGGTCTGAGTACCATGCTTGGTGTAAGGCACCATCGAGCCTCTCATTATTTTCCACGTGAGCAGTGGCGGGACCGGCGCCAGTAGTATCTCTGACATGAGTACGATCGATTTCCTAGTGCAGAGGTTTGTCTTGGGGCTTGGGCCAGCTCAGGATATAAGCGAGTGCCGGCCGCTAGTAAGCGGAACAACGCTTTGAGAGCGGAAAGCGGCGGTTCGCGAGTCGGCGTGCCTGAGGCCGGGCGGCGGTTATCACGTGGTTATACTGGAGGCGGCGGGAGTTGGCCGGCGATGTGCATTCTGCGGCAACCTCGTGAGCTGTGGATGAGCCCGCTTCCTTGGAGGGACACGCTGTTAAGGTCTTGGGAAGTGATGGTCTGACATCTACGCAAAATCGCCCCAGCATCAAAACACCCAGTTAAGTACTCTAATTACTAAGAGCGCTTAGTTAACTGTGACTGTGATCGCTCTTGGTATAGTATAACGTAGCCGGAAGCGTGTTATGTGTGTTTGATTTCATTTGATGCCTCTTACCAAGCGTATGCTCTGCTTCCGCATAATATTGATGTATTTCCAGAATGTTAGTTTATTAGCTATTATTAGCAAGTGTTTAATTTTCTTATGATATCTGTTAATCCATGTCAATATGTCCTGTGCGGGCAATCTGAGTTTTTATTTCTAAAGGTTACCGTGTTCAGCTTTGCAGGCCCACTTAAGGTGGCCAATATGTGTGTCGGTTCTCGTGAGCCAGTTCATTTCCCATTCTTAGCGTTTGTTTATCTGGTACTGTTTCACTTAAAGGACTTGCGAGTGAAATTAGTTGTTGTTTAGCCTTGATTTTATAGTGTTAATTTACTGGTAAGTCTTGAGTGTTTTGGGCCTCCTGTTGTCGGGTGTGGTCTGTGTTTCAGTGGGCTGAGGCAGCGGGCAACCGAAGCGCAGAGCTTCCCTTTAGATTACATGTTTGGCTTACGGGAGGTGGACTTCGCCTGAGCTCGTGTGTTCCTCTTCGGCAGCGTTTTCTGGGTTTACATTTCGGTGGCCTACTCGATGTGGGGTTGCAAACGGAGCCACATCTTGGTTCGAAGTTAAGTATTACTTCCCTCAGTCGGCTCCACAGCTCGTGGTTAAACATCGGCCTTACAAGCTTGGGCCTTACTTCTGTTGTTACACATTTATGATTGTACAAAGTTGTAACTTTCTGTGCCCTAAAAGTCCATCGTACAAGCCAATGGGCATTTTAATAATTTTGTGGTTCGCTCTGCAAGGTTCTCTAGTCTAGTAATTTGCAAGCTTGCCCAAGTTACGTTTTAATAAATATGTTCTAAGTATTCGTATTAAAATTGAGGCTGTGTGTCCACTGTTATTTTACATGTAATGTTAAAGTATTGGAATGGAAAGGGTTTTAAATAATGTCTTAACTAGAGTTGTCGTGTTAAAGTTATGGTCAAATTCAGCCTTAGTGGCGTTTCTCAATGCTTATGGGAGATCGTTGGCTAATGATTTATTAACTTGCTTATTATTTCATCTAATGAGTGTTTCGTAAATAATCTTGCCTCAGTGGCGTCTGTCAATTTTTATGTGAGATTGTTTTTGGTAGTTAATAAACACAATGAAATTGAAAGGTTCACTTTATTGGATCAGACCTTCCACTCCATTTAGATTTAAAGGTTAAACAAAGCAGGTGTTAAATAAAAACGTTCCACAACGTCTAAGATGTTTGTCAAGTGTTATAATGTTCTTTCCTAGTTTAAAGTAAGTGCAACATTTATATCGAATATCGCAGTGTTATTTTACACTTACAAACACATTCGTCAGACTGCTGCCGAAAACATGACTGTCAAATCTAAAGTAATCCAGCGCTATTTCCATACCTAAATAGTTACAAACCAAATGATAAACAAAAGGTTGACATTGGATTTTAGACCTAAAGACTGTTGTAGGACTAACCTGAACAGGCTTGTAACTGCAGAAAATCCATGTTAGCTAATATACTACACTAAGCAGGCAAGCACACAAGAAAATAGGCAGTCTGATTTCCTAGGAGAATGTAATTAACAAGGCCTACTGTTGATGTAAATGACAATATACCCTCAGATTAAATATTTCTACGTCTAAATAATTCTCAAGCTTCATTTTAGGAGGGACAAAGACAATGCATCATGAATGAAATTTTCTCTCTGTAGCGGAGTGTGCGCTGATATAAAACTTCCTGACGGATTAAAACTGTGTGTTTGACCGAGACTTAGCTCGGGACCTCTGTCTTTGGTGGGAGAAGCCTCTACTAACTGATCTGCCGCAAATTTTATTGCGATGTAGCATTTAAACTGAATATTTATTCGTAATATACAAGGAGAACTTCTCCTGTGTCTACCGAACACGATGACAGAGGTGAAATATCTCCAAAGAAGATAGAGCAACAAGACAGGGTATATACGTCTAAAGTAAACTTTTTGTTAAGTTATTGTTTAATAGTACAAAAACATATGTAGCCTGCTTATCGTGTTCTGTCAAGAATTTCAATTGTCAACACAACCAGATAATATGATTTGTAATATTTCTTTCTCGCGGCAAATTGATACATAGAAGTGAATGTGAGCGGTGAATGCTGAACTGTAAACGGTAAATGGTGCAACAGTTGTCCTCTACCATCTAGTAAAGTCACCAATACGAACTGCAAAACGTACTACTAATTTCATGTTTTATATTACATATCATTAACATCATAAAATGCTAATAATGGACATAATGTTGCACTGTTACACTTTTTACATCAAGTCCAAGTCGTTTTGGTTCATCCTGTAGACAACGGCGAACAATCTGCAGACACAGTCTGATAAACATTTTAATAGTGTGACTTCCGAAAAACTAAGAGGGTGGAATCTACTTATTTGCAAGATATCGTGCATGAAGGAAGCGATTTGTTGTGTTTCCTCCTTAATTTGGGCACCATAATGTGTTCTAGCGAATAATTCTGGAAATGGAATGGGGACAAGGCTTGAATACAAGGAGCAGGTATGAAGAGACGTGTATTGTTGTTATAAAGAAACCTAAAAGAAATACTTAAACAGTTATTGTAAAGGGTGATTCTTATTAGTGTTCAAAAACCCTGTAAGCCACTTAGATGACGGTGAGACAATTAAGAGACAAAGGGGCACAAATGTAGGGAGATACCCCAAAAATGGATGAGAAGTGTTGAATATGTGACTTCACCAGATGATATATCTCGGCGCACCTGCAGCGATTGGGCTTGTGCGTGAAGGGATGATGGAGCGATGCAATACTTGGATTCGAACAAACGGTACAAATTTCGAACATTTTTTTGTAAATATGTTTTGTTACAAACATAGAAGTTACAAAATTATTGTGTTTGTTGTAAACAAGTACGAGATGTTCTTATTTTGTGTTTGTTTCCTTTTGTCCCTTCTTTTTTAGGTTACAGACACTATTCAGTAATTAAAACACAGGTCATTTACTGGTAACGATGTAATTCGGAATCTTTTACACACTTACTTTGACGTTGTACTGTACTTTGCAAGAAACCATCGGAGACCGCGAGACCGATATAAAATAATAAACCTTACCTCATTGTAAACGCCTAGCTGTGTGACGCAGTGAAGAAAAATACTGCCTGCCAGACGCAAGACTCGCACCCTAGGCCCCACGACCTGAAGTCGTGCACATAGACCTGGAGCCACACCGAGTTGAATACTTTACTTTACTTGGGTTGGGATGGCCAGGTGCAACAGACCTAAGGGCTCAAATGCTGCACGTGCGGCGAAGTGTGTCATACGGTGACGTCACCTGTTCAACATTTGTCGTCAACTTTTGGGGTATTTTTCGACATTTGCGACCCCATGTGTCTTATACCAAATAATTTATCCCAGCGTCTTCTACGTCGCTTCAGGGGTTTTTAAACGTTAATACAAATCAGTCCGCATAAATTTTCTCGCATGTTTGCACTAGTGCATTTCCTACCACTCATCAAATGAAAGTTGAGTGTAAGGTCGTTGTCAGTTAATAGTAGCAAGTCTTCTTTCGGAGTATGTTTATGAACTAGGTTCCTATTTAACAATAATAAACAACCGCTCGCTCAGCGAAAGAGCTCTATCTAAAGACTGGAAAATTGTCCAGATCACACCAATACACAAGAAAGCAGCCCAAAACCAGTAGCAAGAATTTGTAGTAAGATTCTGAAACATGTATTGTGTTCGGATATTATGAAACGCCTCGAAGAAAACGACATATAGTCAGCATGGATTAATAAAATGTTTCTCGTGACCTTTTATTCACATGATGTAATGAGTGCTATCGACAGTTGATCTAAGGGTTAACACGACTGTTTACCGTTCACTGTTTACCGTTCACATCCATTCTCCATGAATCAATTTGTCCCAAAGATAAGAGAAATAAAACATCACTCTATTCTATGCTTATGGTGAGAACTGTAATTCACCACGACAGAGCATCATAAAACAAGCTGCATGTGGCTTTAGGAGGTGATAAATGAAATTTTTCAACGAGTTTACTTTCGAGATATTGACTCTGTCTTGTTGCACCATCTTCTTTGGAAATGTTTTATCTAGGTCATCATGTTTCTTTGTGATGTGTCTGAACATAGAAGTTCTTGTTGTGTATTATGAAAAATTACCAAATTAAATGCTACAACACAATAAAATCGTCGAAACACACTCCTTCCTTAGTTTGTTTGTGTGTGTGTGTGTGTGTGTGTGTGTGTGTGTGTGTGTGTGTGTGTGTGTGTGTGTGTGTGTGTGTAGGGAATATGCAATCTATAAAAGTTTAGAGAGCCTTGGCGCTATGGTTTCGTTGGAAGTTGTTATTGTACTAGTACATAACTTGTAGCAAGCCTGAGCAATTTATAATAAAAGCAGTAACTGTCTGTCAGTGTTATCGACTATAATTTTTTAGTGTATAACATAGTCAATTGTCTTCGTCTCTCGTAAAATGTTAGGTGTGAAAATATTTAACTTGAGGGTGTATTGTCATTTGTATCAATAGCAAACCTAATTGATTATATACTTCCAGTAAATCAGACTGTTTGTGTGTGCTTGTCTCCTTAGCGTAGTATGTTAGATAACACGTATTTTCTGCTGTTATAAGCCCGGTCAAATTAATTTTACGATATCAATCTCTTAGGCCTAACTTCTAAAGCCAGACTGTTAGTTTATCATGTTATTTATATTAGTCAAGCATGGAAACAGCATTAGAGAACATACATTAGATTTGAGAATAATGTTTTCGGCAGCAATTTGACGAATGTGTGTATATGTGGAAAGTAACATTGCGTTAGGTGACGTAAACATTACAATTTCCTGAACAGCAGACGTCTTACTTTAACGTAGGAAAGAACAATGTCACACTTGACAGACATTACAGACGTGGAAAATAGTTGCAGGCTCTATTGTGTCAAACCAAGCGTGGTACTCACATCAAACTATGGACGTCACCACCTGTTCGTGATTAGAGCAACAGGAGCTTTGAACGAGTAGTTCATTTTTTCACGTTTTTGATGTTTTGCAGACTAGTGTGTAAAGGAAGGCCCATCTTCGAGAACTACATATTACTAATTCGTTAGCTGCATTGCAGAAGCAGATGTTGGTTTTACCTAATTATGGAGAATATGTTACAGACTCAGTCTAATATTCCACAGTGAACGATATATAACTCAACAATGAAATTTACTGATGCGACTGGTCAGCCAGTCCATAAAGTAAATTTTAGATCAGAAATGAAAACATAGTTAACACCATGTTCTTTATTTTACGCAATTCAGATGCTATGATTGTGTAACGTATTTTTTTGATGAATAATGCACGTCGTTAGAATTCTTTTGAGGACAGCCCAGAAGTGCTACAATGAAATTGGCTTTTTCATTTTAATGATGGCTAAAATACTTGGCTGTGATTGGAGAAGAGGCGAGAGGTGTAGTACAATATGTAGTGACTCTGTGTGTGAGTGTGTGAGTGTGTGTGTGTGTGTGTGTGTGTGTGTGTGTGTGTTTGAGTGTGTGCGTGTGTGCGTGCGTGTTACATTTACCCCAACTCTCGGAACTTGATATTATATTCTGAGGAATTCCCTTCCCCCTCCTCACACTGCTGACGCCATGAAAAGGTCAGTGATCTCATCTCAAAGTGAATGACGCAGTTCACATGATGTTACACATGTAAACAAATCGAGTTCCGAATCAGGTCAAGGTCGTTGACCTTCGTTACAAATGTAAACAGAATGATCCAGATTGTTGGTAGCCATACTAATCGTACCGTGTGTTTTGTGAATGTTTTAAATAATAGCTGGAGCAAATACAATAATAGTGCAGGTGCTCATTTTTAGAAGATAACGTTTGTGCTCTTCACAACATACCTTATCTAAATCAGTCCTAAAGTTTTTCGCTGTCTAATTCAAAAAATTTTGAAGTACAGCGAACTATTGTTTGGCGTCTTTGCTGTATAAATTTTCAAAGGTTTTATTAACTTTTGAAGAGAATAAGTTGCCATTTGCGGAGAAGGTAACGAAATTAGCTATTCAAACAGCATCCAGAAACAGCTGACAGTCTACATAGCAAACACCTTCTAAAAGAAAGATACAGAGGTAGGCGAACCTCGGATATACGATGGCATGCTGAAAAGTAATGCCTCCAAATTTTTTGTGTGAAAGCTCTTAATGCGTTTTAAGTAGAACAAACGTTATTAACATCCTACATTTTTATTCTTTATGTCTACGTATTTGCAGCCCTCGGCCACTACAATGCTACGAATTGTAGCGTATGACATGGCGATGTGTAACGTGTCTATGTCGGTGTGTGTGCAACAGCCTGTTATTATCGAATTTCGTATTCGAACAGTTCATCCACATACTGTGCACCCCTTCCTTTAGCATGACAGCGCCAGCCACACATGGGCGTTGCGACATCTGCAGCAATTCACCGCCTAGAGTTCAGTGTCATCCGTCACTGTCCATATAGTCACGACTTGGCCTTATCCGATCTTCATCTGTTTCCAAAACTTAAAGAACACTTTCGGAGACTTCACTGTGATAGTGATGAAGGGGTGCAAGTAGAGGTGATGTTAAACATCCTACTGTGACGGTATCGACAAACTGGTCTCTCGGTGGTAGAAACGTATTCGTCGCTTGATTGACTATACACACATGATTACTAAAGATAAGGAATGTTAATAACGTTCGATTTATTCAAAAAAGCTTTAAGAGCAGTCATATAAAAAATTCGGAGGTACTGCTTTTCGGCACACCCTCGTACATCTCTGACAGCAAGCAGGACCATAACAAAACACATTTACGACGACTCTGAACGGCGCGAGATTGACTAAATCAGTGTAGCCAAGCTAATTAATTGAATATCGAAACATTCCTATGTGGACGGATATGATGTAATACAAATTAAATTAAACTTGCAGTGCGAAAACTTTAAAAAGTGACGCAGGCAAAGATAGCAACTCCAGCCTTATGGAAGACGTAGGGGCAATGTATTAGAGAAGTCGAATTGTAACAATAATGTTTCATGATTCCAGTTTGACGTAATTACAATGATCATAAATTTCACAGGAATTCCACCAACTACTTAGTTAATAGTTATTATTGGTGTTTTAATTTATTACTGTTTAATTTATGCTCTGTTGTCGGCGTGTGTAAGCTTGAATGTGTCTTCATACAGGCGCTGTCAACTTAAAGAGGATGAGGCAGTAAAGAATGAAAGAAATTTTATTTATTAGTGAATGTTGTTATAGATAAGACAGAAGCTATAAAAATGGTAGCGATGTTTTATGAGCGTTCGCATGATTAGTAAAGACTACACTGATTAGAGTCAATGAACATAGTTCCAAGACAGTACTGAGTTCGACAGTACTGTCTATTTATTTGATTACATAATAAGTTTTACTTTTTTCTCGTGAAGTGACAATGCTTGCACGCTCTGTCCTTGAAATGACCCTTCGAGGCATGTCGATGTTGACATAGTGAGCAATGTACATAATTCTCATCGTTCTGCTCACAGAATGCTCTACTGAACGGTTCTGAGAATGCAAGTAGGGCTGGTTTAAGTCTCTGACTACAATTTTGTTTTTGTGTTAAAAGATACTAGTGTATGGTCACTTTAATTACTGCCGTAGTCAGAAGTACCTATATGAAAAGTCTATTTCCCACCATTTCACTTTCCAATGCGCGAAGTGTTGGCACATACACGGTTATTAATAAGTACCTCCAGGTATTGAGAAGACGATTTCGCAAAAACTGCATGACATACAGGAAATAGACACACATAATTGAATAGAGCTTGTCTCCAAGTTTAACTCACACTGCCAGTGCTCAATAAGGACACATCAATACATGCATGCAATTCATGAACACGAATTGTCCAGGAAGGCGAGACAGCAACCTGCTTTGCAAATCCACTTATTGGGTTGCCTGTACCTGCAGGCAAGAACTGATGCATACAACAATACAGAACAGAGGGTCAACAACGAAACTTGAAGACAGCGTAACCTATAGGAGCAATCTGTAGTTGTAAGAAATCTATTAACTGTTAGCGGTCTTCGCTTTACCAGTGGAACGACAACACATACCAATAACAGGTAAAAAATTTCCACTGGGTCTCTCATAGCCTATGTTGGGGGCACATATGTCCCTATGTTAGTCAGGGTTAAGGCCCAGGTGACACAAGCCGCCGTTTAGGGCGCCAAGCGAAGAGGGATGCCATACGTGCTACAGCTGGAAGATTTCTGTACAGTACGTATCACGTGTGGGCGGGGGGTGGGGGGAGGAGTTGGTAGCAAGAGCGTCGAGAGAAAGATGGCTTGTGTAGGAAAATGTTCTCGAACCAGCCCTGAATGCAGATTTACTTTAACCAATATTGAAACTGAGCTTCCGGTAAAAAGAAAGCAAATCAAAACAAAGGTATAAAACTTAGAAAGGCGTTTGAAAACAACTTCTTTCAACACTTTAAATTCAACCGCCGTCTCACTAACATCTGATTCAGTTTTTTCTTCCGACCATTCTCGTAATACTTTCACAATGTTTCCAAAACGCACAGTTTTATAAGACCTCTAGTTCAGGAGGCGACCAGTCGAGAAAAGATATCTCATTCGGTTCTGCAACTTCCGCCCTAGAGCTGACAAGTGCGTTGGAGGCTGATCCTGATGCAAACAGATTAATATTTCAGAATATAGTTGTCACACCGATAGTTTTATAGTATTAGTCCTAGTTTGGACACACTGGGTACTATCAAATCGACCATCTATCATGTTACGCTTTTAAAGTATACGGGAACACCTACGGATTCAAATTACCAGATATACGTCCAAGCTAAGAGGTCGAAACGGATACTTTGTGGCATATACACTCCTGGAAATTGAAATAAGAACACCGTGAATTCATTGTCCCAGGAAGGGGAAACTTTATTGACACATTCCTGGGGTCAGATACATCACATGATCACACTGACAGAACCACAGGCACATAGACACAGGCAACAGAGCATGCACAATGTCGGCACTAGTACAGTGTATATCCACCTTTCGCAGCAATGCAGGCTGCTATTCTCCCATGGAGACGATCGTAGAGATGCTGGATGTAGTCCTGTGGAACGGCTTGCGATGCCATTTCCACCTGGCGCCTCAGTTGGACCAGCGTTCGTGCTGGACGTGAGGACCGCGTGAGATGACGCTTCATCCAGTCCCAAACATGCTCAATGGGGGACAGATCCGGAGATCTTGGTGGCCAGGGTAGTTGACTTACACCTTCTAGAGCACGTTGGGTGGCACGGGATACATGCGGACGTGCATTGTCCTGTTGGAACAGCAAGTTCCCTTGCCGGTCTAGGAATGGTAGAACGATGGGTTCGATGACGGTTTGGATGTACCGTGCACTATTCAGTGTCCCTCGACGATCACCAGTGGTGTACGGCCAGTGTAGGAGATCGCTCCCCACACCATGATGCCGGGTGTTGGCCCTGTGTGCCTCGGTCGTATGCAGTCCTGATTGTGGCGCTCACCTGCACGGCGCCAAACACGCATACGACCATCATTGGCACCAAGGCAGAAGCGACTCTCATCGCTCTCATTCGTCCCTCCATTCACGCCTGTCGCGACACCACTGGAGGCGGGCTGCACAATGTTGGGGCGTGAGCAGAAGACGGCCTAACGGTGTGCGGGACCGTAGCGCAGCTTCATGGAGACGGTTGCGAATGGTCCTCGCCGATACCCCAGGGGCAACAGTGTCCCTAATTTGCTGGGAAGTGGCGGTGCGGTCCCCTACGGCACTGCGTAGGATCCTACGGTCTTGGCGTGCATCCGTGCGTCGCTGCGGTCCGGTCCCAGGTCGACGGGCACGTGCACCTTCCGCCGACCACTGGCGACAACATCGATGTACTGTGGAGACCTCACGCCCCACGTGTTGAGCAATTCGGCGGTACGTCCACCCGGCCTCCCGCATGCCCACTATACGCCCTCGCTCAAAGTCCGTCAACTGCACATACGGATCACGTCCACGCTGTCGCGACATGCTACCAGTGTTAAAGACTGCGATGGAGCTCCGTATGCCACGGCAAACTGGCTGACACCGACGGCGGCGGTGCACAAATGCTGCGCAGCTAGCGACATTCGACGGCCAACACCGCGGTTCCTGGTGTGTCCGCTGTGCCGTGCATGTGATCATTGCTTGTACAGCCCTCTCGCAGCGTCCGGAGCAAGTGTGGTGGGTCTGACACACCGGTGTCAATGTGTTCTTTTTTCCATTTCCAGGAGTGTATATTCTTGCTTCACCGTCATTTACTGAGGAAAATACTGATTCGTCGGAAAATATTACGTTTCACGTAACGACTGGTGTTTTCAAGGATAACAGTAGTAGGTAGAGTCGATGTTCATCATGGGGTCTATGTCTTTGATAGCTGTACCTTATGGTTAATGGCTCGGAGCACTATGGGACTTAACTTCTGAGGTCATCAGTCCCCTAGAATTTAGAACTACTCAAACCTAACTAACCCAAGGACATCACACACTTCCATGCCCGAGGCAGGATTCGAACCTGCGGCCGTAGCGGTCGCGCGGTTCCAGACTGTAGCGCCTAGAACCGCTCGGCCACCCCGGCCGGCAGCTATACCTTATTTTGTAACCCAAGTTCGCTAATCTAACGACCCAGGGGACGTAGCAGTATGATTCAACCGCACCGCGTTCTAAGGAAACAGATTTTGCGATGATTTGTTGACATGTTAATTGTTCTATTCCGGTGATGTTAAAGCCTGTCGCTATCGACCTATTAATCGTCACACAGGGCGCTGAGGAGCAGCATACCACGTACCGGCTTCCGAGGTCGTCAAACTTAGAAAATACCGTTCTTGTTAAACGCAAATAGCTCTATTCACACGAAATAATTGGCGCTATCGACAGGGAATCTCAATTAGAATCTATATTTGTATTTTTCCAAAAGGCTTTTGACATCGTTCCTCACAAGTCGCTTCTAATCATCTTGTATGCCTGTGGAGTATCGTCTTAGCTGTGCTACTGGATTCGTGATTTGCTGTCGGAAAGGCCCACTCATGTACCCTTGATGACCGCACGACACAAAGCTTTACGCCTCGCCTAAGTCCGTCAACACCAACATTGGACTGTTGATGACGCGAAACATGTTGCCTGGTCGGACGAATCTCGTTTCAAATTGTGTCGTGTGGATGGACGTGTATGGGTATGGAGACATTCTCATGAATCCATGGACCCTGCATGTCAGCAGGGGACTGTTCAAGCTGGTGGAGGCTCTGTAATGATATGGGCCCTGTGCAGCTGGAGTGATATGGTACCCTTGATACATCTAGATACGACTCTGACAAGTGAAACGTCCGTAAGCATCCTTTAATGTTCGGTTACACGATAAACAACACAAATTTAAGGGTTTCCTATTCAAATAAATTCCTAGGGACAAAAGTTGCGAGAATCTTAAATTTTAACACATAGAAAATGTTGTGTGGAAGGTAAACCAAAGACTGCATTTTATTGGCAGAACACTTACAACATGCAAGAAGTCTACTAAAGAGACTGTCTACAGTAAGCTTGTCCGTTTCTGGTAGAGTATTGCTGCTTGGTAAGAGTATCTTACCAAATAAGACTGACGGAGGGCATCGAAAAAATTTAAAGAAGTGCAGTTAGCTTTGCATTATCGGGATGTAGGGGAGAGAGTGTTGCGGATATGATATGCAATCTGGGGTGACAATCGTTAAAACAAAAGCTTTTTTCTATGAAGCGAGATGTTTTCACCAAATTTCAATCACCAACTTTCTCCTCCGAATACGAAAATATTTTGTTGACTGCCACCTAAGTAGGGAGAAATGACCGCCATAAAAAATAATAGAAATCGGAGCTGCACGAAACTATTTAAGTGTTCACTTTTCCCAAGTGCTATTCGAGAGTGGAACGGCCGAGAAGTAGTCTGAAAGTGCTTATGCGAACCAAGCACGTGGATGTGAATTGAAGAGTAGTGATGTGGACATAGATAGTCTATAACGCTTTAGACTATTTTATAGGAAAGTTCCTTAAGAGTGACATTGTACTCGGAGTGCTAGGAGTCCGCACAAATAAAACATTATAGGCTGCAGCATTTCGAAGAGGAAGTTCTGTTATGCTTGAACAACCCGTTTGATAATATGCAAGACGTGTAGCGGTTAATCGTGAGACACAGGCAATATGAACATGTGCGTCCCATTTTCTACGCTACTTAATCGGTAACTTTCTTTTACACTTTATTTCGTATGTATGCTAAAAATATGTCTGTAAAAGAAAGCTGATCGCTTTGGCTACTATAAATTGCTTTGTAGTTGTATGATTTTTCCATGGAGAACGAGTTTGAGAAATCATATGAATACTCTACAGTGAATGATAAAAACATCATCCACTTCGAGATCCATGAACAGACCAGTGAAGAACTTAAGTTGACTACAGGTATAATAGGTTTTTAACAATATTTATATTTTTTGAAACTCACAGAGATGAGGAAGTTAGTGAAGCGCCTTTATTCAAGTAAAATGTGGAATGAGGAACACTGAAATATACCGTACGACGTCATGATAAAAATTCCTAAAAAGAATGCCCACGTTCAGTCCTATAGGACTAATATTTCAGCACTATTGCAAAGGTATGGAAACATGAGGATGAGGGCAGCAAAGATATTCAGTTAAGAAATTGTAGTAATCAGTGCGTTTGCGTACTCACCGATGACGTCGATAGAACATTCATAGAAGGGGCAGGGGCAGGGGGATTATTTATGTTTTCCATACTCACAATCCAATAATTTCAGAATTAGTGCTTTCGATTCGCCACCTGCTTGGGAAGCTGCAGCGTTGTTCACGAACGAGGTGCCCGAAACCCTCCACCAGGCGCCCAACCGCGGACTATCTGTGATGGCACGCCAATGCAGCGAATGTTTTTGCTGCTTTCACACGAATTAGCAATCTGTGATAACATAGTGCCAGGCTACAGGACATCTATTGAGGTAAGCACACAGTACAAAATATTAGATACCTTCTTAAAAGACTACACTGATCGCTTTGGAGTGCCATAGTGGCGCAGAACCGGTAACAGGCAGTCATGTGACCGTCCATTGCTGCTGTGAGACGTGACAGTGAAGTCGTGTGTATATGCCAATCGAAATCGGCTCGGTAAAGATGTTCGACGTCGAGACGTGACAGATTAGCAGAAAGAAATTATCGTGTTTGGACATGCCCATGACACTATGAATGGCGTTGTTCGACATGTTGGTGTACGAACACGGACTTTCTATCGTGTCTACAAGGAAAGGAGTACCACTCACAGCTATGCAGCACGGCGTGAGAACAGCGGTCATTAAAAGATCCTATAGGACATCGGTCAAAGACGAGTGTCATGGCTTATCAATGACAGTTCGTTTCAAACCCGTCAGGAATCCTTCGCGAATTGAAGGGGTTGGGTATGGAGGGGACCGGGGGGAAGAGGATTATGGGGGCCATGACCTTCCGCTTCGCACATAAAGTTTTAGCAAACGCTTATATATTTATATATAGCAAGGTTCAAATGTCAGAGCACACATTCGCAGAATAGAGTAGCCTGAGAACTAAGAGTCTCGAAAATGGTTTTAAATTCTGGAGCTTGCAAGCTACATTTAAGGCAGGATAGTTTCTAGTTGCTTACGTGAGGACCTGACTACCTGATTGTCCGGCCTGTAGCCCGAACAATAGCATTCCAAACTGGAAAAGGCACCCATTCGCATGGTTACCATATCTGAGAGCAGTGTTCACAGCTGTAGTAATAAGTGAAATACTGGTAACTGTGAGTGCACACTTGTTTTTTATAATGCGCAAATTAGGACGTTATCAAACCTGTGAGAGTTTGTTGCTATTATACTTTTTAAATTAACTGCTTGAGAGATGCACTTCTCGCATTTTGTGAATTGCTGTTTTCTCAAAAATGAAATCGACAGGAAGTGCAAAATGGCTAATCAGTGATGGTTAGAGGACAAATGTAAGGATGTAGAGGTTTATCACACTAGGGGTAAGATAGATACTGCCTACAGGAAAATTAAAGAGACCTTTGGAGATAAGAGAACCACTTGTATGAACATCAAGAGCTCAGATGGAAACCCAGTTCTAAGCAAAGAAGGGAAAGCAGAAAGGTGGAAGGAGTATATAGAGGGTCTATACAAGGGCGATGTACTTGAGGACAATATTATGGAAATGAGAGAGGATGTAGATGAAGATGAAATGGGAGACATGATACTGCGTGAAGAGTTTGACAGAGCACTGAAAGACCTGAGTCGGAACAAGGCCCCCGGAGTAGACAACATTCCATTGTAACTACTGACGGCCTTGGGAGATCCAGTCCTGTAAAAACTCTACCATCTGGTGAGCAAGATGTATGAAACAGGCGAAATACTCTCAGATTTCAAGAAGAATATAATAATTCCAATCCCAAAGAAAGCAGGTGTTGACAGATGTGAAAATTACCGAACAATCAGTTTAATAAGCCACAGCTGCAAAATACTAACACGAATTCTTTACAGACGAATGGAAAAAACTAGTAGAAGCGGACCTCGGGGAAGATCAGTTTGGATTCCGTAGAAACACTGGAACACGTGAGGCAATACTGACCCTACGACTTATCTTAGAAGAAAGATTAAGGAAAGACAAACCTACGTTTCTAGCATTTGTAGACTTAGAGAAAGCTTTTGACAATGTTGACTGGAATACTCTCTTTCAAATTCTAAAGGTGGCAGGGGTAAAATACAGGGAGCGAAAGGCTATTTACAATTTGTACAGAAACCAGATGGCAGTTATAAGAGTCGAGGGACATGAAAGGGAAGCAGTGGTTGGGAAGGGAGTAAGACAGGGTTGTAGCCTGTCCCCGATGTTATTCAATCTGTATATTGAGCAAGCAGTAAAGGAAACAAAAGAAAAATTCGGAGTAGGTATTAAAATCCATGGAGAAGAAATAAAAACTTTGAGGTTCGCCGATGACATTGTAATTCTGTCAGAGACAGCAAAGAACTTGGAAGAGCAGTTGAATGGAATGGACAGTGTCTGGAAAGGAGGATATAAGATGAACATCAACAAAAGCAAAACGAGGATAATGGAATGTAGTCGAATTAAGTCGGGTGATGCTGAGGGAATTAGATTAGGAAATGAGACACTTAACGTAGTAAATGAGTTTTGCTATTTGGGGAGCAAAATAACTGATGACGGTCGAAGTAGAGAGGATATAAAATGTAGACTGGCAATGGCAAGGAAAGCGTTTCTGAAGAAGAGAAATTTGTTAACATCGAGTATAGATTTAAGTGTCAGGAAGTTATTTCTGAAAGTATTTGTATGGAATGTAGCCATGTATGGAAGTGAAACATGGACGATAAATAGTTTGGACAAGAAGAGAATAGAAGCTTTCGAAATGTGGTGCTACAGAAGAATGCTGAAGATTAGATGGGTAGATCACATAACTAATGAGGAAGCATTGAATAGGATTGGGGAGAAGAGAAGTTTGTGGCACAACTTGACCAGAAGAAGGGATCGGTTGGTAGGACATGTTCTGAGGCATCAAGGGATCACCAATTTAGTATTGGAGGGCAGCGTGGAGGGTAAAAATCGAATAGGGAGACCAAGAGATGAATACACTAAGCAGATTCAGAAGGATGTAGGTTGCAGTAGGTACTGGGAGATGGAGAAGCTTGCACAGGATAGAATAGCATGGAGAGCTGCATCAAAGCAGTCTCAGGACTGAAGACCACAACAACAACAACAACAATTTCCTAGACATTATACTAAGGCATTTTACTGTTCACTGATTTAAACAAATTGTTATATTAAATTAGTTTAATATCTTTTCGTAATTGATTGATTATTATTATAGTGTTAAAACACTTTATACATTGTAGTGTTGTTGTAACTAAAACGGCACGTTGCCGTTACAGGTGGCGATGGACAGACGGAAACCAACTATGACACCGCCCCCATCTCCTTCCCCCTCCCCACCTTCCTCACCACCAGCAACCCTCTCCACCACCTCAGGTATGGAACCGATTCCGGATCCACGCCTGTCAGGAACTGATACTGTAAGTGAGGACAACTCTATCTTGACAAGTTTTCGAGCGATTATTGCAAAGGGCAGTCAAATGAAAACAAGACAGATGGAAAAGGTGAGTAAACTTTCAATTATTTCAAAAGTAATCGCCTTAAGAGTTAATAAATTTATTCCTCTGTGAGACAAGACGGTTGAATTGAATTGAACTGAACTATAGTGTTTAACGTCCCGTCGACAACGAGGTCATTAGAGACGGAGCGCAAGCTCGGGTGAGGGACGGATGGGGAAGGAAATCGGCCGTGCCCTTTCAAGGGAACCATCCCGGCATTTGCATGAAGCGATTTAGGGAAATCACGGAAAACCTAAATTAGGATGGCCGGAGACGGGATTGAACCGTCGTCCTCCCGAATGCGAGTCCAGTGTGCTAACCACTGCGCCACCTCGCTCGGTCGACAAGACGGTCATTGGCTTCAGGGAACCATGTTCGTGCCTAGACCCGACTTCTTCGTTCGAAGCAAATCGACGGCCACGAATGTCTTTCTTCAGGGCTCCTAAAATATGGCCGGCCGGAGTGGCCGAACGGTTCTAGGCGCTACAGTATGGAACTGCGCGACCGCTACGGTCGCAGGTTCGAATCCTGCCTCGGTCATGGATGTGAGTGATGTCCTTAGGTTAGTTAGATTTAAAAAGTTCTAAGTTCTAGGGAACTGATGACCTCAGATGTTAAGTCCCATAGTGCTCAGAGCCATTTGAACCATCCTAAAATATGGAAACAGCATGGGGAGAGACTGGGACTGTATGGAGGGTGTGTAAGGGCTTACTAACGAAGCATATGCAGCATAATCCAAACAACCTTTGCAACAAGTGAGCGTGCATTATCCTGGAACAGACGAATGCCGCCTATCAACAGTCCTGGTCGTTTGGATTCTGATGGCAGGCTTCAGTGTTTGCAACGTATCTACGTACCGTTGTGCGTTAATGGTGGCGTCGTGTTCCAGAATGTCAATCAGCAATGCAGTCAACGAAAAAGATCGTCACGGCTTACCCGTAGCTGGGTCACGTGTTGTTTCGACTATGCCGCAGGAGTTTTGCTGGGAAGCCCTTACACATTCTTTATACAGTCCCGATCTCTCTCTACGCGATTTTCATATTTTTGGAGGCCTGAAGAAAGACGTTCCTAGGCGCCCATTGTCTTCGGACGAAGAGGTGTAAGCGTGGATTCAATCATGGTTCCATAGTATAACAACCCTAGGGGAATTTTCTCTCTTCCAAATCAAATTGACTATCGATGACGGTCTTACTTTTAATTAATCATGCGAAACACTTTCAGTCGACATTTGCATTATTTTCGGCTTCTGTTGGGAAACTGCTTTTGATTGTATTTATCCATTATTTCTGTTTCTTCATTGTGTTGGATAGTTATGAAAATATTCGGTGTGTATTTTAAAAATGTAATCATCTAGGTATTCTTACATTTAATGCAAAGAAAATTGGTCAAAATATTAATTAGAAATATTAATACAAATTATACTTCGTAATATCTCTCAGTGAGTGTCACAATTTACAGTTTAATATTGATGAAACATCTTTGAACGTTACCTTTGTCTCATGATTGTCTTAAGCAGTAGTTTTGGCGCAAGGTGTGCCAGAGAGACGGAATTATTGGTAATGCTTTGTTAAGTTACGGGCTGTTTTAGTAATGTGATTGTCTTCTAACGAACAGCACGTGCTGTTAATGTATATTTTCCAAGATTTTGACAAGTTACATGGAAAGATTTGTGAGGTTTATAGATATGGCAGTATAGTTTGTAATAAAAAGTGTGGGGTTTAAAGAAAAGTATTTGAGTCATTTCGAAACAAAATCCAGACTTTGTTTTTGGGGTGTCTCAATGCAATTTAGGTGCTCCTGGACACTGACGCCGCTGCTGTTGTAATATTCACGTCATTGCAATAAATGTGATGTATACATAATATGCAATGTTAATTATTCATCTTCACGATTCAGTATAACACTCAAGTACAGAAAAAAAAACAGAACACCTTGAATGACTAGAGATAGGACTTTCATATTCACAGGACTTGTACATCAGTCTGTTCTGCAGTAATGAATAGTATTTGAACAATGTCGGCCGCGGTTCCATCAACATAGATATTGCAGCGCGACTCCAGCTACCAGTAAAATTTGCCTGTGGATCTCATTGTTGCCGAAACGCGATGGTAATGGATCAGCGTGACTTGAGCAGACATGCAGGATGCCTCGCAGACGAATGTGCGAACAGACCGTCAAGTCAGTGAGTTTAAAAGAGGGCGCACTATTGGAATGGGAGGATATGATGCATCCATCAGGGAAATTGCTGCTCGAGCGGGAGGAAGTGTTTCGGCAGTGCAACGGGTGAGTGCAGAGTAGTTCACGGAAGGCCAGAGAACACGACGAAATGGGTCACGTCGCACCACCCAGACCACCGCCCGAGAACATCGACACCTCGTCCGAATGGCATTGCAGCACAGATCTGCGTCCTACTCGCCTCTAGTGTAACAGTATAACACATCGTACTCTATCAGGGATCACAAACAGTCGCCGTTTATTACGGCATGGCTTATGTGCGCGTCGTCCACTTCTCTGCCTACCTTTGACGAATGTGTAGAAACATACTACACTGCAATGGTATATGGAACGACGCAACTGGCGAAAGGAATGGCATCACATAGGACTTTCGGACGAATCCAGGGTCTGTTTGTTTGGAAAGGATGGCCGCAGTTTGGTTCGCCACAGACAGGGGGAGCGGCATCACAGTGACTGCATTCGCACAACTCAAGGCCTCAGGGCCTCATTATGTGGGGCGCTACTGTGTACAACCACAAATTGCAGTTGGTGCTATTTCAGGGCATTGTGACCAGTATGATCTACGTGAAAGACATCTTGCAACCTGAGGCCATGCACTTTCTGCACAACACCCCAGAAGCCATATTTAAACAAGACAATGTCACAGTATGTTAACCTTTTGCCCTGGCCCGCCAGATCAACAGACTTGTTGCCAATTTAAAATGTGTGGGATATGTTGAAACAAAGATTTCAGTGCGGTGACCCAATGCCAACCACCACAGATGAACTTTGGAATCAGGTGAATCGAGCATAAATGGCTATACCACAGGACGCCATTCGTTCGTTATACGCGTCGATGCCATCAGGCATGGAACAAGTTATCAGGGCCCACGGCAGACCTTGTGCCGACTAGGCAACGGGACGCATGCTGAACCGAGGTGACTGAAATGCTAATCCTTTCTGCAGCACGTACTAATGTACATATTCTGTGAATACGTACTTCCTGTCTCTAGTCGTTCAAGGTGTTCGCCTTTTTTCTGGACATGACTCTAATAAGTGATGAACAATAATAGTGATTTTAGAGTAGGCAATCACAAACATCAGAATGAGATTTTCACTCTGCAGTGGAGGGTGCGCTGATATGAAACTTCCTGGCAGATTAAAACTGTGTGCCACATCGAGACTCGAACTCGGGACCTTTGCCTTTCGCGAGCAAGTGCTCTACCAACTGAGCTACCGAAGCACGACTCACGCTCTGTACTCACAGCTTTACTTCTGCCAGTATCTCGTCTCCCACCTTCCAAACTTTACAGAAGCTCTCCTGCGAACCTTGCAGAACTAGCACTCCTGAAAGAAAGGATATTGCGGAGACATGGCTTAGCCACAGCCTGGGGGAGGTTTCCAGAATGGGATTTTCAGTCTGCAGCGGAGCGTGCGCTGATATGAAACTTCCTGTTTCGCAGGATAGCTTCTGTAAAGTTTGGAAGGTAGGAGACGAAGTACTGGTAGAAGTGAAGCTGTGAGGACGGGGCGTGAGTCTTGCTTGGGTAACTCAGATGGTAGAGCACTTGCCCGGGAAAGGCAAAGATCCCGAGTTCGAGTCTCGGTCCGGCACACAGTTGTAATCCGCGAGGAAGTTTCAATTACAAACATCTTACCATGTAAGCGTTGACCGTCTTGCTCATAGTGGGATGGATGTATAAACAGTTATGCCACTTTTTTCCATATGTCTCGATTTAATTTGATAGCCCATTATACAGGCTGGTTATTGTTAACGTTTAAAAGCCCTCGTAGCGACGTAGATGACGTCGAGACAGGTAATTTAATATAAGACGCATGGGGCCGGAAATGTCGGGAAATACCCAAAAAGTTTTCTTTCCTTTTCTCCCTTCTTTTTTTTTTGTTTACAGATATTACGTTGTAGAGAAAACAGGTCATGTACTTGCAAGGACGCAGTTAGGGAGCTTATACTCATTTGTGACGCAATACGGTAGGTTTTTGTTGTACTGTATTTTGCAATAAACCGTCGGAGAAGGCGAGACCGGTAAATAAATTAATTCTTCAATGTAAACACATTATTGTCCGACTCAATGAAAATAAAAAAATTGCTGCTTGGCAGACGCACGACCCGAACGCTGAACCCCATTCGCTAAGCCTCGCACGTAGCCCAAGGCCACACCGACGTGAATACTTTTGGGCTGGGATGACCAGGTGCGACAGACAGATAGGCTCAACCGCTACATTTTCGGCGAAGTACGTCATATGGTGACGTCAGATGTGTAACATTTATTATCCAATTTTGTGGTCTTTTCCGAGATTTGCCGTCCCAAGTGCCTTATATTAACTGCTTGCCTCAGCGCCATCTAAGTCGCTTCGGAGGTTTTTAAACATGAATAAGAATCAGTCTGTAGATAAGCTGCGTAAAAAAGGTAGTTAAAACGTCAGAAATTAAGAAAAAAAAGACTTCTTGTCGGTTTAAAACTGCATGCCAGACCGAGATTCGAACGCAGAGCCTTACCTCTTGCGGGCAATGTTATGAGGAGTGGTCCAAAGGCGTGCCTGGATAGATCAGTCAATGAGAGCATTTCCCACGAAAGGCAAGGTGCCAGTCTGGTACACAGTTTTAATCTGCCAGCGAGTGTCAAAACAGCGCACATTCCACTGTAAAGTGAATGATTTATTAATGTTTGTTTTGAAAGAGTATCCATCTTTGTATACATTCTTGACCGATGAGGTTTACAAACTGGTGGTACGCCGCACAAGACGAAATCACAATACGGCACTTTGCACATATTTTTTTATGTGGGTTGTGAATCAGACACAGTTAGCCTCTTCCCTTTTTTAACGTATGAACGTAAGTTGTTTAGTACGAGTAATTCTCCAAAGCGAGTGGGTGAGGTGGCGCCGTGGTACGGCGCTGGACTCCCATTCACCGACCACCCATCGAGATTTAACTTTCCCTTGAATTTCTTAAATCGTTTAATGAAAATGCCGGGATCGTTCCTTTCAAAGGAGGCTCCAATTGCCTTTCTCATTCTCCCCCAAATCGAGCTAGTGCTCCGTCTCTCATGACCTCGCCGTCAACGGAACGTTAAACCTTACTATTTCTACCCTTCCTTCCTTCCTTCCTTCCTACCTTGGACCAATGAAACAAAGGAACAACTACTCCAAAATTTAGACTTCCTGTGAACGGTCAAGCCGGCCGGAACCGCGCTGCTGCTACGGTCGCAGGTTCGAATCCTACCTCGGGCATGGATGTGTGTGATGTCCTTAGGTTAGTTAGGTTTAAGTAGTTCTAAGTCTAGGGGACTGATGACCTCAGATGTTAAGTCCCATAGTGCTCAGCGCCATTTGAATCATTTGTGAAGGGTCACTACAGACATGGCTGGTCACCTCAAGTGTGTGTCAGCCCCTTGAAGCTTTCCTTTGGCTACAGAAACTGCAGACCGAAGTTTGAATGGGATCCGTAGCTGCAAACAATGACAAGGGTGCGGACAATAGCAGTTGGCCGTCCATGGTGGGACGCGCGGTATTCAGAGCGATGGTGAAACGATGAATGCTAGAGTGGCTGAACAGCAATAGGTTGATTATCTGACCAATTGGTTATTTCCGTTTGACCTATATTACAGTTAGTCCCTCGTCTACATCTACACCCCACAAGTCAACATACGCTTTGAGGTGGAGGTTACGTCTCATTTTCTTCTCCTCTTCTCTGCTCTAACTACGAATGATGCGTGGACAGAATGATTGTTGACAAAGCTATGCATGAGCACATAGTTCCACAATTTTCTCGTCGTGGTCATTTCGCTGTACGTACGAAGGAGGCAGCAAAATTCTGCTTCAGTCTTCTTGGAACGTTTGCTCTCCAACTTTCAGAAAACTTTCCGTCATACACGACGACTCCGTTGTAGCGTCTGTCTCTGCATTTCGTTGATCGTTTCCGTGAGGATCTCACGCGGACTACGTTACCCCGTGACGAGACGCGCCTCTCTGCGTTGGATCTTGTCTATCTCTTCCATTAATCCAACCTGGTAAGTTTCCCAGACCGATGAACAGTACTCAAGAACCGGTCGAACAAGCGTTTTTTGAGCAACATCTTTCGTGGTTGAATGACATTTTCTTACGATTCTCCCAATGGATCCCAGCATGACGTCTGCTTTTACTGCAATTCGTTTTACGCGCTCTTACGACTTGAGGTCGCCCCGATGAACACTCGTAGGTATTCTACTGTAGTTACTGTTCCAGTGATATTTCGCCAGTAATTGGCTAAAAGAGTAGCTCAGTTTATAGAAAACAACTTGAAGCACCAAGGAATTATCAATTTGATAATGGAAGGAAGTGTGGGGAGTAAAAATTGGAGAGGGAGACCAGGACTTGAATACAGTAAGTAGGTTCAAACGGACGTAGGTTGCTCTAGTAATGCAGAAATGAAACGGTTCGCACGCGATCGATTAACAGGGAAAGGTATGTTAAATCACCCTTCGGACTTAAGACTACAACAACAGTAGTGGATTTCTGCGTCTGTTTATGTGCAATCTATTTATGTTCAGATTCAGCTGTCATTGTCTGCACGAATCGTCGATCGCCGTCAGGTTTTCCTGTATTTCAGAGCACTCTTCTGGAGTTGTAACCTTCCAATATGCAAGAGCGTCGTCGACGATAAGCCCCACAGAGCCCCCGACATTATGCACTACATATTTAATAAAAATTGTAAACTCCTCTGGAGTATTCCCGAAATTACCTCTACTACTGTTGACTTTGTTCCGTTAACGACGAGGAGTCGTATTCCGTCTGCGCGGAAGTCCAGAATCCGATCACAAATCTGATCTGATCACGGCAAGTTCGTATTTTGTTCTTTAAACAACAGTGCGGAACTGTTTCAGATGCGTTCCTGACTTCAAGGAACACTGCATCAACCAAGTTGTCTTAAGAGACTCTCCTTCGCCAGCTGCCGAATTGTACTCACAAGGGGAGGCCGCCAATTGTGAAATTCAGATTCGATTCATACTGCGCATAATAAAAGCTCATGGCCAGAGGTGTAATGTGGCAAAGCACCAAGATGCACTTCTCAGCCGTTGTCGAGAAAATCGACAGTTAAAAGAAACCGTTGCGGTGAAATACTCTCTACGATTAATAATTTTCTACAGCGTCGTGGCGCAGCGGTAAGCGTTCGTGTTCGTAATCCGAAGGTCGCCGGATCGAATCTCGCGCCATGCAATTTTTTTTATTATTAGTTTTTTGTAAATCAAATATAAATAAACTATTAATGAATTGCTTATGCATGTTGGTGAAGGCGGATCGCTCTCCAATTGTACCGCCTCCATTTTTCCGTTTTTTTAACAGTGTGTACCAAAGCTCTCCCGTTCGCACTGATTTTCGACGATGTTATAAGTTGCGCTAGGGACCGCACCTACCTTCTTTCGAAGTTAGCAGGCAACTACGCTGTTATGCGGCGGCTCGTTTCGGCCCATTCAACATCTGTCCAAGTGTAACGAGCGAGTAACGGAGTATATATTTCATACCTGCCGCAGCAAATTTGTGTTCGTGGGGTCTCTATTCTAATTCGAACGTTTGACTTACGCTATAAGTATTCGTTTTGGAACACCGTTTCTACGTCTTCCGTTAACTATACGTGGTTAACATTAAGAAGACAATTAATAACATTTGTGAAATACAACTTTGTTTGCGGAAAACATAATGATGTTCGAAGTTTTTCCACGACAAACGACTTTCAACAACTTATTATATGCATAATTGTTGCAACTGATTGTCGGGAATTATATGAATTACAAAAAAACAAATACTAAAAAAAAGGGTTGCATGGCACGAGATTCGATCCGGCGACCTTCGGATTACGAACCCGATCGCTCACCGCTGCGCCACGACGCTCTAGAAAATTATTAATCGTAGAGAGTGTTTCACCGCAACGGTTTCTTTTAACTGTCTATTTTCTCGACAACGGCTGAGAAGTGCATCTTGGTGCTTTGCCACATTACACCTCTGGCCATGAGCTTTTATTATGCGCAGTATGAATCGATTCTGAATTTCACAATTGGCGGCCTCCCCTTGTCAGACATGCCGTTCCCTGCTATGCGTAGACTACGGGAGCAGACTGAAGCTGATTTGCCTGGCTAAATTTGAGTATGACTAATGTTGTAACATCAACTTACTGCTCAGTTGTTTTATATTCCCCGACGTTTCGTTCATTTGCAGTACTTCATGTCTGTTGAAACAAGAGTATACTCATTAGCAGTCCGCGATCAGCGGTCAACTGCCATGCCGCGATGAGTAGACCGGTTCCCGTCAGGTCACCAGAGTTAAGCACTGTAGGGTGTGGTTGGCACTTGGATGGGCGACCATCCGAGCTACCATGCGCTGTTGACCTACCGGGATGCACTCAGCCTCGTGATGCCAACTAAGGAGCTACCTGACCGACTTGTAACAGCCCGAGGTCACGAAAGCTGCCAACGGCCGCGAGAGCGGTGTGCTGATCCCACGTCCTCCATTACTGCATCCGATACGACGGTCAGCTGAGGATGACACTGCGGCACGTCGGTACCCTTTGGTCTTCCGAAGTCTGTTCGGGCGGAGTTTAGTGCACAGTCAGCGATAATTTCAATAATATCCTTTGGGTATTAGGCCACATCATTATGAAACACTAAAGAAACTATAAAGCCGACATTTCGACCGTATTAGCAGGGTGTCTGAACTGTCAGGTTCAGAGTTGCCTGACGCACGTGGAAGAGACTTCCGTCATACGTTCGTATGGAGAATCAGAACTACGCACGTTTCATCAGTACATTAACCTCCTACATTAAAACATACTATTCACACTGATTAATGACACAATTTCTTTCCTAGGTGCAGTAGTAAATAAAGGGTGGTGCAATTAAAACTAGCCCGCCTCCCCATTGAATGTGAATGCAATATTTTGACTTCTGAAATAGAGTAAACAGCTACAGGAATGGACAATTTTATGCAATAATCAATTGTTAGCATTCTTCTGTCAGCATTGCAGTTTTAGTCAGTGATGTAACACGTTTCTCTTTGAGGTCTGCAAAATGACTTTCTCGATAGAAGAAAGAACTGAAATTGTGGAAGCATATGTGAAAACAGGCTCGATTAAGGCGACTCGCGAAATTTTCGGGGTCACGCATCCGGACAGAGGACTACCAACAAAGAGAGCAATACAGAGTCTATATAAAAACTGGTGCACCTACGGATCTTTGCAAAATGTAAAGCAACATTCCTTCAGTTCTCACACCAGACGTTATTGCAGACATTCGCCGAAGAATTCTTCAGAGCCCAATGAAGTCTACATGTACATTGGCCCAACAGGAACAGGTAAGTAGGAGTAGTTGCCAGTGGACGTTGAAAAGTCGCAACTTGAAGCCATATCATATGGCGGTTGTGCTGCAATTACTGGAGCATGGCAGTCCAAACGTGCAGAGTACTGCACGAGGCTTTTGAATACCGTCATCTAAATCTACATACATACTCCGCAATGCACCATACGGTGCATGGCGGAGGGTACCTCGTACCACAACTAGCATCTTCTCTCCCTGTTCCACTCCCAAACAGAACGAGGGAAAAATGACTGCCTATATGCCTCTGTACGAGCCCTAATCTCTCTTATCTTATCTTTGTGGTCTTTACGCGAAATATAAGTTGGCGGCAGTAAAATTGTGCCTCAAATGCTGGTTCTCTAAATTTCCTCAGTAGCGATTCACGAAAAGAACGCCTCCTTTCCTCCAGAGACTCCCACCCGCGTTCCTGAAGCATTTCCGTAACATTCGCTTGATGATCAAACCTACCAGTAACGAATCTAGCAGCCCGCCTCTGAATTGCTTCTATGTCCTCCCTCAATCCGACCTGATAGGGATCCCAAACTCTCGAGCAGTTCTCAAGAACAGGTCGTATTAGTGTTTTATAAGCGGTCTCCTTTACAGATGAACCACATCTTCCCAAAATTCTACCAGTGAACCGAAGACGACTATCCGCCTTCCTCACAACTGCCATTACATGCTTGTCCCACTTAATATCGCTCTGCAATGTTACGCCCAAATATTTTATCGACGTGACTGTGTCAAGCGCTACACTACTAATGGAGTATTCAAACATTACAGGATTCTTTTTCCTATTCATGTGCATTAATTTACATTTATCTATATTTAGAGTTAGCTGCCATTCTTTACACCAATCACAAATCCTGTCCAAGTCATCTTGTATCCTCCTAAAGTCACTCAACGACGACACCTTCCCGTACACCACAGCATCATCAGCAAACAGCCGCACATTGATATCCACCCTATCCAAAAGATCACTTATGTAGATAGAAAACAACAGCGGACCTACCACACTTCCCTGGGGCACTCCAGATCATACCCTCACCTCCGATGAACACTCACCATCGAGGGAAACGTACTGGATTCTATTACTTAAGAACTCTTCGAGCCACTCACATATTTGGGAACCAATCCCATATGCTCGTACCTTAGTTGGGAGTCTGCAGTGGGGCACCGAGTCAAACGCTTTCCGGAAGTCAAGGAATATGGCATCCGTCGGATACCCTTCATCCATGGTTCGCAAGATATCATGTGAAAAAAGGGCGAAATGCGTTTCGTAGGAGCGATGCTTTCTAAAGCCGTGCTGATACATGGACAGCAACTTCTCTGTCTCAAGGAAATTCATTATCTACATCTACATCTACATTGATACTCCGCAAGCCACCCAACGGTGTGTGGCGGAGGGCACCTTACGTGCCACTGTCATTACCTCCCTTTCCTGTTCCAGTCGCGTATGGTTCGCGGGAAGAACGACTGTCTGAAAGCCTCCGTGCGCGCTCTAATCTCTCTGATTTTACATTCGTGATCTCCTCGGGAAGTATAAGTAGGGGGAAGCAATATATTCGATACCTCATCCAGAAACGCATCCTCTCGAAACCTGGCGAGCAAGCTACACCGCGATGCAGAGCGCCTCTCTTGCAGAGTCTGCCACTTGAGTTTATTAAACATCTCCGTAACGCTATCACGGTTACCAAATAACCCAGTGACGAAACGCGCCGCTCTTCTTTGGATCTTCTCTATCTCCTCCGTCAACCCGACCTGGTACGGATCCCACACTGATGAGCAATACTCAAGTATAGGTCGAACGAGTGTTTTGTAAGCCACCTCCTTTGTTGATGGACTACATTTTCTAAGCACTCTCCCAATGAATCTCAACCTGGTACCCGCCTTACCAACACATAGTTTTATATGATCATTCCACTTCAAATCGTTCCGTACGCATACTCCCAGATATTTTACAGAAGTAACTGCTACCAGTGTTTGTTCCGCTATCATATAATCATACAATAAAGGATCCTTCTTTCTATGTATTCGCAATACATTACTGAGAATATGTTCGAGAATCCTGCAACAAACCGATGTTAAGGATATTGGTCTGTAATTTTGAGGATCCGTTCCTCTACCCTTCTAATATACAGGCGTCACCTGGGCTTTTTTCCAGTCGTTCGGGACTTTAGTTGGGCAAGAGATTCGCGATAAATGCAATCTAAGTAAGGAGCCAATGCAGTAGAGTACTCTCAGTAAAACCGAATTGGAATCCCATCAGGACCAGGCGATTTATTTATTTTCAACCCATTCAGATGCTTCACAACCCCAGGGATGTCTATCACTATGTCCTCCATACGGGAATCTGTACGAGACTCAAACGGCGGTATGTTTGTACGATCCTCCTGCGTGAAAGATTTCTCAAATGCTAAATTTAAAATTTCGGCTTTCGTTTTGCTGTCTTCCGTGGCCAGGCCAGACTGATCAGTGAGTGACTGGATGGAAGCCTTCGACCCGCTTACCAATTTTACGTAAGACCAGAATTTCCTTGGGTTTTCAGGAAGATCTTTTGCTAAGGTATGGCGGTGGTAGTGGTTCAATGCTTCGCGCATCGCTCTTTTTATAGCAGCACGAATATCTACTAACTTTTGCCTGACCTCATTCTCCCAATCTTTCTTGTACCGCGAGTGCAACTGTCTTTGCTTCCTGAGCATTCTCCGAATTGCGCTGTTAAACCACGGTGGGTATTTTCCGTCCGTAACCCACTTTTTCGGCACATACTTGTCCAATGCGTGATTTACAATGTGTTTAAAATTTGCCCATAATTCTTCCACGTCCATCGTACCGGAAGTAAATGAAGTCGATTCATTTACTAAGTGGGATGCTAACAACTGCTTATCTGCTCTTTCTAATAAGAACACTCTCCTAGCCTTCTTGACCGACTTTTTAACTTTCGTAACCATAGTCGTAACGACAAAATCATGATCATTAATCCCTGTATCAACACGGACACCGTCGATGAGGTCTGGTCTGTTCGTGGCTACCAGATCTAAAATATTTCCATTACGCGCTGGCTGTCGATTTAGCTGCTCAAATGCGTCAGAGATGGTTTGTTAGGCCCTTTCCGTTACATCGTGAGTGATGAAGCATGGTTTCATTTTTCCGTTCATTTGAAGCAACAGAACACTTCATAATGAAAAAAATCGGCGTTTGGTGCGGTGTAACAGGAATGCGCATCGTTGGATCGTAATTTTTTGACACTACCCTCAACACGGTTGCATATATGGAAATTTTTGATACATTTTGTGCTCAGCTCACTGAATATAAAAGACAGAGCTGCTTCTTCCAGCAAGAGGAGCAACATGCCACACGTCTAAGATATCCTTGAAACGAGTCCATGTAGTCTTCACTGAGGAACGAACTGTCAGTAACCTTTTATGGGCGCCACGTTCGCCGTATCTAACAGTTTGTGATTTTTTTCCCTGTGAGCACTCTTGAAGACCAAGGGCTACGAAACAAATCGGTACACGATACAGGAACTGAAAGACCGTGAAATTGCCGCCACCGGTATCTGAACTTAACGCCGTGTGTATCTGAATATGCTTAGATGTGGACAGCTGTGTATCGGCCTTACAACGGGTCGCTTTCAGCATCTTCTATAAATGCATTTTTCGCTGTATTTTTTATTTTTACAGATTTTTGTTTGTGTAACTTCACTGCAGTACCTCTATGTTTACAGGAGGTACTTTTACCTGCGCCACGCTGTAGAACACCTTGTAACGAACAGGGACCTGAAGTACAAAGAAAGCTGATGAATTAGCTGGGTACAGGGTCGCACTGCCACTCAGCACAAAAGAACGATGTTCTGGGTACGCTGACAGCAGTAGCTAACCGGATAAGCGACGGTGATAATTTCAGATGAAATATACGAGCAAAGGACAAAATTGAGTGCGAATGGACACAGCAGCAAAAAATATGAGCTACGAGCTACAGCGAACACTAAACAAAGGAACAGGAGAACAACTCCCAGTTGCTACCTTCTCCCACGTGAAAAGCGTCAGTGGCAGCATAAGGCAAGGTTCTGCGCCGCGGAGGAATTAAGCCTGTATTTCAGAGCGGCCGCAACACCCGAGGTCTGTTGTGGGCTGCGAAGGAATCTGTAGCTGCTGCTCACGCTGCAGATGCTAATGAACTTCGATGCGAATGCAGCGATGTTTACGTACACGACGTCAGGAGACCGATTAACAAGCGTCGGCGTATGAACGCAAAGTACGACTGGGGTAACGCAGCAAATAAGCGATAACTGAACACTACCTAGACTGGGGGCAATATATCAGTTTTTCAGAAATTCGTGTATTCGCTCGGAAGCCGTGGGTGCAACAGTGGAAAACAGAGCTGAATGAGGGGGACGACTACAAGTTACCGACGTCCTGGCTGCCAGCAGTCTCAGACCAAGAGTCCCGTGTTTTCTCCAGCCAGCAGCTTTGCAAGATCCGGAATGAATAGTAAATGCAAGTGCCCACAATGGAACTGCCATGCGGAATCAGTGTCACTACAGGAAAATACTGCCCCTGGGTGCAAACTGCCGATCCACTGGTGCCTGCCAATAACCTGCTACAGTAGCTCTGCCAATTGGTTACCATACAGCCATCCATCCATCTGCCTATTGACTGCTGTCTATTGACATACCAGAATATGACGTAAATTGTCACATGACAAGCAAACGGTATATAGAAAAAAACCATCCACAGAACCCAGCAGCATAGTCGCACTGAACACGACTCCTGCAAAGGCGTACCAAACATCCGCTTTATAGTTTTTTTACCGTTTCATAGTTACGTGCCATAACAAGAAAAATTATTTTGATCAAAGAGCATGTTAGTATGACAGATGGCGAAATGGGCCAGTCTCCGTCAAAAAAGAGTGCATTTCGTGACTGGGCGTAGAGACTACACTCTTCATTGTTAACTGGACCAGTTATTCGGCAAACTAAAGTGGTAGTTGTCTCTTTAGTAGGTAACGTATCAGAGATCAACACAAGACGCAGGTACGACAAGCTAGATATACACCTTTGTCGGAAAGATTCCGAGAAACTTGTAATGTTGTTGCATTGTAGGTTGGGCTGAGAAATAATTTTTGAGAACAAAATTCTATATGTTGCCCATAATTAGCGTTGAAGTTACCCATTCAGGTCTCCGCGCACACAAATTTAGGCGATACGGTGGCGATGGTATCAGAAACTGATAACTTCAGAATTCCAGCAAGTAAAATACAGTATAAGTGGATGAATAAAGCGTCATTAATATAAAGGGGACGTCTGTTGTTGGAAATGTTGTGGCTGGTAACGACGAAAAAGAATCCACAATCCACAATCTTGTGAAGGTATTTAGTGTCGGCTTGTATCATAAATTACAACGTTTACGAAAGAAGGAGAAAATTTCTCGACCTGCTCGTTTGTATGGAACTTTAATTTTCCTTTTTCTTTTATGCCAGCGAAAATACAGCTCTTACGCTGAATTAGGAACTCTACTATAAACACGTAATACAAATAGTTCTCTAAAGTATGATAATTCTTAAGACAACTAAATCCTTTGAAGGAATGTTTCGGAATATTAGTACTACATCTTAAGTGAATCGTTTAGAGTTGATACGGTTAGCGGCAGTAACATTCAGTATCGTATCAGTTATTTTTGTCAGGCAATAATAGCTGACTGTATAATACATAATGAGCCGCGTAACAAGAAAGAGAATGTAGGTCTAATAAGACACAAGAAAACGAAATGAATTGCGTATTCGTGCTTCAAATGCCTCTGTGAGACAGCCACATGTAAAACATAATAAGATGCCTTTCAAAGACTAGATACAAGCTTTGGGTATGTTCCTCAAGAAGTCTACTGACAGCAGGTATTCAGACCCTTTACCTTGCAGCTGGCTCATTTATCAGAGCACTGTTACAGTGAGTGACAGGCTCCTCTAAATACACTCCTGGAAATTGAAATAAGAACACCGTGAATTCATTGTCCCAGGAAGGGGAAACTTTATTGACACATTCCTGGGGTCAGATACATCCCATGATCACACTGACAGAACCACAGGCACATAGACTCAGGTAACAGAGCATGCACAATGTCGGCACTAGTACAGTGTATATCCACCTTTCGCAGCAATGCAGGCTGCTATTCTCCCATGGAGACGATCGTAGAGATGCTGGATGTAGTCCTGTGGAACGGCTTGCCATGCCATTTCCACCTGGCGCCTCAGTTGGACCAGCGTTCGTGCTGGACGTGCAGACCGCGTGAGACGACGCTTCATCCAGTCCCAAACATGCTCAATGGGGGACAGATCCGGAGATCTTGCTGGCCAGGGTAGTTGACTTACACCTTCTAGAGCACGTTGGGTGGCACGGGATACATGCGGACGTGCATTGTCCTGTTGGAACAGCAAGTTCCCTTGCCGATCTAGGAATGGTAGAACGATGGGTTCGATGACGGTTTGGATGTACCGTGCACTATTCAGTGTCCCCTCGACGATCACCAGTGGTGTACGGCCAGTGTAGGAGATCGCTCCCCACACCATGATGCCGGGTGTTGGCCGTGTGTGCCTCGGTCGTATGCAGTCCTGATTGTGGCGCTCACCTGCACGGCGCCAAACACGCATACGACCATCATTGGCACCAAGGCAGAAGCGACTCTCATCGCTGAAGACGACACGTCTCCATTCGTCCCTCCATTCACACCTGTCGCGACAGCACTGGAGGCGGGCTGCACGATGTTGGGGCGTGAGCGGAAGACGGCCTAACGGTGTGCGGGACCGTAGCCCAGCTTCATGGAGACGGTTGCGAATGGTCCTCGCCGATACCCCAGTAGCAACAGTGTCCCTAATTTTCTGGGAAGTGGCGGTGCGGTCCCCTACGGCACTGCGTAGGATCCTACGGTCTTGGCGTGCATCCGTGCGTCGCTGCGGTCCGGTCCCAGGTCGACGGGCACGTGCACCTTCCGCCGACCACTGGCGACAACATCGATGTACTGTGGAGACCTCACGCCCCACGTGTTGAGCAATTCGGCGGTACGTCCACCCGGCCTCCCGCATGCCCACTATACGCCCTCGCTCAAAGTCCGTCAACTGCACATACGGTTCACGTTCACGCTGTCGCGGCATGCTACTAGTGTTAAAGACTGCGATGGAGCTCCGTATGCCACGGCAAACTGGCTGACACTGACGGCGGCGGTGCACAAATGCTGCGCAGCTAGCGCCATTCGACGGCCAACACCGCGGTTCCTGGTGTGTCCGCTGTGCCGTGCGTGTGATCATTGCTTGTACAGCCCTCTCGCAGTGTCCGTAGCAAGTATGGTGGGTCTGACACACCGGTGTCAATGTGTTCTTTTTTCCATTTCCAGGAGTGTATTTGATGTGTAAATGGTTAAAAAACTAGAGAATAATGCTACAGTCATTTATTTTCACCTACCGGCTGGGGTACTGTGAACAATATTCTCATCTCCCTACAAAAAGAAATCTAAGGTTGCTTGCTTTGGCAACACAACTAGTCTCTCTACATCACTCTTCCCCAGAATATCGGTTTGTGGGAAAGAGGGCAGTTTGGAGCATTCTGTCGTTCTTTCTTTAGCGCGTTCTGAACTGCTCAAAAAGAAAGTTTTGCGCCACCTGCCTGTCTGCGCAGACATACACTGAAAGGAAGCAGGAAATGAAATAATAAAATTTATGTAACTATAAAAATAGCTGCACATTTTCGAAAGTACAGACTCCACGCATTCATACAATTGATTCGCTTCGATGGGCAATGAATCCACCACCCCAATAGTTGATACCGTCCGCCCCCAGTTGCTGAGTGCTCAGAGCGGCAGAATGTCAATCCTTAGGGCCTGGGTTCGATTCCCGGCTGGGTCGGAAATTTTCTCTGCTCAGGGACTGGGTGTTGTGTTGTCCTAATAATCATCATTTCAACCCATCGACGCGCAAGTCGCCGAAGTGGCGTCAGATCGGGAGACTTGCACCCGGCGAACGGTCTGCCCGACGGGAGGCCGTAGTCAAGCTGATACCCAATGACGATAGACCTTCTGCGGGAATCTCAAAGTAGCGTGCATGGAGGGGTGGCGCTAGGTAGGAATGTGGAGATTTCGGGTTCCAATCCCGGTTCGGCACAAATTTTCACTCGGCGCCGCTGATTCCGAAAAAAGTCTTTTCCTTTTTCTTCCCTCCTCATTCAATTTATAATACACTCCTGGAAATGGAAAAAAGAACACATTGACACCGGTGTGTCAGACCCACCATACTTGCTCCGGACACTGCGAGAGGGCTGTACAAGCAATGATCACACGCACGGCACAGCGGACACACCAGGAACCGCGGTGTTGGCCGTCGAATGGCGCTAGCTGCGCAGAATTTGTGCACCGCCGCCGTCAGTGTCAGCCAGTTTGCCGTGGCATACGGAGCTCCATCGCAGTCTTTAACACTGGTAGCATGCCGCGACAGCGTGGACGTGAACCGTATGTGCAGTTGACGGACTTTGAGCGAGGGCGTATAGTGGGCATGCGGGAGGCTGGGTGGACGTACCGCCGAATTGCTCAACACGTGGGGCGTGAGGTCTCCACAGTACATCGATGTTGTCGCCAGTGGTCGGCGGAAGGTGCACGTGCCCGTCGACCTGGGACTGGACCGCAGCGACGCACGGATGCACGCCAAGACCGTAGGATCCTACGCAGTGCCGTAGGGGACCGCACTGCCACTTCCCAGCAAATTAGGGACACTGTTGCTCCTGGGGTATCGGCGAGGACCATTCGCAACCGTCTCCATGAAGCTGGGCTACGGTCCCGCACACCGTTAGGCCGTCTTCCGCTCACGCCCCAACATCGTGCAGCCCGCCTCCAGTGGTGTCGCGACAGGCGTGAATGGAGCGACGAATGGAGACGTGTCGTCTTCAGCGATGAGAGTCGCTTCTGCCTTGGTGCCAATGATGGTCGTATGCGTGTTTGGCGCCGTGCAGGTGAGCGCCACAATCAGGACTGCATACGACCGAGGCACACAGGGCCAACACCCGGCATCATAGTGTGGGGAGCGATCTCCTACACTGGCCGTACACCGCTGGTGATCGTCGAGGGGACACTGAATAGTGCACGGTACATCCAAACCGTCATCGAACCCATAGTTCTACCATTCCTAGACCGGCAAGGGAACTTGCTGTTCCAACAGGACAATGCACGTCCGCATGTATCCCGTGCCACCCAACGTGCTCTAGAAGGTGTAAGTCAACTACCCTGGCCAGCAAGATCTCCGGATCTGTCCCCCATTGAGCATGTTTGGGAGTGGATGAAGCGTCGTCTCACGCGGTCTGCACGTCCAGCACGAACGCTGGTCCAACTGAGGCGCCAGGTGGAAATGGCATGGCAAGCCGTTCCACAGGACTACATCCAGCATCTCTACGATCGTCTCCATGGGAGAATAGCAGCCTGCATTGCTGCGAAAGGTGGATATACACTGTACTAGTGCCGACATTGTGCATGCTCTGTTGCCTGTGTCTATGTGCCTGTGGTTCTGTCAGTGTGATCATGTGATGTATCTGACCCCAGGAATGTGTCAATAAAGTTTCCCCTTCCTGGGACAATGAATTCACGGTGTTCTTGTTTCAATTTCCAGGAGTGTACATATCACAGCTGCGGATTCCCCTTGTTTCGGACATGTCGGAAGGAACACTCACTACGCAGTCGCATCTCCACTCTATTGATTGTGGGCGCCATCCAAGATGTGGACGAGGCTATGCTGCAGCTATCGAGGGTGCAGGATGCAGTAGTCTGCAAGTTGTTGCTGAAATAGTCACCAATGATGTCTCATTTCCTACGGGTGGGTGGCGGAGATGGTGAGACTGCTGCCCTCACTTGGGGGGGGGGGGGGTGCAAGCAGAGCTCACAGTTTGCAGCTCTGCATCCAGAGTCGATCACGGTCCTTTGGTTTGAGGCTGAGTGGAGGGTGTCAGCCAAAGGCTCCGACGATTATATGACGATCATGGCTGCAGATTTCTGAGCCGGCGTTATTCAGTTGAGATTTCTAGCACTCCCCTTGATAGGTCAGGGGTGTACCACACAAACATACCGGCTACTCGGGTACCAGAGTACTTGTGGAGTGCACATGCAGATTTTTTCTAGGCTAGATGGTAGTTTGACGGTCTCTGATGCCAGTTGATACCCACAGAGCAAAATCAGATCGCATACAAAGCTCTTCGCGCGCTTCGACAGCCTAAATTTTAACAGTAAATTGTTGAAGTATTCGTAACAAAGTACCGTCAGCAGAGAAGATGGAGCGTCTGCAAGAGCAGTTCTTCGAGAGCCCGAAAAAAAAAAAGAATCAAGAGGCGAAGCTTGGAGATGCTCTGTCCATCGATATGTGTATTTTCTGTATGCCTTATAGTTTAATTGAAGCTAATTATGAACAATCCTGATTTTCTATTCAAAGAGGATGAAAATGTAGCGTTATGAAATCATTCAACTATTTCTAATCGTATAGTTTGTGTGTGGATTGTACGCGAATATCGCGGAAGGAACAACTCAGATGGGTAACCGAACGGAAAGGCATACGTTTATTCCTTACCCTAGTTCCTCCGTCCCCCCCCCCCTCCCCCTCTCTTTTTTGTTTGGAAACGTTCCTGTGGGACCAAACTGTTGATGTCATCGCTCACTAGGCTTAGTCACCACTTATTCTAAGTTAAATTAACTTACGGTAAGGACAACACACACACACACACACACACACACACACACACACACACATACACACACATGCCCGAGGGAGGATTTGAATCTCCGACGGGGGGAACCGAGCGAATAGTGCCAAGGCGGCGCCTCAAACCGCGCGGCCAAGTCGCCCCCCCCCTACCCCCCCCCTCACCTGTCTCACGTATCTGTTTCTGTGATACGACATGCACTTATAAATACTAGTATTATGTGTGGTCTGAAACCGAGCAATTTTATTTATTGAAATAATTCTTTGTTCGATCATTTGGAGCGAGTCCTTGATAAAGTACGTTGAAAAATAAAGTCTGTGTTAAGGGTGGCAAATGGTCTTTTCGCTTGTGACAACACAGTGTTAATGCCGTTGTATCATGTAACGTACCCTCAGATGTGAGATGTTTTCATTACAAAATTAAGTCCAGCACAGCCGTTATGTTTACAAAGTGGAATTAACTGTGCCTGAAAGAACTGTCAAAATTATGTTCACTAAATATCACCGTCATTTGTGTTTGATTCAAGATCATCATCAACATCATCATCGCCACCGTTTGATACTATAGTGTTGATGATAACTTCATCGATGGCCATTTGCATTACTCCATCTCGTATCCAGTACTCTTGATACAAGTGTTGCACTTTCCTGCAGTAACCTCGCCATTCTAGTGCAGTAACTGAAAGGAAAGCAGCATTTTCTGGTCTTTTTTTCGACATGTCACCAGTGACAGTGTTATCCCCGAAATTGTGTTTTATTTCGGGCCATGCCATTTCAATCGGGTTTAGATCGCAGTTGTAGGGCGGTAAATGGACTACTTTGAGGCCTCTGGTCTCAGGGATTTTATCCACGACATACACTTTCAAGGCTGGTTTGTTATGCTTTAGTTTAGATAATAGTTCAGCCTTCCTCACTAGATGGCTGCAGTTTATTTGCCTATCTCGCAACCACTCTAACATCGTAACCCTGAAATCGTATTTATTAGGCACTCTATCGAACTACCAGCTGTGGTGTGGCGCATTATCCATACAGTCACAGAATTGGTTGGAATATTAGGAAACACCACATCTGCAAATGCCTTCCACTCTCCCGAAACACCCCCCCCCCCCCTCCCCACCGAAGTCCGCTAGGATGTTCGCAAGTTAGTTGAAACAATTTCTTGCATGAAACTTCCTGACACATTAAAACTGTGTGCCAGAGCGGTTTCTCAGGTTCGAGTCCCGGTCTGGCACACAGTTTTAATCTGTCAGGAAGTTTCAAACCAGCGCACAGTCCACTGCAGGGAGAAAACTACTACTCACTTCGTTTCACCGGAAGGGGAGTAGAATGGCAGTAAAGACACCTTTAAGTTTAGCTGATTTTTTAATGTTGCCGTAGACATAAGTGTATCAAATTTGTGATAAAAAGTAGTAAGTACTGCATGCAAAAATCGAAGGGTAATTAAACCGCAGTCTCTTGGTGAGATGCCAAGCCACATTTTTGTTTCCTGTTATCAAATATTTGATTATGCAATAGACAAGAGATGTTCGAAATTTGCATGCGACATCCTCAAAGTTTTTAATCCAAGCGAAGACCTCTAATTTTAGTTAACTCAAAAGTGTTTCTTGGTAACATAAATATGTACTCTTCTAGCATTTTTAAAATTATTTTTATTTTTGTGTTTCGCCACGATTTTTATTCATTAGTATTAATGCAACAACAGTGGCGACAGCTCTGACTTTTAAGAATAACTACGCTTCTACAACAAGTAGTTGCAGCAAGTTCCTCAAATAAACTTGCCCCATGGGCTTTAAGTAAGCTTGAGTAAGTTTTTGGTCTAATGTAAACACCCCAGCGAGTGCTTACACAAGTTATTTGGTAGTAGACAAAAGTCTTAATATTTCGCGTCTAGCGCAAGGTTGACGTTGGCGGTGCTCAGAGGCAAATTAATATCTTCAGGTAGTGATGATTTTCTCCGCTGCTGCCAGCACTAACGAAATCAAAAATGGCAAAATTATATGTCTGCTTCCTTCCTTTTACCTTTCTTAACAGCTACATTCGCACATACATTTTTCTTTTTTTGCAAATCTGTGGCAGAGTACTTTTTGAGTTTTGTACATTTCATTCGATTCCTTGTATAATCAGTATTAAAATAAATCAGTACTTTAATTTTTATGTTCACATATTAATATTATGATCCGTATTAGAAACTAAACGATGAACCTATGTTCAAAATTAGTTTTATGTGAGGTCTTCCCTACTCCCCCCCCTCTTTGCCCCCCCACCCTTATCTTTGTATCTGTACTGTACTGCAATACCTGCACAACAATAGGAATATCGACGGTAAGGAATGTGCGTCTTGTTTGCAGACAGACTTGCTGCTCTACTTGCTGCTGAAAAAGTTACTGCCGACTTTACTTTTTCGCGCTCAAGCTTCATTCAGTACTGTTCGGTTCTGTCTTGGGTGCGTTTGCCGGCAGTACGTTAACAGTGATACATAGCAGTAATGGAAGGGAGGCGCAACGGCAGTATGATGAGATGTCCCGCAGCGACAACAACTACGTCACAGTATTTTTGGATCTGTACGTAGGCGCCTACGAGAAACCGGATCCTTCCGTATCACTGTGGATGGAATATCAGTTGTTTTCTCTGTTGTGAAGGCATTTTCACAGAAATAAAGGAAACTGAAATAACAAACCGAATAAATCATAATTGTGTAACGGTAACCAGGGACCCCGCTACCGAAACACTCAGAAATTACCCGTGAACAACCACAAATATTTTGTCAATGGGGCTCGGGTTGATACTGCACTATGCACAGCTTATGTGAAAGATTCCCCCCCCCCCCCCCCCCCCCCCATTTTATCATCAGTTTAGCGTAGATCGCTGGAGAAATGAAAAATGAAGGGCAACCAGCGGCTAGTGAAAACAGTAGCTCATTCCCATTTTGAAGAAAAGTCGTGGGAGAACTGAACATAATTACTTGTCTATATCGCTGAAGTCAGTATTTCGTAAAATTGTGGAACATCTTTTATGCTCATTTATCATAACGTTTTTGGAGAACGAAAGTCTGCTCTATGGAAATCATCACTGAATCCGCAAACAGAGATCTTGCGAAACCTCGCTCTCTCGGTTCCTCCAAGAGATTCTCAGCGCCGTAGCATCAGCCCTCAGGTATGTAGATGACTTGTTAGTTGACTCCAGGAAGGTATCTGATACAGTTCCACTCTGTCGTTTAACAAAGAAAATACGAGCTTACCGATTATCGGTCCAGATGTGTGACTGGATTCAAGACTTCTCTGCAGACAGAACTCAGTACGTCACTCTTAAACGAACAAAATCGACAAATGTAAACGGAATTTCAGGAGTATGTCAAAGAAGTGTGATAGAATCGCCACTGTTTACAGTGTGTATAAATGATCTAGACAATAAGGCAGAAAGCTCCGTAAGGCTGTGCACAGCTGATGCAGTTGTCTATAAAAAGGTAGCAATGCCATAACACTGTAGAAGAGGATCGATGGCTGGTGCAGGGACTGGCAGTTGACGCTGAACGTAACGCAGTGCGAGTGAAGAAATCAACTACTGTACGACAAACTACTGGCGTCAACCACTGGGACGACTCATTAACGAAAAACATATGGGAGTAACCGTACCTACCGCCCTATGGCAACTAAACGTGTAATGACCACGTAATAAGAATTGTAACAAAAGCAGGTAGCAGGCTGGGAATTATCAGAAGATCCTTAATCAAACATCATCCATGCACGAAATAAGTCATTTACCAACACTTGTTCGACCGGTTCTTGAGTATAGCCCTTATAAAGTAGCATTATGGGATTAATAGGGGCGGGAGGGAGGGAGGGAGGGAGGGAGGGAGGGAGGGAGACAGAGAGAGAAGTTCCAACGACGAGCGGCATATTTCGTCACGGGATCAGGCGCGAGAGCTTTACGGACATGCTCTACAATCTACAGTTGCGGACGCTACAAGACAGGTACGATATTGCAGTGCCTTTGTTATTCCGAATTATGATACAAGTCCGAAGGCACTTTGCATCGTAGTTTGGAATAACAAAGGCGCTGCAATATCGTAATTATCCACCGACACCGTGCAACGGCTTTCAAGTAAAATGTCTCCCCTGTATAGGAATGTACGTATTGGATGTACAAGTGCAAGTTGTAGACACAAGGTTGACAACATGTGAAAGTCTGCTTCCGGCCGCGAGGCGTGCTCGGATAGCCTAAAGTAAGGCGGCAGCTCGCGATCTGCGGGCAGTGCCCGTTCGAGTCCCGGTCTGGCAAAAATTTCCCTTGTCCTCATTTCATTATACAGCTAATGACAGTCCATATTCGCAATTGCGAATACATTTCGTGTACTACGAGACAGGTGTTGTGCATCGTGAAAAGTGCGTTTCGAGTTGTTCCTCTCACTTGCGTATCACTATATGAACGCAGCTACAAGATTCAGGGAATTTGAGCTAACACGAAGGCTTAGCGACACTCGTTCTTCCTACCGGCAGTCGCGAATGGAATTGTGAAGGGGGAAAATATAATATTACTAGAAGTACCCTACGCCAATCGCAGTTGGGTGACTTTCGGAGTACAGGTTTAGATGTGCATGCAGTTAGAATTAACTCACGTGTGCCATCGTTCTTTTATTGGTGGAATCAAATTTGCTTTCAAATGGGTCTGGGATTGCATATTCTGTGTGCTTTAGAGGTGGCGTCGAGGCGGGAGTCATACTAACGTTTTAATTTGTCAGGAATGTGGTGTGAATTCCGTCTAGTGTGTGTGTGTGTGTGTGTGTGTGTGTGTGTGTGAGAGAGAGAGAGAGAGAGAGAGAAAGGGGGGCGTGGGAGAGAGGTTGAAGGGGAGGGAGTGGGACAGACGGCCATGTGAGTGTAGTAGCCGTAGTAGCGCGACGATCGATGCAGCGCTAAGAGGCGGTCGCGACGTAGGGGCCGCCCAACCTGTGGGTCCGCCAAGGCCGGCCTCACTTCCCCTTCCCACCACCACTGCTGCCTCCTACACCTACGTTCGTTCTCCGCAAACCGCCATACGATGTGTGGTGAAGGACACTTCGTGTGCCAGCGTCACCTCCCTCCTTTCATATTCCAGTCGCGAATGGTGCCCGGAAAGCCTCTACGTGAGCACGAAACTTTCTATTTTATCTTTGAGATCTTTTAGCAAGATACACTACATGATGAAAAGTATTCAGTCACTCATATAATGAAATGACCACTAGTTGCCACTTGAGGTGAACCCGCCAGTGTAAAAAGAGGAGTATTGTGTCATCAGTGGAGAAACAGTGACAAAAGAATGGGTCGATCAGGAGATCTCAATGATTTCGCACGTGGACGAGTCACTGTATGTCATTTGAGTTATGTCCATCGGGGACGTCTCAACCCTTGCAAAATAGTCTACCAATATACTATTTTGGCCGCGAACTTGAAACGCAAAGCAACCACAACAACTAAGCTGTGACCTGGCGGACTTCATATCGTGACGGACAAGGGCTATCGAGCATTGCAGAGGGTGATTCTAAAAATTCAATGAAATCAGCGGAAAGAATCACTGGTGGGTGCCAAAGTGCTACCAGCAGTATAGTTGTGCATCGGGAGTTGAAAAGAAAGGAGCACAACGCCTGAGCAGCTCCTCATAAGCCACGTCTTTCTGTAGTCAATCCTTAGCGAGTAAAGAGCGACGCCATTGGACAGTGGATAACTGGAAACGAGTGATTTCAAGTGATGACTTAGGCTATGGCAGTCCGATGGAAGAGTGTGGGCTTGGCGAATGCCTAGAGGATGCTAACTGCCGTCATGTGTAGTTACAACAATGGAGTACAGATAAGGTGGATTTACGGCATGAGGGTGCTTTTCGTGGTTAAGGCAGGGCCCCCTCATCACGCTTCAAAAAAAAGCTTAATTTCAACATATTTAACAGCATTGTGAACTGCTTACTGTAGAGGAACAGTTGGGAAACGATTGATTGTTCAGATTGTTCAGCATGATAATGCACCCTGTCATAAACCAGCATCAGTGAAGGAACGTTTTGTAGACAATAACATTCCTGAAAGGGACTGGCCAAAAATTTCGGCCTGAACCCAGTCGGACACCTTTGGGATTCTAACCTCCAGCTTCACAATCGTCTCTGGCTTCGCCTCGCGAGGAGGAATGGGCTGCTATTCCTTTCAGACATTCAGATACCTATTTTAAGTTTAAGCTATAACAAGAATGAAGAATGGACTCATCCTATGTTAATGTCCGTTAAGAGTTGTCCGGATACGTTTGATCAGACAGTGTAAATGAGAAAGCAATACATTGGTAGATTGTTTTACGGACGTAAGCGCTTGGAATTTTACCAGTGAACCATACGGTGAAGTACAACGCCTCTCTTATAACATCTGCCACTAGAGTTGGGGGAAGCATAAAAGGCCGTATGAAGAAACGTGCCTCCCTTCTTTGGATCCTTTCTGTTTCCTCCATCATCCTACCAGTACAAGAGTCCCAAAGTTACGAGGAATACATTTTTATCGTCCGAACAAGGGTTTTTACTTCCTTTGTGGGAGGATCACACTGGCGGAGTATTCTTCCATTCAACCTGTGTGACATCTGCCTTTCCTACAATTTGGTTTATGTAGTCGTTAGATTTTAAATCACGTCGTACGTACACTATTTGATATTTAATAGCTGTAACTGCTTCCCGTGACTGTTCGCCAATCGTATAACCATAAAATAATGGGATTGTCAGCCTATTTGTTGCGCGATGTGTTACATTTGATAGAGATATGCTGAATGAGACACATTTGGCAGTCAGAGCGGCAATGCAAGAAGCCTTCAACAACTGCCGTATCAGAATATTATCGAAACATATCTCACAAAGCCCATAGACATTCTTAGTGGTACAAGGGCTAGCGTCCACACGCTTATTTATTTATGGGGCAGTAACTGAAACTAAGGGCAGCAGAACTACAGCCGTCTACAAGAAGGGTAGGTGTAGTGATCCACGAAACTGCCGTCACCTGTCCTTGACATCCATTTGTTGTAGAATCCTTGAATATATTCTGAGGTCAAACTCAATGAGTTATCTCGAACATTTGTAGAATGACCTCCAAAGGATTGGTGAATGGTGCAGGCTCTGGTAGTTGACCCTGAACTTAAATAAATGTAGCATATTGTGTAACAAAGGAAAATAAATCCAGCAGTGTATAGCTACACTATTGATGACAAACCGCTGGAAACAGCATCCACCGTTAAATATCTAGGAGTAACTATTCGGAATGACCATAAGTGGAATGACCACATAAAACAAATAGTGGGAAAAGCAGATGCCAGACTCAGATTCAGGGGAAGTATCATCAGGAAACGTAAATCATGCACGAACGAAATGGCTTATAAGGCGCTTGTTCGACCGATTTTTGACTATTGTTCATGTATCTGGGATTCCTATCAGGTAGAACTGTTAGAAGAGATAGAGAATATCCAACGAAAAGCGGCGAGTTTTGTCTCGGAATCGTTCAGCCAGCGCGAGAGCGTTACGGAGGTGCTCAACAATTCCGTTGCCAGACGTTACAAGAGAGGAGTCGTGCATCGCGGAGAAATTTTCTACTGAAATTTCGCGAAAGCACTTCCGGAAAAGTTGGACAACATATTACATCCCCCCCCCCCCCCCCCCCCCCCCCCCAACCCCCTCAATACATCTCGCGTAAAGACCACAATAAGAAAAATCGAGAAATTAGAGCTAATACAGAGGTTTACCGACAATAATTATTCTCAGGCCCTATGCCGGACTCAGTTAGTGGTACAAAAGTATCCTCCACCACACACCATTAGGTGAACTGCGGATTATGATTTAGATGTGGATGTACTCCATGCCAACAAGCACGAATTCCGAAAAAATCGATCGTGTGAAACCCGTTTCGCAGTTTTCTTGCATGACATCCTGAAAGCCATGGATCAAGGTGGTCAGGTAGAGCCAGTTATTCTTGATTTCCGGAAAGCATTGAATCAGTACGACACATATGCTTATCGTAAAAAGTGCGGTCGCGTGGGGTACCAAGCGAAACTTGTGACTGCGTTGACGCAGGGAGGACACACCATGTTATCGTTGATGTAAAATCATCCTCAGATGTAGAAATAACTTCACATACTCGTATCTCCCAAGGAAGAGTGCTTGGAATCCTGCTGTTCATATTGTATATTACTGACCTTGCAGACAATATTAACAGTAACCCCATACATTTCGCAGATGATACACTCCTGGAAATTGAAATAAGAACACCGTGAATTCATTGTCCCAGGAAGGGGATACTTTATTGACACATTCCTGGGGTCAGATACATCACATGATCACACTGACAGAACCACAGGCAACAGAGCATGCACAATGTCGGCACTAGTACAGTGTATATCCACCTTTCGCAGCAATGCAGGCTGCTATTCTCCCATGGAGACGATCGTAGAGATGCTGGATGTAGTCCTGTGGAACGGCTTGCCATGCCATTTCCACCTGGCGCCTCAGTTGGACCAGCGTTCGTGCTGGACGTGCAGACCGCGTGAGACGACGCTTCATCCAGTCCCAAACATGCTCAATGGGGGACAGATCCGGAGACCTTGCTGGCCAGGGTAGTTGACTTACACCTTCTAGAGCACGTTGGGTGGCACGGGATACATGAGGACGTGCATTGTCCTGTTGGAACAGCAAGTTCCCTTGCCGGTCTAGGAATGCTAGAACGATGGGTTCGATGACGGTTTGGATGTACCGTGCACTATTCAGTGTCCCCTCGACGATCACCAGTGGTGTACGGCCAGTGTAGGAGATCGCTCCCCACACCATGATGCCGGGTGTTGGCCCTGTGTGCCTCGGTCGTATGCAGTCCTGATTGTGGCGCTCAGCTGCACGGCGCCAAACACGCATACGACCATCATTGGCACCAAGGCAGAAGCGACTCTCATCGCTGAAGACGACACGTCTCCATTCGTCCCTCCATTCACGCCTGTCGCGACACCACTGGAGGCGGGCTGCACGATGTTGGGGCGTGAGCGGAAGACGGCCTAACGGTGTGCGGGACCGTAGCCCAGCTTCATGGAGACGGTTGCGAATGGTCCTCGCCGATACCCCAGGAGCAACAGTGTCCCTAATTTGCTGGGAAGTGGCGGTTCGGTCCCCTACGGCACTGCGTAGGATCCTACGGTCTTGGCGTGCATCCGTGCGTCGCTGCGGTCCGGTCCCAGGTCGACGGGCACGTGCACCTTCCGCCGACCACTGGCGACAACATCGATGTACTGTGGAGACCTCACGTCCCACGTGTTGAGCAATTTGGCGGTACGTCCACCCGGCCTCCCGCATGCCCACTATACACCCTCGCTCAAAGTCCGTCAACAGCACATACGGTTCACGTCCACGCTGTCGCGGCATGCTACCAGTGTTAAAGACTGCGATGGAGCTCCGTATGCCACGGCAAACTGGCTGACACTGACGGCGGCGGTGCACAAATGCTGCGCAGCTAGCGCCATTCGACGGCCAACACCGCGGTTCCTGGTGTGTCCGCTGTGCCGTGCGTGTGATCATTGCTTGTACAGCCCTCTCGCAGTGTCCGGAGCAAGTATGGTGGGTCTGACACACCGGTGTCAATGTGTTTTTTTTCCATTTCCAGGAGTGTACATTTATCTATGATGAAGTATTGTCTGAAAAAAGCTGTAGAAGTACTGAGATGGTACTTGATAAGATTACGGAGTTGGCAAAAGATTGGGAGCTTGTTTTAAATGTTTAGAAATGTAAAACTGTACACTTCACAAAACTAAAAAAGGTAAATACCGCATCTACAGTATCAAAGAGGCACAATTATAATAGATCAAATACAAAAACAAGTGTGTAACAATTTGTAGTGATATGAGATGGAACGATCACATGGACTTAGTCGTAAGTAAAGCAGGTGTCAGACTTCGGTTCATAGGCAGAATACTAAGAGACTGCAATCAGTTTACAAAGGAGATTGGTAACTAAATACTCGTTGACCCACCCTCCAATATTACTAATGTCTGTGGGAGCCATAATAAGTAAGACTAACAGGCGATATTTAACGTATACCGAGAAGGGCACCACGAATGGTTACAGGTTTGTCTGACACATGGCTGAGTGTCGCGAGGATGTTGAAAGAACTGGACTGGCAGACTCTTGAAGATACATGTGAACTATCTCGAGAAAGCTTACCCATAAAGTTTCAAGAACCATTTTTAAATAATTACTGTGAGATCATAATACTATCCACCATTCACTTCTCCCGTAGATATCGCGATGGCACGAGTACACTAATTACGGAACTCACAGAGGCGTTTAAATATTTTTCCTCCGTTCTTCCCGCGGAATGAAAGCGTGATAACTGATAAAACGGGAAGTACTTTTTGCCATCCATTCCAAAGGGATTGACGAGTATGGATGTGGATGCAGGTTGGTTTATGTGTACTGTCAGTTACAAGTTCCTGTATCAAACGTCAGTCCTCTGCAGATCTTCCTGAATTTTATTGCAATTTCCTAGCGCTCCTTGCTCTCTGTATGCGACATCATCATTGGCGAACAGCTTCATGGAACCCATTCGACGTTATCCCTTTGGTTGTTTATATATATACTGCGAGCAGTAATTGTCATGTATAAACCTCCTGGTGTACACTTGCAGCTACTTTAACATCTGAAGATTTCTCTCTATTAAGAACGACACATCATGTTATATTTGCTAGCATAAAGCTGAGTAAAATCAATTCAGGAAGTGTACTGACGTGTAATGGCACTGTTAATGTGCATTTTGACAAGCCTCCGAGAGACGTCCTATTTACTCCCACTTTCAGTGTGTCATGAACGGTGTGATTATAGCAGAAACATCCAATATCCTTTCTCGCAGATGACTGAAATCACGATCTTTCACGAAACAAAATTTGTCTAATATTATAGGGCACGCGAAACTTAGAGGAGCCACCCAACAGTTTCTCCTGCACCATTCAACAATTGGCAAAACAGACACAATCTTTCACTTACAGCAGAGAATGTACTGTTGCGAAACTCTTTGAAAGAGAGCCGCTGTCTACCAAACTGGGACTCGAGCCCAGAGCCTTGTCTGTCGCGGGCTGCGATCTTACCTACAAAGCTGAAGGCAAGAGTCCGGCTTCGATTTACGGTCCAGAAAACATTTTTAAACTGTCAGAAAGTTATCAGTAGCCCACTATCCGCTGCAGAGTGAATTACTTATTTCGGAATCAAGACTTTTCTCCGCACTATCGTCTCATTCAGGAGTGATTGTCGCGCACGAAAACTTAAGATACGGCTGCTTCTAATTTGTGCTCTACAGCCTTTAGATAATTAATGAAATTAATGAATGACATCCAGTCTCTAAATCAGCATAGGCTGCTGTTATCCCTAAACTACCAGCCTGTCGTGATTTTTGGGGCAAGATACCATTCTTCAACTAGGTGAATGGTACTGCAACCATTGAAGCTGTTTGGGTGGAGAGCTGACCGTTCCTAAATAGTAAAGTCGATAAGAGAATTTCAGCTGAAGGGCAAGTATCTGCGTTCGAGTCCCGCCCTAGTTAGCTTTAATCTGTTGGGCAAACTAGTGGTCATTCACATTTCGGCCTTGAAGCCGGAAAGTTCTGGTGAGCCCTATTGTTATTCTTTGTGAGAGAGCAAGCAACTGCAACACGTTTCCACAGATAGCAAGCCGGCCACAATGGCCGAGCGGTTCTAGGCGCTTCAGTCTGGAAGCATGCGACCGCTAGGGTCTCAGTTTCGAATCCTGCCTCGGGCATGGGTGTGTGTGACGTCCTTAGTTAGGTTTCAGTAGTTCTTAGTTCTAGGGGACTGATGACCTCAGATGTTAAGTCCCATAGTGATCAGAGACATGCCATAGATGGCAAAGAGGAAGGGTCATATAACATTTTTAAAACTTTACTCCACAAATCACTTTCACTTTGACTTAACCCTGTTAAATTCAGCTGTGTCGAGTGGTTCCTTCAACACCCAAATGAGGCAACTGCGTCCGTTTAATAATCATTGTCAAAGGTTTCCTGTTCTTGCTGTTTCGTTTTGTCGATATGTATTTACAAGGACAGTAAAACACGAAGAATGAAGAGTTTTCAGCACGTCCTTGGCCCGCACTGACTGCCATCACCATGCAGCAGCGCTGTTGTGTCGCTGCTGGAGTACGAATATTGCACTAGACTAATTTGAGGCCGCTATATCCACGGGAGGGGGCAAGTAAAATTCAGCTTACATTTTATTTGGTTGGTAATGAAAAACGAACCAACTCTTTCCATCGACATTGGGCGTCGGATGAAAGATGCGATCGCGATTTCATATATAGGGTGGTCCATTGATCGTGACCATGCCAAATATCTAACGAAATAAGCGTCAAAAGAAAGAACTACAAAGAACGAAACTTGTCTAGCTTGAAGGGGGAAACCAGATGGCGCTATGGTTGACCCGCTAGATATCGCTGCCATAGGTCCAACGGTTATTAACTGCATTTTAAAAAATAAGAACCCCAATTTTTTATTACATATTCGTGTAGTACGTAAAGAAATATGAATGATTTAGTTGGACCACTTTTTTCGCTTTGTGACAGATGGCGCTGTAATAGTCACAAACATATGGCTCACAATTTTAGACGAACAGTTGGTAACAGGTAGGTTTTTTAAATTAAAATACAGAACGTAGGTACGTTTGAACATTTTATTTCGGTTCTTCCAATGTGATACATGTACCTTTGTGAACTTATCATTTCTGAGAACGCACGCTGTTACATCGTTTTTACCACATTAATGCAATAAATGCTCAAAATGATGTCCGCAAACCTGAATGCATTTGGCAATACGTGTAACGACATTCCTCTCAACAGTGAGTAGTTCGCCTTCCGTAATGTTCGCACATGCATTGATAATGCGCTGACGCATGTTGTCCGGCGCTGTCGGTGGATCACGATGGCAAATATCCTTCAAATTTCTCCACAGAAAGAAATCCTGGGACGCCAGAACCGGTGAACGTGCGGGCCATGGTATGGTGCTTCGACGACCAATCTACCTGTCATGAAATATGCTATTCAATACCGCTTCAACCTCACGCGAGCTATGTGCCGGACATCCATCATGTTGGAAGTACATCGCCATTCTATCATGCAGTAAAAATCTTGTAGTAACATCGGTAGAACATTACGTAGGAAATAAGCATACATTACACCATTTATTTTGACATCGATAAAATGGTGGCCAATTATCCTTCCTCCCATAATGCCGCACCATACATTAACCCGCCAAGGTCGCTGATGTTCCACTTGTCGCAGCCATTTTGGATTTTCTGTTGCTCAATAGTGCATATTATGCCGGTTTACGTTACCGCTGTTGGTGAATGGCGCTTCGTCACTAAATAGAACGCGTTCAAAAAATCTGTCAATGTCCCGTAATTTCTCTTGTGCCCAGTGGCAGAACTGTACACGACATTCAAAGTCGTCGCCATGCAATTCCTGGTGCATAGAAACATGGTACGGGTGCAATCGATGTTGATGTAGCATTCTCGACACCGACATTTTTGAGATTCCCGATTCTCGCGCAATTTGTCTGCTACTGATGTGCGGATTAGCCGCGACAGCAGCTAAAACACCTACTTGGTCATCATTATTTGCTGCAGGTCGGGGTTGACGTTTCACATGTGGCTGAACACTTCCTGTTTCCTTAAATAACGTAACTATCCGGCGAACGGTCCGGACACTTGGATGATGTCGTCCAGGATACCAAGCAGCATACATAGCACACGCACGTTGGGCATTTTGATCACAATAGCCATGCATCAACACGATATCGACTTTTTCCGCAATTGGTAAACGGTCCATTTTAACACGGGTAATGTATCACGAAGCAAATACTGTCCTCACTGGCGGAATGTTACGTGATACCACGTACTTACGCGTTTGTGACTATTATAGCGTGAACTATCACAAAGCGAAAAAGTGGTCCAACTAAAACATTCATTTTTCTTTACGTACTACACGAATATGTAATAAAAATGGAGATTCCTATTTAAAAAAGCGCAGTTGATATCCGTTTCGCCTATGGCAGCGCCATATAGCGGGCCAACCATAGCGGCATCTGGTTTCTCCCTTCAAGCTAGAGAGTTTCGTTCTTTGTAGTTTTTTCGTTTGATGCTTATTTCATGAGATATTTGGCCCGGTCACTATCAATGGACCACACTGTATACGAAATTCATAATGTCAGAATTTCAGCAGACTGATTGTCCCAAAGAAGAATAGTTTCCCCATACGCTACCAAGGTTGTTTTCCCCATGCGATTTCCATATTTTTGGAGCAGTGAAGGAAAACATTCGTGACTGTCGATTTGCTTCGGACGAAAAGGTGCACGGCTGCGTAAAATCATGGTTCGATAGGAAACCGCAAATTTTTTTCCATTAAGGCGTTGACCGTCTTATCTCACAGAGGGATAAATGTGTTAACAACTATGGTGATTAGTTTTTACATAATAAACCTTTTACTTACTTTTTTTTAATCATGTTTCTCGTTTTCGTTTGACTGCCCTCTTATACAATTTGGCAAACTGCAGAGAAAATTAGTGTGTGGTAATTGCATAAGAGATAGATGATTTGGAGGAAATTTAATGTATCAGTGAAGGGAACAGTGAGAGCAACGTCGTCAGCGCCTTTTGTAGTCGCCTGAGTGACGACAGTGAACTGGAAGGGGTATCTCAGCGTATTTAAACGATGCGTGATTTTGGGAACCACATACCACCTGCGCTGGATTTATAACGGGTCACGTTTTAAAGCGTCTGTCGGGGTGTGCTTTGGTCTGGTAAAAATCGGTCCACGCTAGGATCAGCTAACCTGATCAACAAAGTACTAATGTCTTTAACTGCAACAATAGTGGATAGACGGGACTCGGTAAAGCAGATCACTCGTTAATTCAACGGCAGACGAAAGCAAAATCAGGTAAGTACATTCCTGGACCTGCTCCTCGTTATGGTCAGAGAGTCACTATTCCGCTTACAGCGATATTACCAACAGCACAACATACTGCAGAAGGGTTAATGTGAGCGGTACAACACAATTTTTGGAAACTGCAGAAAAGGGTTTTACACGCCGGTGGTCTGCTATATAAGTGGATAGATCCAGCTTATTAGAAGATTCAAGCTCAGACGACAGGTGGTTTTCTTCGTGGAGTGTAATTATGCATTGGAGAATGTCCCGATGCGCGCCCGAATTATGACCGAGTGGTTGATAAATTCCTTGGACGTGACGTAATTTGCGAAGCCACTACATCTCTACAGAAAGAGAAAGATGTTGGCAGTTAGTCTACTTGTATTCAGAGCTTTATGTCCTCACCCAATGCCGGCCGCTGTGGCCGGGCTGTTCTAGGCGCTTCAGTCTGGAACCGCGTGACCGCTACGGTGCAGGTTCGAATCCTGCCTCGGGCATGGATGTGTAGGTTAGTGTACAGGCACCAGTTCTGTGAGACAATGCGGACAGGTTCGTTGTTTAAACCACAACACTGTCGCATATTCTGGAGACATTAATTTGACGCAACCACATCACATCACCTTATCAGCCGAACAATGGTGAATAATATTTCCACCAGTTAAGTCGACTACCTCCCCCTCCCCCCTCCCATATTAAAATCAGTTAATGGGATTGAATATGGAGAAGGAGAAAGTCTGTATAGAGTTAGGGCGTGTGATATTGCTGATGGTGATCTGTCCATTGGGTGAGGATGGTTCAAATGGCTCTGAGCACTATGGGACTTAACATCGGAGGTCATCAGCCCCCTAGAACTTAGAACTACTTAAACCTAACTAACCTAAGGACATCACACAACACCCAGTCATCACGAGGCAGAGAAAATCCCTGACCCCGCCGGGAATCGAACCCGGGAACCCGGGCGCGGGAAGCGAGAACGCTACCGCACGACCACGAGCTGCGGACGACGGTTCTATCAAAGTGGTCTCTTGTTGGGAGACACGTGTTCGTCGTCATGCTTACTAAATTGAGAAATAAAAATGTAGACACGAAGAATACAGATGTAGAAAGTTAATGATGTTTGTTTTATTTAAACAGCTTTAAGAGTTTTCACATAAAGAATTCGGTGGCTTTACTTTTCAGCAAGCTCTGTTATAATTTGCCTTAGATCTTCCTACGAAAAATACACGTGAGTTGTGGACAGATATTTAGAGCTCGATTACCCCGAAAATCTGTTGTCTTATGAAGTCTACACAACGACGAGTTTCTGCTGTTATCTAAGCGGGACCGTCAACTAAAGAGCGTTGAATTCAGCTACATCAAAATCGACTAAAGTTCCTATAGTAAAATTCCGGAGGTCAATATCTGTTGAGATAGAGGCCAATCTGTCCTCTCATTCCCATTGTCAGCTACGTAGAAATAGACACTATAAGCAGTTGCATGTGGTTAACACAAATGCTGACACGTCCTTCAGCACTTCTTCGCAGTGAATCACACTCTCTATCAAACATGGCTGGCTTCATTCGGACTGCATCGTGCGCATTGTTCACTTGCTCCTGTAACGTGTACACATTGTCAAAAGGTTGGACATACAACAATGCCTTTAAATGATCCCATATCCAGAAAACCAATGGATTCAGGTCGGGTCAACGGAAGGCGATGCTACCATATCTCCTCGAACGATCCGTCCCCTATGTAGTGCTGTGGTGAGGTACTGTCGCACGCTTCGTAGAAAATGGTGTGGTGCCCCTTCTTGCATAGACCACAGCCGCTGCCTTTCTGAAAATGTAGCGATGTTCAATAGTGGTGATAATTCGTCTTGCAGGAATCCGTGATACACGGCACCTTTTACTCCATAAGGTAAAGTGTATGGCCCTGTGCCCCTATGAGATTATCACCGACAATTCCTGCCCATACAATTATACTGAAGCGACCCTGATGGTTCACTTTCATGATTTCTTGCAGATTTGCACCTGACCACATGTACGTACTGTGGAAATTGGCTATGCCATCTTTTGCCAATCCTGCCTCATCTGCACCATCGAATACTACATATTACACATCGCAAGTAATACGGCCATATCTCAACAGCTGTTGGTTTCTAGACTTATAATTATAGGAACTCTTCTTCTAGTGTTGATCAGTACTACCTCCTATAGGAATACGATACTTTTTTAACGCCCTTTGTACATAGGTTTCTTGTCTGTCAAAAAGTGCCCACAGATTATCGGGGCAAAAATAAAATTTCATTTATAGATCTAAACAACGGTGTTTTTGCCTTACTAAATACTCTTTGTGGACAGAAGTTATGGAGAACACAGTTGGATGCTTATGTCTGATATTGACAGGAGAATGCACAATTAGCTCTCGTTTTCTATGTTCTTGCTTTTTACAAAATTTGGTTCAGAACTGAACTGCACAGGATGTAATACTGACACATGTTTGAGACGAATCAATTATAAAGAAATTGGTGGTTTGATACACTACCGTTAATCGATCAACTGCAACGTCAACACCTTTTTCACTGAATGACCTAGGTCATCAACTGTTCGATGATTTGTGCGGTTCATGAGCGCTTTTTGCAGGATCAGATGATAAAACGTTATTCTTCAAATACAAACAATTTGAGGCTCGATCTAGCGTGGAACTGAAACATTAAGGAAGGATGGTATCTTCTTTGAGAATCTGTCCTCGGTACTCTACAAGGTGATTCAAAGGTTGTTCAAAACACAAATAAATAAATAAATAAATAATGGGATCCCTATTATATAAAAGTGTATCCAAAGAATGAACTAAGGAGCTCTCTGATGGCGTTGGAAAACATAATGATAATGGAAAACACAAAGTTAAACCAGATGGAGAAAAAAAAAAGAACGGAAATGAAGGTGACATACCGTATAGATAAAAGCACGATATCGACAAAAGTTCCCACATTTTAAATTTTAGCAGTAATGTAATTATTAAAATATCTGACAGAGAAGTGTCATGACATGAAAGATTCAACAAAAATTGTGGAATTTATGAGATGCAGTCACAGCTTTAATTTAAACAAATACTTAAGTACCAAAACTATGCAACCTCTCGCTGACGTAGCGTCGAGAGATTCTGTACTTCGAGGTAGCGAACACAAACACTCTGGATGTACGATTATTCGAGCTGTATTGAACCTCAAGCTGCTTCGATCGGAGTCGAAAGTTCACTGGGGCTGACATCCACAGTACTGAAAGTCAGATGCGAATAACAAAATTTGTTCAGTCGCGGACACGACAAACAAACGATCACTTTAGTCAAGATAGGGTTCAGTAGTACTACAGACAAGAATGAACATTCCGATCAACTGATGACTGGATATTGATTTGTAGCAATGTATCAAGCAGTCTTCGTTAAAGGAAAGCAGAAGAACGTTTGAAAATAGTAGCAGTAATTCATAGCAGCCGAAATCTACAATGTCTTTCAAGGGCGTCTCATACTATTCGTTCCTTACGATGCCACAAAGCACGTGCTGGAACACGGAGCACCAGTAACGGCTACTGTTATCCATAAAATAAGGGAATCGTACGACAACGAGACCTTGTAACGAGTTATACTACAACAAACGTATCACTGTTTTCACAGTTTCACCATGAACTGCTGTTGTTGGACACCACCAGGCATTACTTACAAGTTCTACAGGCAATATTAACTGCAATACATTGTTGGGTGCTGACTAACATTATCTCAGTGAGTTCTGTGTACCAGAGTTGTGTCTTATATTAAGCAGATTCATGGAACACTGCCTGAGGGCAGCCTGCGTCCATTGCCCGATGCCTTTTTTAGGACACGGCTACCGACCTGGAGATTTATCCAGCCATACTACGTGTTTCATCATCCACGGTCCGATATCCATGATACTACGCCCACTGCAATCTTAACTGAGGATGTTATTGGGTTAGCATAGGGGTCGTCTGCTGTGGCACCCCATATTGTACAGTGCGCAGTGAACGGTGTGCCCCAAAAAACTTGTATCTGTACTAGCTTTGTTCTCTGTCGTCAAAACTGCCACGGGTCGCCACCTGTCCTGCTTTACAGAGAGAGCTTGCGAGCTTCCGCCCTCGACGTTCTGTGACGTGGCGTGGCGTGGTCACCGTGGACGTCCAACACCTTGTCGCCTGTTCGTGGGTTCACCGTCCTTCGTCCGCTTTCCGTAGATCATCACAAATTAGCCGTCCAACTTCACCGAGATGCATGTTCCCAGGTACTGGGCTACAACAATCTGCCTTTCAATAAAGGCCCTTACATCAGTGGATTTGTCCATTTACAGACCGTGTCGCCGATATAATAATGCCGCATTTTTTTCTGAGTATGTCTGAAGTCTTATTGCCGTCGGGCGAACTTCACTTCATCATTGCTTGTAAGAGATGAGACTTATGTTCACTTAATTTCACTCTAGAGACGGGCTTTAAGAGGCACTAAGGTCCCTGAGTCTATCTCCGACTATTTTGTTCTAAAATTATTTTATGGCATATGAGCTAGTGTATTAGGAACTTTGAATCGACGCCAGGCTTGTGTATCCATTGTGTTTGTGGGTTCCAGCTGTCTGACGGTGCAAAGAATCTGGTAGATCTTACTATGTTAGTACACTACGTGATCAAAAGTATCCGGACACCCCCAAAAACATACGTTTTTCATATTGGGTGCATTGTGCTGCCACCTACTGCCAGGTACTCCTCATCATCGACCTCAGTAGTCATTAGACATCGTGAAAGAGCAGAATGGGGCGCTCCACGGAACTCACGGACTTCGAAAGTGGTCAGGTGATTGGGTGTCACTTGTGTCATACGTCTGTACGCGGGATATCCACACTCCTAAACGTCCCTGGGTCTACTGTTTGAGATGTGATAGTAAAGTGGAAACTTGAAGGGACACGTACAGTACAAAAGCGTACAGGCCGACCTCGTCTGTCGACTGACACGGGTCGCCGACAATTAAAGAGGGTCGTAATGTGTAATAGGCAGACATCTATCCAGACCATCACACAGGATCCACTGCAAGTACTATGACAGTTAGGCGGGAGGTAAGAGAACTTGGATTTCATGGTCGAGCGGCTGCTCATAAGCCACACATCATGCCTTTAAATGCCAAAACGACGCCTCGCTTGGTGTAAGCAGCGTAAACATTGGACGACTGAACAGTGCAAAAACGTTATGTAGGGTGACGAACCACGGTACACAATATGGCAATCCGATGGCAGGCTGTGGGCATGGTGAATGCCCGGTAAGCGTCATCTGCCAGTAAAATCCGAAGGCTGTGGTGTTATGATGTGGACGTATTTTTCATGGAGGGGGCTTGTACCCCTTGTTGTTTTGCGTGGCACTGTCACAGTACAGGACCTTATTGATGTTTTTTAAGCGCCTTCTTGCTTCCCACTGTTGAGGAGCAATTCGGGGATGGCATCTTTCAACACTATCCAGCACCTGTTCATAACGCAAGGCCTGTGGCGGAGTGGTTATACGACAATAACATCCCCGTAATGGAGTGGCCTGCACAGAGTCCTTCCTGAAATCTATAGGACGCCTCTGGGATGTTTTGGAACGCCGACTTCGTGCTAGGCCTCATCGACCGACGTCGATACCTCTCATCAGTGCAGCACTCTGTAAAGAATGGGCTGCCATTCCCCAAGAAACTTTCCAGCACCTGATTGAACGTATGCCTGTGAGAGTGGAAGCTGTCATCAAGGCTAAAGGTGAGCCAATACCATATTGAATTCCAGCATTACCGATGGAGGTCGCCACGAACTTATAAGTCATTTTCAGCCAGGTGTCCGGATACTTTTGATTACATGTTGTATATTGATCGCTTCTGAACTGGTATCTCTAAGATGCAGCTCTATGGTCTCCCAGTATCTGTTCCCTTTGAATATCCAAATAAGACACCTGTTGTGAACTATTTGCAGATTCCCTATTCGTCTGTGCCGTACCTATATACGCGCCACGTGCCCGGAACGGAACTAGGTGGCATTGAATCTCGCATTTAACAGGGGTCATAAATCTTTGGGTCACCTATGTATAGCTTCAACTGCAAATTTGTGCCAGATATCGCATCACAGCCAGCTTTACCGCTTATCGCAGTCAATCACCTTAATCATTCCATCTGAACACGCCTGCAGGCATGACTCAAATTTTTAAAATAATACCACCATTAAGATAAACGTTTACTGTCACTGGCGTTAACATCTATGATATCCATTCACTATTAACAAAAGTGTTCCTCTCAGGGTTTGTGGAAATAACAATACTGGTTAAACGGAGTCGTTGGGGACCGTGTCTCGCGTAAATCTAATCCTGGCCTCACACAAAGTTTCAGTTGTGAGTGCATATTCATTACATTGCAGATTCAGAACAGGATTGCACTGATATCATTTGATGTCACTGCATCATCAATGATTTAATCCCCATCAATCTATTCATTTAGTTTCAGTACATTTAATTAATTTTATCTAATTTTTGACATTCATGAGGGTATTTTTGATCCGTCGTGCAACTACAAAAATGTGTGATTTTTCCTCCAGACGGGTTTGGATTTATTTATGTAAAACATCATCGGTGGCCTGTAATTAAGTTTATTTACATTTTGATTTGCTTTTTAGATCAAAAAACAGTTCGTTAAGAATAGGCTGGTTTGTGCTTACGGTGATTTTTCAGCTGCTTTCTCACTTGCATCGGGAAATGCCTTCTGCTAGCACATCGTTGTTTTGCTGTGTTAGACACTGATGATTTTCGTCTACTTTTTAGATGTTCTGTAGCACTATGAATTTCTCACCACGCACTTTTACGCACACCACTGAATTCTATTTGTTTTCGTACTTCAAGTATGTGTTGTTTGTGTTCTGTAGTGTTGCCAACATAACCTTTCCACTACTTTGTCTTTGACCTACAAATATTCTTTTTTTAAATTAGATTATTGTATGTGTGTAATGTAGGAGTAGAGAAGAAATAGCGATGGAGATTTTATTTTTATTTTTATTTTTTTAAGTAAACCATGATGAGAAGACATAAGTATATAGCAGTGTAATGGAGTGCGTGTTAGAGGAGGAGGTGAGGAACGAGAGGTAAAATGAAACTGTGATTGTGGGAGGGGGTGAAATCACATGAAAAAGAAAAGAGCCTTTTCCATCCTTCACCCCCCCCACTCTCCCACAACCCCCACCCTCCCCCCCACCCCTCACAGACAGTTTCATTTCACCTCTCGCTCCTCACCCTCTCCCCTAACCCTCACTCCATTACGCTGCTATATACGTATGTCCACTCATCATGGTTTCTCGTCCCAAATAAATAAATAAATAAATAAATAAATAAATGAAATAAAATAAAATCTAATAGAATTACACAAATACTGTAATCTAATTTAAAAAAGAATATTTGTAGGTCAAAGATAAAGTAGTGGAAAGGTTATGCTGGCAACACTACAAAACACAAACATCAACACATACCTGAAGTACGAAAACAAACAGAATACAGTGCCGTGCATAAAAGTGTGTTGTGAGAAATGCATAGTGCTGCAGAACATCTAAACAGTAGACGAAAACTGTCAGTGTCTAACACAGAAAAACAAGGACGTGTTAGCAGACGGTATTTCCCGACGTAAGCGAGAAAGCAGCAGAAAAACCACCGCAAGTTCAAACCAACCTATTCTTAACGAACTGTTTTTCGACCTAAAAAGCAAATCAGAATGTAAATAAACTTAATTACAGACCACTGATGATGCTTTACCTCAATAAAGCGAAACGCGTCTGGCAAAAAAATCACGCATTTTTGTAGTTGCAACGACAAATGAAAAATATCCTCATGAATTATAAAGCAACTACGGACACTATGGCACCACACAAATGAAGAATTTAATTTTTGACAGTTTGTGTGCAGCTTTACTTACACATAGATAACGTTTGTGCAGTAATTACAGCAGTGGCTGTGGGAAACCGTCTAAAATCTGACTCAGGCTTGTTAGCGTACTACAATAATGCCATATTACCCCACGTGACACAGACTAACACTTCAAGCATGCAGCCAGTCACTTTGCGTGTCCCTGCACGGAAATTCATTCGACATCTGGCAGCAGCTTTATGCAAAACAAGAAACACGATATGTAGAGTGAGAATTTCTCTCTTTTATTGCCTAAGCAATACAGTGTCTTAGCTTCAGAAAGAGAACCATTTATAAATCTTGCAACGATGACGCTAATTAATACAGGACGCCATCCTGTTATGAGCCGACTACCTAACTAGCAAATCAGTATTTAACCTTTAAACAGCAACTGAAAATTTTGCTGCACAAATATGTTAGTACTGCGAAAGACACTATCACATTCGCTGTATATTATCAAACTATGTGAAGGAATCGACTTAGGGGGTGATGGAATTTGTTCAGTACTTGCATGTGTTAAGAGTTTTTGAGTGGGCCTAGTTTCTGCCAAAAGCGACGAAGTGCGCTATGGCAAACATGACTAATATTGATGAAAGGCTCTCTGTTTCCAGCTGGGTGGCGGTGTTAAAATACTATGACGTTTCGAAGAGTGTCATACTCATCATCTTCAGGTGAAGTGCCGAGATATTTCATAAGTCGTAATATTTATGCTAGCGTTATGCCCCCTCCACCTGACTAAGGGCGGGTGGTTTCCGCCCGATTGCCGGGCGCGGAGGAAGGTGGGGTGGGGTGGGGGGTATGAAGTTGCAGTGGTGGGGGTAGCGGGTGCGTCGCTCGCGTCTCTGTCTGGGCATTTTGGGTGCGTCTTGCGTTCTGGGCGGTGTTGGGCGCGCTCTCGTCGTCGTATTGCCACCGACGCGGGACTGCATGCCACATTCAGTTGGTATGTTTCGTCTCTATTAGCCATATTATCTCGAATCCTTAGTTCAATATATTACTTAATAACGCTGTCCCAACTGTCGGCTGCTTGGCGTAGCACATTTGTGTTATGAAAGTCAAGGGTGTGGTCTTCTCTGATGTTATGCTTCGCTGCCAGCAATTTCTCTCTGTGTACCAATCGTACATGCCTTATGTGCTGCTCATAGAGTTTCGAAATATATGGCTGCCTTTGACCAATGCACTGGTGGCTAAATTCGATGGCGGTGCTGTTTATCGCAGATACGTTCAACTTCAGAGCGTTTTGCGCCGATCCAAGATACTCTTTCGTTTTAGGTGATGGTTGGGAGATGGTTATTATGTTGGATTTTTCAAGTAGGCTTCCAATTTTGGCTCAGAGCGATCCTAAGTACAGAAGAAAACTGACTCTCTCATCTTCTTCCTCCTCTTCCCAGTTTGCTGCATATTTTCTCTTCTTGAATGCCCTGCTAATCTGTGCTTCACTGTACCCGTTCTATCGAATACTTTATTATGGTGTTGTGATTCGGCTGGATGGCTTTTGTTTATCACAGATGACCACGCCAGTTAGCACTGTCTTTCGTTGCGCTGGATATTGGCAGGCTCCTTGAAAAATCCAACATAGAAACCATATTTCAACCCACCGCCTAAGGCGAAAAAGGACCCTGGCTCTGCGAAAGACCCACTAGAACTGAACATTCCTAGCATATACAGCCGCGCCTGTGAATGTGGCCACCAATACAATGGGAAAACGCAGCACTGTATTTCAGAATGCTGCGAGTGGAACACAAAATTGTACATCACCGATAGAAGGCACAGCCTTTGACTTTCAGAGCACCAAGGTGCTGTGCCGAGCAATCAGCTACAGTATAATTAAGGAATATATTTAAATGCGGATTCACGAGAATCCGGTTAGTAGGGATCCAGGATACCAGCTGAGTGGAGCATGGACTCCTGCGTTAACGACAATAAGAAGAGAGCGCGCTGAGAACCATCCAGCACGAAAGACGCATACGGCATATCCAGAAAGAGATGTGAACAGTGCACCTGCTACCCCTACCACTGCAACTTCATCTCTCCTCTCCTCCCCGCCCCTTGGCCGGAGAGCACCCAGCCACCCGGTGCCAAGTGGGATGGGCACAGCGCTAGTATAAATATTACAGCTTCCGCAGTATCTCCATGTACATGACACTGATTATATCTCTGATGATGTACGCAGCTCCCATCTGGGGATATGCAGCTCCTACACGCCTGCAGATCATACAGAACAAAGTGCTACGCATCATTAGCAACGCTCCACGCTACACATGCACTGTGAATCTCCACAAATAATATCGCCTTGAAATCCTCAACCAAGTACTCAAGAAACACTCCACACGACTATATAGGAATTCGATACACTCTACCAATCCTTTCATCCTTACTTTGGGAAACAATGATCACAACCATAGGCGGAAAGACAAGCGGCCAAGGACTCTACTACCTAGGGCATAACCACCAATTGTAAGCTAACATAAACCCACAAGCGACTACATCGGCAAGTCCCTGGATATCAGCAACATTGACGGGATATGCTAGCTGTTATTAAAGCCGCCCAACGGGCTACAGCAAGGAAGCCGACAAGCTCGCACACTAACGCACAAACAAATCGCCAACACTACCCTACAGTGTGAATCCGATATATGACCTATCGGACACAAAACGATGATGAACCTAATTTTTACAGGACCGCTGACGCTGACCGAGAAACCAACACCAGCACCCAGCAGCAGCCGCCGAGTAACACCACCGCACAACGTCAAAGGTATCGACCTGTGTGATACCCACTATTGACAAAGCCTACCCTTGCATGACGTGTCGCAGGCAGGTTTTTCTTTCCCTTGGCACTTTTTTCCCCTCTGCCCTTCAAACCGCTACCCTACGTTCAACTTTCGGCCCAATCTGTCACCAGATGAGCGCGTATTAATGGTGAACCTTAACCAGACGCACATAAACATCGCAGTACCCACGTCCTGCGAGACCTCACTTTAGTGGATACTAACTCTTATGCAGAGATGGCAGCAGACTTTTTGTGTTGGTCACCATGCCGGTGTGGTTTTTTTTTTTTTAAAAAGAAAAGTATCTCGACACTTCGCCTGAAGATGACGCGTAGGACACCCTTCGGGATGATGCAGTGTTTTCAAACTGGCAACCGACTGGAAACCAGAGACCTTTTGATCAATGGTATAGACCACATTCACACATGATGTGAATCAAAACTTTAAGTCATTACTGGGGGCTGGCGGGAAGATAACAAAATGTGTCAGCAGTTTTTATTGTTGCAGCCGAGCACGGAATCAATTACTCTGACCCAGAGAAACTCCTTCTTACTGAAGTCTACTTCTCCACTTTTCTAAAAGATCCCAAAAGATGTTGTTGAGGTTGATGAATAGATCAAGATATACGATGTAATATACGTTTCTCTGGTGGGTATTGGGGGGCAGTTAGGCATTCAATCTTGGAGATTAACACTTCCCAACCAGTAAAATTTGACAACTGTAGTTTCGTCCGCCTCAGTGAGCTGAACCAGACTATTTCATATCTAACTTCACATCATCTTCAAAATTAAACTAACTTAGACATGTAAGAGAATGAAACAGCCAATACTAAAGCTTGGACGTGTTTTACAATTTTATTCGTTCATTAGATGTCGTTACGGATCCGTTGTTGGCAGTTATTACTTCTTGTAGCACTTAGGAATTTAATCTGACTTTACCCTCTTCGTTTCAGAACAACACAAATTGTTCATTATATGTGAGCTGCTGTAATTCCAAGAATGCGGTAATCCAGCTGCTCAGAAAACTACGTTGTTAAAATAAATATCGAAGAGAAGATCGATCACGAGTGATAATACAGAGTCGTAAGTTTTCTATTTAAGATGATGAGGTAGAGTACTCTTGCTATCATATAATTATATGAATTGCTTACAGAATTATTCATTTTATTTACAATATTAAACCTCTCTTTCCGAGTGTTTTATTCTTCACTGCTTTTCCACTACTAGCAGCTCAAATATTTATAGTGTCCTTCAATCGTTCTAAGTTGCAGCTTTCGCACATCAATGTATGCGAGTATTATTTTTAGTTTCGTTCTCGAAGAGCACCGCCTACTGAAATTCTGGTATAAGATGTAGGTTACCGCTTTGTATGAGTACTTTTCTGGTTGATAGTTTTCAGATTTTTGACAGCCTTAGGTGCTAATGAATTTGTGAGACAAGTAGTACGTCACCGTTCAGCGAATGCGCCCTATGTATAGTATGGATAAAGTGAGCGTTGTGTACCTTAGGCTGTCCGGATAGACCTCACTCCGCCTGTCGCTGCCCGGATCCTTTCAAAAGATTTGGCTCGTTGCAAATTAACGATCTCTTCGCTTCTTCTTTCTCATATATACGCAGTAAGGAGGAAGAACTGTGATCCTGAAAAAGAGACCAATAGAACGTTTCAGCCTACTGCTAACTCCAGGCATTTTCGTTACAAAAATTGTTCGGAGAACCGTAAATCACCACAAGTAATTCATTAATAATATGTAATGCTTAACAAGCCACCATTGATTGTTTTGTTAACATTGTTTCGTCAAACACGTTTTCTAATCGTATTGGCGGAGGTAATCCTTGTTTCCCCAAAAATGCCCGCAGAGAGCTGTTCGGGATCGTTGCATAACCAACTCATTGTTGGGAAACACAATGTAGCAAATCTACTATAAAGCCATGAAATGCCTGATAACGTTTTTTATAGTCGATGAATCGTTTATTATTTTTTTTGTTTTGTATGTCCTTCTGAAATAAGAATCTTCAAATCGTAAGTCTTTTTTGTTTACAAGAACAGCCATCCGCAAATGCAATTAAAGGAGCTGTAAAGTGTTGGGAAGATTATGCGCTTGCAAACTTAAAATATGGGCTGTTGCATAAAAAACCTTTACGAAAAGACCAGAAAATTATTCTGAATTACCGAATATCTCATGGTTTAGTGGCACTAAGTTATGATGAGAGCAAATTCTGCCTTGGCGCCAGTAAAGGTCTTTTGTGATTGCTGAGTCGATCTGACAACTGGCAATTACCATTGCGTAACACGAGCTAATTCGGGGATTATTGCAAGGAGGGAGGGGGGAGGCAGGCAGCTCGTGTTAGTTTCGCTGTGAATGAGATGTAGCCCTGGTTACATGTGCTAGTAATCAGTATCCATTACATACGTTTCGCGGGGCAGTAAGTGCATTTGGTTGTGAAGATAACTTTCTACTGGGAGAGGGTGGGGGGGGGGGGGGGCGGCGGCGAGGGACAGCTAACTTCCAGTGTCTCACGCTCGGTTCGCCCTTAGAAATATGTTCTTCGGCATTCCAAGATGCGCGTGAACTTCTCTGGTCATTTACTATTAGCTGACCTCTGACCACTTGCTAGCTATGAAGCATGACTAAGCAAATTCTGCCCTGAACTGCATCAATTTCGTCGAGAGGTGAAAGAGCGGAATAATAGTTCCCATGAGACAGCCAGCATCTCTGCAACCGCCTTTGAGCACAATTACAGGACTGTTTTGTTGTTGGAGAAGCAAATACAAGAAAGTGAGATTGTTGTCCAAGACAGTTTATAAACTTACATAAATCATGTATGTGTGTGCTTCCCATATGTCGTCCTAAAACACTGGACTGATTTCAACCAAATTTGGTACTTACATCTCTATCTGACACATAACTCAGGAACATCTGGAAGAATTTCAGCCAAGTTTGGTTTATACATGACTAATTATTTGTATGAACATACTGTAGGAATAAGATACTGCTGCTACCCCAAGGGTCGGAGTTGTGATAAGACTGGACGACATGAAAAAATGACCTGTTAGAATTTCTTGCCTGTATTTAATTGTATCGAAGTACTCGCCAATGTATGATACGCAACCTGTCTCTTATGTAGTTCTGTGCGTCACCCATGTCACGGGAATCAGTGCTGCAGTGAGCCAATAATTTTGTTAACGTGTTTCAGGGCCAAAGATCACATCACATGCCGAATACCACAGATACATTTAACTACCTCTCTGGTGTCTCATGGTGTAAAACAGTGGAGAAGCGGATAGGTGCCGGCAACAGCTCTTTTTCTTCAACTGACAATCAGTTACTGCTACCAATATGCTTCTACGAAACGGAAGTCTACCGGTAAGATTTAATGGAAAGGAAAAAAGTGTGAACTATATGAAATACATATACAGGGTTACTCATAAGTACCTCCAGGGTTTCAGAAGACGAAAACTACAAGACATACAGAAAAAAAGACACATGTCAATGGACAGAGCACATCTCCAAATTTGTAACTGACATTAAATATACTCAGTATGGACACAGTATGTGACGAGACCGACGTTATAAGTGCGTGCAATTCAATCAGACCGCTCAGGCGAAGATGCTACGGCAGTTCGCTTTGGAGGTCTGTTCACTGACTTGCCTACCTACACCGGCGAACTAATTCTATGAGAGAACGCGAAACGAACGATTTTTCTACATGTTCTGGAAAGTCTGTATGCTAGTGTAGCTACACCGAGGCACATATTACGAATCGAAACTTGAAGAGATGCTCTATCCGTAGTTATATGTGATTTTTGCGTTTCTCTTGCAGTTTTCACGTCTTCTGAAAACTCGGAGGCACTTACGAATAACCCTGTACATGTGTGGAATATGTGTGACATTTGCCTCTGTGAGCGAAGCTATGGGAAAAAATTCAGTCTGTAGACAAGTGAGTGGAAATCTATTGCAGTCATGGCACTGTTCTAACTGTATGGTATGTGTTATGTGAGACCATTACTTCAGGGAGTAAATTTTTCACTTTTCAATAGGTACTTGTGACGGATTCACCGCTTGTTTGACTAGAAGGCAGTATTTTTTACAGTGGAGTTCTCATACGAACTTTCGAGACAGGACGATATGGAGGCAGAAGGTAAGTGGAGTCTCTGATTGTAGTATTTCATTATATTTATATGCATATCTGCGAAAACCGAAGGGGATCAACGGTGCTGTGAAAGGGCGAGAATCAGTATTAGCACGACAATTACCTAAACGAAGCACAGTCAACAGGTAGCTTTCAAAAGAAGAGTTACGATACACACGTTCATGTTCTCATTTATGAGACATTTTGGAGTTCTGTCTGAATCTCGGGCTCGTTACTCATGTGAACTACTTCTCCAGCTTCATTGCGTGTGCTGACACACGCTTCCGCATACACAAGAATTTCTAAACGTTCGGCTTTTGGAGCAGCAACTGTTGACAAGAGGTCGCTGTCATTCCTATTATACTCTAACACTGTGTACCACATTGTCTCGGTTTCGAAACTGCAATTGCAGTAACGTACTCACAGGGTTTACAGTTTTCTCAAAATAGTTCAAATGGCTCTAAGCACTATGGGACTTAACATCTGAGGTCATCACTCCCCTAGACTTAGAACTACTTAAACTTAACTGACCTAAGGACGTCACACACATCCATGCCCGAGGCAGGATTCGAACCTGCGACTGTAGCAGCCGCGCGGTTCCGGACTGAAGCGCCTAGAACTGCTCCGCCACAGCAGCCGGCACAGTTTTTTCTATTCATATTAACTGGATTAAACAATTGATTAAGAACACAGCAATCATCGATGTGGCGTTTACTTGCCACATATCATTGTTCCTCAAAGGATTGCTCTCAGTACAAATCTTTTAATTTTTTTACGTATTAAAGAACGGAGCATCTTTCATCGGGATGGGTTTTCCATAGTCTTGATATCTTTCGTATACCGCCAAAAGTGGAAAGTCTGTACTCCTGTAGAACTCCACGTTATTACAGTGACATCGCATCATTCTATGGATATGTATAAAGGTAATCAGAATGGCATATATGTGACAGAGTATTTTCAGCTGACAAGGAGATCCCACGGCAATCGGATTTGTGTAGTTTTTTATATTTATGATAAGTGAAGTTCAGATTTTATCCCAAAGTGCAATCGCACCCAGGACACCTTCGTGGCAGGCGACGATTCTACCAAAGAATGTAATTAGGCTGTTTAGGTTTTTATATTGGTAACGCCAAGTAGCGCTCTGTATGAAAATCACTGGCTGCATGTATAATTTATTTAAGGGGACGTTTCATATGTCGACCCTTAGCCGAGGATACCTCACTGAAATCTTCTGATTTTTTCTTGTAGTTTGTGTAATTAGTGCAGCTTTTGTTTATTGCTAGCGCGTCATTGTAGAGAGAATTTCCTTTGTAGTTGTAGTTTTTCATTCTTGTACAGTAAAACAGTTGTGGCATGCATGTAGATTTGCACCAAGTATTTCGCGGCTGCGCTTGCAATTAACGAGATATTATTTTCAATGTTATGTTAATGTGTTTTCTTATTTTACTCTTCAAATTGTGTTTTTCTGTGTTGTCGTGTGAAATATTGTGGCAATAATGGCGTGTGAAAAACGTAATACTAGGCTCCAAAGTAAACTGAGAAATGACAGTGAAGACGAAAGCAGTGTGTTAGCGCCGCCGAGTAATGAATTAACTAATGTTCAAAATATTAAATTGGTAATTGTGCATAGGGAAACGGAGCGGGCTGCAAATAATGGTGTAGGCAGTGAAACAATTAGTGAACAGGGAAGCATTATCGATCGATAGGTCGGCAACAGCTTGCCTCAGGAATCCGAAATGACAGGACACAATCTTGCAAATACTGTAGATTCAGGTTTTGCGTCCTCGCCGTTTTCTCAAATAAGTCGAGACATATTTTCTGCTTTTCAAAATGCGAATATTGCCGGTTCAAATGCATTGCCGAATAGCACTGAGGAACATGTTTCAGACACCAGTGCATTGTTATTACAATTAATGCAACAAATGGGACAAAAGCTTCAAAAGTTAGACACAATGGAACAAAATCAGAGACAAACACAGCAAAAGCTTCAAAAGTTAGACACAATGGAACAAAATCTTCGGAAGTTAGACACCACACTTGAACAAACACGTGAAGATTTAACTATTGAGTTACATAACACTGAATCGAAACGTCAAAAAGTCTGTAATGACGTAAAAACACAAATTTGTGAGCATTTTCAACCTATTTTTTCGCGGCATGAAAATGCATTACAGAATCACGAAGCAGCCATAAAAGAACTGCAAACTATTGTTCATGAAAATCACGACACCTTGCAAGCTAAAATTGACTCAGGTGCATCTACCGATTCGGTTACGCAACTTACAAAAACTCAGGAAAACTTAAAGGACACAGTAGATTCGATTTCAACACAAATAGACACTCTGAAACTTGGTTCAGAAAAACACACTGAGGAAATGTGTTCACTATCGGAGAAAGTAGCCGAACTTTCGGATCAGTTCACTAACTTATCTACAAAGGTAGATGATGATCTGAATTACACAAGACCCATAGCCTTCACTGACACAGAAGAGTATGAACAAATTAGAAAAGTCAAACAAAATCAAAATCAAATCAATACACAGTACAAAAGAGAAATCCGGGAAGTACAAGATCAGTTGACGCAGGTAATACAAGAATTACATATTGCAGAGGACACTCGCGCTCCAATACGGGAAGAGGGACATAGAAATACGGAACAGCCATAAAATAATAACACGAGGCACTTCGGAAATTATGAAAGAAATTGGCAAGGTACACCGAATTTTGAGATGGAACCGCTGACACGACGTAACAATGACCGATATGCTACTCGCCGACACGATGATTTGACTTTAAGCTGTTCATTACTACTCGTAAATTCAAAACATTTAAGAATTCTGGCAACGACATTTATCCACAAGCGTGGCTCCATCAATTCTCTCATTGTTTTCCTCCCAACTGGTCATTAGAGCACAGATTAGAATTTATGTGTGGCTACTTAGAGAATGAACCAGCTGAAAGAATGCGATCGGTCATTCACGATTGTCACAGTGAAGGAGAATTTTATCATGCCTTCGTCTCAGCATATTGGTCTCAAGCTACACAAGACCGAGTAAAACATAGCATCATAATGATGAAACATTTCGAAAAATCTGAATTTTCCAGTCTTGTGAAATATTTTGAAGACATGTTGCACAAGAACGAGTACCTGTCAAACCCATACAGCCCCTCAGAACTCATCCGCATTTGCTTAATCAAATTACCTGAACATTTACGACATACTATTTTGGCAGGACGTTGCAAAGACGACATTGCAGGGACTCTTACAAGAATTAGAAATTGACACTGACAATCGCAGAACGCGAAAACAGGAACACAACAATTACAGATCACATCCGTCACAATTCCGCCATGAAAGAAATAATAACTGGACACGACAAGGCTATTCTTACAACGCAAGTCGTGAACAAAACAGACACCACCCATATGACAACCACTGGCAGAGTAATAGTTACAGAGAAAGATCGCACTTCCGTAATTATGAATATGACAGAGATAACCATAGAAACAGACAACATGGAAACCAAAACAATTATTATCAAGGGAGACAGAATAACTTCAGACGCAACAGTTCAGCGCGCAGTTACGATTCCGGGAGAAATTCTCCACCAGATGACCGACAAACAAGAAACTATGTAAACTACCGACAAAACGACAGACCTGAATTCCATCAGAACTGGCGGGATTCAAACAGAACAGGGCACTCTCGACAAGGTGAATTTGTAGAAGTTAGGTCTCCTAATCCCAATAACGACGCACACCAACAAAGAGACAGACAATGACTCACACCGCAGGCAGCCACGTGCGCCGGCTGGCTCAGGGAAAAATTACATAGACGCTAACCTTGAGAAAAATTACAGTATTCTTTACCGACGTATACCACATGATAATTGCGTCGAAGTTGAAACACTGTGTACTAGGAAGAGTAAAGGTTTACACCACATTTCACATGTAAAACCGTTTATTGAGAGATAATCTGCTTTTTAACTTTGTCTTTGCCATATAACTTTTCACTTTACATTACTAGTATGCTTTGTCAGACTTAGAATCTGTTAACATGCAACAATGTTTGAAGTTAACTATCCAGTCAAGAACCAAGAGAACTTATTTAAGCAGAAATTACGAATGCATTGTTATTGTGAACAGACGACACAGTGTTATTGTGTGTGTACATTCTTGCTTGTTAGTTGCACGATTACGTAACGACTATAAGGCTCACATACTTAGAACATTTACCAGTACTGCTAATGAGATTTTAATGCAACATTTTGGTTTGCTTGAAAATACGTTCTGGATTTAAAGTACTTTCTGTGAGGTACCAGATGACACAGTGGTTAGTTTATGTGACAGCTACACGATTTTATCACGACGCTACTAATGAGTGACAATTTACAATGTTGCTTTTGTGGTGTTTCTGTTTTATATCTGCACAGTTTTTCTGAATTATTCTGGAAAGTAAAACATGTTTTAGTAGTAACTTTTGTGGCATAGCTACAATGAGACAGCCTTTTCCGTAGCACAACAATACGTTACAGCACAGTACTTTCTTCATCACGGCAATAAGCGTAATAACTAAGATATCTATACGCAAAGCATTTCACTTTTGTTTATCATGAGGTAAGTACATTGACTTCTGCAGAACTTAGCTTTCGGAGGACGATAACTACGACACTTCCACAGAGATTATCTTACAACAAGACGCACAGTTTAGCGCTACAGTACATGTATTTGAGTGATTAATTTTGCACTTAAATCATTTATTTTTAAAGATATTTGCAGTACAATGATACAAAGGTTTTCCGTGATACACTTCATTCCATTGCTGTAATCTGTAACACCTGAGGGTATAATTACATTAATCCTCAGGGGGGTACACGCTTACTTTGTGTACCATGTGTCTGGCAAACACAAGGAGCCCTAGCTAATATGGTATACTTTACACATCAGTACCATTTCTCTAACACATAAATTACACAGGTATCTGATCATTTAACTGAGAGAGACAAACATTATTTTTTACTACGTCCGTGACAGATGTTTATGCAATTACACAGCTGGATCATTTCACAGTTATGAAATTGTATTTTGTCTGTACTGTGTGCACCCTTCATATTTTTCGGAACCATTGTGATACTATGAGAGCTTTGAATGATGTATTTGGTATGGGATCATGATTTTTAAAGTACGTTTGAGGTAGATGACACTATTGAAATGAGCAGAGAATTTTTTTTAGGTTTTGAAATTATTTGAGGAAGCTACGACGGTTTTGAGAATTGACTGAGATGTTATGATATTATTACGACGACGATGTGTATTATGCTGTTGAGAAATGTTTATGATCAATAAGCCGGCCGAAGTGGCCGTGCGGTTAAAGGCGCTGCAGTCTGGAACCGCGCGACCGCTACGGTCGCAGGTTCAAATCCTGCCTCGGGCATGGATGTTTGTGATGTCCTTAGGTTGGTTAGTTTTAAGTAGTTCTAAGTTCTAGGGGACTGATGACCACAGCTGTTGAGTCCCATAGAGCTCAGAGCCAGTTGAACCATTTGAACCAATCCCTTCACAGGAATTACATACATAATTTTTGTCAATGACTGGGTAACTTATTTAGTAGTGTAAGTTAAGGTGATGCATCACCCTTGTGGTAAGATGCGACATAGGTATTAAACATGGCCATTTTTACTGTAATATTTTTTCTGCTTGTGGGTTTGTCATGTTTAGGTATAAGTTATTGCATTTGCTGCTGCTGCTTGCCAGGCATAGTGCTACTAAATTTCACTTTGTATTACTCTGTGAAGCCAGTTTTACTACTGATTTATTTGTCTTTTTGCTGCGCATTGGCTCATATTAGTGATAATGTTGCATTTGCTCTCCAAATTTAGATTTACTGCTGCTTGCTTTGCCAATTTGCATTTTTTGTCATTGCTGTTTGTGTTAATTGTTTTGTGCTGCTGCATTGTCTCATCCCTTAGTTTATGCATCTGAGCTCAGTAGATTTAAGTTAGCTTAAGATGGGGTAGGCTATACAAGAGAACGAGTTGTGATGAATTGGAAGAAATGGATTGAGAAGCTATAAGAAAATGGTCTAACCAAAAAAGCATTTTGAAAGAGGATGAATAGAATACACAAAGTAGGCTTAGATAGGACTTTTTGGGAATAATGATGAACGAAGGGAGATCTCCATGCAAAATACTTCAGTAAAACAAATCCTGTCCTTTCCTTTTGTGTTATCCCTCTATGTGTTTGTGTACCCTTGTGTATTTGTGTTCTTCCTGTCTTTATGTGTTTAGTTAATAAGATCTATGTTGTAGAATTTTTCCAGTACTAAGCTACATTCACTATGATGAGGAATACTGTTATCCTCAAATATAATTTGCATTTATAATATGTCATTTTCTTTGTAAAGATGTTTACACATTATTAATTCTGTTCTGTTTCAGTTCTCATGTGTGAAATTAATGTTTCGAAAACTATTCTCATTATTTTATTTATTTACTTATGTCATAATTCGTGTAACACTGATTTACATGTTTATTTCTATTCTTTTGTAAAGCCTGTACTACTACAAATGTTATCTGTATTGTTATGTTCTTTAATGATGTATTTTGTACCTTTGTTATTGTATTCTCATGTTATAATATTGTAATTGACACCAGTTCAGCAAATTAAGTAATTTGTAAGCATTCATTTCACTGCACACATTTCTGTTGGTCATAGTATATGCACAATATGTAAAAAAAAAAGACTGTTAGTGCTCCCACGTGTGTTGATAAGTCAGCAAGGGACTGGTTAACAGCATTGCTGGTTCTAAGGACAATTCCAAAAACTTTGTGAGTATACAAGTGGTGGTTTATGGACTTGCTATATTCTCCGCAAGACTCTTCGATGGTGATTGTGCACCTGCACAGTCGCAACAGTTGGTGGCTGGCCGTCTCCACAAGGACTACAGTGGGTCTGCATCTTTGATGACTCACCAATACCATTATTTCTACAAGGACTGCACCTTTGATGACTCACCAATACCATACTCTCTACCAGGACTACAGTGGGTCTGCACTTTGATGACCTACCTACCAATATTCTTCAAAACTTCGACTGACTCTGCTGTGGGTTTGCTCTGTTGTGGCCCATTACTTGTCTGCATGTCAAGAGTCAGCACTGTCTTTCTGTTGGAAGGACAACACTACTTCTTCAAGACTGCATGGAAATCCACTACTTCCGTGTGCATTTTCTTTTACTGCTCAGACTTTGAGAAAAAAAAAACACTGCAATTTTACTGTGATGAATGATCAGGACTGTCTTTATGGACTGTGAGAAAATTTTAGCTTTTGACCAACATTGTATCAATAAGTGTGTGCATTTGATTTCTTTGTTATTGTAATTATGAAAATTTTTTTCAAATCTGTATTGGCCGCTGCCTAAAACTATTTGTAAAATTTTTTGTGGGGAGCATGGGGGCTATGTAAGTAGGCTGTTTAGGTTTTTATATTGGTAACGCCACGTAGCGCTCTGTATGAAAATCACTGGCTGTGCTGTGTGCAGTCTGTGGCTAGTTTGCGTTGTTGTCTGCCATTGTAGTGTTGGGCAGCTGGATGTTAACAGCGCGTAGCGTTGCGCAGTTGGAGGTGAGCCTCCAGCAGTGGTGGATGTGGGGAGAGAAATGGCGAAGTTTTGAAATTTGTGAGACTGGATGTCATGAACTGCTATATATATTATGACTTTTGAACACTATTAAGGTAAATACAGTGCTTGTTCTCTATCAAAATCTTTCATTTGCTAACTATGCCTATCAGTAGTTAGTGCCTTCAGTAGTCTGAATCTTTTATTTAGCTGGCAGTAGTGGCGCTCGCTGTATTGCAGTAGTTCGAGTAACGAAGATTTTTGGTGAGGTAAGTGATTTGCGAAAGGTATATATTAATGTTAGTCAGGGCCATTCTTTTGTAGGGATTTTTGAAAGTCAGATTGCGTTGCGCTAAAAATATTGTGTGTCAGTTTAAGCACATTCATGTATAATTTTTCTAAGAGGACGTTTCAAGAACAACACTACTTGATGAGATAAGGGATCTTATTTTATGGTATTACAGACGTTAGAAAAATTTCAAAGTTGATTTTCTCGAGAATTATTGAGAGTTGCATCGAACTACTGCGGCAGATTGTTATTTTAGTTCTGAACTTTACGTACCGTAAATATAAATAATTATAAAAATCGGACAGCCGTGTGGTTCCCTTGTGAGCCGAATGCCTTACGCCACAGCAAAACCTTTCGGAAATTATGTCTGAAACAGGTTTATTTATGTTAGTTTCAGTCCTATGCCCTGAAGAATAATCTTTAATTGTGCACAGTAGTTGTAGTAGGTGTACGTTTAACATTATGTACGCTGCGCTTGACCTCTAAAGCGGCTCCTAGACGGTCCGTATTATTGCTCAATAATTATAGCTTTGCAATAATTTCGAATGTTTGTGTTTTAGGTTGCAAGGTTTCGCATAATACTAAATAGATCAAAAGAATTTTGAAATACACTGGCGGAAAAAAATCGTACCACCAAGGAGTTATGCGACATAATCGAAAGTTGGCAGGCGTGTTTCTTCATTTGAAAGATGAAGTCTATTCAGTTCATGCCCGTCAGATAAGAGTGACACAAGTATCGCCACTATGAGGAAGCAAATCAGATTCGCGTTAAATACGGTCGTGAGCGTTATCTTTGAGATTGGACGCGGTGAGTTGATGTCAAGTCAAGAATGCCTATAAGGCTATAAAGACGCCATTATCAGTAACGGACTATCTTTGAACGAGGGCGTGTAATTGAGCTACGAGAAGCTGGATGTTCCTTTTGGGGTATTGTAAAAAGACTTGATAGCAATGTAGATATTATACGTGATGGACGAGCATTGTTGGTGTTGGATAATTGCACCGCGGTACTGTCATGGGACTAACACGTAAGGACGGAGGAGGTCCGTGACGTCAGAGTTCCAGCAATCACTTCCAGCCATGACGCCAGGAGTAACACCGCTGTGTCTCGCTGGAACATCGGAAAACTGGAACCTCGTCCTAGGAAGCGGACATACTCGCCGTCAATGGTCGTCTGGGGTAGCGCAGTGCCGCGATTCATCGCTGATCCTAGGGCGACGTCGTTCTTTAGCCATCTTTGCTTTCCAGTCACGGCACCAATAAAAACAGTCGTTTGTGTTGGAATGCTAAAGTCAGCCAACGTATGGGACAGTAATTCCCTATCTTCCTGCGGCTAGTTTAAAATGGCTCAGAGCACTATGCGACTTAATTTCTAAGGTCATCAGTCGCCTAGAACTTAGAACTAATTAGACCTAACTAACCTAAGGGCATCACACACATCCATGCCCGAGGCAGGATTCGAACCTGCGACCGTAGCCTGCTGCTAGTCTCCGACCAAAGGCATTGGATGAAACAGAATGTTGGAAGGAGACTATTACTTGTTCTCGGATGGCAGGAAGAGACGTGAAGAGGTTGTGGTATGCTTGGTGCACTGTAGCACGATCCTCCATTGTCGTGCTCAGGCATGATCGACTGCAACCTCGATGACGACTATGTCTGCCCTATCGTTCGCATGGAGTTCCATATTGGGCCACTATCGCTTCTGAATGCCTTACAAATCTGGATATTGTACGATTCGATCAGCTGGCCAAATGGAGGCCCACAATGAGGCCCCTTTCAAACTCCGTCAGGTCCTGATAAGGCTCTCTCGCAGGAATACGCGGCCTCTTCGCATCATTCACAGTGTCTCTCAACATCCGACACTGTTCGCATCCCCTTCTATAACCCATAAGGTGTAATAAGAGCTGCAGACTACGAAGTTACATTGACATTCGACCGTGCCTTCTGGGTGCTTCACGTTCTTTGTCAGACATTCTACAGATACTTACCAAAATTATCACCAACCTGTATCTTAATGACTACACACAATGTTTACCTCAGCGATGGAAACAGGCTTAAACTCATGTTTGAGATGTGAAAAAGTATATCTTCAGATGTTGAAGGAAACTAGTTTTAGATATATATTTCCCGTGTATCAGCTTGTGGCCTTTACATGTTATCATTTTTGTCAACTTGTTAAAAGGTGTAGAGCACTGTCTTCAAAAGGCATTTATTTGTCTTATGTCCACATACCATGCAACTCGAAAACTACTGAAAAGGGAATTTTCACCAATCGTATTTAACATTACTTTCTCAAAATCGTGTAATCTGACATCCTTTGCACATCCTAACCGACATGAAGACCCTCTGTATTTGGCATCGGTGAACAGTTGCAGATGTATCGTGGTCATGGTACTGTCGTTGCCGTAACAACTCCCCATAGTGCTGTTGTGCCATTTTTACCGCGGCCCCTTACACAAGACGCCTATCGCCCACCTCTGCTTACGTAAACCCATCCGTACTCTGTTACTCACGGTTTACGTATAACCAACACCGCCGAGACACGGTTGAGGAGCGGACAGTTGAATTCCGGTGAAATGGATAATAGGCGTTAACTGATTTGTTAACAGCGAGTATCGTGGGGTAAAAAAACTGTTTTCTCCGGAAATGCGATACACTTTCACATCACACACACGTGATGGAATATATTCTCAGTGACCTATAATCAAATACATGGTTGGGGTAACTAAGGGAAAAGACAACAGTGTAAGAGGCCAGTCGAGAACAAAGCTTACTTACAGCGAAGCATGTAACAGCGAATTATGTGTACGTATGTTGGAGTGGGGAGCAAGAGGATTGGGGAGGTGAGAATTATTAACGACCAGTTACGTCCATGCACGAGTCGTAAAACAAAGTAATCTTAAAATTTTATGGCACAGAAATTCAGATGGTTGATGCGTTAATTGAATCACTTTTCAGGTGAAATTCAGGGCATCAACGTGCGTATTTTTTGTATTTGCCAAGGAGCAGGTGGTTCGTGGGATCACAGACGGCTTTCCGAAGTCTAGAGGAGAACTGTGAATTTTTGTCATTGGTACGTTTTCACTGCAAGCGACTGCGGCTTTTACCTTCGAAACCTGTGTAGACAGATGATCAGCACGTTTCACTTGTTGAATGAACTGAACGGGTACTGACGTCACGGAGATACATATGGCTATATTGAAGTATCACTCTCTAACACTGAAATAATGACATTCTTTCTTTCTTTCTTTCTTTCTTGCGCTTGTGCCTTTGTCCCGCAGGTACGCAGGGTCGGCATGGTTAATCGGATTTGGCAATGTCGGATTAAGGGGAGGACGGATGCCCTTCCTGCCGCCACCCCGTATTCCCCAGAACGGAATTGGTGTACCCCAACTGTCTGCGACTAGTTCAAAAATGGTTCAAATGGCTCTGAGCACTATGGGACTTAACAGCTATGGTCATCAACCCCCTAGAACTTAGAACTGCTTAAACCTAACTAACGTAAGGACATCACACAACACCCAGTCATCACGAGGCAGAGAAAATCCCTGACCCCGCCGGGAATCGAACCCGGGAACCCGGGCGCGGGAAGCAAGAAAGCTACCGCACGACCACGAGCTGCGGACTCTGCGACTAGTGTAATCCATGGAATAATGCGAAAGTGTTCAGATGTCTGCGAGCCATGTAACTGAGGCGGGACCAGCCCGGTATTCATCTAGGGGATGTGGAAAACCGCCTAAAAACCACATCCAGGCTGGCCAGCACACCGACCGTCGTCGTTAAACCGCCGGGCGGATTTGATCCGGGGCCGGCGCGCCTACCCGGGTCCACGAAGCAGACTGAATTAATGACATTAAATATCTTAAACCGCAAGACAGTCCCAACAACATTTAACCTCAGCATTTGAATGTATTTATTTCAAAATTAAAGACCTGCTGGTTTCGGAGCGCACGCTCGAGCTTCACGAAAACCTCAGTACCCAACATTTCATTCTTACCGTTTCTTACCAGCTGTACTTCGTATGTTGTTACAAACTTACTTACTGTATTCTCTATCAGTAGAATTTTCTCACATAGTTTCACCTACCTAAACTAAACTTATTTTCAGTGTCAACCGGAAAATAATGTGCACAGTATTTTCTTTCGTTACGTCACGGCGGTGTACGCGGACCATCTCACGAAGGACGCACCGCACAGGCACTTGATGATCCCAGATTTCAATGCATCCGCTCACACTCATGAACATAAAGTGAGATCATTTAACAAATTAGAAGAGTAGAGAGAACAGGGAGAAAACACGACTGTACAGACGTCGTCAATTCTGTAACCTGCAATCCGTGGCATCTGCCCTTCCCAAGAATATCGAATTACGGATTCTGCGTGCGGCATATGGTACCCAAAGCCAGGTATAGATTCAGGAATTTTTTCGGAGGGGGTTGGGAGAGGAGGAGGGGGGGGGGAGGGACAAAGTCTATCGCTACTTTTCACTCAAACCTCAAGGAAAAGAAATAATTTGTCATCACCATTACGTTTGATTTGTCTGAGATGCATAGAAATCTAATAATAATAACAATAAAAAGTTTTTAATACAATGTTAACAGCTTACATCAGCGGTTAGTTCAGTGATTGTTCTTTTTATGGGGAAGTCATTACAATTTGATTACCCCCTCCCCCCCTCTCCTTGAATCTGCACGTGCCTAACGCCCGAAGTAACCACGCACGAGTACTTGCCCCATCGCTTTCAATGGATGAAATCATACATTATTTTCGCGAGATTGGTAGACGAAGCGGGTGGGAACGCCAACTTCTCACTAGTATCACCACTATCGCCGAATTTTAGAAAACACAAAAATTTACAAAACTATCATGATGTTTCTATCACTCCGCGTACATGGTGCTCCCAAAACCGGATTTCGTAAACCGATTTCCGCATACGCGTCTGAGTGGTCATATAAACACTTCAAAATCGATTCTGGAAATCCGCTTCTAGTTGCCGGTTTTCTAATTCCTCAGATGTAAATACATCTGGTTTTGGAATGTGCTTGGGCTGTCGGATTTTGTCCTTGTTTTAAAAATTTTGGGCGACTGTGAATGGACTGGCTTTTCATACGGTGAAGGATACGTGTAAATACTATGCTAAAGCTGTTTACACTTCGCCTAGTTGAAGAGAAATAGTGATTGTGCTGACTAAATCAGAAACTGTAACAGCTGTTTTCCACGCAACTTATTTAATTGACCTAGCAAATCCGCTTCAGACATTAACATGTAAACACGACAGCGTAAAACTGTTTTCGAAATTCTGTTTTAGTGTTTCGGAAGATGTGCCACATGTAAACTTAGTGTATGAGATTATATCCTGAACATAAAACTGAGAGTTTTTGTAAAGTTTTTAGGGACACGGGATTTCGATCCGTCAGATGTCGTTCGTTCTCTTAATTTGTTAATGCTACGCGGTATGGATCTATTCATCTTGCCATTTTGGTACGTCGATTTCAGTTATATAATGCTGATTACTTTTTGAAGTAATAGTTATGTAAATAACCCTTGTACATTTGTTTCTGTCACGTCCGTATCATATATTAATAGTTTTATATTTTTATTATTTTGATCCAACATCAATTTGTGTCTCAAAAAGTTAGTGAATTTTTATTAATGTATCCCACATCTGAATACATACTGTTAACCCACAAAAACATTTTCCGAATAAGTTATTTGAGAATTTCAATTTTTGTAAACACTTGGTGTAAAATCATTGGCCTATATAATTACCTCTGACGAGCGTGCTATTCTTCGCGGAAAGTTGTGTTGAGTTTTAGTGTCAGTTCACTTGGGTAGTTGAAAACAGAAGTTTGCCTAAGTGAGTCATTATCTTTCGTTCTATGGCCAAAAGTAGCAAACTCTAACTAGAAGAGAATAAATTTACGAGTCTGAGAAAGGAAGAATTTAATTCATAAAATGTCTATAATCACCATTCCACAGTCATACAGAAACTAAGATGAATCCTAGGCTATAATGGTGCACCTACAGTGAACATTCTTGGAAATCAGCGATACAAAAGATAAGTAAAAATATGTTGTGCTTCCTGTACTCACATCTCTCTTAAAACATTGTAACATAGTCGTTTTGTTGTTACATGCAAGTAGAACCGTGAGCAGTAGAGAAATGATTACAATTTCTCCGAAAAACGCTTGTAGTATGTGCTCGGTATGCCTCGACACGAATTTTTAAATCATCGGATGTACTACCTATATAATAACGCAGTGGCTGCATAGTATTTATACCAAACGGCAACAAATAACTAAAAGAATGTGGACCGTGGGATTCTTAAGAGGGGCGGGGTCCCTTTGGGAGACACACATGAAAAGAAAACGTCAAATGAATGCACTGTTTCTTTAGTTCATTGACTCATACGAGAAACTGCTTGGCTTTCTTATCGTTTCCTAATTTTTTTGTATCCTTGTAGAGTCTTTCTGGTATACTACGGCTCAGATTCCTGTTTGTCTGACTTGAAGATGTACATATCGTGTTACGTTTAGTGTTTTATATTAAGGCAAGATTTCTTAGGTGAATAAATAAATAAATAAATAAATAAATAAATTCTGAGAAGCATATGTTCTGTCACATTCCAAAAGGCTCTTTTTCGAAGGATTTATGATTCCATAATGAGTTTTTCCTGCTTGATCATTTAAGAATATTCAGTTGTGGTAGTGTATTAGCTACGTGCTGCATTGCATCTCAAAATACACTGTACTGGATAAATAATTGCCGGTCAAGAACGGCTGGAGACATAACGACAAATGTAACTCTGTGAACTAGTTTCACTGCAAGAAATTGAGGGAGAGACACTGTCTAAATTCTACAAAAACCAATGGGAACTGACCGAGAGGTGGAGCGTAATTTACAACGTTAGTTTAGTGAAGGTCGTTGAGTGTTTAATACGTTACCCAGTAGTCAGACATCAGTCTCAATGCTCATCGCGTTGATGTTGTTGTTGTGTCGCGGGTTGCAGTTCTGCTTCTTGGTGATGTCCCTCGTTAGCAGAATGCCCTCCTCAAGCTCCATGATGTCTGACGACGACTCCGACAAAGAGCTCTTCTTCATGTGTTGACCTGAAAGCAGAGAGCAAAACATGCCAATTCCGGTGTCTTTGGAACAGAGAGGAACGGCATGCGTACATCTTTGGCGCGCCATAGCCACTTGTACAAATACCATGACGGCCAATTGTTGAATGCAAGCTAAGATCTACAGTGTCCGTTCATAAGTGATATTTATGTGGCTGACCTCTATTTTAGTGTTGCCCCGAAATGCTTTATAAGGCCGTTCGAGATATGAAGATAGGGAAGTCGCCTGAAAATGATGGCGATTCAGTAGAAATGATCAAAAATTGAGGAAAAATAATACGAAAGAAACTAGCAAAATTGTGAATGTGTGCGGAGGGAGACGAATCACCTAAACTGGCAAAATGCTGTAAGTATTCTGCTTCAGATGAAAGGAGACAGGCAAGATTTAAAGAAAGTGTTCAATAAGTAATGCAACACTTTTTTTCCCTCGGCCAATTTCGTTGAAAAGATGCGGAATTTTTTGAGGGACATCGTGGCATATTCCCGCTTCAGCCTTTATAGTTTGATAAAGTTTCGATAGGTTGCAACGCTTTATGTAGCCTTAAAAATGGCATCGTAGCAAGCAGAGAACTGTCACTGAGTTTCTTTTGTCGGAAAACCAGAGTATAGCAGATGTTCGTAGGTGCTTACAAGATGTCTACGGAGTCCTGGGAGTGAACAAAAGCACGGTGAGTCGTTTGGCGAGGCGTCTACCATCATTCCAACAAGGTCGCTCAAACCTGTCCGATCTGCCGCGTAACGGTCGGCGGGCCACACAGCTGCGACTCGTGCAATGTTGGAACGTGCGGACACTCTCATTCGAGGCGATCGACGGATCACAATTAAATATCTCGCTGCTCAACTGGATGTCTCTGTCGGTTGTGCTTGTCCACCAGTTGGGGTACTCAAAAGTGGGTACCCGATGGGTTCCTCGCTAACTAACGAAAGACCATAAAGAACAACGAAGAACCTCTGTTGTGCCCAAGAAGCAGTACGTGGATGATGGGGAGGTAGAAGCATCAAGACTTCGGCTCCGACGTCGACCAGTAGAAAGGTACCATGTCGGTACGCAGGCCCTCGTAGTAATACGGCGTAACGCCGTCGTACTGAACGGACATTATGCTGAAAAATAGCGTTTTGTAGCCAGAAGGGTGGAGGAATAATATGGAGTACTGATATCCTGAATAAAACCAACCGGCTTTCAGAAAAAATATGTTGCATTACTTGTTGAACATTCCTCGTGTAAGGTATTCAGTAAGATTATTACCAAACATTAAGGAAAAACGGATATTATAAAGCAAAGGAATAAGCTACAGTTAGAATTGAAAGTAATACAATGTACAATGTGCAAGTCGTGAAAAAATTTAATAAAAGTAACAGTGAGAATAAAATTTACGGATTTTCACGAAGTTTTCGTCTTAGTTTTAATAAAAGCTTTAACAGCAGTTCATTAGAGACAGTATGTTCATTCAACCTATGTTACTATAGTGAATAATACGTAACGTAGAGGTTGAGAAAAGTAAATCTGGTCCGGAAAATATTTATAAGACTGAAATGGAACTGATCCTTGTTAATGAAGACGGGAACTGTTATCGCAGAAAATTCTGGAAAACATGATTCCGATGCAACAATCGGTTTTCGTGATATGCCTGCACATGAGCATGCTATGCGTGCTGTGTCTGGACTTGTTCGCTGTGTAATTATGTTTATGTGAGTGGGAGTAATAGATGTGTTAAGTGACGTCGAAGTTTATCGCGGCGGCATCCTTGTATAAAATCTTCTCGCTGTTCAGACCGTGTAAAGTCGTAGTTAAAACTCGAACTGTCGAAGCTTTCCCACTCCTCAATCATCACCCAATGCGGGAGGGGGAATATGTTCACATTGCCGATTTCCTGCATTTACGGATGCGAATCCAGCCTTGCAGGTGACGTCACACCACCAACAGAACTTAGAATTACAAGTGATTTGTTGACAAACTTGTCTGCCACACACACTAACCAGTTACTTTCATCCATATTGGTTTGTCTGGACAATACGTTGTTCCTAATTAGGTGGTACTGCCTGATATTGACTACTTCGCCATATTGCCACTTCAGTTTGATGACTTTTAAGATGGGATCTTTGTCTTGTTCGTTGCGAATATCTGCAAGTGTGGTACCCACATATCTTTCGAACGTTCGATTTCCCCCCCCCCCCCCCCCCGTCTTCCTTCATACATAAAATATCAAAATTTGTCTCCTTAAGTTCTTTGTCCTTCTCAAGTGTTAACCCAGTGGGTACTCGTGATGTAATGTGGGCCACGACAATGACTTTCCCTGGAACGTATACAATGTAGAACTTGAATTACTGAAGACAAAGCGCTCAGAGAGAAAATCTAATCTTCCTCTTTTTCTTTCCTTTATCAACCCATGGTAATTAGGGAAAGGGTTTATGACTGAAGTACCATTCGGTAGGAACAGAATCCATATGAGTCACAAGGTTCAAATGGTTCAAATGGCTCTGAGCACTATGGGACTTAACATCTGTGGTCATCAGTCCCCTAGAACTTAGAACTACTTAAACCTAACTAACCTAAGGACATCACACACATCCATGCCCGAGGCAGGATTCGAACCTGCGACCGTAGCAGTCGCGCTGTTCCGGACTGTGCGCCTAGAACCGCTACACCACCGCGGCCAGCTGAGTCACAAGGTTTTGACAGTTATTTCCAGTGGTGCAGAACTGTTGAAACAGGTACGGTTAACATTCTCTTGACGTCGTCACCGTCCAGTCCAAGTCGTCGAAGAAAAAGGCGGTTTTGTACAAACAGTTCTGAGCGTTACTGAATTTTATGTATTGTGCGTGTGTGAAAGGACTCCTACCTAACAATTGCTTTGTAAAACGTAATAAAGTAACTGGAAGCAGGTAAAAATTGCTTCGCCTGTACCAACATATGCCTTCTCATCTTCACTTCCACTTCGCATCTGGTCCCATGCAAGCGTTAGCAGACCACAGTTCTCTGACATAGTACTTCCTACCAGCTATAGTCCCTTCTCTATCTCTCCATAAATCAGGAATCTATTACGCACATCCTCACCTCTCGCCTGTAAAATACCCATAGCCGACTCTCCTTTTAGAACCTTTTACTGATGACCCCCCCCCCCCCCCCTTGAACCATGGACCTTGCCGTTGGTGGGGAGCCTTGCGTGCCTCAGCGATACAAATAGCCGTACCGTAGTGCAACCACACGGAGGGGTATCTGTTGAGAGGCCAAACAAACGTGTCGTTCCTGACGAGGGGCAACAGCCTTTCCAGTAGTTGGCAACAGTCTGGATGATTGACTGATCTGGCCTTGTAACATTAACCAAAACGGGCTTGCTGTGCTGGTACTGCGAAAGGCTGAAAGCTAGGGGAAACTACAGCCGTAATTTTTCCCAAGGGCATGCAGATTTACTGTATGATTAAATGATGATAGTGTCCTTTTGGGTAAAATATTCCGGAGATAAAATAGTCCCCCATACGGATCTCCGGGCGGGGACTACTCAGGAGGACGTATCAGGAGAACAAAACTGGCGTTCTACGGATCGGAGCGTAGAATGTCAGGTCCCTTAATCGGGCAGGTAGGATAGAAAATTTAAAAAGGGAAATGGATGGGTTAAAGTTACATATAGTGGGAATTAGTGAAGTTCGGTGGCAGGAGGAACAAGACTTTTGGTCAGGTGAATACAGGGTCATAAATACAAAATCAAATAGGGATAATGCAGGAGTAGGTTTAATAATGAATAAAAAAATAGGAGCGCGGATAAGCTACTACGAACAGCATGTTGTTGTTGTTGTTGTTGTTGTGATCTTCAGTCCAGAGACTGGTTTCATGCAGCTCTCCATCCTACTCTATCCCGTACAAGCTTCTTCATCTCCCAGTACCTACTGCAATACCTACTGCAACCTACAGGCTTCTGAATCTGTGTAGTGTATTCATCACTTGGTCTCCCTCTACGATTTTTACCCTCCACGCTGCCCTCCAATACTAAATTGGTGATCCTTTGATGCCTCAGAACATGTCCTACCAACCGATCCCTTCTTCTAGTCAAGTTGTGCCACAAATTTCTCTTCTCCCCAATTCTATTCAATACCTCCTCATATACCCATCTAATCTTCAGCATTCTTCTGTACCACCATATTTCGAAAGATTAACAAATTTCTCTTCTTCAGAACCTCTTTTCTTGCCATTGCCAGTCTACATTTTATATCTTCCCTAATTCGACCATCATCAGTTATTTTTCTCCCCAAATAGCAAAGCTCATCTACTACTTTAAGTGCCTCATTTCGTAATCTAATTCCCTCAGCATCACCTGATTTAATTAGACTACATTCCATTATCTTTGTTTTGCTTTTGTTGATATTCATCTTACAGCCTCCTTCCAAGACACTGTCCATGCCGTTCAACTGCTCTTCCAGGTCCTGTAATGTATCTGACAGAATTACAATGTCATCGGAAAACCTCAAAGTTTTCATTTCTTCTCCATGGATTTTAACTCCTACTCCAAATTTTTCTTTTGTTTCATTTACTGCTTGCTCAGTGTATAAATTGAATAACATCGGGGACAAGGTACAACACTGTGTCACTCCTTTCCCAACCACCACTTCCCTTTCATGCCTCTCGGCTCTAATAACTGCCATCTGGTTTCTGTCCAAATTGTAAATAGCCTTTTGCTCCCTGTATTTGGCCCCTGCAACCGTCAGAATTTGAAAGAGAGTATTCCAGTCAACATTGTCAAATGCTTTCTCTAAGTTTACAAACGCTACAAACTTGGGTTTGCCTTTTCTTAATCTATCTTCTAAGATAAGTCGTAGGGACAGTATTACCTCATGCGTTCCTACATTTCTACGGAATCCAAGCTGACCTTCCCCGAGGTCGGCTTCTACCAGTTTTTCCGTTCATCTGTAAAGAATTCGTGCTGGTATTTTGCAGCCGTGACTTATTAAACTGGTAGTTCTGTGATTTTCACTTCTGTCAACACCTGCTTTCTTTGGGATTGGAATTATTATATTCTTCTTGAAATCTGAGGGTATTTCGCATATCTCATACATTTTGCTCACCAGACAGTAGAGTTTTGTCAGGCTGGGTCTCCCAAGGCTATCAGTAGTTCTAATGGAATGTTGTCTACGGCCGGGGCCTTATTTCGACTTAGGTCTTCCAGTGCTCTGTCAAATTCTTCACGCAGTATCATATCTCCCATTTCATCTTCACCTACGTTCTCTTCCATTTCCATAATATTCCCCTCAAGTGAATCGCTCTTGTACAGACCCTCTATTTGCTCCTTCCAACTTTCTGATTTATCTTCTTCGCTTAGAACTGGTTTCGCATCTGAGCTCTTGATATTCATACATCCTTACATTTGTCCTCTAGCCACCCTGCTTAGCCATTTTGCACTTCCTGTCGATCTCATTTTTGAGACGTTTGTATTCCTTTTCATATGCTTCATCTACTGCATTTTTATATTTTCTCCTTTCAACAGTTAAATTCAGTATCTCTTCTGTTACCAAGGATTTCTACGAGACCTCGTCTTTTTACCTACTTGAACCTCTGCTGCCTTCACTATTTCATCTCTCAAATCTACCCATTCTTCTTCTACTGTATTTCCTTCCACCGTTCTTGTCAATTGTTCACTAATACTCTCTCTGGAACCCTGTACAGCATCTGGTTCTTTCAGTTTATCCAGGTCACATCTCCTTAAATTCCCACTTTTTTGCAGTTTCTTCATTTTAAATCTACAGTTCATAACCAGTAGATTGTGGTCAGAATTCTCATCTGCCTCTGGAAATGTCTTACAATTTCAATCCTGGTTCCTAAATCTCTGGCCGGCCGGGGTGGCCGAGCGGTTCCAGGCGCTACAGTCTGGAATCGCGCGACCGCTACGGTCGCAGGTTCGAATCCTGCCTCGGGCATGGATGTGTGTGATGTCCTTACGTTAGTTAGGTTTTACGTAGTTCTAAGTTCTATGGGACTGATGACCTTAGAAGTTAAGTCCCATAGTGCTCAGAGCCAGCCTAAATCTCTTATTTATCATTACATAGTCTGTCTGAAACCTTCCAGTGTCTCCAGGCCTTTTCCGCGTATACAACCTCCTTTCATGATTCTTGAACCAAGTGTTAGCTATGATTAAGTTGTGCAGTGTGCACAATTCTACCAGGCGGCTTCCTCTTTCATTCCTTACCCCCACTCCATATTCACCTACTACTTTTCCTTCTCTTTCTTTTCTTACTATCGAATTCCAGTCCCCCACGACTATTAAATTTTCGTCTCCCTTCACCAACTGAATAATTTCTTTTACCTCATCATACATTTCTTCAATCTCTTCTTCGTCTGCAGAGCTAGTTGGCATATAACTTGTACTACTGTGGCAGGTGTGAGCTTCCTGTCTATCTTTGCTGCAATAATGCGTTCGCTATGCTGTTCGTTTTGTTAAGATCGAGTATAGATTTAATTATCAGGAAGTCTATTCTGGAAGTATTTGTGTGGAGTGTAGCCATGAATGGATGTGAAACGTGGACGATAAATAGTAACAGTAATTGAATAGAAGGTTTCGAAATGTGGTGCTACAGCAGACTGCTGAAGATTAGATGGGTAGATCACGTAAGTAATGAGGAGGAACAATAGATTTGGGGAGAAGTGGAATTTGTGGCACAACTTGACTTGAAGAAGGGATCGGTTGGTAGGACATGTTCTGAGGCATCAAGGGATCACCAATTTAGTATTGGAGGGCTGCGTGGAGGGAAAAATCGTAGAGAGAGACTAAGAGATGAATACACTACACTTGGAAATGAAGAAACTTGCACAGGATAGAGTAGCATGGAGAGCTACATCAAACCAGTCTCTGTACTGAAGACCACAACAACAATATACTGATCCACATCAAGCCCCATACTACTCAGTTTCTTATCATCAACTTTTGCAACGAGAACTAATAACACATTAGTATTAGATAGCAACGCCTCATCGTATTTTAAGCTCGTTTAATAAAGTAAACGTTCTACAGACATACAGGGTGTCCCATTTATCTTGAGCACCTCAAATAGATTTGTGTCCAGAAACAAAATAAAAAAAAGTGTACCAAGCAAATGTCGTTTAGCGACCAGTGGAACATCAAACAGCATGATTGCCTTTGTTGTTACTTTGCTCGTTACCATGTGGGCGAGCGGTTCTATGCGCTTCAGTCTGGAACCGCGCGACCGCGTTCGCAGGCTCGAATCCTGCCTCGGGCAAGGATGTGTCTGATGTCCTTAGGTTAGTTAGGTTTTAGTAGTTCTAAGTTCAAGGGGACTGGTGACCTCAGAAGTTAAGTCCCATAGTGCTCAGAGCCATTTGAACCATTTTGCTCGTTACATTACGTTACATTAATACTTGTTTCATAGATCATGAATACGACATTTCGTAATGATTTGTAACGTGTCAGTTACGGAGATATGATAAACAGTATGTATTTTATTAGTAGTATCTCAAGTTTTTAACTGGTAATCAACTTACTCTCGTATCAGAGAGTACCATTCACGCAAGGATGACGTTATTAAAAACGTAAGAGTGCAGGTATACGGGATAACGTAGATCGTTCACTTGCTGGAGCTGACAGTAAAGAAATGGAATCATGAAGAAAAAGAACACCAGTTTGTCTGAGTACAACATACAGCGTAAACCAACGAAGAGAAGGTAGAAATGCTACATGCCGTTTAAAAGTACCACACTACGTGACCAGTATTGTAAATACACTAAGCCTCCTAAGTGAGTAGGATTTCTAACCTCTCTCTTCCTTGGTGTACGTCGTGCTCACACGTAACGTCAACTGAAGACGATTAACAGAAGGACTGGCGTTAATTTCTCTTGTTGTTCCATTTTTTCACTGTCAACTCTAGCAAATGGACGAGATAACCTCACCGTAGATACCTGCACAGATTACTAGTGAAGGACAGTCAAAAATCAGTTTTCTGTTACGTTCTTAATAGCGCCATGTTTAAGTAAATAGTACACTGTAATACGTATCTGAACAGGTCTTTGGGAGAGGATGTGGATTACAGAAAAAAATGAGGTTGCTGTATAAAAAAGACGTACTGCTGTTCAAAATTTTGTAATGAAGCTATAAGTGGGATAATCATACTGTTTAATATTCAAAGTGGTAGCTAAAAGAAATGGTTCAAATGGTTCTGAGTACTATGGGACTCAACATCTGAGGTTATCAGTCCCCTAGAACTTAGAACTACTTAAACCTAACTAACCTAAGGACATATCACACATCCATGCCCGAGGCAGGATTCGAACCTGCGACCGGAGGAGTCGCGCAGTTCCAGACTGAAGCGTCTAGAACCGCTCGGCCACACCGGCTTCAACAAAATGCACTGCTCTTCTTTAGTTCTTCTCTGTTTCCTGTATCTGTCATATCTAGTACAGATCTCAGAGTAACGAACAATACTCAAGTATTGGGCAAACGAAGGTTTTGTGAGCTACCTCTCATGTTAGGGAATAAAGTGATCAATAAAGAAAAAAAAACCTGGATAGCAGGGAGTCGACCTAGGAAAAATCTGCAGAAAGGTAGCTTCACGGGGGAATGCGCCCCAGTGCTTCATCGGCTGCCTACAACGAATGAAGAACGCGGCGCGATGAATCGCCTTGTATCTTCCGCAGGATTTCCCACTGGGTGAGCATCACCAGCTCACAGAAGCGTCTCGCCTGCAGGGAGGGGTAAGCAGATGGCGCAAGTCTTTTATCAGCAGCCCAACGCGTCACTGAGCAGCAAAATCAGGTCGCTATGTACAAAACATCAGCGCCAGCAACACACCCAACGCCAACACCTAAGCAGCTGCCTCTCTCCTAAAAATGGTGAACAGCTTCCTTGCGAAGCAAACAACTGGAAGGCACTGGGAAGAGGCAACGTATTAAAAACGTGTCTGCTGTCTAAAGGAAGAGCCGACAGACTTAACCTTCGTCAGAAATGTAGGAAGGCACAATCGTTTTGGAAAAAAAAAGGATTCGCCGCGCGCCACAAGCGGTTTTACGAAGTGTTGCTGCGGACGTCGGCAGCGTGCGAGTAATTCGTAGAATCGAAATAGTCTCAAATGGTATCTACACATCTTTTCTTTAGCAACAACAGTCAACACTACAGGAAGCACATCAAGTGGTTAACTTGCTCTTTGTTTCTTCGTAAGAACAAAGCTGACGGTACTGGATTTCTTTTTCTATAGAGTAAAGCAGCGTACTCTTCTCTTGAGAAGTGAACTCGCAGAAGAGCAGAGTGTTTCGTGCGTACTCGTTATGTACTCCCATGACCACTGCGGCTGTTGGAGACCAGATGCACTGGGAGTGGGGTAGAGGGTATACCAATTCGAAACGATCGTTACGGAATTTTCATTTCCAGCATTCGCCTTACAATCAAAGAATACATCTCGAAAACGTTCTTTGGAATCTAGAGATTATAGCGATTTTTAATTCATTTATAGGGCACTATATCTCATATAAATGTCTAGTGGATTTCCAAGCATCTGTTTATGTGCCGAAGTCGAAAACTTGTTCGTCAGATGCAGTGTAGTTGTTCCAGATGGTGCAACAGTGTGTTTTTTTTTTTTTTAAACACGTTTTCCATTCCTTAGGTAGAGCAGATTGTTCCAATAATGACCCATTATAGACCCAGTTCAGTGACATAGCGGGCGAGCTGGTTATGTGGCAGAGGGAGTCCCAATTGGGAATATCTGGGAGAGTATTTCCGACTTTGACTTACAACCAAGAGAAACTTCCTGAGAACCTTGGCTCGGACCAGCAGAAGCATCTACTTCCACGACGGCATGCTGAAAAGTAGTGCCTCGGAATCTTTTTTCTGTTACCAACATAGGCTGAGGTATTAAGTGCCATACATATTATTCAGTAGACTTTTCTGCTTCGCTGACGAAAATTGCGGTCCTCTGTTGCTAGAGGGGTCCGAATTCTAGCGTCTAACATTTCGGCGTGTTACGTAACTATGTCGGTGCGTGAGAAACTGCGTGCTGTAATCGAGTTTCGAATTCCAAATGTTCGTTCACACGTGGAGCAACCTATCCTGCGGCATGACAATGCCAGACCACGCATGAGAGCTGTGTTGTCCCAATATTCGACGCTTTGGGTTCACCGTCATCGACCATCCTCCATACGCATATGAGGACATGTCCGAAAGAACAGATACCATCGGTGACCATGCAGCTCTCTAGAATAAAATGATAATTAAATCAAGACCCCTAAGCTGTCGACAGGCGTTGATATACATCAATGTTGACAGTTGAAAATGTGTGCCCCGACCGGGACTCGAACCCGTGATCTCCTGCTTACATGGCAGACGCTCTATCCATCTGAGCCACCGAGGCCTACAGAGGATGGTGCGACTGCAGCGAATTGTCCCTTGCGCACTTCCCGTGAGACCCACATTCCCAACTTAATGTCCACACACTACATTCGTAGTGCCCCTGCCCACTACTTCATTACTCGCGGCAGACAATCCTACTGAGCCCCGTAAGACTTCGTTCGGACAATGCGTGTGCATCCGCACAGAAGAAGAAGGTCAATGGCCGGTTAGCCTTAACTATATGAAGATGGTATCTGTTCTTTCGGATATGTGTGGACATTAAGTTGGGAATGTGGGTCTCACGGGGAGCGTGCAAGGGATAAATCCCTGCAGTCGCACTATCCTCTGTGCCCTCGGTGGCTCAGATGTACGCCGGCACGGTAGCTGAGCGTGTTCGGTCAGAGAGCTGGTTGGCCTCTGTAATAAAAAAAACTGAGTGGAAGGCTCAACAAAACGAACTTTAGCGGATGTCATGTGACGTCAGCAACGACCAAAGATAACGATTAAAAAAAAGGGATGGATAGAGCGTCTGCCATGTAAGCAGGGATTCCGGGTTCGAGTCCCGGTATGGGCACACATTTTCAACTTTCCCCGTTGATGTATATCAACGCCTGTCGACAGCTTAGGGTCTTGATTTAATTATCAATCCTCCATACACTCCCGACTTGGCCCCATCCGATCTTCATCTGTTTCCAAAACTTGAACAGCTACGAGGACTTCACGTTATTAGTGATGAAGCGGTGTAAGCAGAGGTGAGGTTGTGGCTCCATCAACAAAGCCAAACATTCTACAACGACGGATTCAACAAACTAGTCTCTTGTTGGGAGAAATGTATTTGTTGTCAGGGTGACTAAGTTGAGAAATAAATATGCAAACATGACCAGTAAAGATGTAGATTGTTAATAAAGTTCGTTTTATTTCAAAAGCTTTAAGAGTTTTCGCATAAAAATTCGGAGGCTGTACTTTTCAGCACACCCTCTCGCTCCTTGCTGGACAGTTAGTCCCCGATACAAATCCGAAGTGTAATGTGTGTGGAAATATATTTGTTAGTGTGTATACAAAGACGGTCACTTGATCGACATGTGCACTGTACCTATGTGCCTGCAAGGTTGGCCGTCGGGAGTCCATTGTCATTTCTGGGCGACAGCAACAAAGTTCGAAGTCATATGCGTGACTTGTCAACATGGCTGCAACGTGTTTCGCTAACAGGTGATACTTCAAATATGACAGAGCTATGCGTTGTATACAGCTGTCTTTCTTGGAAGATAGGGCTCAACAGCTTCCCACGGCCGTTTAGACAAATGGTGGTTGGCACCAAATTTTCGGACTTAACGCAAACAGTTAAAATATGGTCACACAGAGAACAAAGTTAACGCAACTCACAGATAGGCAGTGGAGGGAAGGACATCCATCCGCAACGTTAAATAAAGTAAATGAGCCAAATATTGAATACAGCGGCCCCTTTACTAGACGGGTTCAAAGTGGTTCAAATGGCTCTGAGCACTATGGGACTTAACAGCTGTGGTCATCAGTCCCCTAGAACTTAGAACTACGTAAACCTAACTAACCTAAACACATCACACACATCCATGCCCGAGGCAGGATTCAAACCTGCAACCGTAGCAGTCGCGCGGTTCCGAGCTGAGTGCCTAGAACCGCTCGGCTACCACGGCCGGCTTACTAGACGGGAGTAACACCAACAAAAACAGAATTTCACTTCACAGCACAACAGCACATCACTCGTTAGGTCCAACAGTTTATCCTTACAGCACACCAAACAAATCTGCAATAGCTTCCTATACAAAAATTTCAAGACATCCATTTAACAGTGTACAATGCAATCTCCGGGTACTGCACACACTGAACAAAGGACACAAAACGTTTCTTTATGAAGAACTGGAAACCTCTACCCACGGAAAGAGATTTTACAAAAAATTACTCAACGACTTTTTCAAAAGCTTTGACAGAGTACTTAAACTGTTTTCATAACTCTTTCACTCATTTTTCAACAAATTCAAACTAAAACATATATAGACGTCATAGAGGTTTAAAAGAAAAACGCCTTTTCCATGCTGCAAATTAAGTTTTTTATTTAACTTGTGCACTCAGCTGCGTTTCGACTTATTTACAAGACATTTTCAGTGATTGTCTTGAAATATTACACGAATTTTTTCGTTTGTGCACATAGGTTATCGTTTTCAGATATAGTATATAGCTGCAAAACAGTTCATTGAAGATTTTGTAATAAAATGGAAAGAAACTTACAGATCAGCTTCTAATTCATTATTTGTGACACAAACAGCTTTCTTTCAGGTGGAAAATTGGTCGAAACATGAATTTCTCCTATTGGTATCCTTCTAATTCATTATTTGTGACACAAACAGCTTTCTTTCAGGTGGAAAATTGGTCGAAACATGCATTTCTCCTATTGGTATCTCTGTTTCCGAAATATAGCACTGTAACTTCCATTTTCTGCGTCTAGCGTGCCATTCGTTTTTGTAAGTTTTTCCAATTGTTGGCTATATGAGTGTTGATGTACGTTACGTGTGTTTTTATTTATTTACTTTCTTTTATTATTGTTATTATTCTTTAATTTTATTTTTCATTTTAATGTTATACTTAGGAGAGGAATGGGTTATGCGATCACATTTTGGGATTTCTGTCTGCAACTGGTGCAAACAATGATTAGTTATTCATATTCATTTGGGTATTTAGTAGTAACTTCTATACAGACTTTTTTATAGACGCGTAAATCTCCTTGTAAGACCTTACAAGAAAATTGTCACATAAGCAAAACAAAGACTGAAAAGAAGACACTATTAAATTGCTGATTCATCGTATAATAGACGGAAATCTCAATAGATGAGCACAAATCTCATTCCTCTCCTAAGTATATAAATGAATAATGAAAAACAAAACAAGAAAAGAAACACACACACACACACACACACACACACACACACACACAGTTTGGCTCACATATACTGAATTGGAACTGATCTAAAGTACCTTTTAATTTTTTTTTATCAAATCTGCAATGAACTGTTGCAATAACCTACAAGTGAAAAAGATGTGCAAACGAAAAAATCGTATAATATTTCAGGTTACCTACTGAAGATGCCTTGTAAATAAGGCGAAACGCGTCTGAGTGCATAAGTTACACAAAAAAACTAAGTGTGCAGCGTTCAAAAGGCATTTTTAGTTTAAACTACCGAAAATTACCTAAAGCCGTTGCGAAAATGGCCACCACAAGATACTTGTTCAAATATATGTCTATGATCTGTTGTAATCTGTTTTATATACAAGGACTTAAATTTAAGAAATGAATATTCTGTTGCAGCCCATTCTTATTTTGTAAAATAAAAAGAAACTTGTTTATGTAATACTCATTTAATATAGCAATTGAGTTGTGATGTACACTAATGAAAAGCCAAGTTCCAGCAACTGAACCTTTCAGTTATCTTTGTTTTGCAGTGTAAGAAATAATATATATGATATGTGTAAAACCTTTGAAGTGACTGTGTAAGCATAATGTACAGTGGAGAGAACATGCAACAAGCCGTAGTATGCAACCGTTATTTGACTATTTCCCTTATAAGTACACTTTACTCTCACAAATTCAAGATTTCTTAAGATTAACAGTGCGTTTTCTAAAGGCACAATTTTACTACCAACAAAAGACGCAACATAGCCTGCCTTTCACTTGGCCTGTTGTTATGGAAAGGTAGGTGCGCTCTTCGATAATTCTCCATCTGAAGATGATGGTGTATGAACCACTGAAACGCTTGGTGGCAAAATAAATGACTGACGCATAAAGTTTTATTTACGAGAGCGTGATAAAAATTAATGGCTTCGAATTTTTTATGTGAAAATTCTTAACGCAGAAAAAAGTTATTAACATTCTACATCCTTATTTTTCATGTATACATATTTATTTCTCAACATAGCCACCCTGGCAGCGAACACATTTCTACCTAAGACAGATTTGTTGATACCGTCACAGTAGAAAATGTTCAAATGTGCGTGAAATCTTATGGGACTTAACTGCTAAGATCATCAGTTCCTAAGCTTACACTCTACTTAACCGAAATTATCCTAAGGACGAACACACACACACCCATGCCCGAGGGAGGACTCGAACCTCCACCGGGGCCAGCCACACAGTCTATGACTGCAACGCCTCAGACCGCTCGGCTAATCTCGCACGGCTCCGTCACAGTAGAATGTTTGACTTTGTTGACGGAGCTGGAACATTACTCCTGTTTGCAGCGCTTCATTACTATCAAAATGAAGTCCTCGAAGGTGTTCTTTATGTTCTGGAAACAGATGAAGATCGGATGGGGCCAAGTCGGGAGCGTATGGAGGAAGGTCGATGACAGTGAACCCAAGGCGTCGAATGTTGGGAAGAGACAGCTCTCATGTGTGGTCTGGCATTGTCATGCTGAAGGAAAGGCTGCTCCATGTGGGCTCTTCGAATTCGTGCTTTCAGTTTTTTGAGGGTTTCTCACGCTCTGACACAGTAGCGTTACACACTGCCACGTTACATGTTGCAGTTCAGAGCAGAGGGTTGCAACTTACGTCAGCAAAGCGGGAAAATCGACCGAGTAATATACATAACATGTAATACATCAAACGATATAGAGAACAGCATTAAAATTCCGAGGTATTACTTTTCAGCACGCCATCTTGTATTTATCAACAGCCGTAGCCCTCTTAATGCCATCCTTTATGGACGAAGTATTAATTTATTCTTCTTAACATATTTAGTGACAATGGAATGTTCATAGCTAGGGTGCTCAGATCATCTCATTCATTGGTGCCGTTTTTTTCTGTCACTTGACGCAAGCTATAGTATGTCCGAGTAAACTGATGTACAGCACTGGTTTCACTCCGAAGAATATCTAAGGTGGTGGTTGTTGTGGTCTTCAGTCCAAAAGCTGGTTTGATGCAGCTCTCCAAGCAACTCTGTCTTGTGCAAGTCTCTTCATCTCCTAGCAACTACTGTGACCTACGTTCTTCGGAACCTGCTTACTGTATTCATATATTGGTCTCCCACAACGATTTTTATCTCATAAACTTCCAACCAATGCTAAATTCTTCAATCTATCCCTTCTTTTAGTCAACTTGTGTCACAGATTTCTTATCTCCCCAGTTCTATTTAGTACTTCATCATTAGTTGCCTGTCCGCCCCCGGTAGCTGAGTGGTCAGCGCCACAGACTGTCAGTCCAAAGGGCCCGGGTTCGATTCCCGGCTGGGTCGGAGATTTTCTCCGCTCAGGGACTGGGTGTTGTGTTGTCCTAATCATCATCATTTCATCCCCATCGACACGCAAGTCGCCGAAGTGGCGTCAGATCGAAAGACTTGCACCAGGCGAGCGGTCTACCCGACGGGAGGCCCTCGTCACACGACATTTCATTAGTTGCCTGATCCAATTAACCTTCAGCATTCTTCTGTCGCACCCATTTCAAAAGTATCAATTCTATTCTTGCCTAAGCTGTTTATTGCCCATGTTTCACTTCCATGTGTGGCTACCCTCTATACAAACACTTGCTGAAAACACTTCCTTACACTTAAATTGATATTCGACATTAATAAATTTCTCTTCTGAATAAACGCTTTTCTTTCCATTGCCATTCCGCATTCTGTATCTTCTCTACTTCGGCCGTCATCAGTTATTTTACTAGCCAAATAGCAAAAGCTATCTACTACTTTAAGTGACTCGTTTCCTAATCCAGTTTTCTCTGCATCGCCTGATTTAATTCGACAACATTCCACGATCCTCGTTTTGTTTTTGTTGACGTTCACGTTATACCCTCCTTTCACGATATTGTTCATTCCGTTGACCTGTTGTTTGAAGTCCTTTGCAGTCTCTGAATTACAGTATCATTGGTAAACCACAAAGTTTTTATTTTTCGCCCTGAAGTTTAATTCCTGTTCCAAATTTTGATTTAGTTTCCTGTACTGCTTGCTCAGTGTACGGATTGTATTACATCGGGGATAGGCTACAACCCTGTCTCAACCACTGCTTCCCTTTCACGTCCCTCGACTCTTGCAACAGCTGTCTGGTTTCTGTATTTTACCCCTGTTGCCTTCAGAATTTCAAAGATAGTATTCTAGTCAACATTGTCAAAAGCTTACTCTAAGTCTACAGATGCTATGAACGCAGGTTTGCAATTTCTTAACCTGTCTTGTAAGATAAGTCGGAGGGTTAGTATTGCGTCGTGTGTTCCTACACTTCTCCAGAATCCTAACTAATCTTCCTCGAATTCAGGTTTTACCAGCTGTTCCAGTCTTCTGTAAGAATTCGTGTTATTATATTGCGACGATAACTTATTAAACTGACAGTTCGGTAATTTTCGCAGCTGCTTTGCGGAAAAGCTGTATGCGGCTCTGTCCAAGGTTACAAGTTTCATATTATACTCAGCAGAGTGAACAAGCATCTCCGGTTGGTGATGACGGAAATTCGTATGAATGATGGTCACATTTTGCTTCCTCCTCTTCCATTCAGTACATACTGAATTGAAAACGGAGACGTTGTATCTGTGATGTTCCAAGTTCTCTCATCAAAATTCGTAACCTCAATTTTTTCGAGTTTGCAACTGAGAGGATGTTACCATTTCTTCCCATTGGTCAACAGTGGTAACGTAAACCCTGCTACAAACTTTGGAAGCTGGAAGTTTGTTTTGAAGCTGATTTAGGTTAGCTGTCACCTCACACCACTCGGGAATAAAGGAGGAGGTACTGAAGTTGAGTAGTATGTAGATCTTTCTTCGCTATATGCATTTTCGAGCTAATTCACGGCAATACTCTCCAGTTCAATAATTGGATTCCTAATCCTTACCGTGAAATGTGGCACAGTGGTTAGCATACTCGACTTGAATTTGGGAGGACGACGGTTCAAATTCCTGTCCGACCATCCAGACTTTCTGTGATTTCCCTCACTCGCTTAAGGCAAATGCAGGGTTGATTTTTTTGGAAGGACACTGCCCTTCTCCTCCCCTCCGTAATCCGAGCTCGTGTTCCGTCTCTAATGACCACGACGTCGATGGGACGTTAAACTATGATCTTCATTCCTTTTCCTTCGAGAAAATCGGTATTTGAGCGCGAGTAACGACAGGAAACAAACCCATTTCCTTTGAGGTTTTTTTAACAAGCTGCTATTTTCTTTGCAACTGAATGTTAAGTGTATGTTTTAACGGACGAAATGTGGTCACTAGCAAGATAATCGAGTAAAGCGATTACAAAGGTTGTTACAATTTCTAGAGTTATCGGTTTTCCTTTGTCATTTGTATGACCTGTTTCATAGAATCCAGCTAACACACTACTCAAGGCGAATGTGCAATGAAAACAAATGAAAGTCGGGGAATGGGAAGCTGGAAGGATACGCACCAAAATTTACAGACGATACCAAAGTTAATGATAAAGTGGAAATGAGTTTTTTCGGACATCTCTGCTGAATGTATTAGTGCAAACGAAGAAAAGAAATATTTCTTCATACATTAAAAAAGAAAAGAACTCGTAAAAGAAAACGTCAGTCGAAATTGAACATAAAATATTTTATTAGGACTGAAGTATTAAATTCAAAAAGCTACCCCAGCTCAAATACAAATATCATGAAGAATATGGGCATAAAACAAAGGAAGACAACATGGGAAGATTTTGAAAGGATAACAGGAAAACGGAAATTAATAGAGAAACAAGAAACGTTCACGTAGTTGGTTGATACTAGTTGGTGAATAGAATGAAAGAAAGTAGGAAAACTTAAATATCTCCCTTGATGTCGCATAAACGGCAGCACGTTATGACGTACGGATTTCCTACATCTACCACGCTCTAAATTTCTCACCCTATAGGTAATTATCTTTAAATAGTCGGGCCATTATCCATACCAAAAGCGTTAACATAATGATGAAATAGCTGTCCAAATAAGTTTTGCTTAGTGGCTGACTTCGTTCCAGAATCTGCTGCACTTCATCGAAGCTATCTTTCGTAATTGTTGTTTCGGCCAATCCAAACGAGGCGCATTCCCAAGATCTTTCCTGTTCGAAAGCATTTAAACCAATTTAAACTCGTTAAATATTCATACCCTGTTTTCCGTACACTTTCACCAACATTGCATGCATCTGCATGATAGATTTTTGCTATGAGTAACAAAAGCTGATGTTTACGTGTTGCTCTATGGCACTTTTGACACCAGTATTTCCATTTGCTAGCATCAACTACTCGTAGTTAAACAAGTCTGCATCAACGCAGTGTGTTTGACCCCAAGATGCGCTCCGCAACTTGTGTTCTAGCATATGTGCACGCAGTTTCAACATATTCTGCCATTTAGATGTTGATCGATCCAACAAACATTTTGGAAGCAGCCAGTTTGTAAGTGTTCGGTTTACAGCTGCCACCAATATCTTCCTGCACTTCTTTCATGATAGGTTATGTGGAGAGAAAAAACTATTCCACATGTGTTATTATAATTTTATTACATGTTCATAAATATCTACGCTTGAAAAAATAGGGTCGTCTCAAAACCGTCACACAAGACAGTGTTTCAGAATTCTGAATCAGTGCTAAGACTGTCACATTTATTCAAACGTATTAGTGTTTAGACCAAGCAAATGTAATCTTAACAGAACTTGTGCAACAGAAAAAATCCTCGAACTAAGCCAATAACGCGAACATTTTTCCACGTTTGTGGACATAGTATTTTATTAACAAGTAACAAGACAAGTAACTGGAGTCAGACCCGAGTCGAACGCAGAATGCTCTTCAGTGCTGGAGCCTGAAGTTGGTACCTTCCCGCATCTTTTTTGTGTTTTTTTGTTCTCATGACATATGATGTTGGCAGCAAAACATTTACGTAAACGCAGACGTTATCTCGGCCACATTTGGGTTTAGCTTGAGACGATGTTTTACTACAGGCCCGTGTAACATCACTTTAAGAAGTTCAAATGCGCTGCAATACCATCCTTTAGTAGGGTACAATTTTGTATTAATTACGTCTAATTTCTATTCCGAAGTTCCAGTATGGGACGCAACTAGAATGATAATTAATTTTATTTCATTTTATATTCTATAAAAGACTTGAAACCTAATTTCTAAACCTATATTTTTGCACAATATTTTGATCAAAAATCACGTAACGTATGTGTACACATGTATATTATTCAAATGGTTCCTTACGAAAACAGGAAATACACAATTTCGTTACTCGATTGTCATTAAGCCTCCTCTTTACTCAGGGTGATTCCTCCCTGACACGCAAAGATCACACCAAGAATACTTCCCTTTACTAAACCATCTTCCTGCGATGTGGTAAAGTGGATCATCGATTGCTGCATCGTCTTGCATAAAGATCTTGAACTAGCAATAAGAGACACCATGGCACTGTCCAAAGTTTAATGACGTTGCTGTCAAGCAGGGAGCCGAGCAACGAAATGCGACTCTTCACGAGCACTTTGCCCTACGGGGCAGAGTTGGAAAGGCCTATTGTAGACTGTTTTAAGGTCGAAATAGCAGCTGTGTGTCTGTGACACAGCTTGTGAAGCACTCCTTTTGGCGTTCCCAATTTTGTGTATAACCTGCTGGTACAGTTCCTCATCCGCATGAACAATTATGAAGAGAAATGATAAATATTTATTTCACGCGCCCACGCACACACACACACACACACACACACACACACACACACACACACACACACACGGCCAGAATAGAACAGTTTTGTCTCCTTTTGAGGGCCAAATGGCATTTCCCCATCTCTTAAATGTACTCGTATTTTGAATTGCAAATCACCTAACACCAAGTGCCTCAATAACGAATAAGCATTCAGGTTTCTACCAAATTTTATGCAGGAACAGTAGTGACTACAATAAGATTTAAAAATGAATTGAGTCAGTAGGGACTAAATACAAAGGTATTAAATGATATTAGTGAAATTGTTCTGAAATGCTAAACCTGCAGTGTGATGAATATGACGTGACACATGAAACATCAGCGACAAGCCAGTCTTGAAACTGGATTTGCTGCTTATCGCGAACAGTCGCCTTGACTGGCTATTGCCGGCCGGGTTGGCCGAGCGGCTCTAGGCACTACAGTCTGGAGCTGCGCGACCGCTACGGTCGCAGGTTCGAATCCTGTCTCGGGCATGGATGTGTGTGATGTCCTTAGGTTAGTTAGGTTTAAGTAGTTCTAAGTTCTAGGGGACTGATGACCTCAGAAGTTAAGTCCCATAGTGCTCAGAGCCATTCGAACCATTTTTGACTGGCTATCCCTACACACCGCCTACTCAGGCTGAAAAATTCAATGTGAGCAATATTTCCATTTCTGAATACTACAGCTACCATTCAAATTCTTTCCTCTATCATGGAGCTGCTATTTCTTATTCAAGGAACTCCTCGCGAAATCTTGGCGCTAAGTACGCCCCATTCCGTTATTTCCACCAACGAAAATTCGCTGGCAGTATTGGGAATTGAACCAGTGGCTCAACATGGCAGTCGGACTCGTTGACCACTCGACTACTGAGGCGGCATCTGGCAGTAGTTTTTGTAACTATTCTGAGGAAACACCAGGGACGTTAAATATAATTTCAAGTCGTTAGATGTCCTCAGATACCTTAATAATTAATTTTGTGCAGGGAGCGCCACTGTCTTAATGATTAAGGTGAGTGCTGAAACTTCCTGGCAGATTAATCCTGCACACAGTTTTAATCTGCCAGTAAGTTTCATATCAGCACACACTCTGCTGCAGAGTGAAAATCTCATTCTGGAAACATCCCCCAGACTGTGGCTAAGCCATGTCTCAACAATATCCTTTCTTCAAGGAGTGCTAGTTCTTCAAGGTTTGCAGAAGAAACCTTTATGAAGTTTGGAAGGTAGGAGACGAGGTACTGGCAGAAGTGAAGCTGTGACGCCGGGTCGTGAGTCGGGCTTGGGTAGCTCTGGTGGTGGAGCATTTGCCCGTGAAAGGCAAAGGTCCCGAGTTCGAGTCTCGGTCCGGCGCACAGTTTTAATCTGCCAGGAGGTTTCATATCAGCGCACACTAAGCTGCAAAGTGAAAATCTCATTCAAGGTGAATGCTTGCGGTAACTAGGAAGTTCTTGTTAGACTTTTACGCTTTTAAATTTGTCAACATACATTTATTAGTGTTGGCTTCCTCTTTTTTATTTCTCCGTTCATTGAGACAAAGCAGCTGATGACTGAGAACAAGAACGGTCGTTAATTCTCTCTTGACCACGAACGACGCTAGTAAACTACTGGCGATTAAAATTACTACGCCAAGGAAAAAAGCAGATGATAAACGGGTATTCATTGGACAAATATATTATACTAGAACTGACATGTGATTACATTTTCACGCAATTTGGGTGCATAGATCCTGAGAAATCAGTACCCAGAACAACGACCTCTGGCCGCAATAACGGCCTTTATACGCCTGGGCTTTGAGTCAAACAGAGCTTGGATGGCGTGTACAGGTACAGCTGCCCATGTAACTTCAACACGATACCACAATTCATCAAGAGTAGCTACTGTCGTATTGTGACGAGCCAGTTTCTCGGCCACCATTGACTAGATGTTTTCACCTGGTGAGAGATCTGGAGAATGTGTTGGCCAGGACAGCAGTCGAACATTTTCTGTATCCAGAAAGGCCCGTACAGCACCTACAACATGCGGTCGTGCATTATCCTGCTAAAATGTAGGGTTTCGCAGGGATCGAATGAAGGACAGAGCTACGGGTCGTAACACATCTGAAATGTAACGTACACTGTTCAAAGTGCCGTCAATGCGAACAAGAGGTGACCGAGACGTGTAACCAATGGCACCCCATACCATCACGCCAGGTGATACGCCAGTATGGCGATGACAAATACACGCTTCCAATGTGAGTTCACCGCAACGTCGCCAAACACGGATGCGACCATCTTGATGCTGTCAACAGATCCTGGATTCATCCGAAAAAGTGACGTTTTGCCATTCTTGCACCCAGGTTCGTCGTTGAGTACACCATCGCAGGCGCTCCTGTCTGTGATGCTGCGTCAAGGGTAACCGCAGCCACGGTCTCCGAGCTGATAGTCCATGCTGCTGCAAACGTCGTCGAACTGTTCGTGCAGATGGTTGTTGTCTTGCAAACGTCCCATCTGTTGACTCAAGGATCGAGACGTGGCTGCACGATCCGTTACAGCCATGCGGATAAGATACCTGTCATCTCGACTGCTAGTGATACGAGGCCATTGGGATCCAGCACGGCGTTCCGTATTACCCTCCTGAACCCACCGATTCCATATTCTGCTAACAGTCATTCGATCTCGACCAACGCAAGCAGCAATGTCGCGATACGATAAACTGCAATAACGATAGGCTACAATCCGACCTTTTTCAAAGTCGGAAACGTGATGGTACGCAATTCTCCTCCTTACACGAGGCATCACATCAACGTTTCACCAGGCAACGCCGGTCAACTGCTGTTTGTGTATGAGAAATCGGTTGGAAACTTTCCTCATGTCAACATACTTTAGGTGTCGCCACTGGCGCCAATCTTGTGTGAATGCTCTGAAAAGCTAATCATTTGCGTATCACAGCATCTTTTTCCTGTCGGTTAAATTTCGCGTCTGTAGCACGTCATCTTCGCGGTGTAGCAATTTTAATGGCCAGTAGTGTATGTAGTTCATACTTGTGAGAGGCAATGAGAAGCGTAACAGGGGCCTCATTTCATTCCGTGTATGCGTCCCCCACTTCAAAATATCTCCACCACTTTGCTGCACGTTATAAGTCGGACCGAGGGAGGTGGCGCAGTGGGTAGCACACTGGAATTGCGTTCGGGAGGACGACGGTTCAAACCCGTTCCAGGCGATCCTGATTTAGATTCCGTGATTTCCCTAAGCCTTTGAAAGAGCACGGTCGATTTCCTTCCTCCATATTTTCATAATCCGAGCTTGTGCTCCGTCTCTAATGACCTCGTTGTCGACGGGACGTTAAACGCTAATCTCCTCCTCCATAAGTGGGATGCACTGCCTTAGTGATGCTCGTCTCTTGCCTTCGGCTTGTACCGGCATGTACCGTCACTCGTCAGGCTAGACTACCGTACACCAGTCTTTGCGAGTCCAAAGGTGGTGTACTTGCACCCATGCTAATATCAGCGTCCTGTGACTTGCGCACCGGAAGTGTAGCTATGTAGTTCCCCATAATTTTGTGGCTTGTTTCAGCATTTTTTAAACTTTAACATCGGAGTGGAAATTGTTTAAACTTTGGAGATTTGGTCTAACAACATATTTAAACTTTGTGGACACCCTGTTTTTGAACTGAATTAAAGTCACTTGCATTGAAGCACTAATGGACTTTGACTTGGGACAAGCGGTATGTATAACATCGGGGTAAAACCGGTGGCCGTCTTGGTTTCTATACCTCGAACAAGTGACCCGAAAACCACGACTGGTGTTAATATGTAGCCCTGCAGGTCACCACATATCTGAACAAATAATAGCTTTCTACCTATATGGGAACACGTGTTAACTGGTGTTTCAAGTCGCTGAAATAAATCAGCTACAAATAGCAGGCAAGATCAGACTTCAGGGTGTGCAGCATTAGCGGTCCTATTCACTGCTTGTATCTGCGCGTAGGAGTGTGCACATGGTGTTGCTATTCGGAATGCAGGTAACCGTCCTCTGTTCCCTACTGACATGATGATCCAAGATTGTCGGCTACATGATTCATACACAAATCTACCCTAATTTTAGAGTTATGATGTATTATCTCGTTCGTCTTTACTGACGCGAATCATTCCTCGCCCGCGTTCGTTCAGTACAATACCATAGTGATGTCTCTCTCTGGTGTGCTAGGGCACGCAGGACCACATGGAAGCACAGTTGATTTCCGCGTCAAATCTGCTCCCCAACCATTGAACATATGCATCAACGAATCGAAAGTAGTTACTCAGCAACCATGTCAGAGAACTTTTACATTTAAGGAGTCCTGCTTCATGAATGTTTACGTTGCATACATGTCAGGGCGTCTCCATAGTATTTCTACATGGAGACATCCGGCATATATACAGAAAATCATTGAATTTTCGTATTAACTGGATTTCTAAATCAACAAATACTGTATCGGGATCAATGAAATTTTTACCTAAAGCTATGAATTTCGCGTCAGACCTTGGTGTCTTGACCTGCGAGCGGATCAAGATGGGATCTGAAGTTGTCTCCAATTGTGGAGTGGCTCGTCCAACTCGTAGACCTAGTGCCTAAGCTGGAATATTTTCAGATAATGGAACTTGGTGGGAGTAGAATGAGGACTCTGAATAATAACTGAGGCTGAACAACGACGTAGGACTGGAAATTACGGTGACCCCTACGAGGCACCAACACAGTGACTATGTTGTGCAATCCTGCACGTACCCTGTGCAGCGAAGTGGCACGAGAAACGAAGTCCCGTCCCGGGGGCACAGTAACGCAGGTCCAGCATCGGAATCGGCATCCGAATCCCCAGCAGTGCCGGCGCCGCTTATACAAGCTCGCACGACGCGCGTCCCACGCAATCACGCGCTGTCCGCCTGACGTCGGCTCCATCAGAGGCTTCTGTGCTGTTGGTCACGTACCCCAACTATCCTTACCACAAAAATGCAGTTCTTCCTGTTTCCTAGAGTCCCTTTACTGGCACGCCTTGCGAAACATTATACCCTTAGCTATACATTCACAATACTTCACGCTACTCATTCGCGACATATAGGGGGCACTCGTCCATGACGTTAATATTTCCTGTGGATTATACATAACTATTAGATTCTACTTCAAAGTGCTCCAAACACACATTTAAAATTCATCCAAAAGCATCTTCCACATTATTTCCTTTACAGTCCACTAAATTTTCCAGGAGCCATTCCAACAAATCTCAATCTTCCATCAGCTTTTCCTGTACTTTAGTAACTCAAAGAACGATCCTGCTGTACCTTTGAAAGATTTTCTTGATGATAATCGTAACGGCATATGTTTTACTCAATTTCACATGTTCAAGTGCACTTCATCTCTCAAATACATTATGATTACGTATTTAGATAGCTACACACCTTTCAATTTTCTGGAAATCTTGAGAATGGTACTGCACGCAGTACTCACCTATTTGAAACATGCTTTTGATGTTATCAAATGCCTACAGTAAACTGTCATCTTGTCATTTATCACAATTCACTGTCGGTGGTACTTTAAAAAATCGACTGTTATCAATACACATCTCACCAAACAATGCAATGCAAACGTATCCTGGACACAAATAGAGTGTTTAGGCCAACAGTGTCTGAGGTCCGAATTTAACAGAATACTCCTGAGATTGCACTAATTTTGTGAGGAGAACAGAACACTAGCTCACCTTGATCACTCCCTCACAGTAAATGACAATCACATGGTTAAGGAACTCTGTGTGTTGCACCCTCAAACCAACGGAGCACATTTCTGCCTTGAACCACAGACATCTATCCTGCTGGAAGACAGAATACAGTTCATTATACTGGACTTTGAATGTCCCATATCTTAATAAACATAAACGACGACATGGACATCAAAACTTTCCCACTGTATTTCGGCATCATTTCTGATGAATGTGGGTGTGGTTCCTTCAAAAATACGCTTGCACTGGAAGTCTTTTGCTGGCCAAGGTTGCGGATAAGAATGACAGAGAGGTCTGCAGCCACGACTTCACCACATTTTACATGCAAGCCTACGACATCTAGCAGATCGAGCACGCAGACGAGTCGGTGAATCGGTTCTCCGGCGGTTTCTTCCTGACGCATCTGGCATCATATGTTTACACGCATCTCCCCTAATTTACAGGTGTAGACAGGATTCCAGTAGCAATCGAGATGCATTCATATCAGACGAATTTAATGGCTAAGGTTCCTCAAACGACTATAGTACAATTGAGTCTCATACCACCGTCAATTTTAATAGCACTTGTGCGGAAAAATGCGCTCAGTTCTTAAAGAAGTGTGGTCGATGTGACTAAGTTAGTAGATTACTACTACTACTACTACTACTACTACTACTAGTAGTAGTAGATGTTGTTGTTGTTGGTGTAATGCGTTCATTGCATAAATACAAACAATGGGACCCCTGGAAGATAGATTGCACTTGGTTCTGAACTATCTGTAGTGGTAGTAGCAGTAGAAGATGCATAAGAATAACTGTCGGTTCTCAAGTACTGTACCACAATGACCATAAAGTGTTTTTAAGGATGACAATATTATTCTTTAACTAGCGCTCTTCTCCCAGTTCAGTTCAAATCAAATTCTATTCATTGTCAACAAGCTGTACTGAAATGACCACACACACACTTTTGGTTCGTGTTAGTGTTATTATTTAACCAACATTGATGTTTCACTGTAGGTATGTCTTGGTGTGATAGAAATTTCGTATCTATGTAGAGAAAACGTTCAGCTCCAATCACTCTTCCTATAAACAGGAAGTGTTCTAGTGCCTGTTGGGGTGTAAGACATTGAAATGTGTCTTACTGTTGTGAAATACTTGCAACAATTGTCGAACTTTAAATTGTTCAAAATCGTGAGAAGTTTTATTTTATGATGGCTACTCAGATATTATTGACGAAATTCGGACTTGGAGTACTTCATATGGACTGGGGATATGAATGACTCCCACATCCCTCCACTGTAAGACGTAATCTCAGAACTGTAACAAGCTGCGCCAGAACTGTAAAAAAGATGAGTGACCTTAGTGCAGTCTGTATGGTGAGCAATCCAAGACAGCGATCCTGAGCGGTACTGGTGCTGTCTGCATGGTTATTAGTTTAGCATTCAAGACGGTGAACCTTGGTACATGGTTGCAGCTTGCAAACTGGCCAGCCAAACTGCCCCCATATTATCCACATCCAGCCCTCATCATCAGCATGCAAGCTTACTAGGTATCAAATGGACACACCATTTGTGTTGTGTTCACCAAATCACAGGTTGATCATCATCATGAGGTGTCATCAGAGATCTACCACATCCACGAAGAAAAACTGAGTCCCACAATAAGATATGAGGAGTAAACCATTCCTTTCCACGAATCTTTATTCATTATCTGTGTTTTCATGATTTTCTTTTATTTCTCCCTCATCTCCATGATGTTGGCAGTGCAGTGCCAGATTCATTTGAACAGCAGCTCCACGAAATATGTCAGCATGCATAAACACTCCCTGACTCAGCTTCCAGCATGTTGGAGTGCAAATAAAGTCAGCATACAGACCTGTTCTCATCGACCCTCAGGTAATTGGTTTCAGAATGCTGTGTTCAACGCTAGTTATCAGTTAACTGCTAACAGGTTAAAGCATGTTAATGTTAGGTTAATACCTTACATGGACATTAAAGTTGTAGTAGAAATAGAGAATGTCTGACTGGGTACGAAGGTGTAGTTAATTCATATAGAGTGGTATGAACTGAGCAGCAAGCTGAAATACATAGAGGAAGCCATGTGAATAGATTACAATCCATTCTCTCGAGACATCAATGTTTTGGCAGAAACAGCATGTGAATCGTTGACACGTTAGACGTTGACACGATGATATTAGCATCTAAAGACCCTACATGAATCTGTTCAGTGCAGTATTGATGACCACAGAGAGAGAATCAGCCTGCCCGAAAGGTAAGTTAAACTGCTCTTCAATGCTATTGTCAAATTTTTATTGAAACGCGCGCGCGCGCGCGCGCGCGCGCGCGCGCGCGCGCGCGCGCGCGCGCGTGTGTGTGTGTGTGTGTGTGTGTGTGTGTGTGTGTGTGTGTGTGTGTGTTTGTGTGTTTGTGTGTACTGTACCTAAGACTGCGAGTATTACTCCTACAAAGACCAATTCTGTATATGCATAGTTTAGAGATGGAATATGTAAGTCTCCAAGTGATTTGAGTGAGATTCGTGCTGAATTTAAACCATGTAAAAACAGTTTTTCGGAACACACAGCAGAGTGAAGCAAAGGGTGGTGCAGCAGAAAAAGACAACGATTTTAAATAAAAATGGTTTATTTTATACTGTTCATAAAATACAAACATGCACATTAACAATGATTAAAGTATTATATATAAACACACACACACACACACACACACACACACACACACACACACACACACACACACAAGTTGTGGTGTGTTTTATTAGTCATTAACAGTCCCGGTTCTGAGATGGAATATTAGTATTCCATACATTTCTAATGTTGGAGTGATTTTATAGTTCAGTTGCTGTGATGAAAAGACCTAGCACATTTTACATGAGATGAAACTTAACAGTTAAACTGTTGCAATGTCAGAGAGAGGCTTAACAGTTTATACATTTTCAATTATTGCTGCTATGTTTGAAATTCATGCATTTTGAGGTGTTGAAAACAGCAGTTCACTTTTATCAGAAGAGACAAAACGCATGGGGAATGTGGTTGCTCAAAAATTAAAATATGTACCGGTTAACCATGTAACATTTTTGTGGGAGGCACACTTTTAGCCCACTTTTAGCTGCCACCCTGTTCTGTGCCTTGTATCATACCTGGTGTTACATAGTGTGGTTATTCTGCACCATGCTGGGGATCGTGTGTGTGTACCAGACTACAGATTGCATATTTCAGACATTCTGTGCCATGCTGGGTATTGCACCTGGTATGATGCCACATGTTGCATATTCGAGTATTGTGTACATATACAGCACCGCATTGTATTATCCCATCTGGGTATCAAGCGGTACCATTCCGTTGGTAGGGGGTGGCCTTCCTCCTCTGCTCCCATAGACAACTTGCATGGTTCAGATATACACTCCTTGACAACCTCTAAGGAACAAAAACCAATCACTAAGGAATTGTAGGTGGTTGTAGACGGACCAACGCACCACAACAAGATCGATACATAGCCTTAGTGGCGAAAAGAAACAGATATGTCACTCCTGGGTAGATCGCTCCAGGTCTTGCAACCACTATAGTACATTTGTCTCTTTCACAACCATTTCGCTGGTACGGTTAAATGCATCCCTCTTCAGGCAAGCCATCGTCGAGAAAGAATTCGTCAGTGTAGGGAGCATGTTGTTTGGGTTCAGCAATTTCAAGTGTGATGTTCTCTGGCGAATCCTGCTTGACTGTGGCAAGTGATTCTGTCGAATAGTTAGTGTGGAGAGAGAGGAGAACATGTTACACACCACAGAATATACATGGACGTCATCAGTATGCCCAGCCGTTATGGTGCGGGCAGGCATTATGTACCATGGCCAAACACCACTGCATATCTTTGGATGAGGTACCATTATAGCATAGAGGTATTTCAAGGAGACTGTTCTGGATCGTTTACATCTATTAGGGGTGTGGTATGTCTTGACTTTCTGTTTATGGACAACAATACCCTTCTACACAGAGCAGCTGAATTAATGGTCACATTGGACAGTGGAGATATTGAATTTATGGAATGGCCTACATACTTCCTGGACCTAAACCCTGTAGGGCATCCTTTGGGTGCTCTTGGCGGACGTGTTGCTCAGTGAACACCTCCTCCCTGAAGTGTACAAGAACTGAAAACAGCTTTAGAGAACAGTGGGACATTAACCCCCAAAGGTGAGCTCAACAATACGGTAGCCAACATGAATAACTGGTGAGAAATTGCATTAGTGTCTGAAGAGGGTGTATACCTTACTAAGAGTCCGCTATCGACTTATTAGGGGAGTCTGGCCCATGTCAAACATAAATGTTATTTATGTCTGCTATCCTGCTTCCTCATGTGGTGAAATCTATATAATTTTTCGTTATAAATATACCAATTCACCTCTGTTACATATGCACTGTGTTTCATTTTGTCCATCATTACCTCCAATTAGTACTCTCAAACAATGTCTCTCTTCTTCGGTAATTGTCAAGCAGTGTACTTTAATTTCTGAGCAACCACATTCTGCACACAATTTGACTATTCTAATAATAATGAACTGCTATGTCCAACAACAGCAGAAAATGCAAGAACTTCTAAGTTTCTCTAACAAAGCAACAACAATTCAACATGTACTAAGTCTCGTTGACACAGCAACAACTTAGACTGTACACAGTCTCTCTCTCTCTCTCTCTCTCTCTCTCTCTCTCTCTCTCTGTCTCTCTCTAATTGTTGTCTTATGCTTTAACACCTATTATGCAGTGCATGTGTGAAATGTTGGGAGAAAAAGTAGGTCTGGGGAATACTAACAAATGTTACTCCTCAAATAGTTTTCGTGTGATACTTAAAGCGTGTATAGAATATAAATATGTGTGCATTCATCTCCTGAGACAACATGGTTGTGCAGTTCAGCATGTGATATGGTAGATATACCCACCTATACTGGATTATCTCAATCTAAAAGTTCACAAATTCACTCATACATCATCATGTTACAGCAAAAATTATAACAAATTACCCTCTTTACAATCATGGCACAGCAAAAAATTATAACAGAATGCTTCCTGTTAGAGTAAAATTGTAGTAAAATTCCCTATGTTACAATTTCTCTCTCTCTCTCTCTCTCTCTCTCTCTCTCTCTCTCTCACACACACACACACACACACACACACTCTCTCTCTCTCTCTCTTCGTGACCTTCCATACTGCATGCAGTGTCATTGTATCAGAATGACAAGAAGATCAATTACTGACGATGATCTAACAAGGGTTTGTGGACGTACTTTAAGTACATTTCGTTACAGTTTTTACACACTATTGATATACATTTTTTACATGATGAATTTTGAGTAATAACTCATTATCGCTAAACAATGTCATTCTTTTTCCTCTACATCAATCCTCTACACCACACTGCAATATTTTCGAAATAACTGTTTTTACATGGTTTAAATTGAGCACAAATTTCACGCAAATCAATTGGAGCACTAATAGACTTAGTATACCATCTGTAAAATTCACATCTAATTAATTAGTGTTTGTAAGAGAATCACTAGCAGACTTAGATATAGCACACATACATACACCTGTACACGCATATGTCTCCTCCTCCTCTTCATCATGAAATTTATGTTCCAATAAATACTTGACAAAATCATCGAAGAGCCATTTAACAAACCTTTGCCACAGACTAATTTTATCTGTGGTCATCCATATTACACTCAACAGGCCACCAAGGTTGATGACATTTGGACGCTTTATATATACTCCCTGTGATAGGTTTTGAGATGTTAATATCATCGTATCACCTTCAAACATGTCAAATGAAGGATACGCTCTTGCTGCCAATGATACTAATATCTCGAGCGAATGGACTGCACTCGGTTATCATGCCTTCCTGAATGTATTTCAGCTTGCTGCACAGTTGATCCTACATAATATGAATTAACTGCACCTGTGTACCCTGCCAGAAATTATCTTTTTCTACTATAACTGTGATGTCTATATTAGGTGATACCCTGACGTTGATATGCTTTGACCTGTTTGTGGCCAATTGATAAGTAGTGTTGAACAACAGCACTCTGAAACGAATCTGCATGGTGACTTGATTTCCACTCCAACATGTTAGCATGTTTAGTGGCGCCGTTGTTCACATGTATCAGCCAGTGTATTGTCTACATCAGAGAACTGAAGGAGAAATAAAATAACGCCATGTAAACACAGAATAATAATTATAAAAACATTGAGGGAGAGGAATGGATTAGTACCTATATCCAACTGTGGGAGTCATTTTCCTTCTAGTGGTGGTAGATCTCTGACGACACTTGATGATCAATCTTTCACTAGGATGTATAGAGCACAAGGGGGGGGGGGGGGGGGGGGTCCGCTTTATGGCTAGTAAGCCTGGATGCTGCGGGTGTGTGGTAGGTATGTTAGGCTGCAGGGCCATGGAAACTTGAACACGTATTTTGTACTGACAATGTTGCAGCCTGTACACATATCCTCAGCCCACCATCGCAGATCGCTGTCTTTGAATCGGACATAATCGATAATGTCTTGGAATGCCTTCTTGAATTGTAAAATGTGACCCGTGCAGACTATACAAGTACCCTCAGGATTGCTATCTTCGATTGTTTACCATTCAGACTGCACTAAGATCGATCCTATTATTTACGGTTCTGAGGCAATTTGTTACAGTATTGAGGTAATCTATTACAGTTCGGGTGGGATTGGGAGTTGGAATGATTTATAGTCCCACTTCATATGGAATACACAAAGTCCAAAGCTCGCCCAAAACATTTCAGGATAACTTTCATAAAAATCAGGCACCTCACGACCTTGAGTAGCTCCAAGTTCGACGATTGTTGGAAGTATTTCACTGCAGTCGGAGATATTTCAGTGTCTTACAACCTAGCAGGCTTGTAGAATTTCCACCTGGACAGCACACATATTCGTTTCACATCACGTCTCCTGACACCCACTGTCGTGACAAGAAGGAATCACACACGGGCATTCACTGAAACATGATTCAGCAATACTATGGAAGCGTGTAAGCTTTAGATATTCCCGCCATTCTATTATGAATGTGTTGCACATACCACTCACATCTTTCAAAGAAACGCACAGGAAAATGTGATTGGCTGATCACTTTCAAAAAGCATGGATGAGTCAGTCACCCTGTTAACACATTCAGAAAATCTCCCTAAAATTTGCGGAAATAATACATATCACCAAACTTGAAACCTCTAACCACATTCGCTTCAGTGTCACTGCTCCGAAAATGAAATACAGTCTAATAAGATGTGGCGCACAGTTATCTGAACGCCACAAGCACTACACACTGGAGTATCTTCTCGCTGGAACAAGAAGGAAGGAGGTACGCCTCGGCCCTGTAGTGGGCTTTATTTAGACGCAGCATGTTATCGGTCACTTCCAGCCACCCGTCTTCCCATCTTCGCATGTCTCTGTACCTCAACAACGAGACGTTCTCGTGCAGGGGGATGGCACACAAAACGAATCGACGATCAAGACATGCCTCTTTGGCTGCTACATCTGCCCTTTCGTTCCCCGCAATACCACTTCTGTCCCCAGCCGTTGTAGCCCTAGGAGAGCATTCTGGATATCGTGAACTACTTTATCAGCTTTATATAAGCGTTACAGATACTGAAGGGCGCTCAGAGAGACGGAACAGACGAGGAATTTAGCAGGCATGGCATATCTCATCTGCTCCAGCTCCTTCAAAATCGTGGATAGTTCGGTATTAAATATAGTGAAATCTGGAGGCAACCAACCCTTGAGGACATGATCAGGGAAAGCAACACAGCGACCAACTGAGTCCCCCTGTTTAGGCCCGTTCTTGAAGACAGCTACAAGGTTGTTGTGTTCATTTAAAATGTCGAAAAACATCGCATTAAAAACAGAAGCAGGAGTGCAATCTCTGCTACACTGCACTAAATCTGAAATCACTCTGGGCCTCTGCAGTAACCAGTGCGGCAGTCGGTTAAAACATCGGATGTCCCCACCAAGAGCCTCCAGCACACATTTCGTACGGATTCCAAATGGCGTTGTTGCCCGTGGACCATTCGTAATGAGGCGTTATGTAGCCGTAAGAGTAAAGGTTGGTCTGCTGGGGAAGTTGTAGTAGCGAGGAGCTGACACGCCTGACGCACCATGAGACGTTGTCACCGCATGGTAAGCGATGGTTCGCCAGCCTCAGCGCACAGACTGGGTGTGGGGCTGGTCCTGTAAGTTTTCATGGACAACCTGATCCCCTCATAGTGGACAGCGTCTCAAACTGCTCAGCTGTCACCATTTAAATATCTGCTTTACACGTTGGATGTTTTATTTCTGTTAGGAATCAGCTAAAAATCTTATGAAATGCAATGCTGGCCTGTACATTCACTTTCTGTTTATACGAAGATTGGATTACCTCTGCCTCAAAAAGAAATTTCCATAACACCAAGACATCCCTATAACGAAACGGTATTAGTCAAAGAATAACACTGCTACACAACACAAGTGTGAGTGGTATTTGCAATACAGCTAGTTTAGAATGAATGGTTATGAATATTATTTTTATTTTTCTTCTTCTTCTTCTTCACTAGTACTACTGCTACTACTACCACTACTACTGTAGCTAGTTGGGAACCTATTGCAGTCTATTGTATAGATCTACTGCTACTACCTTACTGAATTAGTCATGGGTCATACTGTTTGAATCTGTGCACGAATATACTATAACTGCAGCAACAACAACAGCAACAACGACCACGAGTTCTCTGCCAAGTGAGCCACATCAACAACACGTCTTTAAGAACTACTACAGCACATTTTCCCACAAGACCCTTGTAACAGACTGTGCTACAAGACTAAGTTGTGCTATAATGATTTGAAGAGCACTTGCTTTGATGCTTGAGCCATCAAATTCTCCTGATATGAATGCATTTCGAATACTATTGGACATCCTATCTACACCTGTAATGTATGGGATTTTTGTGTAAACATACGGTGCTAGATACCTCAAGTAGTAACTGCTGTGGAACTGCTTCGTGAGCATGCTCGATATGCGGCTATGTGTGGAATGTAGTGTAAATCATTCCAGCAGACCTCTCTATCGTGGTCATCCGAAACCTTAGCCAGCAAAAGACTTCCAACGCAAACGTGTCATTGAAGGAATCACACCCACATTCATCAGAAATGATTTAGAAATACTGTGGGAGTTTTTGATGTTTATGTCATGGTTTATGTATATTGAGATGTGGGGCATTCACAATCAAGTAAATGAACTGCGTTCTATCTTTCAGCAGGATGGTTATTTGTGGTTCTAGGCAGAATCGTGCTCCGTTGGTATGAGAGTGTAACGCACACATATCCTTAACCATGTGATTGGCAGTTATTGTTAGAGAGAGGTGAGCTTATTGTTCCGTTCCGCTCGGATGTTAGTACGTCAGTACCATATTGTTAAGTTCAAACCTCAAACTCAGTTCGCCTACACACGTCTATTTCCGTCCAGGATATGCTTTCATAGCATTCGTTGGTGAGATGGGTAGTGAATGACGTTGCATACTGAAATGATTAGGTGTCAGTTACTGCAGGCGTTCGTCAAAATCAAAACCATGTTTAAAAATTGTGAACACTGTGTGCAGAGTCACTGTAGATACATCCAGAGAATGGAAAGTAAGCATGACAACAGGTATCTAACAAAATCAGAGAGGCCCTGCTACAATCGTAACAGTTATGTATAACCCAGACGAAAATGTTATGGTATGGACCAGGTTTGGCGCGAAATTCAAAGCTTTAGGTACATTTTTTTTCATTTGGTTACAATATTCGTTGATTTTTAAATAAAATCAGCGTGAAAATAAATGATGTGCTGCATGTACGTCGGATGTCTCCATTTAGAAATTTTATGGAGAAGCCTGATGTTATGTATGCAACGTACAACACATTGGTGAAGCAGGAGCCGTTAGAGGTAAGCGTTTTGTGTCATGCTTGCTGTCTTGTGTCGTTTGCTGAGTGAATAATTACATTAGATTCTTCGTTGTATATGATCAATGGTTGGGAACAAATCTGATGCAGTAATTCAAAGGCTGACGCAGAAAACTGATTGATTTCGGTACTGCATTCGCCGATTTCAACACAAATTTCGCTGTTCTCGGTAAAATATTCTTTGATTTCAGTTCTACCCCACTCTTGAATGTTGCGAGGGCGAATGGATGTATGCTTCTGTACAAGTAGTAATTTCTCTTGTATTCACTGTCCTTACACGAACTCTACATTCACGACGTGATATCGTTCCACACTCTCCTCTATGTTTGCTTCCTTAGGATCCTGCATGCCCCAACACGCCAGAGAGAGAGAGAGAGAGAGACACCACGACGGTATCGTACATCTACATCCATACTCCGCAAGGCACCTGACGGTGTGTGGCGGAGGGTACCTTGAGAACCTCTATCTCCCTTCTATTCCAGTCTCGTATTGTTCGTGGAAAGAAGGATTGTCGGTATGCTTCTGTGTGGGCTCTAATCTCTCTGATTGTATCCTCATGGTCTCTTCGCGAGATCTACGTAGGAGGGAGCAATATACTGCTTGACTCTTCGGTGAAGGTATGTTCTCGAAACTTTAACAAAAGCCCGTACCGAGCTACTGAGCGTCTCTCCTGCAGAGTCTTCCACTGGAGTTTATCTGTCATCTCCGTAACGCTTTCGCGATTACTAAATGATCCTGTAACGAAGCGCGCTGCTCTCCGTTGGATCTTCTCTATCTCTTCTATCAACCCTATCTGGTACGGATCCCACACTGCTGAGCAGTATTCAAGCAGTGGGCGAACAAGCGTACTGTAACCTACTTCCTGTGTTTTCGGATTGCATTTCCTTAGGATTCTTCCAATGAATCTCAGTCTGGCATCTGCTTTACCGACGATCAACTTTATATGATCATTCCATTTTAAATCACTCCTAATGCGTACTCCCAGATAATTTATGGAATTAACTGCTTCCAGTTGCTGACCTGCTATTTTGTAGCTAAATGATAAGGGATCTTTCTTTCTTTGTATTCACAGCACATTATACTTGTCTACATTGAGATTCAATTGCCATTCCCTGCACCATGCGTCATTTCGCTGCAGATCCTCCTGCATTTCAGTACAATTTTCCATTGTTACAACCTCTCGATACACCACAGCATCATCTGCAAAAAGCCTCAGTGAACTTCCGATGTCATTCACAAGGTCATTTATGTATATTGTGAATAGCAACGGTCCTATGACACTCCCCTGCGGCACACCTGAAATCACTCTTACTTCGGAAGACTTCTCTCCATTGAGAATGACATGCTGCGTTCTGTTATCTAGGAACTCCTCAATCCAATCACACAATTGTTCTGATAGTCCATATGCTCTTACTTTGTTCATTAAACGACTGTGGGGAACTGTATCGAACGCCTTGCGGAAGTCAAGAAACACGGCATCTATCTGTGAACCCGTGTCTATGGCCCTCTGAGTCTCGTGGACGAATAGCGCGAGCTGGGTTTCACACGACCGTCATTTTCTAAACCCATGCTGATTCCTACAGAGTAGATTTCTAGTCCCCAGAAAAGTCATTATACTCGAACATAATACGTGTTCCAAACTTCTACAACTGATGGACGTTAGAGATATAGGTCTATAGTTCTGCACATCTGTTCGACGTCCCTTCTTGAAAACGGGGATGACCTGTGCCCTTTTCCAATCCTTTGGAAAGCTATTCTCTTCTAGAGACCTACGGTACACCGCTGCAAGAAGGGGGGCAAGTTCCTTCGCGTACTCTGTGTAAAATCGAACTGGTATCCCATCAGGTCCAGCGGCCTTTACTCTTTTGAGCGATTTTAATTGTTTCTCTATCCCTCTGTCGTCTATTTCGATATCTACCATTTTGTCATCTGTGCGACAATCTAGAGAAGGAACTACAGTGCAGTCTTCCTCTGTAAAACAGCTTTGGAAAAAGACATTTAGTATTTAGGCCTTTAGTCTGTCATCCTCTGTTTCAGTACCATTTTGGTCACAGAGTGTCTGGACATTTTGTTTTGATCCACCTACCGCTTTGACATAAGACCAAAATTTCTTAGGATTTTCTGCCAAGTCAGTACATAGAACTAGAACTTTACTTTCGAATTCATTGAACGCCTCTCGCATAGCCCTCCTCACACTACATTTCGCTTCGCGTAATTTTTGTTTGTCTGCAAGGTTTTGGCTATGTTTATGTTTGCTGTGGAGTTCCCTTTGCTTCCGCAGCAGTTTTCTAACTCGGTTGTTGTACCACGGTGGCTCTTTTCCATCTCTTACGATCTTGCATGGCACATACTCATCTAACGCATATTGTACGAGGGTTTTGAACTTTGTCCACTGATCCTCAGTACTATCTGTACTTGAGACAAAACTTTTGTGTTGATCCGTCAGGTACTGTGTAATCTGCTTTCTGTCATTTTTGCTAAACAGAAAAATCTTCCTACCTTTTCTTATATTTCTATTTACGGCTGAAATCATCGATGCAGTAACCGCTTTATGATCGCTGATTCCCTGTTCTGCGTTAACTGTTTCAAATAGTTCGGGTCTGTTTGTCGCCAGAAGGTCTAATATGTTATCGCCACGAGTCGGTTCTCTGTTTAACTGCTCAAGGTAGTTTTCAGATAAAGCACTTAAAAAAATTTCACTGGATCCTTTGTCCCTGCCACCCGTTATGAACGTTTGAGTCTCCCAGTCTATATCCGGCAAATTAAAATCTCCACCCAGAACTATAACATGGTGGGGAAATCTACTCGAAATATTTTCCAAATTATCCTTCAGGTGCTCAACCACAACAGCTGCTGAGCCAGGGGGCCTGTAGAGACATCCAGTTACCATGTCTGAGCCTGCTTTAACCGTGACCTTCACCCAAATTATTTCACATTTCGGATCTCCGTCAATTTCCTTCGATACTATTGCACTTCTTACCGCTATAAACACGCCTCCCCCTTCACTGTCCAGCCTGTCTCTGCGGTATACATTCCAATCTGAGTTTAGGATTTCGTTACTGTTTACGTCTGGTTTCAGCCAACTTTCTGTCCCTAGTACTATATGGGCATTGTGACCGTTTATTAATGAGAGCAGTTCTGGGACCTTTCTATAGACGCTCCTGCAGTTTACTATTAGCACATTAATATTGTTATTCCCTGTTGCATTTTGCCTACTCCTACCTTTCCGCGTCTCAGGAGGCGTCTTTTCGTGCCTAGGGAGGGAATTCTCTAACCTATAAAACCCACATGTGCACTCCACACGCCGGCCGCGGTGGTCTAGCGGTTCTAGGCGCTCAGTCCGGAACCGCGCGACTGCTACGGTCGCAGGTTCGAATCCTGCCTCGGGCATGGATGTATGTGATGTTCTTAGGTTAGTTAGGTTTAAGTAGTTCTAAGTTCTAGGGGACTGATGACCACAGCAGTTAAGTCCCGTAGTGCTCAGAGCCATTTGAACCATTTATGTTGCACTCCGCACGTACTCCGCTACCCTTGTAGCCGCTTTCGGCGCGTAGTGCACGCCTGACCTATTCAGGGGGACCCTACATTTCTCCACCCGATAGCGGAGGTCGAGAAATTTGCATCCCAGATCTCCGCAGAATCGTCTGAGCCTCTGGTTTAAGCCTTCTACTCGGCTCCAAAGCAGAGGACCGCGATCGGTTCTGGGAATGATACTACAAATAGTTAGCTCGATTCCACCCCGCAATCGAGGCTTTCCGCCTTCAACAATTCCACCAGCCGCATGTACGAACTGTGGATGACCTCTGAACCCAGACAGCAGGAGTCATTGGTGCCGACATGAGCAACAATTTCAGTCGGGTGCACCCAGTGCTCTCTATCGCCGCCGGCAGGGCGTCCTCCACATCTCGGATGAGACCCCCCGGCAAGCAGACAGAGTGAACATTGGCCTTCTTCCCCGAACTTTCCGCTATTTCCCTAAGGGGCTCCATCACCCGCCTAAGGTTGGAGCTCCCAATAACTAATAAACCCCTCCCCCCGTGTGCCTGCTCGGACCTTGCTGAAGGAGCGGCCACATGTCCACTCAGAGGCAGAGCGCGCGATGCCACACGGCCAGCCTCCACATTGAGTTAAACCGGCCAGGGATTGATTCGCGTCAGTAAAGACGCACAGGACAATACATCATCATACAGTTCTGAAAACAGAGAAGGGGTAGGTGTAAAGCCATGTAGCCCACAATGCTGCGACACAAGGTACACTATGTGATCAAAAGTATCCGTACGCCTGGCTCAAAATGACTTACAAGTTCGTGGCGCCCTCCATCGGTAATTCTGGAATTCAGTATGGTGTTGGACCACGCCTTGATGACAGCTTCCACTCTCGCAGGGATACGTTCAATCAGGTGCTGGAACCTTTCTTGCGGGATGGCAGCCCATTCTTCACGTAGTGTTGCACTGAGGAGAGGTATCGATGTCGGTCGGTGAGGCATGGCAAGAAGTTGGCGTTCCAAAGCATCCCGAAGTTGTTCTATAGGATTCAGGTCAGGACTCTGTCCAGGTCAGTACATTACAAGGATGTTATTGTCATGTAACCAGTCCGCCACAGGCCGTTAATTATGAACAGGTGCTCGATCATGTTGAGAGATGCAAGCGCCATCCACGAATTGTTCTTCAACGGTGGGGAGCAAGAAGGCGCTTAATCGCTTAATACATCAGTTTAGGCCTGTGCTGTGATAGTGCCACGAAAAATACGGGGTGCAAGCCCCCTCCCTGAAAAACACGACCACACCATAACACCACCGCCTTCCAATTTTACCGTTGGCACTACACACGCTGGCAGATGACGTTCACCGGGTATTCACCATACCCACACACTGCCATCGGATCGCCACATTGTACCGTGGTTCGTCACTCCAGACAACGGTTTCCGCTGTTAAATCGTCCAATTGTAACCCTCCTGGCCGGCCGAAGTGGCCGTGCGTTTCTAGGTGCTGCAGTCTAGAACCGCGAGACCGCTACGGTCGCAGGTTCGAATCCTGCCTCGGGCATGGATGTGTGTGATGTCCTTAGGTTAGTTAGGTTTAACTAGTTCTAAGTTCTAGGGGACTAATGACCTCAGAAGTTGCGTCCCATAGTGCTCAGAGCCATTTGGACCATTTTTGTAACCCTCCTGACACCAAGCGATGCGTCGTTTGGCATTTACTGGCGTGATGTGTGGCTTATGAGCAGCCACTCGACCATGAAATCCACATTTTCTCACCTCCCGCCTTACTGTCATGGTACTTGCAGTGGATCCTGATGCAGTTTGGAATTCTTATGTGATAGTCTGGATAGATGTCTGCATAATATACATTACGAACTTCTTCAACTGTCGGCGGTCTCTGTCAGTCAACAGACGAGGTCGGCCTGTACGTTTTTGTGATGTACGTGTCCCCTCACGTTACCACTTCACTATCAGACCGGAAACAGTGGACCTACGGATGTTTAGGAGTGTGTAAATCTCGCGTACAGGCGTATGACACAAGTGACACCCAATCACCTGACCACATTCGAAGTCAGTGAGTTTCGCAGAACGCTCAATTCTGCTCTCTCGCGATGTCTAATGACTACTGAGGTCGCTGATGTGGAGTAGGTGGCAGCACAATGCACCTAACATGAAAACTTATGTTTTTAGGTGTGTCCGGATACTTTTGATTGCATAGTGTATTTATCTGCATCCCTAACTGGTGATACGGCCTAGTGACATAAACATTCTGCGAGTTCCATTGCGGAGGTAAAAGGAGTGCAATGGACTGCTGACGCCGAGCGGATATCCGTGGCGGTAGTGGTAGTCAACGGGACCGTGCTACACTGTTCGTACTCCCTTCTGAGTACGGAGCTGCTGTGGAAGGGCGATGGTCGCGCAGTGTAAACTGTCGAACACGTGGCCAGTTGCCAGGGCTGGCCGGACTTCTGGTTAGCAATGCTTTTGTGCGTTGAGGCGTGGTTGTTGACCTGCGCGCGCTATCTCGTCGGCGAAGTGTTGTTGACATCTGACCTGATAGCCATGATTGCTATTAATAAATAACCCTGCACGTCCCTACATGTCTGCGTGGATATAAGCTTTGTACCTGAATGGGGGAAGGATGATAAGTGGTTTACCATGTCGTGAAAGCAGTTCAGCTACAAATAGCAGGCAATTTCAGAGTGGTTACTACCCGTGGGGTGAAAACATGTTTACGTATCCTCGGAACAGCCAACAGGTTGAGACTATCACTGCAAAAATATCTTTAGTCTGATAGGGTGGTGTAGAACTAGAATGGAGAAAAGCATGTTTTGTCTCAGGTAGGACAATGCCCTATGCCAGAACGGGTACATCTCCGCCATCTTGAATTTTTTGAACTTGACACCAACAGGGCAATGCACCATTCTGTATAAATTTTTTTTTTAATTTCCTGCCAGGTTGTACTTAGAACACAGTGACGTGATGGGGTTGGGGGAAAACCTGGCTGCTTCGAATTTCCCACCATATATCAAATTTCCCGCCATTTTGCACATACCGCAACTGACCCATTCAGAGAACTCTGACAACTGCGACATGGTATGATAGGGGAGGGGGAAAACAGATGATGTCATTGATGATTTTTAGACGCAGACAATACCTGGGATTCACAGTCATGAGAGCTTTATAAAAGACATATTTACGCCAGTGACTGTATCACTTGCTTTATTTCACGATTGCAATTTCGACCTTCGGCCATTATTAAGTGCAGATTTTTGTGGCTTTAAGTCATGTCAACTTAGATTGAGTTGACAACGGCATATAAATGTGTCAGCTCATTTTAAGTTGACATGGCTTAAACCCACAAAAATCTGCACTCTATAATGGGCCTAAGGCCGAAATTGCAATCGTGAAATAAAGAAAGTGTTACAGTCACTGGCGTAAATATGATGTCTTTTATAAAATGATTGATTTCAGTTGTGAATAACTGATACTGTTGTTATAGGATACCAATTTCCTGCGGTTTTTTTTAGTGCACAGTTTAACATTTCTGCACATTTAAAGCTATGTGGCGTGCTTGTATTACTTTGAAATGTCTTCAAGATCTGCTTGGATATTTGTGAAGCTGATTGCCAGTAGTATTTTACTACACATACTGGAATTATGTGCAATATTTCTGAAATTACTATTAGCATCTTCCGGCTGGTTGGACGATAGTTTTATGGATCACTTCCGCTGTCCATCTTGTAGACGGATGTGACCTATGCTTTTTCTCAACCCCTGAGGAGAGTTTCTTAGTCGAAGGATTTACCGTGAGTTGTGGATAAACTGGAAACTAACTCAGATGCGAATTCTGCATATAATGAAATTTCGGATATTTCACAACGCCGCTGGCACAGTTACATTGCCTAAAAAATGGAGCAGCAAGAAGTCATGGTCGGATATGAATGTACATCTAATCTACGTGATTACTCTGCTATTCACAATAAAGTGCCTGGCAGAGGGTTCATTGAACCGCCTTCAAGCTGTCTCTGTATCGTTCCACTCTCGAACGGCGCGCGAGAAAACGAGCACTTAAATTTTTCTGTGCGAGCTCTGATTCCTCTTACTTTATCGAGATGATCATTCCTCCCTATGTAGGTGGGAGTAGACTTATACCTCGGGTATACAAATGTTTACAGCAGCCATTCTCTATCATAGATAGAACGGCCACCAGAGTGCATTGGTACTGTTTGTGTTTAGTATGGTTTCCAGGCCTATGAGAAGACTGAACAGTATATTAAAAAACTAGAAACCCTCCTCGATTGCGTAAAAAGCACCTAGTGTTAACCTAGGTTTCGGCGTAGATAACTACACCTTCTTCAGAACAATAAAACCCACAAGTGCCTAAGAAGACCTTTGTCAATGATTAAAAGAACACCATAGCTAAACATTTATAAACGAAAAAAAGAAAAACACAAACAGTACATATGTACAAAGTCTAAACCACTACTTAACTTAATGATGTAACCTCCACCTCACACCGGCCTATGTTCGATGGGCCAACATAGGCCGGTGTGAGGTGTAGGTTACACCATTAAGTTAAGTAGTGGTTTAGACTTTGTACATATGTACTGTTTGTGTTTTCCTTTTTTTCGTTTATAAATGTTTAGCTATGGTGTCCTTTTAATCACTGACAAAGGTCTTTATAGGCACTTGTGGGTTTTATTGTTCTGAAGAAGGTGTAGTTATCTACGCCGAAACCTAGGTTAACACTAGGTGCTTTTTACGCAATCGAGGCGGGTTTCTACTTTTTTAATATATTAACGATTGCTGACGCGCTGCAATGTTGAAGGTTCTTAAAGACTGAACAGCTTCAGATATTGAGAGATCACTGAGAAGGACACGGAGCTCCCGTGTACTCCCGTTAGACAGCGTTGTTAACAAATGTCCGTGTTTGCACGGGTCCTCGTTTTGGGTCTCAATACGGTCGGCTGGTCGAATCGAGCACTATTTGTATTTGTTACAGTGGCCTGGTGTTGGGCAGAATGGAAACGTGAGGGCTGCCATACTCTTTGTCGTGGTTCCGATCAACCGCGTCTGACCACTACAAGGTGGGATCGCCGAACTGTGCACTAAACACATCGTAACATCTTCACATCTGCTCCTGCCACCCGAAAACAAGTAACGAACACACAGCAACATTGTACGTCATAGCGCACCATTGGTCGGAGACAAGCAGCAGGCGAACTAGGGAAATTCCGTCCCATGTGTTGGCTGCCCTTAACGCCACAATACCACCTGCTGTGTTGGGAGTGATACCGTGACAGAGAGCAAGCACTGTTGGTGAATGACGTCACACTGTGTTCAACGATGATTCGCGGTTTCGCACTACCCTGGCTGACAATCGTTGGCATGTAGGGCAGCGATCTGGGGAGAGGTTCCATTCTTACAATGTTTTGAAGAGGCACAGCGTTGCTACTTCGGGCCATTTGGTTCGACTTCAGGTCGCGGCTGGTAGTGGTTGTGGGGATACTGACGACACAACGGAACGGCACATACAGCCTGAGCCATCATGTTTCCTCTCAAGCGACACTGTTACCATTTTTCAACAGTACAACGCCAGTCCACACATTCACATGTCTCTATTAACTGTCTACGTGATGTTGAGGTACTCCTGTGGTAAGCAAACATTCCAGACCTGCCCCTTACAAAAGTGAGTGGGAACTCGGACGAGCATGCAACGTCGTACTGATAAGCGGGCTTATACTGCCAAGTTCTGTATAAATCTGACTAGATTTTGTGATAACGAAAGTAACATCACATACCCTCTCCCTGTCTGTGGGTACTTCACTTCGTTTTGTAAGGAAGTTTATATTGCTCAACTTTGCTGTGGTGCTAGAATTAGATTGGGACAACACTGTCGGCTCTCCGTTTCTAAATTGATATTCTGTTGTTGAATCTACGGTAGGTATCCTGTTATCGAAATATTGTGACACATGGTTTTTGATTCAAGTGGCGGCGTTTCCTTGCATTGATGACACGCATCTCGCTCAAAGTGAGCTTAACTGTCACGCCACTGCAATCTCTGACGCCAACTCAGTCACATGAAACGCCAAACAAGAGTATTTGACTTGTATGTGCGTGTATTTCGTGTAACAGCTGACTAAGGATGGCACAGTAACCGAACTCCTCTACTTCGACTTGAAGCTGGACCACTACGTCACATATTATCAGCACAAAAAGAAAGTAAAAAACCTTTATGAATATAGTGATAAGAAATGGCTTAAATGTCTCTGAGCACTATGGGACTTAAGATCTGAGGTCATCAGTCCCCTAGAACGTAGAACTACTTAAACCTCACTAACCTAAGGACATCACACACATCCGTGCCAGAGGCAGGATTCGAACCTGCGACCGTAGCAGCAGCGCGGTTCCGGACTGAAGCACCTAGAACCGCTCAGCCACCGCGGCCAGCTTCATGTTGTATACTAACGACCTTGCGACAATATTAACTGTAATGTCAGACTTTTCGCAGACGTTGCAGTTACCTATAATGAAGTACTGTATGAAAAAAAGTGCACAAATATTCAATCAGGACTTGATGAGATTTCAAAGTGGTGCAATGATCGACAACTTGCCTTAAATGTTCAAAAATGGAAAACTGTGCACTTCAAAGAACGGAAAAACGTAGTATCCTACGACTACAATAACAAGAGTCGTAACAGTAATCAAGGAAAGAGGCAGGAAGGAAGACTTGGTTTAACGTCCTGTCGACATCTGGGTCATTGAAGACGAAACACAAGCTAGGATTGTGTCAAGGATGGGGAAGGAAATCGGCTGTGCCCTTTCAGAGGAACCATCCTGCCATTTGTCAGGCGCGATTTAGGGAAACCACGGAAAACCTAAATATGGATTTCCGGACACAAGTTTGAGCCGTCGTGCTCTCGACTGTGAGTCCAGTGCGCCTCCCCGCTCCGTCAGTTATAATCGGTCAAGCCTTACAAAAAGCACGGTGTAACAATTTGTAACAATTAGAAGAGGAACAATTACATAATCTCAGTTGTGGCTAAAGCAGATGGCAAACTGCGTTTCATTAGTAGAATACTACGGAAATTCAATCAGTTTACAAAGGAGACTACATGCAAAACACTCGTGCGGCACGTCATAGAATATTATTCCAGTGTGCGGTACGCATACCAAATATGACTTAAAGGAAATATCGAACGTATGCAGGGAAGGGCAGCGCGAATAATCACAGGTTTGGTCGACACGTGGGAGAAGGTCACGAAGATGCTGAAAGAAATGAACTGTCAGACACCTGAAGCTAGACGCAAATTACCCTGTTAAAACTTACTGATAAAGTTTCTAGGACCAACTGCAAGTGATGAGTTTAGGAATAAGTTACAACACCCAACCTGTCGCTGTGAAGACAAGATTAGACTAATTACAGCACGCAGAGGCGTTTAAGAAATCATTCTTCCCGCGATATATACGTGAATAGAACGGGAAAAAGAGCTAATAATCGATATAATGGGGCGTACCCTCTGCCATGCACTTCACAGTGGTTTCAGAGTATAGCTGTAGATATTCAGCTGCCTGCGGCGACTTGCATGCCCTTAACCTATCCCAGTAATCGTGCCAGGGAAAGGTGTCCTAAAGCTTAACGTGGAATCCGAACCACGTGTCGTTCCTGGTGTATCTTCTCATCACTAAGAGGTGAAGCCTAGTGTAAAGGCAGACTGGAAAAGTCCGGTGTCTGATAGGGATTCGATCCCGCGACTTTATAGTCTCCAGGATCCCACTTTACCGCTAGACCACCTGGCCCACTGTGACAAAAGTAATATGTCAATAGCAGATCCAGAATACATGCTTTGCCTTTCGTAAACAAAAGAGGAAAGATATTAAGCAGAGGTGCGATAGATTACTCAAATATAAAACTTTTTTGTAATCAAACGATATCTTTCATGGTGTTGTTTTAGAGTTAACCACTCTACTTGGAATCTTGTTACACTCGGTTGTGTATTTTTTTTTAGAGTTATGATTCTACAAAACAACTGTTCTGCAATGAGCGGGAACTGCCTGGATCTGGTTAGACAATGGACTCGCATTCGGGAGGACGACGGTTCAATCCCGGGTCCGGCCATCCTGATTTAGGTTTTCCGTGATTTCCCTAAATCGCTCCAGGCAAATGCCGGGATGGTTCCTCTGAAGGGGCACGGCCGACATCCTTCCCTAATCCGATGAGACCGATGACCACGCTGTCTGGTCTCCTTCCCCAAACAACCAACCAACCTGCCTGGATCAGGTGAATAGGTACAGCCACGTTTGTCTTCAAACAACCGTATGTTGTTAAGTCATAGCAGAAGTATGGACAAGTGATTACGGGAAATAACTTTGCGGACGGGGACGACGGCTTGCTACAATCGTCATTGAATTTAGTATCGATAAGAAGGAGAAAGGAAAGGTAATGCCGACAGAAGGTCCTAGCAAAAATTTTAAACTGCTCGATGGCAAGCATGTTACACGATGTCGAGATTTCAAGCATTAGAAGAAGAAGCAAAATACTCACAGATATTTCCTTGACGCTATGAATAAATGAGCTCTTAGGCTGCAATTTACACTATATTATGAACAATCGAAAGAAATATCAGCACTGCGAAAACTTCACATCTGGAAACTAACAGAGAAACTGTGAAGAAGATTATTCTATAGTGTTTAGTGCTATACTGAATGAATGATCCATTTGCGAACGGCAGGGCGTAATGGCAGTAAATATTTATAACATGAGATTGTGATGAAACACTGAAGCAGAATGCAAGGGGGACTTCTGATAGCTGGGACTCAACGCGAGTGATTTCTTACGCTGATTCCTTGCGATTTTTCACGGCCACTCCCTGCAATACTCGGCGGTCCCTATCCGTCGTAACATGAGATCTCGCTGGTCTATATTTACCTGTGGTTGTTCCTTCGCGTTTTCACTCCACAGTCAACTTCCCAACAGTCGACTTTGGCAATATCAGAAGAGATTCAAGGTTCCTGATCTATTTCTTAAAAAAATGGTTCAAATGGCTCTGAGCACTATGTGACTTAACTTATGAGGTCATCAGTCCCCTAGAACTCAGAACTACTTAAACCTAACTAACCTAAGGACATCACACACATCCATGCCCGAGGCAGGATTCGAACCTGCGACCGTAGCGGTCACGCGGTTCCAGACTGTAGCGCCTAGAACCGCTCGGCCACCCCGGCCGGCGATCTATATCTTATTCAGGTGACATGGAATCTCTTCTAGTCTACGTTCGAAGTCAGCGAACTCTCCAGACCGACCCAATCTGCTGTTACCGTTGCATGTCCTCTCCATGCCTCTCGTGGCATCTACTGGTCAGTTCCCCATTACAGAGGGGAGACACTACATTTTAGAGTAGATAGGGTGTACTTAGGCCACACAGATAATACATTCACATATATATGTATAAATTGCAAGCAAACTAAGATTTTATGATTTAAAAGCAATACTTAGTGTCTATATGAAAATACACGGACTGATCACATTACCGTGAACACCTGAAAAGCCTAAATAACCACCTCTTGCAGCAATGACGAGGAGGAAGAGTGTCAGTGAGGTTCTGGAAGGTAGCGACAGGGATGTGGGGCTATGTCGACTCCAGCGCCGTGGCCAGCTGCGCTAGGTTACTTGGTTGAGGATCCATGGCGGAAACAGCCTAACGAGGTAGTTCCAAAGTTTCTTGAATGGGGTTAATTACGGTAATTTGGTGGCCAGGGACGTACAGTAAACTCATCTGGTGCTCATGGTACACTGCGGTCTATGCGACATGTTGCATTGTCCTGCTGGCACTATCGTGCCAAGGAAAAAACACACAGTATTTGGGGGTAAAAATTTATCTCAAGGATAGAGGCATACTTGTGGCGATACAGTGTGCTTCCCAGAATGACGATGTCACCCAGGGAATGCCACAAAAATATTCCGAAGACTGTAACGCTCTGTCCTCCAGCGTGAACCCTTCAGACGATTATTGCAGGGCTGCACAAGCCAATGGCCATCTGTCCGATTGAGTATAAAACATGATTCATCTGAGAAGGACTGTTGCCACGCAGTGGACGGCCAGATGCGGTATTGGCTTGAAAATTTCAGGTTCGTCGCCGATGATCAACTGTCAGCATGGGTGCATGAACCTGACGCCTGCTGTGGAAGCCAATACACAGCAATGGTCGTTGGGGAGACGCTGTTGGTAGCCCCTTGGTTCATCTGGGCGACCAGTTACTCAATAGATTCACCTCTGTCATCAATGATCCGTGGTGTGCCATAGCTGCCTAGGCGCTGGTTTTGGATAGCGCCGTTTTGCCACACACACTACACTTTAACAGTGGAGGCGTGTGAACGGTTTACATACTTAGCCGTTTCCGGAAATGCTTCCACCCCTGGCCTGAAAGCCAATGATAATGCCATTTCGGGCGTCAGATGACTCACTCCGTTTCTGCATTACAGCTGCACTGTTTGCCGCCCCCCCCCCCCCCGCCGACACGCCGTTCACTGTCAGTGCTGCCTGCAGTCTGTGAGTGGTTATTGCACAGTGACGTCGAACATAGGCTGTGGTCATATTAAGCTGACTGGACCGTGTAAAACGTTCCGAAGAGAGTAGCGGAATGAAAGTGGACCTCTTACGTTAACATTTGTGAAAGGCGAATTGCACTAATCTCTGTCTTCCAGGAAACGGGTGTCACTATCCAGATGTTGCTGTTACATTTCTTCTAGTCATGATTCAGAACTTTTATCCGATTTCATTACCTCTGCCAACTGCAAAATAAAATCCTGGGCAAATTTAGGATGACTAATTCTAATTAGTTGGGGTCGCGCAGAGTGGCCGCGTGGTTAGAGGCGCCACATCAGTAACTGCGCGGCCCGTCCCGCCGATGGCCCGAGTCCTCCCTTGGGCGTGGGTGTGTTGTTCTTAGCTTAAGTTAGTTTAAGTAGTGTGTAAGACTAGGGACCGATGACGTCGGCAGTTTGGTCCCTTAGGAATTCACACACATTTGAACATTTTTTAATTAGTTGGGATCAAGCGAAGTGTTTATTGGAAGGATCTGTGATGAGGGGAAACATATGATCTGTGTCGATAAGGCGAGTCTAGCTTCCATTCCATAATGTGGTTCTACAGATAACCTTGTAAAACGTGGAACATTATTAACATATGCAGCTCTTTTGTGTTTCAAATAATTTATGCACATATACACTCTAAAAACGACACACAACGAAGGATTTATCCAAATAGGACGGAAATCGGTAAATGTGATGTACATGTACAGACGAAGAAGTGAATACTAGGCAGAAATCCAATCTGCATGTGGAATGCACTTCCTTGACTCTTGTGCAGAAAGGAGTGCAGTATTCTGCTGCATCCATTTTCAGTAAGCTACCACAAGAACTCAAAAATCTTAGAATATGTTTTTTTTTTAGATTTCATTTTATCTGTTTCTAATATCGTGTTATAATTTCATGTATTGATTCGTTCCATGACCATGGAGACTTCTCCTTAATTTGGTCCCATGGAACAATACATAAATAAATAAATAAATAAATAAAAATAAATTATAACTTCAGAAAAATTGGAAGATCTATTAAAGGAAAAGAACTTCACAAATTGAACACACCAATAACGCGTTGGTCCACTTGTGCCCTTATGGAAGTAATTATTCAGCTTGGCACTGATTGATGAAGTTGTTAGATGTCGTCCTAAGGGATATCAATCCAAATTCTGTCCAATTGGTGCGTTCTATCGTCAGATTCCCTAGTTGGTTCGAGGACCCTACCCATAATTCTCCATACATACTCATTTGGGGAGAGGTCCTGCGACTTACGGCCGAGGCACGTTTTGGAAAGCCTGAAGACAAGCAGTAGGAACCCTCGCTGTGCGCGAGCGGACATTATGTTATTGAAATTTAAGCCCAGGATGGCTTGCCATGAAGGACAAGAAAACGAGGCATAGAATACGGTCGGCATACCGCTGTGCTGTAATGGTGCTGCGGATGACAACCAAAGTTCATTGGGGCTCAGTTCGCAGCAGGACTCATCACCGAAGAAAATTCTACCCCATTCAATGGGATTGCAGGCCGAAGACATGTCTGTAGACGCCGTAGACAGCACTGGGATACCTTTCGTCACGACAGCCAGGACTGATCTGGATTGCCGTTACTTTTCACAGCAGGAACCTGCACATGGGTATCATGACGTTATATTCAATAAGAACCGCAGAACACCTGCAGACAATGTATGTGTCAAGAGAGCGTTCCCACGGTAGAGGATGTATCGTGCACAGAAAGTGTGATTCAGTTGACCAAGGAATGAGTTTTCATTGTTCCACTGAGTCGTCACATTATCCCCACGCCCACTGAAATAACTGACAGCGTCATTGTTTCAGCAAAAGTGGATTGTGTATGTGTGTAGCCCTATTTGTAATTTGCGTGACTGGCATGCTCCAAAAAATTGGTTCTTTAGCCTGTATTGCACTGCTGTGTCTAATCGTACCGTACTGCGGTCTTCTGTGATTTACAGAGTGAGTAAACCTTCGACCTGCACAATTTTGGACGAGTTATTGGTATTTAAACGTGCTGTGGTCTACTGGCAGTTTCATCATCACCCGTCCACATTCTATAGATAAGAATGATGATATATCCGGCCGGCCAGAGTGGCCGTGCAGTTCTAGGCGCTACAGTCTGGAGCCAAGCGACCACTCCGATCGCAGGTTCGAATCCTGCCTCGGGCATGGATGTGTGTGATGTCCTTAGGTTAGTTAGGTTTAATTAGTTCTAAGTTCTAGGCGACTGATGACTTCAGAAGTTAAGTCGCATAGTGCTCAGAGCCATTTGAACCATTTTTTTAATGATATATCCGAACGTGTGATGAGCCACGTATTTCCGTGATGCTCACCTGTAGTTGTCATGGGTATATTATTCTCCTCTTTTTCAAAATTATGTTAAACTGCTTTCTCCTTCTTTTGCGTTCAGCTTGGGCCGAATGAAATCTTTGTTCCTTAATCATCAATTATGCAGGTGTCTCAAAGTGGTACCGGATTTGTGGGTGTCTGAATAAACGCCTACTAAGGGGAGGAAATATTATCCGCGCACTTCATCTGACAATGCTACGGAGCCTCCAGCGCCTTTTGTTACGCAACCAGAGTAGCGTTAACCGCCTACATCGCTACATTAGAAATCTGTACGTATAGGTTTTTTAACTCGAAAGAAAGAAAAGTAAAATAAAAGGAGAGAAGTATTATATACCGACTAAATACAGCAAACACATAAGGAGCAAGTGCACTATTATTGAATTTAATGCCAGCAGGTAATAAAAGTAATTCCACTATTAGAAAAACATGGGATGCAGACAGACCACCGTCTGGTCTTCTGCCTTCTTGACGTCATGTTGATGCGGTAATTCACAACATAACACTAGAAACAAAATAATTACTTCTATATAGACTATGTATCATTGTCTAGGATTCAGAAAGGCGTTTTATATTCTTGTGTAAAAGTCTCTGTAGGTTGCCGATAGACATCAGCTGGAGAACTCAAACTCACCAGATATTGAAAAACTAAGTAAAGCAGTAGCTTATTAACAACTCAGTCTATAATTTATCAGAATATTTAGATTCTGGGATGTAAATTCAGTTTGGTGCTCAACAGGTTTTGACTTCGCGCTGTGCCCGCATCTCGTGGTCGTGCGGTAGCGTTCTCGCTTCCCACGCCCGGGTTCCCGGGTTCTATTCCCAGCGGGGTCAGGGATTTTCTCTGCCTCGTGATGGCTGGGTGTTGTGTGATGTCCTTAGGTTAGTTAGGTTTAAGTAGTTCTAAGTTCTAGGGGACTGATGACCATAGATGTTAAGTCCCATAGTGCTCAGAGCCATTTGAACCATTTGAACTTCGCGCTGCCTAGTCACACTAATATGTTCACCTGTGAAAAGCCTGAGGTTTCTCGATTGCCATGGCGCGAACAGCCCTGTGAAGGTTGTCCCATAGGTTCTTGATTCCATTTAAATGCAGGGCGTTTGTTGGCCAGTTGAGTAGCTACACTCATCCTGATGCTCTTCGTACCACGCGTAGACACTGTGAGCTTTAGGACACGTTGGATCGACCTCTTACTAGATGCCATCGTGCTGAGGAAAAACAAACTGCATGCAGGGGTGGACATGGTACCTGTGTTGTCCCATTGCGTCTTCTAAAACGGTGAGAGCTGCCAGGGAATTCCACGAGAACGTTCCTCAGGCCATAATGCTGCCACTTGTCGCCTGGACCCTTCCAACGATTGTTGCAAGGTGTTTACTTTTAGATGTCCATCTGTCCAATGGACATAAAATGTGATCTGAAAAGGACGCCAGTCGTTACTCACTGGATGTTCTGTGGCGGTACCGGCGTGCAAACTGCAGCCTTCATCGCCTATGATCAGCAGTCAGTATGGGTGCATGAGACAGGTGCCTACTATGGGAGTCCGTACGCGGCAATGCTCGCTGAGCGATCGTTGAGGGGGGACTGCTGATAGCCACCTGGTTCATCTCGCTGGTCAGCTGCTCAACAGTTGCACACATCTCCACTGCCGTCGTTCACCCCTGTTATCTGTGACCCGTGGTGCACCACAGTTACCTCGGCGCCGATTTTGGACAGAGCCATGATACCATGCACGGTAGTCTTTAACCATGGTGGCACGCAAACAGTTTACAAACTTGGCCGTTTCGGAAATGCTTACAGCCCAGAACCGAAAGCCAATAGTAATGCCACTTTGGACGCCAGATAAATCGCTCCGTTCCCACATTACATCGACTGCACTGTTTTTCGCGTCTCCCCGACACACTATAGCAACCTTACACTTCTAGTGCTGCCATCTACCGCCTGTGAGTGGTCATTGCACATTAACGTCAAACATAGTCTGTGGCCACATTAATGTGTCTGGAGCGTAAAGTTGATAGTGCTCTGCGTAAAGTTCAATAACTATTTAGTTTGAAGAATTAGATAAAAACGGCAGCCAAGTGCTATAAAAAACAAGCAGTGACTTTTTTTCAAATTAGCTTCTTTCCTATAATTTTAATATATAGTCTCAGGAAAATCAAACTCACCCAAAAATTTTTTTAAGACTGACGCAGAACTGACCTTTGGTGACGAACAAATGAACTGCCCGTCAAAGGACACGGCTGGAACCGTGATTTCGATGCACTAAACAGTTGCTGACAAACGTCTGTGGATGCGCGTCTGCGACATGCTCTGGTGCGGAGCACTTCGCTGTGTCATTACGTTTGAGTGAATGAGTGGAACAGTTGTTCTCTGTGACCATATAATGGTGTTCATGATAAAACAGCTCGTCTTCCTTGTTGAGCGTTATGCTAAGCAAAATTCGTGGAAAACGAGAAAGGAACTGTTTGTGCAATACTTTAACGCTGGAAATGTTTTGGCAAAACCTCCTGCGAAATCTGCAATGTAAAATTTAGTGGAAAAATGGTGCGAAACGGCCTGTGTAGCGAATAAAAACCATAGCTATCAGAATAGACTCTTTGCAGGGCGTCCACAACTGTTGCTAAATTTTTTCGTGTTGAATACCTAAATCCACTCTAGCTGAACTTCACGAATCCCTTGTTTGGATAAAATCGTACGCACGCCCCTGGTTTCAGAATGTAAATCCCATCTTCAGGTGCGAAAAAAAAGCTAAGAGCGATTCCTGAAAAAATTAATTAACGTTGAAAGGCCTATGCAAATGTGAACATCAGGTCATACCTTGATTGCCTTGATTGCGTACGACAAAATCGTGTATGTGCTAGTCATGTAAAAATCCAGAAAATATATCAAGCAGCATGCGAGATCCCGTACGGGCGAGGGATCAAAAGGTTCTCTGAGTCAACCAGTACCACACCGGGTAAACGGAGCCTAACCAAAAAAACCATGGACGTAACATAAAAAAGCACACATTGTCAGACTGATGTAACCGATGAACCAGATGCAAACGACTGGACGTGCGGCAAGGGCTTAAGAAATTAAAATGAAGGCACAAAAGACGTGGAATGATAGTTTGTGAATCTCAAGATAGCTTATAATGTAAGTTCCCAGCCCGCTCCATGTCGTGGACGACCAGCAAGACCGGTCAATAGACTGCCGCACGAACCGCAATGAGACGTCTTTTTGCTCTGTACTAGGCCTGTCTTAGCTAATGCCATGCATAAAGTAAGGTAGTTTTAGCACCATTTCTAGTGGGTGGCGTTTGGAAGCAACGTGGGGATGCAGTCGTGTTGCTGGCTACGATTTCTTCGGGGGTCCCTCCCGCCTTCGGTGTTAGTTCCGGTGACAGCCACTCTCTGACCTATATGTGTACAAGGGCGTTTCACTGCGGTTCGCGCGTCAGTGGTCTTGCTGGGCCTCTACCACATGCGGCGTAATGAGAACTTATGTGGAAAGCTGCTTTTGAGGTTCGAAAAATGGAATTCTATGGCATTTACGCCTTCATTTTAATTTCCTAAGTCCATGCCACGTATCTAGTCGTTCATAGTTGGTTCACAGGCTACATTACGCTGGCCACGTGTTCTTGTTTGTTGTTACATTCATTGTTTATTCGGTTAGGCTCGGTATACCCGTTGCGGTGCTGATTGACTCAGAGAAACTTTTCAGCTACAGCCCACATGGATCTCGCATGATGCTTGATAAATTTTCTGGATTTTTTTACATGACTGGTACAACTTTGTCCTACGCAATGAAGGTATGATCTGATATTCACGGCCGGCCGCTGTCACCCAGTGGTTCTAGGCGCTTCAGTCCGGAACAGCGCTTCTGCTACGGTCGCAGGTTCGAGTCCTGCCTCGGGCATGGATGTGTGTGATGTCCTTAGGTTAATTAGGTTTAAGTAGTTCTAAGTATAGGGGACTGATGACCTCCGATGTTTAAGTCCCATAGTGCTTAGAGCTATTTGAACCATTTGATATTCACGTTTGTTTGGACCTTTTAATTTAATTAATTTTCTGAGGAATCCTTCTTAGCTTTTCTTGTTTTTTGTAGAGTCTGAAGATGGGATTCACATCCTGAAGCCCAGGTCGCGTACTATTTTATCCAAATAAAGGATCTGTCAAGTGCAACCGGAGCGGATTTATTCATCATGAAAAATATCAAAATAGAGTTGGAACACCAGGAAAATTTATTTCCGATGAAGGGAAACCTGGAACGAAGTCCGACGAAATCTCAACACTGTTTGTCTGTGCAAGTGAGAATTAACAGATGGTCCTTTCGATGAAGTTTCAAAAAGGACCTGCATCTGTATCCTCGCAAATTTACAGTTGCGCGGAGGTTAAAGCATCGAGACGAACGTTCGCATTTAGTGTTCTGTCAGTGGCTTCTGAGTGCAATGGAATCTGGACTTTTTGGATTCTGGGTTTTTCATTTCTTCAAATGAGGCCAGGTGCATCCCGCAGAGTATTTGAACTCATAGAACATACGTCATTATGTATCAGAAAATTCCCATCGGTACTTTCATGAGCTGTAGCATTATCCGAAGATTGGAGTTTGGTGTACAATGTCTGGTGACAGCATAGTAACACGATTCTTTCATCAAACTGTTAATGCTAACCGGTATGTCCAGAAACTGTTTAATCAAAATGTGAATCAACTCACAGAAGATTAACTGGTATACAGCTATTTTCAGGAACACGGAGCAACAGCACATATCGGCTTGACTACCTTGTCGCGAGGTATTTGGAGGGGAGAGGACAATCAGCTGAGGCAGTGCTATCTCCTGACCACCTATATCACTTGAGCTCTCTCCCTTTTATTTTTACCTGTGGGGCAAATTGAAAAGTCGGGTGCACTCAAGTAATTCTCGTGCTCTGGAAGAGCTACAGCAGAACAATGAAAACGGTACTGCTGCGTTCCCTCAGGTAAAGCTGCTACAGATGTCTCACACTTTGATAAATCTAGCACAGCACTGTATCGATGTCAACCGTGCCCACTGTCATCTTCTGTGATGTCCAACGGCTATTTTCGCGTCAGCATTGTAGTAAATATTTTACAGACTAGTTTAATTTTAGATGTTTGGACAACATGGTTGTGGAGTAACAGCGATTGATATAAAATTAAGTTAGTATTAAGAAAACAGCCACTCCTCGGTAGACGTGACGCCACCAGCAGTCGACCATATGTTCTCCCTGAAGATGGTCCCTGCGTGGGCTGAAACCGGTCGGCGCTAAATAAATAAAACAACGCGATTATGACTGTTTTCGTAATACCAAGTCAGTTTAATTTTGCACAACCTGCATGCAGCAATCTATGAGTACATCCCTAGTGCAAATTATAATTTGTCGTTGATATACCTTAAAGAAGTAGTATGCAATGGCTGCTTTTTATGTACATCTTTACTGCACATTCCTCGAGACTCTTCTTCATGAATGGCTTTGCGGCAAACTATATATCTGCATACAAGTTGACAATTATTGAACTACACGAAGAAACTGTAAATTAGTTACAAACTACAACGTGCACACACTTTACTCATTATCTAAACGTCACTTCAGATATTCAGACTTTGGTTGTGACATACTCGGTATGCCTGCCATCGTTAGCGATGATGTGGCGCAGACGAACGGCGAAATTCTGCATGACTCCACTGAAGTGGCGGAACATCAATGCTGTCGATGACCACCTGATTGGCTGTTTCCAGCTCAGAAATGGTGTTGGGGTATTGCTGTACACCTTGTCTTTAACGTACCCCCCCACAAAAAGGAGAAGTCGCGTGTGTTCAAACCGGGAAATACGGCAGCCAATCGAGGCCCATGCCAGTGGCCTCTGTGTACCCCAGAGCTAGAATGCGGTCCCCAAAGTGCTCCTCCAGGATATCAAACAATCTCCTGCTTCGATGGGGTCAAGCTGCGTCTTGCATTAAGCACACCTTATCGAAACGAGGGTCACTTTCGATAATGGGGAGGAAATCTTCCCGTACCGTTTTGTAGTCAACGTGCCATTAAGGAATATCGGCACCGATTATTCCGCGATTGGACATTGCACACCACACAGTCACCCGTTGAGGGTCAAGAGACTTCTCTATTTCGAAATGCGGATTCTCAGTCCCCCAAACGCACCAATTTTGCTTATAGACGAAGCCACTAACAAAAAAAAGGTAGGCTTCGTCACTAAACCAAACAATATTCATATCAAAGTCCTGTTCGTCAATTCTGTAGATAATGGTGTTGGCGAACACAACCACTGTTACATGGCCCTGGGGCTTAATAGTTGATGGGTTTGAATTTTGTATGGGAGAGATGCATGTCTTTAACAACAATTTGTCGCAGTGTCTCCCGGTTGATTCCCAGCTGTTGTGCAGCTAGTCTGATCGATTTCCTGGGGCTGGTTTGAAACGCAGCGCGTGTGTTCTTGCTCTTTACAGGCGTTTTCACCCCTTTTGGACAACGCTGTCGTCACGAACACTATCCGTTGTCTGAAAATAGCGTATCAAATTCTTGATTGTTACCACACTGGGATCGGTTGTCGTCAGCTTGAACTTGATCGCAAACTTACTTTGAGCCGCAATTGGATTGTTATTGCTCCCATAGTAAGCCTTCACAAGCGCTATACGCTCAGGCACCCTGTACCGTTCCATTTTCACGTGCAAATGGCCGATAATGACAAGGCGAGTGCGCATACTAATTCCCATCATGCCCCATGGCAAACCGTGCAGTTTAAACGTTTTAACGCAAACCGTTCAGAAGTCATGACGATTTTATTTGATGTAGTTTAATAATTATCACCCTGTATGTATGAACAATAGAAATGAATGAATGAACAGACATATTTCCTGGAAAGTACCTTGTTTAGTGCCAACATCTTCAGAGGGATGTTATTAATTACTACTTTGCAAGTCTTCGGATGACTCTTCCAGTTTAATAAACTGCTGACTCCATGGCAGCGCAACTAAAACCTACCCGTTTCTTCAGATACATCGACGACACGTTTGTTATTTGGTCACATGGAAGAGACGAGCTGACGGAATTTCTCGCACATCTCAACTCAAGACACGAGAATATCAAGTTCATCATGGAGGTAGAATTGGATGGGATGCTCCCCTTCTGGGATTTTCTCGTCAAAAGACGAGATGACGGCAGGTTGGGGCACAGCGTGTATAGAAAGAAAACTCACACCGACTTATACCTACACGCGGATAGCTGCCACCACCCTGCTCAGAAGAACGGCGTGTTAAAAACTCCAACAAGAATTGGCCCATCTGAAGTCCGTGTTTCTGAGGAACGGTTATAAGGAAAGGCCGGGATGCTCTACGTCTGACACTCGCAACAAAACCGGTGGAAACTAATGAAGAACCTGAGGAAAACACTTCCATGGCATTCATTGCGTTTTGTGGGGCCTTATCGGGAAAAGTTGGACGCATTTTACGCAGATATCAAGTAAAAACCTTCTTCTGCTCTCCAACTGGAAATGCCGTGTGGTTAGGGCCTCCAGTCGGGTAGACCGTTCGCCTGGAGCAAGTCCTTTGAGTTGATGCCACTTCGGCGACTTGCGTGTCGATGGGTATGAAATGATGATGATAAGGACAACACAACACCCAGTCCATGAGCGTTAAAAATCTCCGACCCAGCCGGGAATCTAACCCGGGCCGTCAGGTATGAGATTCCGTCGCGCTGACCTCTCAGCTACCAGGGGCGGACTGCCCTCCAACTAAAACCAGAGCACTTCTTAGCAGTGTTAAGGACGACCTTAGTTTACGTAAATCAGGGTTTCACAACATACCGTGCCAATGCGGTAAGGAATACATAGGTCAGACAATTCGCAGCATTGAAGACCAATGCCATGAACACCAACGGCACACGAGATTGCAACAGCCTAGTAAGTCTGCAATCGCCGAGCACTGCCTGTCAGAACCTTACGGCATGGATTATGACAATACCAAGGTCCTAACACAGAAATATTGGGGCAGTATCATCAAAGAAGCTGTAGATATCAGAGTAAGAAAACCTGAACTGAATCGTGATAGCGGCTATTCCCTTAACGAAGCTTGGGAACCCGGATTAAGGAGAAGATAGAAATATCCCAGAATGTACTGACTTCGAGGGCAGGAGGAGGAACCTCCGAAACGCCGCCGGCAAACCTCCCTCGGTGTGGACCTACGAGGAAACGCTCAGACGTGGGGCCACAACCCAGGCGTCGAACCCCGGCGCTGAGTGCCGAGAGAGCGCCCGCGGCGCGGACGGCAGAAGGAGTGCCCAAGGGAGGGGGAGGGGGAATCTCACATATACCTCACGCTTGCCGTCCCTTGGCAGTACATCAGCACACATGATGATGGCAACAAGGTCGATTGGCCGAAATATTGTGTCCTTTGTACACTTACACCACACAGTTCACCCGCGATTTACTTCGTCATGAAATACGCCTGGAGAAATTGAAGAATCACAATCTTACATCTGTTTCTGCGCTGTTTTAGAGGTAGTTTGCCGTTTCAGATGGAACTGCTCCTGTGCATACGTCGTTGTGACTGACTGACCTGCAAGGTAATTCCAGTCTTAATGATACATTAAAAGTGTCCAGGACGTCTGCATTGCTTTTCTAATACAGAATATCCAAGCCTCCATAATGACTCCTTGCAAAAGTGCTACAATATTTCAAACGACATATTTGTGTGAAAGATCTTTCTTCGATTATGAAACCAAATAAGGCACGGTTATGTGGCAACTTGAGAACAAAACTCTTTGGAATTGGCTGTGTCTGACCATATGCTGACAGTTTGCACCACAAAAAATTATATTAGGTCTTCAGTACGACAAAAAAATAAATAATACGGATAATTTGTTTTATTTGTGGACTATGTTGTTGAGAATGTGAAATACAAACCAATTGCGAGGGTTGGAACTTAAATAGTGGCAACTATTCATTCACAACCGATACAAAAGAATTACATGTTTGCACCTGTTAATCTCCTTCAAAGTAGTCACCAGCGTTGTGTACAACGCGTTGCCAGCGATGTGGAAGGCGCAGTATACCGTTAGCAGAGCCTGTTCAGTGATGGTGCGAATAGAGCGGTCTCCCGTCTGTCGGAATCAAATCAAGGTCACAAGGACTTACGTCCGGGGAGTGTGGTGGATGGTACAGTACTTCCCAGTCCCGTAGACCGAACAGACCAGCCACAGTTTGCGCCCGCGCGTTGTCGTGCAAAATGATGGTTGGGTTGTGCAGAAAGTGTCACCACTTCATTCACAATGCTGGTTGCAGGTGATGTTCCAAAAACGAACAGTAATAATGTGCATTGGCGGTCTGTCGTGGAGGAGCGTAATGCGTCGGGATAACACCATCACAGCTGTACACGAGAATCACCAATACTTTCAACATACTGGCGCTCTGACGCACTTTCGACTTTCGCGGCGACCCATAATGACGCCAATCTTTGGACTGGCGCTTCAGTTTTGGCTCAAACGATGTGGCCCATGTCTCATCCAGTGTTACGGTAAGGCGTAAGAAAGCCTCTCCTTCGCGATCATAGCTCTCCAAGTGCGTCTGAGCAGCGTCGTAAGGCATCCATTTCTCCATTTCCACCAATTCTTGCGGAACCCTTTGTGATGCAATTTTTCGCATGCCCAGGCATTCCTTCAGGATGTGAAGCACAGTCGTAATTTCTTATCCGGTTTCGCTGGCGAGATCACGAATGGTATGGCGTCGACCACTGTCCACTAACACGGCAACAGCATGCACGTCTTCTTCAGAGACGCTAGGACGACCTGCCCGATTCATGTCTGCCACAGTTTGCCGACCTTCATTGACGGCTTTTACCCAACGTGCCACTATTCTGTATGGCAATGCCGATTCCCCGCAAGCCTCTTGAAGACATTGATGACACTGTCGTGCTGTACGACCTCTGGCTCATTCAATCTTGATCCAACTCCGTTGTTCCTGTATCGAAAACATAGTGGCACCGTTACGTTAGACCGCTCGCTCACAAGTGACTGTGTTTTCCTCAATTGTGCACACGCCGGTTACGTGGGACGGGCGAGTCCATTTGCTCGGAGGCAAGGTAGGTATGTCAACAATGTGTTCTATCAACGACAATATTAGATTCCATTGCATAGTGTCTCCAGAGCAGTGTTGCCACTATTTAAGTTCCAACTTAACGTAGTATGCAGTGCGACTGCACTGCCATTTAAATGCGGCGCGTTTGCCGTTTTTTCCTTTTCCGCCTCCTCGCGATCAGACAATTTCGGGTGACAAGACCCACAAGCCGAAATCTTGGCCGCTCCTGGTCTAAACGTAGGTGAAAATAGTGTTAAAAATATGGTGTTCAATAGGAGGAGAGACCATAACTGCCACATGAAATTAAAATATATGAAAATGTATGCCCCGAACCGACAAAATCAGCTTTGGCCTTCTTCTGGTTCTTCTTCTTCTTCTTTTTCTTCTTCTTACATGGAGCAAGACCCATACTGCATGTCTTTGTATGTTTTCACATTTATGTATTTTTAGTGAATATTGTTATGACATCTATGTCCTTTAGTGTTTGAAACGTATGAAACTGTATAATACAGCTGGTTCGTGCTTAGGGATATTAGAATTGTCGGTGGACGGAAGTACGTCTGGGCCTGGGAGTCGAACACGCCAATAGAACATGTGGTAGGGCGCGAAGTTGGCGCTTCTACACTAACAACTACTAGTCTGTGGCCAGCCATTGAAGGGGAAGGCACTAGAGAGATGGGCGAGACCACACTATACCTAAAGTGTATTAAACGAGCGTCAGATGGAATTGGCGTTTGCTCATGGCATCGTGGCATATATTGGAATTCTTATTCCCGTCGGTTAGAAGAGGTTTGTAGACAATGTTATACGAAGAGCCACGACTACATAATTCTATTCATCGCGCATTGGGCCAGATCGCTTAAAACTACAAAATTGTGATCTTTTTAGGTTTTTGGGGTCGCTGATTACGAATCAGATGCAGGTACCATGAAATTCAAGTAGGCGGACCAGTATTTATGAATTTAGCGGATTCTAATAAAACTTCGGATAAAATTCGTTTCGAGGTCACTTATAACGCATTAGATGTTGGAATTGCGGCAGTGAAATATTTTACTCGATAGTTTACATTGTTCAATCTAAATCATAGTCATATTTGTCGCTTCCGTCGTTATCGCTATTGCATAACGCAAAATTAATAGCATCACACTTATATAAAGCACGAAGTGTTGTAGTGAACGATAATACGGACGGTATTGTACTCATTGGAAAATGTAATTGATCCGGCCAACCACTGTTTACTGGCACCGTCAAATAGGTCGAGTTTCCGTTGTGCCTGGTTCCACTTCGTGCACAATCTTCACAAAATTAATTGCAATTCCTTTTCATTGGCAACAGTCATCTGAAACGATCTGCCGCGACTTGACTATTAGTACCTGCTGCCCACACATCTGATTTATTAATTTTTGTGCATTATTGTACAACATTTTCACACTACTGTCCATTATTGCAGAATACTGTGCATTATAGCACAATAATTGTCCACCGTGTGGCACTGCAGTAAGGTAGGAAATACTTTTGAGGTCGTTAACTGTTGTAGTAAGGTAGTAGGAGAACCATATACGAAAGTGTAGCCACGAGGAGAAAATTTTGTACCCAAAAATTTCGGAAAACATCAGTAGCAGTCTAGTTTTCAGTCGATATATGTCGTTACACCGCTTAAGAGTGGCATAACCGTGCCTGCTGGGCTGCTGATTACCTTCTTTTGTGCTGACAACTGGACAGGATTGCTGACATTTATTAAAAAGGCCACACAAACAATAACTGAAAAATGTGTCGTTGTCCGAGGCAATGTTTACCGGCAACTGCCAGGGCACGTATCATATAGACTTGTTACTGGAATGCGTCCTCAGCACTGGACAAGTGAGCACAAGTGCTACCTATACAAGATTGCAACATTGCGTGGGAATAAATTCGGGACGCGCAGCGTTTTCTACTTGTATTCTGTATAGGTCCTGAATCGAGTTGGAACTCTGCGCAGCTCTACAGACACAGGATTTCAACTATTCGATCACCTCCAGGCAATGTAGTGAATTAGAATGGTTACATTCTGCATGAGCTATTGTTTAGCGACGTTACCTCAATGTAGGTATTAATTTGTGTTAAGTGTGTCAGGCATACGTCTTCATAAAAGCGAATAACTTCATTAAACGTTAAGTTATTTTTACTTACCCTTGCTTAAAGAAGTACTACTGAGCATATTTTATTTGCTATACAAATTTCTGCCTGAGAAGCGTTTTGCAAAGAGATTTGTAGGCTAAACCAGTTTAAGGAATTCTATTTTTATGATACTGTGCAAGTATGTAATCAGTTAATTTTTATGGAATAGTAGTGTGTTTATATTCTGTAAGTTGGTTCATACTAATAGTGTTATTATTTAGTGAAATTTCATATTGAAAGTCTGACTACAAGTGCAATAGTGTATCCTTACGTACCATAAACCCTTTTGTGCCAGTTAATGTGTTGTTCACTTAAATACATTTTTTTACGTCTTATGTGACTGTGTATAGTAAAAGTTTTGTTAAAAGTGCAATAGTACACTCTAATAGAGTCGTGGTTCTCATGTGTTAAACAATGTACTGGGCAGCAGTCATTTAATGCTCACTAAAAAAAACATAGAGGTTACCTGTCTTGTCGGCTAGTATGCGTTAGTGTGACAAAGTCTATTGTATTCACCGTGTTTAACAACAGACAAATTTATAGTGATAGGATGTGACTGATACTAATAGAGTATTTTCGCCTGATTCCATTTCATTTTATATTCTAAACTAAGTGAAAATTTTACACGTAATTTTTATTCATGAATTTTGACATTTTATAATGTTTGTCATGAAATTATTTGTCCGGCTGGGGCTGGCGACTGTATCTTGCAGTACGGAAAGCTTGTAACTGTGTTGACAAGGAATGTGGTGCTGAGAAATAACTGTTAAGTAAAAATATCGATACGTTTCGTCGTTTGCGAGGTAATTAGCAGTGAAGTTAGTCAAATACAAGCGACCTGCCAGAGACAATGTCGCCGAACGTGTTCTTCGTTTGGTTTTCTCAAACCGAACAAACGTAACTTTTATTCACCTACCTTAAATTTGTCACGTTCTAAAAAGCGAATTTTAACTGGCAAGGAGCATTTGAACAAGAGGTAATTCACGGACACACGGATGTCTGTGCATTACCGCACTTTAGTGCGTGCAGGTTCTTGAACTTGCACGCCAAACGATCTGATTAGCTAACGTAAATGCTAATTAAACCGGAAACGGTGCAACGTATCGAACTTTTTTTCTTAGCAATTATTTCTCAGCGCAACCTACCATGAAACACGCTTACGAGCTTTTCAGAGTGTTTCTGACCACCCTGTGTAAAGGGCAGTCAGATGGAAAAATGTTGCTGTTGCCGCGGAACCGTAGTTGCACCCAGGCGTGCACCCCTGCGCCCGAAGCAAATCTACGGCCATGAATGTCTTTCTTCAGAGCCAAAAAATATGGAAATCGCTTGTGGAGACATCGGAACTGTATGGAGAAGGTGTAAGGGTTCCGCAGCGAAACGTCTGCCGCGTAGTTGCAACAATTTTGGCCGCACTTAGGCGGGCACTATCCCACTGCAGTATAATGCCGTCAGCCAACGTTCCTGGGCGTTCGCACTTGATGGTTCGCTTCAATTCTTGCAAAGTGTTCAAGTGGACGGCATCAATCTGTTGGGGGATAATGCCACCCATATGTTACCTAGGTTGTTTCGATTAGGCTGCAGAAACGTCGCTGGGAAGCCCTTGCACACCGTCCGCACAGTCCCAATGTCTTCCCATGCGGTTTCCATATTTACAGAGCTGTGTAGAAAGACATTCGTGGCCGTCTATGTGCTTCGGACGAAGAGATTCACACCTGGGTACAACCACAGTTCCATAGACAACTGCAAACATGTTTCCTTGAAGGCATTGGCCACCTTGTCTCATAGAGCAAAGTCCCAAGCGACTGGAAAAAGCGCAGGTAATTCTTGTCTATAAGAAGGTTAAAAGAACGGACCCGCAAAATTACAGACCAATATCCCTGATATGGTTTGTTGCAGAATCCTTGAACATGTTCTCAGTTCGAATATAATAAATTTTATTTCGACCGAGAAGCCTATGTCCACAAATCAACATGGTTTTTAGAAAGCATCGCTCGTGCGAAACTGAGCTTGCCCCTTTTCTCACATTACGTACTGTGAGCTATGGATGAAGGGAAACAGACGGATTCCATATTTCTAGATTTCCGTAAAGCATTTGACACGGTTCCCTATTGCAGGCTGTTAACGAAGGTATTAGCATATGAAATAGGTTCACAGACATGTCAGTGGCTCGAAGACTTCTCAAGTTGTAGAATCCAGTACGTTATCCTCGACGGCGAGGAGGCGTTAGGAGTACCTCAGGGAAGTGTGATAGACTGACTAGTAATGGTACAGGGTACCCTCCGCCACGCACCGTAAGGCGGCTTGCGGAGTATCGATGCAAATGTAGATGCAGATCAGATAAATGTGTTAACAATTATGGCGATTACTTTTAAAATAATAACGTGTTTGCTTACTTTTTTTCCATCTGTCTCTTTTTCATTTGACTACCCCTTATAGTTACTGTTGTCTGATGTACACTCTTTGACATAAAACTTGACCGGCGGCCGGCCGCTTCAGAGGCTAAGTCCGCGCCGATCGCGACATGGGACAAAAAAACTGGCCAACTCGCTAATTCTCTAAGTCCGGTTATCTGCACAATCTGGCAACACTGTAGACTGCGGCACTTGCTGGAGGAAAACTTGTCTCACGATAGAGTAACTCTAAGCTGGTTACGCCTGTGGTCTAGCGATAGCGTGCGTTGTTTCTGTTCATAAAGTCAGTGGATCGAGAGCAGCTGGCATAAAATATTTTTATAGCCTCTTCTGTCTGAATGCTGAAGACGTGAATGTAATGGTAGCGCAGATTCAATTTATTTCGCTTTGTGACACACCGATATCAAAATTTTATCCAGTAACGATTTTGCGGCAGATTTCCTGCAGACTGTCCTCCTCTGGACGCCGTATGCGGCAAAGCTCCGGGATCCATTTGCTGGCTACTGGCAGCGGCCGTGGCGACAGCAGCGGCGCAGCACTCCCCCGTTCTTTATCGAAAGCGCCTGCTACCGCTCATCGCTTTTGATGATTTAAAACGCTTTATTATTAAATGTTGCTCCACAGAAAATTTCTACAATTTCCATTCACGCTCAAAAGCAACGGAGACAGACGCCCTGATTAGTAGGCGGGTATTATATTACATTAATCGGCAAGAGCTGAGTATGGCCCGAAATTAATTTTATAGACTGGGACGAAATGAAACCACCTCACTACACTCGATGAATTTATAAATGCTTCATACCTCGTTTCTTTTCCTTTCAAGCTCAATTATTTGTGCAACTTTTGGTCAATGTTTGGATGTTTTCGTCAAGCCAGAGTGAGCGTCTGTGGTGTAAAGTGTATTACAGTTCATGTTTCATTCCTTATGGTAAGTCTATGCGATAAACTGTGTGAATACCTTGCAATGCATGCTCTGTAGCAGTGCAGGAACACTGCACATTTGGAGTTCATGAAGTATTTATTGTTGATCGGAAGTGATAGTTAAGGTCATCAGATTTAAGCCAGAAAAATTTGTCGTTTTGAAGGTTTCAGAGAACGGAAAGGAATTGCTAACGCCGGTGTCAGAAAACGTCTACAGTTAAATGCTATTGCAAAAATTTAGAAGAAGGGAACTGTATTAATGAACATGTGCACTTCATAAACAACCTTCTGACATGTGAGACCTATACGACGAACAAAGCTCAAATTTATATCGTTGACAGTCGGTTTGAATCTTTTCAGGGTCTATTTTAGTGTAGCACCTTGGAATTTGTAAAGCAGAAATCCATGATATTAACTTAATTTACTAAGTCGAAATCGGACGAAGATTGATGTTTAAAGGCATTCTTCAGATTTCGCATAAGAAATTTTTACTAGCAGTTTGCAACTCCATTAATTAAAATGGAAAATAAAAGGTGTAGTCAGCGGCTTCTACCGTGATTCGAACTGCTATGTCTTATAGTACAAGCACTGCAACGCACAAGGGAACCTCTGAGCTAACGACACACTGGCTGCCAGAGGCGGAATATAGTCACTGCGATGTTGCCTGAGCCTCAAAACGCAACCTTAAACACACGAACAGAGGAGGTGGAGATTACTGTTTTAACGTCCCGTCGACAACGATGTCATTAGAGACGGAGCACAAGCTCGGATTAGGGAAGGATGGGGAAGGAAATCGGCCGTGCCCTTCCTAAGGAACCATCCCGGCATTTGCCTGAAGCGATTTAGGGAAATCATTGAAAACCTAAATCAGGATGGCCGGGCGCGGGATTGCACCGTCGTCCTCCCGAATGCACACACAAACAGGTGTTACTTATGTGAAGAACGCCGTTCTTGGAGTCCAGAAATTAAATATACTTTCTAATTGTGTCATCTTGCAGTGGATTATATCGTACGAGTCTTCGATGTGGAAAACGAATGTCAAGAGAATTTAGCGCGGTAACGCCGACCTACACCCGGAAGTAAATGCACTATCAGAGTGTTGACAAATACTTGCTACGACGCTGCCATTTCTAGGCTCTCTGACGAGGCAGCTCTTCAGCGAAATGCTTGCCGTGATTCTCCGATACGGTTCTTCAGAGTGGAGACGCGCGCGCACGTTTGGTTTGTATGCGGCGTTCTCCCCTGATGGTTTCTGACGTCGCCTTGTGGGCTATGTATACATATGAGACATTCAATTATCATTAATCCAGAATCATACAAGTTTCAGCTTCCGGCGTGGAAGAAGGCTGTTGACGCCGACATTATATCATTTCAACGTAGGGAAAGCAAAACGGATCATTCAATGTTTCTCATTCAACATAAAGCATGTGAGATAGTTTTCCGTAACGTTCATAATCATCTAAAAATACAAACGAAGTAAAAATACACCGGAAGCTTATTCGAATTGAATATAACGCTTTGCACCTCGATGTCGAATTTGTCCACTTGCAATCTTTTGCAGCATACACATAGAATGTCATGATTACCACGAGAATGAAGAAATATGTTGGTAAGGATGGAAGCAAGAAGAGACGCAGTCAACAAATATTCTATTCCTCATGGCATTCATTTCATTTGACACGTAAGAAGAGGTAAAGCGGGAATTTACTTTCGTTAACACGAAAGATATGCCGCACATATTGATAACGAGGAAGTCTGCGTCTTCATACGTTTCCTCCTTGAAATCTGTATGCTCTATTATATACTAAGTAGCCCGATCATTGTTTCAGTAATGTTACCCTCTTGTTTGACCCCGTAACGATGAACAGATTCCAAATGCATGTCTCCCTTCCTGGGTTGTTTTTTGTGTTTTATTGCTTGGAATCCCTGAAGCAGACCACTGTGCCTTCTCCCCTCGTGGGTTAGGACTCAAAACTAAACCGCTTTGTATCCAATGGCATAATTTATTCAGACAGCATCAGCATAAGACTATCAAACAACATTTACAGTTGCAGCACTCTAACCAGCACTGACCAAAGTGTAATCCACGGTCATGGTCCTAAACTACCAGCTGTCTGCTACTGTGGCAAAGTCCGTACTACACATTCGATTCCGCAGCACCATTTTATCTGGTAACACTGCGTAGTTGCATAGTTGTGCTACCAGGTCTGTCCTCACACTGTCAACTTTATGTATCTCACTTCTCCTGTAGCGTAGATCACGAGGAGCCGAAGTAAATGAGTGTATTCTGCATGACGTAACATTGAGTATTCCCTTCTTTCATAGCCACTCTTCATGTGCATCGATACCAAATAGGAATGCGAAAACTCTTGCGAGTGAGAGAATGACAATAACAATCGTAACAAGAACAAGCAAATAATGAATGATGTTTATTCCAACGCAGAACGAGAATGGCTTTAAATATAAAAATCTGTATCTATATCTATATCCATATCTATTGATCTTTGAGTTGGCACAATGCAAATATATTCTTAGCATTTAGTTACTGAATTTAGTTCTGGATGTTTGCAGAGAAAAAGAAAAGTCGGTACCTCTCGCTAGTGTAATATAATGTGAACCAGCAACTACCCTTTCCTTAGAACACGACTCAAGCAGGTCCTCAAGTAGGTAGCAAGGCACTGCTGCATTCTGTTCCCTGACATTGCTCTGATGACGGTTAATGCAGATAGTTCCGATTATGAAATACAAAACGTATTGCAGGTTAGTTCCTAGGATAGTAACATTAAATTTGCGTTGTAGACGGCACATGAACGTGACGACTATCCATATTACTCATCAATATAAAAAGACAATATTTTGGGAATTTAGCAGGATTACTCAAAATGAATTCTGAAATTGGGTGACTGACTGCACAGGTGCTAAGCGTCGTCAAGAGTATACGATGTCCTAATCGCATAAGGAATATGAAGATCGTCTTCGACAGCTCGCAACTTTCACATTGCTATCTCCACCCTACTCCAGACAGCCCTCGGTGGAGTTGCACTACGTTGCCGATGTTATGGAAGGCCTTCAAACCGACAACAGACCACATATTGAAAAATACAAGCGAATTCTCTTGCAGCGTAAGCTTATTGTAACTAATCTAAAAATTATTGGGGAGGAACATTGTCCTATTCAAAAAAAGTAAAATGTTAAACACTGTTGACGTCAAACGGACATTATCTATGTCCTGTCTTGTGTCCTACTCATCTATAATATCAAGTGTACTATGAAAATGATTATATATAATGGATGATAGGGTAATGCATTGATACCAGATGGTGGGGGCCGGCCGGTGTGGCCGTGCGGTTCTAGGTGCTTCAGTCTGGAACCGCGTGACCGCTACGGTCGCAGGTTCGAATCCTGCCTCGGGCATGGATGTGAGTGATGTCCTTAGGTTAGTTAGGTTTAAGTAGTTCTAAGTTCTAGGCGACTGATGACCTTAGAAGTTAAGTCCCATAGTGCTCAGAGCCATTTGAACCATTTGAACTATTTAACACAAAATGACATTAAAAATTAAAGTTATTCACGAGCAGCTAGTTGCGAATATGTATGAACATTAAATGACACGACGAACTGAAATAATATGACGAAGAGTTCAGCGCTCACTGGGAATAGAGCCCCACACATATCGTTGTTGACTACACACAAAGAGACGTCAGCTACCGAATTTTTCTCCACCAGCTGCTCAGAATAGCATCTTGAACTTACAGTCATCTCGCAAATAGTTCTGTGTCTCACTGGGAGTTAAAAGCGTCAGATATCGTTAGTGTTGACAACGAATGAAAATACATTAAAAATCAAAATTATTATCCACCAGCAGATAGGTGTTCTCCTGATAGAGCTTGATAATACATAATTAAATCTTTAGTGCCGGGCCAGGATTCGATCCCATTCACGCGTAATATGTGAAGGTGTTGAGGAATCTGCAGTTTTGAACAAACAACAAATTGTAGCCGAGCTGTATTGCCACGAAGGGATCAAATTCCGCGTTAAGGGCATTCCCAGTTCAGAACCAATTTTATCGACATACAGAAGCTCAAATAAAAGATGGAATAAGTGTCCTGTGACCATACATAGCGTTTGTGTCGTCACTTGAAATAAATAACTAGTATAAGAAAGGTTACTGGTGATAGAGTTTCTACATGTCGCCACTCCAGACTTTATTGTGGTTCAACCTACCGTCTACGTGGTAAAGAAGGAATATCATCTTTAATGTGAATTTTCAGACCACGCAGCCATTATATCTCCTTCACTTGGTGTAGCCAGGAGAGAATGGAATCTGTCTCTCCCTATCTAAAATCATTGACGGAAGTGGGAATCGAACCCAGACCATAGGTATAACAACCTACCATCCGTCCAACAGACCACGAAATCCTCTTCTCTGAGAGTCATTTTTCTATCGTAACGCAGTTGCGCCACACTGGATGAGAATTCTGACACACAGGCTCCCTGTAGTAATTTGCAGCATGTTCAGTAAATTCATTTACTTGGTTGACCGAATCACCATGAACTAGCTGCCTCGGCTACCCAGTGCATACATTCGACTATTTTGTAATCACAGAAATAAAATCACATAACTGCCACCTACACACAACTGCCAACAGTGTAGGATGCAGAAGTTTAAATAGGAAGTGTTCCTTTCCACTTGAGCTATTCTATTGCGCTATCTGTTACTAGAAAACGTCGTTCAGTCCAAAAGAAAAGCTGTAACTGTTTGTCTCTCAGAAGTCAAGACCTGGCCATATGCATAATCTCACAGTGCTGTGGAATCCAAAAGTTCTGGAGGAATAGTTGCCGAGCTCTGGAGCTTATGTAGCTACGTGTCAGCTTGTAGCATAGATAAGATGTCGCGAGTTCGAATACATTCAGTGCTACATTTTTTAAAACGCAATTCTGCTCTCTGCTGAAGGTATCAATCTAATGGAACTTTGAACATAATTCCCTTCACTTCTCAACCCAAACTAGTCGCATGTGGAAAAAGGGCTAACTACTGTGACATTTTGTTCTATTCAGGTTTAATAGACAGCAGGCAGCAGATGCATCTCGAAGATGTGCAGGGAGAGCGCATCGTGCCATAATATGTCAGAAAAGTATTTTCTACATTAGCCGTCGTGTGGTAGTGATATTTTATTCTTCTTCAAACTTTGTTTGACAGCTTTACCTCAGAACAAGTTTTCTACATGCATGTAATCAATAAACTGCATGTGCTTTGTCAGACTGTCATAGGTAACATCAGAGAATTCGCATATATCGTTGATGATTAATTTCTCTCTCATGTTTACTATTGTTTTAACAACACTAAAGGAAACCTTACGAAAATTGTGCACTGTATTATAAGAAATGAAATAAAACTAACCATGATAACCTTACGACGAAAGTATCTGTACACAAGCATGCCTCTATCGACACGAATTAGTAAAATACTACTCACTTAGATTTTGATTGGGTCTGTGTTTAATTGGTATGCCGTGTCATACTCAAGAGGTATGCAAATGTGGCAATTCATAAATATAGTTATGTATTCCTAGAAACCCAAAATTCGCTTGGCAGCAGCGGAAAGAGGCCTTACCTGTTGTGCAGCATTGTAAGTTTTTCAACATTGCACTATGAGCTGAAAGCATTTTCTTGCGATTTTCTTATTGATGTTTGATCTGACTGCTTGTAGCTCTTTCACAGAAGGGATAAAAACGTTACAGTCAGTGAGACTGGAACTGCGAACCGTAACAGACGCTTTTTCACAGGTCAGCACGTTACCACACAGCTGGCGAGGAGGTATGGGTCTGAGCTTCCTATTACGAGGGCAATAGGAAATCGAATTCGTAAACCGCTATTTGAAGGTCGAGATTAGTTGCGGTTTCCACCTGCAACGACTTTCCTGGGCTGAAAACCGTAAATTTTCAATCTTTTGTTACCCTTCAAGCGATAATAACTCAGATTATTCAATGGAAATGACAGGTAAAATCAAGTGAACTTTGAGGCTTAATTCCGTGCACACCAGGAAGTAACTCGTCGATCACAGAGTTGCCAAACATACGTTGCCTTGTTGCCAAATCTCAGTTACAGTACCAGCAGGAAGAAGACGAACCGATGTGATCCTACAGCGGTCTGGGAAGTGACCATAGCTGGTGTCTCCAAGTCGCGGCTGCTACGGCCTGGAATACGTAATGCGTCTGATTCGCTTTCTGTAACTAGGTTTAGGGACTGGAGCGTAGTTACTAATAATACTCAGAACTGACTGCAAACTGAGCATCATAAATCAGTAACTCTCATTGTTGTTGTTATATTTCTTTCGTAAGTGTACTCAAAACTAAGAAAGTCATTCACAGGCCTTTTCGTGCCTCGCCGATAGTCGAGCACAACATACAAATAAAAATAAAAAAGAATGTGTGTGTGTGTGTGTTTGTGAGAGAGAGAGAAGGAGAGAGAGAGAGAGAGAGAGAGAGAGATAAATAAAAAGCAATGAGAGAGAGTGTAAAAAATTGTTGTAAAGAAATTGAATCATGGTATTTAAAGAAATCTTTCATTAAAATGACACGTTCCACATCATTACGAAATGTCGTATTCATGATCTATGGAACAAGAGTTAATCTAATCTAATCTAATCACATCATATTGATGATTAGCCATGAAGAGTCATGAATTACCGAAATTTTGGCCCATACCAGTAACCAAATCTAAACTTGAAAATAAAAGACGACAATTTTTGTAATAAACCGTGACTCCTATCAAGACCCTTTCGTCCCTGTTATCTAACCACGAAAGATGTCTGATATACCTCCATTCTGAAGTAACAAAGTGTGCGTGCATTTAAAGATGAAGTGCATGATGTGAAGTTCTGTGACGGAGATACGAACCCAACACGTAATCCGATTGTTAACTAAGAAAAATCAAATGTTACGTATCGGTTTTTCTTACGAGCCGCTAGGTGTCTGAATCTAAAATAAGGATACAAACTTTTGTGCCTAAGCGACAATCGAACTGCACACCTACCGTGCATCCACGAATATAGCTTAAGTATCAGTTGCTTACTCATGAACAGTAAGATGTGTGCGTGTTTGACCAGAAATAACGACACCTGTTGCGATTGTTGGAAACACATGAACAGACATTGAAATTGCGCGTTAATTTTCACTAGCAGGTGGGTGTGCACTTGATAAAGCTAGAAATGAAATTATGAATATTTTTGTACTGGATCAGGTTTCAGACCCACATACTTACCTTTGGAGGAGACCTAGAGACGATTGCAGTCTTGGGAAAAGGAACGAAATGACTGAACTATACTGTTCCGAGAGATTCAGATTCTCGAAAGAGGAGATACGAGTTCGAATCACAGTCCAGCACCAAATTGTTAGACGTCTCTAGTTCAATCAAGTACAAGTAAAATAAGAGCCCTGTCCCTTTAAATGGCTATCGGTTCATCAAATAAAATAAAATTTTCTAATGTAAGTAAGCTTACTGGCGACTGTATTTCTGTTTACCATGACTGCCGCTGTGTCATTTCCCAACGTAAACCGGCTCTGCCCAGTTGGTAATGAAGGAACATGATGTTTAATGCGGATTCTGGATTATAACGTCTTTCTCTTGAGCTTACCACAGGTAAAATAAATCTGTTTGTGCCTCTTAAAAGTAAATGCCTGAACCCACGCATTGCACCTGTGATAGCTCGTTCCACCATACCATTGTGGCCACATTACCCAGCCCCAAGAGTGTGCTGTAACGGATGATGTGCTTAGCTTACAAAATTAGTCACGGTGGAAAAAATGCGAGTCTATTAAATGGTCAAGTAGAAGCAAGCTTCTGACGCAGAGATTATGCTATTCTCATGTCAGCAGGATGTAAAGACTCTTCTAGGCATCATAGGCTGGATGTGAAGCCATTTTGATTTTTCACAAATTCAGCAAATTTCTTAGTTCGAGAAAATCCACTGTGAAGTGTGAAGTTGCCGGATAATTCGATTATTACTGTTATTATTGCTATCATTTTATTCATACCGCTGCTGTAACACAAGTGCTTGAACATCATTTAATGCCTTTTGGTCACTATAGATGTAGTTTCCCAAGAACAGGTTCTTTCCCTGTCTACGGAATCCTTTTCATGTTAATATCAGACACCAGCAATTACTCGTAGATTACTTTAAAACTAAAGTAATTGACGAAGACGTTACTTGGTAACAAAAACGCACTGCCTTTCTTCATTTACTTTTGCCTAGAAATGGCTATCGAGTACTGACAAACCAAAAGGCAAGAGATCTTACTGCCTTCCGATATACGTTGCTGTTAGTTCTTCCACATGATTTGGTCGACATGACCTGTTTCAAGTTGTGTATGACAGACAGTGTTTTAGAAAATCTATTGTTTCCCTTTGAAATAAACAGAAGTATTTTCAATCTAAGCTGTCCAAGTACAAAATTTTCGCAATATTAGTTCAAATTTAATATTCGCTTCTATAATGTAGGAAAGTATTTCACAGTCGCAAAACTCGCATCCGAAACGTTGACCTTACACTTAGTCGCTGACCATAAATTCTAGCTCAGAGTGACACCAGTTTAAATAACCTAATGTAGCGAAGACTGTTTGCCAGTTCTCTTTCTCACCGGAAAATACGCAATTCACTCATTTGGCTCCATAAGTACACTGCAACAGTAATTTCTGTGTGAAATTTGTCAGTAAGCTTTTGCCTTCCAACCGGCAAAATACGGCAGAGTACGGCCGGTAAACAATTCACAAACCACGATTTAGTGCCAATAAGACGATTTCTTTAAACATTGTCGAAGCTGAGGGAATTTAGTTTCTGCTTAAAACGTCTTAAGCAGCAACGTTCACAGATATCTCAAATAGGAAAAAGCTGAATATCCAGGTACGAAGGTTGTAAAACAAACTTCCCACAGTTTGTGTCAGGTTGATCTTTTCGTCTGATAGCACTGCTTAAGTATTTTGTCTAAGAGGTATCACAAGTAGTATCCCTGTAGCTGTGGGAATCATTGGTTGAAAACGAGTTTAACACCAATGGGTACACTGCTGCTAAATTTTCACAATTATTATCAACCTAAGTCTGAGTTCATCCACAAACTGAGGCGTATTTATAATATTGGAGCTAGACTGTGTATCGTTGTCTTTCTTGAGTGGTCATTGGAAGGCGTTTACACACACGTATACAATACGATGAATACTTCGAACGCTATGGTTAACGTTGCTCTCATAAACTACTTTTTTTTTAAATTCTTCTGGGTCCTCAGCGTGCAATATGTGTTGTAGATACAGTCTCAGACCAAAAAATTGACCGCCGAGTCGTTCACGTAAGGTGGACAATACAGTCGTGCTCCTCTCAGAATTCTATGTCTGGCAATATGCTCGATCTAGCAACATGTAGACTGCGGCACTTCCCAGAGGAAGTCTTGACTCCAGTCTTAGTACATTACTCTTGACTACGACCGTAGTCTTGAGGTAAAACGCGAGACCAGCTAATATGATATTGTAGATTCGCTTGAATTACACTCATAGCTTCAGCACCGAGAGTAAAGGGGCGATAAAAATTTTGTCGATATGTGCTTTCGGTCGCCAGACGTCATATTAGCTGGTCTCGCGTTTTACCTGAAGACTACGGTCGTGTTCCAGCAGCGGTATGAATAAAATGATAGCAATAATAACAGTAATAATCGAAGTATCCGGCAACTTCACACTTCACAGTGGATTTTCTCGAACTAAGAAATTTGCTGAATATGTGAAAAATCAAAATGGCTTCACATCCAGCCTATGATGCCTAGAAGAGTCTTTACATCCTGCTGACATGAGAATAGCATAATCTCTGCGTCAGAAGCTTGCTTCTACTTGACCATTTAATAGACTCGCATTTTTTCCACCGTGACTAATTTTGTAAGCTAAGCACATCATCCGTTACAGCACACTCTTGGGGCTGGGTAATGTGGCCACAATGGTATGGTGGAACGAGCTATCACAGGTGCAATGCGTGGGTTCAGGCATTTACTTTTAAGAGGCACAAACAGATTTATTTTACCTGTGGTAAGCTCAAGAGAAAGACGTTATAATCCAGAATCCGCATTAAACATCATGTTCCTTCATTACCAACTGGGCAGAGCCGGTTTACGTTGGGAAATGACACAGCGGCAGTCATGGTAAACAGAAATACAGTCGCCAGTAAGCTTACTTACATTAGAAAATTTTATTTTATTTGATGAACCGATAGCCATTTAAAGGGACAGGGCTCTTATTTTACTTGTACTTGATTGAACTAGAGACGTCTAACAATTTGGTGCTGGACTGTGATTCGAACTCGTATCTCCTCTTTCGAGAATCTGAATCTCTCGGAACAGTATAGTTCAGTCATTTCGTTCCTTTTCCCAAGACTGCAATCGTCTCTAGGTCTCCTCCAAAGGTAAGTATGTGGGTCTGAAACCTGATCCAGTACAAAAATATTCATAATTTCATTTCTAGCTTTATCAAGCGCACACCCACCTGCTAGTGAAAATTAACGCGCAATTTCAATGTCTGTTCATGTGTTTCCAACAATCGCAACAGGTGTCGTTATTTCTGGTCAAACACGCACACATCTTACTGTTCATGAGTAAGCAACTGATACTTAAGCTATATTCGTGGATGCACGGTAGGTGTGCAGTTCGATTGTCGCTTAGGCACAAAAGTTTGTATCCTTATTTTAGATTCAGACACCTAGCGGCTCGTAAGAAAAACCGATACGTAACATTTGATTTTTCTTAGTTAACAATCGGATTACGTGTTGGGTTCGTATCTCCGTCACAGAACTTCACATCATGCACTTCATCTTTAAATGCACGCACACTTTGTTACTTCAGAATGGAGGTATATCAGACATCTTTCGTGGTTAGATAACAGGGACGAAAGGGTCTTGATAGGAGTCACGGTTTATTACAAAAATTGTCGTCTTTTATTTTCAAGTTTAGATTTGGTTACTGGTATGGGCCAAAATTTCGGTAATTCATGACTCTTCATGGCTAATCATCAATATGATGTGATTAGATTAGATTAGATTAACTCTTGTTCCATAGATCATGAATACGACATTTCGTAATGATGTGGAACGTGTCATTTTAATGAAAGATTTCTTTAAATACCATGATTCAATTTCTTTACAACAATTTTTTACACTCTCTCTCATTGCTTTTTATTTATCTCTCTCTCTCTCTCTCTCTCTCTCTCCTTCTCTCTCTCTCACAAACACACACACACACACATTCTTTTTTATTTTTATTTGTATGTTGTGCTCGACTATCGGCGAGGCACGAAAAGGCCTGTGAATGACTTTCTTAGTTTTGAGTACACTTACGAAAGAAATATAACAACAACAATGAGAGTTACTGATTTATGATGCTCAGTTTGCAGTCAGTTCTGAGTATTATTAGTAACTACGCTCCAGTCCCTAAACCTAGTTACAGAAAGCGAATCAGACGCATTACGTATTCCAGGCCGTAGCAGCCGCGACTTGGAGACACCAGCTATGGTCACTTCCCAGACCGCTGTAGGATCACATCGGTTCGTCTTCTTCCTGCTGGTACTGTAACTGAGATTTGGCAACAAGGCAACGTATGTTTGGCAACTCTGTGATCGACGAGTTACTTCCTGGTGTGCACGGAATTAAGCCTCAAAGTTCACTTGATTTTACCTGTCATTTCCATTGAATAATCTGAGTTATTATCGCTTGAAGGGTAACAAAAGATTGAAAATTTACGGTTTTCAGCCCAGGAAAGTCGTTGCAGGTGGAAACCGCAACTAATCTCGACCTTCAAATAGCGGTTTACGAATTCGATTTCCTATTGCCCTCGTAATAGGAAGCTCAGACCCATACCTCCTCGCCAGCTGTGTGGTAACGTGCTGACCTGTGAAAAAGCGTCTGTTACGGTTCGCAGTTCCAGTCTCACTGACTGTAACGTTTTTATCCCTTCTGTGAAAGAGCTACAAGCAGTCAGATCAAACATCAATAAGAAAATCGCAAGAAAATGCTTTCAGCTCATAGTGCAATGTTGAAAAACTTACAATGCTGCACAACAGGTAAGGCCTCTTTCCGCTGCTGCCAAGCGAATTTTGGGTTTCTAGGAATACATAACTATATTTATGAATTGCCACATTTGCATACCTCTTGAGTATGACACGGCATACCAATTAAACACAGACCCAATCAAAATCTAAGTGAGTAGTATTTTACTAATTCGTGTCGATAGAGGCATGCTTGTGTACAGATACTTTCGTCGTAAGGTTATCATGGTTAGTTTTATTTCATTTCTTATAATACAGTGCACAATTTTCGTAAGGTTTCCTTTAGTGTTGTTAAAACAATAGTAAACATGAGAGAGAAATTAATCATCAACGATATATGCGAATTCTCTGATGTTACCTATGACAGTCTGACAAAGCACATGCAGTTTATTGATTACATGCATGTAGAAAACTTGTTCTGAGGTAAAGCTGTCAAACAAAGTTTGAAGAAGAATAAAATATCACTACCACACGACGGCTAATGTAGAAAATACTTTTCTGACATATTATGGCACGATGCGCTCTCCCTGCACATCTTCGAGATGCATCTGCTGCCTGCTGTCTATTAAACCTGAATAGAACAAAATGTCACAGTAGTTAGCCCTTTTTCCACATGCGACTAGTTTGGGTTGAGAAGTGAAGGGAATTATGTTCAAAGTTCCATTAGATTGATACCTTCAGCAGAGAGCAGAATTGCGTTTTAAAAAATGTAGCACTGAATGTATTCGAACTCGCGACATCTTATCTATGCTACAAGCTGACACGTAGCTACATAAGCTCCAGAGCTCGGCAACTATTCCTCCAGAACTTTTGGATTCCACAGCACTGTGAGATTATGCATATGGCCAGGTCTTGACTTCTGAGAGACAAACAGTTACAGCTTTTCTTTTGGACTGAACGACGTTTTCTAGTAACAGATAGCGCAATAGAATAGCTCAAGTGGAAAGGAACACTTCCTATTTAAACTTCTGCATCCTACACTGTTGGCAGTTGTGTGTAGGTGGCAGTTATGTGATTTTATTTCTGTGATTACAAAATAGTCGAATGTATGCACTGGGTAGCCGAGGCAGCTAGTTCATGGTGATTCGGTCAACCAAGTAAATGAATTTACTGAACATGCTGCAAATTACTACAGGGAGCCTGTGTGTCAGAATTCTCATTCAGTGTGGCGCAACTGCGTTACGATAGAAAAATGACTCTCAGAGAAGAGGATTTCGTGGTCTGTTGGACGGATGGTAGGTTGTTATACCTATGGTCTGGGTTCGATTCCCACTTCCGTCAATGATTTTAGATAGGGAGAGACAGATTCCATTCTCTCCTGGCTACACCAAGTGAAGGAGATATAATGGCTGCGTGGTCTGAAAATTCACATTAAAGATGATATTCCTTCTTTACCACGTAGACGGTAGGTTGAACCACAATAAAGTCTGGAGTGGCGACATGTAGAAACTCTATCACCAGTAACCTTTCTTATACTAGTTATTTATTTCAAGTGACGACACAAACGCTATGTATGGTCACAGGACACTTATTCCATCTTTTATTTGAGCTTCTGTATGTCGATAAAATTGGTTCTGAGCTGGGAATGCCCTTAACGCGGAATTTGATCCCTTCGTGGCAATACAGCTCGGCTACAATTTGTTGTTTGTTCAAAACTGCAGATTCCTCAACACCTTCACATATTACGCGTGAATGGGATCGAATCCTGGCCCGGCACTAAAGATTTAATTATGTATTATCAAGCTCTATCAGGAGAACACCTATCTGCTGGTGGATAATAATTTTGATTTTTAATGTATTTTCATTCGTTGTCAACACTAACGATATCTGACGCTTTTAACTCCCAGTGAGACACAGAACTATTTGCGAGATGACTGTAAGTTCAAGATGCTATTCTGAGCAGCTGGTGGAGAAAAATTCGGTAGCTGACGTCTCTTTGTGTGTAGTCAACAACGATATGTGTGGGGCTCTATTCCCAGTGAGCGCTGAACTCTTCGTCATATTATTTCAGTTCGTCGTGTCATTTAATGTTCATACATATTCGCAACTAGCTGCTCGTGAATAACTTTAATTTTTAATGTCATTTTGTGTTAAATAGTTCAAATGGTTCAAATGGCTCTGAGCACTATGGGACTTAACTTCTAAGGTCATCAGTCGCCTAGAACTTAGAACTACTTAAACCTAACTAACCTAAGGACATCACTCACATCCATGCCCGAGGCAGGATTCGAACCTGCGACCGTAGCGGTCACGCGGTTCCAGACTGAAGCACCTAGAACCGCACGGCCACACCGGCCGGCCCCCACCATCTGGTATCAATGCATTACCCTATCATCCATTATATATAATCATTTTCATAGTACACTTGATATTATAGATGAGTAGGACACAAGACAGGACATAGATAATGTCCGTTTGACGTCACCAGTGTTTAACATTTTACTTTTTTTGAATAGGACAATGTTCCTCCCCAATAATTTTTAGATTAGTTACAATAAGCTTACGCTGCAAGAGAATTCGCTTGTATTTTTCAATATGTGGTCTGTTGTCGGTTTGAAGGCCTTCCATAACATCGGCAACGTAGTGCAACTCCACCGAGGGCTGTCTGGAGTAGGGTGGAGATAGCAATGTGAAAGTTGCGAGCTGTCGAAGACGATCTTCATATTCCTTATGCGATTAGGACATCGTATACTCTTGACGACGCTTAGCACCTGTGCAGTCAGTCACCCAATTTCAGAATTCATTTTGAGTAATCCTGCTAAATTCCCAAAATATTGTCTTTTTATATTGATGAGTAATATGGATAGTCGTCACGTTCATGTGCCGTCTACAACGCAAATTTAATGTTACTATCCTAGGAACTAACCTGCAATACGTTTTGTATTTCATAATCGGAACTATCTGCATTAACCGTCATCAGAGCAATGTCAGGGAACAGAATGCAGCAGTGCCTTGCTACCTACTTGAGGACCTGCTTGAGTCGTGTTCTAAGGAAAGGGTAGTTGCTGGTTCACATTATATTACACTAGCGAGAGGTACCGACTTTTCTTTTTCTCTGCAAACATCCAGAACTAAATTCAGTAACTAAATGCTAAGAATATATTTGCATTGTGCCAACTCAAAGATCAATAGATATGGATATAGATATAGATACAGATTTTTATATTTAAAGCCATTCTCGTTCTGCGTTGGAATAAACATCATTCATTATTTGCTTGTTCTTGTTACGATTGTTATTGTCATTCTCTCACTCGCAAGAGTTTTCGCATTCCTATTTGGTATCGATGCACATGAAGAGTGGCTATGAAAGAAGGGAATACTCAATGTTACGTCATGCAGAATACACTCATTTACTTCGGCTCCTCGTGATCTACGCTACAGGAGAAGTGAGATACATAAAGTTGACAGTGTGAGGACAGACCTGGTAGCACAACTATGCAACTACGCAGTGTTACCAGATAAAATGGTGCTGCGGAATCGAATGTGTAGTACGGACTTTGCCACAGTAGCAGACAGCTGGTAGTTTAGGACCATGACCGTGGATTACACTTTGGTCAGTGCTGGTTAGAGTGCTGCAACTGTAAATGTTGTTTGATAGTCTTATGCTGATGCTGTCTGAATAAATTATGCCATTGGATACAAAGCGGTTTAGTTTTGAGTCCTAACCCACGAGGGGAGAAGGCACAGTGGTCTGCTTCAGGGATTCCAAGCAATAAAACACAAAAAACAACCCAGGAAGGGAGACATGCATTTGGAATCTGTTCATCGTTACGGGGTCAAACAAGAGGGTAACATTACTGAAACAATGATCGGGCTACTTAGTATATAATAGAGCATACAGATTTCAAGGAGGAAACGTATGAAGACGCAGACTTCCTCGTTATCAATATGTGCGGCATATCTTTCGTGTTAACGAAAGTAAATTCCCGCTTTACCTCTTCTTACGTGTCAAATGAAATGAATGCCATGAGGAATAGAATATTTGTTGACTGCGTCTCTTCTTGCTTCCATCCTTACCAACATATTTCTTCATTCTCGTGGTAATCATGACATTCTATGTGTATGCTGCAAAAGATTGCAAGTGGACAAATTCGACATCGAGGTGCAAAGCGTTATATTCAATTCGAATAAGCTTCCGGTGTATTTTTACTTCGTTTGTATTTTTAGATGATTATGAACGTTACGGAAAACTATCTCACATGCTTTATGTTGAATGAGAAACATTGAATGATCCGTTTTGCTTTCCCTACGTTGAAATGATATAATGTCGGCGTCAACAGCCTTCTTCCACGCCGGAAGCTGAAACTTGTATGATTCTGGATTAATGATAATTGAATGTCTCATATGTATACATAGCCCACAAGGCGACGTCAGAAACCATCAGGGGAGAACGCCGCATACAAACCAAACGTGCGCGCGCGTCTCCACTCTGAAGAACCGTATCGGAGAATCACGGCAAGCATTTCGCTGAAGAGCTGCCTCGTCAAGAGAGCCTAGAAATGGCAGCGTCGTAGCAAGTATTTGTCAACACTCTGATAGTGCATTTACTTCCGGGTGTAGGTCGGCGTTACCGCGCTAAATTCTCTTGACATTCGTTTTCCACATCGAAGACTCGTACGATATAATCCACTGCAAGATGACACAATTAGAAAGTATATTTAATTTCTGGACTCCAAGAACGGCGTTCTTCACATAAGTAACACCTGTTTGTGTGTGCATTCGGGAGGACGACGGTGCAATCCCGCGCCCGGCCATCCTGATTTAGGTTTTCAATGATTTCCCTAAATCGCTTCAGGCAAATGCCGGGATGGTTCCTTAGGAAGGGCACGGCCGATTTCCTTCCCCATCCTTCCCTAATCCGAGCTTGTGCTCCGTCTCTAATGACATCGTTGTCGACGGGACGTTAAAACAGTAATCTCCACCTCCTCTGTTCGTGTGTTTAAGGTTGCGTTTTGAGGCTCAGGCAACATCGCAGTGACTATATTCCGCCTCTGGCAGCCAGTGTGTCGTTAGCTCAGAGGTTCCCTTGTGCGTTGCAGTGCTTGTACTATAAGACATAGCAGTTCGAATCACGGTAGAAGCCGCTGACTACAACCTTTTATTTTCCATTTTAATTAATGGAGTTGCAAACTGCTAGTAAAAATTTCTTATGCGAAATCTGAAGAATGCCTTTAAACATCAATCTTCGTCCGATTTCGACTTAGTAAATTAAGTTAATATCATGGATTTCTGCTTTACAAATTCCAAGGTGCTACACTGTAAAATAGACCCTGAAAAGATTCAAACCGACTGTCAACGATATAAATTTGAGTTTTGTTCGTCGTATAGGTCTCACATGTCAGAAGGTTGTTTATGAAGTGCACATGTTCATTAATATAGTTCCCTTCTTCTAAATTTTTGCAATAGCATTTAACTGTAGACGTTTTCTAACACCGGCGTTAGCAATTCCTTTCCGTTCTCTGAAACCTTCAAAACGACAAATTTTTCTGGCTTAAATCTGATGACCTTAACTATCACTTCCGATCAACAATAAATACTTCATGAACTCCAAATGTGCAGTGTTCCTGCACTGCTACAGAGCATGCATTGCAAGGTATTCACACAGTTTATCGCATAGACTTACCATAAGGAATGAAACATGAACTGTAATACACTTTACACCACAGACGCTCACTCTGGCTTGACGAAAACATCCAAACATTGACCAAAAGTTGCACAAATAATTGAGCTTGAAAGGAAAAGAAACGAGGTATGAAGCATTTATAAATTCATCGAGTGTAGTGAGGTGGTTTCATTTCGTCCCAGTCTATAAAATTAATTTCGGGCCATACTCAGCTCTTGCCGATTAATGTAATATAATACCCGCCTACTAATCAGGGCGTCTGTCTCCGTTGCTTTTGAGCGTGAATGGAAATTGTAGAAATTTTCTGTGGAGCAACATTTAATAATAAAGCGTTTTAAATCATCAAAAGCGATGAGCGGTAGCAGGCGCTTTCGATAAAGAACGGGGGAGTGCAGCGCCGCTGCTGTCGCCACGGCCGCTGCCAGTAGCCAGCAAATGGATCCCGGAGCTTTGCCGCATACGGCGTCCAGAGGAGGACAGTCTGCAGGAAATCTGCCGCAAAATCGTTACTGGATAAAATTTTGATATCGGTGTGTCACAAAGCGAAATAGATTGAATCTGCGCTACCATTACATTCACGTCTTCAGCATTCAGACAGATGAGGCTATAAAAATATTTTTTGCCAGCTGCTCTCGATACACTGACTTTATGAACAGAAACAACGCACGCTACCCCTAGACCACATGCGTAATCAGTCTAGAGTTTCTCTATCGTGGGACAAGTTTTCCTCCAGGAAGTGCCGCAGTCTACAGTGTTGCCAGATTGTGCAGATAACCGGACTTAGAGAATTAGCGAGTTGGCCAGTTTTTTTGTCCCATGTCGCGATCGGCGCGGACTTAGCCTCTGAAGCGGCCGGCCGCCGGTCAAGTTTTATGTCAAAGAGTGTACATTGGTTCGAATTCCTTGGTCGTTTCAGTTCTTCCTTTTAATACGAAGATACTTCAGAAAAAAATGTCATGGTCCTTTTGCTTAATATATTAGACATATGATCACGATCAATTAAGTTCAATAAGAGGGTAACATTAACTGAATTTGAGCAGATAGAATACATTAAAATAACATTTCTTAAGTTCTGGAGTTTGTAAACAATAAATGCAAGTAGACAAAATTATACAAGGGTAAGTTATGTAAATTAAACGGACTACTAAAACGAATTTATTTCAGCGCTGTAATGGGTCACAAACGAAGAAAAGATACTAAAGGAAACTGAAGAAATCATGTGGTGATAAGGTGCTGCAGGTACTTCTTTCTTTAAAAACAGCAAAGTAAAAGGCCATCACCGAAAGAAGATTGAAACATGGTTATGAAACGTCAGTGATAATAACTGATGTGGCTTGATTATGATTTGATGGCGATTCGGAGCAGAATGAGCGCCCTTCAAAACTGAGGAGTTATTGTGCACTGTTCTTGCCAGAATAAAAAGCAGCATAGAGATTAAAGGTATGAAAAAAAGATCATGTACATGTCTGTGACCGGAATTTAGGGGAGAGCAGTTATTACGGTTACCAAATTTAAGACTACACAGCTGAGTCGATGTACCAAACGTACTAAGACACTAATTGTGATTTAAAAGCAGTTAACTATTTGATGCCCAGAAAAGTGCTGCCGGAAAACTATAGTTACTCAAACTTTTCAAAATGTGTTATTTCAATCTTTTACACAATTACCTTATCCAAACTGATTATAAACTTCATTTTTGCACATTATCTCGAGAAGAGCGCTATCCGTATGGTTGGAATTCATGCAGCTGAGACGGAAAGTGAAGTTACCGAAAAAAATATATCAAAATGAAAGCTATAAACTAGACAATTATCCAAACTGTCTCTGTGAAGAAAGTTAGGGCTAGTCTACGAGACTGTACGTAGCTGCCATTGAGGATACAAGGAAACACCTGAAATACCAGTCAATTAAGTTCAGTCGTAATGATATCCTGACGTTCTATTGTGAAAAAAATAACGCGCTGTCAAAATTTTCGCAACTGTATCTGTCTGAAATAATTATATATTTAAGTTACGCATTCTGCCATCCCCTTTGTTCCTTACCACAGGCGGTGGCTTTGTGGATTATCCGCCTTAGCCTGAGCCTCTGATACCAAAACGCTATTTGGTTAGTTAGCTAATACCATGCTGCACTAATTAACCCATGCATCTAGCACTGATGTAGAACGTGTACGTTTACTGGAGATACGTGACTATCGTTTACTTGTTTATGTAAGCGAGCACTGTTTTACACCAACAACAACAACAACAACATATGTAAGGACTTTACTTGCGTATTTTAACTATCATTCAGTTGTTTTGTAGAATAGAAAGAGATATCATGAAGAAATTATCTTAGTTAATTGTCAGAAGTACTTTCCATTCGGTTACACAATTCATCTTACTAGGTCAGTTAGCAAAGGTCTTTATGGCCCCATAATTAAAATCCTTTCTAAGCCGGAGGCAGCTCCAGCATAGAGTAACAGCTCAGTTTTCTTTCTAATAATCCGTGTATGTACTCATTTCAAACTGTCTTCGTATAATATCTCTGAGAGGTTAGAACTGGAAATCCGACTAGAAACCGAACTCACATCCCAGACTTTTGCATTCTTAAGCTACAAATTGCATCCTAGGCCACAAGATTCTAAATTTCGATGTATTCTTCTTCATATTTTGCCAGTTAAATCCTGTTATTTATGATAGTGGAGTGAATAAATATTCTGTGGCCATGTTTAAAATCTGCAAAGGCTCGTATAACTTTTTTAATTAATTCTTTATTCGTGATTCATCATTCTTACTTGCTACTAAATCCCAGTTATATATGAAATATTTGTTTGCGCAATAGCTTTCATTAAAAGAGATCTGAAAATTCATACGTATTATAAAAATGTATGTATGTATGTAAGTTCCATATCTCCTCCTAAACCACTGGACCAACTTCAATCCAACGTGATACACGTATCACTTACTGTCTGGAAAGCACCGCTGTGAAGTTGAGAACCACCTACCTGTCAAAGAGGTGGGGTGAAAAAGAAGTTTAGCCCACTACCCGCGAATACTTTATTCTCACAGTATTTGAGAATGAGATCACTTAGTGGCTTGTAATAAACACTCATAATGTAAAACCTTTACGAAATTGTAAACGTAGGCTTCCGCAGCCGTTGTTGCAGTCAATAAAATTCTTCTCGGTTTGAGGCCGCATTGTCATCTGCAAACATCCGACGTTTTGGCGACTGTTGCAAGGCGCCTTCCTCAGGGTGTACTGCTAAACCTGAGGAAGGCGCCTTCCAACAGTCGCCGAAACGTCGGAATTTTACAGATGGCAATGCGGCCTCAAGCCCAGAAGAATTTTGTTGACTGTGACTTTATAAATTATTTATCGCTTACGAGCCCCACAAAACGATGAAAGGAATAAAGGTGTACTGTGTACTACATATTTGCTGTTCATGCAGGGAAACTGCCACGTCAGACATGACGTTTTAATTTATTAGTTCCTTTCTACTAACTGTACTTGCGACACTTTTTACAGACAATATTCGCACATACCACTGAATGTACTTGTAAAATTATATCACTGTACGACACGTATGTGTGGTGATTATACATACGTGACATATAGGTACTCTGACAAAGCCGCTGATAAAATGCTTCACCTGAATCCCTGGATAGATTTCACACTTTGTACAAATATTATTTACTGTCTGTAAACAACCGCAAGCCTGATAATTATGTGTGGGTGACATCTTGGAGACAGAGGCTGAGGAGGAGGAAATGGTCAGAGAGGGGGAAGGAAGAGATGGATACAGATAGGGGGAGGTGGACAGAGGGAGGGGGAGAGGGAGGAGGAAACCAACAGAGAAGAGGAAGAAAAAAATGGTTCAAATGGCTCTGAGCACTATGGGACTTAACATCTATGGTCATCAGTCCCCTAGAACTTAGAACTACTTAAACCTAACTAACCTAAGGACAGCACACAACACCCAGCCATCAAGAAGAGGAAGAAGATGAGAGGGGCAGAGAGGAGAGATATAAGGAGATAACAGTGGGGGGGGGGGGGAGGGGAGAAGAGACGGACTTAGAGGAGGAAACGCGGACAGAGAGTAGTGGAGGACCAGAAGAATACAGAGAGAAGGGTGGAGCAGATGGACAGAAGACAGGAGAGGAGCAAATGGACAGAGAGGTGGGAGAGGAGCAAACGGACAGGGAAAAGGGAAGGTGGAGATGGACAGAAAATGGGAGGAGGAGGAATGGATGGAAAGACGAGGAAGGAGGAGATTATCTAACAGGGGATGGGAATAAACATACATCCATGCAATGCCAAGTACTCAGCTAGCAGAGACATAAAATTAATGCGGAAAGGGGATTAGAGCTTAGCTCCCGTCGATGTCGGTATCTTTCGAGAAGTGACACAACCAAGGCTTTCTTGAAGGGAACCACCTGTCACTGCATTGCAGAATCTCACTTAACTCAACAGCCCTTCCATCTTCCCCCATAGCCGAAGTGGCTAACACACTTGTGCTGTGGAGCTCGCCTCGCAGGGTGGCGGTTTTAATTCCAGCGGAAGAAACACCATTAATATTGGAGAACAAGAGGAAGAGATGGTGACGTAAGCTAACTGATCAACAGTCTTCGTGCCCTCGTCCTGGGTTAAATTTCTAAATTTTGTATCATGGAATGACACTGTTGGTGGTTATCCATCCGTTGGATGAAGATGTTAAGCTAGTGGGTGACCTTGGTTTTAGGCAAGGTGATTAGGCTATGTACGAGGAGCGGATCTAATTTCTCCCTCTGTTGAACCTCTATCACCACCACTTCACGATCATGATCATTAGCATTGTCACAACCAACACCATGACCACCACAACCACCACTACCACCACTACCGTCAGTATGAGAAACAAGACACTCCATACACGCGCTAACCTCAGACACTAGCACGGAAGAGCTACACTTAAGACGCCTGACATGCAAGACTAGAAAGGTTTTGTAGAGTAACAAGCCTAGGCAGGAGGGCTTGCTGCCGTAAAGCGGGCCAATTGCGGGAACACATTGACCCAGCGATGCTCCATAGCGTTCGTGGAGCGTCGCTGGCCCAATGCCCAGACTTTTACCAGCACCGGGGGCAGTTCGACGCGCAGCGTACATAGTTTTAGCAGCCACAACACAATAGGCCCTCTCTGAAGAGTACAAATACTGGCCGACCGACCACACTGGTCATAGAGTCGTTAACCGCGGTTATGCCAGCCTCCAGCGCGATTTCACCGCCACTCTGCTGTCATCGGGACAGGACTGCCTACCAAGGGACTCATTGGCGAGCTGAGGACCTCCTAGTCATCGAGACACCGGGCCACCGCCTGCCCGCCATCCTCGCCTATGGCCGAGCCGGTTGTGAACGTCCCCTCACCGTTTTGATTCATATTGACAGAGTGTGTTGAGCACGACTTGGACTTCAATGTATGTAAGCAACTTTCAACCGTTTTCAAGAAAATCGAGTCTGAAAATTTTAGATGTGCTTATACAATGAGTTGACAAAAGAAATGATATACCTCCTGGTTCCGTGTGAGACCTCCTTTTGCCCATCGTGGTACAGTAACTCGACGTGTCATGGACTCAGCAACTCATTGGAAGTCCCGTGCAGGTATACTGAGCCAGGCTGCGTCTATGCCGTTCATGCCTGATACAATCATTTTTGAAAGGGCCTTATTCCAAGTTTTCATTGGTTGGTTAGTTGATTTGGGGGAGGGGACCAAACAGCGAGGTCATCGGTCCCATCAGACTAGGGAACTTCGGGGAAGGAAATAGGCCGTGCCCTTTCAAAGGAACCATCCTGACTTTTGTCTGAAGCGATTTAGGGAAATCAGGGAAAACTTAATTCAGTAGGGCCGGACGCGGATTTGAACTGTCGTTCTCCCACATACGAGTCCATTGTGCTAACCACTGCGTCACTTCGCTCGGTCCAAGTTTTGAAAAAATTGTGTTAAGAACAGTACCAGTTTCTATACACATACATATATCTTTCTATACGAAAAGGGCTTTATTCCACACATTGTACACGTGTTTTTGCGATTTCGTTACAGCGACAGGGCTTTACTTCTGGAATAATGCCCTTTCAACGGTGATCATCTCCGCATGCCATCTATCGAAAACCTAACTCACTATGCATTACGTTTCGCTTTAGTAGCTCAACTGTTGTTATTTCTGAACAGTGTTGTGAGATGTGAGACGGCATCAAATATTGAGTTCGATCGAAGTGAAAATACCACAAATCTCTTATTTCCGCAAGTATCTGTTGTTTTTAATTTTGAGAAGGTTTTCACAGGACCGTTAATGGGAACAAAATGCAAGACACACATCGTTCACTTGATTATATTCTGCATGAATGTAAGTATTTCTGTGATGGTTTGATGAAATGGTCCGTGCGTAACAGTGCTGTTGATGATCATGAAACCATTTTGCATTTCCTTTGATTAGAGTTACAATACTGTGAAAAAGTATTAGTAAAACAAAAGGAACAACTTAATACACTACTAAATACGTAACATGACGACACAACTGACTTACTTCCTTAAGAAAAGGACCATATTCTACGATGTGGACTTATTTTTTTCAAAGAAATTGAAAATCTTAGCAACTGCAGTAATGGCAAAATGTCCATCTCATTCTGTTCTTTAAACATGGAAAGCCCATCCTCTTCCATTCTATACACTTACTCGCAGTGTGTTTTTCTTGGTTCCTGAAATCTTAAGATGTTGGATGATGATGTTTGGTTTGTGGGGCTCTCAACTGCGCGGTTATCAGCGCCCGTGCGAAGTCTTAATATTTACACAGTCCAATCTCGCCACGTTCACGAATGCTGATGAAATAATGAGGACAACACAAATACCCAGTTCCCGGGCAGAGAAAATGCCCAATCCTGCCAGGAATCGAACCCAGGACCCCGTGATCCAGAGGCAGCAACGCTAGACACTAGACTACGAGCTGCGGACTGCGGTTTTGGAGTAAGGTCCCTTCAAAAATGATTGTAAGAATTACGAAAGTGATACCATAGTTGGATTTTGTGCTGGAACTGACCTTTCGATTATGTCCCATAAATGTTCCTTGGGATTGACGTCGGGCGATCTGGGTGGCCAAATAATTCGCTCGAATTGACCAGAATGTTCTTCAAACCAATCGCAAACAGTTGTGGCCCGGTGAAATGGCGTACTGTAATCAATAAAAATTCCTTCGTTGTTTGAGAACATGAAATCCATGAACGGCTGCAGATGGTCTCCAAGTAGTCGAACATAAACATTTCCAGTCAGTGATCGGTTCAGTTGGGCGAGAAGACACAGGGCTTCGTGCGCTGTGCGCCGCACTCGAACACTACCATCAACTCTTACCAACTGAAAACGGGACTCATCTGACCAGGCCACGATTTTACAGTCGTCTAGCATCCAACCGATATGGTCAAGACTCCAGATAGGCGCTCAGGCGATATCATTCTGTTAGCAAAGGCATTCGCGTCGGTCGTCTGCTGCGATAGCCGATTAACGCCAAATTTCACCGCACTGTCCATCCTAACGGATTCGTTCGTCGTACGTCCCACATTGATTTCTGCGGTTATTTCACGCAACGTTGCTTGTCTGTTAGCACTGTCAACTCTACGCAAACGCCGCTGCTCTCGGTCATTAAGTGAAGGCTGCTGGCCACTGTGGTGTCTGTGGTGACAGGTAATGCCTGAAATTTGGTGTTCTCGGCATGCTCTTGACACTATGGATGGATCTCTGAATATTGAATTCCCTAACGACTTCTGAAATAAAATGTCCCATGCGTCTAGCTCCAACTACTATTCCGCGTTGAGTGGCCGTTAATCCTCATTGTGTGGCCATAATCATGTTGAAAACCATTTCACACTAATCGGCTGAGTACGGATGACTGCTCCACCAATATACTGCGTTTTATGCCTTGTGAGCGCGATACTTTCGCCATATGTGTATGTGTCCATCGCTATCTTGTGACGCTTCTCATCTCAGTATATACTTCGTTTGGTCGCTAGAATTCAAGCATTACGCTTTCGAGAATGTCATCATTTAGTTTCATAAGCGCGAGCGTCTGTAGTTTGAATCTCACTGCCAATACGCTTTTCATACCCGTGTAATTTTAACAACAAAGGTGCGTGTTATGCCATAAAATTATGATGACCGAGAACCATTTATAATGTAAAAAGTTTGTTTTGCAATAGACCCACTAGAAACTACGCACATGAAAAAATTCGGCCTTCATTAAAAATTCTGTATTCGCAAAAATAATTATTTTCCATATTTCTACAATCAGTTTCAGCCAAATTCATGCAATGCTCTGTGGGATACACATTACACTTGTCACAAATGTTGACACAATAACATTATTAAAATGGCTTTACTGATTGGTATGAAAGTTTTTGGGTACCCTATTTTTTTTAGTTCCAATCTCCTTACTAAAAGTTTTTCCTCCTGTTTTCAGGATAGAGATTATAAAAATGATAAATGAAATATTAATAATTTGCACAGTCATAATAAATTTGTTGTAAGCATTAAGTGGGAATGAAAAAATAGCCAATAGGGAGATTCGATCCGAAGACCTCGTGCTTTTGAAACTAAGCGCTTAGTCTCTCGGCTCTGGGTTTCTACAATACGGGCCATCATACTAAGTTCTAACGGAAAACTGCTGCTATCGGAACACAAAGAAAGGTGAATATGGTGTCACGTGTCTCACAGCCACCGTCTCCTTCGTCCTATCCGACTACTACTGTCTTCTGTCACTGTTACTGTCTCCATCTTGTCCTCTTACTGCTACTGTCCTATTCACTGCTTCCCACTACTGCTCTCTCTCTTACTGTCACATACTCTCTCTTTACCTCGTTGTCATTGTCATAGACTCTGTCTCTCACTATCATTGGCTCTTACCAACTTCCACATTCTCCTTATCTTTATTCCTCGCCCAATGGTAGTGTCTCCTTCACTCTTTTCCTAGCATTGTCACTGTCAACTACGTTCCACTGCCACTGTGTCCCTTTCTTTCTCTCACACTTCTATTGTCTCCTTCTCTCTCTCTCTCTCTCTCTCTCTCTCTAAACTACAAACACTGTCTACTACCTTCAGTATTTATAAAATTTTCGGCTCTTTCGCGCTGCCAATGTCTCCTCATCTCTCAGCATAAGAAACCGCGAATTTGTTGGTATGCCAAAATTATTTAGAAAATTTTTAAAGGTGATGTGGAATGTAGAGGGAGGCAGCTGGTAACCCATTTACCCGTCAGAGTCTTTTAAATGAGAACACGGACGATTATAGCGCTGATCAGGTGATATCACCGTCGGAGAAGACATCAAGCTTGAAGGGATGCAGGTGATTCGCAACTTCGGTTACTACCACAGGTCTATTGCAAGCGCACGAGAATATACCCCGTGGCACAATACTGCTCCCACCAGCCGGTGTCTTTGGCCCGCTGCACGTTTCGAGCCGTCGTTCACCTCGATGACGGCGTTTGCGGAGACGCCCTAGTGCAGCAAAAACGGGAATCACCCGAAGAACTGACACGTTTCCATAGATGGAAGGTCGAATCTCGATGGTTCCGCGCCTACTGCAATCGTAATTAACGATGTCGTTGGGTCAACATGTCAACTTGTGCGGGTGGTCCGCAGCGGAAATCCATGTTCAACAACGTAAGCTGAACGGTGTGCTCCGAAAGATAACAAATTATTGTTACTTAAGTACATTTACACATCAGTTTTTATTCTAGACTGAGTCTACTTACAACGTTTAGCTAACGTATTTATTTACATACGAGTTGTAACATTTACACCCTGACTCGCTAATGTCAGTAGCGAGCCGGGGTGTGAATCGGACATTCAACAAAGCTACGATTCCCCTTGAAAAATGTTCTCCACATATGCGGACGTCGGGTTTTAAAGTGTAATTCATTCGATCACGGCATAATAGCCCGGAATATTTTATTGACTGTGACAATCCAGGCCGTGAAAGTTAACATTTTACAATCCGTCGCTGTACAAACTCACGACTACTGCCGACTCACATCGACCCCTATGACTTCGAAGCTCTGGAGCGTCGTTGGATGGCGTTTCCTGAGATGGATTTCTTCCTCCATTCGTTTCTCTAGACGCCATGGTTCAAATGGCTCTGAGCACTATGCGACTTAACTTCTAAGGTCATCAGTCGCCTAGAGCTTAGAAATAATTAAACCTAACTAACCTAAGGACATCACACACATCCACATCCGAGGCAGGATTCGAATCTGCAACCGTAGCGGTCGCCCGGTTCCAGACTGTAGCGCCTAGAAACGTACGGCCACTCCGGCCGGCTAGACGCCATGTACAACCGCTCTAAATTCGTCGGTAATATTTTGGTATACTCTCTATGACTTCTAAGACAGGCTCTGCAGACTAATGGTCGACAGTTCACCGT